>NC_047663.1:81889016-83115266 GCF_011762505.2 Arvicanthis niloticus | reverse complement strand
GTATGTGTGTGTGTGTACGTGTGCTCACATGTGTGTGCAAGCATGTGCATAATAGGCATTCACATTGGTTTGGTGCACACCTATGTGTACCTTTGTTTGAAGGTTCACAGGACCATGCATGTGGGTGGGTTACAGGGGCCAGAGGAGGAAATCTACCACTCTCCACCTTAGTGCTTCAGACAGGTCACTTACCAAAACTGGAGCCCACTGATTTGGGGTGTTTTGCCTAGAATGGCAGCTAGCACATTTCCGAATCTTTTTTTTCTTTATCTGTTGACAGCCCTGGGATCACAAGTGTGCACAGCTTTCTATGATGGTGCTGAAGATCTTAACCTGTGTCTTCAAGTTTGTGCAGCGAGCACTGTTACTCCCGGACCAGTCTTCCAGACGAACAATTTAAAATCATGGTGACCGTCCTTCTGCACATCCCTTTACACGTTACTCATCTGTTTCTGTACTCACCAGCAGAAACCAATTGCTTCCTTGTGTGTGTGCATAAATGTGCCATTTTAAAGATACATAGGCTCTCATCCAATCACCCTTTATCTCAGCCCCGCCTCTTCCATTGACTCCATGTAAGATACAATCTGAGCATCTCAGAAGATAAAGGCATCTTTTATATTCAGAAAGTGAACCTATTAAGTTACAATCTAGAAGAGATAACGCTAAGCCAAGGAGGCCAGGGACTCAGTCCTTTATACGGCAATATTGCTTGTGATGTAAGGGTCCTCAAATAACATTTAAGACTATGCCTCATACCTCTTACATATATGTAAGAAAAGGATCACAGGAGACTGTCTCACCAGAAGATGGGCCTACCACTGACCGGAGAATGCCCTCTGTTTCATTGGTATTGTCTTAACCTAAGGCACCAACTTAAAGAATTGAAAAATATATCCTTCATTAACTCACTCAGTAACCAAAAGCTAGAATATATAGTATACTATGAAGGAAGAATATGTCATCAGATGAGAGGAGAGTAGCTTATCATGAACAAAATAATGGTCATTATCATCTTTAGATACATTCTTAAAGGGGACTGTAAGAGAAACCACTCTTTTTATAATGAGTTTTTGTAATTATAAGATAACCACATCATTTCTCCATTTCTCTCCTTTCTCCAGCCCATCTCATGTACCCCATTGCTATCTCAAAATGATGCCTTTTAATTTTACATATATGCATGTATGTGGACATATATGCAAACATGTATATAATATAGGAATATATATTCTTAAATAAGTAAACCCATCTTGTTCAGTCTGTACAATGTTGCATATATACATACATATATATATAATTTTTTCTTAAAATATTTCTATTGCCATTCTCTGAATAAATACGTAAATTTTAAATAAGTGAATTTTTTTTTTTAGAAAATTAACATAGAATTAAAAAACCCTTAAGACATTTCTCAGTTACAAAGGATCGTCAACAGGTAACCAGAGTGTTCTTAATCCACTCACAGTCAGGAGGGGCAATGGTGTGATGAGCTTCACAGAAATCATCCCGTGATTGGAACAGAGATTGACTACAGATAATGTCAGTAGTGGCCTATAAATATAGATCCTTATTGTGTCTTGGATATTAAGTACTGTGTAGTGTATGATGGGTTCAGAGAACAAAACTTGGGAATGGTAAATGATTTCCCCACACTTCCAGAAATATACAGACAGGGCCCTGTAAATCCTCACTCATTCAGTATATGACAGATAAAATGGTAAGATTGCTACACACCTGACATTACTTAATGGTACAAACAAGCTTCTAAGGCAGTAACTATTATACATCCAGTTTAAAAAAGAAATTACCCAAGACCTAGACTAAGAAATGTAGCTAAGTTGACACAGTGAGTAAAGAAAATACCCGAGATTCCAGTGTGTCCTGGGCTTTATTTTTGACGCCACCTTTCATTCCCAGCACTTCTCACCTGGCAGCAAAAGGTAGAATATTTAGCCAAATATGTTCCATCCCTGGCTTATGAAATCCTGCTGTCCATTTTGACTTCTGAAGGAGCCGGGGCACTGGGAGGGGATGGCCTTTCTTATCTAAGATGAATACATTTCCCATTACAACGCACAACTGTCCTCCTGCATCACTCAGGATTGTTCCCTAATTTGCAGCCCCTCCAAATTGTCAAGCTTTCACTGGACACTTTAATTACTGAAATTTATCTTGAAAAAGAGGCAATATAAAAGTTGTCAGATGGATGACTTTATACAGTGATCAAAGCAGAATGCTGAATGCCTTGTAAGGGTTTATTAAAAGCATTTAAGAGACTTGAGCTCACACTTTTTATGCCCCCTCCCCCACAATTTCCCTACAAAGAAAGATAAGATTTGTCCAGATGGCTCAGGAAAGGTATACAGTGTCTTGTTATAGCAGATGCTTGTATAGAGTAGAAGATAAAATCTTGACCCTTACCCCACCCCCAGCATATCAAAGATCAATTTTATATGCCCTTTTCTCTACAGATGAAGGGTCGCCAGAAAGATACTGTCTTAGTTAGGGTTTCTACTAGGGCAACAAAATGCCATGACCAAATAGAAAGATAGAGAGGAAAGGGTTTATTGAGTGTACACTTTCACGTTGCTATTCATGGTTGAAAGAAGTTAGGACAGCAATTCAAACAGGACAGGAACCTTTTACTTTTGCTCTAGAATGTCTGGCATATTGTAAGTTTTATAATGATATAGTATGCAGTCCCAGAAATCTATGGTAAAACTTTACAGCAAGAGTAATTTTTCTCTACTTAAAAAGGTCTATTAGTCTGACTGTCATCCTAGTCATGTGTAGTATGAAAACACATGCCTGTGAAGATGGTGCTGTGTGTAAGCAAAGGGAAAGTGTAGCCAGTTATTAAATGAACAGGAAGAAGTAAAGAGAAATCTAACCTTTTGGGAATAAGGATCCAGAAAGGCAATCTTTGGGGGAAAGTATATTGGTATTTATAAAAATAGCCTCGTAAAAAGATCTATAAAAACAAAAAATACTAACTGTAAATTGATCGCAAAGTTCCAACAGGCTTCAAAAAGGAACCTGGGTGGTGCATTCAAAGTTACCATTGTCATTACTGTTTCTGATTACATAAGTAGTGATGTAGGTTTGTTATGAAACATGCAAACTAACAGAGAACTATGTATTCTTACTAACCAACTGTTAGCAATTGTTCAGAATAGTTTGTCTCTTTTCTCTAGCTATGTTTGTATTTGCAAATGTATATATTATGTTTTTCATAGTCAGATCTTTTTACAATGGTAACCGACTGCATGCTTTCAGATTTTATACAATTATCTCAGTCCTAAATTGACATGTCTTGCTATTTAGTCATTCAGATATTTTTAATATCTACATTACTGCAATAGATATTGTATGTTCTTTGAAGAACTAGACACCACTATGTCACTGCTTAGACCTGCCCATGCTTTTTTTTTTTTTTTTTTTTTTTTTTTTTTTTGTGGTTTTTAGGACCAAGGATATATTTCTTCTTTCCTCAGGCAGACTGCTCTTCTGATGTTAAGTGGTTTGATCACTGGCAAGCAGGCTGTCTTCTGAACATGCAAAAGGATACAATCACTCCCAAAAGGTGTTTTCTGATAATTAGGAGATAGTATTTATACCTTGTTGTCTATAATGATGTTAATTCAGATAATAATAAAATAATAATAATAATACAAGCTATATGCTTCTAAAACTGTCAACCAAGTTGTGTAACAGATTAAAATAAGCTCTGGGAACTTCCCCTGCTTCAATATTAGTGTCTCTGTTCTTTTTTTCTCCTCACCATTCTGTAAGAATAGCCAGCTAGAAATGTCAAATTTTAGGTGATTTCCAATAGTCGACTTCCAGGTGTGAGAATCTAAAAAGATGTCACTTTAGAGACACTTGGTGTGAAATCATTGTCAATGCCCAAAGAAGTGGAGGAAAGGTTAGAAGTGGTTCTCTAGGGCTCAGGTCTGTGGACTTGAGTGATACTGTAGTGTGTTTTATGGAGAGAAGTAACCCATGTGGAAATTCCCCTTATCACGGGGCATCTCCTTTCCCTTAATCTTTAAGGCACACTTACAAATTCTTTCTGATAGCAAGTCTCAGTGGACTTGAGCCATATGCTCCTTTTTGGTTCTTGGAATAGTTGATACTTTGAGGCTCAAGACCTATAAATAACTCCCTTAGGAAACACCATTCTATATAGAGAACCTGACCTAAAAAAAAAAAAAAGGCTGACATTTGGATATTGGTCAAAATATTACTCCTTGACATTAAAATATGTCATCGTCGTGCCATAATATTGTGACACACGGTGGTGTCACGTCAGACCAATTCCAAACAAAGTACTCCTCTAAGCAATCCACTGATGCAGATTTGTGCATTCAGTTGAAATCCTTCCTGATATTCTAGGGTGGTGAGCAGCTTGAAGAGAGGGCAGTGTGTAATTTATGCACTTCGTTTGGAAACGGGCCAGCACAGTTTGGGAAGCTCCACACAGAAACTGCTCATCAAGATGATTAACAAACACAAACAAGGGGTGATTCTTGTTAACAGCACCAGGTTGGGAAACACTAAAACATTGTGTTTCCTATAAGATACTTGCAAGACTAGCTGTGGGCAGCACTTCACACGTGTTATTATTGATGTGGCTAGCTTCTCTCAGGTGGGGTGAGGGTTTAATTTACAGCAGCAAGACATGGCTGTCTGTATGAAGCATTATTTGTGAGAGCACAAAAAGTTTTACCTTGTACGGGAATAGCTGCAGATCGGTTTAGATGCTCATGGTTAGCTGTTTCAATATTACCAATAGCCTCAGAGTCCACTATCCAGGAATTGTATTTAAATGGTAAGGGAGGGGGAGGATGCTGTAAGTGTGCAATTGAAAGCGTTTATCAGTAGTTAGCTTCACATTCTATCTCGCTACTTCAGGGGACTTTTTCAGACAGTCAGCATCCTCCTCATTCGGAGGTGCATTAAAAATACAGAATAATTCCATTCAGATCCAGTGGATCTCAGCTTCTATTTCAGTAGGATTCCCATGTGAACCACATATATTCTGAGAAGCCTTACTACAAAGAAAAGATGCAAATACAAATTTTACCAAATGTTGCCAACAATATGGATAATATGGATAAAATAATAAACAGAGATAATTATTATGTACTTAGAATGTTCCAGGTACCCATCCAAGCCCTATATAACAACTTACCTCTTAAATTATTTAAAAATACATAGGGGATGAGGTACTATAATTACTGTATCTTTCAAATGAGACATCTGATGCTTACAAATTTGTTGAAGGCCAGGTAGTGATAAGAAACCTAGCAGTCGTAACACCTCCTACTGTATTAAAGAAACCAGCAGTTTAACATCCAAAGAAAAATGAAACAGAGGGACCTATGTTCAAACATTGTGGCCTAATTCAAAAGTGCTTATTGAAGAGATAAGGGGGCCAAGGAGATGTGAATGGTGTTGCCTTCCTTCCCTATAAAGAATGATAGCTAGCAATAACTAAGATGCATACGACGTAATTGTGAAATTACTTTATTATTAGGCAACCCAGGGCAACCATTTTTTTCCATCCTATTCAAGCAACAGACCACTTTTAAGACTGAATTTGGATTCTCATTTCATGACCATGAAGCACAGTTGATCTCATTGAAGAACATAAAGTCACAGGCAACATCGCATCAATGCAAACCTTGGACTAATGCTTTCTTTCCCCCTTAAGAGAAATGGCAGATGCATTTGGGGAGCTATTTTCTCAAATAGCAAGGTCTCCCCCCGGTCAACCCAAAATAAATACTATTCTATTCGGTACCGAAGAAATATCTGTTGAGTTAATGGTTATGGATACAAAGTGCTCTCTCAAAAGTAATTTTACTCTGTTTTCCTGAGATTGCATCCTGGCAGCCCTTGCAGGGAATCCTGCGGGTTTGTCACATGTCCATTTTCCTCCATGATCCAACAACAAATACCAGGGTATAGTGCAAACATACAAATGCAAAATCCAGACTTACAGCTTTTCCTTCTAAATTGGAAAATCTGGTCAAACAGAGGAGAGCCTGCATTCCTGTTTGCAGCGCTCAGTCTGTGTGTGGGTCACCGGCAAGACTATGGTGTCTCTTACTAGTTACTGTGGTGTTAATTACTTTTTTTGATGAAATCTAGAATCATCTGGGAGAAGGACTCTGGGTATACCCATGGAGGATCACTTTGATTATGTTAACTGAGGGGGGAGACCCACCTACTGTGATGACCATTTCTACCTGTTTGGCTTCCAGGAATGTATGTATGGAGAAACAAGCAAGCAAGCATCCACTGCTCTTCTCACTGTGGTCTTGTTGTGACCAGCTGCTTCAAGCTCCAGCTGCCTTGTTTCCCCTGCCTTGATTAACTATGGACTGGAACTTTCATCAAAAGAAACACTCTCATCCTTGGGGTGCTTTTGTTGGTTAGTTTATCACAGCCACAGGGAAAGAAATGAAGACATAAGTTACCTACCAGTGATGAGATCAATAGGTCTAGGTCCTTAGCCCTGGAATATGTAACTGTTATGTAGAAAAAGTGAGGAGTTTTTATATGTCAAAAGGTATATTGGCTATAATCTTCAAAGGAATGGCTTTACTGGGGCTATCTGGGTGGTTCTGCAATGCTGTTACCTGTATTTTTCTATGAAAGGCAGAGAAAGATTGAAATAGACACAAGGAAAAGAGGAAATAAAATGAAGCAGAGGGAGATCACCACCCCCCAAAGTGTACCTACGGTTTCTAGAATCTGAAAGAGACCACAGGGGAATTGCCTCCAGAGACTACAGAGGGAGTCTCTCCCTGGGGGCATCTGTGCTTTATGCTCCTGACAAGAGAATGGAGAATAAATTGGTGTGTGTCAACCCAGATCATATTTTGCAATTCATTTCAGCATAGCACACTAAAAATTTTCCAATCCTTCAGAGATGTAGTTTTTGGGAAAAAGTTGGCAAAGTAGAGTACAATGATAGCATCTTCTAGGGCTCTGGTGATCTCTGAATCCAGGTATGGTTAGAGTCATTCATTTACGTTTAAATCTCTGCTGAAGCACTGCTATCTTAATATGAAAAGCATGGATTCTTGGATAGATTTATATTTTCATTTCAAACTCAGAGTTTATATTCTAACTTCATAAATGCCATAAACAATGAATCTTCTATCTGGAATGAGAGAAAGAAAAAAAAGGGGGGCAAAAAGAGATCTAAATATTGCATACTCTTCTGCGTTCATCTTACAAATAGACAATGTAGACTCAGCAAAAGCCAAGGAGGACCCTAAGGCCATCCAGATAATTAGTGCAGCATCAAGATAGACTGTCACTGTTGGCCTGTCGCTTTTTCCCTTTCTCCCTCCACCTTTCAAAATCACCAGCATTCATGCATACTTCCTTGATTACTGAAATAAAGTGTACTGTAAAGATGTGTGTAATAGAATGTCATGTTTCTTCAGAAGGAGTGTAGACATGCCCTCCATCCATCAAAGGAAATACTCTAAATCCATCTCCAAATATGACTTTTTCTAAGCAAACTCATTTATCCAGAACATTTAAGTCAATTCACATTGTGCCATAAAAGGGTCTTATCGTGATGTAAGTAATGTTTAATGCACTAAAGTGTACAAGTATTAAAAAAAAAAATGGAAGAACGACTCAACTGGTGACTTTTGATGGAGATGAGAGAAATGCTAGAGAATAGGTCATAACCCACTTATTAAAAAGATTAAAAGGCCTTGAGAAAAACATGAATAATTAGGCTATACAAATTGACAATTAAACGATGACTTTGGGTTCCCAAAGGATAATATAAATGAGAATTATATACCAATGCTTGTTTTAGGGAAGAGACAGAGGTGTGGGAGAGAAGCAGAGAGAATTCGAGAGAGAGAGAGAAAGAGAGAATGAGAGAGAGTGAGAGAGAGAGGGAGAGAAAGAGAGAGAGAAAGAGACAGACTTAATTAAATTTTATTTTTAAAAGTGATTTTTTTTTTACAGTGATCACAGACACTCCACTAAGGGAGGCACTGTCTAATATGTTGTCATGTTAGCAAACGTTTACACCTATTTGAGCCTCAGGGGGTCAAGTCACATTTGGGCTCTACTCTGCATAAATTTCACACTCTAACACAGCACAGCTATTTTCCTTAATGCAATACTAGAACTCCCTAGAAACTCATGGAGTCTATATTGCTGTAACTAATTCAGGAAATAATGATTTTTTTTTTTTGTAACCAACCAGTCAGAAGTTGATTCACCAGGACTCAGCAAAACCAGCCTGTACCGGATGCAGATGCTTCTGTGTAGTCCTGAGTGTAGACTCCATTATCTCTGGCACATGTATGTCTAGCCTTGAGACAGACTCCTCTTTACTATCAATGGATATGCTTCCAATGCAAAATTGGAATCTCATTTGAACATTTATCTTCCAGAGTTCAGAGAGGCTAAAATAAAACTATTTCTTGTCTCAAACATGTGAGTAGTGACATCCTTGCCTTATCTTGGTTCATGCAATGTTCAAAATCTTAACTCACTAATAGGAAAAGTTGAAAAGTGTTTTTTGTTTGTTTGTTTGTTTGTTTTAAATGTAGAGCATGTATGATGCTAACTTACTTCATCATTACTAGAATACCAGAATAGTCTGGACTGTGTGAACAGGACATTGCCTAAATGATCTATCTCTTACCTTCATCTCACCAAGAGTGGGCCCATTACTTGAGAGTGAGCCCTGGCTTTCAGGTAATCAAGATGAGCCTTGGTTTAGCCCATGCACAATAGAAAACAGAGCTAAGGTCGTATTTCAGGATCTTAAACTTGTACTAGAAAATTATTAAGCAGTTAAAAATTTAGAGGTGGGGTTAAGTGGAGAGGGATCCAGAAATGTTGTAAAGCAATACTAGTAAGTAGCAACAAGATGAAGACAAACAGAACACACACACCCTAGCAGCAGCCAAGCCACATAAACCAGAGACAGAACACTTGGATTTTGCAAAGACCTGTGTAACACTTTTTGTGTCTAGAGCAATCCATCTTTAGAAGATCCCAACTTTATGAGTTTTCCCTTCATCTTCTTCATACATAATGTACTGACTTTTCATAGATTTCTATGGATTATTATTCTATGACATAATCCTTCCCACCCCTTACTGATGGAGCACAAATGAGTTTGTTTCTCAAATGTAAGCATGAGATTAGCTAGAAACTCAACATTCATCTGAAAATGCTCCACCATTCACCAGGTTTGATGCTATGCTATCTGAACTATCTCTCTGCCTCCCGCAGAGAGCCTGCTGTTTCCTAACTACTTTGTGTGATGTTACATGATCATCTTCAGCACAAGCGAGTTGCTGCATACAGCTCAATGGGACCTAGTCTAGCACAGACATATGCAGGCGACAGAGACTACCAAAATACTCTGATGCTCAAATTTGCACTCTTCCCACCGTTTCTTGCTAGGTATTTTAAGGCGTTCGTTGATTAAATATCTAGTACCATTAACTCTAATTTTAACTTAAATTAAATGTTTAGGCTCCATTTAGCCTATGCTCACAAAAACAGTGAGTCAAAGTTCTCATTTCCAATGTTTTCAACTGTGATTCTTCAGTTTCAGAATATTGTCTTTGCTGTTTTATATATCAGAATGAACTACTTTATTACAGCAAAAGGAATATATAAGTATCACTTTAAAGTTAAAACAACCATTGGCTGAAAATTTAATTTGATGTCATGTTTACATGATGCCTTTTGTACATCATTCAGATGATGTGTACAGATAGATGTGTGTGTGAAAAAATATTACTCTTTAAAAATTATCTATAACAACAAAAATAATGATTTCAGTTGCTATCTGGCTGAACTATTTTTATTTTTCTGACCTTGTAATTTCAGGCTTTTACTTAGACATGAAGATCAGTGATCTTAAGATCTCATGGAGATTTCAATTTTAAAAGTAACTTAACAGTTGTAGCAGTCGAGCTGCTGGTTCTAAGAGCCAGTATGTGTACATCACACATCCTTCTGTCTCTTGGGTGCTCTGTGTGATGTTATACGAACATGTGTAGTCCAAACATCTTGATATCTACATCTCAGTGGAAACTACCCTAGCCCTCAGAGAATCCTTATTCAATGAAAATGTTTGGTTTGGGCATAAGCAAGGAGATTCTCTGTGGAAAGCTTCTGCTGTGCCCTAAAGGTGGAGCCTACTGCCTTAATCCTCTTGGGGTAAACAAGTCCTTATTTGATGAAGAGGCTGGGCTTGCCAGTAGCCTGATCTCTTGTCATGAGTGTTAACCTATGGTGGAGCAGAACGTAGTATGGGCTGATGGGCAGTCCACTGGAGGCTACTTAAGCTGCACTCGCGGGAGGCACGGGGGTGGGGGGGGTGGGGGGGGACACCCCTTGATCTTGTAACTGAAAGTCATTCCTGAGTAAAACTGTCGCTGGAAGGAACTGGTGTGCTAGTCTTTCTTCCCTGCTGGTTAGGGTGGTCAGCATGGCACAATTCTCTATTGAGTGATTCAATGTCTTAGAAGTTCTAACTGAGCTGACACTATTGGTCTACACATGTATCAGTGGCAGATCTAGGGGGCGAAACTTAGAATCAGGGACCTTACATGATCAACCACATTGCAGGTACTTAATGGTCTGTTATAAGCATACCATTATAAGAGGAAGAAAACATGACAAACTTGAACCTCGTACTTAGTGACCAAACTGTTAATGAACAGTTTGGCTTTTCCATATTCACTATATAAAATGGATGCATAAAACGTACAAAGGACTTCTCTTAAGCAAGGCTTAACCTCCCTGCCAGGCTGCTCCTCCACATGTAATTGTTAACCCCCAAAGAGCGTTCCTCTTCTCATCGCCTCACGGCTCCTTGTTACTCGCTCCATGTGAATGGAGTACATTGCTCAACCTTTGGATCCCTGTGCAAACAATTTACATTGCTTCCCTCAAAACATTTCAAATAGATACATTTTTTTTTGTTAAGGGTCATTTCGAGGTCACTTTTCTAATAGACTAGCCCTTTTTTCCAAATAAAAAATCAGTACCCAATGCAAATATATAAAGAATATTATTCCCAATGTTGTTGACAACTTTAGCTCAACACTGATGGTCACTGCACTTTTTTCACCTTACACTGATTACCCAGTCTGAACTTTTGTATTGGCTGCAAGGTTAATAAACAACTAATGACATATTATAGGCAGGTCCCTGGCTCATTTGTGAGGTATTATATGAAATAGGTGAGCATTCTCATATCCCATAAAATGGACTTGCCCGTCCTCCTTATTAACTCCAGGTAGAGCCCTGTATTATAACTGGATATCCCAGAATGGTCATTTTTTGATTTATGAAAATGGAACCCTGGGAAAGGGATATAATACAGACCAGATTTATCTGGGGGAAAAATGGAGGGAACTGTAAAATGCAGACACATTTTATTGATACTGCAGTGGGGATATCAGACAGAAATTGAAAGTCGTTATTTGGGATCTGGATTTGGACTAGAAGTAGAGAGAGTTAGGATATGAACTAAGATTGAAGTTCTTTTGTAGGGGCTAACTCTGACACCCTTGAAAGATCTCCTCCTGTCTTCCCAACTATATGCTCCCAGCTATCACTTTGAGGGACATAGCAGGCACCAGCTAGCTGCTAAATTGAACCCTGACAATATTTGTAAGGCAGCACAAAGAGTCAGGGAATGAAACGAAGCAAGAACCTGTATGTTTGTTCACTATGCGTGTTCTTCAATGTTTCCAGATTAAAAACTTGCATTTGTCAATGACCCAGTGGGGTACAAATGAAAATGCTTGTTCATATCTCTCAGTAGAGAGAGTTCCCTTAATCCATTCTCACTGATGTGATAACTCTGTGGTATTACAATAATCAACTTGCAGTATATTTTCTATTAATGCTTGCAACTGTAGCAGTTCCTAAGCGGTAGAAGACGTTTATTCATTTACATAATATAGTGAGAGACTTTCACCCTTGTGAGACCATCCATTATCTCCCTGTTCCTTCCTGGAAGGATTTCAAATAGATACAATTATATTGAGGGCCATTTAATAATTACATGTCTAAATGACCAAACTTAAAGGAAATAAATATATGCAGTGACCAACACTAACTAAAGTCACTAAATTATAAACATATCTAGGTATTACCAGTGACATTAGGCTTCCTAGCTTCCTCTCACAACAAAAGTACAATGGTGAGTCTGTGAGATTGGTATGTAAATAGGAAACGTGTTAATGCAGACTCTCCTTGAAACACTTTCTGCATCACTATTAGCTTATGCAGTGACATTTTAAAGTTATTTTCCCTGTCTGTCCCTTCCTAGTTAGCCACATCATGGTCACCACCAAGGAGAGAAGGCACTGTCTGATCCACAACTTCAAAGAAGTTGGTGAGATTCCTGTTATGAAATTGCAAAAGTTTAGATAATTCATTCAAGCTTGGCTTTTTTTTTTCCCCCGTGCACTTTTCTAAAGAAAATTTAAAGTGTCAAAAATACATATCTTGTGCTCATTATTAAATGCTAAATACCACCGTGTTTTGAGCTGCCTCGTGGCCATTAGAAAGGAAACAGGTGTTCTGATAGATTATAAAGTGTGAGTCAGATGATGTGCAGGACAGAATTTTAATGAAGCCGCTCATGCAGAACTCTGACTGGCCTCTTGAATGTGATGCTCAAACCCTGAAAGTAGTCTTCAAGACAAAAATCACAGGGATACAACTCAGGAAGCACTCATTAATAATCAACAAGTAAATGGGATGCAGAAAAATCATTATATTGAGATGCCTTTGCATTTCAATGCAATTTAATACGGCATTAGCCTCAGGAGAAGGTGGGTATCATTTAAAAAGGATGTCCAAGTCTTTATATGTATGCAAATATAGGAAGAATTCCTTTTAATTGCCATAACTAATTTCTTAATCAAGACCATGCTCAAAGCTAGTATTCTAGGTGTAGCATTTCATAAGAGATGGGGGATAGCTTTGAGGAGCGGCATCAAAGAATCATTATCCATTGCTTTCATTAGGATTGTACCTAAAGATCTGTGAAGAATCAACTTCACTATCTTTTCTCATTTAAATGTCTTAAGATGATCTATAAATGATATTCATTTAAAGTTTTGGGTGTGTGCTCACATTTCAAAAGTAAGTTCTAACAATACAAGTATCAAATCTCTTTCCATTCTTAGGAAGCAGAGACTACCCCTTAAGTTACCGGGCATTTTTCATGAACCATCAGGAATTTTGCCATGTATTCAATTATAGACCTTCTTCTCCTTTGAGACTCTGGTTATTCTAAGTGGCCAGATCTCAAAGCAGGATAGTTTTCTAAGACAGATTAAGGAAGCTATCTATACTCTGGGTTCCAGAGTCTCTAATTCATCTTCCTACCCAGTTCCTGGTCCTCCATGTTCCTTGTCATCAAGGCTTAGTAAAGAAAGTCCACCACTCCCTAAAAGAATACAGAAGTAAGATACCTTCCTTTTAGGGAGTCTTTTGAACGTTCTCTTCTGGGCCTACTCCCATCCTTCTGTCCAAGCCTGCCTATTCACCTTACACTTATAGTAATATCTCTTAATAAAGCTCCTCCCTGGGTTTTAAAGGGATGCTTTCTTCTTCCCTTTAAGACCCCATATTGCCATCTCTGACAGAATGTACTATATATATGAATACTTTCCTATTTTATCTTCTTATCACTCCCATGGTCAAAGGCCCCTTTTCTTAATAAAATTCATTCCTGACAGGTAAGTGTGTTTCAGCATCCATTTCCCAAGCAACCAAATCCTCTTGCCAATGTCTTCCATCATTCAGTATTTACTGCTTTCTGCAGAAATCTCGATCACATCTGATTATTGTAATCTCTCTCTGACACCACTTTAAAAAAATTAATTAATGTGTATGAGTATTGGCCACATGTCTGTCTATGCACCTGTCTATGCATCTGTGTCCATGGGTGCTAGAGAAGGGCATAGGGTCCTCTGAAACTGGACTTACAGATTATTGTGATCTGTCATATGGGTACAGAGAGTGGAATCCAGATCCCCTAGAAGAGAAACTAGTGTCCTTAACTGTTGTGAGATCTCTTCAGAGGCACTCCCTATTGAGATGGTTTTATTTGTATCAAGAGCATAAGGACACAGATATTTTGGTACATTTCTGGACTTGCAATTCAATCATTATCAATATACAATTCTGGAGAAAAATGTGTCCCAAGGCTAGTACTTTAGTTTGTTTTTTTTTTTTTACAACAAAAATTACTAAACAGTTCATCAAATGAACATTTTCAAATGAATAAAATTCCCTTTGGCCAAATGAATTAATTAATAAGAAATGGAAATTTACTTATTTTTATTTGTCCCAAGTATTCGTAGAAGAGACCAAATATTGGCCTATGATTGACTTTGACTTATCTATCTTCAGAGCAAGACTCTGAAACCTTCCTTTTTGGTATCCTCATAGTATAGTATTTTGTCTCTATAGCCAATAAGATGATTCCATAAAGAATTGCTTGTATGAAGGAATGAGTGGTCAAAGCAAGATTCATACTTCTGAACATAAACAGTAATAAGAATACATAAGAAGCCACTCTATAAAATGTGTCCTAAATTATGCCTCTTGATTTAAAAAAATTATATAAGATCTATGAATAATTAGTACTATATATAACCTATCCATTTTTTCCTGATACAAATAACTTAGTTTTGTATTCCTAATGTTGCAAAGATCCCAGCCCATTCGACCTGCAACTTATATCTCAAGCACACTAGAATCAAATGTCATCGCTGCTCCAGATCTGCTCCTGTGCAAGTAAGTAGTCTGCAAATCTAGCTGTGTTTAAGTTTCATGCTTAGATGCACTTTGCCAATGACATTATCTACCAGATTTAAAAGGAACTCTGTTTCTTGTGGACAGGAGCCAAAACAACCTTTCTCTCGTTCTTGTATTTACCTTTACATTGCTGCTGGCTCAGAGAATTCTCCTTATTGTCACTCAGACACAGTTCATGTTTCTATCTCAGCACATACTCTCCTATTTGTAAGCACTGCACTTGCTCTGGCTCCATGCCGAGGTAAGTTCAACCCGTCAGTCCTTGGGGTCATGCAGCAAATCTAAGGATGTTTCTGACACTTCCAAATAATTCTCTCATTCCTCTGCAACCTTGCACCAGCTTTCCTAATAAGTACTTGCCAGTTCTTATTCTTAATTATCACCACTGTCTGTCTTACAGAAATACTGCGTTTGTCACCATATTCCAAACCTAGAGGCACCTCTGGGTGTCCCTTAGTATCATATCTGGGACAACTATTTCCAAAAGTTTCTAAGAATTTAGTGTGGGAATTTTTTTCAGGAAGTCAGTGGAGTCTTCTCTCTATTAATGGGGCTGGCTCCTTTGAAGTAGAAAAGGAAGATGGCTTTCAACTTTCTGGAGTTGTGCACTGATATCCAAGGGAAATTTTGGATGGATGACAGAAAGAGACTGGGGTTGAGAATGTTCTGATAGAGTGTGCAAGGTCATGTGACCATTGTAAGAGAGGAGTTTCTAACTCTGTTTTCAAGGGAGATACATACCCACTTCTTTCCTACAGTATAAAAGGATGGTACTTTGGTCATTTAAAGGAGTGCCTAATAACCCAAGAACTTTATCTGTGCTTCTACCCAAAGAACTCTAGTTCTGATTCAACTACAGATACCCAGGAGAGCAGGGCCTTAGTCAGCAGGATGATGAGTGCAGCCAAGTCAACACAACAGCTGACAATAGGATGTCTGTGAAGGATAAACTGCTTTTCCTCCCAGAGATGCGGCTCCTCAATGTCTACGGTGTGGTATTTTGAGAAACAAGAGAGTCTCTGTGGAATGGCTGAGGAGGAATCACAGGACATCACTGACTTCCCCAGCTAAGTATAAACACACTTTATTAGAGCTGATAAAGGAACAGACCCAGTCCATCTTGCCATGCTCACTTGCTCTAACATAGCCATTCTAGAAGCTTCCATCACAGGCAAGTCTACCAAAGCTAGGGCATAACATGCCAGAACAAACACTTAAACACCTAAGTACTGAGGCCGTGCAGATGATATGCATATTCAAATGGCTTACAAGGCAATTATATGTTTATCATAATACTAAGCCGTGTTTCTAATACCCTAATTTAAGCATGCATTTGCTGTTTACCTTCCTTTTACTGAATCTGACGCTATTATTAAAAAGGAATTCTATATTTTATGGCCCCTAAACATGTCTAGGTAAAACACATTTTAATGGCCATGTAAGTAAGTGCAGGCATGGTTTAAAGAGGCCTTTTCAAACCCCACCCCCACCCCAAGTCCTTGGGTCATATAAGTGACACGCTACTAAGGAAGACAAAAGAGAGCTCGAAGTAAACCGTTATTCTTTGCTTTCTATCAAATTAAATTAAACCCAACAAATGGCCAGAACCTCGGTGGAATGAGTTACAGATTGTATCTCATGCCTATGAAAAATGAGACTTCAGGGAAACCTTTATGTTTCAACTCTTCCACAGTGAAATCGTATCTTCAAGCAGTCACACCTAGTCCCGTTTTCTTGCAAAATCCAATCCTCTACCACATCTTTATTCGTGTACTAATCAATTATCATTTAAGGGCACTGACAACCAGAACCGCCCTGCGAGCGTTCTTATCATCCTTGCCTCGCCAGAAGATAGAATACCGCAACTTAGCCATTTAAAAATTATAAAAGAGGGAAAAACACAAGAAAACTACTTCATAAAAACAGACACCATAAAGGTTCAGACACAGGAAAAAAAATTAAATTGCTTTCACTGGGGTTCCATTCTGACATCTGTGCCACTTGAGGGCAATGGATAGGCTATATTTTTAAAATAATTTTATAACAAATCTCAGCTGTGTTCAGAACCTAAGAGATGTAGTTAGGAAGCTGAATATATTGCCAAAGAAAGATCAGGGGGAAAAAAAGACTCTGTTCTGTTCTGCTTATTTAGAAGACCAAGGAGCACCTGTGATGAATTTTGTTCTAGCCAATGAGTATGGGACAGCCTGAGTATAGGGATTATAATCTATAGGATGTGAAATAAATGTGATGGCTATTACATACTGTCATAGCCCTTCACATCCTGTGTGAGGGTGTCTGTGCAAAATGAACTATTTTGACACACTGCTGATCACACACCTTATGGGAAACATTATTCAAAGTACCTATAAAGGCAGACAATGACTTCCAGAATGGTTTCTATGAACTTCTGCCTCAGCTGAGAAAATCTGCTGCAATCTCACACCTCATAGGAAAAGCCAGAATTGAATGCTTTCCTCCTCACTTAATAACCTTGACCCTCACCATAGCAGAACTGACTAAATGTGTGGCTGCAACTCTCAGGCCAGTGTGCCCTTCATGGTGTCCTGTTAGTGCTCATGCCAGGCATAATTAATTGATCACCATTCACTCATGGTTTACCTGGCTCATATAGAATGCTCATGCACACAGCCTACTAGGCATACGAGTCAGTTCTGACCCATGAATGGAAGCTTGCAATTACAAGTCTTGTCCATTTTTCTCTTCAGAGAGGGGAAAATTAAGAGTCAACAAGGAGAAGTTAATTTCTCTCTGCTATAAACATAGTTAGTGGCCACACTGGCTGCAATATTCACTGCACATTCCTCTGTGACATTCGGATCTCTAATCTGCTGCAGGAACTGGTAGAGAAGAAGCATTAAGGTTGATGATTAGTGATGGGACGAAGACTCTGGCCCAGGAAGGAGAATGAAGAAAAGAGCAGTGAGAAGTTGTTCCTGGCCCCACCCACCCATGTTCACCTAATGGCCTAACTCATCTTTTACACCCTTACTACTCCCCCCACCCCCACCCCTGGACTATCCTAAGAATCAAGCAATCACTTCTATATTCTGACTTCTAAGTCTTTAATTTGTTTTCTTGTTTAATTTGTAATCAAGGTTGACTAGTGCAGCCTTTATTCTGGTTTACCAGATTGTGTGTTACTTAAGGACATTATGCTCTTCTTACTGACCATTGCGTGGATGCTAATTCTTCACCAAGGTACTTTTCTTATTAGCTATATAAAAGTTGTGAGACAAATGGTATAGAGCAAACCACAGGAGATAGTGAAGACACTATGACTGGTTTGACATCATATTCAAACAGTAGTAAGTCCTTCTTACTAATAAGTATTCCACAGCATAATCACTTAGCATTAATCTCATCACACGTGAGAAAGGATAAAAAATATGATTCCATTATTGGGACTTGAGAACAGGATGGAGATGAGGGTTACAGATGTATGTAGCAAAATGCTGGGACTATAGCTATTTTTATCTAGACAATGTGAATCTAATTGTAGGCGAATTTCCCTAGTCCAAATACAGACCGAAACGGAATAAAATACAAAACTAAAGTCAGTTTAGATGCCAGCTTCTTTTCTTCCCTTTCTCAAAAATTATTGAGAAGGTTTATGATATGAAGCACAAGTTCTGGTCCTCTGTATCTATTTTCTTTCTCATTTAAAGTATTCTTGGAGGAGTGATGGTGTTTTTGTAGAGAATAAGGTGAGCTTAACAAATAGTTAACGACAGCCAGCTTGCTTTGATGTAACTTAAAAATTGACTAGCTACAGAGCAATGTGCCACAGGGATGCTCATGGATATGATATTATTTCAAGGAAATTCATGTAAGTGGGGACGAGGTAAAGTGCTTCTGAGAGATGAGCCTGTACTGCTGCATGAGAGGGAACAAGTATAACTTTGAAAAATATTAAGATGAAGTTGCATGTGTGTGTATTGTAGAATATATATATATGTATATATATATATATATATATATATATATATATATATAAAAGTGAAATATATATTTCTATATATTTAAAATTAAAGAAATTCATTTTTTGAAAAATAATCATCAATTAAACTAAACAAGACATGTATTTACTGAGAGCCAGTTTGTGCTCAGCAGTACTGCAGAAGCAAATCAATGGGACCCACTGAATTACTTTTGAAAATTTAGCAAATAATACAAGTACCTGTGTGAAGTCAGGCAGATATGATAAAAGCTAAATATCATCCTTCCTCCACCCTCAGTTTTGCTTCAAGTTTGACTATCATACACTGCTTTCCCAGTTTATTATTTCTAGCTTATGGGCTTGGGAGTCAAGCCAACCTGGGTCCAAATTCTTGCTCTGCCACCCAACTGCTTTGAGACTGTGGGAGGTTACCAGACATCCCCAAGTCTAGTATGAAGTAATGCGTAATGAGAACATCTTCATTTAATAGCCTCATTGTTTCAAGTAATGTCACTGTAATGCCTGCAGAAGGCTTAGCATGGTTCCTAGCACATGATAAGTGCTTAATAGATGTTTCCCCTTACCTCTGTTATCACTAATAGTAATGACCTCTACTAGAAAAGTCAAATATCTTTAATTACCCATTAAATTTCAAATTATTAGATTCTCCTGTGTGTAATTGTTACAAATCAAAATATCACAAGTGGGATAAGAAATATAATCCCACAAAAGAATTGGCCCAAAGCAAATGCTTTAATTAAGTGCTAATTAAAGGTACCTACCTTAAAACTTGCACTTAAAGTACACCTGTAGAGTGAGTGCAATTTTTCAAGTTAATCCCGTCACTATGACATTTCGAATGTCCTCAATTACTCCAAGTAAAGGAAAACAATCTCTAAATAAATCTCCCATGTGAAGAAACAGATTTGATGGCGACTCAAGGGGAAATGAGGCATTATTCTCACTACAATTAGGATTTTTAATATACATACTTTAAGGACAATTAGTCTACAGTCAATGGATATTACACGATCTGACAGTTACGAGCAATCTCCCAAGGTGGTGAAAACGGAGGAGAAGGATGACCTTTATTTGCCATAATGGAGAGCAAAACTCCCTGAACATTAAAAGAAATGTCACGTATTAGGGAAATCTCACACTTGTGGTACAAAGGCATATACATAAATGAGAGAGAGAGAGAGAGAGAGAGAGAGAGAGAGAGAGAGAGAGAGAGAGAGAATGAGAATGAATCATGCCACTACGGTTTGTTTGGTAAAGTGAACAAAATAAAGGGAAGCATCCACTAACACTTTTTACTTTAATTTATGACAGCCCATAATTATGGCCTATTTCTCATTCACAATGACAGCTTACAGTGTATGTCTTATAATGGTGTATTTGGGACGGTAACACAAAGGGTGGCTGCCCCACTCTTCCTGTCTCTATCTTTTTTTCCCTTCTCCTTTCAAAGACTGACTGTGTGGAGCCATTAGGATGTGGTTCATAATTTAATTGAGCTGAGGTTTACACTCATAACTAAACAATAAAGTTAAAGTAATGAGTTTCAATCACAGGACTGTAGCACATGGTTTAATTTACATAGATAATTAAAATCACCACCCCTACTGTCCTTCTTTTGTACTTGAAACTGTACTAGCAAGATAGCTAGATATTACCAGTACCCCCTTTCCATTAAAGGGAAATGAAGGCCCCATAAAGGGTGTGGGGAGCCGTTTTAATCCAATTCACCAACCTCCTCTCAAAAGTAAAACTGCTTAAAGTGCAATGCATTTAGGCCAATTGTTTTTTTTTTAACTTTCAAGTGAAAATTATTTGTATAATTAAGGGAAGTTTAACACACTGGCTGGGTACTTGCTTTAGTAGAAAAGTTTCACATCTGCCTATACTTTCCCCAAGTGCCCTGCAGGAATTCCTTAGTCAGCTTCCCTTGAGTATCTTTATCTGCTGAGTCACAGGCTCCTGCTGTGGGCAGTGATTCCTCATTCCACTAATCATTCACAGGCTATTATTTAACTGCCAGAGTCCCATAGTGGAGTGACAAGTTCTAATTTTATAGCTGAAGGACAAAGAAAGTCTGCAGAGGAATAGTCTCTATGGATTTTATTTTCAAACAAAACATCCATGTGGATTCTGGCATCACACTTGTGTTAGACGTTATTAGCCGTAAACCTCATTACCCATCCAGCTATTGTGACCTGCTGATTGTTTGGGTTTACCACTGGTTTTCCTTGAGCTTTGCAACAAAAGTTCTGCCTAAGCAACATGATACTGTTTGACAGAATTGAAGGAGAAACCATTATTGCTGATGACACTAATGCCACCATTTGCAGGATGTCACTTGGGCCAAGCCAGAGATGGGATGCCTACGTTCATTCTGAACTGTGGGTCTACAGTTTCTGACAGGTATTTCAGGGTCCTGCCTTAGTGTTTGTCCTACATTTTAGAGCGGTTGAGAATTTCTGTAAGTGATGTATGCTGAGCTATATATAGTACAGGTATCTTTGCCAGGTGACATTGCAACTTTAACATTTAATTAAATAATTACACACTTGACAGTCCCAAAATCCTACTAAAGACTGACAAATCTTGTTTTAATAGGTAGTGATGCAGAGTTTGAATCTACAGCCCACACCTACTGAGATGCTTAGGCTGAAAAATTATGTAACTAAAATCATGTATGAGTAGTGTCACTTATGTAGGTTCTGGTGAAAATAGGTTTTCTTTTGATTTTCTGATAGAAAGTTGCTATTCTATTGATCTGAAATCAAGAGATATTTGGCAAGATTACAAATAGCATGAGGAAGATTGATAGGTGCATTCTTACACTTTGAGATAATACATGCAAATCTACTTCAATTAAAAAATATTCTCCTGGCAGCTTTTGTCTTTTTTGCTCTAACAATATGGAGCAATAATCAGCTGATATGTTATAGTAGAGTTGCTTAATAGTTAATTATGTGAAGAAAGATTTAAAAGTTACTAATAAACTAATCTTTTTTTAAAGAATAATTTTTAAACTAATTAAAGAATATTAGCTGTGTTTAGACAGTGAGTTTAAGATGTTGGATAACTTTTGATCCCAGAAACTCGTGTCCAGAAATATCTTCAACATCATAATGCATTTAGTCCTATTTATGAATATTTTAAAAAATACCATTCACATTCTGTAATGAGAAATTAAGAATTCAATGAAGTGAAACAGCTAAACGGGTGATTTTAAAGAGTTCTTTTGTTTTTCTACACTCACCTTAATAATGGGATTTGGACTACAGAAAATGGGAAAGAAGTCAGGTAACCTTATGCATCATTATACCAAATAAATTCTATCTCTGCAAATGTGACTGGATTGCCCAGTCTTATTTACTAAAAATAGTTTTACATATAACTTTAGATATCAGTGTATTTGTAACAGCAAAACACCAAGTTATTTTTCTTTACTGAATGGCATTGACCTGTGGTCCAGGTGTTTTTGTTTCCAGCCTGAACTAAAAACTAAGTTTCACAGTTAATTGTAGTTAGATGAATCCTTTCTAAATTATGCACAATGTGGGCATCCCAGAAGATTCATAAAGATGTTCACAAAGAGGCAAAAAGAGTAACTATAACTGTATAAATTCTCTAGTCCAGTTATCATTATTCTGACCATATGCTAATAACCCAGTCAGTTTTCTGGATTCTCAAATCATCTCCTAGAGCATCTAAATGGAACATGATTCACTAGCATAAGAACACAGTGTGGAACCACTACTGTATACAAAAGAATTTGTGTCCTCATCAGTCACTCCTGTGTTATCATTTCTCTCTGGGATGCTTCTTTTCACTTGTCCCATAAATAAGTGCCACTCGAAAGTTTGCAGCATGATTTTTAACCATAACTTCCATATAATAAATTTATTATATATATTATAGATCCTTCCAAGATCTAACAATTTCTTACCACCTCTTTATTTTTGGTCACAGATTCTGTGAAAATGAGTAATTTCAAATCTTTCATGGGTTTGAATTTTCTGCTTGCCTCCTTCAGGTTTCTGATGTGGCTTGATACATTTAACTAGGAAATGAATATTTTTTGTACTAATGAATAATGAATAATGAATGAATGAATGAATGAACGCTCAGTTTATGTCACACCCATGTCATATATATCTTATGACATGTCTAGATTTTAAATACATGAAGTCTTTCACTAACAACATATTTACTCTACATTTTTATGACCTCCCTCTCAGTTAGCTTTTGCATGACAGCTGACTGACAAAGCAGTATTTTTCTTTGTTCCCATGTTTTTTTCTGTATATTTAAAAAATACCTGAGCTTTCAACAGTAAATTTGCCAAGAACTAAGTAGTAGTTTATACTTCTATTACTAGTTTATCACACATTTTTAGCTCTTGTGTGAAGCTTCAAAAAATAATATAAATGGAAGAATAATCATGGATATTATAAACATGTTTTGCATTTGAGTAATTTGCACATGTTAAAGATTTGATGTAACTAATAATTCATCAGCCTTTTCCACATGCAAAGCAAGAAAATGATAGCATCAGTTTGAATATCAAACACAATGATGGCGAGGCAGCATTCAATCATCCATGCTAATGGAACAGATACAATCATCCCCACCAATAAAGGCACAGCTCGTCTGCGCCTCTGGTTTGTTCTTTCCTTTAGCACCCAGGAGATCTGATAAAAAAAAGGTGGAAAGATGAAAATGACACTTCTCTTTTTGTCTCTGGATTGCTTCTTCCACTGTGGTCACTCAAAAGAATATGAGGAACGTCCTTAAGAGAAAAAAAAAAAGATAAAGAGTGGGGCAGAAAGGTAAAACAAGTTTGGAAGGTTGGAGTGGAAGGATCATGGGCTCGTGGCCAACCTTTGCATCTTCTGGAGACTCTCTGGAAGCTTAAAAAAGAAAAATAAAGGGCTAGGAATTTTGCTCTAGAAATATTGTAGGACACCTGCCACCCATGTGTGCTGTCCTGGGTTCAATGTCTACAGCAAAAGCAAAACAAAATTTAAAAATCAGACAGGGACCTCACCAGAGAGACTAATGTATAGATATTATCAATACATCCTGAGATAGTCCATGGAGAATTTTCATTTGGAAGACATTCTATACCACCTAGGAGAGTTTCTAGTAGAGGAAATATGGTGACATCTATTCTGGATCATGTCCAAAAACTAGAGACAGGTCTCATCTCCATATTATCCAGGGGCAGGAACAAAGTTCAGCAAAGTGGCCAGAATTTTATGTACACACCCCTGTCTGCAGAATTGCTTAGTGTTTCCTGTTCGTTCATGGTTAAAGCAATGTTTCTTTCCATGAGATCCGTGTAATTTTTCATTATATGGTTTGAAATCAAGCTCTCGTCTTAGAAAACAGAAACAGAAAATCAACATCATGAAATATTATAGATTTTGCATGTCTAAATAGCTGTGATGAATTAGTCACAGTTACAATGAACTGTAGGAAAAATCTACAGGCAATATATTGCTTTTGCATTTTTTATATTAAAGTAAAAGAAAACCCTCAAGTAATATTATATAATAAATTATTGTAACATTGGTTGGCGGTAAAAGTAATTTAAATAAGATTAATTTAACAACCTTTAAATATCAATAAGTAATAAATATCTTCATGCATGGGGGTCCACATTTCACTTTATTTAGAAATAATGAATAATACCAGTTGCCTAATATAACCCTAATAACAGAATAGGAACCCTCTGCACTTTAATAATTTCCATTAGAAGAAATCAAGTACCTCTTCCATTTGACAGAAGCTGCATCTGTTCTGTATTAAGAAGCAAATGTGCAGAAGTTTCCAGGTTAACTTGGCAAAGGACAAACAAAAGGGCACCAAGCAAAACATGCCGGCAGACAATAAGACCAAATTTGAGGCCTTTGCTTTTGCATTGAGGATTTCTGAAACCTAAAAAGAAGAGCATCCAAGACCGAGACATAATTTACTTTTGATGGTGAGGTTTAGGTGCCTTTGGCCATTTACTTAGTAGTATTTATTTTTAACACGCCCAATAGGAAGGATGTTAGTCTCTGAACCAGTGTGGTTGTCTCAAGCCTTAAGTTGCCACCTCAATCTCTGTGTTCCTCTTTCTTCTCTCGTACCTTCCCTCACACCTCTTTAAGGGCCCAGTTTCCATGGTAGTGATGTCTGGGTGCAGAATTTGTCGTGCAAGTAAAAGGAAGCCTCAAAAATTGTATGTGTTGCATATTCCTAATGACCTTTCATTCAATGCTTTCATTTTTAATAAAAATTTATAATAATTGCAACGATTTTGCATTATGTGAAACAAAGAGGGATTTTTTTTTTGGTCTTTTTTTAATTAAAAAAATTTTTTTTGACCTAGGATTTCAGCATGTAGCTGAGAAAGACCTGAGACGCTCTTTCTTCCTCAGTTGCTTTATTGCTAGGATTGGAGGTACGCTGGGAAGAGGTCCTTTTAATTTGTAGCTGCTTATTGTACTTCTAAATGTCTCATGAGAAAACAGATTACTTTGATTTGTAAAAGGCAATAACACATACACCCCCAAATATTATTCTTAATCTTAAGCCTAGAAAGAGAGAAAGGAAAGGAATTCAGTTAGGAAAGTTGAAGCAGCAAACCATAATAAGTTCAAGGTCCACCCTAAGAAATTCATGAAGAAAACAGTCTTGTGCATCTTACATAAATAACCTGCACTGAGAGAAGAAGTGGATGTTACTTAATTCAGAGACTGAGGACTAAGGAAGGTGAGCTGGGTCTGCATCAATGGTCAGCACTACAGTGGGCATCTGTTCAGAAGAGGGGAGAAGTGTCAGTCATAACCATGGAGAGCCAAACTGAAACACAAGGAGACTAAACAAGCAGGAACTAACTCTTGATAAGTGGAGTTTGAGGTCAAACCTGAAAAAGAACCTTCAAAAACAAAGAGGGATGGTATTAAGAAGGGTGAAGTGGAATTTGAAAAAAAAAAAAAAAAAAAAAAAATTTAGTTAAGCAAACCAACCAGCTCCAAACAAAACACAACTCCTGTGGAGATATTAAGGAAAAAATTTATGTTGATATTATATTTTTTAAAAATCTGTTTCAGGCTGGAGTAATGGCTCAGTGGTTAAGACCACTGGCTGTTCTTCCAGAGGTCCTGAGTTCAATTCCCAGCAACCACATGGTGGCTCACAACCATCTGTAATGGGATCTGATGCCCTCTTCTTGTGTGCATGAAGACAGAGTACTCATATACATTAAATAAATATTAAAAAATATGTTTCTTATGTATTAGATAAATGATGTATTGCTATAGTTGTCCTCCAAGGTAGTGTGCAAATCCTCTGGAGGTCTGTTAAAAAACGGCTTTCTCTTTATTAGCAGACACGAGTGTCCAACACAGGGTGTAGAGGAGAAATCCTCACCTGAAAGAACTGCAGTTATCCAAGGACAACATTTCATGAAACAGTTTCTCCCAAGGGAGCGTCAGCCACATGAACTAAAACCAACCATTCAGCTGCATGTCTTTCCAGCCCGATGGGAGACAACTTGAAAAGAGAACAGACTTAACCATGCAAACTGCAGAGTCCTATTATAACTTAAATATGCTATTATAGAGAGACATAAAAACACGTAAGACGGAGCTCAAGGAAGAATTGAAAATAACCAAGCTTCTCTGCGTTGTTTATCTGATGAATATTAAAAGTTGGAGTTGAGTGAAATAACAGTTAAAGAAAATGAAGCAAATAAATAGATTGGAAAAAAACTGTAATTTGGAAGTGGCATTTTATTTGTGTCTGGAGTATACACTGCATTTTTCTTTCATTAAATCACTCCACGCCGTTTCCTAGTATCTACTCATCCTATTAGTTCTCCCCATTCGCAATTTGACCACTTAGTCCTGATTCTTTAACAAAAAGGAAGAAGTAGGTTACTGAAGTCTATGCACCACAGGCTGCAGATATACTGAACTCAAAAACATCAGTGAATCCCTCTGTGTGGCCACCACGTACCACACTACCACACTCACAATCTGACACTACCTTAGGTGACTATATGTATCCTGGCCATATTACAAGTGAAAGGCAGGCAGTCAGAGTTCATCTTAAAATAAAATATTCCTAGCACATCTTATAGAGGCCCCAAAATATCTGGAGCAAGCACCATGACCCAGTAATAGATAAAAAAAATTTTGCTTCCAAGTTCCCTACCATCTTTGTCAAATGTCAAGTTTAAGAAAAGTGGTTACTCTTAGAGAGTGTGACAATCACACAAACAAGAGCAGAAGCCAAGCAACCATTGCCTTGATAACTGAATACATATTCCTAAGGGTTGACACTCAAAACCAAAGTAAGGTAGAGGGTGTGGGAAATTCCACTTCCTAACAGGTCCTCCAAAACTTCCTAAAAAAGAAGCAGGCAGTTGAGTTAATGTGTTCTTGAACTGCTTCAACCTGGCCCAGGTAACTGATGAGCCTGTCAGTGCTGAAGTCAAATGAGTATCATAAAATGGGCAAAGGGTGAGCAGGAAAAGGAGATGAGAGGAGAATGTGGGAGGTGGGCATCGGAGGGCAAAGTTGGTATACGATGACAGATAAAATGCATACAATTTAAGATCAGGAACACTAAACAGGCACAAGTTCAATTAAATTTCTAAGTGGTATGTGATGAATACTACCACCACATGGAAAGCTGATAGACGTGTACATCTGGTTAGGAGTCTGTGCTTATGGTCACCGGATATTGGCTATTTGGTGCTAATTGTTCTCATAGAGAAGATAGGCAGTGGTTTAAAGGTCTGGTCTGAAAGGCAAGTGCTCACAATGACTGTAACATTATAAACCAAGAGGTCAGAACATGGAAACTGGTGCCTTAAGAGAATCATATACATGTGTGTGTATGTATATGTATATACATATACATACATACACATACATAATAGAGTGCATGGCTGAACATACATCATAGCAGTTTGGGAGTGGGGGAAGCAGAAAGACCAGGGAAAAAGAGAAAAGATACAAGAACTAAATTAAAACAATGCCTACAGCTTAGATATTATGGGTACCCAAAGGGAGACTTGACCTTCACCCACAGCACTACTGAGGGATGTTCTGGCTTTTAAGAAATAGGGACTAATAAAAGGTCTTTTGTCACTGGGTGCAAGCTATTGAAGGACATTATAGAAACTTGATCTCCTCTACTCTCGTTTTTTTGCACTACCCCCCCCCCCCCAGCTCTGCATCAAGTTTTGGCATGCATTCCCAGAAATGAGCTGAGTCACTATAGCCCACCCCCCACCCCCCGCCCCCAGACAACTGAGGCCACAATAGATTGAAATTCTCCAAACCGGGAGTTCAATTTTTCCTCTTGGATTCTCCCAGGTATTTTCTTATAGTAACAGAAAGATGAAGCAATTAAGAAAATAACGTATATGGTGAAGAAGGAAATTCCTTTAGGAGAAACTTGATCTGTGACTTTTGAGAATGGATATGAAGAAATTATTTGGGGGTTAAGGGGACTTGTAAGCAGTATCTTGCAGGGGATTAAAATGGCTAAAGGAGGGTAACAGTGGATTTAGTATGAGCCAAGTTTGAATATCACCTTAAAAATATGCAGTTATATCTATAGCAGCAGGAGTTATCAAAACGTTTTAAAGCTGAAAAGAAAGGAACACTTGTGAGTCTTGGAGAAAACCAGGAAGATTTTTGTTCTGGGGTTACTTGGGTTTTTTTTTTTTTCCCTTCCCCTCTGCCAAACACTAAAAATTTCCTCTTAAAGCTCCATCATTCCCTGGACATGTAGTTACCACTTCTGGTTATTCAAATTCTCATCTCATCTCACCTTGGCTGATCCTATTCCCCCCACTCCTAAGAACTTTCCATTTATTTTTGGATATATATATTGGAGCCAGACAGGAAAACCAAGGTAGTTCCATCATGCACTGCTTGTCTAGAAATCTGACTTTAGTCTAGGCAAAGAAGAAGGAAGAAGGTTAAGTACCTACTCACTTTACTTATTGTGTTCTGACTCCCCAGATCTTAGGCACATTTCTCTGTTCTTTCTGCCAAGGCTTCCTTGGGTCTAACAATCCCCTCCCCATCTCTGCATATTAAAACAAAAGGATAACTTTTAAGATAAATAATATGAAACACTTAATGGCAATCCATTCCCTGGACTAATTTTACATTAGTCTGCACTGATTATGAACATAGAAAGTATTGCTTAACAGTGTTAAACATACTTAAGCATAAAAGCAGGTATTTGTATTTGTGCTTTAATTTTTTTTTTTTTTTTTGACAAAACTCTTGAAGGTACAGTCCAATAGTTGCCAACTAAGTATGACTTGCTATAGAGGACAAGATCATTTCAATGCTGTCACCTCTGTTCCAGGACTTGCACATTGCCACCTCCCCCTCCTTTCTTTACTCTCCCCATCCTTCCTTCTTTGTTCTTCTCTACTCTTCCTCTCCTTTTCCCACTCTGCTCCTCTTGCACACACACACACACATCCCACATACACAATTCTTAGAATGAAGGCATTCACAACATATCTGAGAGAACATACAGTCAGATCAGCACGTCATCTAACACACACTGATCAGAACACATGTACTTCTGCAACACTGTGATATATAGTTCTTTCAGAACACATACTTGCCCATGCACCCACATGCATATACATTTTATCATGTACAAACTTAGCTGGATTAAAGCAGGAAAAATACCTGCTAGTCAAGGTACCACTGTGCCCCTTAGGGATCATATCAGATCTACTCTAGTGATATTGCTAATTCAATGTAGTACAAAGACCTTGGTAGTACCACCCTGAGCTTGTCTTTTAATTTGACTTTGTTCTTCATGGGGGTTTCAAACATGTCCTACTAGACAGCAAAGCAGAAATGAACTCAAATGTACTCATCATCCAGCTACAAAACTCTTCATCTTAGGACCATTCTTTTTTTGTTTGTATGTTTTTTGTTTTTCGAGACAGGGTTTCTCTGTGTAGCCTTGGCTGTCCTGGAACTCACTCTGTAGAACAGGCTAGCCTCGAACTCAGAAATCCGCCTGCCTCTGCCTCCCAAGTGCTGGGATCAAAGGCGTGCACCACCACTGCCTGGTCTTTTCTAGTCTTTTGTTTCTTAATTCTACACTGGTGGATCTCGAAATAATTTTTTGAAAAATGTTATTTTACATTAATATTTTATTAACCAATCCTAGGACAGAAGTCCTGTGTTGGAACAATCTTCTCCTTACTCACTTGTATGTAGCCTTTGTCCTCAGTTTGTGTTAAAATCCTTTCAGTTTCTACTCTCCTTAGGCCAGAGTAACCTTTGCATAGTTGCCCAGAATTGTTGGTTGTTTGTAACAATCAGTTGGTCCTGTTAACGATGTCTGCTGGAAGATTTTTTTTTTTTTTTTTTTTTGAGAAAATGCTAAGAAATGAAGGATGTCATCCTAGTAGGGAAAAAAGTCCCAGGACTCTGAGGAAAAAAATATAAAAGGAACAGAAGAATAAAGGCTGGTGGTGGTGAAGAGATATTAGTTGAATGGCTTAGAGGAGATAGCTGCAGGGAGAAGAATGAGAAGCTTCTGTGCTCTGGAAGTTAAGATACATTTTGTCACAATTTAAGATCTTTCAAGGAAAAAAAAACCTAAAACTTTCTCATAACCATTGCAAATGAAAGTCTCACTTGGCTTCAAAACAAACACAATCAACTAGGCATTTTAAAAATAAGATTTCTTTCTAATAGAGAGAATATTTCCATTGTCTCCATAACAATGCACCTACACAGGCCAGCTTCTCCTGAAAGCAAGAAGATGGGGAGACATTCCTCATGTTGGAGTATGCCTGAAAAAGAAACATGAGATGATTTTTTCTAGTTTATGTTTTTGCTATCATTTTAAAGAAAATTTGAAAGTGTTCTGTGATATTTTGTGGGGAAGAGTTCACCATCTAGAGAAGAGCTTCGTTGTCTACTCCCTCTATACAGCAAACATTTCTATATTATATGCAGGGAACAGCAGTTGCACAATACACAATATTTAGAGTGGAGGGTTAAGGCTTATGATTGGAGGAGAATGAGTCCTCTTTGGCTGAAATGGGTAATAATTCCTGAAATACCCTTCACAAGACTTTCAGAGCCTTTTGAAAGGTATGGCATAAGACACGAAACCTCAAGAGTCTAAACACGGTGATAGACACAGGACAATTAGAAAGCATACTGAAAGATTACAAAGTCACTCAATGCTTTTCAAATCAAGTTAAAAAGCAAGACAATGTTAGCAAAAAGGAGAAAAAGAACATTAAAACAGATTCCTTTTAAGACTTTCCATGGTCTCTGCATCCTGCAAACAGGTACAAATCTAAAAACAAAAAAAAGTGTGTGTGTGTGTGTGTGTGTGTGTGTGTGTGTGTGTGTGTGTCTGTGTGTCTGTGTGTAGGGGGAATCAGATAGAACAGCCACTGATGAACTCCTGAGATGAGTTGTTTCCATGTTAACAGCATACTCCTTATTAGGACAACATACCCTTCCTTCACCCTCTTGCTGCCTCTAGAAGAGAGAGAGTCATAATTTGTAACTGGTCCAATCTGAAAGGAGAGCTCTCAATTTTTGGTCATTTACTTCAAAGAATTTCTTGACATAATTTTGATGTTCTTGGGATCCAATGATCTAAAGACAAATATGTTTGATTAGAGGTATACCAGATGGACAGGTGTTATTATCCAGTGAGGGAGTGCCATGCTGTAAAGATATTTGTCATTCCTGTGATAAGAATTGTTCAACTTTTGGTTCTCCACATTTATTTTCAGAAGGGACAACTGCCAATCGAGAACACTTAATTACCAAGTCACCCTGTCCCTAGCCAGTCACCCTGTGGCTACACAATAAATATTAATTAAGTACCTTGATGAATAGAACCTCTTTCTGGAGTGAGACAAGTCTGCAACTTAGCAATGCAGTGCCTACCCATATACACCACAGGTAAAGGAGGCCAGGAAAACAATTTTTTTCTAATTGAAATGATAGGGGGTCTTTAGGTAACAGAATGTAATTACCTAGGCTGGAATTTGGCCAGAGCAATGGGGTGTATGCCTCATGTTTTAAGGAGGAGGTCATGATTACACAAAGGAAGATCTTCAATCCATGCTGACATTAAGTGACGAAACTGACCATATGAATGTCAGGTTGTCAGAGGTAAATGATTGCCCGCTACTATAATGCATTCCCGAGTTACCCCAGTGAGAATCTACTTTGTAGGATCTCAGCTTTTTAGAATAAATTCATGAGAAAGAGTCTGAGAAATTAAACCCTGCTATAAGCCAAGTATTTTTACTTTCTGTTCCTCCACAGTGAAATGGCAAGGTGTCACTAGCTTGTCTAACACCAAGCAAGAACCTGGGGATCAGGTTGCATCATTACTACTGGGCCTGCAAGTACCCTCCTCCGCTGGGAATTTTAGGCTCCCTGGATCTCATCACCTTTTTAAGATACTCTGATTTTACACCATCATAACACTGACTTCTGTTTAACTACAGGAAAATATGGTGACATGAGAAAGCGGTTCTACTTCTGATCTCACTCTTCTTCAGATACAAGTGACCACCTACAATGATTAAAATGCCCGGCGATTCTAATTATGCAAATACTTTTGATAGAGTCTTTCAAATTTAAATTTTACACTGTCCTTGTTTTGAAATCTGCAACTGATGTACTTATGTGCTTAGTTTATTTTCCAAGTCTCTCTAGGAGTGCTGATTTAAATTGCTCCATTTTTGAAGACTATGAGGGGGGAAATCAAATCTACAGATGGCTAGCATCTGTGGCTCTACAGTGTTAACATGTACAATAATGTACGCTTTCTAATTGAATACAAGAATGCAACTCAATCGAGGGTCTGTGCTAACAGCATCACATGACAGTGTAGCTCAAGCAATTAATAGAGAGCAACAAAATCTCTCCATTGCATCCTATCGGAAAGGAGCATTGTCACAGCGGTTTCTGCATCATAGTTTTCTTGAATTGCACCTGTTACCAAAAGAGTCCATTCTCTTTGAAGATCATGCTATGGAGATATATGTATTGAAAAGCAACTACTAAAGAAAACACGCTGACCTGTAAGAGACAAAGAGAAAAGGAGTCTTTGCTGTTGTTCCGCTGAGTTTGGGTCCCTGTAACATTAACTTTGTCTACCAAAATTCATTGGAACCTGCAGATCTTTTCAGTGTCATTTTGAAAATTGAAGGAAACATCAGAGCAGAAAGGAATAATACAAAGAGACAAGGCAATCTTCTGCAGCTACCAGACATTTCTCGACACTGCTGATAAACATATCCTTGAACAGTTCAGAGAGCTAAATGGGGAAGGGAGAATTTGTGAACATGTCGTCGAGCAATGGGCTGAAATGTATCACATCAAGATCACAGAGCTACCCTGCAAGTATCATTTTGTCCCCTACTTCATTCTAAAAGGACTCCTCCTAGCTCACATTTAAAATCCATTCCAATTGATTTAGAGTGCAAGATCTTCTATTTTTGTGATGCGTTTATTTTTCACTCTTTTTTGTTTTTGTTAGGAATTCTCATTATTCTCAGTCTATACATAGCAGAGGAAGTATAAGAGGACCTATTTAATATTTTGAGAAATCTAAAAGTCACCATAGAATTAAACTTGGTCTTCAAATTAGAAAAAAAAAAAAAAAGTCAGTTTCAATCAATGACTTAAAACCCCATGAGCCAAAAAGCACCATGCTAATTATATCACATAAGGATAAGTTTACAAATACTGTTTATTTGTTTGTCTCTGCAATTGTGCCATACAGCTAAGCAATCCTTGAGACTTTTTGCTTTGTTTTCAGGTTGCATCTGATGAAAATCAATTTAAGACAAAGTGAACAAGACAGCAATTTCACTGCAGGGTTGCTGGGTTTCTCCGAGGATCTGCAGAGGAGAGGTGACTGTAAGAATCTGTGGAGAAGCAGAAATACAAGGTACCTTCTGTGGCATACTGCTGGGTTATTTCTGGCACCTTTCTTGATAGGCATTTCCCAACTCTCATGACCAAAGTTTCCAGAGGAAAATTGGCTATGTTCTGACAAACTCAGCTTGGGTTATTCATCTTGCTCTTATTCTAATTTTCTCTGGCTACCTGGGTGGTGAGGTCATTGAACATACTGCATTTATTCTGTTTTAAACTTCATTTTAAAAATTGTATAGTGTAGGTGAGCGGGTGTTTCATGTGTGTGGGTGTGTGCCGTGCTCTGCAGGTAGAGGTCAAAGAACATCTCTGGATTCAGTTTGCTCCTTCCACTTTATTGTAGGTTTGGGGAATAAAACTCACATCTTTGGGCTCTCAAGGCAAGTGAATTTATCCATGGACCCAACTTGCTGCCCCATAGCTGACTTCTTATGTCCAACCCTATAATTCACCAAAGATGGTTTATGCTAAAGATAAAGTTGCTCTCATAGACAAAGGTAATACCTTAAAGTATTTTGAAACACAGCTTCCATTTTGCTATTGCCAATTTCACCTTGTCACTTGTGCCAATTCCGGCTGTATATACTCACAATGACATGAGACTTAATTAAGGGAATGTGTTACATTTGAAGCTTTTAAAGGAAAGAAGCAAGATTCCTTACTGCCATGCGGAAGCATGAGTTGGCCTTAGCTAACAAAACTGGTGGTAGCATTGGAAAATACCAACCACAAGGCCTTCTCAACAGATGTGTGCAGTGTTCATTTTAAATGACGACAGTCAAATACCTCATATTAAAAACGCTCCACCATTAGAAAGATTGTATATCATCTAAATAAATTCATTTGCCTTTGTGGACTGAAAATGTCATCCAGGTGCAGTTCATAAATTTTAGAGGCTGTATATTAAAATTATTATAATAGTCTAAATGAAATCTTTAAAAAAATATGAATTATTGCATTTGGTTGAATATATTCAGTTTTTCTTATCCTGGTGCTTTTATCTTGGGTCATCTGTGCAGTCCAACTTGAAGTCTTGCTCATAACAGACTAAGGTAGATGAAAAAAAATGGCATAATTGGATTTTTAAAAAGATTCTTCCATTTTCCTAACAAAGAACAGAGAAAGCACATTTATGGTTATTTCTTTAAACTTTTACTTCATTGGAAATCACAGTTCCCTTCACATATGTGCTTCAAATGCATTTGTTTTATATCTGTTCCTATATGTAACTCCTATTCCCCCTCCCCTGTCCCCAATACCCTTATCTGCATTGTGTGCTTAGAAAAAGTATTTATCCAACAAACGAGGGAGTAAAGGAAGAATCACAGCAGTTGAAAGTCAGAAACTGACATACAGAAACCTTGAAAGACTTCTTAGCTTTCCTGGGCTGCTTTTAAAAGTCCATCATATTAGATCTCTGTTTAAGAATGTTGTAGTAAATTTCTCATTACCTAATGAAAAAAATTCTGTGTTCTCAACCTAGAAAAATATAAACTTTTCAAATTTCAGAATCAGTATCTTTTTTTTTTTTTTAAATCCACCTCCTGGAAGAAGTACACATTTTTATCTATAATACTACTGTTACCCTTGTCTACTGGGAACAGCTGCTGGGCCCCATCTTATGATCCATATGATGGTCGTCTCTCAAATTTCCAGAGATAATTGTGGTGACTCATACTCATTAAGTACCAATTGGGTGAATCAACTAAAGGATGAATCATTCAATTCTACCCATCTTTCGAGAATAAATCCTCATCTATTTTTCCATGACGGTCACCCTAATTATTTCAGACAGACATCATCTCTCCTCTTTTGAAATTTTATTCATCACCAAAGTAACATATAGTGTCGCCCTCTCTTGTAGGTGAATTCTGACATTCTGTTAGCAGGTAGGTCTTACCTCACTCTCTGTATCTGTGTATTATAATATTGCTTGTTGACATTCCTTTGTATTACAATAGTACAACAACACTATATCAAGACCACTTCTGTTCTGTTTTACATGCATATATGCCAAACAAATAAGTTCCTACTGGACCCCAAGCATGCATTATTTACTCCCTTATTTTACAGATATGTATGCTTAGTATTTTCTCACTGGAAAAATTCCTAATTCTAAGATATCAAGTAACTCATCCTTGTTCATTCATATTTCACTATTTTCATTCATTGTACCTCCAGGCGTACGCAGAAAAGCTGGGATTTGAACCTAGGGCATACCACATGTTAGGCAAGTGTCTTCCTGCTAAACTTAATTCCTAGTTCTCATCTTTCAATATTAATAATGATTGCAATGATTTACTGAATGCTTATTAGATATCAAAAATTGCTATTTTGGTATTTCAAGTTCTACTTTATTTGATACTTACAAGAATTCCAAGAGACAGATTATGATCCCTTTTATTTTCATATAAACAAATGAATGCTTAAAAAAATAAGTTATATGGGCCAAGGACAAGGAAAGGGGCTGCTTGGCAGGAATATGACATTTGCCAAGGACAAGAAAGTAGGCTTCAAGCAGGAATTTGACATTAGACTAGAACAAAGAAGTAATTTTAGGTAGGAATCTAAATTGTAGGCTACAACAAAGAAGAAATTTCAGGCAGGAATCTAAATATTAGGCTAGAACAAAGAAGTAATTTCAGACAGGAATCTAAATTTTATGCTAGAACAAGGAAGTAGGCTTCAGTCATGAAAATGACCTTGGGCTAGGTTAGGGAAGTAGGCTCAGATACTTGGTCATCCTGATAAGCCTTTAGAAACAGTGTTCACGGGAGTGTTCAAATAACTGGATTTAACGCTGTGCCTTTTCTTTGGCTATTTGTGCTTATTATATTGCTTGTTCTTCGACTATTTGCATCTATTGTATTGCTAGATCCTCAACCTAGAACTGACCTTAATACATGCATGTAATCAAAATGGTATAAAAGCATAAAGAAAGAGGGGGTATAGGATAGGGGGTTCTAGGGAGGGGAAATGGGGAAAAGGGATGACATCTGTATTGTAAATAAATTAAAAAAAATCCAATAAAAATTAAGTCATTTGTCCAAGACCACAAAAAGCTAAATCAATTATCAGGATCAAATAGAGGCATTTTTATCCATAAAAGTATTTCAAGTGATAACCTATTGAATATGAAAGCATCAGAGATGAAAGAATACTTTACAAATAAGTACCATAGAATCCCATCAATGGAAAGGTTTATCACTCAACTCACAGGAACCTATGCTCCTATGCTCCTATGACTTCCTGATTAAGATCATGCCATACTTTAACTGGAAACTCCAGACAGAAGGAACTGACTAACCAGATGCAGAAGTCTTCCAAGCAGTTTCAAGAACTGGGTGTTTGACAACCCAGTCAAACAACTGGCCTTCTAACTACTGTACTTCCAATTTCTGCTCTATAAAGGGTCATAAAGAACCCCACCTCAGTGATAGGTAACATCAGGCTTTAACTGAGAATATGCTTATATAGATGAAGGATCCCCAGGATTCTTTCCTACTCTCTTATTTCTTCAATAATAATCCTGTATGATACCCAAGATAGCATATTGAACATATATAAATCTTTATGTAAAGTTTTAAAAATAGTCAAACAAATCTTATAAGATTATGATTCTAAATATAAAATATAACTAATGATTTGCTCACAACCTCCCTAATCGCAATATGTATTATTTAATGGATGTTAATATCCATTGATTTTTGTTTTGAACAAAGCTATGATCATTTTATTGCATACATTATCTTAATGTATGCTTGCCAGATACTATAGATGCCATTGTTAGTGAGTTTAGTAATGTTACTTTATAGATCATAAAACCAAGTCTCAATAATTTTCTGCATACCTAAAGGACATTCTAGTAGTAAACAACAATAATGATGATGATGATAATAATAATAATTATAGTCTTCCTTACACTAATGCCTAGGTACTTAACCATCCATTACCTTACAGTACCTCAGAAATATAGACCTGACTATATGAAATGGATAATTGACTAAATATGTGATGCAGTTCAAATTTCCCGATTTTTATAACTTTACAATGATTAAAATATTTCCCACTTGTCTCAGTCTCTCTTTCTCTTTTACTCTACTGAAAGCAACAAGTTTTATGCTGAAAAAAACCCTTTAACCTTTAAAATACTAATAGTGCTATAAGATAGCCATAGAGCTGAACAAAATGTGCATCTTTCTCTTGATTTCTTTTTTGTTATTATTTTTTTTATTTACATCTTTTCAATCTGGATTTATTCTGCTTTGTTAAGGCAGCAATTACTGTAGATAGCATCACCATGGCTATTGTGTGATACCCAATGATCCCAGGCATTGTGTTCATTCTCTTCATGTCTTTTGACCCTTGATATATATATTTTTTAATCAGTTGGTTGGTCATGTGTGGGTGGGCAAGGGAGGTAAGGGATGAGCATACAGGTGAATGGCTGTACACATTTAATTGGGACTTTTAATAGAACACTTTGTGGACTGTTCAAACAAGAGAGTGAAGAGCTAGGTATCCTTGACAACAGTCTAGGCATATCACAAAACAAAAGAAAGACGAGAGAATTCACAGTGGGAGATCTAAGCAGTGGATCATTGGGATAACAGCTAGCAGCCCTTTGGTGAAAGCTTCAAAATATGAAATGTTTTCATGAAATGTACCATTGCTGCTGGATCATTAGAACAGTTGGACAGAGGACACCGATGATTGGCACAGAGGCTGAGGGAACACTGTAAAAAAAATGACTTTGAATGTTATATTTTCCGTGTAGCTGGAAGTAATTGTTAGAAGCAGCACTGTAATTGTTAGAAGAGGCTCAGAACTGGCTCTTAGTACTAGTTAACTCTTTATCATGGACTTGAATTCTCCATGGATAAAACAGGGTTAATTATTTTTCATTTCTTTATATATCTCATAAGAAAGCGGGAATGACTCTCAGGACAATTATGGGATACTGTATGGCTTCTTGTGACATTAAAACAGATTTCTTAGCCATTGCAGACTAATCTAACAATAGATATATTCTGTTTTCTTCCATGATAGTCCTACTGTACTCTATTAGCAGCTTAGAACTTCTAGAGATGCATATTCTCCAAGTCTTATGTGTGAGATTTCATCTCTCTGTGTATAAACTGCCCCTGGAGGCCAATAACTACTGGTAATTTCTTGGGTCACAGTGACAGCGCCCAGGACATGGGTACTGAACTCTCCATTACTATCTTGCATATCTTGACATAAGAACTCAATGTGTAGATTTGAGAAAGGGAGAGAAAGCAAGCCCCGAGGATAGAACTGGGTTCCCAAGGCTAGCAACCATATGCTGGGATGATTATTTCCATCTCAAAATTTATTATCATTTGCATTTGTGCAAGCTGAGTTAGAATTTTGTCATTCGCGATAGAGCTACTTAGCTAATGAATCAAGAAACAACTTGCATTTAATTAATCTTGGTTAAATGCTATGCTTGTTAGATGTTATGTATCAATGTTGCTCAAATATTTATAGAGATGTAACACTTTTGTCATATGCCACCTACTAATTTTGGAAAAATTATCAATAACATGACAGGCATTTTGAGATATGGGCATACATGATTGCGCCTTTCAATAGATCTTAGTCTACTATATTTAAAAGAGACAATATTAATTCATCAATATTCACATTATACTTTAGAATCCTGGTAAATGACAAACAAAACACCTCTCATCAGAGGAGACCTATGAATGACAAAGAGAGAAAAAGAGATTTAACTCAGTCCCAATAGTAAATCCAAAGGTCAGAAGCAGTCGTGCTAGGGTAGGCATATGTGCCTAACAGAAATGTAGACTTCCTCAGATATTAAATAGAAATTTTACTTGTCAACATATAAAACAGTAAATACAATGCCAATTATATTTATTCATTTATTTTAAAATGTATGTTGAACACAGGTATTCAGCACCAAGGCTACAGCTCACAGTAAACAAAATATACATAAATTCTTGCCTTTATGGAATAGATAGTTAAGAAATATAAGCAAGTTAACTGCACAGTGTGTGTTGAAGGTGCTAAGCACCACAGAGCAAAAGGAAGTAGGGAAGAGACAGTGCAGAACTGCTAGAGTCCAGTGTTGTGATTCTAAGCTGTTTAAAAAGCTCTCTAGAAGCAACACAATAATTAACCAAAGGCTGGAAGACATGGGAAAGGACTCTCATAGTTTTCTGGGGAAAAGAAAAATCCAAAAAACAGAGAATGGAAAGTTAAAACAGTAGTGGAGTTGAGAGCTGCCTAGACTCTTGGGGTCAGCCAGAATGCGGGTACACCAGAACAGTATATGGTTGGAAGGAGAGTGAGAGGTCAATGGTGATAGATTGCACAGGTCACTGTAGGGATTTAGACCTTTACTTTGAGTGCAACGGAGAGCAATTGAAGAGATTTAAAATGAAGGCTGACAGGGTTTGATTTATCTTTTCAAAGGATCATTCTGGCTGCCATTTTTTGAGAGCAGAGATTACAGGGGTCAAGGGTCAAAATAAGACAACCTCTTAGAAAGGCTGATAAAGGCTTATGCATGATCCAGAGAAGCAAGGACTGAGACTTAGACTGGGGAAGGGCAAGGGACCTAGTCAGCAGTGGTTAAATGCCTGGAATATTTCTAAAATATATTAACTTTGAGAACTGGATATGGACTGTTGGCTTGAGGGCAAGTCATGAATCAGGAAGGACTCTAAAGATCTTGACCTGAAAAAAACAAAAGGATGAAGTTATTCTTGACTTGGATGGAGCAAGCTATAGAGAAGGCCATTTGGAAGGTAAAATCAAGAATTCAATTTTGGACATGTCAACTTTGGGATATTGATTATCCTTCAAGTGAACATATTGAGTGAACAGTTGAATATTTAAGTTTGAAGTTCAGGAACAATCACATGTGGAGGTGGAGTTCATAAAAGTTGATGTACAGAATTGAGGTGAGGTCACCTGGGAAAGGAATTTTTTTTTTTTACAGTGCAGAATGAGCCACAGTTAAAATGAAGACATCAAAGGGAAGACTAGGGAATGACAAAAGACAATGAGCAAGAACAGCCAGTCAGTCATGGTCAAAACATCATCCTGGAAGCTGAGAAAATGTAACACATATACCAAGGGAGAGAAAATGATGTGCTTGGCCATGCAACTAATAAGTCCTGTAAAGAGAGACAAGGGGCACAACTGGATTTAGCAATAGGTCAGTAGTTACCTTGAAGAAGTCAGTTTTAATGGAATGACATGTTCTGAGACATGTCTGCAGTCTGAGGTAGAAGAGAATGGGCTTAGGGGAAAAAAAACAGGTTAACAGTGGTTTCATGCTAGAAGAGAGTCAGGGCCATGGCTAGAAAGTAGAGTCAAAAACAGGCTTTAAAATATCTTATATGGTAGCATAATCATTTTACTGTTAATAGAATTCCTGGAGTGGGTATTAGAGCAGGAAGAAAATCATTACACTACCTAACATGAGATTCAAATCGACTATATGTGTCTTGTCTGCCTATTCAGAGACCATCTGGGGATCTTGCGGGCTTCCAGGTAATCTGATTCTCAGATCATTTAATGATATTTTACCTTTTATAATCAGAAAATATTAGACTCACAGTTCATAAGAAAACAATGAACATTTGCTGAATTTTGCATAATACACTGTCACAAAAAATATACAGATAAATGGTACTGAGGACACACTGGCCACTTAGATGAGGGGGCAATATTTCTCCTGAGTTTTCAAATGACATGAATAAAGGATGACCCTGCCTTTTCTTGGAATTTTACATCTAGTAGAGATTATTGCTTGGGAGTAAACCTGCTAGATCATTTAACAAAATTATTTTCACTTGTTATGGAAAGACAAAAATGGCCAAGAAGCTGTTAAACCCTATTTGTATGCACAGGGCTCAAAAATTACATATGTGTATACCAAATATACTAATTATTTTATATATATACACATATATACATACATATGTACATATATGTATATATAATAGATATGTATATACAACTTACATTCACATATAGGCAGGCACATGAGTGTACACTTGGGCTTAAAACATTTGAAGTGCTCTATTTCTGAATCAATCAGAAATCCTTTTGTTTCTTTCAGGACTTCTTTTTCATATAGATAAATTTTTGTGGATGTGCAAACTTTGATACCAACTGGATAAATTAAATTTGTACAGAAAACTCCTGAAGTGATCAAAACTCTAGATTCCAGAGCAACAGTAACTGAGGTAGGCAAGACTGGGTCATTCAAGACACACATACTCTCCAAAGGTGGCCCTTTGCACCTTTGTATGGGATGAGAAGCCACCAGTGGCTTCATTCAGAATCTTACAAAACTGCTGTTTTCCTTCACTGAGATACAATTACCTTCCTATTCATGGATGCAGATGGATATTTTTTGAACATTTACACATAAACCTTAGTCTTGTTCACAGATGTGTGCATCCAGTTTGTTACACTTGACTTCGTGAGCCATAGCTACCATGGCTGCCTCTTCTGTTTTTTCCAGCATAGCTTCCTACAAACTCTAAGTAGACTACATCATGAAAAGGGTATGGAGAGCTGCTCAACCAGATCCTAGAATTGGGGACATGACTGTCTGTTTGGTATCAGGCTCAGACTAACCAGGTATACTCTGGATCAGAGTTGCTTTTGCTTAATTCTCTTTCAGCTCAAGTTGGAGATACTCATCTGGTCTTTCTCCCATAATGAACTACACTTGCTTTGCTAAATTTTGCAACCCATGACATAACATGGGTACTGAGTCTGTGTACTGAGTCTTTGGGATCAGACCATATCTGGGTTCTCATAGGCAGGTATAAAGTTGCTCTAGAAAAAAAAAATGTGAATTATATAATTTAGTACTTTTTCTTGCTAAGGCAAGGTACATAGATGATGAAGCTGCCTCTGCCATTTATACAGGCTCTTCAACTAAGTGACTTTAGTCATTAATCTCTGGTGATGAAAATCAGTGAATTGTACTCTTCCCTCTAGGAATGTATTCTTTTGGCATATACCCATACATCAGAACTAAGAAATAGGAAAATGTAGTATTTATATTAGATTATATGCTTCCCGAGGGCAGGAAAACATTCTTGTGAATTTATCTTTGTGTTCAATGGGAGCACAGATTCTGGAATATGAGAGGTGCTGTCTATACGCTTCTGTTTATTCAACCAGTAGATAAAGTTTTAAGTCTATCACATAATAATAGTATTATCTTTATAAATTTATTCTGAAAAGATTTGATCTAATTTCTCCTCCAGAAAATTGAATACACACACACACACACACACACACACACACACACACAATCAGTGGAAGGCATTTTCACTGAAAATTATAAAAAAATTCTTAGGAGTGTTTGTGTGTGTACACAAACATATATATATATGTATGTATCTATATGTGTGTGTAATACATGTTTGTATGCATATATACATATGTATATATGTATATATGTGTATATGTTTAGCTTATATGAGTGTATACAAATTACAGGCTTGCTGTATGTTCTGTGCGTATATGCACAATGTTTTACAGTGTTAGTCCACATCATGAAAGAGCATTCCTGTGAGTCAGAACTAATCTCTATGTAGTGAAATAGGTACCAAGATGTCATAGTCAGGGATGTGTTCTTCCCCACTTCACTCTTCTTTACTCCATGTGTTAGTGAGAGTTTTTAGGTATTCAGTGTCATGGAGACACAGCTCTTCTTCATAGGCCCTGCTGTTTTGTTCCTCAATACACTGCACTCTGGAAGTGACAAAAGCCACTTTCCTGGGGAGCTGTGAGACAGTCTCTCAGTAGCAGAGGTATATTTCCCTGCCCCCTCCTGCCCCAAATTCCAGACTCATGACACAGAAGCACAGTTAGAAATGAAAAATATGGTTCATTATCTTGGTAGCACAGAGAAAAATGTTATGGCTTTATTTAGCAGTTGCTTTTATGCTTTTAAAACCATGTTAATTTCATTTTTTATGTAATTGTGCATTAAATCATCTCAGACAATTGTGTGATTTGGAAATAAAAGTCCAACAAAATAAGTAAAAGCCATAATGTGACTATTTTCCTTTTCTGCTTTTTCGGAGTCTGTTTTTATGTTTCTCAGGCATTAGTGTCTCTGCTCCTTCCTGTGAAGATTAATCTGGGTCTCACAGAGCCCCTTGCCTTTTTGTCTTCAGCTCTTCCCCTGCTCAGAGCTTTTCTCCATGGTTTCTGTATCAACTACTTGTGTATTACCAGCTTCAACAGCATCAGGGCTTCTAAAGCCTCCTAATCCACTAGTCTCCTCTCTAATAGGGCCACCAGCTGGATGAAGACCTCAGCCCTGGGAGAGATATTTAAAGAGACATAGGTTCATAGAGAAAGCTTGTGAGTCCTGGTTTATAACATCTCCATTTTTTTCATACATATAGGAGGTTTTGTTGTTGTTCTTTTGTTTTATTTATTTTATTTTATTTTTGCAAGAATGCATGTGGTGCAGTGGGTTCAATAGAATGCAGCATATCTGTAACTAAGGTTTCTTCTTATTTAAAGAAAAGCTGGGCCATTTGATATGTTGTCCTTCATCCCTCCCATCTTAAGCCCTTTATAAGGGATGAAACTTCTGATGTATGATGATGAAGGCTTTAGAACTCTCCAGTGGGGCCTTTGTGATAAGAACTTATTCAAGTCTAATTTTACACGTATTAGGCAAGTCCCTCAGCAGCAGATATGAACAAATTTTCTCTCCCATTCTCTCTCTCTCTCTCTCTCTGTGTGTGTGTGTGTGTGTGTGTGTGTGTCTCATGTGATACTCATTGTAGACAATCCTTATAAGATATTCTATTTCCTGTAAAGGAATGTACACTACCTCACCAGGGCTATTGGAACCATCTATTTAAAACTTCAGTCACTTGTCGTTTATACTCTAGAGAAAAGAAACTCAAAGTCAGGCCTCTGGCTGGATTCTTTCCCCCATGTTTCTCTGCAGCTGCCACCTTCTATATAAATCCTTGTGACTAAGTTCCCTCCGTCTCTCCCTTATTCCCTATCTCTCTCCATTCCTCTTTTTCTCCCTTCCTTCTTTCATGCTTTTTTCTTCTCTCTCTCTCTCTCTTTCTTTCTTTCTTTCTTTCTTTCTTTCTTTCTTTCTTTCTTTCTTTCTTTCTTTCTTTTAGATAGGATCTCACTGTGTAGCCCTGGCTGACTTTGAACTCACAGAGATCTACCTTTTTCTTTTTTATTACTGCTGGGACTAAGGATGTGTGCCATTTTACTTGGCACAAAATGCTCTCTCTCTCTCTCTCTCTCTCTCTCTTTCTCCCTCCCTCTCTCTTTCTCTTAGACATCAGGTCTACATAATTTAGATGTACCCCAATTCTTATCTTCATTAACTTCATGAAGACTGCCCTATAATGCCACATTTCTAGGGAGCCAGGGTAAATACTGTAAAATATAAATTATTATTTAATCACACAATCAACCCACAGGAGAATATTTTTTCTTTTCTGTTAGTATTAATACAATGGAAAAATATACTTTCCAGACTAACATTCTACCAAGTTTCCAAGCATTTGCTTCTTTTCTGTGTTACAAGGATTTTTCATTAGGCATCAATGTGTGTATATTAAATTAAAAAAAAAAAACACTTAGTACAGTTGTAGCATAATTCTCAAGACAGACAAATATGTATACTATGTACATGTATGTTAATGCATACAACAACTGAAATATGTATATGTAACCTTCAATGAAATTAGCTTCTGCTTGAGGACACTATAAAATGTCAATTAAACTGCCGAACTTTTCAGATTGGTACTGAGCTTTCTACCTTAGGAAGATTTTGCATCCAATTTATTGTTAAATAAAACAGCCAACTTGGCAGCAGAGTTCGATTAACAAATTATAATAGGTAATTTTTTTCCTTTAAAAAACTTAAGGTGCTCTAAAATTCTTGAGAAATAAATTTGAGGGAGATCGCGGATTGTGAGAAAGGTCATTTGTCTGTAACCATTTTAAGTGAAGCAGGAAAAAAAAAAAGAATGAACTCTGCCAGTTTGTCTGAATTAAACAGAAGCATAAAAGGAATTAGACTAAAACCTAATAGTGCTTTGTTTAAATATTTCTTTTGTTAACATTTGCTATTTCAATAGGAAGCAGTAAAGAAAGAATTTAAAAGTAGCCATGGAATGGTGTTTGTACTGTTGGTGTTAAACTTACACACACACACACACACACACACACACACACACACACACACACACATCCCTTTTAGGGTAGTCAGCTTGACTGTAAAGCACATCTGTTTCATGTGGCTGAGATTCTTCTATGCACAGGTAGGCAAGGGGAGTTTTCAAAAGGCCACCAAGAATAAGATGACCTCTCTTGTCTAGTCATAGGTTTACTACTGGGGTTTGTAAGAGGATGTTGGCATGCTGACTCCTCAGGGGCTGAGTTAAGTGTTTTACATGCAGTATTTAATCTAATTCACACAATAATCAAATATAGTGGGTGACTGAGCAGCTCTGTGACAGATGCAGAATAAGAGACCGCAATAGAAGAGTGGACAGGGTCTAGGCCATTTATATCCGAAGCAGCATGGCTGGAGCTTCTCAAAATCTGGAGGGTGGAAACGACTCCCCCATCCCCATAGCTGCATATATTCTTCAGAGGGAATATTCGTCTTTCTGAAGGGGGAAGACAGGCTGTTGTTAACATCCCTTGGTAGTTGAAACTGATCTCAGCCAAGCACTTTATACATATGAGCGCACTTCATTGAATAGTTCCTCCATGGCTGGCTCTCTGTTTAATTCTAACTTCTAGAAGCTTGAATGCCTGGTAGAAGTCATATATTTAGAAGCAGAGCCTCCATGCTTTCTCTAGCTTCTATAAGATAAAGCAGCTTTCATTTTATCAGTCAATTAAAAACTAGAGTGGGCTACCCAAGCTTCGCAGTTGGCTAGCAATTTAAATGAATGAAGGTGATATATCATGTAAAAGACTTCTGAAAAAAAAAATATACCAGTGCAGAGCAATTAAAATGCCAGAAGCTTTTCTTAATGGTAACTCAATGGCAATAAAAGTAAAATCCAAAATATGTTAATAGTCTTAGCAGAGGGAGGCTCTGGGTTATAGCTTGCATAAACAAGTGTCTAAAGTTCACCCATAAAAGTAATGCTAATGGGGGCTCAAGAGGTCACAGATTCAATTCCTAGCACACACACGGATGCTCAGAATCATCTGGGACTCCAGTTCTAGAGGATCTAACACCTTCTTCTGCTTCTTTCTGGGCTCTATCATGCACATAAATACACGAAGGCAAACATGTACACAAATGAAATAAATAAATCATTGTTTGAAAAATAATACTAACAAGGATTTTTGAATAACATGAAAAAAATTATTCAAAGTTTCATATGCTACTGAATATAGTTTGCAGTATATAAAAGAATTTGAGAAACATCTGGAATATTTTTATATTGTTGTAGTAGCAGAAACTGTTTGCATCTAGGGTGTGAAAATGTTAGCTGTGTTTCTTTTATGTCTCAGAGCCCTATGGGGGAAAAAAACCCACATAGCAAAATTTTGTATTAGTACCACATATTGTGCAATCAGAGAAAAATCCTATTTTTAAAAGATGACTCTACTGCATTGAAACATTTCTCACAATGAAATAACTACTTTGTGATTTGTGTGCATTTGGTGAGCTATAAAAGTGAACACCATGCCTTCTCTGAACAGGCTCACATCACAACAATCTTAGACCTTGCACACTAGGTGACAAAATTAAGCACATTGCAGTAAATATTTTATAAGAAGAAAAAAACCCTACATACTTAGGAGATTCAAAATGTAATACTGATAACTGAGTATCAACCTTCAGTAATCCATTTCTCCTAATAGAATTGCTGGGAGTCTTTGTGCATGTGTACACGAATATTGTACTTAATTTGGCTTCAAAGTAAGAGGCTCTCATTATGACAAATTACTCTAATGGCTCACCTGTGAATGTTGATCCACAGTGGACTTCTACTTCTTTCATGTTTGGAGGTAGCTTTTCATACCCAGAGGACACATGTGGCAACGGGGATGTTGCCGCAGTATCTTTGTAATTTGTGGGGCAGTAGCAGCTAGGGACACCTATAGTCAGGTCTCAATTGCAACTATAGACTAGGCTTCTATAACGCAGAAGTCTACCCCCAGACAACATGTCATTAGTGACATAATTCAACAAAACTTTATTGAAGAAACATCAAACTATGAATTTCAAATATTTTTTTTTCCAGATACCCAAATTATTATTCCACTTTTGATGTTTGGTTAACTTAAAAGTATAGCTTCCGGGAGAGTTATAATAGTTTCCTTATTTAATTTTTTGGCTTAGTAATTTTTTATCTTATGTGTATGAATGTTTAACCTGTATGTTCTTACATGTACCATATGAATAGCTGGTGCCCAGAGAGGACACAAAAGGTTGCCAGATCCACTGGAATTGGAGTGATGGATGGTTGTGAACCACCATATGGGTTCTGAGAATGTAACCCAGGTTGTCTGTAAGAGCAACAAGTGCTCTTACCCATCAAGGCATCTCTTTCGAGCTCAGAGAAGCAGTTTTTTTTTAAGAGCATGGCTCCTGGGTAGGTGCCCATACTATACTCCAGTGGATGGTGTCTGAAGTATATGGATAGGACAAATTAAGAGTTGATGGGTTAGTAGATAAAACAAAGGTCATGAGTTGAAAGGGGGTAGATTGGTAGAGGTAGACCTAGGAAGGAGTTAAAGAGAGGAGTTCTGGGTGAATATGGTCAAATATATTGTATGAAATTTGCAAAGAATTACTAATAAAGTATTTCAAAGTCTAGTTGCTCAAAATAAAATCTTGTTAACAAGGGGGCTTAGGTCTCCAACCCCAATGTGTCAGCCCTAAATGTGCACATGCAAGTGACACTAAATGGACTCAGTTGTGCATGTATGCATGTGTGTGTGTGTGTGTGTGTGCATTTATAACAAAAGAAAAGACCATGAATTGGAGGAGGCACAGAAGGAAGTTGAGAGGAGAGAGGAAGGGTCGAAGTCTTGAAAATTAATATATGTGAAACAAAGTCTCAAATGAAAAATATAAATAAAATATTTTTAATCTATGGTAAGCTTATTTTGCACTAATTCACTGTACAATAATAGTGAGAAGGGAGGAGTTTAATCCAGACCCTGATCAAGAAGTAGGCACACATCCTTTATAAACTTTAGGTCGCAATAATCTCATCACATGGGATACTCATCTACCTTGTCAGAAAGCTAAAATACCTTTATGCAAGATAACATATCTCATTTCTCTATGACTGATTAAAGAATATACACAACCAGACACTGAAAAACATTGAAGGATCCTTTCAAGAAAATGCTTTATAGGATCAAAGGGGAAAAACCAACAAATTTTGTTGTCCAAAATCTATTACCTCTTTTAGACCTGTGCCTATTTTCTATAGAGACCCCAGGTTGTTGAGCTGCATACTAAACATTCACATTATAATACCTTTTAAAACAGGGATAGCATCATTAATTCAGAATCTTACAAAGAAAATACTGAGTTGGGTCAGTTGCTTTTATAAATCTTATGTTTATGCTGGTTTATTCTCCACGAAATGGTTCTTTTTGACCTTAGCAAGAACACCAAACACATTTCAAAGGTTTGTTCAAAGTGGTAAGCAGGAAAATGAGGATGGGTTATAGATGCTGTGAGGAACAGAGGTGTCTTTCGTATCAAGCTCAGAGCTTTGGCCACATTCTTGAAGCAATGTTTCTCCCAAAGTGAAGATTCTGATTGTGGCATATTTGAAATCCCTGGCTTTGTTGAGAAGGCAAATGGGTCACTAGATCCAGTATTTAGTGAGTCTGTATCACTCAAACAGTCCGAGTCACAGTTAAGTATGTTTACTATTAAAGCACAGAATCTTAAGCCTGTGATATTTATACAGACCAGAATGTAGGCAACTGAGAATTCAGAAACCACTTCACAGCCCCTATTCCAAAAGCAGAACATTCTAGATCTTCTTCTGTAAAGATTTACATAAATAGTTCTTCTATTTACCTCTTTATGGGATATAATTTTCTTCAACAAAGGGATGATAGTTTGAGAATGAATGTTGTACCTGACACATGGGTAGACATAAATTCTTCACCAAACAGTGAATCAGTCTTACTGTGGGCAGCCATTTGTGTGAAACATGACATGGATGGAAGGGAAGTGGCAGTCAGCTAAAAGAGCATGAGGAAAGAAAGCCTTGGGTTGGCATATAACAGGAACAAGTGCCAGCATTTCCTCATGAATTTCTGGTATAGATAGTTTGATAAAAGAGAATCCTAACGTTTATATATTTATGTGTAACTGGGACAGACTGGTAATGTATAAAGCACACTGCCCCCAGTTTGTACACAATTAAATTGAGTGGTTTACAAGCTAAGGAAAATGCAAACTAAAAATTATTCATACTTCTGGTTGTTCTAGTATAAAAGATGAACCATGATAACTGAGACGTTTAGATAAATCTGGTTCAGTCTGTGGTCCACTTTTTAACTGAGTGGATTGCACAATTTATCTGATCTTACCAAATTTGTACTCACTTATCTGTAACATATTATTTAATTACACACTGGCATTGTCAATATCATACACACATATAAAATTTGTACCCCTGAAGACATGTGTTTTTATGCACATATAGAAAATAATTTACATTCATGCTTATTTTACAATATTGTTAATGTTAAATAAAATAATGGATATCAAGTAATTCACATTGTTCCTGCCTTTGATTAGTGGGTATAAGAAATAGTGAAATTTAAAAATAAAAAGAGCAAATGATCAAGGAGTTGAGAAAGTACAACAAACAAACAAAATTAAGAACTCCATCTTAGCATTTCTATTGCTATCATAAAACACCATGACCTGAAGCAACTTGGAAAGGAAAGGGCTGATTTCACTTGCACTTCACATTACAGTGCATAACTGAAGAAAGTCAGAGCAGAAACTCAAGCAGGGTAGGAACCTGGAGGCAGGAGCTGATGCAGAGGCCATGGAGGGGTCCTTCTTGTTGGCTTTCTCCCCACGGCTTGCTCAGCCTGCTTTCTTACAGCACCCAGGACCATCATTCCAGAATTAGAACTACTCACGGTGAGCTGGACCCTTCCACATCAATCAAGAAAATGCACCACAGGCTTGCCTTCAGGCCAATTCCATGGGAGCATTTTGTCAACTGAGGTTCCCTTTTCCAAAATGACTTTAGTCTCTACCAAGTTGGTATAAAACTTGCCAACACAAACTTGTATAACAAAACTGAGAAAGGAAGAGAAAAGACAAGAGAAAAAGGGTTTTAGTCTTTGCATCTTCAGAAGCTTTGCTCTGTCATGGTTAGTTTGCCTTTGTTTTTATGCTGTGTAGTGTGGTAGCCATGGTGGCCTCTCTATGACTGAGTGATCATTAGACTACGCACAATGTGGAGTCACCACAGAAAAGTTATTAGTATTTCCTCTCAGGTCTGAAAATGTCAAGCTGTATCAGTCTGGTGGGTGCTGATAGGAACCCATTTCTTATTATCATATGTTAATGAAGGGAAACAATGTACAGTCTACTAGGGGAAAACCCAGAATGAGCAGAGCCTAGGGTCTACACAGTTTCCTACATTTCCAGCCTCATTAAAATATGCAGATTGTATCATTAAGAAACAGTTGCCTGGCAGAGTTTTCTCCTGGAGTCCAGTTATAGGCACATGCTTGGCAGTTTTTATTACAGCAAGTTAACACACTGCTCTAGTCTATGTAAAAACAACCAAAAAATAAGAAAGAGAAGAAAAATTTATCTATGTTTTCATTTGGGGGTTATTTTACTATATCCCAAAGGTGTGATTCAGTTTAAAACCCAAAAAGAAGGACCAGTTATGTGCTTTTTGTGCTTCTTCTAATACACAAAATCTTTATATGGAAACTTCATGTCTTCTCATGGCTTTCCTCCTCCTTAGTGTGTGAACATGATAGTATAATTAATGTAATAACACACTTTATACCTGAGGTTAATTCAGTAGGAATACCTGGAATCAGTGTAGTCATGGGCCTTGGGGGAAAAAAAAACATTATCACTACTTTGAAAGACTAGCTGATTCCTTACTTCAGTCAAATTTAATCCTACACCTACAGGTAAGTCTAGTTATCACCCCTCATCAAAGAAGACATTCATTACAGCTAATGAAGACCACCACAGAAAACTACAAGATGACACAGTATAGAGATCATCAGATCACAGGGAGTCCAGGACCAACAGATACATCTACATCACAGCTTCTGCAGCTTTAGTTCAGGGAAAAATCATGAAAAAAGGACACAAAAAGAGTATAGGAATCAGACTACCAGGAAGTCCACTGTGAGGCAGCCTCATCTAGAAATGGCTACCTAGACAAAACCAGAACAATGTCAATATCAACATTATTGAAGAGTAACAATATCAGTGTTAATGAAGAAGAAAGAAAATTTCACAGGGTCCAGCTCCCAGGAAAAGAATGATAGAAAACTAAGAACTGATGGGAGAAGGAGAATTGTCCTCTCCTATTGTTTATTCACTGCTGAGTGGTCACCCCTAAAACCATGTATTTGCATTCAAGTGGACAGGGAAAGAAGAATATTTTCAAAAATGACTTAACAGCAATTCTGAACAGCAAAACGTAACAGCAGAACTTCAGCAATCCACACTTCTGATATGAAGGCCCACCTTGAGACAACTGATAACTTCATTGCAATCTTGAATGATAACAAAGTGATTGGGTTATCGAAGTAGTTAACAAAGCTGTAAGATTTAGTAATTATTAATGTTCAAAATAGACAGAATATGTCAGTATTGCTGTCATATACAAATATAATTGAATTTGGTTTTCTGTGGCATCTAAATATATTCCAAGATCCCAGATTATTTCTGAGGTCAAAACTGTTTTCATAAAGCTTGTAAATTATCATCTATTCCCTCACACTGACATTTGCACTGATGGACCAAGGCAGTGTTTTCTGGCAGAAGCTGAGACCTTTTCTCTGAAAAACATTGGTAATCACAGAGGTTTTCTTCAGCACTTACTCACTTTGAAAACAAATGCTAATTTGACAAAAAAAAAAAAAAAAAAACCCAAACTTGAAGCAAAAATAAAAGGCATTATCAATTTAATTAAATCCTGGCCTTAAAAGTATGCAATAGAGGGTGATGGGAAGTAGAAAGCTGTGTTCTTGGTCTGGAAAACCACATGGGGGCCTTGTCTTGTAGGGAAGCCATTGTACATTTGGGTTGTGAGCTGAACTGTTCCATTTCCATGGAATATTATTTTTACTTTAAGCACGCAAAGACAATTATGGCCATTTAGACTTCAGTATTTAACAGGCATTCTCTGTAAAATAAATGAAGTAACTTAGCCACTTGAAGAAATCAACCATATGGCTGTATTGTTGCCAATGATCAAATTCAAGCTTTGGAGCAAAAATTAGTATTGTGCAGAGCTTAAATTTACCACCAAGAGCACGACAGCTTTCTGAAACAACAGAACTTTTCTGATGAGCTTGATGGTAATATTTGCAAATGTGAGAGGGTTTGTTTGTTTGTTTTTTTGTTTTTGAGATTTTATACTGAAATGTTCCAATATGTGGGAGATCTGCATATCTCAGGACCCACTTACTTTTCAAGGAGCCGTGGTTTTGTGTCACAAGATTCTGCTTAAGAGAAAAAGACCTCTCCAATGGCAAGAAAGATAAATAGATTTTCCCACTCCAATAAGAAGCTACGACAGACAATACAGAGTGAGTTCCAGGACAGCCAGGACTACACAGAGAAACCCTGTCTCGAAAAAAAAAAAAAAAAAGAAAAGACAATGTCAATTGTTTTTATGAAACTTGCACTTGTTAGTTTTATGTAGTTGCAAGAAAAAATGACCTCAATTACGAGAAATGGCTGTTCACCATGCTTTCTCTCCAGTTGCTCTCTACTTAACTGGTGAAGACAAACTTCTATGCATACATCTCAACCCAAACAATAAACTGATATTAAAATATACCCAGCAAGAATAAGATAAGGCAATGGAATAGTTCTCCCTAAACACTTCAGAAAGTATTTTGTGCCTATGCATTTTTTCAAAATGACATATTATTGTGAAAAGAATGTAGTATTGCTACTTTGGAGTAACTTTTTAAAATTAAGTTGTCAGGCTAGCCTTGAACTTGAATTTTTGTTTTTGTTTTGTTTTTTGTTTTTCGAGAGAGGGTTTCTTTGTGTAGCCCTGGCTTTCCTGGAACTCACTCTGTAAACCAGGCTGGCCTCGAACTCAGAAATCCACCTGTCTTTGCCTCCCAAGTGCTGGGATTAAAGGCATGCGCCACCACTGCCTGGCAAAACTTGAATTTTTGATTCTTCTACTTCTACCTCCCAAATGCTAGAACCTGTTACTAGTTAAAACTACTCTCTTGACATTTCTCTCTTTTTAGTTTTAATATCCTGAGTGTTAGCAAATATACATTTAAAGAAAAGTCCCGTTGGGTCAATTTATTTTAAAGACATCTCTCCCAACTTTAATTTTAAGAAATACTATTCTAGGGAGAAGCAATATTTTTTTAGGTTTATCAATCAACTCAAAAATTTTAAGTTGTGATTTGTGTTAAGCATATTTCTGCATATACCTAAGAATAAGTTAAGTCCTTCTCAAAGGCCACATACTTCTGTGTTTTCATTCCCAGTGTTTACAATGCTTTCAAATATGCATGTCAATGAAAATTTAAAGTATCACCTGAAAAAGCAATATAATAACTATTTACTCTTGAAATAAACACTTGCCTCTTGTACACATCTAAAACGTTAACAGTCTTAATGAGTTCCTTGCAATAAATAAAATTGACTGGGTCCAAGAGTTACTGAAAACTGTCTTCCAAAGACCTCAGACTGTGGTAGGGATGAGATCCTGACACCCACGCTGATCCACAGCATTAACATGGGCTAGAAATAGAAAATCCAACTCAGAAAAAAATACAAAAAATATCCAACTCAGGCATCTCATAAGATATTGTTTCAGCTTGAACTAATATATCCATAAAATCCTATCCAATTTTCCAAATAATGGCAGTTTAGACCTTGACTATTTTACCTAACTATTTAGAATTGTTCGTTACAGATGGGCAAGAAAAGACTAAAACTTGCACCATTTGGGCAACAAAAAACCCCTCTTCTTTAAAACCATTTTATTATATCCAGGATAGATGAAAGAAAATTTACTGAAGAAAAAGTTGAGAATGGGATCATCTAAGAACATGCTCACATCTGCAGTTAGCAAGCACGTGGTCTGGCATTAGGGGCCAAGACCATTACAGTGCCTCCGGTCTCCCCATCTATGGTTGCTCATTATCGTTTCCTAGCACCTAGGGATCACTCACACAGATTCTGGTCATTAAATTCTCACATCAGCACATCAGTGTGCTGGTTTCTCTTCATGACCACATAAAAGTCAGCAGAACACACATGAGCCTTCGTTTACTTTCCAAGTACTTCAATTTCTACTCCACTGTCTGTTGCAATCTGCAATGATATGTGTATGGTGGTGATGGTGTTTTTTAATCTTGTCAATAATATGTAAGCACTTCTAACTGCCTATGAAATCGGACTTGGCATGGGTACCCATTCTCTTTAAAGACTAATCTCTATAAAGTTCCTTTAAAAAGTACACTCCAGAGACATTTTTAAATGTTTCGTAAAAGTTTAAGGTTGAGGGGGCGGCAGATAGGTGAGGTGCTAAAGTTCTTGCCACCAAGCCTGATCAGTTGAGTTTGATCCCAAAGTCCAACATAGAAGTTGAAGACTGATGCCTACAATTGGTTCTCTGACTTGTATGCAAGCACATAGGTGTGTGTGTGTGTGTGTGTGTGTGTGTGAGTGTGTGTGTGTGGACAATGAGTACTCATCACTCAAGTGTAAGGGCACTCATGTGTAAAAAAAGATAATTATAAATTTTAAATATAATAAAATAAAAATGAGCTTTATGTTGTTCTCAGCTCTTTAAAGAAATTGATACAGATTTCAAATTGGTAACATGCATTAAAGGAACACGTTCTAGGAGAATATCATATCTGGCATTAAGTTATTCACTTCTCCCCATATGCAACTTTGTATTCTCAACAGAAATAACAGCAGCAGTAACAGTAATTCTGTGCAGCAAGTACCATGGATGGGTGGTCAGTGATAACTTGGTAATATGGAAAACCCAGGTGGTAGCTCATGTACACAGGTAAACCCATGTACTTACACAGCTCAAAATTAATCAGATAAAGATTAGAGTCATCATGGGAGGAAAAAGGAACTATAAAGATGTGAGGAAATGGCAAATATCAACACATATATGACAACCTTTATCATCTGAGAAGTAAAACAGCAATTGCTGGATTACTTCTTTTTTTATTTTTTATTTTTTGTTACACTATTTGTTTTTAGTCTTCAATTCCCATCCCAATTTGTTTATTGTCCAGTGGGGACCTAGAACAGTTATTACATTTCTCAAGGTCATGCAGAAAGTCACACTGTTCTTCGGAAAGGGGCTTATATATTACTGCAACCCAGCTATGTCCTATTGCTTCCTGCGGTGAATGGGCCCATGTGGAATGAAAGAATGCTCTTAAGCAAATTCCAATTATGGTTTATTAACTTCACATGTAGCATTTATCTTGCAGTTTCCAAAAATAGTGGAACCAATTAAACTGTCTGTTTAGCAAGAAGGTTTTTTTTTTTAACTTTTAATTTTTCTTCAGATAAAGTCTTTATAAAAAAGATAAATGGAACCATACAGATATGAAGAAACGGGGAAGGGGGGGTATCACTTTCCAGCTTCCAATGCATCTCCTTTCAAAGCCAAGGCAAGTCCTTTTGTGTCTCCCAATAGATAGTCTAACATCCTCCGTCAAGCAAACACATCCATTTTAGCCTGATGGATAGTAGTGAAAATTAGTTATTTAGGACAGTAGCTAATTTGAAATAAAAGCCCAACAAATTCTAGGATTCTATCTGCTGTCAAAACAAGATTAAACAATCACACAAAGACAAATAGTGCATTTGTAAGAGGAGGCTTAAGGACAGTATTTTACTTTACACTTAAAACGCCATCTATAATTTCCAATCAGAGAGGTAAAAGGGAGTCTTCAATTGATGAAAATCCCTGGGGAACAAACTTTGGCAATCTTCATTTTCCTGGAAAAAAGAAAACCTGATGTCCAAATGAGGGCCACAAATAGTTAGAAAAAGAAATTCCACGTGGGATACCCATGTTGAAAAAAAAATGAAGTTAAGAAATACTTGTTCTGGAAACCAATATAATAGTAATTAATAATTAATAACAATAATTTATTCTGTGCCCTCCATTTTAGCTGGATTATTAATTTCCACTAACCACAGATGGGCTAAAAAACAAGAGACAGGTGAACAAATGGTGTATCTCTAGCTGGTTCCCCTGTAACAGAATTGTACTCTGAAGGAAGAATGTCTGGAAAAGAATAAGTAGTAGGGCTTCGCCTTGTATACATGCCAGTCCTCCATCTGTAGCCTCTTGACACTCCACCTAGTTCCTATCCAACTATCTTGAGAAGTTGTGAATTGGAGAATACTTTCTCTTCCTCTACATTTCCAATGTAAAATTTCCCTTGACTCTTTTCTTGCTATAGCTTCCTTGCTGGTGAGCCTATCCTCATACACCAACTTGTCCAGCAAGAGCTGTGGGGATGTCTGAAGACACATTCATGCTATATTATAATCTGCCACTTCCTTCTGGTGTATGTGGATGGCAATCATTTGACAGCTTACGAGGTAACAACTACCTTTGAATAATACAATTATCAATATCTTATTAAATTTACCATTGTTAGGAATTAAATACTTACTTTTATACATCAGTATAGTTGATTACACTCGAATGCTTACATAATTCACATAACTTTAGTGACCCCTTCTCCCTTACCATAGTTTCTTTTTATTTAAAATTGTGTGTGCCTCTTGTGTGGTTATGTGCATGTGAATGTGGGTGTCTATGAAGGCTAGATAAGTATGTTGCGTTCCTTAGAGACAGAATTACAGGTTCCTATGAACCATGTCTGGGTCCTCTAAGAGAACATTATATATTCTTAACCTCTGAGTCATCTCTCCGGGCCCCCATCTTTTTCCTTTTCTTTCCGTTTTAATTTTATTTTTACCTTAGAAAGGTGCTGCTGACTCCCTTCTTACGTATAAATGTTTAGAAACCTTGTTATATAGTCAATACCTGTGCAACAACTACAAAACAAACAAACGAAACAGCCCGCTAGCCTTTACCCTAAAGGAAACAAAATAGGATCATACTCCTAAGTCTCCATTGTGAGATTCTCAGCCTCTCTTGATACAACACAGCAAAGATGAATTCTCTCTCTCTCTCTCTCTCTCTCTCTCTCTCTCTCTCTCTCTCTCTCTCTCTCATACATACACACACACACACACACACACACACACAGAGTTGGGAAGTCAGATCCTGCTGTGAGGTGCTAACCCCTTCATAAGAAGGACCACATATTTTCTGAGTTATGAAAATTATTTTTTTAAGAGAAGCCAGAGTCTTGACAAGTCTTAAACTCCTCCATTATTTGGCAGATAACTAAACATAAGGTTAGGGATTTTAGTGGACACATTGAAAAATACCCAAATAATTTTGAAGAGGAAGATTCTGGCTAATTCAGCAGTGGCCCTTTATCAAATTTCTTCAACTACCTAACCTGCATAATACTTCTGTCAGCTGCTTGCTTCAGGGATCTTTATTTTTTTTAATTAATCATTTTTCTCCATACTCCTCTTTACAATTAGAAATGGATATAGAACTTGTGCTATGGCCTTGTGTTCTTAAGAGGAGCCAAGGAATATTCCCAATGCCATGGTTTTCAAATTACCGTGAAAAGGCAACTCTACTGAGTTGGCCATGCCAGCCTGGACCATGCCACCCTCCTAAAGCCACATCCTGATCTTATCATGCTTTTAAAACCTATCTTAGCAAATAAAATTTTTTTGTTGTTAATTTGAAAACCAGATAAAAACTCAACCAAACCAATTACAAATAAATTTTAAGGAAAATAACTCTTCCCCCAACAACGAAGAAAAAACAACATTGGATGTATAAATTATGCATATCAGTGCAGGCAAATGTAATTCCTGTGCCTAAGATCTAGTAATGAAGTTTATTATCATCACCTGCTGCAAAATCTTCCATTACTGATATATTAAAGTTTCATCACTGATAGGAAACTAGGCTCTCACTTGGTTCCATTCCGTGTTGAGGATGTTAGACTCAGAAATGTCTAACAGAAGCAATCTCTGTTATAATATGTAATGCTTAGTGATCATTGCATCATATTTCAAAGGTACTTACTTGAATTTTTCTGAAATAGGTATTAGAAAATTTCCTATAGCAGAACAGATGCAAGATGACAGGCACAATGGCCTCCATCTCAAAGTTCAGTCACTTATAGTTTCCTCGAGCCATGTAAGTTTATGTAGATCTAAAACATCTTAATTTCATACTTCCCTTGAATAATCTAAGATTTCAACTGGTAATAAAAATGTACGATGTCTAAAAATGTAAAAGGCCACGAATGAAATAAAAACTTAACTTGGAATTAAAAAACAATAATTCCAAACATAATTTCTTAATGACTACTGATTCATTTGGCCGAACATTGTATTACAGAAATCTTGTAAGCACTTTCAAAACTATGGCCCTAATTAAAATGTTGCACACAATAACAAATATTCTAGAAGATGTCAGAAAAGCCCAAACTGACTGCACTGCATATACAGAGTTGTGTCTGACATATTGCCTTTAAGCTTCAAATTTAGAAAATCTATTTATAAGATTAATTGAATCTTTACTTAGGAAAATAACAAATGCTTATCATAATCAAAATATAATTAAAAACAAATGGTCTTGCACAGTCTCTTTATATCATAGTGTATAAAATGTCATTCCTGCATTGAAAAATTATGTTTTTCAAGTAACCATCAAACATGTTTATTAAAACTTAATTACATAAACATAAAAATGTGTGTTTTGATGCAGTGTTAAGACTAATTCCTGCTTTGATGAGTACTCAGTCTATCATCCAAATTTCAGATTTAAATAAAAAAGAAATCTAACAACTTCTACTTTTATCTGAGTTGAGATTAAATTTTTCTAGGAAAGTATATGAGAGAATAATTTGATTAAGATTTAAAGATTAAAATTTAAAGAGCCTCATTTAATATAGAATAACAAAGTGAGAAAAATAACATATTACTTTGCATATCATTTAGAGGACAGAGATGCTTGTGCTCATGAGTAACATTTTTCAAAACAGAAAAAAGTAGCCAGGAATGGTGGAACATGCCTTGAATCCTAGCAGGTGGGAGACAGTGGCTGGCACATCTCTGTGAGCTTGAGGTCAGCCTGGTCTACATAGTGAGCAAGGGCTTCATCATGAGATACTGTTTCTAGAAATCAAAGACAATAACAACAACAACAACAACAACAACAACAACAACAACAAAATCCAACCAACCAACCAACCAACCAACCAAAAAACCAAAAATCACTAAAGGGCATTTCACTGAGCACCAGAGATGTATTTTTGTTTGTTTGTTTGTTTGTTTGCAAGCAGAGAAAGAGTTACAGTGTTACAATTTTAAAGGAGACTTTTCCATCTTTCCCTGTATATCTTAAATCTTAGGACTGCTGAACTCTTTTGAGTACTATATGCTGAAAGCTGGGATATATAGACACATACTTCATTTTCAAATCAGTGACTTGCTGTCCCCTTTCCTATAAGTTGCATAATTGGAAAAGTGATATCAAAGAAGTAGAAATATATATTTGATGGTGGGTTTCATCAGAAAGAAAGAAATGTCACATATTTTAGAAACAGAGTCAAACGTAACTTTACTTGGTGGCTTTATGATTCCCGTAGGACCTGAGTCTCTTCCATGAATGATGAGAGCAAACACTGTTGCATTTATGAGAAAACTCTCAGAGATATCAATAGATGCAGCTTCTCTTTATTTCATTTCATGTTTCCCCATCCGTGACGGATACAAGGACTTTAGATTGTCCTCTTACTTCAATACTTTGGTGTTCACTTTCTGCTTGTTTCCGACACTGTTACACATTAGCTCTCTGGCATTGCAAAGTAGGATACTAGAAAACTGTGGAAACTAGAAAACATCTAGAAACCCTCTTTGTGCCCAAGTGGGATATTCTGCTGGTAAAATAATGCTCTAATCGAACAGGAAGACAGCAGGTACCAGGTTGTGGGGTTTACAGTATACTGATCAAGATTCTGGTGAACTCCGTCACCGCTACAAATACCCACAAATATAAAATTTGACCAAATAGTTAATCATCTATAAAGTGGATGTATAAGTGCCATAGTGCACATATAAATCACATCGGGCCAGAAGAATAGGCTACCACATAAAATTTTATTTTGGCTGATTCAGTATCATGGTGTCCTATAAAAGCTTCTCTTTTCTGCATTGTAATTCCAGCCTTTTCACTATAGCAAATATGAAAATGAGCAAAGTACTGCCTCCATTGTCATAAAATTTAGGAAGGGTTCTCTGGAGCAAAGTTTAAATAACACATTTGAAGATCTTTCTGAAAGTGCATAGGCTCAATCCTCTCCACCCACCAACCAAGAGTTGCTGTGATCAAAGTACACTGTGTACATGTACAGAACTGTCAAAATAAAACCCATTTTTATGCAATAAAAATATGATGGTCTTTGAAAGACCTAGCAGATGCTTCATTTTGCCATAAAAATTATACATCGTCTCACATACATTTATTGATTGATTGATTGTATTTTCAATTTTGTTTTACCAAAGGTGAGCATCACTTGGAGATAAATTTTGAGATTATCATTGATTCAAAATCAGGACTTATTTTTCTGGGTGATACTTACTTCATTGTGTGATGTCTGTCTTCATTACACTATAAAACATGACAAAAGTAGCAAAGGACTCCAATTCTGAAGCATGTTTTTTGAGTGACAGCATTTGAAGCCTCCCTAAATACCATCTATAAAGACTGCTTAGATGTAAACTATAACTGAAATCTGTAATCTAAACTAGAATAGGGGTGAAGCAGAAGATGTACTTTCCCATAATAGCAACTTAAGTGTACTTTGAAAAAATTATTTTCCATCAATGTATTCCAAGTCAGTATATTTACAAATGAACACATTCATAGATGTTCAGTAACAAAAAATAAATTTAGTTATCAGAGAAAATACATCTTCTGAAAGACTTTCTTATGGCAGGAGATAACCATGTTTATTACTATAATAGACAAGGAACAGGAAAGGACAGAATGCAGTAACTTGTCACATCGTGTATACTGAACTACATGTAGAGGTCTATCTGCATTAATTCAATTTACTCTGTTTTGTTAGAGGTTTTGGATGCTGTCAGATACACACTTGGAAATGATCCTGATCTATCCATCCAAACTCAAAAGAACTTAAAATAGTGTAGGTATGCAAACTTGAAAAAAATAGAGAAAATGGTCCCTAGGCACCACAAAGGTCTGTGGTAGAGAAATGAGAAGTCAGTGAAATGCCAAACTCTCATTGGAGACCCTCAAAAGTCCAGTGGGCCATGAAAAGGGAACAGATTTATCTTTTCTTTAAGGGTAAATGAACCATTTCAATGGCTAAAGAGTAGGGAAGGTAGGCAGATTGGGAGGGTCTCACCAGAAATCAGTCACCATTTGACCTTTCTGAAGAGGTCATATTTAGACGAGTGTCCTGAAGAATTAGAGTGGTGATTTAGTCATACACCATGGCCACTCATGGATTTAAGATTAAAGCAGTTACTTTTAAATCCCAAGTCTGCTATCCAGCACCTCCGTGATTGTGGGTATGTCATTCCCTATCAGTAGTGAGCCTCATGTGTCACATCAGAAGTACACTGTATTTGTATTTATATGTTGGGTCTGAAGCTTGAGTGACATCATCAGATTGGGGGCGGGGGGTCACACTCAAGTTGAACCAGGCGCTCAGCTTTTCCTTACATCAGTCCTAATATCATTGGAGAGAGCATGGGAGGAAAAGGACTCTCTGTCTCTGTCTCTCTCTGTGTGTATGTGTGTGTGCATGTAAAAGAGAGAGAGAAAGAGAGAGGGAGAGAGAGAGAGGGAGGGAGAGAGAGAGAATTGCTTTATTGGATTTTGATAATGAGTAAAACAAGTTCTGTGTACTTGGAACTACCTACCTCTCACAGTTTCAGCAACCCAGCTACATGAAAAGAGCCCTACAACCTACAAGGTGCTTACCTAGTTACGCAAGAAAAGATCCACCCAGCTGCTTAGCATGAACATGCAGAAAGCCTCAGATTATTATATCAGAGTCTATAGACTTGGCATCACAAACCCCTCCAACAATATCAGATTATCCGTATCTGAGTGACATAGACTATTTTTTTGTGGGGAGGGAGCAGTTACATCTCTTCCCATGATAATCATTTCACAGTGGCATGATGAACTTGAGAAAGTTTATTGGAAATGTTATGGATCATAAATTAGACTCAACTGTATACTATACATACTGATTATCTACATTAAATCTGAAAACTTCAGCACAATTCTGGTAAACGCACAGTTATGCACCTTTTCTCTGAGAATTTACTTGCACAGAAATGAGCCCCTTGTTAATACTAATAAATGATATCTGAAAGCTGAAAAAAGATCCTATATTTTTCTACAACGGCAAATGGCCACGGTGTCCATGTAGTAAAGGGCTAGTGTTGGGCATCTGGTCCCTGCAGAGCAGACTCAGAAATGTTTTGGTCAATTCACCCAAATGGTCCCACTTGTGACTCTTCACTCTTTACGTTGTTAATATGAAGAATGGGTGTAATTCAGGGGCTTCCATAAGTAATGTTGGATAACAAGGAACATAAACCACATGCCCAAAATGTTCCTCATGATTCTGGCTCACATCAGCAATTCATCATTAAGGGATTTTGTTTTTTCCCCCTTCCTGCTATAAAAACTGTGTACCTAGATAGATGATTAGATTACAGCAGATGTTAACTTTTTTTATCACTCGCATGTAGACAGAGAATTCATACTTGTCGAAGAATTGCTAGTCAGTAAATGTGGGGCTGAAGAGAGCATCAGGGCTTAATTCATTAACATTGTGTACTCCCTTTATGGGAAGGGAATCAAAGTAAAGAAAACAGTGTTCACTCTCTAAGGTACTTTTTCTTTAGCTCACACGCACTTTTCTTCCAGATTGAAACTCTCCACCTATCTCCGATGAGAAGCAAGCCTTTTCAAGAAAGAACATTCCTCTGAGTCAGCAATTGAGTCAGCTGCACGAGATAAACATGAAGAATGACCAGAGCCTCGTTTTGGGTTCCATTAGACTCTCCTCAAAGTAGCATCTCCCTTGCTACAGAGCTGTTTTTGTTGTTGTTGTTTCTCCTAATTTCAGATTTTTAGGGAGATTCAACTCCAGGGTTCTATTTTTCCCATCAGAGTAAACGTTCCGGAGTCACACTTGGTTTGTTCCTATGCAATGAAGCTCTTTGATCCTCTTAATAACTGAGAAAGATTACAACTGATGCTCTTGTGATGTGTAAATAAAACAAGTGTGGTATGCATCAAATGAAATGTCTTCTGAGACTCAAAAATTACCAAACTCCACATGTATGGTGGAGAACAGTTCGCATTGTGAGGTCAAGAAGGTTACTCGAGGTAAGAGTATTGATCAAGAGAGTTCTAACGTGCAACCCCAGATGGTCTGCATTTGCCAACATTGTGACATTGGACTAATTTCTCTTATTCTTGTGCCCATTTTCGATGAGGAGATAAATATATCACAGGAATGGTGCAAGGCTGACATGGTATGGGAGACTCATATGAAAAGGGGCCAGGATGGTGCTTGTTCATGTTAGTTCATGTTAGTTACTCTATCTGTAGCAATACACACATGGATACGATTATAATCTGTCATAAGAATACTGAGATAGAGAATTGATATTTATTTTTCTGTATCCTAACAGCCATGGTCTATAGATGCTGATCTAGAAAAAATACATTCTTATATATGTTCTGTTGCCCATATCTGGACTACATGGGAGAGCTTTACCTTATGATATCAATAAAGGAAAGAAAGCATCATATATCCTCTCTGTTGATACAAGTAAAGAGTACCCTGCATTAGGTGATGGAGACTTCCTAGGGCCCACTGTGTTCATCACTTAACTTATCTACCTTATGTTGTTTATCCTGTATGGGAGGAGTTGATGTGTTTGTGATTGTCTGTACATGCAGAATTGGCCTGTTAATTGGCTTTGAATGTTATTGCATCTGTCTCTGGAGAATCCACTGCTTTTGAAGCTATCTAACTTGTCCTGACTCTTTCTTATAATAATTATGCTTTCCACAAGCCATTAATCTCTCACATCTTCAGTTAGTAAGCTTTAGTTACTCTCAAGTATACTACAAAACTCTACATGATCAATAGTCAGTATCTGAAATTACCAGGAGTAATAATTTCTGTTTTTATTCAGGTGAACTGAACAGGCAAAACAGTCAGTAACAAAATAGAGTCATACGATCAGATAAAAACTAACTTATTTATTAGAGTAGTAATACATTCAGTTCTGCTTTTTTATTATTCATTTATTTCTGTGATGTAGAATCAGGGCTTTGATGTGGGTATCTCTGTTTATAATTAGGCACACACACAAAAACACCCCTCCCCCAAGTTATGTGACTTTGAATACAATCTTGCTGGTTGCCCATCTATGTAGGTATGGTAATGAGCCAACAGAGCTGAGGACCACATCTCTTGTAAACATTAACTAAACTACCTAAACTACCTAGGAAAGTCTATTTGCTGAAAGTTAACCTCAGAACTTTTAATGGATAAATCAACTGCAGTTTATTTCAGAAGTGTTAAGTGCATAAGTTACATAATCTATAATTGATGGATTTGTAAACTAAATGGTTTTAAAATAAAAGGATTTCTCTAAAAGCCCAGCCCAAGGCAAAAGGTGTAAACATTTATGCACTTGGAACTCTAGAATATTTTAAAGCGCATTTGTTCAGTGTGTTTGGAAACTGACATTGTCTTTGTTGGTGTTTTATAGAAGGCATTTATTTTTAGTTATATGGCCAAAACTCTTCAGTCCAATGAACTGTGGCTGTCTGTGGTGTATTTAGGAAGAGAGGTGGAGAAAAAGAAAAAGAAAAAAAAACATGCTTTCCCATTAGTTCTAAAAATATCACTGACATGCCAGGGTCATCATCTCTATGTTAGGAACTATAGTGAGTTAGAGATGTAAGCTTGTGTCCTTCATGCCCAGCATCTTTAGTGCAAAAAGAAATTCTGCAAAAGACCTTTGATGGTTTTTAAAATTAAATACACATCCCCAAAACTAAAACCAAGTGTACTTATAATGAAGTTATTGCTGAAAAAAATGGTGGGCGATGGTTTAGATTTCAACTCTTCTTGGGAAATGAAAGTGATTTCACAGTGATGACAACTTATAAAAATCTATGATGCAATGTATAATGCTATACATTGCTGATATAAGGTTAATATATTACGGAGTCATACCATTCATACAAGAGATACTGAATAGTATCTCTTGGAGAGCCAGAGTACTGGTATTGCAGGGTAAATTTGACTCTAGATTCTTCAACACGGGATGAAAGTTCCTTCAGTGTCTTCAATTTTGACACGACAGCATCTATATCCATGACTTCTTTCATTTGAAATATTTACACGGAAGAAATGGGACAGAGATACTTACTCCCTCTTCTGTTTTTCTCACATACTGATATGACAGAAACCCAAGGTGTTTGCATTTAGTCGTGTATATTTGAACATACAAGGAAATCCAGAGTGCTCTGTGGTCCTATCTATTTATGAAATATCAACATTTACATACTATCAGCAATAGTATAAACCTTGAAGATATTATGCTCAGCAATATAAGAGAGACATATAGGTCCAGATGTATGTGATTCATATATGTCAATTTATGAAATACCTAGAAGTGTAACAGTTATAAAAGAGAGAGGGTAAAACAGATGTTGGCTGGGGTCATGGGAAGAAAGAGCTATGGAGCTATAATCAAAGGGTCCAGGGCATCAGTGTTCTAAGACAAAGAGGGTTCTAGAAAGAGATGATGCTCATGTTTATACAATAAATATGTAACTAGCACTCAATAATACACTTCATAAGATAGTTGAAATAGTAAAGTTCATATGTATTTTACTCAAATATGAATACACTAGTATATTTTAATGCAAAGGGCATTTCATAGCTGATAGAAGATTCTTGAAATAGAGTGCTTGCCTTTGAATCCTGGATCAAGCTATCACCCACAGTAGGCTACTTGGGCAGTACTAAGGCTAGCTGCTTGCAACCACCCTTTTCTTCTTTAAGGTTCCTAGCATTTGCTTCATGGAGAAGCAAGAATGAAATGGTTGGGTGCATGACAGGACGGCAACTGGCTTGTAACCACCACAGTATGTTGCTTTTTACTGTTATTATAATTATTAGTTCCTGACTTTACTACTGATTTAATCGTGCTGAGAAATCTCCAATTACACATGTCAGCTTTATCAGTTTAGATGAAGTGTAGAAATCCTTTCACTTGACAGTTTTGAAAACATTCAGTCATGACCAAAACACTGGGTGCTTTCACCCCAAATGAGAAAAATGGATTATTTATCATTTTCATTTCTTTTTTTTTCTGAGATAAACAACCTTTTAAAAAGTAATCTAAAAGGCTGGAAATGTAAAAGGTCAGAACAAAGGACCTTGGAGACTTGAACTTATGGTGTTTGTAAGGCAAACACCAGCAGTAAAATGCTGTGTGAGCCAGCCAGATACAGAGCTGCATAAATAAATAAATAAATAAATAAATAAATAAATAAATCTGCTTTTCAGTGATTGTGTTTGTAAATGCCTGCCACTATAGGCACATATATATTTTGTCAATGTTTTGTCTATGTTTCTCAAGAAGCGGCAACTTTTGCAGTGGTGGAGAGACTACAAAGGCGCTAGAACAAATACTTATTAACAGAAAGAGAAGGAAAAGTTGGTATGTATTTTGTAGCTGTATTTGGTGTGAAGTCGGTTGTTTTCCAAGTTGCTGCAGACTGGGCTCTTTTCAATATCACCCAACAATTTTTTTTTTTTTTTTTTTTGCACAAGTCTAGGGAGGCACAAAACAGCCTTCAAGCACAGGAGGCTAATAAACTCGAATTATGTAAATCTTACCAGCCTTCACCTATGTATCACAGCTTTATACCATTTAGAGGGATCGGCATGCTGCTACCTGAATCATTTGCTAAGGGAACTGAGGCTCTCAATTTCCTTTGAAGTGCCGGTGATATCAAAGAGGACAGAAGAGAGCCTTTCAAGATGGCTGGGAGGCTGAGGAGAGAAGAAGTCATCAAAATAAGTTTTACATTTTCGCCTACGGTAAGGAAGGTCTTTGAGAAGCAGCCACCTGCTTTAAACCATAACTAGAAATGACAGAAAGGACTAAGGAGTGCTCCTTCTTGTGCATTGCTGTGGTGACATGGCTCTCCCTGGGAGCAGCCCCGAGTTCAACCACAGCATCCCTGGGAAACGCAGCGTGACTTATGAATGTGGATATTCCACTACTGGAGAACACATACCTTTAATATTATCTGCCTGAACCTGATGAACAGATGGCAGCTTACCACAAATAATTATACGAGATGAAAATTAGACGGATGAAACCTAAAATGCGATGCTTTTTATATTAAGTCGAAATTAGAAATAGATAAGCTCGTTTATGTAACTAATAAGTTGAAAGCAGAACATCCATCTTGCGTGGAAAGAAATACTCTGAAATGGAAATTAATATCCCAGTGTACAAACTCTCTGAAGCACATTTGCCTCTATCTAGCCTACATTTGCTCTGAAATGGATGTTTTACTAACATGCACCAGTAAAAACTTTCGAAATAAAGGCAAAGGGGTCAGGAAGCATAGTCACGTCCCTTTGTGTATCCACGGTGATAAGAAATGGATTTAATAAAAATCATAGACAGGGAAATAATTGAGGTTGGACTTAAGTTCATTTCCACCAGCACTTATTAGGCACCAACTGTGTACAAATTTTTGTTATAGAATGAAAAAAGCAAGGTCAGTATCTAATTGCAGGAGTGTGTTAAATGACTTAAAGAATTAAGTCTTCTGACTCCCCAGAATATTCACTACCATTAGGGATGCCCATCTGATTAAAATGTAAACAAGCATTAGGCCTATGGTTATCTCTTCCAAACTCATACTACATATAGCCGACTATTGTTCTGGATTTGCCAACACAGAGAGAACACTTAGGCCTCTTTGTCCTCAGAAATTAAGGTAGCATTTCCTTGAGAGGTTGTCCCCCAGCCCTCCAAAAAATTTAGCACACAATGGTACAACTGAAAGTAACCCATGAGAAAATTAATATAGTCCTTTGAAGTCCATTGAAAATTCATGATTCATTTGCTCTTTCCAACCTCTAAAGGACAATAAATTGGTGCCCTTTTATTATTTTCCTACCAGAGACTTTCTGGATTATTTCAGGAGAATCTATGAAATTGATTCGTAATAAGTGTCTGTTGGAGGTCAAGGTGCAGCTAAGAGCAGCTGGGTGTCTTTAGAGAAAAGGTCATGGCTGTTGCATACAAACAAGCTTGCAAACTATCGTCACCCTTGAATGGTCTCTTGGGTCAATGACAACTTAAAAGCTATATAAATCCAGAGAGATCTGGAGAGGCAGAGAATAGCCTTTAACAGCAAAAGGCACATGAACGTGAATTATGAACGATAACTGGGACAGCAGATCGAGTTAACTTCTTTATCAACTAAAATTAATGTACTGACAAATTAAAAGCAACCGTGAATTACATGCATTCTATATCTGGCAGAGACATCACTTGGAAAAAAAATTAAAGGGAAGATGGATAATGAAATGTTTTATTGTAATGTTCCCAAGAGGTACATTTGAAAAATATACACATGCATCAGCACCCAGGGGCAAGCTAGGCCTGTGACACTTAGAAATGAAGCATTTCAAAACACAGCCCTTTTCAGGAAATTTCTTTTTCTTTTTCTTTTTTTTTTCTTTTTTTGGATTGAGATGAGGCACCTGTTACAAGATGAGCTATATTTTCATTTTAAAGTTCAGGATCTAACCCAAACTAATGTGCTATGTGTTTTGTGTCTGACTACTTAGAAATTCCTTTGTTCTAAACTTTATTCAGGGGACAACAGACTGTGTGTAAGAAGGTATGGTTTGGATCTCTCAAAAGAAGCAATTTAAATGATTGGATCTGTGTTTGACTTGAAAGAAAGACATGAAGATAGGAAAAAACAAATAAAGATGGACTTCAAAATAATCAGAGAGTAGCCTACAGACTATTTGTGATCAAGTATTACTGTTTTACATGCCTCTGCTGGCCAAGACTAACAGACTCCTGTTTTGAGGAGAAATAATGAAACTTGACGTATATATACATAGGTTCACCACTCACTCCCTGCTTTCTTGTATATTCAGCACTCTGATGTCTTTGAAGAAAGCTCTCTTTCTTTGAGAAAACTCAGTGTGCTGTCATGGACACCAACCTCCTGCTTGACTGGCCAGTGTCATGGTGGTTTAAAAGTGAACAGCACCCATAACCATGCCAATGGGAACATCAGCTCAGTTTCTAGAACAGTAAAATTTGGGCCTGATGGTATCAGCAACAACTCCCGAGGAAGGCAGAGGGGACCAAAAGGATAATAAGAGAATAGTATCAATGTTGCTTAAATGGGGAGATCATGAGGCAGGTAAAGAAGGGAGGGAGGAAAGGAAGCAGGAAAAAGGCTGCAGAGGTGATGCCTTTCCAAGGACCAGCATTTATATTAGGTGCTTCACAACTATGGGAAATTCTGGATCCACAGGGCAACCACTTCTGACTTCTGCCATATGTACACACACACACACACACACACACACACACACACACAAGAGAGAGAGAGAGAGAAAGAGAGAGAGAGAGAGGGAGAGAGAGAGAGAGAGAGAGAGAGAGAGAGAGAGAGAGAGATGGAGAGAGGGAGAGAGAGAGGGAGAGAGAGAGAGAGAGAGAGAGAGAGAGAGAGAGAGAGAGAGAGAGATTCTAGTGCCATTGTTTAAAGAATCCTCTGCTGAGTTAAGTCCGAATTCATTCATTCTCATTCCTGGATCTTCATAACTAAATCAGACAACACATTCCTACCCACACCTCTGCTGTTCTGAGTGGCAGTCTACCCATTTAAAACAATAAGTGCCCAGGGTGTTACATTTATACAAATTAGAAGACAAGTAGATGCCTATTGGAAGGGAAAAATATTCTCTCCTTCCCCCCTTCCTTAGCTTTCTAAGAAGAAATTCTGGTTTTACATTATGGAGGAATGACTGAAGGGCATTGCACTGACTCCTCAGCCATTCTGTTAATATACCTTTCTGGGTGATCCCCTGTGACCCTGTAATACGATTATAGACGTTGATGATTTATAAGAAGTGAAAATTCAATTGGAATGATTCAAAGTGACTTTGATAAACTGCAATCTAGGGGACATGTGTATTTGTGAAATACACATTTTCATTGATTACCTATGTCCCTAAGCAGCGGAAAGATGGCAAATTATAAAGCTTAAAATCATTTCAGACAGGGATGAAGGAAGGCTTTAAAGCATATTAGTAACTGGTTGGCGCATGACTCAAGGAGTGAGCATTCCAAGATGAGACAGATTCCGTACATATCAAAACGGCCATTTCTCTTTTGAAATTTACACAGAAGAAAATTGACTGCCTCAGTGTGTGGACAGATTAACTGGGGTTTGATGATTTTACATTGGTTCAATTTATACATCATAGCTCCAAATCCCTAAATTATATGATGCTGAATTAAGAACCTACATAGACTCTAGGGCGTTTTCTATCTCTGGCATATCAACTGCACGAGACTAAAAAAGATATAGAACATACTTCTTGATGACTTTCACTTCTTAAAACCGAGGAAACTGAGCAATGGGAAAGTTTCATATATTTTACCCAAGGGTACAGGAAGAGTTAATAACGGAGTCATCCAAAATCTTCTTGTCTTTTACTCTGATAATGAGATTCAGGGTGTTCTGAATGTTATATTGTAATACAAAGGGGAAAAGATGCGCCCCCCCTCCTTTTTTTCTCAAAAGATGGTGACTAGGCATGCTTAACCATACCATCCTTCAATTAGAAAGATGGCAGATAGGTAGAAGGTAAATTTTTTCTGAGTCAGAAGGACTGGGCTATTTATTTCAAGAAAAATAGTGCATTAGAGTATTTTTGAGGTTCTACATGAACTGGAAAAGTTTTAAAAATGCTTTTAAAAAATCAGTTAACCTGCTGTTTCCAGCTTTTGTTTTATTCAGATACACAGGAATAGAATCTTGTGGCGGCTGCTGCAAAATAGTCTCACATGGTCTCTGTGATGTTTTCAAATTCTCATCTCTTTTCTTGGGTTCTCAAGTTCTGCCCCAATCTGTAGAAATCCTATAGGGTGTCTCCAAAGTTCATCTTCTCTTTCAGCTCCTCACTCTGCTACTCAAGTCTATTTCTGTTTCCACAATGGCCAGCCACTGACAACAGCCATCTGAACTTATTATCTGATAATTTAATTTTTTTAAACTAGCAAAGAAGCGTAGGGATTATTCAGTGATGCTCCGACACATACACAGGAAGTGCATTCGAAGCTAGGGATGGGTTTACTTCTTTCCAATTCTGCCACATCCTCACTATACAGCAGGTGCTCTGTTGCAGTGGAGAAGCAAAGATTTCATGTTCTTCTTAGGCAGTTCATGGCTCTATCTCCTTGAAAGGCCTATGGCTTGGCTTTCCTGCTTTCTAACAAAAGAATAAGTTGGACATTAATTTCCTCATAATTCCAACAATTATTGGAAGAATATCTGGATTATCTCCCAGGAGTTACAGATGGCAGGAGAACCATTATAGATTATTCCCTCACAAAATCTTCTAGTCTAAAGCACCTTTATTCTCTGACATTTGATGCGAAGAAACGTTTAGGAGACTCAAGCACTTAACTCACAGGCGCCCATGCTTTCAATTCAATCAGATAATCAAAAAATAAGACCAAGCAAGAATTTTATTTTTGGTACACACTCTTACAGTTCACTTTCCAAGAAAGTATGTAGACAAGGCCCTGTGATCTGCTGTCATTCTCTTAAAAACACACAAATTCTAAAACTCTTCTTCAAAAACTTTGGGGGAAACTGTCCTCAATAGCACCAATGGGTGTGCAACACACAGACAAAAATACCTCTAAGACAGAAAATGTCATCTTAGAGATACCAGGTAAGTGTGAAAACTGCACAGACAACATATGACAGGACCCAGTCCTGGAATCTGAACTATTCTTTCTCGATTCTCTTAAGTCAGGAATTTGATGTCAGTGACTGACACCACACAGGTCGAGTAAGTATAAGGAACAGTAAGAAGCGTATCCTGAAAACTGAGGACCCAGGCATGGGGACTGCAAAGACAAAGACCCCGTGTAATGCCCCTCTCATTCTTTCTTGGCACCACACTGTCTAGTCCTATAAAGCTGTAATTGAAACCATGCAGTGTGTGCAGAGGGCTCATTACAGGGTCCTCCTGAGTAACCTTGTGTCTGAGTCCTATGGGGAGCCCCTGACCATCTTGGGGTGAAGATATTGCCGCTTCAATATGAGAGACGACACATCAACTTACCTCCTCAGGGAAAACAAAACTAGTTTAAATGTGGCACATGCAGGTAAATACCTCTGCTACCAAGAACATGTTTATTATTTTATTGACACCCTCCAGAGAAGAGGAAATGCATTTTCTGAAACCGCTCAGTGACTCATTTTAGGATATGATGGTGGAAACCTATAACAATGTTTAAAAATGATTTTTACGATAAAAACAGGAGGCTGTATAATCTTAAGAAATATAACATTAACAACGGATCTTCACACGTTAAGGACCCAGAGCAGTGAAATATGACATGATATGAATAGCAACACCCCAGGGGGAAACATCCTTAGCTTTTGACTATTAAGTCATACCACCTAGGAAGGTATCTGATTTAGCACAGAATCAAAGTTGTGAGCACTAAAATGAGTTCGTGCCAACTGAGAATAAGGGTGAAAGTGAGAACGGGCACTCTGGTTTGGCCTGAACCTTCCCAAGAGTAGAGATCAATGGGGCCCCTTTAGTACATCTCTTTTCTTACACTTTCCCCATGTGTCTTTTCTTAAGACTACCCAACACAGAATAATCCATGCCTCCAAATACAGGCAGCCACACATGGAAAAGCTAAACGGTATGTTTACACTTCTAATATTCTTGCTTTCCATATCCACCCATCACAAATTCAAAGAACTGTTGCATAAGCATCAAAGAAAGCACACAGTGCTTGGGGTAACAAAACCAGGAAATTAGGCAAAGCCCTTGCTTTGTTGGGGCTTATACATCTTACAGAATAGAAGACATTGCAGATAAACAAACAAACAAACAACTCCCTCCTCCCCAAAAAAACCCCCAAAGACAGCATGTTCAGAAAAATCTCAGGCATAAGAAAATGTGGTTGTATTTGGACAGGCCTGTATTAGAGAAGAGGACACCTGTGGCCTGTCGGTTAGTGGCTCTCTGAGCATGTACTTCAGCAAATTCTCAGAAGAGGGAGAAATCAAGTATAAAAAGTTCCCGAACTAACACGAAATTGCAGTGCTCAGAATTGCTTTTACCACGCTCCCTCCTTCTTGATCCCTCACACCGCCACGTTCTTCCATCCATCCTTCCCCTTCCCTTCTTCATTCCCTTCATCCATCCATTCATCCACTTACCAATTCTCCATGCAGCTTAGCATGTTATGTATTGTCTCTTATAATGACACTCTGGGTTCTCTCCAGTATGCACTTGAACTCAGAGGATACTAAGCTCCAATAGCATAGGACTCCATTAAGTCAGACACTCAGCTTACCAATCTGCCTATCTACCCTACAGGTTTTGAGTGCCCACACATCAGCCAGAACCAGAACCAAGGACAGCTGTCATGACAGCCCTGTAGATAACCTTCACTCCTGCTGAGACATAGTGTCTGCCACTGTACCTGGGAGACTGGGAGCCACCCACCAACCTACCTTCACCTCTTGCTGACCATAAATCCTCATTACCATGTTGTCAGCAATCCAGTCTGTTAACCTCTTCTGTGCCAGGCTGTCAGGTAGGATCTGCTTTTCAATTCACTGTTATCAGAACACCAGGCTGTCTCTTCTCATCTTCAGTACTACTGCTAAGTACTTTGGGCAAGAACTGAGCAAAGAACACAACTCCTTGCAATCTTTTGCTTCTCACAGCTAAACTGGCCACATTACAGTATTAATATGAGGAACTCATTTTGGAATTCAGGATTTTCCAATTCCGTTTTTTTTTTAATAGTTAACCCTTCCTTAAAACATAAATGTAACATTATGTACACAATTAGGCATACATATATAACTGCTTTCAAAATAATTAGCATACATATATAAGTGCTTTAAAAATAATCAGGTTACATATGAAAGAGAATTGTCCTTACAAGCTGCAGGTTCTTGTCTTTCCTTGGTATTTTCGTATTGTTCTGTTCTCCTCACAAAAACTTGGCTTAGTAAATCTTCTTATAATCATCCTTCAGCTGCCATGGAAACTCAAGTGTGAGTTTACCACCATGCATTATAAAGTGATATTACTGAAATTAAGGAATTCTAGTCTCTATTTATTTGAGCATGTAAACTTTCCTGAAATGTTTCTACAAAACCAGTTTCTTTGATAATAAATGCTTTTAATTTCCATTCTAACATGGTATGTATTGCTCCCTGGTGCTATGTGTTGGCTGACAGCATCAGCTTTTGCACATCCCTAATCAAATCTTATCTAACAAAAAGCTGAACTAAGCATATTTGTTTTCCTATTTATAGAGGCATGTGCTTACATAACATATGAGAAAGCAAGATTTTCTTTAAATGGATCCAAACCTTAAAATGCATCCATTATGTTTAGTTTAAATAAAAGCTATGTTCTCTCATTAAACAAGAATATTAAAAACAATTGGAGACAGACAGAAGCTTATTGCTTATTTTCCAACCAGTATAATCACGGTGTTCAGCCACGATAAACCAGAACAGCATGCGGAAATGTATTGCTCATGGGGAAAATTGTCTTCTATCACCCGCCCCATTTGCACAATTACCCTGGCACTAAGTCGCCTCTCACATGCACGGCGTTTCTGGTCACACTAGTAAAGTAATGAGTCATTACAGTGCACCCAATGAGGGCAGGGGTGGGGGGCATGCCATTGTGCTGCATATAAGTAGCGATTTTGCTGTATCAATAATTCTGACTGCCACTGGGAACCGCTGTAGCTGAAACAGATGTTTCATGTTGATAAGTACGGACTGGGAAAGGACTTTTCATCCCAGTGTTCATTTTTCTCTATTTCCACTTCCCATACCTGGCAGCAGCTCCTCCAGTACAGCTGTCTCTTGCAAGCCAATCTGTTCAATTCAGGCTCCTAGGTCTCATTTCATAAATCAAACTCAGCCCCGGACAAGCCCACGATCTCAGAGTACCCTTTCTGCTTTCCTCTGTGGAAACACCTCTGTCGCTGTAGGAGATGCTGGGCCAATTGTGCTTAAATTAGTGCACTGTCACAATTCATTAAGAAAGACAGCATGGGTAGGGGATCTTTTTTTTTTTTTTTTTTTTTTTTTTTTTTTTTTTTTTTTTTTTTTTTTTTTTTTTTTTTTTTTTGTATCTAGTATTAACTGTTTGCTAGAAAGAGGCACATAGTAGCATTTTGTACAAGGCATTCACCTTCAAATGAAACTTTTGGGAGAGCGCCCAGAATTTCCATAGGGAAGCAGCTCCATGAGGTGTGAGTAGGGTCATAGCTACCCTTTCCTATTAGTAGAGGACTTCCCACTCCTTTTGACTGAGCAGGCGACTTTACTGGCCTGGTCTCAATTAAGTTGCTGGCTCGTGTCTGAGATACAAAAACTTGGTGATTTTACAAGAATTGAAATTTGTTAAATTTTGGGGGGTGGAGGTAGATAAAGGTAAACCCACAAAACTTCCCAAAATGTCAACAAAATTAGCCGCAAGCTATTTTAACATAGAATATAAAATAACTTAAATGTATTTCAAACTTGTTTAACTACTTCCATGTCACAGGGTAATAGCCTAGAAAGCTGTCAGCCATTAAGTACTTATTATGGTCAGAGGATATTTCTAATATTTACCTTTTCCTCTTAACTGCAGATAGATAGATAGATAGATAGATAGATAGATAGATAGATAGATAGATAAGGCTATAGATGGGGATATATAAAAATCTAGATTCTGCATATGAGAGAAAATAACATTTCTTGATTATTCCTCTTCATGTAGGCTTCTCCATCTCTCCTCACATTTCTCCATATGCCATTTTATTATCTAAGGATTAAAATTTATCTTATGTACATGAAAGAAAACATTTGCTGCCTGACTCTGTCTTACCTAAGTTAATGTGACAATAACCATTGTAACACATTTTCTTAAACATGACATAATTTCTTCATTCAGAAATCCCATCCTCCACCTATTTCTCTCTGTCTCTGTCCCTCTATCTCTCCATCTCTCTGTCTCTGTATCTCTGTCTCTCTCTCTCTCACACACACACACATACACACACACACACACACACACACACACACACACACACACACACACACCATTTTCTTCATATATTCATTCACTGATTGACATCTAGGGTGATTCTGTGGTTGGGATCCCTTGATTCTTACACACATTATTCTGTTTAATCCACACAGTAATACACAGTGTGGAATTTGCTGTTCTCACTTTGTACAGTAGAAAATGAATGGAGTTTACTGAGAGGTTGTTGCAGTTTACATAGTGATACATAGGACGCTTTAGACTTAGGTCAAAAAAGATTCTAAAATCCACTCACTGTGTCTAAGTCTATTGTATCTAGTCTTCAGTAAGTGTGTGTACATGCACCTATGTGAGTGTGTAAAACATTTTATGAGGTAAATAAGAAATGAACACTCTAGTTATATGACCAAGACTAGACATCAAACAGGAGTTATCTTTTTGAAATAGGAGATTTACTGCAAAATGTTTATATATTTTAAGAATATCTCAATATTGAGGAAAATAAAGTCCAGGTAAAATGACTAAAGGAAAATGGAGGTGGATTTCTGATAGTGATCACTCACTGGTAATGGACAGAAGTGTGTCATTTCCATGTTAAGCACTTAGAAAAATGTAAGAAATTATACACTTCCATAGACTCAGATGTATGGATATAAAGTTAAGGGTTATCTTTCCATATTGGATGGTAATGTGATTTAATCAATGCTAAACAGAGAAATGGGCCAACAGGCCACTGTATTTACATGTAGGTATCTGTTCAGGATTGAAGAGAACCAAGAAAGACTTGTGAGTCACTCAATATGGTGGGGCTTTTTTTGTTTGTTTGTTGTTTTTTTCTAGACTGGATGGATCTTACTTTCAATGGCTAAGAAATGGATCTGTCCATCATCTTTTCACACAAGATGATGTCCAAGATGAGGTCAAGGTGAAGACATTTTTAAAAATGCATTTCAATTTTTTACAAATGTTTTTGCCTTCTGATTCAAAGTATTATTCTTTTGCTTTTCACTTTAAAGATTGTAATTTGGGTCAATGAATAATTACACAAACACATGAATCTGCGACCGTGTAGTGTACCAGCTGCCCTTCCATCCCCCCAGGCTGTCACCAAAGCAACAGCTGACAGTGTCCACCCAACCCCAGGGAAGATTAAACATGTCACCACAGCATTGTTATTTACCATGACACCATTTAGCTATGGCAATTAGCATGGACATAGCACCAAGAAGAAACCAGGCCAGGCTGAACAGACTGTGGTCAAGAGTCCTAAAATGAAATGGCTGTGCTCCATTTTTCTTTCTGCTCCATTTGTGATTTCCATGAGAGAGGTAGTTTGGGCAGACCCACCATGGCGTGACCATCATCCCAGCCAACACCCCATGTCTTCCAGACCGGAAAGCTTCAGATGAGGGCTGGGAAATCCCTGGATTGGAGGCTCTGAAGAGCAAGATCAATTCTGCTTCTGCCATAACCCAGTCTGCTGTGCCTGATCATGTGATACAGATTTTCAGATGGCTCCATTTGTAACACAGGTACAAGCTCATGGTAAATGACCTTGTGGGATTAACAGAAAAATCGCAAATGTGTCTGGGGTTTCTCTAAAGTAGCTTTAGATCTTTGTTTCCATGTTCTATATATCTGGGATAGAATTGGAATGGCTTGACATTACTTCAATTTTTGTACAGTATCAACAAAGGCAGTGCAATTTTATTCATCTTTAACTTATGTGTTATCTATAATATTATAACACATAGAATATGTACTAAGATTAACACACAGTATCTTCAGACTAAACCAATAATTGGTCTCCCACTTTTCTCTAACGATAAAGATTTTAGACAATGTGATTTTAAATACTGACTGCTCTTCCATTTTAAGTTAAGAAATGTGCAGGCATCAAAAGACTCTTGTGACTAATTCGTCTATCAATACTGATATTTCCATGGTTACTATAAATACAACCAGGTAACAATGATAGAGAACCAGCCTAAGTATTTGCTTAGTGCTCAGTGCTTACCTTTGCCTGATACATAACATTATTTTACCCAATTTTTCTAAATGGAGAAACTGAGGGCAAAGCCTTTAGAGTGGTCTTTTGATGATCAGTGATTTGAAAAATTGTGCATAATTTGGTTTCTGATTGTATTTCAGCACAGTAATCTTGTGGCTATTTTCTTCTATGATCATTTTTTAGTACAGTAACTAGCTTTAGTATTTGCTCACATGCTCACTTATCATAAAAGTTTAGTGAGCTTTACCTTGTGCCAAGCATTGAGGCTATATATTGGAAGTTACTCAACATTCCCACTGTACTTTCTGGTCAGCAGAAACCCTTACTAATGTGTTCTCTGCATAAAATTACTTTAAACAATATGATAGGTGCTAGAGGAATTTGGAGTCTTGCAGCAAACAATTTTTGGAAGAATATTCTGGTTTCATTTTATTTTAGGTCAGTAACCTGCTTCTTCAAGTTCCTCTCTCTTCCCCCCCCCACTCTCTCCCTCCCTCTAGACACACACAGAGAGAGAGAGAGAAAGAGAGAGAGAGACAGAGACAGAGAGAGAGAGACAGAGAGAGAGAGAGACAGAGAGAGACAGAGAGAGAGACAGAGATCTAGAGTATTTTTTGACTTAGTAAAAATATTGAGACTCTCTTACCTAATACTATAATACCAGTCACCATGAGTTGGAGAAACCCAAAACACAATTATTAAACATTTATGTGCCAATGATTATGTTAATATCTTAATGCTATTTTAAATAAGTCTCTTTGAACTTAATGAATTAACTTACAAAGCTGAAAAGACAGTTGTTTTGAGTAATCTTATGACAGATTTCTTGCCTCTAAATTAAACACTACACAATTCATAAACCATAATTTAACTGTCTTTTTTATTTTCAAAGTTAAAGAATTACTACTTAAAATGAGCATATTTTTATGTTAAAAAAAGATATTATCTGAACAATATATTAAAAACTACAAAAACAAAGATCTTGCTTAAATCGGTATCTCAAGTCAAGTAAAATAGTTTTCAGAAGTACTTATGTTTAATGCCATTTTATTAGTTTTGGATTTTTTAAATTAATTGCATGCATGTACATTTTTGTCCACATGTATTTATGTGCAGAGTGTACATTCTGTCCCAGCAGGAGCCAGAAGATTGCAAGAGAATCCCTATTAAATGGAGTTACAGAATAATGTGAGCCAGCATATCGGTGCTGGAAACTTAGACCACCATCTTCTGTAAGTGTAGTAAGTGCTCTTAACCAGACTAAGCCATCTCCCTACCCCATAATATTTCTTTCAGAACAAACAAAAATATTTTAGAAAGCTGGGGATTTATTATTTACAATCCTTTTGCTATGAGACTTGTTACAGATTCTTTGGGAATTCTAATGAAATAAAAATACAGAATGTTTGCATCTATTCGCCAAGTAGTGATCAGACTTGTAAAATGTAGCCTGCTGCAGATTTCAGACATCATAGAGTAGACATTTGTAAGTCTTTTGAATGGAATAAATATGAAGCAGCCTTTAAACATCTCAAGCTCTCTTCAGCACCCAACTTTGCCCTTAACGGGCATCACTGATGCATAAGTAAAATTATCTTACTGTTCTGATAAGTCTTTTTCTTTTTTTCCTCAAACTCTGGATTTGATTTGGTACCTAGATTTAGTGCTGAGACACTAACTTAACAGCCACTGCTCAGCCAGCAGCTCTAAGTCCTCCTGGAACCCAGTCATCACTTCACAGAGACTCATTTCTTGGATATTGTAACTGATGATTTCAAAGCATAGAACAGATGGAGAGAATGTGCTATTGAGAGGTCCTTAGCACTCTGAAGACTATTCTACAGAATAATCAGCTGTATCACCCACCATGTTCTTCTTGATACAAATAGCCAGTCTTCAGAGGCCATCAATCAGTGTGACCCCCGTGCACTTTCCAACTTATGTCCACGCAGCATGTTTAACAACTTATTCCTGTATAAGCAAACTGAGCTGTGCTGGGGCAGTGACACCTGAATAATTGGGGCAGGGTTCCTGAGTCTTCATAGCTGACCCATGACAAGTTTTACAGGGACACATACATAAATAGCTGCTCTCTTGCACTAATGGGGCTAAGGGTGAGGACACTCATTGACCATCTGAACACATTATGTGAATTTTCTTCTATTTTGTCTAGTAATCCTAAGAAGAGCCAAACAATGGAAAAATACTGATATCTCTTCAATCTGTACTATAGATTCTTTATTAAAACTTAAAGGAAATATATCACACTCAATTTACAGATTTAAAAAATAGAAGGGAACAGTTCAGCTAAAGGGATACAAAATTAATTTCTAGTTACTAATATAAGATAGTCAGACATGTACACAAGGATTTTCATCAGACTTTCTATAGTAAATAAGTACATCAATAGCAAATGGCTAAATATGTCTCATTTGTGTAATATAATATAAATACTATAAATGGTTAAAAGTAATGAAGTAATGTTAAAAGTAATGAAGTCTAGTTATATGCCACTGGTACATGACAAACTTTAGAACACAACATTTGTTAAGAACATAAGTTAGAAAACGGTCAGGCACTGATAAAGGAGGTTTTCAGAGCAGGGAAAAATGGCTAACATTACCCTGCTTCAAAGCAGCATGCAGTTTCCTTTTGATATAACTAAAAATTTAAGGCTTAAAAGATTTACTCAGGAGACAAGATGGGTACATGGCGGAAAAGGCATTAGATTTTAGGTAAACTCAGCCCGTGAGGGACCAGCTGTGCCCTTTACCTGGAGCTCGGACAGCCTTCCAGGAGAAAATAATCTAACCCTCCTTCATGCCTTAATCCAGCCCCCGTGAAAGATATCACAGAAACTATCTTCCAGATGGGACAAAATTTATTTGGAGGAAGAGAGCTGAGAAGCACACTCATTAGTAAAAGATATCTTATACCATTCACCACACAGCATATGACCAGTGGAGATAATACCCTGTTCTCATTTGTACCCAAGAGGAAAGGTTAAGCCCGTGCCATGGGGCAAGTATCTGCAGATCAAGTAGAGAACAAAATTACTTTGCAATTGATTTTCCTCATTAGAATATGATAAAAGGCGATTTCTGGGGTTCCGTTGATAGAAAAGCAGGAAAAAAATAGCTAAATAAACCCAAATTACATTTAATGAGTCACAGGGTGATAACACGTGCAAGGTGTCTGATGAGTCACTTCTGAAGGTATCCAGCAGTTGGCCTAGGTGGCAATTTAAAAAAAAATCAACAAAAAACAACAAAAAACCCCAACAACAACAACAACAACAACAACAACAACAAAAAACAACCAGAGAAGTGAAGGAGTCCCAAGAACAAAAAGTTATTTCATCAGTTTTGGCTGGCATAGAGACAGGCCACGGGCAATAGCAAAAACTATATTTCCTTAGACTATTATTTTATTTCCACTAAAACTAGAGTTTTTACCTTTTAGCATATAGTCAGCATTATGGGGAAAAGTGCCTATAGGTAGACTAGAAAAAAAGCTAATATTCAGGTAAATGTTAGATTAATACCTATGAAAACCAAAGGGCAATTAACTCCCCATGAATAAGAGCAGTCCTGGAGAGATTCTATGCATGGGTGAACATGGAAGAATTTCCAAATCAGCTTGCTCGCCATTACCTGTAGGAGTAGAGTGGGAAACGATATCTCTTGGGTCATTACCTTGCTGAGAGGCTGGGAAGGGGTATGAAATATCAGTTGGGAACCTCCAAATGCTGGTCAGGAAAAGCTAGCTGGAGTTCAGCTTGTGATCATGACTAATTATAAATGACCGGTACTCAACTCAACGATGCTGCTGTTCTGGTGAACAGAACTTTGGGCTTACTTGGACTTCTGGCTTGATCCCTAAGTATACTGTTGATACTGTACATATTTGAAGACTAACAAGAAAATTCAAGTCATACAGGAAAGACGGAAAGGGTCAAAAGCAGAGTAAGAGAGGGCAAGTTGATAAGGGAGACTGAAGATGTAGCAGGTGAAACTGGGCTTCATAACGCTGCATTTCGATTGGCTGTAGTTTTCCGTAATGGTTTCCATCTGTTGCAAAGAGAAGCTTCCTTGATGAGGGGTGAGAAGTGCACTTCACTGTGAGTATAAGGATAAATATTTATAATGTAGTTAGGAATTCAGTTGGTTTAGTAAAGTGGCAGTTGTAGTTTCCTCTCCAAGATTTATGACATCACTATCTCTGGGCAGTTGACTGGGTGTCTTTCTTTCTTCTTGAGTGGCCCTTAAGCCCAATCAGAGAACTATTGGCTACTGTCCAGGTATGTGTTCCACTACTACACACTTAGGATTAGTGTGCCATGCTGGTTGTTGTTGGAGTTCATAGGAATCACAGCTATCTTGGACCATTGATTCTTATCACCTTTGGAAACCTACATGGTTCCTTCTGGTACCATAAAAGGTAGTCTTCATGGGGGAGGCTTTTAGTTCAGGTCCAAAAAAGGGAGTCTCATGTCTTGTATTAGGTTTTGTTAGATAGCCTGTAGCTCTTGTGGGGACATTGTCAGCCTTATTTAAACTACACACACACACACACACACACACAACATTATACGGCCTGAGCAAGTTGTGTTTTTAAACTCATGAATATAACAACAAACAAAGCAAAAGAAGTCATGAAATTGAAAGAGAGCAAGAGGGTATAAGAGGGATTGAAGGGAGGGGGAAGTACCTTGGAGGCCATTTCCTGTGGCTGGAGGAAGAAACGGCATCAAGCTATTTGCCTTTTCTCCATCAAAGCCATTGTTCCAGTTTTACATTTCACTCAGCATTGAAATTTTTATCTTGGGAAACTCATTGTTTTATGGAAATGCTATTAAATAACAGAAAACCATTCATTCTCATTAAATTGTTATAAGTAGAATGATCTCAATATATTATTGAAGAGACATAAAAATTATGGTCATGTTATCTATGGTAATCTCATTAAAACAGGATTCAGTTATAACCTATAAAGGGACGGGCAGACAATTTTTAAATAAAATCTATTTTCTGCAAATAAATTATGTCTGAAAACATCAGGCTGTAGACACTGGGGGAAGGTTTGTGCCACCATGCACATCAGGACATTTTTCTAGCTTATAAGAGACGGTCAAAGCACACATGCAATAACCTAATGCTTGCATACTAAAACTGAATTTCAATTAGAAGCAACAAATTACACAAAGGTGTTCTCTCTTTTAAACATGGCCTCAGTAATGATTCAAAATTTAATACTTTTCAAGAAATGCATAGTGTTTCAGAGCTATCAAACAAGACCATTTGTAACACCTGTAAATTATTCTTGACTTAGTCTAAGAATAGGGGGACCAGAAAAAGGAAGAACATGTTATAATTATTTTTCTGCACTACAGCATTTCCCCATACCAATCTAGTCTGCATTCACACATAATGTTGATCTGTTCACATATGTTAGAAACTTGCTATAATGATAATAATTGTCATTGTCTCATTGTCATTGTCATCATCATCATCGTCATTGTCGTCATCATCATCATCATCATCATCATCATCATCACAAATTCCAGATTTCAGAGAAAGCAATTATTCTAGAAAGGACGTCAGGTTTCTACTAAACACAATAAGCAGAGAAAAGAAATAATTTGGAATGTGGTGTCTGACATTGAATTACAAATTAGTAAGTAAACCTAAGTCACTCACATGTTTTAAGCATGAGAGAGGTTTGGTATCCATCTTCATAAATTACATACCATCTTTCTGGTCTTACTACCAAGGGAAGAGAAATTCCCCTTGTCTCTACAGCAGTTGTTCACCTTTGCAAAAATATCCACAGACATTATTTCACTAAGACTACCTCACATCCTACCATCTTAAGCTATGCTGATGATCTCTGCCTGTCTTGAAAAGCTCCAGGCTCACTCTCTCACATGGTCCACAGGTAATTCTTTGGCTGATGTTCTCACATTGCACTACATGGAAGCATGAAAATGTTTATCCAGGCTTCACAGAATGGGGTACTTGAATAGTTGCCTACACACAAAGCTGCTGTCTCATAGACATAGACTTGTTCACTCTGTATTTATGTAAAGAACCTATGGTGTACTAGACTTGGAGCCTAGAGAGGTCAGAGGACACCAAATGGTATGGGAGATGAAAAGGGCATAAACAAAAATAAAAGATGAACAACTTGAGGATTCATGCATGGTGAAGAACATGGCTCATGCATGGTGAAGAATGTGATTCATGCATCGTGAAGAACCTGGCTCATGCATGGTGAAGAACATGGCTCATGCATGGTAAAGAACATGGCTCATGCATGGTAAAGAACATGGCTCATGCATGGTGAAGAACATGGCTCATGCATGGTGAAGAATGTGATTCATGCATAGTGAAGAACATGGCTCATGCATGGTGAAGAACATGGCTCATGCATGGTAAAGAACATGGCTCATGCATGGTAAAGAACATGGCTCATGCATGGTGAAGAACATGGCTCATGCATTGTGAAGAACATGGTCCATGCATGGTGAAGAACATGGTCCATGCATGTTGAAGAACATGGCTCATGCATGCTGAAGAACATGGTGAAGAACATGGCTCATGCATTGTGAAGAACATGGCTCATGCATTGTGAAGAACATGGCTCATGCATTGTGAAGAACATGGCTCATGCATGGTGAAGAACATGGTCCATGCATGTTGAAGAACATGGCTCATGCATGCTGAAGAACATGGCTCATGCATGGTGAAGAACATGGCTCATACGTGCTGAAGTACATGGCTCATGTATGCTGAAGAACGTGGCACATGCATGCTGAAGTACATGGCTCATACATAGTGAAGAACATGGCTCATGCACAGTAAAAAACATAGCTCATGCACGGTGAAGAATATAGTTCATGCATGCTGAAGAACATGGTTCTCTGCAGTTGGAATACAGATTTTTTTTTCCTGGTGAGACTACATTTGGAATGATAAAGATATATTATAAATAATATTAATTACCAGATAGCAGAGGTAGGCTAAATTTATGCTGTATTTTCCTATCAAATATTAAGTAAATATTAGTAAATGGCATGCATGAAAACACAGAGAGATGTTTTTTCTGTCGGGATTCTGAAGACTTAAGTGTGTTCAAAGGCCTGAATATAGTATGGTCCAAACCTCTTGATTATATGATTCCTCTTCCCAATTGAAAAAATAAAAACAACAGGTAAAGGGTACATTAGGAAACTATTCAAGAATTGTACATTTAAGAAAAGAGGTAGGTGATAAGTATTTATGGTGCATGCAGAATTCATGTAGATTAATATATTTTCACATTAAGTTGCTGGAGAGTTCTTTTGAGGCAAGTGGTCCTAGCTGCTGTTCTGATTTTCTTTTTTGAATAATGGGGTTGTTATGGTATAAGCAGATTATTCAAATGATAAAAATGCAGATCTATAGCTTTATATTGTTTCTTTTTTCATAGAGACTAAAATTCATGGAATGAGAATTAAAGAGCAGTATCATTGCAGCAGTAAATGCTATCAATAATTTTAAAAATGTGGTAATATGTTTTAATATTGTAAACATTATCAACTTTGTTACCATACTTAAATGAACATAGTATTCTGCCAAACAGTTATAAAATCTTCATTATAATAAATCCAGGTAAAACTCAAGGGTAGCACAATATTGCTAATTTAAAAATAAATTTTACTTGTATCTTTCTAATTGTTGGATGAAGCTTACAAGTTGGATAATCAAAGTATAATTTACTTTTGAGATTACATCTAAAATAGGAAATTATTATTTATTTAAAAATAACTTGGCTCTGGTATCTTGAAACTAAGGTACTAATGAAAATAAACCTAGCAGTTTAGAAATATTTCAATATATTATTAAATTGTTTAATATAGTAATGAGTTAATTTTAAATATTTTCCTATTTTAATAACTTTATGTGAAGATAGTTTAAAATGTGTGAAAGCTAAAATTCCCATCAGCTTAATTAAAACTGAAATCCATGTTAAATGTTTAAATAAAGAGATAAAGAAACCCTCAGACAAATAATTCATACACAGTATCACATTGAATACTTAGTAATAAGATGTTTTCATTAAAATATGCTTCAGTATTCCATGGATGGTTCAACAATTTTCATTAAATTGTACCTTTTTTTTTCAAATATACAAGTCAAGGGATTTTTTTTTCATAACGTATAATATTCTATTATAAGTCTGTCAAAATATTATGTAAATTTTGAATTCCCTTTAACACGTTTTCACATTAGAAGATCAACTTAATATAGATACATAAAGACTATGTATTTTCTAGAAAGACATCAGTTGTACAAATGCCACCTTGCTGTGTGTTGAGATATTAGTTTTGATTGGTGTTTAGCTAGAAGAAAATAAATGAATTCATGTTAAGAATATGTTGCTTGAGTTGCTCTCGGTAGCTTACAATTAGAAGAACAAACAATTGTAAAGCAGCAGTCAAGAGTAATGTAGAAAAAGCATTGTGGATGAAAACAAGAACAATCTTAATAAGTCCTAGCCTTGTCCTTATCAAGTCTAAGTTGTGAGGTTTGTTTTAAAGCCTTTAATGGCTGCTTTTTTTTTCTTTTTTTATAACAGCCCTTGACAGTTCCCTGTGCCCACCACCAGTGCTGTTTTTAACTGTTGACTAAAGTACCCACATGGAGTGCAAACCTAACTTTCTCAGACATAGCCACGATATTTAATCTGTATTAAAATTGATTTAAAACCCATCAATGTCTTAGAAATTTACTTTGAGGTCAAAATGCATGACTTTCCTCCTGATGTTAGTAAGTTTTGTTAAGATAAGGAGAGATAAAAATCATACGTTCATTCCTAAATACCTAATCAAAGCTTATTATCAAAATTCAGTTAATACTCCTGGATGTGAAATGACAGTGTGGAACAAAAGAGAATAGAAACCTAATAAAAGGAAATGTTCGCTTAGTAATAAACATTTATATTATTATTTTAAAATATAAATTAAATTATATTAAAATTACAATTTAATAACAATCCAAGATATTGGTAAATACTTGTATCTCTATTAAGACATTAGTATTTGTTTTTATTTATTTCATTTTTTTCACAGTAACCTGAGATTCACATTTTGTTCCTAGGTCCTTAACATGAGACTATATATGTTTGCGTGAGGTCATAGAGAAATTATAAGTTTTACTCTCTCGCCCCATGTTGACATTTACTAAACATCGGATTTGGTATTTTGTCTTCTTTTACAAACAATTCACGGAAGCATGGAGGAAATGAGAGAGAAAGGGAGCCTTTAAAAGTTAACTGGAATAGAAAGCAAAAAAAAAAAAAAAATGTTTTTCACTTATGAAAAGCAGCACCAATAATTATTCAATGAATTTAGAAATCAACTCCAGCAGAGAGGTATATGAGATTCCTGCTGATATTGGTCATCTGAGAAATAATGATTTATTGCTGTTTGGTATATGCTTACTTCTGTGAATACAATTTTCCAGCACAGAATCAAAATAAAATAAGTGTTCCAACTGCTCGTGAGGTTTCTTCAAAGAGACGAGGAGAAACAAATTGGACATTAATGAGTGTGTTTAGCGAAGCTGATTCATTCCCTGGCTGTGAAGAGAACAGCAAACACGAGAAAACTCCACAGTGAAGCCACCTTGCCTGGCTTTACACTCAGAGATGAAGCAGAAATGTTACAACCTATGTCTCAGGAAGTGAGAATTTAGAGAGACACTTGAAATCCTTGCCCATTTGTCATAGCCTCCTACTGAAACACACAGAAACTAAAATTCCAGATTTAAATATTAGCTCATGTCAATGATAGAATATTTTGGGGGATATAAACCTCTCGGTGTGCTTTCCCAAACTTTAAGTAAAATAAAATAAAATAAAATAAAATAAATGGTGGTCAGTGAATAAATGAAGAAGGAAATGAATTTATTTCCAATTGAGGCCCTCTTCCATTAGAATTTAACAGCTATATACTTTCTCTTCCATTCGCATCTTTTCAAGTGCAGATATCCACTAATGATTTCTATTTACACTAAGCATTAAAATTAGCTCTTATGTAACGTAAACATACCTCAGAGTGATAATTTAAGTGTAACCTAGTAATTATTTTTCTTTACCATAAATATATAACATGTTAAATTTTATTCTCATGATGTAGTGAAAACATTATTTTCAGGTCTTCTATCTGAGCAGCAAGAAAATAAATGTCCTTCTAAAAACCATAAAGAGTAGGCAAGAAGGTTCAGTCTTGTCCCAGTTTAGCCGTGATAAATATATACTATGGCACGTAAGCACTCCCATGTAGGGATAGAGGTGGGTAGGAAAGTACACATTCATTCCAAGGAGGAACATTTGCTACAGAAGGGAAACGGGGACTTGATAACAGTAGCTATAATACCTGAAGGAGCCTCTGCTTACAAACCTATTAAACCTTGGCTTGCCACGATGCCATCCTATTCCATTCAAGTAATTTTCTTCCATGCCTATGCAAGGTCTTGAAATGTTTCTCTCCTCAATTCACATAACTCTTGGAAAATGTTTTGATCTCAGGCTTAACACTCCAAGGGATTTTTTTTTTTTTTTTTTTTTTTTTTTCCTTTACCGTTAAGTTAAATATGGGGGAACCATCCTGAACTAGTTCATAATTCTCTACTAAAAATATCTTCATTTTTCACAGGCTGGTATTAAGCAATAAAATAAGGTGTATCATTTGCCTCTGAATGTAACGGCTCAGATAAAAAGAAATTAGTAATTGTCTTAATGATCTGCAGTCTAAATGTTATGCCCTCTCTAGGAAAATTTCACAGTAATATTATGGCTAGACTAACAATAAAGTTTCTTAGTTCATTTGTTTTATATCTAAAGGTTTAACTCCATTTTTTAATATAAGAGTTTAGGGTTGCAAATCCTCAAATTAAACAGACGATCCAATATACCTAGTTATTTGGATACTGTTTCTGTGCCAGCCATTCCCCTATATATTCTGAATCATTAAAACTTGAGAAGCTTTCAGGTTCTATGAAACGGTTGACTTCTAAGGACACACAGGATGTATACAGAAAGAGCAGATTATTTATTTCTATTTGCTATTACATAAATGCTTTAAGTACTCTCTACCATGTAATACAGTGACTGCTGCCTGTCTCTGAGGTCTGTAGATCTGACCAAGTGAGTTTGGATTAGCAATGGTGTTATTAGAAGGAACTTTTTGAGAGCTGTCACATTCGACTTTAACAGGTATGTTATTAATAAGGGAATGTCCATCTTTAAAAACCCCTAAAGCCCAAATGTGCTTGGGGTGCTGTTTGTTTGTTTTGATTTTTGCTGTGAGGGCAGCCCCATGGGGCCACTTAATAGGCTGTACCACCTCACACTCTCCCTGGTTATTCTACTTGTGATGGCACCTCCAGCTGAGAAGAGCTAAAATTAACAGACAGTAAACTAGACCCCCTGCCATCTCCCGAGGTCCAAATGCCAGGAATCTCAGAGAAAATTGTCAAAAAAAAATCATATATGTGGGGAGAGGAGGAAAGCACAAAATAATGAATGGTGTGGGTCAGATAACCAAGGGGACATATAAAAAGATTTAACTGAGTACCTTCCCATGGCCGATGTGTACTGTAAACAGAAAATTTTGCTTAATCACTTTATTTAATATTTACTCAATGAGTTATGATGACCACAATAATGTCCATTTCATGGATAAGAAAATAGTGACTGTGGACGGTACTAAGCAGTGTCAACATTTAATTGTGGCAGATTTCTACAGAAATTATTATTATTGTGAAAAGGTAAATTACACCTTTTCAACCTCTTAAAAAAAATCCTTCCAAAGGTGTCTCAAAGACATGGAATAGAAGTTCCTCATAAATCATCACTTTTGACAATGTTACCTGTGTGCGGGATCACCTTCAGCTACATCATTAGATACCGTGAAGTTCCCTTTCACATATACCCACACGTGTGTCTCTCTCAGGACACACAGACACACTGAAGCTCTGAAGTACGCAGGGGAGTAATTCTTTTCAATAACTCTTACAATCAGAGAGAGTTTGCTTTCCTCCTGCAAAGAAACCTCTCCCATCAGCCCCTGCATGATCTGTTCTGCAGTCCTCCTAACTCTGAATTTTTGGTGTATTCTTTCCCAGCCCAATTCCTTTACCCTAAAATCAAATTCTGCTGCACATGGACGTTGCTTTCCTGGGATCTATGTGGCTGGCCACACAGAGTAGATGTCCAGTAAATAATTTGGGTTGAATTCATTCAGCCCTCACAACAATCTTTGGAGTAACAGAGGAGGTGAGCTTACAAATGAATTCTTGACTACTCAAACTGTAGGGCTTGCTGCACAGAGAGGAACAATTAAAACAAACCCAGAGGCAAAATCATGACCACTTTCCTATATACTGACAATAGACCCTCATCCCTGCCAGGAGCTGTCTTAATGAGAGGCATTGATTTTGAAGGAGAAGATGGCTGATTGCAAAGCAGGTAAAAGTATAAAAAAGCTTTAACAGTATTTATATCATAGGATTTCCATTCAAAAATTCCATTTATAGACTTGCCAGGCATGAGGAAAAAGAATGTCTGTGTGTATTAAAACACTTTTGTGGAATGCAGAAAGTGACGGAATTAACACTTTCAGAGCATTAGTGAAGAAGGATTGTATTTTTAATAGTGGGAGGATGTGTTCTCAGTGAACTATCAGGGTCTTAGGAATCCTTCTGAACAAAACAGGAACGCTAGCTCGCTTAAGTGATTCACTGATCAGCACTGGGAAAAGAAATACCCTCCCTGCGAGGAAAACCTAGCTCTGCCTACACAACTATTCAAGGTGAATATCGTTTATAAGGAAAACTAAGGACAAAGAAAATATTTTCCCTTCTGATTGTTCATTGTTCTCTCATTGTTCATTTATACTAAAGCAGGCTATTCCATACTGAAATATGACCAACTACATCCTTCAAGCCTTCAACCTGACACACTGGAAAAGCATCCCAGGAAAATAAATCATTTTTCTTTTTGGCAAAGACAGATGTAAAACTTCAAATTCTTTCTTTTCCCCAGGTTCAAAACGTATGTGAAGTGATCAAGTAGATGAGTGTGTGTGTGTGTTGTTTGTGTGTGTGTGTTTGTGTGTGTATGTGTGTGTGATATGTCCAAATCAGGCAAGAGAAACAGAACTAAACCTCACTTCTCTTTATATAAGCATTAGCTAATTAAAGAAGCATCTTATCATTAACACATTTGATGATTAAAATATTATTTCATAAATGAAGAGCAACAAAATTACTTAAGAATTTTACTAACCTTTAAAAGTTTGCAAAAATAAAAAAAATATGGACTGTGTTCTGCTTGTAACTATTCATAGGGCACACTGACTAATGTACTCAAGCTTTGTGATGTTAGAAGATTCTGGGATTCATTTTCTACTATCTTGGTGAAATAATAATAATAATAATAATAATAATAATAATAATAATAATAAAATGATAATATTAAGAGTAGGCACTTAAAAGCACATAATTTTGGGGAAGACACCCTTATCTTATATTCCTATGTGATTTTTGTCCTCTAGAAGAAGAGAGTAATTTCTTAGAATGGAGATACTAACAGTCTTGCAAAAATGAATGACAATAAAAAGTAACAAAGAGAAAATTTTAAGATGAAGAAGAAAAAACAGGACATTACAGTTATCATAGCAGAGGCTTAAAACAAAATCAGACTGTGGCCTCTCTTTCTGCCTTCTACTGTTCTCTGCTTCTCTTTGGTTTCTTCCATCATTTCCTTTTGTCTTCTTTTTCTATTGTTTTTTTTCTTCCTCTGCCTATTTTCCAATCGCTTCCCCCTCTGTCTCTTTTCAAATAGTGTTCATTTAAAATAAAGTTTGAACGGATGAAGACATTCTGTCTGAACAAAGTCTCCATCACTCTCATGTTCCTCTCTGGGCTCTGCCAGGGATTCTACATCCCAAACACATCTGTCCTTGTAAATTTTAGTATAGGATCTTGAAAGGACAAGTTCTTTATGTGACATATTTGTAGTGAAAAATCGTCTTTGAGATGATCAATTATGTGTCTAAAAAATGCACGGCATATATTTTTCAGAATCTCCCTTGCTGCCAATTCTCTGGCTTTTTAAAAAACCTTTTGGGAAAATCTATAAACAGAAAAAAACATGTAGGTATGACAAGCAGAAAGCTCCAAGTGTAGTGACAATTAACTATATTTAAAAGAGATGAGAAGACGGTGAAGTTGAATACCACATTAGCCAAACAAAAATTGGAACCAAATTTCAGAGAGCCATGGAAAGCAATGGTTAAATGAAAGCGTTAGCAACAAGTCTCGGCCGTTTAAAATCAAATCTTCATCAAATTGCTTTGAAAACATTATCTTAAATAAAAGTGCACATATTTGAATTGAAGGCATGTTTCATGTGAGCATTCAAGGAAAAAAAAATGTGGTTTGAAAACATTTTTAATCTTACTAAAATTCCAGAGCGATCAGCGATGGTACATTTCTCTCAGAAACAACTCAGGGTCAGAAAAAAGGTAACCTCAGTTCAGGAGGTTACAAGGAAACCCATCCACTTCGATCCACAGTGGAAAGAGTGGACAAAGCAAATGGTAAAGCTGGTATCACCTAGGCATAGCATTAAAGGGCTAAGGTACTGGGGAAAGGGAAGGTGGCTGGCCCACTTCACTGTTACTGTTAACTTCTGTCTTCCTACGATTCACATTATAATAAAAGAGGCAGTGTTGGGATGGTTATTTTGTGTAAGATAGTCTTTCCAGGAGTTGTACAATCTTTCCTAAGTGTAAATGCAAACAGTACTCCTTATGGTGATAAAGGCAAATAATTCACTAAGTGCCAGGCACTATGCTCAGTCTTTAAAAAAGAACTAACTCACCAAATCTAACGTGTAAGCTCATGACAAAGGCACTGCCATCAACATTGTCACCAGTACTGCCATCATTATCCTCACAACCATCACCACAGTCACCATCCTCTTTATGCTGCCATTACAACCAGAATTTAATAGTTAAAGGATGTAAGCTGTATTTTCCAAGTTCATACAGTTACTAAGCTTCGAAACCGGCACAAACAGGAAAGAACGGTATATTATCTTGCACTTTATCTTCTACATAAAATGTACAAATTCTTAAATAGGGTAACAACATTCAGAAGGGAAATATATATATATATATATATATATATATATATTTTTTTTTTTTTTTTTTTTTTCAAGCATCAAAAGGTGGATGTAGTAAAGAGAGTGTCATCCTGAACTGAGGGGTTATCAGATTAGTACTTGCATAGGAGGTGCTCAGTGAACTGTATTTTTTCAACATCACTAACCTAAATTTAATGAGCAAGGCTGCCCTAGGGCCAGTTATCTCTCCCATTTATAGATGAAGGTCAAGAGTCAAGACACTTGTTAATCTCAGAACCCATGCTCCTACCAGCATCCCCTTCTGCTTTTCCAAAACCCAGCTCACACATTTCTTTGAGTTTATTGGGTTATTGCCTGGCTTGTTTTATCAGTCAACAGAATTACAGTTTTACTCTGCCTTCGTCTGCCTTGGGAGGAGCTAAGTGGTATCTGGAAGGAACTGACAGATGCTTGCAACTCTCATAGTTACGTTTGTAACACTTACCAATAAATTTCCAAAACTGCTGTGCAGGTGCTGGAGCCAAACATATCAAGCCATCTGTATTCCATGTGGACATTAACATCAAATTGCACTGTGCAAAACCATATGATAACTATATTTCACTGGCAAGTATTTATGGGATTTCATATATACTTATAATAAAACAGCTTAATCCATCATTTCAAATAGATATGCATGCATGATTTTTTTGTGGATTACGAGACTTCTTTTATGAACCATTATAACTCTCAAAGCTGAAAGTATGAGGCTAAAAAACTTCTAAAATGGCAAGAATGTTTTCAATACTTATGGAATAATATGTTAACAAGTGCAAAAAATCTCCACACTGAAGCTTAACAATTTTTTTTACACAAAATATCAATCTCATATGATAGAGACATGAATTTCACAAAACAAAACTAGGGGTAATTTCACATTTCTGGGGGGAATAGTAAAAGCTTTTGTAGGATGTCTACTTTAATTATACTGAGGAATGAAACCTTCTTCAGAGACTGTTCTTCTATAGTTCCTGTCTGGGTAAGATTCTGATCATGAAAATTAAAAATAAAAGTGACTACAGAAAAATTACCATTGCTCTAAATATTGGAAATCATTTAGAAAGCTTTGTTAGAAGATGTGAGTTTGGGACGCTACCTTTCGAAACACCCCAAAGGGTCTTCAACTTTTAACATTAGTGACCCATCAGCAGGAGGAGCAGAAGAAGCAAGCTCTAGGTGAGTCCTCTCTGCTATATGTGTAATTTGGGTAGGGGAAGCAATGGAAGGAAGATGGTCATGTGTTCAGAATGTTCTCAAGATGATGCAAGCAGGAGCTGATTAATTCTCTCTGGGCACCTAGAGAAGGGGACAGCTGCATGGATTTTGAAGGGCAAGGAGTACACAGAGTCAGTACATTGAGGAGTTAGTTCATGAGTGGGAAAACTAAGCAAGGCAGGAAATTAGTGGATATGCTGGCCCCAGACATCACATTTCTATAGGGAGATATTTTAAAGGAACATCTACAGTTACATATATCAAAATTGTTCTAGATTGGTGGCTAACCTGAATAGATCACACCAGGCAAACACAGTTCCACAGGAGGAGGGTTTATTGGTGGGAGGGGGAAGAAAAAAGTGGGTGACAAGATGGAGAAAGAGAGAAGGTCAGGGGGGCTCTTTTACTTGGGCTGTAATGTAACCACAAGCACCGCAAGCACCCCTGTGCACCTCTGGTGCAAGTGAGAGCAGGCAGGTGACCATATGGTGGTTGCCATGGCAACAGATGCACGTGTCTCTGCCACCTATGGGTGACATCATCACTAGATTCAGAAGCTTGCTTCTGATACCAACACTAATCATAGGAAGTTGTATGTGGTGGTACAGGGGATGGTACCCAGATCCTTGTGTATTCTTGGCAACTACTTGACTTCTGACCTATATACCCAAGCAGCTTTATTTAATAAGAGAGAATGATTTATAACTAACATGGAGCGAAGGACACTTGAGTGATAGCTGGGCAGCGCTGGTGTTCATGAAGGTAGATAGTTCTGATAGGGGTAAACACAAGAAAAATGAATTCCCCACACGAAAGTCACAAAACACTTAACTATGGATTACCGGCACGTAAAATTGAACTTCATGTACGGCAGAGGGTGAATGAAAACTATCCCAGGATGGCTAACATAAAACACTGCACATCCTAGAGACATCTGCGTTTTGATCTGCCTGCTTTGCAGTGGAAGAAAGGGCTGGCCATCATTTTCCAGGGAGTGGTTCCATGGCCAAGGAGAGCACAGACTCAAAGAGAGTTATTAAAAGTTATTAAAATTTACTTTGTAATATTTCAAGGGGACATTTTTTAACTTCAGGCACATCAATCCTTCAGTGTCTCCATCCCTAATTTGCATAAACACTGTAATTGACAGCTTGTTAACAGTTCATTAAGAACACTAAAACCTTGTGATAAACAACAGCCTGCCAACAACACACTGGACCAAAGATCTAGCCATGCATTTTATCCACCTTAGAAAGCTACCCACTTTACCAACAGTCAGTCCAAAAAGCGACTTTGCTAACTGATATGTTCACACACAGTACTCAAACATGGCACTGGAAAGCGCTTATTAAGTCCTGATTAGCGGTTAATTTGTGTCTCTCAGCCGACTAACTTCTCTGAGTAAATGCAGCCACGACCCCTATTTTAAAAATGCTAGGATAATTTTATTCCAATAACTGCAAGTATCAGAAGGAATGCCAACTCATAAAAAAGAAACAGAAAGAATTAAAAGAAAATGTCAAGTCTTAACAATCTTCAGGTCCTTGTTGCAAAAAGAAAAAAAAAGGGGTTGGGGGAGTGGGAGTGGCAGAAAATAGAAGAACCTCGTTTCATGCATGGCCCTTTCTTCTTAGCGGTCTGAAATGGAATATTTTCATGATTGCAGTTTGAAATACGCTGTAGAGAAGTGAGCGCTGCACAACACAGAGAAATCTATTTGTGATCCCCTGGCAAGATGCATTATAAAACTCCTGGATGTTGTCTTTCCCCATCTTTGGATGAAAGCCTGATTATAAGCTCATTTCAGTTGAACAAATCATTCTGGACTCCCTGCTGAGCAGGGTGTTTACATTTGAAAGCAGAGAGGTCTTCCTTTTCCAGATCTCCAGGGTGTGATCCTTGCTGCAAGGGCTTCCTGATTCACCGGGATACTTGGGGGCTTGTCCAGGTATTTATGTTCACATTTGAGAGAGTTCATTTCACATGAGACTAGAAATGACAAGCATCCTAGTAACCCGGATCTACCCATCTCTCTTGTCTTCTTACAGAGAAGGGAAATATGAAATCACAGAAGAGCCTCTCCAATCACTGCATCAGGACCTGTAATATCAGAACTCGGCAGGCTGGGGCAGGAGAATGGGAAATTCAAGATCAGTCTCAGTTGTATGTATACTGAGTTTGCAGCCAGCGTGGGCTATTTCAGACCTTCTGTCAAACAAAACCAAAAATATTAAAAACACTCCACTAGAGACAGAGGTGGAAACTGACAAATTATTTTTCGAAATACTTTCAAAATGCACCAATAATTGAAAACCACTTGAAACATTAGGGCTAAATCATTTTACCCATCAGATCCAGGTACAGAGATTTTTAAAGGCTCACAGCTTAACACACAGATGTGTAGATTTGCTTGTATGAATATGTCTTGAGATGCTGACTGGAGGAGAAAAGGAGAATTTAATGTTTTTTTTTTTTTTTTTTTTTTTTTAATGTTGAACTGCATTTTTGAAACCTCCAAACTAGTTTTGAGAATTGTGAAATTGTTATCTATAAATTTACTTGCTTTTAACTAGAATTCAGAGTACATCCACCCAAAAGGAACGTGATTCTCTGTCCTTTCTGTTCGGCTGCCATCACCACAACAAAAATTGCCAATCAACGATATTTACCTATTAAAGTCACTGAATATGCTTTTCACGAAGATCGAGTATATATGTAGATATAATTTATATATTACATACTGATATATTATAAAGTTATAGATTGTACAAGTTCTGTTACTAATAGTATTCTGAAAATAGAGCTTCCACAGTATTTTTTACAATTTGGTGGCTTTTCTGTTATTCTACACTGGATCTTTTCTTCATAAACTTGAAGGTTGTCTTTCCCCTGCTTCTTTTAGTTCAGATCTACCTTGTACTTCAATAATATAACCATATTTTTCTATGCCCTTAGTTTTTAATTTTTAAGTCAGGGCTTTGCTCTATAACTTAGGTTGGCATTGAACTTGTGAGCCTCCTGCCTCAGCTTTCTAAGTATTAGGATGAGAGGCACATGATTGCTGTCATCCTAATCACCCCAAGTTCTATCCTGGTCTTTAAACTATAAAAGACTCTATCTGTTCCTTTAGTCTGCTCTTTATGTACCATAGTTGAGTGTGTAGACTCAGTCCGGTCCAGTCCTTAAGTCAGTGAATATCAAAGGAAAGACTTAATTATCCCCACTCTTGCCCCTAGCCTCACTCCCACCCAGCCTCATCCCCTGCTATTTATATTTCAAGGAGGAAAAAACAGAAACTCAAAATATTATGTTAGAAAGGAAACGATGTAGTGTTTTTATGGAGGGTGGAGGAACAGCAAAATTACAAAAGGTCTCATTAAATAAAATGAGAATAGTAAATGGTAGCTTTTCCTCACAAAATAGTGTCTATGTACGTGTATATATTTGTATTCCCAGTTATGTTGATTCCGTATAATATAAAAATATAATATACAAAACATATATTCCCTATAAATTATGTATATTTTCAGGGATGACCATTTGGTAATGAAGAACCAATCCATTTGCTCTTTCCTGAGGAGGGTTTCAAGAAAGAAAATGGAAGAGGGAAATGTTGCATTAAAATATAATCTCAGGAAAAAATTATAATATGTACCTAATTACATGCGTGGCTTTTCTTTCCAGTGTCCAAAATAATGTGTTCTCATGATGAAAGTTTAAATTGTATGGTAGGAAAGTGTGTGTGTGTGTGTGTGTGTGTGTGTGTGTGTGTGTGTGTGGTATGTATGTATGTATGTATGTATGTATGTATGTATATATGAAAGCCAAAGGTTATTGTCATACATATTTCTCAGTTATGTTCTACCTAATTAATTAATTAATTAGTTTATTTAATTATTTCTTAACATAGTCTCTCACTTAACCTGGGACTCATGGATTTGGCTAGGTTGGCTACCATTAAGTTACATAAATCCTGCTGTCTCCGTTTCCTTGGTGTTGGGTTTATAGATGCAGGTACCATGTTCCAGTTTTCACTGGAGTGCCAGGGATCTGAGATCAGGGCCTTGTGCACATGTGTCAAATCCTTTTAGACTGAGCCTCCTCCTAAGTCCTTGCACTGTTTATATTTGACTGAACTGGGAATCAGAAATTTAATTCTTTGAAAGTACCTTTTGTGATTTGCAATGTTCCTCCTTGGATTTCCTCAGCTATAACATTGAAAATTTTATTTTTCTCTTATTCAAAACCACAGAGGGATGAGTAAATTCAAGATAGTTCATTAGGCCTCTCTGTCTCGGGGCTGTGTGCACTTTTTGAATTGTCAGTCAGGAGTAACCATGAAAATACAAAATGTCACAGACAGCCCTCTCTCTGTTTCAATCACTCTGAGCTTGGCTTTTCAGAAACCTAAATGAGGTGCAAAATAATGTCCATAAAACTTTATCATTGAAGCTCTTCTGCCAGCAAGATATTTGCACCTTTTGTATCTGGATCTTTCATAGAGAGATATGATAGAATTTGTAATACTAAAATACAAACAGGTGTGTAATTTTAAGTGTAGATGGATTAACAGGTTTATCTATAGCACTCAAATGACCATGTGTCAAGGAAGCATTTTTCTTGGTAATACTTAAAAATAATTGTTTCAAGGTAGTTAAAAAATGGCCAAAGCAAATTAAACGTGGCAATAATTCCCATTCACACTTGATTTCAAAGGCAAGTCCATGGTTCTTCACTATATCCGCATCCTCACCCTATCCTAACTCTTACCCTCCCCAGCCTCACTCCCACCCCCAGCCCTCACTCCCAAAAGATCCCTCCTATCTTCATCCCATCCTCCAGCTGCCTTTGCCCATTTCGATTTCCCAATACTCAATTTTACAAAAATAAAGCTGAACAAATTATGAAGCATTAACCTCTCCCTTCTAGAAACCATAGGAGGTCTTGCCCCGAGTAGAGGAGCTTCCGGAAGTGGGTAACTGCTCCCGGACAGAAAAACATTCTATGAGGTTGCCCATGCTCCAGTGCCTGGCCCTACATTCATGCACATAGTGACAGCAGGAATTCAACTTAACAGGTTAGGTTTTGTTTTTCTTTTAAGGGTATGAGGTGGGGAGGAAAACATATGGGGAAAGGTCAAGGGAAAGTTGAGGGGTGTGTGATTACATTATGTACAATTATGAAATCCTCAAAAAGAAATTTTAAAAAGAAAATAAATGCATCCTCAAGTACTGTTAAAAAGGAAAAAAAAAAAAACCCATGTATTAAAGTACTCTTGGGATAATTTGCGGAGCAATCTGTTTATCCAGTATTGTCTACATGATGGTTTGAAAGCAGACAGAGCTCCATGTCTTATAATTGGTCATGCTCCTGCATCATGCATGCCTTGATCATTGTTCTGACTGAGGCCAGATGGCCAGGACTTTGTAACACTTTATTTTTCTTAGGTCATACAAGATAAGATCATATAATTTTCTTGGGGATTTTCCAGAAACATGCAAAACTAGAACAACAGCAAAGCCACCTAAAGCAAGCTCCGCAGTGGGGGTGCTGGATATTGGTATGTTGTCAGTGACAATGGGGGCAAAATGCTGCATTGAAGAAGGCATAATATTTTGACTTTATTTCTTTTTTTCTGCAAAGGCATTTAATTGGGGTCTTGGTGAAGAAGCATGAGTATGAGCTCAAGTCTTAAGTGATGCATTATTCAATGCAAATTAATGCAATAAAAATGAATATATAAATGCCAAGCAAAAGGTAGGGTCAGTCTCTGAATGTACACAAAGGAGACAAGTGGCATAAATCACCAGAAAAATAAATATTGACTTAGTCCACAGTTGGTAACCACCACATCCAGTGAGTGCCAGTGTTTCGTGGTGCTTGATGGCTTCCTTGGTGAGTCAGACAGGGCACTCTTTGGATGCTGGCTCTTCATCGTGTTGGTGGGCATGTTTTTTTTTTTTCTTCCCACTTATGATTCATCAGCTATGGAGAGAGAATCATGATGGGTATGACACATTAATTAAGGTACGTAGTGTATGAAGACCATGTAGCACAGTGCTTGGCACAGCATTCAATACATGACAATTATAACCAGCTACCTCCATGTGCCAGGGAAGAACAACAGAGAAGAGAGACAAACAGCACCTACGCTTTGTAGGCTGAAATATGAATAAGCAAAAGGCCCTGTACCATGGGGAGGCGATCAGGACAAATATAATCAAAATTTAAAATCTTCACCTGGCAGCCTCATGTATATAGGCTCATTGGCATGGAGCTGGAGGAGGCACAGAGATGGATGGACCGGAGGAGGGCATATCACTCCAGGAGCAGAGGGATGAAAGGAGACAGGGATGCAGGCTGTGGCAATGGAAGGAGGGCTGATCTAAGGGACTGCTGGGAAAGAAGCAGCAGGTGTTGGTGATAAATTGGATGTGGAGGGTGAAGGAGGCGAGTCAAAAATAACTCCAGGATGGAAGCTTTGAGGAGGTGGAGAACAGCAGAGACGGTGGTGGTGGGAAGATGGAAAGGAGGATACGATGTCCGACATGGAGTGCCTACCCACAGGGGTACCAACAGTGCTCTGCCAACATGGCAAGTCTGAGTAATTTGTATCAGAAGCAAAGGGAAGGGGCTGAGCTGGAGAGTAATCCTGGATAGAACAGTTTCTCATCAATTTAACTTTAGAACTTTGATACTGTTTTATGAATCAATGACCATAGTGGCTATCACAAGAGAAAGGAAAGCTCAAACCAAAACAACTGCTTTAGGATCAGGCAACAGATCTTGCTTGAAATAAAAAGGGGTAGGGGGCTGGCTATGCACAGCACATTTTTATAAATGCATAAAAGAAAAAAGTTTCCTATGTGATTCTGCTTCAAACTTACACTGCACCCGTGTTCCCTTATGCTTCTGACTTTGACTGTAGCCTAGCATTCATAGAAAACAAAAACAAAACAAAACAAACAAAAAAAAACCAAAAATAATAACAAAAACAACAACATTAAACAAGGAACAGAGAACAATTCTCCTTCAGAAGTTGTAGCGAGGTGACTTCATGGTTATACACGTTTTGGTAATTTTGCAATAAATTTGGTTTAATGCAGTGTTATGCCGGTATTTGTATTGCCGGTCCCTGTCATCACAAGCCTTTTTAGAGGCATCTGACAGTCTGTTTGTCTTGCAAATAGTTACAATGCAAATGAAAAAAAAAGATAGTTGTATTTTGTGTTGCTTAAAAACTACTGGTAATTAGGAGGCCCGCATGTTCCTAAATCAAAACAACCCCAGCAATGGTTTTAGGATGGCTGTAATGAAATCTATAGATGAGAATTTACAGTGCTCCCTAATCAAGGAAACTGTGGTATGAGATTGCATTCACTTTTATCTTACCAAAAGCACAATTATCATCTGCAACAATAACAGCATGGGACTATCACATAAACCTAGGTAAAGGAATTGGCAATACTACAATAATGGCATCTATACTACTTGGCTTCTTCCTTGAAAATTATCAAAATGCCGGTGGCTAATAAGAGGGACTTTGGATTTCTTTCTGAAGTGCCAGCGCATAATCGCCCCACCTCACCACACCCCATTCCATACACAGACATACACACTCTTACACACATATCCCTCAAACTATGTCAAAAGCGGGAACAAATTTCCTAACCCAAACTGAAAAGTCCTTGGCTCTCCAAATGACTATAAATTGCATGGCTAAGTGCATATGGCCCCAGGGCTGTCACAATTACTTCTCCTGACAATTCATCATAGCATACTAATTCTATAATATCATTACTGCGTCCCTTCTCACTGTACTGATCCAGCCAGTTAATTTAATCAACTAATAATAGATTCCGAAATGGATGCAAGGGGCCCTAGCACTTCAAATTACATTACAAGAGATGTACCACGGTGTAGAGAATACGTTTGTTGCTATTCCACCTTACCTCCACAAGTTACTTTTTCAAGTAAAGTCGCGTTTACCACCGAACATTCTGACAGAATGTTTATTCTAGCCATGGAATTTTCTTTCAAAATCAATGCCCTTTAATTTGCTTAAAATATATTAATTATATCAATAGAGGAACAACCCAACTCTTTCTATAGGCAGGGTTCTTTGTGTATATTAATTAGACACGAAACTCAAAAGGTTTCCTAAGAGGAGCAGAAAACCCAGAGTTCTCTGGTGAGGTGCAAAGTGAGCCATTCAAATTGGACAATTAACTGCATTAAATTCTAATCTGTTTGGCAAATATCAGTGAAAGCCAGAGAGCATTACTCTTTAGTATCACAATCTATCTCGCATGCCACGAGGAGGAATAAAGTAATTTATTATAAAGAAAAAAAAATGCCTCCAAACAAAATGCTCCAAAATACACATCAGGTAAAGTAAAATAAGTTTGGGCCACTAGCTTAGTTGTAATGCTGAAAGTTTGCACTTTTTAAGTTCCACTTACTTAAAATAACTATATGAATCCATTTTTTGGTGTTTCTACAAAAAAACAACAACAACAAAAAAAACAAACCTTATCTATCCTGGAATTGCAATGGAGGCAGAAAGGAAGGCAAGTGCAGTGGGCCTTGCAGCAGACTTCCATCATATATTGTATTGTTCAACTAACAGGAGGATTAGTTTTTGCTTCCGCTGTGGTCTTGGCAACCTCCTTCACCTGCATACCCTTGCAGGCACAGAGTCCTGCAGTTACTGCCCGCCTGATGGTAACTTAAACTGGAACAGGGTCCATTTAGTAAAACATTAACTGATATTTTACTCAGCTGGGGCTTCCCATGTATATTTCTAAAATCTGAATTCTTAATCCTTTCTCCGAGTTTCTAGTGCTCGTTCATAAGGGTGATGTTCTCAGTCTGGCTTGAGAAACCTGTAACTAGTGGTGAGGGCCGAAAAGTATATTAGCATGGGTTAAATTTAGTGTGCCCGTTGGCTTGCATTTCATCACACTAGAACGTTTTACAAAGAAACCTCAGAGGAAAAAAAAAATCTGTATTTCTCTCATCCACTACAATTCACCTTCGTTAGTATCTTCATCCACCCAGACATAGCAATTAGGTATGTGACGCCTAGAAGTGAGAAGTCCCCTGCCCAGCAAGCAAGGGCCTCAGCCCTCTCATAAATCACCATGTATTACTGACTATCTCCTGCCATTTTTCATCTCAGACAGAACAGAACCAACACTAGCCATCTTAAGCCTACAGTTTCTAAAAATCTGTGGCCATTAGATTCTCAAAGTTTCCTTTAACTCAGTTGAACGTTTTAAAAACTATAATTCTTTAAATATGGGGAATTTATATAACATGCTTATTATGAGATTTAGATTTTAAACCTGCTTTAGATATTCCGATTAATAATTTTCTGAGATCAAATTGTGTACTTAGAGATGGTGACCTTAAAACTATGTGTGGGATTGTTTTTATTAGAATTTTACAGTAATGTGTATCTCCCTAAAAGCCAGTGCCTACCTAACACGAATCTCTCTTCTGTTAAAAAGTGAGAAAACTCATCATGACAATGTTTCTGTTAGTTAGTTTGAGGCTGAAGTGTAAGTTCAGTAAAATGTCCGTGCAATGTCACCCTTTGCTAAATGTGATTCAAATCGTGTTTACTTAGCCTAAATGCAAGGCATCTCCATGAGCAATGTAATATAACAAAACAAATAATTTTCCTTCCATCAATATACAACAGCTTTGTTCATCACTGAGAAACGTTGGGTGGTAAAGTATTGAATGCTATGCATTTTATGCCTAAATCAATGTAGTGTCTTGCAGTTATACCACCTAATGTGTTTTTAAGTCATCCGCTACGGAGATCAATGTGGTTCTTATTTGATATTCAGTGTTAAGTTAAGCCTCATAAATTTAGAATTGCACTCTGTTATTTTGATGGTTATATATTAACCACGTACTGAAAGTTTTATGATTTTAGACTCAGCCTGGCTGTAAATCATACTGGTTCCGTACATGAGGCATAGGGTCTGGCTTGATTTTTATTGCTCTGCTCAGAAAGAAATGGATGGATGGACAGTATGAGAGAAAGGTAAACCAACAGTGTGTTTGGATAAATACTTCAGGTCAGTGAGCCAGTGAAGGTATGCCTCGGAAAATTCAAATTAGACAACTCATGGAAGACAGCCTTGTAGGCACTGGTGATAATGCAATGGCATTGTGTCACAGATTGACAATCTTTTACATTGGTACTCTCAGGGCCATGGACCTTGACCTCACCAGAGTTCCTCTGTGTTCATTCTGTTGCCAGAAAGTCTGACAAACATGTCTCTGCCTGGGTTAAAGCAAACAGGAGAGAGTGAGACTCCAGTGAGTTTGCATGTGTGTGACAGGTGAGAACAGTATTCAATCAGTGATGTATATTATTTCAGACAGACAAGTCCTCACACTGATAAATAGAGATGTAACACTGGAACATACCAAGGCTTAAAATATGAGTATTCAGAAGACAAGCATTGATTGATAATGATCATGACAGTTAAAAACAAAACAACAACAATAAAACAACAACAATGACAACAACAACAACAACAACAAATCTAATGAACCAACCAAACAGCCAAAACCACAAGAGTAAAAGCTTTTGCAAACCAAGGCCAAAATTAGATGCAGTGAAACATAGCTTCCCTCTAAGATATATTTCCGAGCTAATTTCAGGTAGCAGGCCAGGTAGATTTCTTATCCTTACCTCTACGAGAAGGGAAAGTTTGGAAAGATCCGTAAAGCCATGAGCCTAGTTTAGTCCCTGTACTAAATATACATTTAAAAATCATCATTGAAGTTGTTTTTTATGACATATTTTGTACTCATCTCCCAGAGTAAACATGCAACATCTTAAAGTATGAGTAGACTGACAGATATAAAAACGTTCCAAAGAGAATTATGTGTGCACGGGCCGAAATTTTGATCAGTTTAGAATGAGCAGTAAGGCGACAGTTACTTCTTTCTTTTTTTTACTTTTTTTTTTTTTTACTTTTTCCCTTTTCAAGTTATTAAGAGGTGCAAACTGCCTAACCTTTCTGTTTCCTCTGCTATATTATTTACTACCAACAGTGATTCACAGAGGTATAGCTTAAAAAGCATTCTACATTTTTTTTTTTGCCACTTTTAAGGTTCATGAATGGAAAACTTCATGATAAAACATAAATCAGTAAAATGTGGTCTCATATAGAGACTTAGGTAGTACCAAATTGGCAGAAGTCATCTTTTCTCACAGAGAAAAAAAAATTGTGATGAGTTTTGTAGGTACATCTACTAAAATATTCCTAAAAAATATTTTCAAGGATGTATTTGGTTTGCAAGCTTGGAAATACCATAATTAGTAGAACATACTCCAAGATTATTCACCTACAGTGCAGGGCGATATAGGTGACACTCTACTGCCTGCTTTCTAAGCCTCTGGAGTGTAGTATAGGAATGTAATACAACTGTCCCTGTCCCCACCTGCCTTCCATTCATTCTCTTTAACAACAGTGCCAGCACTATGGAGACCCCACTTTAAGAAACATTGCTAAAACCACTTCTCAAGACATTTTCTGTGGCTCTGCTGCTCTTCTCTTTGAGCCTGCTTTGTAGGAAAATATTTGGTCCAGATGTGGGGGCTTTGAGGATCGCTAAAAGCCCCCTTGGACTCAAATAGCTAAGTACAATTCCAATACAACTTCCAGGTGAACCCTCCAATTATCTACACTCAGTGTGGCAGCTGGAGATGTAAGTACCAATTGTGCATGTAGAAAGCATTTCTATGGGCAGCCATAACAGTGCCTACTAAAAGTACTCCCATGGAAGTAGTAAATGCTTTACTGGCTTTACCCTTTTGTCTTTATTCCTTCACACACACACACACACACACACACACACACACACACACACACACACTTTGATCGGCAGTCATAACAGATGTAATGAAGGATGAACATGTTGTTGTAAGGATATAGGTGCGATAAACAGATCATCTAGTAACCAAAAGATGGAAATATTAGCTCCCGATGATCTCACATGTGTTCTGTGCATGGAGGATTCTTCTTGATGAATTTGCCAGAGCTTTCATAATATGATTGACACTCCAATATAGAGTTCTACTAATGTTTTCTAGAACATTGTATAACTTAAATTTCTTCAAGTCTCCTGGGACCTGATGGTAATATTTTTAAGCTGTTGTTCAGCAACTTCTCATTATCACATACACTTATACTCAGTCGCGATGGGGGTAGCAAACACTGCATTTTGAAATCTCGTAATTTTGATCATGCTTTGGAACACAACTCTGAGAATGATGGTACATCTTCAGTTAACGTTTCAATGTGCCCAACTAAGGTGATACAATTAACTTTTTAACAATTCTAAAGTTTCCCAAAGGAATACAATTATGTATATATTTATATTATAAATGTTTATATGTAAAATATATATCTATAAATATATAGATATTTATATAAAATACTCATCTAACTTTGAGCTTTATTTTTTCGGTATCATTTTCTGGATGGAGACTATTGGTTGGGTCTCCATTACATCATGAACACAGGAAACTTCTAGATGAATTTTACATTGAACATCCTTTGCAATACTAGATATATGTTCTGAAAAATGTACCTTACACATATAAAAGCTTAAAATGGTTTCCCTAAAGTATGTAATTAAAAAGTAGAGCTCAGAAACACATTTCTGCCAGTCTCATGGTCAGTCTCTAGCTTACATAAATAAGAATGGCAGGCAAGCTGCCTTCCTCTGAGGAATACTTTCTGGAATAATTTTAGACCTGCTTTATGTACACCAAGGAGGCTGTCAGTTTATCTGATCTTCAAATACACTGTGAACTCTTTGGGGATGATCGCTGGTAAATCAGAGGCCATTCGCTTAAATATACCTAGTGTTTCTTTTTAAATCTGAATGCTGAATTCTCTGTCTCAATTTAGGATTTGGAAACTTTGTTAATTTTTATAAATGAGTCGCCGAGAATGCAGATATCATAAAGGCACAGTAAAGAAGCAGTGTGTGTCTATACCACAGCACAGAATAAATCAATTCATTGAGCATATGGCTTTATTAGGCTTAAATAGCTCTTCCCCAAGATGATTCTCAGCACCATATTTTGAAAGATAAGGTAGTGGGTTGTTGTTTTTGGATATTTGCCTTCATAAAGATAGGCCATCTGTCTCAACAAGTGAAAAGATTCGAATGCTTTGATTGCTATTTTCCTAATCAAGATAAATCCTAATGTATTTCAACATGCTGATTAACTCGAACTGACATTCTATCTTAGAGAGGTTTGCTGGTATCATCACTGTCAGAATTGCATGCTGTCCACAAATATCCCTGCACAGTCTCGAGTAAACATATGGGACTCCTATTTTCCAAAGCTAAAAGAGAAAAATCATATAAAAACAATATAACAATAACACAACGAAGGAATAGAATTTTTCCTTTGTTTGTCTGAGTAAGGAAATGAATATTAATTATAAAATCCTGCCCCCACATTATTATTGATATTTTACTCATGACATAAATAGTCCCACCTAAGGTTTACAAAACTGTAAGAAAATTCCACCATGTAATACCGATTATCATTTAAAAAATTCCTTCAAGCATTAGTAATGTGGTTGGTATCTTTCCATTACCAATGTGCTGAACAATATTTAAAAAGCTCGTGAAAACAAATTTGCTTGAGTACATCTGATGTCACTAAAAGTTATATTTTTATTATTTAATAAATTAGAAAACTGGAATAATACATCTTCTGTAATCTTATTATGTATGCATGCCACTGTCATCATTTCTGAGCACATGCTTCCAGTCTGCTATGTGAGTTTATCTTTTTCTCAGAACAATAATTGGTTCTATAATATGTAGGCCAAGCTTTAGACTGCTTATTAACTGAACAATAGATGAACAAGTACTTCCCTATATTATTAAAATTTCACAGTTTTTTTTTTTTTAAATAATTGTCCCTTTTGGATTCCCAAGTTTCTTGAAGTGGTTCATGATTGGGGGGGGGTATTCTGGTTGGGCCAGACATTTAAATCATATTTTCTTGATGAGATAACCCAAGCTGCCATCTTGTGTTCCCACAGTTCCCCTTCTCACCATGCATGGTTTTAAATCATTGTCACAGAATAGGTTATTGTTTAAAGCAGATTGGCTTTGATCTCTTTCTAGTTCCTTGATTCTTTTCAAGAAGCATTTCTGAATTTGGATGCAGGTAAACCTGAATTTGTTTTGTGAAGAGCTTGACCTCTGATACATTTCCCAAAAGACTGAGTCAAGGAGTCTTTCAAGTCTTCCTCAGCAAATTTACTACAATACTTTATGTGATAGTGCATGCTATAAAATGATTGCACATATATTTGTATTTTTCAAGATCCATAGAAGTGTTCCTGGGATTTGGAGGGAAAATATACAGAACACATACTAGTCGAAAATGCTATTTCTTGGCTGGTACCTGGTCCAAAAGTAAGTACTTTAGCACATCTCTAACACACTCAATAAGCTTGCTATTATTAACTAAAGACTGCATTTCAAGTACATTATGGCATCACTCGAAGTAATAGCAACTGAAATGTACCTACTTAATGGAATCGATCTTTCATAAAGACTGCAGTAAAGTATTATCAGAAGTCACTTATTGAACTTTATTTCTCAATGATATAATAAAAAGAAGCATGTCAGGAATAAAAATGTCATTTGTCATCTGCATCTCTGGCACCTCAGCAACGGTATCAAAGAGCAGGGGTGGGCCCTCCTCACACATCACAATGAGCGTAAGGACTAGCCATCTCCTTAAGCCTCATGCCAAAAGAGTCTTTTCTTCAATGCCTGGAGTCAAACACTAGTGTAATCCACTCATGTACATAGTCCTATGTTCCTGGGAAAGACCAATGTCGCAGCGTTGTTTTCACTAATAAACCACCCAGGGCTCTGGTTCCAAGCTTCCCCATACTATTAGGAGTCTAAGTGATTTGAAAGATTCTACTTGATTTTTTTTTTTTTTTTTTCTGCTGTGTTTCTCTGGTTTGTCTCCATTATGTTTGGTTTTCATGGTATATTTGCTAGTCTTCAAGGACAATACAACATCTGCAATAAACCATAAGTGAACTAGTGGAAACAATACAGATTAGGCGTTCCTCCAGAAAAAGAATCAGTTTGGGGGAATGATATTCCTCAGATATGGTATCAGAGTACTCCGGTTGCCAGGATGTAGACATTGAAAACTCTTTCCACCTATTGTCCCTTATAGCAAATGGAGATGGGTTTTCTGAAAAAATAACCTGTGGACAAGTCTGTGAATTTGGCTTGCCGAGGAAAAGATTCAATTTCGTTCAAGTTAATTAAGTCATATATTAGGAGACATCCTTATGAAACTAGCGGTGTGTAATTTGTGATAGATTGATTTAGGATGGTTTACCTTTACAATAGTGTGACACCAAGACACATCCATTAGAAACTGTATTTCAGGTGTGGATTTTCTCCCGTTTCTGAATTAGCACGGGGTGGTATAACACTCTGGTGGTGCAAAGCTGTAAAAGCCAGCTGATGAGTCTAGCCAATCAAATAATCAGTAGAAGAATATTCCGGTATGCTAAAAATCTTTTTTAGGTATGATGTAATGCTTTGAATAAGAAGTGTCTCCCACAGCCTTATGTATTAAACACTTGGTCCCTGGTATGTGGTGCCATTTGGGGGGTTTCTAGAACTTTTAGGATGTGGAGCCTTTTTGGAGAAAGTAGGCCGATGGGGGCTGGAGAGTATCCAGTTTTGCTCTATTTCCGGTTTGCTCTTTCCCATTCCTGTGTGAGGAGTTGTGGTCTCTTAGGTCCCGGATGTAACTGCCTTCTGCTATACCTCCTTCACTATCATAGACTCTTCCACTAGACATCACAGCAAGATTATCTAGACGGTTATCTCTATTGCTGTTGGTCATAGTATTTCATCATAGCAGAAAAAAATGTAGCTAAGAGACATGTCCAACCTGTGGCCTGCCGCCTGTATCCCAACATAGTTTGAAGCTGGCCCAACACATTTGTAGAAGACGATGCCATATCACAATGTCAATCAGCTGGGCCCTGTAAACTGTCCTATGTGGGCAAGCTGGGACTCAGTTAGGTTAACTGGAATTCATCTTTTACTAATAATGATGTTAATTTTGAACAGGTTTGTTGGATCATAACCCTTGTTAAATTGAAAAACATCTGTATTGGCTTCTGCCATAGTGTAGAAAATCAGAAGGTAAGGAAACTGTGGTAGCAACTGGCCTGTGCTTATTCCTGCCTCTTTAGTCATACACATGTCTCAATCTTCTCTATTCTTTACCAGTAACAGAGAACATGTATGTGCATTTGTAATGACTATATCCACAGTCACTTATACTCACTACCTGGCTCCTGTAAGCACTTGAGTTTGGGGCTATTGTTCATAAGGCCTCTGTCTCCACAAACTGTACTAATAATCCACACCATGACAAGGATCCTGAAGAGAAATAAACTCCAATGCCCTAGAATCAAGGACAAAGTGGGTGGTATATGTCACATGCATATAGAATTAACCTATTCTCTTTTCTTTCCTTTTTCTATTTGCATGCAGTGTTTTCTCAAATGAATTGCTGGCGTGTGTTTTCCTTGAATGTTTAATTAATACAGTAAATAAACACCTTATTTTTTAATTTAAATTATTAATCAGAAATTGCATTTATCCCGGTATCTGGAAATACAGCATTCTATCCACTGCCTCCCTACCCCCACCCCCCACCCCCCAAAAAAATCCATGTGCTTCAGTGATCAGAGAATTGAACTGACAGTATGATGGGGTATCTTCAAGCCTAAAACAGACCTAAAGATACAGAAATAAATGACTGCCCTGGGAAGGAACTGGATACAGTAATAAAACACTGAAAGTTAAATGTCTCTAGATTCTAATCTGGCTTCAGTGGTACGTACGGGATAGTTTTAGATAACACATTCCTCTTGCATGGCAGTCAGTTTCCTCATCTGTAGCATACTTTTTGTTCCTCTCAGAGTCGGGGAGGAAAAATGTGCTCATTATAATAAAAGACATTTCATGAACTATAAATCATGGGCTAATATTGATAGTAATTGTCTTAAAAATCCTACTGATAAAATAAGGCTGGTGGTTTTCCTGCTGATGCTTATTCATGTTGTGTATTTCGAGAATTAAGCCAGGTCCTGGAATACCCAATCTACTATACTGCAGTATATGCAGCTAAGCATGCAAATGCAAAAAAAAAAAAAAAAAATTGAGCTCTTTAAGTCCATTGATAACACTTAATTCTAAGAATATGCATGTGGAGAACAATACAAGTCCCACAGGGTGCTGGATGTTGGGTTGTAAAAAGGGAGAAGCTGATTTGAATCTAGAAAGTAAAGCAAACCCATCATTAAACATCCCGAATGAGAAGTGACAAGGTGAGTTAGTACAAACTCTGAGCAAACTTTATCAGTAAGTTTAATTAAACACGAGTCTATTCTTCGTCCTACAAGCTCATTTAGAAGTAGCATCAGGTGTAGCGTTTCTACTGAGATGTTTGGTTAGTTTCTTTCTTTGACTCAGTTACTATGCATACTCACTATCTTCTCAATGGGACCTGTTTATGTGCCTCACATTCTTCTCCGGTTAAGACGAAAATGAAAAACTTTTCACAGCACCTGGAAAGTAACACTTTAAGTCTAAAGATATAAGAATACTTAATTTTGAGATTTAGTGACCTTCTGGATTTCCTAGTGAGCCAATTACATTACTTTGCCTCCACACATAATACTATGAAATGGGAAGCCTCATGCCAGTTTGTCTTTGGGGATGCTTGCAGGCACTGATTGAGGTTTTTTAAATTGTACTATATCTAAAGCACAGGTTTGTGGGGTTTACTTGCTTGGATTACAGGGTGAGGCTGAGTTAGGTTAAGGATGAAGAGAAACAATTCTCACAGAGCTTTGCTGAATCTCTCGCAGAGTGCACTGTCAATACAAGAAGACGCTTCTGAAGTCTCCACTTGCTTGATTTAAAATACAGTGTAATAGCCTGGCATTACTCAGATTAATTTTATGTACAATACAGAAGAGCTCCATGGGAAGGCTCACATGATGTGACTGCCTATTCAAGAAATAGAAAATTGTTCAGCTGTTATCTCATTTAATCCTTACATCAAGCCAAAGGGGCAACACTGGATGCCCATTTATAGAAAAGAAAAAAAAAATTAAGGGATCTCAATAGTTAATGTGACTAGACCAGCGGCCCATAGCTAATCATCAGTGGACTTGAGGATTGTATTCAGACACAGATGACTCCAAAGCCTGTTTCCTTTATATATATATATATATTATTCAGAAATCATCTAGGACAACAAGGGCCAAATAGCATAAGCAGACCCAACAGAGGATCATTAACTAGTGAATGGAAAATGAAATATATTAGATCCAGACCACAGGATATTATTTGTCCACAAGAAGGAATGAAGTACCAGTGTGTTCTGTAAGATAGTGAACTTTGCAAAAATGATACTAAGTGGAAGACAGTTTGAAAAGCGTATACACTACATGGCTCCATTTAAATGAAGTGTCCAAAACCAGGCAAATCTAGAGAGATAAAGACAATTACTGATTGCTTTGTAGGGGCAATGATTTTTGTAAAGGCATGGCAAATGACATCTGCAGGGTTCTGGGTTTCCTATGGGCATGGTAAAATATTTTAACATTAGTTTCACTATGGTTGTTCAATGGTATAAACCTACATGAAACCATTGCACTGTACACTTTAAAGACATGATGATATGTACACATATACACACAGACACACAGACACACACACACACACACACACACTGTGTAAGATGTATCTCAACCATGTATAAGATAAAGCACTTCAACAAAAGACATCGAGGCAACGATGGATATAACCAACGGTCCCAGGAAGGCCACTACATGTATAAGGGGTCACCAGCACCATGTCACTTTCATTGAAGAATATGGAGAACAATACAGAGTTTCATGCAGGGAGAGTTGTTACAACCTCAGATGGAGATGCTTGCTCATGGCTCTGCTGAAAGGATTTTCTTCAGAGATTCCTCTTATCAGTTTCAACAGCTTGAAGTCATATTGCATGGGCTCAACTGATAGTCAACGGTAATATTTGCTTTGGGAATCTTGCATATAGTATAATGATAAGGTCTGCTGATTCACCTAAGCAGGTGGACAGTCTTCATGGTGGAAGACCTATCAGTTACTTCCATGCCTCTCACCACTGCCTTTTTCTACTACTCCTGGCTTCTCCCCATCCTCAGGGGTAATAAGTTCCCTTGGCCTAGAGGGAGGAGGAGGGGCACAGATAATACATGTTGAGAGGTAAATTGGCTGAAAATTTAGGTGTCATTTTTTTTTCCATCAAAGAGAAGTAAAGGATGCAAATAGTTTACAGCTCTCCAGGAAACCATTCTTTTCATACAGAGGAAAGCTGTTGGTGAGCGCTTGCATCATGTGTTTTAAAACACACAGCGATTTTTTTCTGCATATCACTTACAAATGAAGTGGAAAATCTTTTGATGGTTAAAAAAAAATTACTTAGAAAAAAACACCCTAATAGTAGCTGACCATAAAATCTTGGCCAAGGATGGAAGAAGGTTTGCATTATGTCTACACTAATTTCAAAGTCACCACCAACTTTCTGTGTTATTCCCTGGTGCAAGTTTGTACATCTTTATAATGCCTTCAGAATAATTTATCACATAGTAAAGATTTTAAAAAATCATTATCCTTTTGATCTAAAAATCCTTATACTTCAACTTTAATAAGTTCTTTCTGAAGAAGTTGCCACGTATTTTTTACTCCTAGGAGAAATCAACAGCAGAACATTCTAGAAAGGTTTTAGGATCTTCTAATCCCACTTTTAAAAATTTCATGTAGTTCTTTCTTTCTAGTTGTTGTGTCTATCTACCATGACACATACTTTAGGGTTCAAAATGGAAAGATTTGTGGAAATCAGAGACAAAAACCTAACAGTGCAGAATTAGCTGGGAAGAACACCAAGATATTTTTCATGGTCGTTTAAAGTTAGTTTACTGTTTAGACATATTTCTTTTCTGTAACAATCATATTGATATAACATAGATAAGCAGTTAACATTGACTTGTGCTTTTTTTGTTGGCTACTTTATATAATTATTATTTTACTATTAAAAGTCAAGGGTGGCAAATTTCAGCTTAGTTTGGCACCTGAAGAATCACTATAGACAATGTAACTTCTAAGCACTCAGACCTACTACAGATCTCAGTACAGCGATGTATTAAAGTAAGTTTGATTAACCCATATTTAAAATAAAAATCTTGTGCTTATACACACACACACACACACACACACACACACACACACACACACACACCTCCTAAGCTTTTAAATCCTCTTTGAAGAAACAAACTAGAACCCTAACCAAATCTTTTCTCCCTTGTTCCTTGTAAAGGCTTTACCTCAAATCCACCAAAAGCTGTACAATTTGGAGCTGTTAGGCCTTCCTATGCATTAGCTTTAAGCATATGTTCCTTTTATGAGGTTCTCAGAGGAGTACAGAGAGAAACGAAAATTAACTCAAATGATCACACTGTATCACTGCTTCATCTGAGAGGGGTCACCCAGGGGTGGATTAGGCAATGTGATTGTAAGACTCAGAGTTCTGTTCCTGCTGGCTCCAAAGAAGGCTCTTTAAACACTGGTTAATCTATAGAGCAATTGTGTCTTAAAATTCCTACTAGTGAGAGAACAAAGTACATTAAAAGTCTAACAGCTATTTATTAAGTGTTCATTATAGGATGAGAATTGGGGTGGGCATTTAGAATATCACGGCATCCCTTTCTCAGTATAATGGGATATAATTCCCTTCCATTATGAGATGGAGGGAAGAGAGAACCTATCCATGTCTTAGTAGAAGTGAGGAGAAACTGAGGTTACTTGCAATCCGGGCATCTATTCCATCTGTTCCTCAGTATGCATTTTTAAAATATTAACTCTATTCCTCCATGCTTACTTTAGGTTCTGTGCATACACTGGGCATGCTGTCTTTCTACAGACATTCCTTGTCCCATGTTGTGGGTATAGAGTCATCTGCTCTCTACTCTTCATTTATTTTGAGACAGGATCTTACTGTGTGGCCCTGATGGGCCTGAAATTTACTATATATCCCAAGCTGGCCTTGAAATCAAAGACATTCACCCGCCTCTGCCTCCTGAGGGGTGGGATGAAAGACAAGTGCCACCATGACTGACCGACTTTGCTACTTTAAAGCTTGGGACACTTTTCTGAGGTGGTTCTTCTCATCTATGACCATAATTTCACATCTTGTTTAGAATAGAACCCAAGGAAGATGCAAGGTTGATGTTATGCACTAGTTCACAGAGTTCCACAGCATCCTATCAGAGTGAGTATTTATATTCCCTTTTGTCCTTTTCCTAATGATAAAAAAACCAGTTTGGAAACGTTAAGAAACTGGCTGGCTACCCAGCTTTTAAATAAAAGAGATGGGATTCAAATTCAAATTTGTCTGAACCCCAAACCAAAGATTAAATTGCTTTTATTTTTTAAAAGATGATACTCACAGTCTTGTCCGATTTCACAGAGGTTATTAAAAAGGTGTTGGATTATATGGCAGGTGCAAGTAAAGAATCAAAGGAAAGGAAGATGGACCATTAACCATTCATGTAGGGGATGTGATATGAAATGTGAAGGGAAACACATTCCCTACTGCTCTGGTTTCCTCCTTGTCTTTTTCCCTCCCATTGAGGAAATGACAAGAATGAGCTGAAGCTACAACTGTAGACAACCCAAATCAACCAACCACCATCAACACTACTCTGGTATGAAAGACAGACAGCTTTCCTTACATTCACAAGTTCAGAGTTCTAATGCAGCCGCCCACACCTTCTTTGTGATTTCTAAGACATTAATTTGTTAGACATTGGTTATTTAGGTTTAAATGGATCATTGAAACTTATTTGTTCCAAATGTTCTGATTGTACATGGGACAGCAGAGATGGCTTGGTGGTTAAGAGTGTGTACTGTACTTGCAGAAGACCCCTATGTTTGGTGGTTTACATGTTAGGTGGTTTACATCTGGCTGTATCTTCAGCTCCAAGGAATCAAATACCTTTGGTTCCTATGAGTACTAAACACATATGTGTTATTACACATGTCTGCATATAGACACACACATACACAACCAAAAATAATAAAAATAAATCTTTTTGAGAAATCTAGTTGTAACTTCAGAATAACTGCTCTGGTAGGACATAGTGGTTTGTTTAAATAATCCAGTGTTAAAGCATATTTTCAAGATGTTAGCCTTATTTGTAATGTTTTGCATTCCATCCATTTGGCAGATTAAAGACTTCCAGGTTTACAAAAATCCTCAAATGCTACAGAAGCCCTGGGATCTTACTAACCACCAGTGACTATCAGCAAACACAATACATAGACACCAAATTCAATAATTTCAAATATCAGCTTCTTGCCATTAAGTACTCATACTCTGGACTGAGGTCCTTTTGGATATAATGGATATTTAACAGATATTGTCACAGAGTAGCACTAGTTAAAGGTGGACATTTCTAAATACTTAAAAAGAGCTACTGTGCAGAATTCATCACTTCAAGAGAGGCAGGGCAGCATAAGACCTTTGGGCTTCTGCATAGTTACTCATCTCTTTTCCATTAGCCATTTTAGTTAAACACTAGTGTCCACCTCACTTTGGAATGCTCCATCAGCCATTATCAATGTCAAATCCAAAGGCTCTTCTCTTTCTTAATCCTAGTGCCTCTCCTAGCCTTGGAATATCCTGCCAACCTTCGCTCTGCCCTGTTCCTGTTCTGTTGCAAATTAACCTTCCTTAGATTGTTTCCTGATAGATGGCTTTTTCTAGGAACCCATCCTTGACCTGATCCCCCTGTACCCCTCTGCAGGACATCTCACCTGCTGACATAATCCCCATTACAAGCTATGGATGATGATTCTGCATCTGTTTTCTGAGGCTCACACAACACCTTGTTTCTCCTCTGGCATTTTTTAAGTGCTCACCATGTATCTTGACAGTGAAGTTTAAGAAAATCTGCACCCAATACTTTCCAAAACCAAAACGTGTCTCTGTACCATTTCCTTCTCTTTGGTTCTTGGGTATTGACATTCTTCTAAGGCATTTCTCCCACTTCAGTTCCTTCAAAATGCTTGGTGTCCTTCATCTCTACATGTGCCCTTCTGTCCACTCATAGATATTGCCGACCCCTGTCAAGTGACCTGCAAATCTCTCCTTACCGCTTGTTTTTTCATCGTCCCCATTGCCTCAGTGGAGACACTATTACCTTTTAACCTTCAAATTCTTTTGTTCAGTTCTCTGCCTCCCAACCTAGATCCCGGTCAGAATGTTTCCCTAAATATAAATGTAATCAGCCTATTTCTTTAATAACCTTTAGTGGCCATGTGCTTTTCTGGGGGAAGTTAAAATGCAATTAATATTATTTTTTCCCCTAAATTTTGGATGTAGTACTTGTCCTCTTCTCTAGAGCAATCTTTATTCTCCAACCATACCAGCAAAGGGACACTTCCCAACCAAACAGTTTTCTATAAGTTTCATCTTACAAGCTACCCATTTTTCTTCTACATTTCACAATCACTAGTTCAAGGACCTACCCTAACATTGACTCTTTATGAAACCTTTAATCATACAATAATTTGTGTACTGCTATCAAGCCTATTTCAGATACTTTTCTCATTCATGCATACTTATGTGTAGGTATTTCCATTCCACCAAAGGAAAGATGCAGGCTCACAGCTGATGCAATTTTATGTTTCCCACAGGCTGGGGAGAGACAATGGTCTCCTTCCTCAGAAATGGACTTAATTACCACGCCGTCCTCTTTCCCGTCACTATGTAGCATCTCTTTCTTCCTGCTAGGATATGACTTACTAGAGGGCAAGGATTATGTGAAATTTATCTTTGTATTTCCAGTTCTCAGCATGTAGTAGATATTCAATAAATGTTTGATGACTTGTGTTCAGCATGAGAGAAGCTGCACTGTTCTCCCGCACTGAACGGCACTCTGCACCACAGCCCACGAAGGGCTTCTTGCGTATGTTTGATCCCCCATCTCACTCGGCTCAGCCTGGCTCATTACGGGCTTTGATTCCTTCTCAACTCCTTTTATCATAAACTCTGTGAGTCTGGGATGGTTGCATCTCTCTATTTACTGGATTAGACTTCTTAATTAATATTTAACTTCCTTTCCTTGAAGAGGGAAATGAAAGCAAAAGTGAAATCACCTTCTAGAATTTACTTTTGATATACAAGGCAGACCTCCCACTTGTGACAGGTTCCCAGAAAGAGGACAGCCACCCTAAGTGAAAATGATCTAATCTTCATCGCCTTGAGTGCTGGATCAATCCAAGAGCGGGGATTTACATTTTCTGCCCAAAGGACTTGATGGCCAAGGGTTATGAAGGAGCGTTAGAAATCAAATTTAATCACTTGCCTGTGATAAATCTATAAACTTTAAAGCAGTCTAAATTGATTAAATACAGCAACAAAGAAAATTATTTTAAAACAGCAATATAAAAAAATAACTGGGCTATGGAGAGAATACTCACTGGGTGACTGACACTGTGCTATAAGCAGAAAATGTATTATCTCAATTAATCAACAGTAAAAGAGAAGTGCGGTTTCAAAACCTCACCATTTTATAGATGAGGAAACTAGCTTGTTTAATTTGTCAGGTTCATGAAGCCTATGCTAGAAGAAACTAAGAGTCGATTACTGACAGCACTTAAAATCCATACACTGTATGCAGTGGTACAGACCAGTTATTTCAGCACTTGAAAGGTGGAGACATGTGGGTCAAGAATTCAAAGTCACCCTTGGCTTTGCAGCAAGGTGGAGGGGTAGCCTGGGCTACAGGAGGCCTTGTCTCAAACAAAGAAACAAAGAAACAAAACCCTTCTAGTTATTCACCACCCTGCCTTGCCTCCCTCAAAATCATATTAGGGAAAATAATATTGACAGCCATAGATGCATTCAGTTGCCCCTGCAAATGGCTAGGTCCTGAGAGAACTACATGAAAGTTCACATTCTCTACTCTTTTTTCACTTAAACACCTCTGCCTCTCCCACTTAGATGTTACACACTCATAGTGCTTGGAGTGATTATACTTATTAGATTTTTGTCATAGGAACAAATTGGAAGCTGAAAGGAGGTCACAGGCACAGGTAACACAGTTTATCTAGGGGGAAGACAGTGATAATGAAATCTTTGATGTTTTTAAAGCTCTCAAGCTCACTTAATGGGTTCTAGAGAAAATGATCCTGACTCATGTTTTGGAGTCTAAGTTTTCTTGATTCAAATTTCAGAGAAGCTAAGTTATCTGAGATCAAGTTGGCATTCTGGTGTGTTTCAAGGGTTGATACCATGTCTTAACTTACCATTTCAGCAGAGATAAAAACACAATCTCAAACATTATCACCAGAGATGAGTCATTCTTTAGAAGGTAGAAAATAATCCTGGAGTTGTCCCCTGTATTTCCCCGAATTTGTTAATTCACAAGGCCATTAACCATCTCCACAATGAGAAGGGATTGGTGGTCTTATCTTTAAGCATGGGCACAGGTAACCTCAGTGCTACAGCTGGACCATCCTGTTTTTCATGGGTTCCACGCTCGCCTTTATGAAGCACAATGAAAATACCTCTTGTGCATGCTTGTTCATTTGCAGACTTAGCAGATCGCTGTGGTTTAAAGATAGCCCCTAAAATATATGTGTTGGAAACGTAATCTGCAATGCAAGAGTTGGGGGCAGTAGACTTTGTAAGACCTGGTCAGTACTTAGCTCTCGTCACTGTTCTGTGATTGAGCAATTCTATGAAGCAGAGCTGGCACTTCTTGCTCTTTTACTCCTGTGAGTGAGCTTTCCATCTTCTTTCTGGGAATGAAACAGGGAGAAGACCTTGTGCCAGGTGTGGTTTTCTCAACCTTATGCTTCTCACTTGTAGAGATGTAAGAAATATTTTTAAATTACCTAGTCTGTGTTTTTTGTCACAGCAATACGAAAGAGATTAAAATAAATATGGGCTGTGATTACTTTGAAACTCACTGTACTGCATCAAATGTAAAAGAGACCTGAGCCTCCCCATGGCTATAGTTCTGCTAAGCCTTTCCCGATCTTCTATCCACTTTCCTTTCTATATATGTTTTCCTTTCTCTAACTTCTTCATCCTACTCTTTCCCCTCTTTCCATCCTTCTCACACAGTTTTGTGACTCATCTTGCAAAAAAATGCCCCAGAGGCTATTGAAACAATAAATAGGGTTTCTGTAGGGTGTATTCCCTACCTCTGATTTTCATCCTGTTTCCTATGAACCCAGCTCCTTGTACTAAAGGGTGACTCTATGACTTTTCTAGCCCAACAAGCTGATTGCTGCCTTCAACTAGAAAAATAGATTGGGACTGTTAATCCAGGCTCATTAATACAACTGAATTAATGCACACTTTGGCTTCTCCTTCTGCTCCCATCATCAAACATTCAGATAGGCTCCAGACAGCCACAGTTCTCTGTCTGTTAATATCCAGCACCTCCATTTCTGGTCTTCCTCTCTCCCTTGTTGTATCTTTTATACCTATGCACACCAATAACTGAGATGTCTCTAAGTTACATGTCTGAGTGCACATACAGCATTTTTTTTTAAATTTATTATTTATTTAATGTATATGAGTACACTGTAGCTGTTTTCAGACATACCAGAAGAGGGCATTGGATCCCATTCCAGATGGTTGTGAGACACCATGTGGTTGCTGGGCATTGGACTCAGGACCTCTGGAAGAGCAGTCAATCCTCTTAACCGGTGAGCCATCTCTCCACATCCAGCATTCTTGTTTCACTGAAAATGCTGCTCCTCTAAGGTCCTCACTGACCCCCTGAGTACTCTCAAGTAATGTCAACTTTTCCATCCTGTGCCCTCTGACATTGGTAATGATAAATAAGGGTTATATATACTATCTCTTGTCATGATCTAGGGCCATCCTCAGATTTACATGTCTCACTTCCAGAGGATGTGCCTCATTTCCTCTCAATACTGCGGCAAAACAAATGCTATTATTACCTCATACTTTGCTTATTCTTTTACTTACATTTGTTGGTTGCATATCAATCTAAATATATACATGCATGGAAAATAGCACCCTCCCCTCTCCTACAACCTTTACACATCTACCTTTAAATTTCTAATGCCTCCTCTATGTTCTCCCAGGTTGGCAACAATAATTTCCATTCACTGAGAAAACTGAGGTAACACATACATGTCATAGGCAGTCACCACATATTTACATATCTATTGGAATTTTTCCTCTCCGCTTGTCATAAATTCTGTGTTCTTCTTCTCCTAGAATAGCTCTTTGACTTAGCCAAACATCATTTATTCCCTATTCTCCACTCCAAACACACACACACACACACACACACACACACACACACACACACACAAATTCACACACCATGCTGTGAAAAGTCATCCACTTTTACTTGATCCACCACCTCACATGGTAATTTCCTCTGGAAAACTTCTCATAGATACAACTACAAATAATGTTTTATCAGCTATGGGGATGTCCTATAGCCCAGTAAGGTTGACCTAAAATTAACCATCATACCATATTATCAATCACATGAGGATGCCTGTCAGGTGTATTTATGTTCCTAGATGACTATCCACTATTAAATTAATGTTTCTCTCTTTTTGATATAATTATTGAGTTTTTTCTAGTCCAATCTCCTTTGAAATCAGAGAACACAAGAAGAGTAGAAAAATGAGAGACTATGGGATCAAGAGATTGTAGAACCACATCAAAACAGATAGTGACCAGAAATCCTAGCAAGAATCAGATAAACTTGAATGACCAAGAGAATGGTTGTGTATATAGCATACCTTCCATCATGCCTACCCAACATTTAATGAGTACTCAGAATTTGCCTGCAGCCTATTCTTTACCTTTCTCTTTTGTTGAATTCATCTGCTTCCATGACTATATAGAGATACAGTTATGAGATTGGTGTTCAGACTAACAGGTTGGCTCCAATCTGTCCTCTGGGTTTTATTCTTCATAATGATACAACTATTTACCTTTCTGTTTCATTGTCTTACTTCATGAGGAAAACTATGACTCAGTCCCCCAATCATCATATTCCCTGGGTGTTCACTAACTTAGTGCTTAAGACCCCAATGCTTAAAGTTAAAAATCTTTGGCATTTCTTTTACATTGGCTTCTATATTCTCACCACTGTTGCTTTGAATATTCTATCTCTAAATATAATAGATATATAGCTCTAGATATATTCTGCAGTCATTTACTGCTCAGTTATGGTGAAGGCTGTACTTTTCTCCTCCACCACCCCAAATCTAGAAGAAATGAGTCAATAACACGCAAAAGGACTCAAATGGATGACAGTCACACACAACCAGAGATTTCCCACGATTTTACCAAGGATCTGGAATGTTGGGAAATTCTTTCACAATGACTATGAATGTTACACATATGCAGGTGCTTGTCTAGCTGAACAAGCTAAAGAAGTTGGACAGACAGACAGGAAAAAAGACAGTGTGTTCTCTAGAAAGAGTAAATATCCCAGTTGGGCTGCAACCAAAAATGCATTTAGAAGAAAGTAGGAGCAAGTTCTAAAATCATGAATTGGACTGTGTTGCAGAGGGACTAAAATACCACAGTGGGACAGATTAAGTTGATTTGTGCACTTCCTGCCTTCCCAATGTACCTTGTTCCTCGTCATAAATGTGTATCAGCGGAAATGGAAGACAGCCTGTATTCTCTTAATTGTGCTATATTTCACTGGGGTCTTTTCCTTCCTGAATGTACAAAGGGATACCCTGGAATACTGAGATTTTTCTGTACGTTTCCCCCCTATAACATCAATTATTAAGCAGCGCAGTATATTAGCACAGCCATATGCTTATTATAATAGTAATTGCTTCCACATGATTATTTTCAGAGTATTTCCTTATGTAGTGAGATATTTATCTTGCATGTAGAACTACCTATTTTGTTAAAAAAAGAAAAAATATCAGTCACAGGAACACCACTGTGTTTATGATTACAAACCTCATTGAATCAAAGGCGCCATAGATGGAGGAAGTTTTAAGAATATTTAATACATCATTTGCTGGATTCTATCTCTTCAAGGTGCCCGGCAGGTTATCTTGGTAGATGTGAATTTCCTTTCATTGTGCAGAATGCAATTCTATCCTTGCATAGTTATAAATTAACAATCTGAAATGAAGTCCTGCATTCTAAACAACCGCTGAAATATTTAATACGGAAACAAAACACCCACTCTCCTCAGGGCTAACTCTTTTGGTGAACATGGCCATTTTAAACAGCTTTCCACTAGCATGCTGGCTCTCTCTCTCTCTCTCTCTCTCTCTCTCTCTCTCTCTCTCTCTCTCTCACTCCCCCTCTCTGTCACCTCATTCTTTCTTACCTTCTCTCCTTTCCCTCCCTATCTTTTCTTTTAGATTCCATGTCTATAAATAATATGTAAAGCACCTACATAGAAGAAAATAGTCGTAAGAGGTGGATGGAGGAAGAGACGGAAGGAAAGCGGGTGGGAGAAGGGATGGGAATAAGAAGGAGGGGATCAAGTGTGGAGATAAATGGACAGGGCCTGTCCCTGACTCTTTTGCTTCCTATAGATCCTGTTACCCTAATTGGACTGCCTTGTTTGCCCTTAGTGGGTGAGAATATACCAAGTCCTGCAGAGACTTGATGTGCCTGAGTGAGTTGGTACCCTGGGGGTGGCTCCTCCTTCTTAGAGGAGAATGGGAAGGGAATAAGGGGAGGGGCCATGTGAGGGGTTACTGGGAAAAGGGTTCTGCAATTGGGATGTAAAGCATATAATAACTAATAAAAACATATGAATAAAGTATCTATACAGACAACAAGAAGCAGAAGAACTCTGTGGTCACTGTAAAAAGTTACCCCCCACCCCTAAATGAGAGAGAGAGAGAGAGAGAGAGAGAGAGAGAGAGAGAGAGAGAGAGAGAAGACTTATCCTTGTATTTATTTCCTAAAGGGAAATTACAAGGAATAAGATACAAATTCACACAGTCAGGGAATAAACAGACAGCTGTTCAGCCTCCCTCAATTATATAAATGACAGAATTAATACAAAGTGGAAAGTCGCCAATGTCAGTTTCTTGTGACTTCCAACCGCAGTGACATGTGTAGCAGGTAGATTTCAGAGTGTTAATGCAAGTATTAGTTTTCCTATTAGGGAAGTGATTGAAAACATGGTGACCAGGCATACATGTATATTCTAATTCTTTAAGAAATTTATTTCTAAATTATTTTAGGCTGCCCTTTATTGTGTCTAAAAGAGAATCAAGCTAGATATTCAATCAAGAAAATTGTAAAAATATACTATCCCAAAGAAATACTGTGTGCTCTTCATTTCTGCAAAATGAATAGATCGATAGATGGATGGATGGATGGATAGATAGATAGGTAGATAGATAGATAGATGAATAGATAGATGTTAGATACAATGATGCCATGAGAAAATGTTTAGAGCACATTTACTGAGGACAAAGGACTATGTGAAAGTTTGTAAGCTATGAATCAGCTCAGAAAACATATTCAGGTGTCAAGTCCTCTTCTCATTATTTATTTATTATTTTTAGCATGATAGTTAGCTCTACCATTGAACTACACTACCAGCCCTCCTTGTAACTTTACAGAGAAACACAGATTGAAAAGCACATGCCTTAACTTGAGGACTATGGTTATCTCTGATACAAAATGATAGATTCTCTTTATTCACCATATATTCATATATATTATGTATGAATACTTGTATTTTAAATATAGTTATCATGCCAACATATCACATGTTTTCCATATAGGTGCATATGCATAAAAATTAATAATAAAAAGTGGTTTCTAGCATTTGTTAATTTCTAATTTATATAAAAATTTGATAGTAACTGATTTTGTTGTACTTTTAAAGTCTATATTCAACTGAGACTCTTTAGAAAGCAACAAAGAGGGTATTTTCAACCAGGTTATATAGGACATGATATACACAGCCTTATTAAGTAGGGAAAGCTAAAACTACCAGAAATAATTACCCATCTTACAGTGTTAGGAAAATTACTACAAAATATATTCCAAATAGTAAACTGAGGGAATTTAAAATATAATAAATATCAACTTAATGAGAAAGAAAGAAACCGTAAAGGCAAAGTAAAAAAAGTAAAAATCTTGTAAGAGACATAAATAGAATCCTTTAGAGCCTGATTTTAAAAAAAAACACGAGAGATAAAAATATCTAAGATTAGTGATGAAAAGGAAGATACAGCTATAGGCACAGGAGACATAGCAGGAGTTACAGGAACAGTTAAACAAATTATACAAGAAGATGACTCATGGAGCAACAGCAAAGCGAATCGTCAAGAAACCACAACCCACTTGCAACAGATCTAACCAACGGTCACCTGCAACACATTAAATATTCCTGCGAAAATAATATTATGACCATTTTCCTTGTACTGAGCAGTATTTGTTGTTATTTATTAACTATTTGACTAATGCTTTCAAACACAGGTATGGTAACCATTTTAAATCTGTTTTCAGAATATAAACCAATAAAGATACATTTGTTAGTCATGTTTTCCAATCTTGACTATAGAATTAGGCATCTACTCCAGTTTCTCACACCTTATCTTCTATCTATGTGCTTCTCAAATATTACTGCTTTGATTAAAAGTATTTGTAACACCATCAGATTTTAATTTCTCCTTGTTCAAATGCAAAAAGGGATGTGCATTCATTAATAAGAGAATCCTAATTTCCTTCTACCTGGATTATTACTATGCTTTCTGATATCATTGGTTCTAATTATTGTACTTTCCTAGCCATATACATGGATATAGGTAAATTATATGTATTCATAAGTATGCAGTATGTGTTTGTGATGGTTTGAATATGCTTGTTCCAGGAAGTGGCACTATTAGAAGGTGTGGCCATGTTGGAGTAGGTGTGGCCTTGTTGGAGTAGGTGTGTCACTATGGGTATGGGCTATAAAACTCTCATCCTAGCTGCCTCAAAGACAGTCTTCTACTAGCAGCCTTCAGATGAAGATGTAGAACTCTCACCTCCTCTTGCATCATGCCTGCCTGGATGCTATCCTACCTTGATGATAATGGACTGAACCTCTGAACCTGTAAGCCAGCCCCAATTAAATGTTGTCCTTATAAGAATTGCCTTGGTCATGGTGTCTGTTCACAGCAGTAAAACCCTAAGACATTTTGATGTACAGATGTTCTTTTCTAAAAGGAGAAACAGGCTTCATTTATCTGGCTTTTACATATGAACTTATGTATTTCTAGTATTTTCCAAATTGGTCACTATGTCCCCACTAGTCTGAAAGCTTGAAGTTGCTAGGAGACTGAATCCTCCAAAAAATAGCAGTTGCATCTTCATATCATTGCCCATCTCTGGTCACCTGACTCACTTGCATTTGTTCATTTATAATACCCATCATTTCATTTCACTCCTGTAAGTCCTAAATGCATTTTAACCTATCTAAAATATATACTGCCAAAGCTATGTTACTTCAATGAAATAACCAGACAAAAAACTTTTATAAATATATGTGGGTGGTTTGGTTTATTTAACAAACTACCATGTGAAAACTTTGTAGCTATTTGTATAAGGAGTAAAAGTCACTTTAGGAGATAAAATAATAATTGTACAAAATTGTTAGATGTATGGTCAACTTACATTACCATAAAGCACATGCAAGGAAATATATTGCTATGAGATTAGGGATTATCCAATTATTTCAATTGGCTGCGAAGATGCCAGTTCACAGAAAATACATTATTTAAAACGTTTCAATACTTTTTTTTATAACTACATAAATATATATCAATATCTACATGCTTATAACATTTATCTTTCTATGTTTCTACAGTGTATTGTGTGTGTGTGAAATATGTTCATATATGAAATGTCCTTTAAAACTTGAATTTTCATGAGAGTAAAATGAAATACTAAAATCAGTTCATTTTACGGCAGAGTCTTGCCACTTTCAGGATTGGATGCAAATATCCTCAACAAAAGAAAGAATTTCCTGACCCTTTTGTTTATACAAGCAGAAATATTCCTGTCCTGGAAATCATTTCTAGTCCTCTCAGGTGACTAGAAACCATTCACAGGGATAATGCTTAATTTATTCTTTTCCAAAGAATGCTAATGCAACCATCTCAGTTACTCCTTACCAAACATCTCATTACTGAATGAGCCTGTATTTATTTCAGTTATCTATTCTTCATCACATATCCCTTCTACTTCACTGTGGGATAAAGGGATACACCCAGGACTAATCCTGAGTGTCCACTGATGAAAACTTCCTTGGTTGGAAAACATCATTGCTGTCTTCCACTTGTTCATGGCTCAATAAAAGCAAGCTTCACCTATGTCCTTTTCTCTGGAGAATGCTTAAGGTTGGCTAAAGATCAAGACATTTCTTCTCCATGCCTGCTTTGGTAGAATTTTGACTCATCTTATTGGACTTTGTAAACATTTGCTGAAAATAATTAGTGCTAAGTCATTTTTTTTTTTTTTAAGTCTTTGTTTTTCCCTGACAACCCTGGGATTTTCCAGAACCATCTATAGTCGCTAGATTTTAAAGTGAGGATTCTGTTCATCTTCTTCTTAAATTCCCACCCATATGTACTTTCTTATTAAAGTATATCTAAGTATATGTGTTAAAGATTTCTACCCTTGACATTTCAAAACTACTACTTCAGAAGACCAATTTGACATAGTTATCAGGTGCATGTTCATAGTTATACAGAATTATGTTAGTGAAATAGATGTTTATTCAATTCAATTTTATTGGGAGCACTTTATTCCAAATGCCTTACAACTATCTTAGAAAAGTGGAATACCAACATCAAACCCACCTTGCTGAGGAGTCAGGCCTACAAAATCAGAAAACCTCCGCTCTAAGCATATTTTCAATGGAGCTAAAATTTCTGGCCTCTAGTTTGCGTTTTACAGTTTTGATTATCTCTGATACTCATAAAGTTTGTACTCAGGTCAAGGTGGTTAGCTCAATATCCTACACACATTAAAGAAAGTTAAATTATGAAGCACCATCCAGGGAGCTCAGGTAGGCTCAGTATGGGCTCTGCTTACATCAGCTGCCCCTACTACGTTTAACCCGGGTTTGTTCAGAGAGAATCCCGAAACCAAATTACCCATATTCTGAGAGAAGTCCAAAATAAATGGCCCCTCCTTTCTACCTCCTTGCAAAAATAAAACAATTTCTAATTTATCATAGCTCATTTGTACAAAGTCACTATTACATTTCTTTAAGCAGAGCACTGACCAAATGCAGTCACTACCTGGGCTATATTTAACCTCCCGTTCACAATCCCTGCAGCTGATGACTCTCCCATAAGTCACTTATTTCTGTCTTGTGACTCCTCTGACATAATATAATATAATATAAAATGAGGTTAGGGAAACCAGACAAGGACAATTTTCTTGGTAGGTCTTCCCACAAGCATTCAAATAGTATTCAAAATTAAATGCCCACCTGTCTGAAATTTCTATTCTATTTACAAATCTTTTAGTTGCAAGTTTCTCCTTCCAGTTGATGTATCCCAGTTTCAAAACAGCCAATTCAATTATCTCATTATGTGCCTAGTCCTCTCCGATCCCTTTTAGTTTGATATTATTTTCAATGCATGTTCATCCTGATTTATTAGTCTGTTGGAAATTTATATGCTCTTAGCTTTGACTCATTGTATTTATGACCCTAATACTTGATTTGTGGTACATCTTTTCCATCTCTTAATTTAATTTTATTCTTGACGAAGAACTGAACAAAAACATGACAAACAATAGGAAGGAAAAAAGGAAAAGAAAAAGAAGTTAAGAAGTTAGATTCTTTTGACCAAAAAGATTCCAATTGTAGTCTGACAGAAACATCTACCTTGAATACCTTTGGATCCTCCCCAGTCCACTAAAAGTCAAAGACCAGGTACCAGGAACCTGGCAGCTTAAAACACAGTGATCATCCACCCTGCCCAGTGTCTCTCCAAAGGCCTGTAAAAGCTTATTACATATGTAATAAGCAAGCTGCCCTTGCCAAAAGTAACGCTTATATTTTGTTCTATTTATTGTATGTATTGAATGGAGCTGTTGCTTGATTGCCTCTGGGAACATTAAACAGATTTGAAAGAAACACTAAAGGAAAGGGGAATGTGTGTGTGTGTGTGTGTGTGTGTGTGTGTGTGTGTGTGTGTGTGTGTATTGTGTGCGTGTACATGTGTGTTGAGAGAGAACATGCCAGTGGGGTTTATACAAGTGAAATATGCAGCTCACATCTTTAAACACCTCCTCCTACTTTAAAGTAACATGTATATTGCTTAAATTCGTAGTAGTTTTCCATTTTAAAGTCACCCAGAGGGCCATGTTCGGAGCATCAGCCCTTTTACCTCTCTCTGTGTATCCAGACATGTGACCACACAAACTCCTAACTTTGTTTCTATCAGAACTTTTATCAGCTATGAATTAACCTTGTGATAATCATGTAGTCCGCTCTCTCCTTAATTTTTTAAAACATTAATAAGGTTTCTAAAGCTTCTACCAATAGACTTTCATAGAATTGGACCTGTCATTAAAATGGGATCATCGTTCATTCAGGAATTTCAAGACTGCGAACCTGTGACATTTAGTCCTGTGTTCTTCAGTGTTTCAATCTATTTTTAGCCACTCAATACAATACTTTGTGAATGTTATTTTTGAAATAAGTATAAGAAAAAAGATAAGATTTATAAGTATAAGATTTTATAAGTATAAGAAAAAGATTTAAAATGACTTTATTTAATTGTCATTGAAGACCTTGAAAGTTGTTCTGTTTCCGTGTGTAAGCATGTGTGTGTCTGTGCGCACGCATGTGTGCGTGTGTGTATGCATGCATAAAATTTTATTTTAAGGGATTAAAATATGTTCTTTATGTTACATGGGAAAAAACCCTTGGTTTATTCTTTGACAGTTTTACATGTGTGTTAATTACATGTTAGTAGATTGTACTATTAAGTACATGCCTACTCCTTCCTCTGATGAAACCATTTTTCTTCTCAAGAAGTCTCCATCCAACTTTCATACTGTGTGTATCTGTGTGTGTCCATGTGTGTGTCTTTATATGTCATGTGTATGTCTGTGTATATGTGTGTGTGTGTGTTCATCCATTTGTCTATCAATGTATGTGTCTGTGAACATGGCCATGTGCTTTATGTGTGTTCATGTGTGTATGTGTCTTTGTGTATGTGTGTGTGTGTGTGTGTGTCTGTCCTGTGTGTAAATACATTTGTGTCTATGTTTCTTTGTGTGTGTCTGTGTGCATGCATATTTGGGTGTCTTTGTGTGTCAGTGTGTTTATGTGTGTATATTTGTGTATGTTTGTCTTTGTATGTGTATATGTGTGTGCATGTGTGTGTGTCTTTGTATGTATGTATGTGTATGTATCTGTGCTTGTATGTATCCTGCCCCTTATGTCAGCAGTGCTTGTATGTGCATGAATATGAGGTAATTTACGAGAATATGGGTCACTTAGGCTTTTTTTCTGTGGGAACAATACTGAAGAAAATGACACCTTCATCTTCAGCAATATTAAATGCTCGTAGTTCCTGCAGAAAGGGTCAGGGCCTCATGTGCCCCTCCATGATCCATGTCATGAGAGTTTATGCCACAATTGCACTGTTTTTTTATTAGAGCAAAATTATGCATCTTTGTGATGTCTGCCACTAGTAGATAATGTTTGTGTCTGATTTAGGGATCCTCCTTTACGTAAATGTCACTGTGACAGAGAGAGAAGAAATGAACACAATGGATCATGAAAAATACAAAAGAAATGTTTGTGGTAGACAGATCAATAAATTAGGGGTGGAAACTAAAGTCACAGGGTCTTATGTGTGCACACTTAAGGTGTACTTGGGTACTTCCGTTCCTAGAGTGATAACTTCTTATTTTAAATGAATGAAGTTTGCTTGACAGTAACAACTACGTTGTTTCCATTTTTAGAAGACCATACCTTGCCTTGGGATTCATATTTCTGGCTGCAGTTAACAATAGGAAGCACCTGAGTATGTGGTACTCTACTGAAGACACAGACACACTGCCATCCACTACCAAGTGCACTAACAGATTGATGCCCACATATCTAGCCCATTCATCCTTCGTGTGCCAAGAAGCAGCATTTATAAAATATAATAAAATCACGTCAATATTTCTATCTTTAAACTCAAAGTGCATTATAAAAATTATAAATCTCTAAACTGATGCATGAGGGAAATGAGTATCATTTTTATTTACTTCCAGTGTAAAGGGAGGGGGCCATTCATCTCTTACTGATTGTACCAATGCTAGATTAAGTTTTTTATAATTTCAGACTTTGTATTACATAGACAAGCTCTTCATCTTTCTTTTTTGCTGTCTACCTTTCCAACATAGCCAGCATTATGCTGAAGACAAAAGAAGGAGAGAAAGGAAAGAAAAGAAACCTCATGGATATTTTTAAGTCTCCAAGGTGAAGAAACCGCCTAAGGGAGTCAGGAATACATAGACCAGATTTTTCTAGTGTGTGCTCCGCAATGCATCTTTAAGGAGGCAATTAGTTACTCTTGTGTATTGGTGACTGTCCCATTTTCTCCACAACTCGGGTGATGCAAAGAGCCTTCAAGAGGCCATATTTTAAGTGGGACATTTATTACTGAAAAAAAATATGTCTGACTCTAATTTAAAGTCTGGGAACGCCCTTTGTACAGATGCGGTCAGGTTTCACACAGCAAAACCTAACTGTTCTCAATTCTCATTGTCATTTCTAGCCAAGCCATCATTAGCTGCAAGCCAGAGTTAAAGCACCTGATGGGAGACCCTGGATCCGAGGGTTTTATCTATTTAAAGCAATCCTTCTCAACCTGGCACAATGCTAACTACAGACACAATAAGGAGCTGAGACTAGGTAAAACTTTGTAGTGTCTATACCTCAAAAATATCACAATAAATAGGATTAGGAGTGTTTGCAGTATGTTTGGGACTGCCATCTTTTCAGTGGGCTATTTGTGCCTCAGCAGCACATGGGAGACTCAATCAACACTCATCTAAGAAAGAATATTGACAAACCCAGGGATCTTAGCACATGGTTTTAAAGGCTAGATACACACTTGGAAATCAAGAGAGGGAAATAAGTTTCTAAAAAGCTGCCATTCTTTCTTAACTATGCTTAGCAAAATCATAATCAGAATATTGAATGAAGCCTCTGACTCAACATTGAAATATCTTTATACACCCCAGGTCATACCTTGCAAAAGAAATTGCAAATGTAGAACCCCATAGAAAAACTTCCCGGTCATGTATCTTTACAATTTAAAGGAGAATTGGAGGAGGGCTTCTTCCTCAAAGCACAGACTCTCATAACTTCCCTTCAAGAGAGGCATACCTAAAAGAGTATTGATTTGGTTCTGAAGGACACTGTGTTTGTTATGGAGGAAGCCATTGCTGGGTACAAGTCTGAGAAATTAATGACAGCTTTGTGAGGGTCCATGCTGTGGTGTGGAACCGGTAGGCAACTGTCAATCTATATGATAATACATTCCCAAACTTCATAAAGTCAGTGATGTGAAAAAGCATTGATTTCTCTGTGAGCTAAGCAGAATGTGTCAGGGAGAAAGAGCGAGAAGTTTAGTGAAGTTAACACCGTGGCCTGAAGATTTTCTTGCACCTCTCTTTGTGTGTGTTAAAGAATTTATGCTACAACTTAAGTAATATTTTATTTTTCAGCCTACAAATGAGAAAAATGATACATTAGATATATACTTAGAAGAGATGAAATAATTAAGATTCTTTGAGAGGGGAAAAGGTTTTCCATATATTTTAAAATAGCATTACCTCCCTTGAATACTTTAGATAGCTTTAGATATCTTGATACTTTTAGAATTTGCCAAATGTACTCATCTTCGACGGAACTGAATACCATTGCCAAGTATATTTTTCTTGATTGCGTTATAACTGGCATCAAAGGAAAAAATCAAGATATTGTATCAAAGGATTTAGTTCCTATCAGTATTCAGGGATTTACAGAGACTTTCTTGAAGTAAAAAAAAAAAAATGTTCAAATACCATGAATTCTAAAACTTATGGATCAAATACCATGCATTCCAATAACGATGGATAAAAGGGACTACACTCTGTCTACTAAATACATAATTACAAACATTCCCCATCCACAGCAGTTCTGGGTAAATTCAAGACAAGTACTGTTTTATTTTTAATTTTTTTTGTTGTTTTTCACATGGCTTTAGCGGAAATCTCCTCTTATTGATTGAGTTTTTCAGAGCTATGTATAAATAACTTAAGAGGGTGGAGAGTCTATAAATATGTACAAAAAGTACTATGTAGATAGTTTCCTGTATAGCTATGTGAATGCCAGCCTTGAAAGATTTTCTCAAATGCCTTACTTAAAATGTGTTGTGATTTCTTAGCTTGCAGTGATTTTACCAGACAACTAAACTGCTTCCGTTTAGACACTATGTGACACACTCGAAAGTTTAAAAGGGACATCAGTTAATGGGTTTGATGTATATCTTCGTGGAAACTTTTAAAAGTCATCTCTTATCCAATAAAACCCCTCAGAGGGGTGAATGTGACAAGGCTCAAAATTCTGTCAAACACTGGAAAGGAGTCAAGTACAAAATTTCCTGTGTGTTCATATTGATTAGCTACATGAACGAAGCATTAAGTAAGACCCATCATCTCATCTCGAACACGGAATAAATTATTTTGAAATTAGAAGTAACCTCCAGTGTGACGAAGTGACATCTTTTTGAATGAACGTGAATCACTCAGGAAAAGCTATATTTCCAACACAGTCGTCAGATTAAATGGTATTTAGCTATGTGTTTACATTCACAAAGGGCTGTTTGCCTGGAAATTTCTTTTTTTTTTTTTCCTTTTAGTGAAAGATGGCACTTAAAGCTCCTATAATATAAGTTTCTGAGATTTCACACAAACATTCTTAACTGATGTATTTGTAAACATTTTAATGGTAATTCTTTAAGCAAACAGGCAGTCTATTCATAACACAGAGAACATTTGAGGTTTTCAGAAGTCAGCTGTACGTAATTTATCTATTTCTTAAAAAACCTTTTTGACTAAACGCAGTTTTGAGTCTCATAGAAATCCACAAACAAACACCTTATCTCTTTTAGGACTTGTGCAGGCCTCTCTATATTTGCTGCTTAATGATCAGAAGTATTTAATTCTCGAGGTTTCATTAAAACTCACCTACACGCTGATGGATGGGCCACAGTGATTTGTGATGGAAAATGCGGGAAGCCATTAACCTATATAGGTACCAAGAGGGAAAAGAAACACAGAAGAGAAGCCTGCTTGGAAGACGAGACACTTCCTATTTATCATTATTAAACCCCAGGTCATGGGTTCCAAGTTTGATCTTCAATACGGATATGAGGCATTGCTGTCTGGAAATGAAAGGTGAAGATAAGATGGGGTTCTTCACAGAGCTTCAGGGGAAAGGGGAAAAAAAACCCTAGGTTGCTATTTTAGGGAAGGGAAATCAATACTGAGACCTAGGAACTTGGAGAAGAGGACATTCTCCAAGGATGGGTCAGAGTTTATCATCCCACCTCTTTTAAGGTGTTATTTACTTGCTAATAAAACCAAATGACTACACCTGAATAGTGGGTTACCATCAAAATGTGATTTAAAAGTTCTCATCTCCAGTGTGTATGCTAGAAGATTTCTCATTTGTTCTGTCACCTGCTCAGGCTGGAGAGACAAGGTTGAATTAAAAACAAAGCAAATGAATGGTTTTAATAAACCACTTAGAAACAAACAAAACCAAGAAGTAACCCCAAGAACCCAACAACTCAATGCACAGAGCATGGAAATGTGTTTCAGAAACGGCCTACCATTGTCGTCATCCGATTTATTTTCATTGTCAGAATCAGTCAGAGTAAGGGCTGAGTTCTCGCGGCTGGACAAGCCAGAGCTGCGCCTGGATTTTATCCCTCGTCCCCACAGTCTGATGGCATGTTCTGGAGACATTCCTCCCTCGGTGTCTGAGTCGGCATCAGACCCAGTGCTCAGGGAGTAGCCCTGGTGGAGGATCCCCATGTCGGAACAGTAACCACTTCGGTGTGGGGAGGGCTCGCAGATTCCCAGTTCTGCCAGAGTGAAGTTAGTCCCTAGAATGACAGCAACAAGAGAGAGGGTTACACAGTGAGAACACTCGGCAAGGTTGAGGTGCATCCCACGAGTTCAACAGGTGTATTTGACTTTCTATAACATACAGAGATAGGCCATGGACATTGGTCATGGGGGTACTCAGTGGATACTGGGGTACATTGGAAATAAAAGCATGCATTTCTTTAACACAGCAAGCTTAGATTTTCTTTCAGAGACCTGTTGCCATCTAACCCCACGGTGAAACATCAATGCACCACACTCATCGCAATTAGTATATAGCAATTATTTACTTGTGTATATTTTATTTGTGAAATTTTGTTTGAGTTGAAAAATCATAGATTTTAGAGATAATATTATTGAAGTTTATAGATAAGGAAACTAAGACCAGAGAATTCAAGTCATTCTCTTGCCTCAGCGGTCACAGTGCTAGGTTTAGAGGTCTGGGTTACCATTTTTTATTTCTTTATCTAGTCTATGACCATGGAACAAAGTGAAAAAATACACTTCTGTAATATCAGTAGAGAAAATCTTGTAAGTAACCATTGTAGGGTACGGGAGGGAGTTAAATTCTACATAAACCTTTCCCTATCATTTATTTCTCAAAAATTGTGATACTCTAAAATAATCCACATATGTGGTACCATTTTTTTAGCTTTTATGCTAAAGAATAGCAGCTATTTAGCAAACTTAGCATACTTCAATTTGCAACAGACACATGCACTTTTAATCTGAATTTTGACTCTTGTTTCTTCCCTGCCCAGTGCTCTTGCAACAGGTATATCTGACTGCAGGAAGGAAATGGAACCCATTATATACATAACTATCTCTGCAGAGTGAGTCTTATTCACTGGAGAGTTAACCAAGTACAAATTCCTGCCACATGGGGTAATCATGGGGGATGGAAGTCCTTTCTTACAGGACTGAGAGCTGCAATATTCTCTAAGGGCAGCTTGTCAGCTGTTATGAAACTCTCTGCCCAGTGTTTTCCATTGTTTTCACACCTTACACCCACCTTTCCCACGGAAATGAGGTATTCACTTCTTACTGGATGCTAACACATGTTTGAGTTTCACAGTCTATGGAAGGGAAGGTACTGGCCTTCATAAACATCCATTTTATGAGTTACAAGACCCTTCTCTTTGTTGTTGCACTGTATACTGTAGCAACAGGAAATTGTTTAATATCGGCCCTCTCCCATCTTGTCTTTAGAGTTAGAGAAATGTATTTCTTCCTGTTCCCTGAATAAATGAAAACAACCAGTACTCACATACACCTCTTTATAATTCCACATGTGATTATATATAGCAATCTGTTCTCATCTTTAAATAGAGCATGTATTAAGGCAACATTGTGTATAATTTGTCTTCCTTCTATTACTCAGTCTGAGGTTCGAGAACTTTGATGGAAAAGAAGCAATTATGCAAGGCAACAATGCCTTCTGAAACAATGTCTTCTGAAAGGAAACTATTTGCTCAAGAAATTACCCCTTAGAGAAATAGTCTTCCCCAGAGAAGACCACACCAATTGTTTATCCAATACCGAATATAGCTCTGAAACTACACATACAAATACCATTATGCAGGCAGAGTAGGTTTTATATATATATAGGAATATATATTTATTAACATATACGTATGTAACAACATTGACAAGAAAAAAGACGTGAATTTGAAAGAGAGAAAATGGTTTTTTGGAAGTTTTGAAGGGAAAAATGGAAGGGAAGAATTAATAATTACATTAAATTCCAAAAATATAAGAAAAAAGCCAACAAAATAACATGCTAAATTTCTATTTGAAGAATATCTTCCCTATTTAATGCAAGTTTTCACATAATTCCTTTCTATTTATCATTAACACACAAATAGGAGCAGAGGCAGGTTCTGGGCCAAGCCTTCCTGAAGTACCTCATGAAGCCGGTGAGCCACACACAGTGAAAAGAGGGGAAAGCAACAATCACAAAACAAACCAGGTTTATTATTAAATCACTCAACAAGTCCTTATTGTTCCTTACGTTACGGTAGACATTGTTAAAATGGAGTTCCTTGACATTTACAGTCTAATTGGGAACGAGACATTAATCAAAGAATATATAAAAATGTAATCTATGCAGTAATAAATAACCCACAGAGGAAGAACAGAGAGCCATGAAGGTCACCAAGGGAACATTTCTTCCTGTCTTCACTGCTTGTTTGCCCAGTGCTCATCTTGCATGGAGTGAATGCATGGAGAGATAAGCATCTCTCTATCTCTCTTCTGAGAAATTATCATGACTTCCTTAGCCTGCTCTGAGCCCGCACATACTTTCTCTGCATTGTTCTCTATGAGTTGATGTTAGACAACCAATGTTTCACATCATCCATCATACAACTGGCAACCCCACAGACTTCTGCTCAGAGCTAAAGGGGTTGTGGATTCATCTTGTGTTATGTATTTATTAAGCTCCATGGCCGGTTTGAATGGAAGAGAGAAACCAGACATTGCATGAATGTCCAAGCTATGATTTCTGGTGAGAACCAGTCACCCCTTCATCCTTTCTTTATGACCTTATAGAAAGAATAGGGGAACACAACCTCCATTATTCATAGAACACATGCTTCCCTACATCTGCCCCCAGCTTTCCAGATGTTACTGATGAAACAAGGTATGCAGAATCTGCCCAGCTCAATTTAATTCTCTCTCTGTATCTCTTTCTCTCTGTGTCTCTCTGTCTCTCTCTGTCTCTGTCTCTCTGTCTCTGTCTCTCTGTCTCTGTCTCTGTCTCTCTCTCTCTCTCTCACACACACACACACACACACATTTCATAGTTTTACTACTAAATTGACTGTTGTGTACCCATACAACAGATGATTAGATTCAATAATTTTACAGGTGAATACTCAAGCAGAACATGAAATTTACATCTGACACTTTGATAAAATTTAAAATACAGGGAGAAATATCCTCTAAAACCTATTAGGTCATTAAGGTAAAAGAACACTAAGTCTTTCAAATAACTTTCTTAGTGAGATGTTTGGGCCTTCTGTGAGGCCCAAATATCTTCTATCTGAGATTATGATTATGAAAAAAATCATAATCTCAGATAATAACCTGGATCTTCTTCACAACACTTTAAGAAAGTAATCTCACAGCAGGTACTGATAGCTGTCTTTTGGCCCATCAATTACATCCAAGGATGCAAGCTGAAGAAAAGATATGTTCATGCATTATGACCATGGATTATTTTCTAAGTCTTCACCAACTTCTCACACTTCAAAATAACCTTTAACAAGGAGAAGCACATGTTTAGCTAAGTCAGAATTATCACGCCATGGTAATAGCAGAATATACAAATAGCACCAAAAATGTCAGCATTGGAACAGATTTTCTACTATGAGCGGCAAGAACATCAAAGTTGACTGTAGGAATGGTGGGTGCAAAGCAGAATGTGCTGATCATTTAAATGCTATAGTCTAAGACACAGAATAGTTACCTAAAGAAATAGAGCTCTTATCTATCAGATTAGAACTTTCCCTAATGGCCAGTTATAAAATTGGTTTTCATCCACCCACATTCACTTACTGAATGAATACACATATCCATGTGTAGATACAGCATCAGTTACGTAGCATGATGCTGGAGACGAAGACTAGGCCAGTGAGAAATTAAGTCATGAAACTTGGAAAAGTGAAGGCTTTCATGAAGTCAGTAAATGTGATGATAGGAGAACTCTGGACTTCAGTGAGGAACATAAAACTAAAATAAACCCAAAATAACAAGAGAAATGCTATGATTGGGGTGTTCATGGGGACTTTCAAAGGTAAATTCAGCACCTTCTGGCTCTGGACCTAATGAAAACTCCCATTCATCTCTGCTGTTCCCATTATGGACAGATGCAATTCCTAGGCATTGCATATAAAGGTAGATGCTATGGTTTGAAAACTGAATGGGAGGCTTATGTGTCCAAAGGCTGGTTTCTGGCAATAATGAAAAGTGATTAGATACTATTGGTGTGTAGCTTATCAATGGATACTCCAATAATGACTTCCTATCAAATGGTCTAATAGGATGTGGTACCTCGTTGGACGAGGTGGTAACTAGCCAGCGTGACTTTGAAGTATACATCTTGTCCTCAGATGTTTTCCCTCCATCTCTGTCTTCTGACTCCTTCCCTCTCTGTGTCTGGTATCCATGAAGTCAGCAACATTTCCTTCAACACTTACATCTACCATGATGTTCTGTCTTTTTACAGGCCCGGAAACAATACACCCAGCCAAGCCATAGACCAAAACCTCTAAAATCCTGTGCCCATGCAGAGCTTTCCTCGGTTAAACAGTTTCTCTTGGACCTTTAATCACAACAGAAAACTGACTAGTCTAACACTTAACGATTCTGAAAGGGGAAACGAAAAGCAGAGACTAATCAATTTGCTTGGATCTGAGGTACTCCAAAGTAGTTCAGTTCCCTGGGGTTTCCTTTCCCCTCATGCACTACAGACCTGGCAGTGTAGAGATGTGCAAGCTGCAGACACCAGTAGAAGCAGACAGAAGAAAGCCACAGATATGTGCTGCCATATCTTTCTGCCTCCACGAACACAGCATTGCGCAATCAGAAACAAGTGTGAGGCAGAACAGTTCTCTTAGCCTTGCCTTCCTCAGCATGATGGCGTTAGAATAGCCATGAGGGAATTCAGTTCTCTCTCCTTAGCTTTCCTGTCCACTCCTAGTGTGTGGTATGTGTTTGGATACGCACATGAGTATTTGTGTGTGTCTGTATGCATGTGTGTGCATGTGCGTGTATGTGTGTGCATGTGTGTATATGCATGCATGTGTGTATGTGTGTGTACATGTATATGTATCTCTGTGTGTGTGCATGTGCATTTGCATGTGTGTTAAGTTACTATTCCAGTCAGGAGAAGTATTGTAGGAAAATAATAGCAGGTTCCCCTTGCTTCACTAACCATGTTGATATCTACAGAGGCCCAGGGAGAAGTTTGAAGACCCAGTTTTAGCCTGCAGTGGTGAAATAACCCTTTCTTGCTCTGCTCTCAACTTATACCTTAGAGGGAAGCTAAGACATTCACTTCCATTTGTCAGTCAGCCTGTTCCCACAGGCTTAGAACCTGAGGAGATCCACTTAAACAAGACCAAGTTTATAATATGGTATGTTAATCAACCAACATAGCATATAATATAAAAGGAATACTAATAACAGGAACCAGGAAAAAATAAATGATAAATGATAATTGTTTACATAGAAGGTTAATATGAAGCCCGTAGAAAATTAATACATTTATAAAATGTTTTTCACTAAATTGAAGGCTTTCTAAGGAGAAGGATAAAAATAAAGCAGTTACACAATCGTGTTTTACTAAATCTACACGCACCAATCTTAAGTGCTTTTTTTAAAAAAAGAAAGCATGTTGCAGATTTGGGGTGTTAAATAACATATAACATAAACTAAAATATACTCCTGATTATTGTTGATTTGTTTTTATCGACTGGTTGATTGATTTTGACAAGTCTTACGTAATCTGTGCTGAACACAAATTTAAGGTTCTCCTGCCTCTACCTCCCACATGCAGGGGTCAGGGGAGTAGTATGTGCAGTTTTATTTGTTTAACTTTAATAAATTATGTTTACCACTTAACATGGACTACTGGTTCTTTTAGATGTTAATTCCATCTTAAGTAGAATTTTCTGTGATTGTTTATCTTAAAACAAGCAAATCTCATGTAAATAAACATGGTTCACTTCTCTTGAGCAAATGTTACAGTCTACATTTCAAATACAGGAATAAGCATGGACTCTAAAGTTTTCTAGAAAGGGTTTAGGAAAAAGATCAAAACCATAATGTTGTAATTCTTTTTAATCATAGTAATAGGGGTAATTTACCCTGATATCATATTTATTGCCAGACAGTAAGAAAAATAAAGCAATTATAAGTGATAAAATATAATTTTACTTCTTTTGGATTAATCAAAATGAATTGCCAATTTTTTTTACTTTGTTTCATAAATAATATTTAAATACGAGAGACTGCAGCTATGCATGAGTTGTAGAAAATAATCAGTATAAATCAATCACCAACATTATACGAGACATTGTATTCATACAAATCTAAACAGCTATGCATTTGTGTTTGTAGTGATGGTGATTTTGAAAGACACTGAAGAAACTGCTTATGAATTCTAATGTTGTATGCTTGCATATACTAAAATTCTTCTCATAAACTCTCTCTTAATGCCCTTCTAAAGTTCATACATTCAGGTATTTTCCCAAATGTTGACAAAACTGGTCACCAAAATCCCATGGCTTAAAGCAAAGAGAAGGTGCTTTTGCATTCCTTATCAGAAAAAATTTAAGCCAAATATTTATATTTCAAAAACACACCACAAAACTGCTATTTTCTTTCACTTGTAATGCCCAAAAGACAAGGGCTTTGATGCTTCTAAATTTTGAACTAATTGTCTTAAGCCTTATGACTATTGATGCATCCGCAGCGTTTATAATTTGTAACTGGGTTCATTCTAACAGTCTGAATCAAAGCAGACTAGAATGGATAAGAAAGGCCAGGGGCTTTAGCACCAGAGTTTTCCTAGTGAGTAGAACTCTCAAAGAGAAATGTGAGGACAATATTCTGCTCTAAGGGGGTGGCATTTTCGTGCTCCAACCTGAGTCAAACCCAACTTGGAAACACCCAAAACAGTTACAGTCAAAGGTCTTGTTGAACAGGTGGTATTTTATAATTAGAAACAAAATGCCCAGGATTAGCTAGGATTTCTGGTGATGAGAACTTCCAGATTGAAACTCCACAGCTACACTTAAACTCAGTATCAATTACCTACCCTGTATGAGACCAGAGTAAATGTATACATTCATCTAAACATGTAGGACACTCCCATCAGAAAAGCCGGGTGAGACAAAAGAAGGAAAAGAGGAGAGTATGAGTTAGCTGGGATGGTCTGGGTGTTCTGTGTTTGACAGCTGATACTAGCTAGGTTACATTTTAGAAGGGTTACATAATACATCTGACACAGTCCTAAATACATTAGCATGTAGTTTTCCAATTAAAAAGGACATTGGTTCTGTGACACAGTCAGTAAACAGCGCCTGGAGTTAAGGGGGTGGGGAGTTGGAATTGTCTGTTTTTAAAAATATTTGTTAATTGTAACAGTCTCAGAATTACTTATTCAGTTGAATCTCTATTCACTTATGTATAATACATACATAAAACAGAGCCTGCCTTCACAGTGTGACACTGAATTACATCCTGTAGGTAAAAACAATTACGGCCGTCGTGATAGAATAACTAAAAACTGTATGTGTTATAACTGCCTTTCGGATGACGGTAAGTGCTGTGTTCCTTTATCATAAAGTTACCAACACATTTTTTTTTTGCGTTGGCTTAAAAATTATTCGACAAATTTTATGAGAAGGTGGCCATTTCATCTGTTTCTAGTGATTCTTGCAAACTACCCATTTTGCTTTTTACTTTTGCAGATTGTTTTCCCCACTTTGGTAGGATGCTCCTTGTGTGTTACTTGGTCTTACTGCTTTTTGTTTCTTCTTTTCACTGGATTTGGTCCACTGATAGTTTTTTTCTTTTACAACTAAAAAAATATTTCCCTTTGCTTATAATATCTGTTTTTCTGTATGTTTCTTAGTTTATTAATTTATTTATAAATAGAAGTTATCCTATTGAGTTCATTCAGGTATTGTCTCATGCATCTCAAACTCCATTCGGTATGCATTTATGTTCGGCAGTGCTGTAGTTCTTTGACAACCAGTTCAACGTTTATGTATATGTATATGTGTGTGTGTGTGTGTGTGTGTGTGTGTGTGTGTGTGTGTGTGTGTGTGTGTATGTGTATGTGTATGTGTATGTATATGTATATGTATATGTATATGTATATGTATATGTATATGTATATGTATATTGTGGTCGATTCTCACTATGCAGTCCCAGCTGGCCTTGAGCTAACAGAGATCCAAATGCCTCGTGATCGCCAGTGTAAGGATTAAAGGTTTGTACCACTGTGCCAACCCCAGTTTCATATGGTTTTACTCAGCTACCACTAACTTGCCATTTGTTTGTATCATGGAAACTCACACCTTGGAATTTCTCACTGTGCTTCTTCTTAGTGTTTATTAAGATATTCTTTCCATCTATCTATGGCTCTTACAAAAAAGCTTACATGTTCAGCATTATTACATATTTCTGGTGGATAGAAAATTACATCACTGTATAATGGCTACTGATCAAAGAACACTGTGGTAATTTAAGTTTTGTAATATTTATCATGTTTTATAAGGCATTTATTTACTGTTTCATTGGAGCTGTTCCATTTTGATGATGGTTTCCCTTAATGAATTTCCTGTTAGGTCTTTATTGATAACATTGATTTAGCTTTTACTATTTATTTCCTAAATGTATATATTTATTTATCTCTAATTTCTTTGCATTTTATTTATTCATCTTTTTGAGGTTCCTGTGGGGAAAATATGAACCTCTGATCTGAGAAATAACTTACCTTTACCCCTTATATAAGCACGCAAAACAGTTACTCCCTCTGTTGTCTGTTACCCTGTCCCTCCAGTGACTGAGTAGAGAGGAACCGGAAGTTGTGGACTTCATACTTTATTATTATGATTTTATTTTATTATTTTATGGCTCCTCTTTCCCCATCCTTCTCCTCACCTTTCACCTTTGCTCTTGGCATATAGAGTTAAATGTCTCGAGGGCCATGTGATTCTTTTGTCAACTTGAAATGTCCATTTAGCCTCACACAAAAGAGTGAAGCATTCCTACTTTTTCTATAAACAATAAACCGTCCACAGATATATTTCCATTGGTTTACTTCCAGATTTCCTGTGTTTTCCTAAGTAACTTGCCTTTTGAAGCTGGCTCATAACTAGCTAGGTCTTGATATTTAAGATTTTTTGACAATCTGTTTTTTTCAACTGCTGTGATAATTCACTTATATTTATTGTAGTCGCCAATATTTTTTGTAGGGCCAAAATTAGGTTTATTTTTATTATTATGTTTTACCCTTTCCAATCATTGGTACTACTTTTCATAGTTTCTTGTGGATTAATATATTTTTATAAAATTTCATTGCTGGTTTTTTCTGTTGGCTTTCTAGCTATCTTCTTACACATGTGAAAGTGCTGCTCTAGGGATTATAACATGTGCGGTATGTTATTCTACTTAGAATTATCTTAGTACTCAAATGTTGCTAATCCAGTCTCTCTGAATTTGTGAATTCATAGCTGCAAAGTCTCTCAGCCATTGGCTTTCTTATGTATTTTTGCACTTGTATTCTCTGTTCTCTGCATTAATTAAAGTAGCTTCTGTGCTGTCCCTCTCTCGGGGGCTGCTATGATTTAACCTCTTCTCTCTGTGTACTATATCTTTCTAAATTCTTCTTCTTATTTTCCAGTTGACTAATTTTCCCTTTGTGTTCAAGCATCCGTATTTTCTATACAGACTAAATAACTTTTTGTTAATTTTAATGGTTCTTATTTCATTTGTAAAATTCATATTACTCTGTTATGTTGATCAGATTTTTTTCCATTATAATAGGTAATTATTTGCATCTTATACACTGCACTGTTTTATGACTTTAAAGGTCAAAATCAATCATTTATTGCTTCTCTTGTTTTTAATGTTAAGGGATTAATTTCTTATAGTCTGATTTTGAATCTTAGCACACACTCTTATTTTAATTTTTAAAATCATGTGAACAAAGACATCGTTTGAATTTTCTTATGGCCAAGCTATGTGGTCTTGTTGCCACGGACCGTTTTTCAGTTTACTGTATGAGAATAGGCATCTTTGTTTCATAGTCTTCTAACTCTCAGCTCAAGGGCCAGACTTTTTATTGTCATTCTTGTGGTGGCCCTGTGTCTCAATGGATGCCTACTGGTAGCTTGCAGTTCTGTACTCAGACTTTTATTTATTTTTATTTTACTACTAATATTAAAATATTATTTTATTATAATTTGTGTGTATGTATGTATGTATGTATGTATATATGTATATATGAATGTCATTTGTGTACAGGAGCCAAAAGAAGGCATTAGATCTCCTGGAGCTTTAGCTAAAAGCAGTGTATGAGCCACCTTCTACAGGTAGTGAGAGCAGGTCCTCTGGAAGGGCATCAAGCAGTCTTAACTACCAAGCTATCTTTTCAGTTTCTTTTCTCAGAGGTTTTTTTTTTTTTCACATCTCAGTATTTTATTTTCAAAACAAGATTGTTGGAGGCTTAATCATGATATAAAACCAAGAATTATAATGATCTTACTTTTGCTACTAAAAGGGGACTGTCAGGCTCGGGTGTTACATGCAACAGGACACACACATGTGTGTGTGTATGTGTGTATCTCCATATCTATATATCTATGTCTATGTCTATATCTATATCATCCATATCTATATCTCTGTGTGTGTGTAAAACAAATATGTCTTTTTGGAAGGCATCAACATATACAGTAGGCTATACAGTATGCAAGTCTTTTTTAATATAAAATTTTTATTGATTAGTTGAGAATTTCACATAATGTACTCTGATCACCCTTATTTCCCAGTCCTCTTAGATCCACTGTTAAAAAAAAAGTCAAAAAAAACATTTTAAAAAGTCCAATTTGTCTTATCTATGTACTTACTGGAGCACAGTCAAACTCAGTGTCCACTTCCTTAGAGAAATCTGAGTCCTCCCCATCTTCACTCTGCCAGAAGCCATCTATTGTGGACAGGTACTCTTAAGCATACTTAACACAATTTTAAGGAGTTTTCTTCTACGGTGTTCTGTTTAGGTTGTTAATTTTTTTTTTTTTGTGCAGGGTTAGGTATTGTCAAGATTTTTAAATTCAGCCTTTTATTTATTTGGTTTTATTTGGTTGTCTTTGATTATAGAGACTATTTAGTGCCAAACTATTTATTATTATGCCTCAACCTTGATTGAAAGTGTGGGCATTTTGTACTATATACACATGTGTAAATTAAGAACAGCCTTGAATAACAAAAGCCAATTTACCTTAGCTATTATTATTATTAATAATATTACTGCTACTATTTCATTTAGTAAGTATAAAACTATAAAATGATGATCAATGACATAGAATTCCATTGTCGAATTTATTCTATCATAATCCAGGCCAAACCGAGCTCCAATTAATCTGCATACATTTCAAAGCATTTAATGTTTATTTTGTCATGTTTTATAACAGCCTCTCTCTTCTTGGTGTAATACAAAGAATATCTGATATCTCAGGAGAGAAGCTACCAACATTACATGAAATTTTAACAAAGGCAAATGACATTTGCATTCTCTGCATTTACCCAGGTCCCTATTTCCATTATGCACTTGATGTTTTGAAAACATTTTGACTTTCTCATCAGTGACGGATTATTCTCGATCTCAAGAGTTAATTACCTCATCTACAATCTGACTTCTAGTGAGATGGATGATCGTGTTCTATCACCAGGTAAATATATAGCAGATATTTTACCTCTGCAGCTAATCAGATTTCGTGTTGTGATGGCAAATATTTGGGAGGAAATGCTAATGTTACATGCTCTTGTTTGTAAAAACAATTCCTTTAACTCGCATACTGCATCACCAAGTATTGCAAGGGTTTGAGTAGTTGTCTCAGACCATGTCAAGCATCCAGCAGTAGAGCTTATAGAAAATGGCAAGACCACAGTTTCCTACTGACTGCTAGCTTCCATTCAACTGGAGAATAATTGAAGCTGAGTTCAGAGATTCCCTTTGCTTCCTTTCCCACCTTGCTTCCTGTGTTTCAGACACATGCCGTAGGTTACAAATCCATGTAAAGCCTTAATTACAATTAGCATCTGGCAGCTGTTGAGTTACAGAGAGTTGTTGAGTCACACTAGAGTCAAAAAAGGAATTCAGGAATAGAAAGCAGAAGCTACCCAAATAGGGTAAAAAGAAAAATAAACCCATGTCATTGCAGCTGAAGTACAACACCATCAGTACAGCCTCCCTCACAGTGTGAGTGACAATGAAGCTAATGGCTTCCAACAATCCTAGAGCCTAATTCTCCATAAAGAGAGAAAGAGAGAGAGAGAGAGAGAGAGAGAGAGAGAGAGAACCATTGCCACTGTGGTCAGTGCCATGCAGCATATGCTCTGACAGCCTTTTTTATAAGTATGTTATGGATGCCCAAGACAAATACTTCAAGAGGAATTGGCATGGACAGAGAAGTCAATGGATACCTAATAGAAAACGGTACTGATGTTGTTTGCTCAGATGATGGTACCAAATCAGATGTGTTAAATAATTTTGTTTTTATATTGCTGCTTATTAGAAAGAAACGTGTCCTGGAAAAACAAAGCAGACCAAAGAATGACAGACCTTTCATTAGGCCTGATATTTTTTTTTTTTTATATAAAACAGCAAGAAACTAATTAACATAATATCTTGGTCTTTCTTAAAACATACACATCTCAGATTATAAATGGTGAGTTATAAAACAGTTGTAAAACACAACTGAGGAAATAGAAGGAGAGCAGCAAGTTATTTATCAAAATATGGATGGTACTATGGTAAATTGGGCTGGAAAACACATGTCAATTTTTTACGATTATCTGGGATAATAGAGGAAAAATGAATCTGTGGGAACCATGGAGAGAAAAAGACTTCATATGAATTAGAGGAGCAGTTGTCACTTGAAGAGCTTTGGTGACTTTCTCTTCTGTGCTTCTGCTTCATACTTTCAAAAGGACGCCAGTTAATGTGTGTGTGCATGTGTGGACAAGTGCCTGAGGGTATGCACATATGTGTGTACATAGAGTTCAGAGTACAACCTCTGCTGTCTTTCGTCAGAGATCAGCCATTGCTTTTAAGACAAAATCTGTTATAAGTCTGTTACTCACCAAATAAGCTAAACTAGCTGTCCATACAGTTCCAAGGACTTAGCTTTTTCTCCCTCTCAATCCAGGATTACAGGCACACATCACCATGCTCAACTCTTAAAATCACACTAATTCAGACAACCAAAACTGAAATTCTTAGATGAGTCTATCTATGCCATATTTTCAACATAGCTGTGATATAATTTTTCTAGGATGTCACATTCCGTACCTGGTCCACCCTTGGGATTGTCATGATCATATATTGAATTGAACTCCAGAGGAAATCATGCTTTTGTCTTCTTAAAGCTTCAGCCTTTCTAGAATGGGGTTGTAAAGCAAAGATATTTATTTCATTAGGACGGCCACATTGGTGGGACATCCATTTATCTTTTTCTTTAGGAGTGGGAGTCTTTGTGTGGCTTCAAGTCCAGCCTCAAATTCCTGCTTTAGTAGATATCATGTGCAATTGACACAACCCTTCCATTTCTCTCTTCAGCCCTACACATCTACCAAAAAACAAAAACAGGAACAAAAAACAAAAACAAAAGAATGAGATCCAAAAAAGCAAAAAACAAAAAACAAAAACAAAAACAAAAACAAAAGAACTTGAATGCCAGGCATGGTGACATACCTTTGTAATTCCAGCAGACACAAGACAGGGAAAAAGGAGCAAGAGTTTAAAAGGTGCTTGGCTATATAGTGAGTTCAAGGCCATTCTGGGCCACATGACCTTCCTCAAAATACTGCTGCCACCACCATCACTACCAAGAACAACTTTAATCATACCTGTATTCATTCACTATGTAAATACGTTTTCTGTACAGCCAAAACATTTAGTACAATTGCACTTAAAATATGATGAATGACGGGGGTTGTTTTAGAATTGAATGGAAAGAAGGATCTTGTAGGTAATTGCTGCTGGGAAATGCAGGGTTCCTCATGCCAGGCTGTGGGTAGCTGGCTGGGAACGCTCTGGGTTCCTCCAGGGGGAAGTTAGGCATGGCTGCTGTGGCTCCATGGTTCCTCACAGTGCAGCCCCAATGACACAAGAAAATCCATGGGTTTTTTATAGGCTTCAATGTCATGGTGGATGGTGGATGGATCTGGATGCATCCCCAATAAAACCCAGGGCAGACCTGAGTTAAATAGGGAGGGAGAGAGGGGGAGGGGCTGGGGAAAAATGCTTAATTGGCTCCACCTCTGGCCCTGAGGCCTGTTCCTTGTGACTGTTGGCCATAGACCTCTCTTTGGGAGTGGTTGTTGGAGGGCTGAAGCTAAATGAAAAGAACCAGGGCCTGGGAGCAGAGCTGAACTCCTACTGTCCAGTAAGGTTCTGGGGTTCTAAGCTCATGCTTGACCAAGCACCCAGCTGCTTCTCACAGCCCATCAACCCACAGGATATAGAGAAGAAAGAGCAGCAGCAATTATGGAGCCCTCATTCCTGTAATCAGTGTGCATTCATAAGGCATACTAAAAGTTTGTTGTCCATGACATAAATGGCAGATACTATGAACAGAGAGACAGCAAAACACATGGGAATAGACATAGAGTAAGTAAAATATAAGACCTAAAAGAATGGTACCATGGGACGAGGTGAGCCAGGGTAAGGAACCCTACTCATTTATGCATTCATTCATCCATCTGACTAGTATTTACTGATGCATTTTAAGTGCCAAGCCTTGTACTAATGGCTTGTGATGTAAGCAATGGAATCTGATCAAGGTTTCTGTGTCTTTGGAACTTATGTATTAACTGGAGAAGACAAACAAGAGATAGTTGACATAATGTAAATAATAATGTAGGTCCTTAGATGGTGGTGAGTGCTTGAAAGGATACAAGAATAAGAGAGGGCAAGGGGATGAGTAATTTTGAATCTAGAGAGCTCAATGAAGAGGTTATATTTAAGGAAAGTCTCTTTACCCAGAAGGGCTTGCAAGTGCTTTGCCAGTGAGCCATGTTCTCAGCCTTCAGCAAAGACTTCAGAACATGCAACAAGGCAGCTCGTTAGTGCTTTGCAGGGACCTTACAAGGAGGTCATTAGAGAGCTGGGCACTGTAGGGCTTTGGGTTTGACTTTTCTGTGACTCTACAGCCTTGCTTTTAAAATGTGAGTATATGTATATAATGTGTTTTGCATACACATTTGTGTGGTCATACATGCCAGTCTCAGAGGACAACCATGTGCATGGGCTTTTGACTTTCCACTTAGTTGATATAGAGTTTCTTGTTGCTCATTGCTGTGTACATTAGGCTGGCTGGGTGACAGGCATCCAAGGGTTCTCTTGTCTATATCTCATCATAGAAACACTTAGATTAAAAACACTTGTGTGGCATTTGTTTCCCCTTGAGTCATCTCCTCAATCAAACCTAGGAATTTTAGTTAGAGTGGAAGAGAAAGCCATTGGGTTTTAGGGATGGCATTGTCTCATGTAAAACTGAAAACGACTGCTCTGACTATTGCTTTTGATTATTGGGGGAGAATGGATAAGAATAGAGTCACAGAGTTGACAGAGAAGGAATTTGAACAGAATGATTATAGCTCACTGAGAAGGAAGCTTTCTAGTTGTGGGGAGTAGCAGACTATGCTCTGAATTGTGGTAGACTAACATTGATACTTTTAGATCAAAGACCTGAAGGATAATAGAGTCACTATCAATGAGAACAGGAAACTACAAGACCAGGTGTGTGTGTGTGTGTGTGTGTGTGTGTGTGTGTGTGTGTGTGCACATGCATCAAAGACCAATATTCATAGATCTCCTGTTGAGTATGAGTTGCATATTTGACACACAAGTGGAGATGCTGATGTCAGAGCAAAATATATCGGAGAGAGTGGTGATATGAAAAATGTAGACTTGCGAGTCACTGACAGACAGACGCTGTTTAATAATACAGAGATGGACAACATCACCAGAATGAGATAGTGTAATAGTGTAGACAGAAAGACTTACAATGAGCTGAGCTGCTCTGCTTTCTAACATGCTCAGATGTATTTTGGGCTCTTCTTATTTAAGTATTTAGAGCAAAAAGGGCAGAGCAGAAATACACGGAGAAACAGTAGCACGGGCAGAAGAAGGAAAGCCTTCAGTGCATGGGTGATTACAAAGTAGGCAGAGAAAGAATATCAAAGAGGAAGGACTGGGGCTCCAGAAACGACTCAGTCACTGAAGTGTCTGCCTTGTAAGCATGTACACCCGAGTTCTGGATCCCAGCATCCATGTAAAAGGCCAGGAATGGCTGGGGTAGCACCTGACTCAGAGTAGTAACTGCTGCTTCACAGGAGTGGGTGGAGTGACAGCATGCATGGGTACAGGTGCTGGGCTGTGTAGATGGCAGGTGTCGCTCAGTATCAAATTCTGTGTGAAGGCAAAAAGGAAGCTCTTGGGACTTAGGGGTTGTGGGTACAGGGTGGAGAAAAATAGTTGAGATCTAGAGAGGTGGTAGAATATCCAAATAATTTAGTAAACACACAGAACTGATATGGGGATTTGGGGAAAGTTTTAGACTTTTTTTTTTAAAAAAATTGCTAAGCACAAAGTCATATAGAACTTATAATTCATATGGGAAAAAATAAATTATGAGGCATACTCTGAGTTTGAAAGGGAAGACGATAAATGCAGGCTGGCTTCTTGTGTTGCCCCCAAGCCTGTCAGCCTGAGTTGGATTTTTTTAAACACACATGCTAGAATAAGAAAGCTGATTCCTACAGATTTTTCTGTAACCTCCACACACACCCCATGGAACAAAAATGTAAATGTAATGTAGGACCATCTTGTTTCAAAAAGTGAGCTTCTACATCAAGAAGACAAGAGCATGTAGGATCACGGGCCACATGTAGTTTACATTGTTCTAGTGTGTAAGTTCTTACCTGTAACTGTAATCCTCCTCCACATGAACTAATTAGAATTGTGCCTGAACCTTAGAGTCTGCTTCAGAGAAAACAAGCACCTTCTAGAGACAGGGTCATTATCTTCAACCAAGGAAACTGACATTTTTAGATTCACAAGTGAATGGCACAAGAACAGAGGAGCTTCTGCCACAAGTAACTCAGTCACTGGATGCAAAATGCACAGAGTTAGGTTGGTCATGGTACTTGGGACACTTAAGAAAAAGCTTTATATTTTTAACATTAAAAAACTAGGTTAGAGACAGTACTTCAAATATAATAATGATATATGTTTCTATCAATGCAGATGCAGAATATTGTTTAAATGATATTTTTTAGGGCAGGGGCTGGAACCCAGGGCTCTTTGCAAGCTCTCTAAATATTCTCTACCACAGAGGTACCCCTGAACTTTACATGCTTTCATAGAGGAAGCAGCTAGCAAATAGAAAAGTGCCTGGGACCCAAGAGAGGTGACATACAACACAGTCGGGTTTCTCCTGTGGAATCTTTGCAAGTACCAGGAATTAACTTAAAAAGTAGAATTGAAAGCCTTCACCAGATTTTCAAAGACATACCTTAAAGGGCTATAAAAAAAAAACATTCTTGTGTTGTGGTCTTATACTGTTATCAACCTGGAATGCAAAACCAACACAATTCTGGGTGTTTGGATAGAGGAATCTCATGGCTGCTTGGCCTTTTTCAGAGGCCAAGGAAGAGGAGCAGTGTCTGGTCTCTACTGTCAAGTGTCCTGGCCAAGCTTATTCCATAGTACTGTCATCAAGCCTCTTTTAATTAGTGCAAAATCATTGCAGGCAACTTCTTCATAGTCTCAAAGTATCTTTCAGAATTCACTCAATCATTTCCTACTATGCGAATTTCAGAGAGAATATTTATCAGGATTTTTTTTTTTTTTTTTTTTTTTGTTAAAGGACTCAACAGCAGTCATGTAGCATTGCAAGGCTTCAAACAAGGAGCAGAACATCACCAAGACCCCTGTGCTGTCCGGAAGTTGCCGCACACAACCAAGTGGGGCATATAGCTCTTGGGTCCCCATGGCTTTTCTTTTGTTTAAACTGGGGGTCACTTCTGGCCTTTCATTCTTTCTTCTACCACCAACTTCCCCCAGAAAAACTGTCACATGTATGCAATGACAGGCAGTTAAATCCAGGCTGGTAATTGTTTTCTAGGGAGATAATTCTCTCCGCAAAGGGCTTCTATGTGCTTTATGAAAAACATTTGTGCTGTCTGATGCATTAGGAGACTTCACCTGAGAGCCAATATTCCCCTTATTAAGCTTGCTCTCTCTTCAAAGGGGACAATGGTTTTGTTTGTCCCCTCGTCTCTTGTGTACAGACCACCACGGAAATTGCTCTGTGTCTGGGCCAAGTCCGATATCCCCATGTCACGAGGGGTTAGGAGGCCCATTAATTCTTGGGCTCTCATTTCAGGTTGGTTAGGGATCAACAGCAGATTATTATTTCAAACATTTATTTCTTGCTTCAATTTCCTCTTTTAGAATTGCCTCCAAATCACTTTCTCTTGTGTATGGTGTGCTCAATCTCCATTCGGATAAGAAAATCAAAATGGCCCTTTCAGGAAACCTATCCATCAGCATTATCAGGAACACATCCCACAAAGGCTTTGGTTGGCTTTCCTGCCTATCTGCCAGGTTTTGTACTTTTTTGTACTTAAGTCTCCCCCCAAGAATAGCTGCCATTATACCGCGCACACAGCCCCAAGGGCACCTACTGTTCGTGTTTCAAACTGATTAGTTCAATTCAGTTCTACAAAGAGACAAAGGGGTGGGTTAAGATTCAGCCAGGGATACAGAGTTGGGGGAAAGCTACACTCCAGCTTACGGGATCTCACAGGCTAAGAACCACAATGAACAATATACAATTACAATGTCATTTTATGTCGCTATAAGCCTTTTTTCTTCTTCTCCATCAATATCGGCAGGAGTGCCAGGGCCGATGTAGATAGAGGTAACTCTTTGTGCTTTAGAAAACAGATGCTACATGACAAACCTGTAACCTTAGAGAAGTTACTTAGTCCCCTGAGTCCTCACACTCTTCAGAAAACAAATATAAGCAGAGCTGACCTCATTCGTTTGTCTGTTCATCCAGCAAACACTTGAGGCTTCCTATCTGGTGATTCTGTGCTATGTGTAAAGACTGGATTATAAACACTTATGAAATCTCATATTATGCCCAAAACAAGACTATGAGGAAAGCCCAGGGCTCTAGAGAAAGAAAAGAATATTCCCAAGGCCACAGAAAATGGAGGCGGAGAAACCTCCATTCACAAGTGCCTTCTTTTCTCACTTCAAAGCCATGCTGTCTAGTCCGGCCTAAAGACTCTCTATGATGTTCTGTTTCCGTTGAGAAACCTAGGGGGAACCCAGGGAGCAGGTACATGGATACTTCTTCCAATTAAAATCATAGCAGGTGGGAGGGGCTGGGATGAAATCTCTACGGACTCTGCAGCAGAGGACAGCAAAGCAAATGAGAGTCTTTCACAAAGGGCTCGCGGCCCCAACGTTGTTTTCATTTCAACTTCTCCAATCAAAGAAATCATTTATAGATTATTAATGTGGATCAGGTTTTGACGTTTCTCACGGTGCTTGGGAGGATTGAACCGAGGCCTTAGCGTCCATCCGATGGAGCTGCTCAGCTGTTTAACTCTAGGCCGAGCTCTGCAAATGGGACCTTAACTATACAAATAACCTCTGGATCCCACCGAAGGAAAATAAAAGAAAATACTGCATAGTAAACAACAGGTAAGAAAAAAAAATAGATATTCTTAATCCTGCTATTTGCCATGATGGAAACAAACAAGCAAACAAACCAAGCAACCAAAAAAGGATCATATTGGGCAAATTCATTCTTCCTTCATTTAACAGACATTTCTAGGAAGCTAGTACACTTGACTCAGTCTCTCTCTTTGTCTCCCCTTCTCTGTTCCTCTATCTCTTCTGTCCCAATCTCTCTCCTCCTGCCTCTCACCTCTTTTTCCTCCTCTTTCTTTCTTTTTTTAAGCCCCAAGTACTGGAGATGGGGGCTGTCGATATGCTTGATCACCCAGCCCTTATTTCTATAAGCACATTTTGTTTGTGTTTCCAATATATAAGACATTAAGATACTTAAGATACGTGTTCTACTGTGGTGAACAGAGCTGAGCATCCTTTGGTCTCAGTGGATAACTGGGTACCACGTAGACAGTTGCCTGCTCAAGTATTCCTCTCCCTCTGCTCCACCAGACAATTTTGGCTCCTTTAAGCAATGTAAGTTTGGGCTAGGAGGGTAGGTGCACAGCAAGTCTTTCCTGAATTAATTAAGTTATTAAGACTAAAAATTGGAAAAATATCTTAATTCTATGTACAGTAAATGTCAAATTTTCATTTTACTGTGTGCTTCATCTTTCTACCTCCTACAGACTTTATTTGTCTTAAGTATGTATGGGTATTAATATTGATACAAATATTCAAACTGTCTTTATTTAGTAGTTGGGGCCGCATCTTGGCAATGGAGCCTCTTCAACTTATTTGAGAATTACATTTTTTAGAAGAGAAAACAACTGGCTTATCAAACAAACAAACAAACAAACAAACACTTAATACAGTCATATGCTAAGGACAAGAGCCTCTGACCAAACAAGGAGACTATGCAGATATGTTTTTATTTCTTTGCACGGTATCAGGTTTTATTTCAAACAGGAAATTATCTGGCGCTCACTTTGCACATCACAGAGTCAAGCTTCCTATGTTTTACCGACGTTTTCCTGTCTTTATAGTTCACATAAAGACATGCTTCTGAGACCTCCAATAACAAAAAGTTTATTTATGTATTTATTTCTGCATGGCATGTGCTGAGGAGCCGGCCTGCTCAGCAAGCATTTCACAGATTAGACCACGCGGATGGTTTCAGGCAAGTCTCCCTCCTGCTCCTGCGCATTGGCTGATAAACACTTCAAAGTAAACCGTTCATAAATATGAAATGAAAAGCCGAGGAGTCGTTATGCAGAGCTTTGAGATACAAATCTCTTTATTCCCTTCTGAAGTGGGGTTTGATTGACATAATGAGTCATAGACCCTGTCCAGGGACACACTGCCTTTTCCCCTCCTTTCCTCTAGAGACAGGGAAACTTTAAAGAAATCCACTTCAGAACTTGGTGACAGACAGCTTACTTGAAAAAATAATAAAGTTGAATCCTATATTAAATAACTTATTATTTGACGTTAACGCCAACTATGACAACCACGACATATGTCAAAGCTTGACTACCCAACCTCACAAAAACATTATTAGCTACAACTCTAAGAAAACAATCATATCATAATATCTTTTTTTTTGTATGTATCATTGCTTTATAGATCCTATAGGAGAAAAAAAAGTGATACACAATCAATGCAGAGAGGGCACCTAAAACCTTAAAACCTAAAAGGCCATGAGAAGAAGCCTAGGCAGTTGGGGGAGTAATGGTTGTAGAAACCCATTTTTTTGAAATCAATGCTTCCCATGGGGGAACAATCATACAGCTGAACTTTCTATGAAAAACAGCTTTCAGAACAATGCAGAGGAGAGATTTGATTTTCACTCAGAGGATTTCAAGAACGGCTTGCCTGAAAGAGCTGAACAACTTAATGGAGTCAACACATTAGGTAGTGTCAATGCTCCAGAAATCAAGGAGAACCAGTGCCAAAGGATAAGAAGTAGGAACCTTTCTAGAAGAAGCCTCCATTTCTCAGCTGCCAGAGAGTTCTGCCTTTGAAGAATGGAGCTTTTCGTTGCCAGATTTTTTCATTTTCCTAGAAGGTCTGAAATCTAGGTTCAGTGTGGTATTTTTCCCTTGCTGAGATGGGGGAAGTCATATTTTTTTAAGGGTGGCTAAAATAAAGTAGGCTTCTGAGCTGGTGGTGTGCATTCTCTACTTTGCAGCCTTGGAAGTAATTACTCAATTTTTTTTTTTTTTTTTATATAAGAAAAGAAAGAGGATGAAAAAGAGTAAAGACTTTAAATGACAGAATGTGGAGAAGGAGTCTTAAGTAACCATTTGAATGTTTCCAATCCCCCCTCCCCGCCTTTTTTCCTGGTTCCGTGTGGATTCTGCTAAGGCTGCAGGGATTGAAGAGAACTTGATTAAAACTGTCCCCCAAGGCCTCTTCTACTGGAGCAAATGGATCCTTTTATTTAAGTAATGATTGTTTTTGTTTGGCTTTCTAAGACAGAATCATCTGAGGAAGCCCAAGTTGGCCTCAAACATCACAGCCTCCCATCTCAGTCATCTAAATACTGGCCAGAAACTTCTGGAAACAGCTAATTAGGACCATTTTGATACTAAATAATTAAGAGGTCACTTAGAAGTGACAAAACTTTTGGGAATAATGGCACATATCTAGACTCCCAGCACTGGGTAGGCCAAGACAGGAAGATCTTGGTTTCAAGGACTGTCTGGGATACATAGTGAAAACCAGTCTCAAAAAATAAAATGCCATGACAAAACTACCAAGAAACCTGAATTATTTTATTTGCCTTCCCACTGTAAGTACCTGACTGGTACTGAAAACAAATAGAATTCCCTCTAATAATTTCCTTATGACATGGGAGGCTGTAGCAATCATGGCTTAAAGTGGTAACACCACAGAGAAATAAAGCTCTCTCTTTAGCAGGGCCACCCATAGGAGAGACTCAATTATATTACTAATATCAGAGGCCATAGGAATAAATATTTATTCTGCCTGTGGACAGTTCTTCATAGGTAAGGATTTGCTTGTTTCATTCTTTCAATTTAGCCAAAATAAATCCATCAATGATGGATTGTAGGGAGATAGATTTTATAGAAATTATATACAATTAAATCATCCAAAAGAATACATTGATAACTGACCATTAATTGAAAATCCAATAATTGTAAATGTACAGCTGATAATGAGGATTCTGTAACCCACGGAAAGGTATAAAACTGTTCAGTAGAAAAGCAGAGACTCAAATACTGGCTCAGGTCAGGGACATAGCTCAGTACTAGAATTGGTGTGTATTATAATCTAGACTGGTGCAAGAACCTCCAAAACCAAACAGGGTCAGTACTCTGTTCCCTATTTGTCATAATATAAAGAGTTGGCCACTGAATGCTTGTGAAAATCCTTAGTCCAAGTTGTTATGGTACAATATCCATGGTTTATTTTTTAGCTGTTATATGACTGATAGTTTGAACTATAAATTACAAAACAACAGCTAGAAATAGCAAGAATATCCTATGTAACATATAATACTTTTTCATAAGTAGCAAGGTAGGTAATACTTACATTTTATTTCTGAATAAGCAATATTCTTTAATTGGAAATTGTACAAGATAGTAAACATAAAAGAGAGGATGTCCCAACTTAATGTATGAGAGACAACATCTATCCTATACACTAACAACAAAATACTACATACATAGCCTAGCATAGTCACTGACAGAAAAGATATAGGAGTTATATAATGCATATACAACTCTGCATAGTTACACTTGTGTGCATGAAATATATATGGCTATAAGTACATGCATAGAAATAATGGATCTGAAATATGAAAATACTCCATATATAAAGTACATATGTTTATATATAGATATATGTGTATTTGTATATGAGTGTTTTTATATATATACTAATATATTATAAATCACACACTAAGAATAATAAGAAATAACTCCAAATAATTCATAAATGGTTCAATTTCACAGTAGGAAAGATTGTGTGGCATAGTGCAAAGGGGCTTTGGAATTAGATTAAACAAAGTTCAAATCTTAAAGCTATTAGCTTTGGGACCTTAGATAAATTTCCTGGCCTTTCTGAATCTCAATTTCCTTATTTATAAAATAAGGATCACAATATCAACTATATTAAAAGATACAGACTAGAGCTCACATATGGGAAAAGAAAACTAGACCTGTCTGGCAATGAATGTAAACCATTATAATATGAACTTGAAATCAAAACAGTTGTTGCTTTGAGTTGGAAGAGGAGGGCAGGGAAGACACAGAAATAATATTTTCTGGGTGAAGAGTGTGTGTTTCTATTAGGTGTGGGGTGATGGTGTGTGACTCAGACATTAACTAACATTCCATTCTAATAAGCATCTCAAATGGGCAGTTTTATGGTCCATAAATTATGCCTCAATAATCCTGTGGAGAAATAGAACAGTTATCTATGGGAACTTCCCTATATGCACAGAAGCAGCAGAAAACCCGCAATTGGGTCAATATTCAAGGTGTGCAGACCATGTGACCCAACCAGCCAGCTGTAGTAGTTCTTTTTACACCCTGCTCCCCCATCATGAACTGAAAAGGAAATAGGAAATCTCAAGGTGCTAAGAGCAACATCACTACAGCACAGTGGCATTCATTTGATGCCACAACCAGATTTAGTGGCTAAAATATCCCCCAAACAATATGCCATAACTAACTCTGCCTTTATTATCATAAAGGCGCATATTATCTTGGGCTTAAAACACTCCATGTTAACCACTAGTATGAAAAGAATAGTCTTTCTAAGAATAAATGTAGACCAGAAGATTTTTCCATCTCTGGGACGTTTTTAAATCCTCTAGCTTGAAAATAGTTTGATTAGAAGGGGAGCCCTGGGTTCATGCGTTCTGTCTCAGTCTGGGGAGAAACAGCTGTCAGTCACATCACTGTCCTCCCTCCACTGTCCCTGGGGGACAACTTAAGCAGGCTGTTGCCAGGATAAGCACTCCTTGGGGACTTGCCAGCTCGTCATGGCCTGCAGCAGCAAAGCAGTGCATCTCTCTCCACTTGGTCTATTAGCCCTTTGACTTCCTTCCTTCATGCACAAATATAAATATAATGCTTAAGTGAATGATTACCACTGTCCCCAAAGAAATTTCAATTAAACACTTGGAATCCTTAGGAATGATACCTAGGGGGATTCCAAATAGAGCTATAATTCGTTATGTATTATTAAGTCTGGCCTCAGATTGTAAATCTCCTCTTTTCTCTTTTAGTATTAGCTGGAGTTTTCAAAGGACCACCTCCCCTATGCTTTGAGCAATTCCCCCCCCCCCATACCCTCAGTAGAATTGGTGGTATGAAGCTGTCTCTGAACAAAAACAGCCAGTGGTCCTGTTGGCATGGTGGGTGGCCCACATTGCACTGCCCAAATGCTAACGCTTTGCATAGGGACACTTTTCTGCTCAAAGCAAAGGGCATCTAAAAATGTCTCATGGTTGTCCCCTGCACATTTTTCCATGTAGCACACAATGTTCCTGTCCACCATGGCCTTGTGATATCACTAGCATGAAAGCCAATAACCTGTCAATCTCTGTGAAGGGTATGGCTTTGTCTAATTAGCTACTGTGATTTTAGTGCCTGGAGCAATGTTGGGCATACAGACAGTAGGATTGTTATAAATAAATGCAATCATGTTGATAGAGGGGAGCAAAGAAGTAAGCTAGAAAGGCCAAAACAAATATTTGTACATTGGAGCCCACTGTGCTACCTGCAATGCATCTCTGGCACCCAGCACTGAAGCTGACACACAGTAGGTCACAGGATCTCCATTTTTTTCCTCTATTCCCCATCTGTATTTCCTGTACCAATGAAGAGTTTCCAGTGTGAACGGTGTTTACTGATATGAAAACAGTTACAGACAATTCTCCTGGGACCTCTGTACTACATCCTACAAGTGGAGATAGTGAATGTGTATCCTCTGGACTGGTGTTTCACAGATGTTTGCACAGAAAACAGCTTTCAAGGACAGAGAAAGTGCCTTTCTACCATAGCAAAGAACAGCTTTTAGTACAAACTCTGATGACAGAGACCATAATTCCCTGTGGAGCAGAGGAGCTGGCAGTGACCCATTATATGTGTTCTCTTCCCCTGAGCACTGGATTCTGTCCCTGTGATACCTCCCCCGACCCCAGCCCATGCCTGTAGCAATGTTCTGATTGTTCTTTGCATGTTTCTCTGTAGGAGCTGAGCCTCAGGAACGGTTACCATGCATGTGTTTCTTCCTGCTACGTCCGTTGCTGAAAGCTAACGCTTTCCTGTGCTCTAAGACAGGAGTCGGTGATCTCTCCCTAGAACCTCTGGAAATGCCACAAAGCCAGCAAAGAGAAATTGCCAAACCTACAAGGTGCTCATAAGAAGCTTCATGACCAACTTATCACTGGATGTCCCCAGGAGGAATAACCTAGAAATGATCCATTTTATCTGTCTTGTCATCTGCACTACAAGAAAAACAGACAAACAAAAACCAAAACAACAACAACAAAACTCTTCATGTGACAAGTCCACGTGCCCAATGAACCCATCTCCTGAACAAACCATGTGCTTACTAGTAAAATTAACAATGAAGATTAAATATGATAGCAGACTCCTTTCCCATTCTCTTCTGAACTGAAGCAGCTTCTTGGGTAAATTTAAACCATTTTACCCTGATAAGTAATTCTGTTGGCATTTGTATTTACCTACCATTAATAAATTAAAATGAGGAAGTTGTCTGATTAGGATTTGATTTGCCTTCTCTTTTGTGGGGTTCATCTGAAAAATATTTGTCTTGAGGCATTTAAGAAAATCAAAAACAAAATAAAACAGGTTGGTGTTCTTCCTTTAAACCAAAGTCCTCAGGGAAAAGATAGATTAAAAATAACTCCCTCCACTCAAACAAATGCTTCCAGGTGTCTTGCTGTTTGGCAGAGCTGAGCAGTGGATTCTTGACAAGGAGGTTAGGTCCTTCCGTCCTAGAGCTGGTAAAATTTCCTACGGTGTTTCCTTAAGCTACATGTACTATTGCAGTATTTGGAAGAATTTACTTAGGAACTAGATATTCAGCAAACCTCACATTCTGCTCTCTCTTCCCTGATTACTTGTTTTCTGCTCTGTTATTTGGTTGAATTAAATGATGAGGTCTAATCAGATTATATTCAGACAGAAGAAGAAAAAAGTTCCTTTTCAGGAAAAAAAAATCACTCAGGTCAATGGGTTACCAAATAATATTCCCTTCTATGCTGAGTTTCTGTGATTCATCCTCTTTTGATTTATCCAAATATAGTTTTTAAAGAAAACAGGAATATTAGCTCCTTTCCAGTACTGGGGCCTTTGCCAATTACTTAAAGAAAAATTAATAAAAAAAAATTTAATGCCACTAAAAAAGCTATTTCTACCAAAAACAGTGTCTGTATTAACATCTTAATGTACCGTTTCTCCCAGTAAAGAAGTGGGTTCAAATCTTCAGCAAATGATAATGTAATTATGCAGAAAATAATTAAAAGAAAATTTTCTCTATTTGAAGCCAGTCTACTATCTCTCTGTTGTACCTCTGTGTCATGACCTTCTCACAGACAATATGCACAAATGCTAAATGATTAATGACGAGTCCCAAACTACCTTTGAATACCCTGTATCCTGACACCCAAGGCTCTGTGCTCCCTCAGACGCATATTTGAAGTGATGATCACATTCAGACATGAAAGCTTGATTGGAGAGGGGCCTTCTAAGCTCTGGCTTTCTCTTATTTATGTATCTCACTTATCGATATCATAGAAGTTGCCTGTGAACTCTGCCATCCTTATCTCCCCATGTTCCTAGTGATGTATGCTTTCATAACAAGCTATCACAAAGCCAAGGGAAAGGACTCTGGTTCAGCGAACTTGAGTTGTGATTGAGGATTGGCTCTCTAAATTCCTTACGATCTGCTGATTGGCAGGTCTAGGACCATGAGAAGAAAGCAGAGAGTTTATCTTCACCTACAGCCTCTCTTCTGGTTAATTGGCATCTTTGCAGCACCCCCACTGAGGTGGTATGTAGGAGGAGCTAAGGTGGGAGGAGTAAGGAGAGGAAGAAGAAAAGGAAGAGGAGGAGCCAGTTGAGGGAGTGATAGCGAGATATAGCACCACGGATGACCACGAATGTGCCGAGAGCATTCCTGGGTAAAAACTTAATTGGGAAACATCTATAATTATGTGGACATATTGTTATTGAGCATTACCAAATACATAAAGCCTTTGATTAATATATAAGCTTTAGAGTCTCATTTCCTACCAGGCCTGCGGCAATGGAGGAATGGTCGATGCACAGCCTAGCTTTGTGGAAACAACATGGAAGATTGGCAGAGCCATCTCCCATGCTGGCGTCTCGTGGGTGGCAGGGCCAGTGTCTATGACCGCCTGAGGGGACAACCTGAGCTGAGCAGCGGTGGTATCCCCCACTCCGCTCATGGCCGCAGGCCTAGGCTAGTCGGGAACATGGCGGCTGATTAAGAAAAGCCAGGTTGGATGCAGCCATTTTAAGTATCTCCTGCAACAGTGGTACACTGAAAGGAGCCTTGTGATTTACTGATTTTGAAAATTTAAAAGGAATATTCCTGCCTTCATCTACAGATGTCATTACCTGCCTACTGTAATTCTTTCTTTGCTTGCTCTAGGTATCAGGAAAAAGATTCTCCAAGAAGTTAAATGGGCAGATATTTCTTTCTGCTTTCTCTCTGTGTGCCAGCTTCCATGAAAATGTCTCCTTGTCATTAAAGTCAAGAGTCAAAGTGAGGACACATCCAAGGGCATCTAAAGCATAAGCTTTTTTGTTCTAGTTGATGTCCTGAATGAGTGAAGATAACCATCTAATCTTGCTTCTATTGCTGTGATAAAACACTAACCAAAAGCCACTTGACAAAGGAAGTCCATAGCTTACAGTTGTAGTCTACCAAGAAGGAAAGTTAGGGTAGGAACTTAAGGTAAAAACATGGAGGAGGCAGGAATAGATACAGAGTCTACTGAGGATGACGGTGGTTACTGCCTTGATCTCCATGATTGTTAGAACAAGTTGCCCAGGGGTGGACCCAGTTCACAGTGGGCTGGGCTCTCAGCCATCAATCACAAATAAAAAATGCCCCCTCAAAGTTGCTATTTGCCAATCTGATGGAGGCATTTTCTGGGTTAAGGTTCCTCCCCACAGATAATTCTAACTCGTGTCAAACTGACAGAAAACTACCATCATGCCAAGCGGATCGGATTTACGCTTTTCTTCTATCTTTATTTACCACCTTATGTATTATTTATAGGGATTATTTTCTGGATGAACTGTTGATTTGAAAAAAAAAAAAAGTGCCTAGTTATCTGTATATTTTTGTTTCCTTCAGTAAACTATTTTTCCCTCAACTACAATCAGGTTTAAGCAGGGATTGATTTCTCATCAAAGTTTCTTGGTTCTAGCTCATGAATCTTAAGTAAAAATAGGAAAAGCAACTCAGAGGGTTAGAGGGTTGTGTTCCTGGCACCAAAATGTTTTACTAATTCCATGTGCCACAACCCTCTTATTGTAACTATGTCTTTTTTAAAAAATGCTTGAAAAGAGATAAACGTGTCATTATCTGGAGAAGAACACCACCCGCCCACACCCCCACCTCCTCTGCCTATCAAAAACCTTGAATTCTGGCCATAATTTTATACATAAATTAGTATAGATGAGGAATATAGGCAGAATTAAAGGGATGGAGTTTGAGAGAAGAGTTTCTGTCTATCTAGCATACATACAGTGAGATGGCTGAGTTCAGTTCCCAGCACTCACTTTGGGTGCCTCCCAAACAGCTGTAACTCCAGAGAGCCTACACTATTAGCCTCCAGTAACACCAGCTACCTACCCACACGCTGACACTCATATGCACCTACTCACACAACTGACACTCATGTTCACCTACCCACACACTGACACTCATGTGTACCTACCCACACACTGACACTCATGTGCACCTACCCACACACTGACACTCATGTGCACCTACCCACACACAGATGGAGAACTGAAATTAAAATAAATACTTTATGGACCTTTCACAGTATAATCAGCATTGTTTAACATAATGAAATTATCTATTCAATGCCAGTTGCCTTCCACTATAGTATGATATGTCTCAGATGGGTTTGCTAAGATGAAAAACATAATTTGATATTTAAAAAAAAACACAAACGAAGGGCTAAAGAGATGGCTCAGGAGTAAAGAGCACTGGGTCCTGGTTCCTAGGACCTGGGTTCAATCCCAGCACTTATATGACAACTAACATCTATCTGCAGCTCCAGCCCCAGCCCCAGAGGATATGTCATTTGCTTCAGGCCTCTGTGGGTATTGGAGACAAACATGCTACACAAACATAAATGCAGGCAAAAATCTACACATATAAAAATCAGTTAAATTTTTTTTAAAGAACCAAAAATAACTCAAATGAAGTATATTGCCTTGGAAAAAATAATTTAATTATTAATGATCTTAAAGAAATGTTGCTGTCTTAGTTTGCTTTTTAAATTCATTATTGAATGGGTTTCCTGCTGTGTTGCTAAGCTGATATTCAATGGCTAAGCTCAAGTGATCCTCCTCCCTCAGTCTCCTGAGTGCTTGAAGTTCGGGTGTTTGCTACCATGCTTAGGTTTTAAAGTTACTTTCGGTAAACGTAGCAGTTGTATGTTAGTTACTAATTATAGTTTGATTTATATTATTTTCCTTATTCAAGACAGCTGTGTTCCCTTTTACTAAAACAAAAAAAAAGGATGGATCTTAGGTATAGTCTGGCCACAGAAGGGCTCTTAAGCAAAGCAGAAGTTTATGGAATTGAAACCCAAGGATGAAATGGATCATAAAATGGAAAGAAATGAACATCGCTTTCCACCATATTGGGAGAAGCATCAAGGGCTACCATTAAAGACAAACCAAACTGAAAATAGGAGAGATCACATTTAAGAATGGTCCAAAAGGAACACACTTTAGTACCTACGTCTTGATGTATAATCTAATATTCAGAAGTAACCACAGAATACTTCCCTACACCTATACGAATGGGTGGTGATACTGCTCAGAAAATGAAGATAGACCTGGAGCATCTTCTGAGGTCAGAAGGGAAGAATGTGCTCCCCACTCTTCCAAACAAATCCAAAATAACAATAAACAACAAACTCATGGGTGGCAAATGAATCAAAGTCACACAGGGGCCAAGTACTACAGCCCGCAGTGGTCATATCTACCAGAACATGACTAGGAGAGTATTTTATAAGCCATATTGTAGTAATGGCTTTTAAAAGCTATAGTATGGAATAAACATGGTCCATACAGTTATAAATTACTGGGGTAGACAAATAAATGGAAAATAAGTACACGTAGAAGGATCTCAGTGTATTTATGTATTTATGTTCCAGAGGTGGAATATAAGACTATGATTTACATATAACTGTGTCTCTTAAAAACACATTATGAAAAGATTACAAAAGTAATTTTACAGAGAGGAAAACCTGAAATAAAACCCACTATGTTAGCCACATGCTCAATATTAAACTCAACAGTGTAAGGACAAGTTGGCAGAATACTCCATTGAAATAATATAATGGGACTTGCTCTTGGTTTCTGCAGCCTTCCTCCCTTGAATACATCAAAACTAGTAAGGAGATAAGTATTAGGCACAGCTCAGCTGTGAGACACTCTATAATGTACCTAATGCTCTAGAACTGCCCAGTTGATCAAAGACAAAGAAAGCTACCATAAACTAGAAAACTCTAAAGGGGGCTAGACACCAAGAGCAAAATTGTATTCTGGGTGGCATGCTGGCACAGATGCAGAAGTAGGGGAAACTGAGGAAGTCTGAAATAATATCGTGCTTCAGTTGGTACCAATGCATCAGGACAGGCTTACTGATTGATACAAACTTATCCATTCTATAGGTTAGAGGTATTAGAATGGAAAATGAGGTTAGGGGTATACAGAAATATTAGTATGATGCTTGAGATAGTTGGGCATATTTAGATACTTCTAAAGCTTACTCTGGTTTTAGAAGACTCATTCTACAATTTGGTTCAAATGTTTTTAACAAGCTTGCTTTATCCAGAGAAGGTTTAAAGTGTAAAGAAGTAGAAAGGGGAAATAATCATTATTTGGGGAGATAAACTGGAGAAACCATTTGGTGAATTTAAAATTTTCCTTTATTTGCTTTTACAAATCAAAGCTAAATTGGTCAAATAATTCCTTGAATGTTACTTTGCCCATAGCATAGAAACTTCGGTTGCAAAAATGAGACCAACTTGTAATTACATACCATTATAATTTACATAAATATTACCTATTTTTCTAAAACAACAGATGAATGAACTAGGATAGAAGAGATCTGAAGTTTATCTTCAATGATAAGACACAGGTACATAATAATTTCTTCATGAAATGTAAAGCACAAGTGTTGTTTTTCCCCCGGAAAGACATCTAAAATGTTAAGTATTTCACAAAAGGTCATGCATTGTTTCATTTGAATCATTTAAACATATAATAGAAACCAGCTAACAGCAATGTTGGTATAAAAATCAGAAAACAGAAAAAACATAAATGTTAAAAAGAAGCAATGAAACTACTTATTTGTCAAAATAGTAACACAGTACTATTGTCTGAAATTAAAATAAAACATAATAATAATAAACTACTCAACAGCATCACCTAACCTTGTCACACTGTATCTTAGAATTTATAAAGGAACAAATAAAAGAAAATATATTTAGTGAAAGAAAGAACAGAAAATGAACCTATTAGTAAATCAAGCAAAGAATTGATAAGTATTAATTTGAAGCTAAAGATATAACCGAAAAAACATTCTTTATCTGTTTTAAAAGCATTAAACTTGGAGGAACACAATGTGTCATAACATTAAATACCCAAACCTAACCAGTGAGATTGCCATGAGCTACTTTGGAAGAAAAGGAACAGTACTATTATTGAATATATCCTGGGGGGAATACAGACATGGAATAGACACTAATATCTTCACTAGAGGTGGGTTCAAAATAACAATCCGTATTGCCTTGACACAAAGTCCTCCAGTCTGCAAAAGAGGGTAGAGAAGAGGTGAACAGTGGATGGACCCTGAACAGGTTCATAATACTTGGTGAAATGGGGAGCGGGTAGTGTTGGAGGAGAAGAAAGGAAAGGAAGAAAGAAAAAGAAAAAAAGAAAGAAAATTTAAAAGAAAATAAACATGGTGTATTGATTTCATTTACTTCATATTGCCTTAATTCACTGACAATTTTCAGGGAATAAACATGAACATTTTGTCAATATTTTCATATAAATCCAATGCTTTTGATACATCAGATAATTCTTAAAGATATTTTTATTTAATTGGCAAACACTTCCCCAAAAAACCCTGCCTCCCTATCATACATTATTAGGTATGTGTGAGGTTTCTCACCTCTGAATTTGGGGACGAAAATTCTAGGCACAGAATGATGGCTTGTTCCTCCTAACTTCTCACCATCAAAAGTAAAGAGGAAATATGAATCCAAGGAGCTTTGAAGCAAGGGTGGTCAAGAATTGAAAACTTTCTCAAACGCGGTGTCTTTGTATTGCAAACAGTAAGAAGCTGAGTTCTGAAGAGAATATCAGCGTGTGGCTGTGCCAATACCTAACCACCATCCGGGCAGAATTTGTAGCCAAGGAGATAACGTTTGAGTCTTAAGATACAGTAGAATTTCCCTGGCTAAGATTTTAACTTACTCGTGACCTATCAATCCACAAATTCCTCTTCTTTGTATCAGTCTCATTTAATACTTTCCATCCTTGCATTTGAAGAATATAATTTGGCAGGTTTTACAGGATTATAGAATAAACCCCCAACAGAGTGCCACTCTCTCAATTTACATAATGTTTGCTTGGGACTTTGGAATTTATTTTGGAGCTGATGCGAGAGTGGTTGAGATACAACGAGTGTATATTTTGCCCAAGAGAGACGTGTTTAGACATGAAGACTAAATACTATTGGATGAATAGTGCCTTAAATATACTGACTCTCCTAATTCCTCATTAATGCTAGAAGAGATCATGGGTGTGAGGTCTTGGCTTGGTAGGACTTTAATAAGACAATATTAGAGTTTTCTCTCTGCTTGTGAGGACACGGAGAAGGAAGACATCTGTAAGCCAGAAGAACTTGAGAAGCTTCATAGGAGCATAACCATGCTGGTAGATTCGTTCTATATTTCCAGGTTCCAGAAAAAAAAAGTAATTTCTGTTATTTAAGCTCCCACATATATAGCATTTCGCTATGCCAGAACACAATGATTGAGACAAAGCAAATCATTCAAGTGCAGTTCCTAAGTAACTGGAGTTCTCTTTCTTCCCTTGTACCCAACCATACTTTTTATCATGTATTTATCTATTTATTTAATGTGCGTGTATGTGTGTGTGCATGTATGTGTATGTTTGTGTGTGTGTATATGTGTGTGTGTGTGTGTGTATGTCTATATCATTGGGCATACAACTCACAATGTTGTGCACACTATGCAGGTTAGATATTCCCACACCCAATTATCTTGTAAGAGTGGTATCTTTTGCACAGTAATATAACAGACTGTAATGTTCTGTTAGAGCCTAGTGGATAGCCACAGTGGGCTATTATCTAGGCAAAGTTAGGAGGTATATTTACCTCTGTAACAGTATGGACATGCCGATTAAGGGATGTTGCTAGTGATTATAAAGAATCTAATGAAGGAAAATCACAAATTTCCATTTCATGCTTTAAAATTTTCTTTCGGATATACAACCAGATCCAAGATAACTCTGGAACAATCTCTTGGTTGTATGGTTTTTTTAAATATTATTTCAAAGGCTTTATTACTCAAAAGAACAACCAACAGAAAATTAATCTTGATTTAAAATAAAACATCTTAATACATATTTAGGATGTTATTTGAAATTGGCCATGTTTTGGTACGGATCATTTATACCTTCAACTATATTTTAAAGAATAAACAGTTGTTTTCTCATCTACCATGTGATAGCCCCCACTACTCTGAATCATAATCCTTGCTCTCAGTACTCTGTTTCTGTTTTTAAACCCACGGGGAGCTTCTGCACTGGGCTCTTATAGCCTAAACTATCTAAAGAATGATCGTTCCCACTAGACTCACCATCCCTGTCTGCTGCTCTGTATAAGCTTGGCTGGTATGGCCAGGAACAATGACTGCTTCCTTTAGACTTTCAGCTCACTTTACAAATACCTTTATCACAACTTACCTACCCACTGCATGTTCTTGTTTGGCTGAGACAGGATCTCAAGACTGCCTGAGATTGGCCTAAAACCTGTAATTGTCACATTTTAGAGTAATGCATTTTGATATAAGATGAGCTGAAAACAGGGTTTACTAATTGTGTTTTATTGATATAACATGCTCTTTGAATGGCTGGGTGAAAATGTTAAATCAAAACGACTACTGCTTGCAAACCTGGGATACTTAATAAAAAGTGAATTATTAAGCTACAGTCTTTTCAGGTTCCTTAAGTATCAGAGAAAATGCATTGCAAAATCCCAGCTTTCTCTTTTCTTGTTCTTATTCAATGCTGCATGCGTGGCTCTACTGTACACACAGTTCTGGTATAGCAGTATGCAAGTTTGTTGCCCTGTGCTTTGCAAGAGCCTATTAGAAAGACCACAAGGAGCCTGGAATTCTCCACAGTTGTGTCCACATTTCCTTTGTAAACTTCTGAGATGTGATTTGTATTCCTTAGGTAATAGACAGGCTTTCTTCAACTTTCTTTACAGCCAGCCTACTGAGCCTCTTCAGTCTCCATTCCTGCCACTCCCGTGGACAACAACAAAAGCGCACACAAAGAAGCCAGAGACCAAAGATGCCTTTTCATGCTCCAAATCAAAGGCTATAGCCGCCTGAGCTTGGCACATACTCCAAACACTGCTCCCAAGTAGGGATCATCCTGATCAACTGGCTACAGCATGTGGCCAGCAAAACCAGAGAAAGTACAAATGGCTGCACCCACCCCTTCTCCAGGGGGCTTACCTTAGCAAAGAAAGGAGACACCAAAGGGCTAACATCAAAAGACATGGTGGATAGATTGTAGAGGTTGTGTAAGAATCTTCTTACATGGGTTCTAGTGTAAGAGAGACGGGAAATGGATTCCTCACACAGCAGGAGGCTGCCCTGCATGGAGGCTGCCATCATTGGGATGTGATGTTAGGAAGTTACTCAAATGTAGAAGCTTTGCTTTCCTAATTGATCAAGCAGGACTTATAATAGCATCCTTAGTAGGTCTGCCAAGATGATGCCCCAAAGATAGTGGGGGAAAGCTAGTACATAATAGCTCACTTTCACCATCAGCTTGTGTTTTCACTTGTTAAGCATCTGAGATACAGGGCAAGCACCTTGTTATTAATAGTAACTGATATTTTGTTAGACAGATAATGAAATGACTAGTCTGATTTGGAGAATAAATCAGAAGTTTAAAATAAAACATGGGATAGATTTTTAGAAGACCAAATTGGGGCTGGGGTGACACTTGGAGTTACTGGATTCCCAAGTCTCCCCTTTAGCACCAGAGTCCCCATTGTTCAAATGAAGGATGGTTCTCATCCTCAATATGGAATTGCTGTGACCATGTAGGCTTCATTGGTCTATTTGCAAGATGAGATGACAATAAAGATGAAGCTGTATGTTTACAACACTACAAATTAGGATTCCACAGAGTCCACTATGCTAAAACAGCCAAACCCTAGTCACCATGCCTAAGACTAAAAGACCCTGACAGAGCAACCTAAGTGAGCTGCTAGCAACAAAATCTGAGTTTAATTTTAAACGGCAGTGGGTTCTGTTCCTCCTGTCTGTTAGAATGGAAACATCTGAGTTCTTTATAAATTTTGATTTCTAAATCAAAATCCATGGCTTTGAAGACAGGAGCAAAATATGTGCAGATCACTTTCCACTGGTGTAAGAGGCCAGCAGAGTTTGCCACTCAGATACTATGGCCTACAAACCATAGACCCTCTATGACAGGCCATTTGTGGGTGCAGTATTCGATGACACAAAGGTGATGGGATTTAATGAAGTGGCATTAGCAAAGGAGTAAAGGACAGAAAGGAGAGAAGAAGAAAAGGGGAGAGATGGAAAGAAGAGAAAGAAAGATGCACTATGGGAGAGAAAGAAAATAAGAGAGATGTATCAGTAGATTGGCACTCTCAAAATAACAGATGTGAATGGAAACAAGCCTTAATTTCCGAAGGTGATTTTTGAACTGTCAACATTGCAGGGATACTTTGTGAGGTGTTCAGAATGATCCACCATCAAGACTGTCCCACTGTCATTCAGTAAAACCATATAATAATGGCTGCTAATCTTCCTAAGGTCAGTGTTTAGGTTTGGTTGGAATCACTGGCCAATGCCAGGCATCCCAGGCTGAAAGCCAACTCCACAATTTTCTAATGGTGCAAACCCATTAGCAGCAAACCCGAAGCTACTTAACCTCCTTTTTGTCTCCGTTTTCCCATTGCCAAAATGAGAATAAGGAAAAAAAAATTGTACTTAAGCTGGCCACGAAGGAACAATGAAAAGCAATTCATAAAAGCACTTAAATATCTGGCACATGGTAAATAACAAATATAAAATTAAATTATTAGTACACTCTTAGAGTGTCTCCAATGTGTGTGTGTGTGTGTGTGTGTGTGTGTGTGTATTCATGTTCATTATCTGACCAACACTACTGACTGAACATTTCCATTACTGCTCCAACGAATCTGATCCCTCCACTCCAGCACCAAAGTCAAGCCCAGGTAACCATAGGATATAAAGAAGCCTAGGAAGAATATTTTAAAAGTTCTCACAAGTTTTTGGTATTTCACTGTTTTGTCAGTTTAGGAGAATACCTTTATTCCAGGCTTGCTGTGAAGAGGCTTAACTTTTAATATTGATTAGTCTACAACATTGGATCTGGAATGAAGAGAGTAGGCAGAGAGAACTCCAGTAAACAGCCATAGCAGCTAAAATTGGAAAGTAACAGCCACATTGTCTTTTACTCCACTGTAAGTACTCCACCAAGCTGCAATGCCAACATTTGCCCACCACAAAAAAAAAAAAAAAAAAATGACCCATATTAGCTTTCCCAGGGACATGCTATTGCTTTTTGGAGTTATTTTTAGTATGGTACTTGTTTCATACCAGTGTCTGCCTGCCTTGGTCCCTAGTGCCACAAAAGGAAGAGGAAAGAGGAAAAGACGAGGAAGACAATGACTTGGGGGAGGCTATGGCTTTCTAGGAAGCTTGTAACAGTATCTACTTTGATAGTGGTAAAATGAAGCCATAAACCATACTACTTGTATATTAGCTGTCGCTTTAAGGACCTTATGAGGATGTTAACTCCTTAAATAACCCTGTGATCAGTAATATCGTTAGTTGTCTTTGAAAGCTGGATGAGTTAAAGCTCAGGGACGAGGGTAGATAGTCTCAGAGTTCCGTGGCTTGAGAAAGTGGTGGCTTTTCAGCCAAGGAGAGCTGAGGAAAAGCAGAGCTCCCTCCCGTTTTCTTTGATTTGTTCTGATAACTCATTAGGAATCCAGTCTGATTCCCCCGTTCTTTTGGAAGGGCTACCTCTAATTGCCTTTCCTGTCTTCATCCATTTTACTTACTGCGTATATCACTGTTATAATATTTCTTTTATCTTTGTTAATGGCTTATAGATTCACATTGAACCTTTATTACAGGCACTATTGTTTCTCAGGTTTAAATGTGCATCCATTGGGGGAAAAAGATCAATTATGTTTGAAACAAAATTCTGATTTTTACACTTATTTTGCAAGTGACCCTGAGGATTAGCTCCCCCCTCAATTTTGGAATCAGCCATGTTACCTCTATCTTGTACCTCCTATGCTTGGCTTCCTGGCTACAGATATTTGAATAGGATACTTGTATTTTGCTATAATATGTAGTCAATGAAGGATACAAGTTAAGGAACTGAACCAGAAGTTCATTGGCTCTCACCTATTTGCTGCTTCCATTTTCATCCTTGAGCTAATTAGTTTTTTTTGTGATTAATGCTTATGAATCCAACCCGGTAGAAGCAAATAAAATACTGCACAGGATATTCCTGATGTGATGGGTCACATTAAGAATCCCAAGGAAGGAGCCTATGCTACTCATGGGGATGTAACTGGAGCAAAACCAAACATAGGTGCCAAACACACTGACTTCTTATCTTCTGGCCCTGCTAAGCAATATGGAGGCTTCCAGTTCAGTAATGACAAAGCTGTTTTCTCGGGGGCGGGGGGGGGGGGGAAGGCCTGCTTCTGCTTAGAGGGGCAGCTCCCAGCAAAGAATCCCTCACCAAGATAGAGTTCAGATGCACAGGCAAAGGAAGCAATTTTGACAAAGAATAGCAAGAGCTGTCCATACAAATGTAGAACAAAAACATAAAAAGGCATAAAAGGTATTGATAATTAATTTGAAATACCATAAGGAAACGGTAGCTAAAGCGAGGGAAAAATAGAGCCTCAACAAAGACAAGCTGAATAGCCGAGGGCAGGAAGGCAGCTGCCCCAACACTGTGCACTGCAATTGCAACGCCCCATTTTTTTCTTCTTCTGTAATTGTGGTTCTACTTATCCCATCTTAGATTCATAGAAAAACTTGAGTGGATGGGGGATTATTTCACGCTGGGAATACAAAAATAAGTTTGAACAAATTGCCCATTTGTGATTATTTAAATAAAACATCATAATTGGAATATGTTGGTCGATAAAGGCAATTCTTTTCCTTCTCTCTCTTTTGTATAAGAACAATACGCTAAATGCTATCTTGATTTTTTTCTACTGCATTTCTGTAAATACAGTATTTAATGCCAGGTGCCCCCTCAATGTTACATTGTGATGGGCTCCATCAATGGAGGAGTAAACGCACCCCGTTTTGTTGCTTCCCCACCACTCTGGCTCTGACAAATCATTATCCACATTCTCTGCCTCTAAGTTGTCTTCTATGATAATTATATGTGGCTTGACTCAGTGGTGCACACATTTAATGGGTCCCCCCCTTTACCGCATTCATTTTTACACTAGTTCCCTTATGTGGTTACATTCCCTACCATTGTTTTCATGATTGTTTTGAAATATACCATTCAAATGAAAAGGACTACCCGTTTTTTCTCGTAGTTTCAACAAAGGAAGGAGCTGATTTGGGAACATCTTATGACCCTCCTTTCTCAATCAGGGTGGCAGGATAGAAAGCATTGGACTGCCTGGTGTCTCAGTGGATACATTCACATACTAACAATAAAAGAGTGTGGTTATTCTTCAGGGCTTTACCAACCTGTTTAACTCTTGATAGAGTTGCTGGTTGTTCTGACATTTTAGCTTCTATATTTAAGCATTTACAGCAACCATTCATTTATGTATTATTTCAATAAATTATCTTTGTATAATATCCTTTGGTAGATACAATACAGTAAGACTTCAGTATATGAATTAGCAAAACAAAAAATCAAACAAGATTCATCAAATGAAGCTGAGTTTCTGCCAACAGTATTAAGGTAGAATAGTATAATACAAAGTTGGGGATATCATACAAGAAAACTTGGGGTGTTTCTGTGGGCCCCAAGTCTTCAGTGAATAGAGGATATATAAGTGAATACGGGAAGACATGGAACTGTTATTTTACTCCTAGGGCCTCTGTTTTCCATCATTTAATTTAAACTGTGGGAAAAAATCTAGTACCACATCTAATCTGCTACCATTTGGAGTCTGGGATCAGCTTGAGAAACTCTTGATGAGGGGAAGCACAAGGTATATATTGTGCCAGTTTTCTAGCTTGAAGCTCTCTCATGACAGAGGAATGCGCCTCTGCTAACACTGTCCATGATTTGAACATTCTTGCCCATATGGAGTTGGAAGGGCTCCAGAGAGTAGTGTCTTCCCAATGGAAAATTCAGCTCTAACTTAACCCATACAGTAGAAAACAGAAGTGAGATAGTCTGAACTCGCAACCAGATCATGCTTGTCTCTAATGGCCCTTTAGTAAACAGAACACCCATTTGAAATTTCAATGATAAGACAGGAATCCTCCATGAGTCCCACAAGGTGACTTACAACTCTGAGCACTTGGCGAGCACAAAGCCTGACATTTATCCAACAGTCTAGTTAAGGCTGGCTGTCACAATAAAACAAATCTTCAGGGCTCTCTTCCTAATAATACTGTTTGACACTATAACGTGGCATAAGGTATTGTTCTGTATGGAATTTAATGACAACTGAATATTCAAGGTGAATTTCAATATTTAATATAATGAATTAATCCAAATGCTTCATGAAGAATCAGGGATTTGAACAAATAAAGACGTTGTTTTGAAGAGAAGGAAAATCAATGAAGCCATCAGTTGGTTTTACCAACAAAGTTGATTGCAACAGCCCTTAATTTCCATCATCTATGACTTTTTCTGCCTTTCCATTTCTTATGCTGTAGTTTGAGCATGTACAGTATACTTGTTCACTAACTTCTTGACAAAGATTTTTCCTAATCCCATTCATAATTCTTCCCTCATAGGCTTTTATAAATACTAACATAAAACATGAGGTGGAGATGCCGCCTCTGTATTTGAAATGCGTCTGGTGAACCAATTAACTTCTGACTATCTAGTCAACATTGTTTAGATTGGCCCCATGTGTATCCACCTAGGGTCATCTCCCAGAGAAGGCTGTTACACGGGGTAAGAAAGGCAATGCCTCCTTTTCTTACAAGGTCAGTACAGTTTAGTAACTACAGCATCATTTATTCTGAAAGACACAAATCCCATGTGATAGCTACTATCTGTTTATTCTATCAACATATAAGAACTGATATTATTTTAGGTACCATGTGAATATTAGTTAAAAAACACATAATGGTCCTCAATCTGTTTTAATGGCGAGACAAGCAAAAATAAACTAGGAAAAAAAGAGCAAAAAGGGGAAAGATACATATATTTAAAAGGCTATTAGACATTTAGACAGGTGACAAAGAGAAGATTCTTTTGTTTCACATATACCCCACAAGTTGAAAACTGACCCCTATATCTGTATTTTTTGTTCAGTTTGTTTGCTTGGTTTATTGGTTGTTTTATTTAGGCAACTCTAACTCTTATCACCCAGGATAGCTGAACTCTTGATATCCCTGCCTTTGTTTGCAGAGTGTTAGAAGTTTACACTGCCAGTCTCAGGTTGCAAGTGCATCTTTTTGTGTTGTTTTGGCGAAGGGATGTACAAGGTAATTGAGGTTGGATAAGGTCGTGGGACTGGGCCCTTATTGAGAAAGTGGCAGGAAAAGGACACTAACCTGAACTTGCCCACTCTACTTTCTTTGTCATGTGGTTCACTTCACAGTGTGTGATGTAGCAAAAAAAGGCCTGGACTAAAAGCACCTTTCACTCACCTTGGACTCTACAGCCTGCAGAACACTGAAAAATATTTTTTTAAATAAATTATCTAGCTTTAGATTATTCAAGTGTATTAACACAAAACAGAGTAAGAAAGGAACCATTACTTGGAAAATGATATTTGAGGCACCAGTAAAGGAGAGGGAATGAGGTACAAAGTACAGGGAATGAGATAGAAAATTATTTTTTAGTCTTATTATAGGGGGAGGGCCAGCTCAAATTTGAGAAGTGAGATTAGCAGTAAAACTAAACTAAACTAAAAACTAAACTAAACTAAACTAAACTAAAATGGCTACAGAAATTTAGCAAGATGAAACATAGCTTAGGTCTTGTTTACAATCCTTCAAAGCTTTAGTTTATATAATTGGAAAGGAAAATACACAACAGTTCACTAAAATCTGCACATGCATTGTCTTCATTCACTTGGACCATCTGAATCCTCCTCACTTCGGCCAAAACCAACATGCATCCAAAATATGATGTAGCACAACTCTATCACACACACACACACACACACACACACACACACACACACACACACATCTTAGTTTTATTTCACTCTATTTTATAACCCTCTTCTCAGTAGAATATTTACAAGTTTGAACTTTTACCTAGAAGCCACCGGAAAATATAATCACTATAAGAAATTATTACATTGACTGATTGATGTGTATGTGTGTGTATGAGAGTGTGGGTGCACATGCATGCATGTGTGTGTGTGTGTGTGTGTGTGTGTGTGTGTGTGAGAGAGAGAGAGAGAGAGAGAGAGAGAGAGAGAGAGAGAGAGAGAGAGACAGCACAACTGTAGAAATCAAAGGTTAACTTGCAGGAGTCTGATTTTTTTCTTCAACTATACTGGTATTAGGGTCAAACGTAGGTCCTCATGCTTGACAGCCAGAGCCTTTACACACTGGGCCATCCAGCTGGCCTTAGTCTTTTGAAATTATCAGCTTTTACTTGTGTGACCATGGATACATGGGGAGCCTCTGAGAGGCTCTTCCTGAACATGCTAGCTAAGTTACTTCACTCCTTCACATTTGTATTTCTATAAATTGTCATTCACACATTCACTCATTCAACTGGGTTTAATCAAGTTCCTGCTTCTAGCAACCGTCTCCGATGCTGATGGTTCCCTTTCTTTGCTGTGAATCCAGCTTTTTTACTCTATTAAAGTCTTAATTTCTATCTCCCCAACTGGAGCCCACACTCCACAGAGCAAAAGCCATGTGCATTTTCTTCACTGTTACATCCTTTCTGATATGTGGCAGGCAATCAAAAAATATTTGCAGAATAAATGTTTAATCATATTCAGAATTTCTGGTTTTCCTTTAGGCTTCCAATATAGAATTTCTTCCATTAATTTTTGATGTGATAAGTAATTATAAATAGCTCTTTTCTCCAGTAGCTAGGAGCTTACTTGTGGCTTTAGTACTTTTTCACATAAAAATATTTCTTGAATTTACCTCATAGCTGACTATAATGTTGGGCCTTTAGTCCCTGAACTGAGTGAGCCTGAACAGACTGGCTCTTTAACAGAGTAAGGAAAAAGTAGTAAGATAGTGTGTTTGTTTCACAAAATTAACCACAAAATAGGTGTTATTTCCACAATTTTATGCATGATTTCCATTCATTATAATATTAAACATTATATCACCATAGCACTCTGAAGCCTACAGACTAAACCCTGCTCTCCTTGTTCAGGATATTGTGTAGGACAGTTTCTTTGCCATATCCACCAAAGCTCAGTCACACTGCCCTGACTGTAGTCTTTAACTATACTGATTTCAGGCCTGAATACTGATGACACTTATACCCAATATCTTCTCACTTGATGGCCTCAGCCCAGGGTTCTGTGTCCCCTTCACATCCCAGTTCAGATGCTATGTGTCAGAGAGGTCTTCCTAATCCACTCCATGTGACTCCTTCCCTCATTCCACACCAAAGCTTGCCTTCTGGTTTAGTTGCTGCTGTTAATTACTGACCTATAACATTATCTGAAGATTCCCACACTGAATCCCCCTACTACAAAACTCAAATCCAGTACCTTGAAGGTGTTAATGTACTGTTGTTACCTGTTCTGTTTAGAATAGTGTTTGATATGCTGGCAATGTGTGATAAATATGTGTGGGATAAATAAATACAAAATAACTAAATGTATACCAACTATACATATGTAATACAAAATAACTAAATGTATACGCTGTTGGTCATATACACCAGTGATCATCTTGAACTCTGTTTAAGTCAAAATCCACAATATATAATTAAAACTCACTCTCAATTCTAACCCAAAAGTTATGCTATTCCGGCCCCATTTTATGGACTATTATAAAGGCAAGAAGAGGTTTTTCTGTGGTAAAGGGTGATAGACTTCAAGCTGGGATACGAGTTAAGTTGATTTCAAGAATTAGCCTTTTTTCTTCTGTGGGTCCACCACACCTCTTATATCTTAAGACATCTACAGTAATTGCTCTTTTAATATATCTAAAATGACAACAAAACCAACCTAAGACATTTGCTGCCCTAAACTCTACCTAGCGTCATCCAAACTATATTTAAATCATATTTACTTATTTATAAGTATCATTTAAATAGATGAATATAAATTATTGTTGGCTAATTTTCACTGATTTACTGTAATACCTGATCTAAAAATGTCAAGTGGCCATTAGCAGTAAACCTCGAAGAATTTATTTGCTGTAATATTCCTACTTAAATATTATCATTGCGCTATTTCATTTTATTGGATTATTTTTTAAAAATCTTTTGGAAATGGCAATTTATTCTCAATTTAAGGTGATTTTAAAATCACGGAGCAGAAAGGGCTGGGGAATGCTCCATAGGCCACAAAACACCACTCACTACACCTAACTTTCAGCAGGGACTGCTGGAACAGGGCATGCACTACACCTGTCTTCCAGCAGGGGGCGCTAGAACAGGGATACACTGAAACAGTATGAAACAGTAAGCTTGTCCGAGGCACCTGCCATTATCAAGGTACGCAGCAGCGCAATGGTGGGATACCCTTGGCAGACTGCATGTATGATGGAGTCTGGAATTCCACAAAGTTGATTTATCATCTACCCTACAATGTATATGAGTTCATTGCCCTTACAATCAATGTGCCTTTCACTGAACACATGTGTGATTAATATTAAATGAGTTATAAGTAAAACAAAACAACAACAAAACATCTCATAGACCGACTTTTGTCTCTATTTGCCCATAGAGCATACTTACTTCAATTTTATCCTTAGTTTCTACATAAATACATTGTGACCCTAAAAGCCATAATTCTTCCCTAACGGCATGACTTAACCATATCTGATATTTCTCGTCGATGAAACACAGAAGAGAGATCAGATTTACTTGTACACAATGCAATGAGGTTCAGAATGTAGATGAATTGAAACTTAGATCACTCGGCCGGGGCTCAGGCTTTCCGTGTTGAGCCCACGTCAGCATAGTCATAACATGTGTTACGATCTGACTCTGTAGGATTCAGGTGGACTGTGTATATTTCTCCCAAGTTTACAAAGGCCATTTATTTTATTTGTAGGTCATACATTGAAAACTACTATTTTGCTACCTGATTTGGAGTAGAAGGCAAATCCTAGTAGCAAGACCGACAAATAATTGAAGTTTCTCTTTGGAATATTTGAAATATGTAAATATTTAATCAAAAGAGTTATGGGTGCTATTTCTGGAGTTCCAGACAAATTTTTGGCTCTCTTTAGATTCTTTTGAATTATATGACTCTTTAAAACAATGAATATATAGCATTTTTATTATCAGTGAGTAAATAATTGGATTTTACAAGAAATCAAATTTTTAAAAAAGCTTAGTATTATATATTTAGAGGTTACAGAATTGCATTTATTGCTTCGTGGATAAGACTAGTAATGATAGATTATGTAAATAAATTATATGTAGTATATAATACAGATATACACATATACATATACAAATCTGAACCTTATAGGGTTTGGCACAAGCTCTCATGATCTACACATACAGGCTAAATGTATATATCTATCATTTAAACCTTGCTTACCTAGAGAACAAAGATGAACCCCCCCCCTTTTTTTTTTAAGCTTGGCCCAAGTGAATTAGGAAGAACTGAGTGTATATTCTGGAAGCTCTGGATCTACTAACTCAGACTTGCCACATAAACCTAGTGCTTTATACCTTAACTCAGGGTTTCTCAACCTGTGGGCAGTGACCCCCAATTAGATATCCTGCATCTCAGATATTTACACTACTATTTATAACAGTAGCAAAATTACAGTTACGAAGTAGCAATGGAAACAATGATATGGTTGGGGGCCACCAGAACACGAGGAAAACTGTATTACGGAGTCACAGCATTAGGAAGGGTGAGAACCACAGCCTTCGTTGATCTGGATGTGTGTCTAGCCAAGAGTTTGTAAGCGAGTGATTTGTTAAAATAAAGCAATAATTCTTAAAGTCGTGTTTATGGATGAAAACCATCACAACCTCTTTTCCTACAGGCTCAGTGGGGAGATCTTGTGGGTGGTGTTTTTCAAATTTCTTTTATTCAAGCAGGTCATGGCACTCAAGACTAACTTCTCCCAGATCCAGGAGTGCTTGTTGGCTTTCATCTTCTGACCCAGAGTTTGATGTGTGGGAGGGCAACAACCAGTTCCATACCACTCTGGGTCTCACACAGGCAGCCTTCACAGCAATAAGGAGCTGATGAGAAAGATACGAACCATGGCAGATACATTCTGTCCTTCAGCCACCTGGGTTGAAGGTGAGGACCCATTTTCCTTTGGTGTACATGTTTCAGACTCTCCCTCTCAAGAGACAGGAGGCGAGAGTGAAGCTTCTTAGTGCATTTAGAGACTGAATTGGAATCATATGCCTCAGAGGCAAAAAAAAAAAAAAAAAAATCATAATCTCAAAGTTCAATCCAGCTGCATGTGCCGTGCTACTGCCAGCCTTCTTTCAAATTTTAAAGTACAGAAAATAAAAACCTCAACAAAAACAAACAAGCAAACAAACCAAAATACAACTATCAGACACTCTATGCTGTGAGCATCATTTAGATGAGACCAGAAGGAAGTGAATTGTGTTCAACTCGGTGTGTGTTAAAGACGCAGGGGCCACTTAGCCGAAATGCCCCTGCTTCAGTTTTCCGTATTTAAATGATATCATATTACACAACGGAGCACATAACAATTTCTATTCTGCAAATTATAATCACTAAAAGAATCAGCCCAGTATTTATGAGCTGGTGAGTGCGTCTGTGGTATGGCCTCGTGGCCCACATCAAAGCTATCAGAGCTATTAAGATGATTTCCCTATTTGGCCGGGTTTTAAAGACTATAGTTTTGAAGTCAGTGGCAGATGACCTACTAATGGTGTTTAATGGTTCTCCCAGCAAATCGTGAAGTACCTTGAATGACCTATTGGTTAAATACATCAAAGGAAAATTCTAGTTTTAATCACTTAATCCTTGATTCGCTCCTGTTTTTCCGTTGAGCAGTGATGTCTGATTTGTTTCTTCGAGGAAGAATAGAGAGGGTATAAAGTAGAAGGGGGAAATATTTCATCAGTACTGAGCTGAGCATTTGATCTTCAGAACTCTTCAGTGGAAGGAGATAGCATCCACATATTTGTCAAATGACGGGTCAGTATAGGGAACACAATATCAAGGTCATTCAGTCCTGGTACAGTGTGGAAAGATCTGAATGCAGTCTACTGGAATTGAGAACCCAGTATCCTTGTGAGAGTTCCCAGCGGAAGAAATGCTGTTATTGTCTTCTCTGTGGTACAGATGGTTAAGCTTGACAGACTGAAACTCCATGTGTACCAAAGGCTGAGTTATGACTCATAGTAGGCCTTTTAAAGATGTTATTATTTTAAAGAAATATCATTCAGCACCCTTGTGAGTGTCATAAACAAGCTGGCATAAAATACAACTCACTCACCAAGATTGAAGTCTACGCAGATATAAATGGGAAGCAAACCATAGGACAAAGAGGTGGGGTGGGGCAAGTTGAGCACCACAGGAAGCTCAACTTCCTGTTGATATGAACAAGAGAAAGTTGTGCTTTCCTGGCCTCCTGGGCCCTCTTTCTGCCTTAGAAAGCCTGCTAATCACTGTCAGGCCTGGAACAAAGCTCATGATGTTGGCCCAGAAACCTAGGTCACAGAAAGTAAGGGAGGAAATTTTCCTGGAAAAACAAACAAACAAATAAAAAAGTTCTCACCCCAGAAAATACTGATAAATTCTGTAAGGCTCATATAGGCAGAAGGTGGCAATGTCTCCATTCCACATACAATTGACTTCAAAACTGCTTCTAGGCTATTCCTGCCCACCAGTCTCAGAGAAGAAAAGCTGGGGGCAGGGGTTCTCAAGAATAATACCCACTTCCTTTACCGTTCACCCCTGGCTATTCCCCAAACATGCTACTTCTTTCTTTGCTTGTTTGGTACCTCAGACAAATAAATGAGTAGCTTTCATTTTCAGATTAAAATTTCTTCATTTTTGGAACAGGTATCTCAGCTAGCTGGGAATGCAGTTTAATTTCCAGCAAAGAGCATTGGATTTTCTTTTAATAATTTTTTCTAACTTACCTAGTGATTTTCAATACCTTTCTTGCTTATGAGTGAAGACATTTTAAAATGTTAAGCTTATATCAGGGACACTAAATCTAAGTACTCAAAGTACACGAACACTCTTTTTAAAGAAGCTAGCTGTAAAGCTAAATAGGAATCGTAGATTGCATATTCTAGATGGTTTCTGCCTATTTTTCTTTAAAATGGGAATACTTTCTCTGATATTAAACATGATACATAAAAATGAACAGATTGCCCGGCAGTTCTAAAACTATGCACATCTGGAGCCTGAGTGATCAGCTTTTGTTTCCACAAAAAGGAGGCAAGAACCAGAGAGGTTCCTTAAGTTGGGATCTACTTGTTCGCTTGACAATCTGCATTTCATGTCCTTCTGGAATTAAGTGCATTTTAAGATCTGACTATCTTATTAATCTTGAGATTTACTGGAGAAAAACCAGTTTTGCCATTTTGAGCCAAATTTGAAGCAGGCTTTATTAAATATTGACAAAAAAGGACTTTGATCAGGACCACTCTCTAGAACTTCCATCTGAGGGGCCTTGAGACACATTCCAGGGCTTATGAAGAAAAACCCACAGGCCACCAAATCAGGCTTTTGTTATTTTCCAAGAACTACAGTCCCAGAATTCTCGGAAGTTTCCTGGTCTTTAGATGAATGGGGATAACAGGTCAATTTTAGGTATTACATTGTCTTCCTGTATTGCTTTTTCTACCCAGATAAGTTTTGAATGTTCATCTTCTTTTACAAACATTTTAGTTACATTAGAGTATATTCCAATCCACGAAAGACGTATTTTACTGAGCACCAACACTTCAGAAAACAAACACAATTATCCCAAAAGCTGTAGCTCAATGGGTCCTAAGATGTAGGGTGGGACTTACATTGTGCTTGATTATGACTTTTAATCATAATAAAAAGGGGACAAGTAGATGGTAGTACATATTTCCTATAGACCATTAGGTTAGTTTTGCAAAACTAAGTTCTTAGCCTACAGTCTGGATTGCTACACGTGTTCAACACCTTTTAGCAGTTATTAGTGCCCGCAGAGTGCCTGGCATCCACCAGAGAAATGGTTTAATAAATATTTTAAGAATGAATAGTCAAAGATTGATCACATATTGTGATCAATATGATAGTGGCCTTGCGTATTCCCAAATGCTTATATCACAAGTTATATCACAAGTTCTAACCACTCATTTAACTGGTTTTATATGTTACCATATATTATGAAGCTGACATTGAATTCATTCTATTTTGAAAGATACAAAGCACAGTTAAATTTTAAGTCAGTGCATGATCTGGCTTAAACCTACAATGGCTCCTCAAAGCTCATGAATTCAAGGATTGATTGACAGCTGATGGGCTTTGGGGGAGGGGCTAGATCAGGAGTGCTCTCATCTCATTACCAGATGCATTCTTTAATAGAGTCACAACTGGATGGCATTAGTGTGAGGCCATACAAACTAGGAGATGGCGCCTTGTTGGAGGAAGTGCATCACCTCTGATATACTTTTAAGGTATTTCTCTTGTGTCCACTTCTTCCTATCTCTCCACTCCCTGTCTCCTTCACTATATTCTCTTTCTGTCACTAAATTAAGTCTTACCTCAGATGCAAAGCAATAGAACCTAGTGGCCACAGATAGAAACCTCAGAAACCATGGGCCAAAATTAGTACAATGAATACTTCTTTCTTCAAATTGTTTCTCTTTCACATTTGTCACCCCAACTAACAGCCTGATCAATACAACCCACTCAGAGGTTGTGCAGGATAGTAGAGACCACACAGGTTTGGAGAAAATTCAGTATCCCTACATGGTTTCTTCTTTCAAACAGATGATGCCATTGGATTGGTCAGTTCTTCAATTTCCCTTGACAGTTTTACTTAGCTATAAAACAAAAAAGGTTTAAGTTGATATTTATTGTTTTCCCTCTGGAATTAGCCATCTTGGGATTCTAAATCATTTTCACAGAAATTTCTGGAAGATTGTTAATAATGTAGAGAAACAAATAAAATTGGGATTGTGGTTTTCATCCCTCCATGTTGTTTTCCTAGTATGTCCTAGTAACAAACCCAGTATAATAATAACCAATACCTAAGACTTCAATGACTGAGACTTCAAAACTGTCAAGTTCTAAAAACTTGTGTTAAATGATACAACAGACCAAACTAAAGCAATGCTATCCCTAATTTGAAAGAAAACGGAGGAATGAAAAGATCCACTCAAATTAATAGATGCATTAACTTAAGGTCATAGACCTAAAAATCAGACATAGAACACCTGACCCTCACAATGAATATACCCTCCCTATTCTACACACATTCTACAAGAGTGAGTGAAAATGTAAACTTTGGTTTTAAATATCCTTTGACCAGAAGGCTCTTTGTAAAGTTTTTCTTCACAAATTGACAAACTCCTTTTTCATGATTAGAGAAATTCAAATCTCTAGAATTTCTATATAAGGGAGATTTACAAATCTCTACATTTTCCGTATACAGAAGCCTCGCTTGACTATGTGCATTTTCAAGACATCCATGGTCACTCTGGTAATTCAACAAGATTTTATCTGTTCTCTCATTGCTCTTCTGTCCCTTGATTTTGTCAGAAGCATCAAGTTGACACACACTCGGGTACCAAGCATTAAGCTTTAGTCACAAGGAAGTTGATAAGACCGAGACACAAAACTGTGGGATGTCATAACTGGACAGAGATTTAACTCTCTCAACTGGCCAGTGAGGCTGTGCGTGGAGAAAGAAGACAAATGTTCTTGAAGAATTATTTCTCAGAGGAAAGTAGAGCCTTTAGATGACAGTGGAAAAGTAGTCAGGACCAGTTCCGACAGAGGAAGCAGCAGGGCCTTCCAGTGAGTTACAACCCTATATTTACTTTGACTCTATTTTCTAATATTTACAGGGAATTGGTTATAATGTTTATTTCTCTTGTTTTGTTCATGCTTTGGGGAAAAACATGCATTTGTATCTTTAAAAAGGTAAGAAGAAAAGAAACAATTTCATCTCTTAAATTTTATATTCCACATTCCCTATGTCCGAGTTGCTATTGTTACCTAATAAATTCAACACATCATCCATTTCTCTGCTATTGAAACACATTATAAAAAACAAAAACAAAAACAAAAAACAAAACCCTCTTCCATTCCGAAATGGTTAATTTCAAATTGTTTCCCAAGGAATTCTCCTCTGAGCCCTAGTATTAGCATATGATTGTCACTGCAACATGGCTTTACTGACACATTGGTGTTAAAAGGCAGTGACAGAGCCACCAGAACTGAATGGGAGGCATATATATATATATATATTTATATATATATATATATCCTGTAGAACTACGAAGACAATCCAAAGGAACACGGCATCTGCATTCTGGGTTGATGCAGCCTACTGAACTGTGGGCTTGCAATTTCAGAATGCAGAATGTCATGCCTGGCTCCACTTTAGGGAGCTCTCAGAGCTGCTCCGTTTGCCGCCCTGTTCTCAGAATCCTGATGCTGAAGTTAATCTATAAGGACATCCCTGGTGTAGTGATGGAGGCACGGCAGCAGAGCATGCTAGAGCACTACACATTTTTATGCATTTATTTATTCAAGCTGTGTGGCCTCTCCTCCACCCCCAGCCCCCAACACCTTTCCCTTTGCAACTTATCAACTTGAGCCCTCAGACACTCACACCCACACAATGATCTCAGCAGGCAAGGAGGAAAATGGAGAGCAAATGCACTTTAGGAAAAGAACAGGAAACCGACACTGAAATGGCCATTACCGGGCATTGCGATTTCACCTGTGGTTTCAGCTTCTGCTGCAAGTATATGCAATGAATGTGGCCTGATTGCCTTAATTCAGTGATATTGGCAATAATCACAATGGCAGGCAGTGCCTGGGAGATTGCCCTTGACAGCAGAGTTGCAGAGATGGAGATAGGGAAAAATTCTATCGGGCACAACACACAAAAGGAATAATGGAGAGGTGTTCAGGATTCCATTTCCTGGTGGAAGCGTAAATGGCAAACGAGCTGAATTCTCTGAGTGATTAACTGGAAGTCTGATGAGTTGATCAGTTCCTGCTTCCCTTTGTCGGCGGGATTCTCTGTGCTGTGGGAAGATAACAGCCGTGCGGTGATACATAACTACCATAGAGACAGTCTGGTGCTGATTTAGACTTAGGATGGAAAAGGCAAGTTGTAAAAAAAAAAAAAAAGAAAAAGAATTAAATATAAAAATAAAATCAACTGGTTTCAAAGACAAAACACCAAAGGCCATTCCCAGAGCAGGGAAGAGTGCTGAGCCGACGAGAGTCTTCACCGGCTGCCGCTGACTGCTCTGAGAAAAGCGCCGTTGCCTTTCATGGCCAAGGCCATTTTAAGTTAGGAAGTCCAGTGGTTTAGGTTGGGTAAAAGGCAAAGAGTTAAAGATTCTCCAGAAGTTGTCAAAATGAGTTTTGTAAAAAGGCTGGAAGGTCATCTGTGGAAAAGGAAGGGAAAGCCTTGGTGGAAGCTGACATTAGTGCCAAGGGTTAGCCAAGGGCTGGGATAGCTGGAGCGGCACAGCTGTGTGCTTTTCTTAAGTCCCCATCATATTTAGCAAAGCATAACTGGCCATAATAATGGCATTTTAAACAAAATATCTTATCTCGCCAATACAACACAAATACTCTAATAACAATATAATTTCAGGGCTGTCTGCATTGCAATCAAGAAAGTCTTAATATACTTAAGTAGCACAGAAAATTGTCAGTTGACATTAACTGTTTCTTACTAATAATTATGCATATAGGAATATGTATTTATTTTCATGCTCAAGTAAAAATAGTATACAGAGAACTTCTAGAATATGCCTTTAATCCCTCTTCATAATGGATTTACAGACTATAATAACGAGGAAGGCCTCATTCCAGGTCCAGTGTTAACTTTAACCTGAGTTCTATTAGTTGCGTCAAGCCTGTATCATTTGCTACATGGTGTCTGAGGCTCAACTTTGTATCTCCGTATATGTAACTCCATAGTAAAATTAATCACTTACTTCTTTTGGTTGTATTTCACAGTCAGAGATTAGACAGTGTTCTATAATAATTGTCCTTATGAAGCTTGCATTTGTGATGTACGTAAACAAGGAAATAAACAGACAGAACAGGAAGCATGAAACACAGGGAAAAGGAACAGGAAATGAATGGCTACAAGGCTACGTGGAGCTTCGTATCTTGCTGAGTACATCACTGATACCAAAACAGAGACTGGCAGAAGTCAGGGAGAGAACTGTGCTAAAGGTCATGATCCAAATAAGCAATCCCCAATGGAAACTTGGGATAGAAGGCTCACAGTGGATTTCCACAACTGTTCTGTTTGTGGTACTGTTGTTTTTTAATGTTTACAGTATTTTTATTAATTTTTAGGAACATTTTATGCAATGTATCTTGTTAAAATGCACCCCCTACTCCTCACCTCAACTCCCCTAAAATCCACTAATTTAATTCTTTAGATAATAAGCGTAGGTAGGAATGGAATGACTGTGGGTTGCGTTCCTAAGAATGTCCATTGCCAGATGTCAGGGGTCAGCCCTTCTGCCTCTCATTACAGACTCTGCTAACAATGCTCCCCGCCCATCTCTGTTTCCTCCTCACTGTTACTTAAAAAATATGAAAAAGAAAAAACCATGTAGCTTCTGTGATTGTCATAGGTAGAGTCAATTTTTATGTTTAGGACAATTTGACACATGAAATACTTATTATGCCTGTTGTTAGCCATAAAACACTTCTATAAATATGTTGTCTTCCCTAATTAAATATTATTTCTGGCAACAGAAATGAATTGAGTCCTTGGGTCCTTTTGTTTCAGTCAAATTTATTCTCAGTTCTGTGACTACCTAAAAGAAAAACAACAAATGATATAAGAAAGTTACAGTATCACATGTGGATCGTCGTGCCTATTACTACATGTGAAAGAATGAAATGCAAAAAGCCAAATTAATAGAGAAAAATGGCCATGTTATCTAATTATCTGTGAAAGTCTTAGGGCAGGTTGATTACAAAAAAGTTAACAGCCATATGCTACTCTCTTACCTGTTTATTTTCCAAAGATTATAAAATAATGATTCTATTTAATGCTGCCCACGTGTAGTTGAATTACAACTGTCATTAAACTGCTGGTGATAATGTAAAATGATAAAAGTCATTTGGTAAGCAGTTTGATACTGTTTAAAGAGCCACAAAGTTATTAATCCCCGTTGATCCATTAATCCTATTTCTGTGAACTAACTCTTAATGTATATAGAATTATTTTACTGGATCTTATTTATTAGAATAAAAATGTAAGGGAATTAATTACTCAGTATTACAGGAATGATGATGTAAACGTTAAGTCATTGGTTGAATAAATGGTATTCAGAGATTAAAAGATAAATGCTTGTCATATGGAAGACTGAAGAATAATGGAAAAACATGCAGAAGTGACAGTTTTATATAAAATATATTCATATGAATGACAGATACTCAAAAATTGGGAAAAGACTTGCTGTGAATGAGTGATCTATGACTGTATATGGTATCAATATAAATTGATGCTACAATATTACATATGTTGTGTTAATATAATGTAATAATTACTCTATTACAATAAAATATGTAATTTCAAAGTTTTAGGGGAGCAAATTACTTACCAAGTTTGTAAGGTGTATGAGCTGGTGATGTCCTACTTTTTAATGTGTCATAGTATTTTTAAGATGTTATCTATCTCTCCTACATGAAGATTCCAAGAATCCTAACTATATTAAATCACATATTAAATATATTTTCTCATTTCTCCAAATTCAAGATTTTAATTCTCTTTAATGCCCTATTTTAATTGGAATGTTGCTAAATCCGTTGACAGTCTCACCAACCATTTTAACAGCCTTTTAATTTGTCGTCTAGAAAATTATAACTCTTCATTAACTTTGGGAGACACAGCATTGCAGTTGTGATGTATCATTCCTCATTTTATTAACAATCTACTTAATGAAATTCAGGCTTCGAGCAGATGATAGTGATAATGGAAGTACTTGCCCTGGATTTTTTTTTTCTTTTCACAAATTAAGAATTTACTGATAAGCATAATAGGAGAACAAACATTCAATTCTTCCAGAGCACAAGAAGTAAAAACCTAAAGAAAGAGATTTTTGAGTCCAAGAAGTTATAATTAATATCCACCTGAACATTTATCCAACTGCCTTGTCTTCTCCCTGTACTGTTTGTCACAGTCCAGTAACACTGAAGCTTGGTCAGTCATTTCATAGAATAAGCCTCAACTTTATGAGTAACACTTGGGTAGCAGTAAGCAGGTAGCCTAGAAAGGATACTCCTTTGGGGCATACTGATAGGTTGATAGCTTTGTATGGAAATCACTTGTACTTAGCTGTTTAAATACAGCTGCTATTACTGATTAAACATAGCTCTGATATTATGAGATAAAAAGATTCTCCAATATATACAAATACATACTATAAAAGTCAAAGAGTTGAGGTTGACTGAGCAGAGATGCAGAATGATCTCATGAGGCACTTGAAGATTGTTTGCTCGCTCTTTGCTCATTTTAGGGAAGACAACTGAGGCATAAGGAGAGGAGATACATTGTCAAGGCAATAGCATAAGTTAGTGGCAGAATTTTAAATACTTAGACTAAGAAGCAATTGGTCTACCATTAGTCTCTACTTCTCCTACATAGGAAATATTTACAATTTATCTCAAAAGAGTGGTCTGGAAGAATACTTAATTGGTGAGATGCTTGATGCATGAGCCCAAGGCACCATGTTTAAATCCCTGAAACTCAAATAAATGTAACCACATACGCCTATAATCCCAGCACCAATGGGATAGAGGAGCAGAGACAGACATTTCTCTCACCAGCTAGTCTAGCCAAAGTGGTGAGCTGTGGTTGGTTGAGAGACTTCTCAAAAATAAAGTAGAGAATGACTGAAGAAGATATCCGGCACTAAACATCAACCTCTCACCTGTGCACACTTGCACAGGAATTTGCCCATGCACTAACACACATATACCATGCACACGTGCATGTGCTCTCTCTCTCTCTCTCTCTCTCTCTCTCTCTCTCTCTCACACACACACACACACACTCAGACAGAGAGAGAGAGAGAGAGAGAGAGAGAGAGAGAGAGAGAGAGCTCAAAATATAATACATTTCAAAAGGGAATCTCCAGTTGAGATACATGTTTCCAGAAAGAGCAAATAAGGGTTAGGGTTCCATGAAGGCAAAGCCAGTTGGTTGTAGTCAGTGTTCTGTCTGGCAGCAGGTGAGCATAGGAACCCATAGGAAACAGTATGGTTCACACATCATCAAATGGGCAGTGCTACACAAAGGTAAAAGAACGATTCTAAAAGATAACTTCAGTGGGAAAAAAGCATCTTTCACGAGGTTTTGTTTGGGGTATTATGCTCTTCTCCCCATGCCCCAGGTTTATGTAGCAAATGTTGTAACACACTGAGATTAATTTTCACATAAGACCTATTTCTCCCATGGGAATCAGACATCATTTTTTTTTGTTCCTTTCTCATATCAAAACACTGTCCTCCCTAGGGATGATTTGTGGTATAGGTGGAAAGTTTCCCACAGACAAACACAAAATGAGACAGAAAACTCCAGCAAGGCTTGTTGTTATCTCTTGACTCCATTTTATCTGTTCTGGGGCATCTGTGTGCCTTGTCCTGTATGATAATCAATAAACCAGAAGGAGTAAAATACACGAAGAAATATGAACATTATAGTCATAAGTCCTGTATACTCACTAGCATTAGTACTTATGCATCCATTTATTTATTATACTTATTTTTATTATGTATTTATTTGTTCTTGAGATAAAGTCTTGCAATAGAGTCCAGGCTGGCCTCATGACAATCATCCTATTTTAGTCTCATAAGTGTTGGGATTACAAACAGGAATCACTATGCCTAAATAGTCACTTGATAAAAAATATCACAATCATAGAGTCATAATTCTAGAGAATATTAATAAACTTTCCTAATAATACAGCATGTATAATGCAATTTTTATATATTCCTGGACATATTTATTATTTCAGTTAATTTATTGTGTAATGTTACTTGTGATTACATAGCACAAATGTAATATATATGTATTGCATATATGTGTATATATATATATATATACATATATATGCAATTCTGCACATATCCAGCAATGTTTGTACATAGTTAAGAGAAAAAATTAAACTACATGCATGCAACAATCCCACATTTCTTAAGATTGAGTTAATTATGAAGTTTAATTACCCTAAAAAGATTTTAGATATATTTCAATATATCTCAATTCTTAACAGAGTTACAAACAAATAACATACAATGGTCCCTATGTTTTGCTCAAGTTAATTCTTGTTTAACACATTCTATGTCAAAAATGACACAATTTAGAATATGATATGAAGAGATTATCACATATTCTTGTGATTAATTTAAGAGATGATCTGTGAGAAATTTTTATTTTGGGGGAGGGGGAAGCACACCTGATTCTAAATGCTAGCCTGAGACATAGACCCATTTCAAAGCTGCTCTATTCTTCTATTTTTATCTCTGTATTAATGGTTTTAAAATTAAACTAATTCTTTTATACTAAGTGAGTAACATGAATGGAGATCAATATAGGTTGATGATATTTCTTGAAGTCTGATAAAATGTAGAAGAGTCTACATGGGATGGCAAAGAAAAGATTCAAAAAAAGGTATAATACATCTGTATGAAAATGCTACATATTTGTTAAAGAAATCATATTTCAGAAAGATATTTTAAGGAAAGAAAAGTGCGCTGATGTCCGTAGCCACAAAATACAGAATAGCAAATAAATAATTAATGTAACCCCAACTTTAAAACTATATTTCATGTATACACAGCAGCTAAAGGCTTGAAAATAAATATACCAATATGTTAATTGCAATTAATGTTGGAAGATAATATAATAGGTTATCTTAATTTTCTTCATTATGGATTTATTTTCAACTCTTTACAATGATCATGAATTGTTTTTATAACTATAAAACAGCATATGCAATGCAAATTACTCTTTAAAGACAAAACACATCATCTGAAAGTCATCCAGCATCCTTTGCAATATCTTCATCATTGGTGCCATGTTATGCAGTGCTGGTCAGAAGTCCCATGTCCCCAAACCCTGTGCCTTCAAGAGCATTAGTGAGCACACAATTCTCCCAAAATAAACACTGAGATGAAGACTCTGAGTACTGAACATTATATGTTAAATATTTGTTGTAATTATGATTAGCACAATTAATTTCATTTAACGGATGCTTAATAAAATAAGAATAAACTGGTTTTAAACTAAGTCCCTAGTTGTGTGGGGTTTATTCAGGTCTCAGCTTAACAATTATTTACATTTGGTATAAAGTAATTTACTGTTATTATCATTTTTATTAACGTCATCAATTTCTCCGATTCACTTTCACACATTCAAGAGGAAACAACAACACTAATTTTCCAGCCTATAATTTCTACGTAACCACCAAGCCTAGTACATCTCTCATATGAAATTATTATTTTTTCTTATGTTAGTTGTTTCAGGTTCAATTCAGATCTAGCGAAATTCAAAACTCCCCTTTCCCCTGAAAATACAAATCTTCAACTCCAGAGTCATTTCAGTTGTTTGAAATAAGATGGTAATTTATGCTTTTTTTCTGATATAAGGATATTATTTCCCTTGAAATTGAAAATGTGATTCTATGTTTCTTTTCCTTCCCTTTAAGGATCGAAGTGCCAGGTGATCGCATCAGTAAACACAAACGCTGCGTGAGTGCGTGCGTGCGTGCGTGTGTGTGTGTGTGTGTGTGTGTGTGTGTGTGTGGTGTGTGTGTTGGGGGGTGGGGGGGGGGTTAACAAATACTTTTAAAGGCTCCTTTTGCCTCAAAATAAAGCAATTTACCAAGACTGCCACGGGAACAGGAGCTGGGCTGTGAGATGCCATCATCTGAATACACTAAGAAAATGTAAGCAAAAAATTGCAAATAAAACTGCTTATATTCATGTAACTTGTTTGGCGACAGCCGTATAGCATAAGGAAAGCTGCTATAACTCATAACAGCATCTTGTAATAAAACAGCTCTATGCATCCCTCTCAAACTGCTCAGTGCTCAAATCTCATCAGATGGCTGACTAAGCATTACACTTTGGGACAGTAAATCTGTTTCCAATATGGTCTACATTCACAGATACACGCTTTAGTATTCATACTAAGACACTTCCAGCTAAGTACTTATAAAGAAAGGGTAATCATATATTTAAATATCAGGATGCTATTTTCTCTGTCTATTTTAGTCATCGAGTTCACACTAGAGCGAGACTAAATGGATCTCAGGCAACCTTCACCAAACGCAACTCCTGACTCCCAGCTCTGTGAGCTTGTCTCTGAAGTCTCAACTTCCGCTCCCATAATGCCATGCTTCTGTCTCCCATGGAGGTGGAGTTGCTAGGCAGTCTGGGTATGGAGAGGTTCTTTGCAGCTCACTAGCTGCTTCTGGGTTTTCTGGGAGATCTAACCGAGCATGTCTCATGTCTGTCTGCATTCCCAGCTCTGGAGCAATAACACAGACAAAGCCAGTCTCTGTTGACTGACTGATCACCCATGGCTTACTGTTACCAGCTCAGATTTGAGGTTTAGAATCCTTTCCAAAGCCTCAAGGGGGCAAGACAAACATGACTAGTAGGCTGGGTTTTAGAGCCTTATAAAGACATTCGTTTCACCCAGAGAGCCAGCCTGGTTTGCACTTCGGAAGAGATGCCTTGATGCTGGTGTTGTACTGCTGGGATTAGAAGAGGCAGAAGAAGGCTCTTCACTCTTTTATTTATTTCTCCATGTGATTTTCCCTCCAAAGCAGGATTACTTCCACACGCTCACATGCATGTGTTTATTAGGGGGAAAAAAGGAACATTCTCAGACTTTGTTGCAAAGATAGATAAGTATTCAAGCTCCAGTAGCTAAGTAATTCAGAACTTGACTCAGTTCTATTGATAATACTATTGAATAACCACATCTTTGATGGGACTGAGCTTTGAGTGGATAGGAAAGCCTTCCCATAGCCCACCCCTTTCTCTACAGCGATTGCCCTTATATAGTCTTGAAGAGGAAGTTTTTTCTTTATTTGCCTAGTTTAGACACGGAAACTTTGTAACCAGCTTTTAAATCATAACCATATTGTCTCTTCTTTTTCTTAAGATTTATTTATTTATTTACTTATTAATTTTTATCTATTTGTGCTTTGTTTTGGTTTTGTTTCTGTTTTTTTTTTTTTAGCATATGCATGTAGGTACACACAGAAGCCAGAAGATGGCATTGGATCCCCTGGAACTGAGGTTTCAGGCAGTTGTGAGCTGCCATGTGGATGCTGGGAACCAAACTCAGGTCCTGGGCAAAAGCAGTATGTGTTTTTGACTTAAGAGCTATCCCTACAGCCCCTAAACCTTATCTCATAAAAGCTATATATCAGACACCGCCTAGGACTCCATTTACAGGAAGGTTTTAATAAGCTCTGGGCTATAAGCTATATGGATTTCCTGCCATACACTAAGAAGAATTTAGAGATAGAAAAAGATGTACCATGCTGTGTAATGTTTGTACAACAGCTAGGCAGGCAGTGTGGACAGAAGAGAACAGCATTTTTTTTTTTTTGACATCTTAAATGTGTAATATTTTTGGGATGGGTGGGGCCAGTCTCCTAGCCTAAATTCCCTCAGGGTTGAATGACTATACACTAGTATTTTTTATTGGATGGCAACTTTCAAATACATTTATAGGGTATATGAAATTATTTAGGTATTTTGTTCATGGTAGGCATTTGAAGTAATAGTCACTCTTTGTAAGGATGTTTGTCATTGGAGACAGTAGTTCCAGTGGTTAAGAGTACTTAATCTCCTTACAAAGGACCCAGGTTTGGTTCCCAATCACACATATTGGGCAGTTGACAACCACATCTAACTCTAGCTCCAGGGTATCTTAAACACTCTTCCGGCTTTGCAGGCACCAGACATACATGTGGTACATATATATGCATACAGGCAAAATACTCCTACACATAAAACAAAATATTTTTTTTTAAAAAAAGAGAGAACACTTTCTTCCAGAAAGAATCTCCTAAACTTAAATGGCCAATAGGTTCTGTTTAGAGTAGGTCTTTCTGGTTCAAAGTGCATGCCCCTCTACTGATAGGAAGGAATGTAAAATCCTTGAATTGCTGGAAGCTGTGCAGGGCATGAACATGAGCAGCAGGCTTGGAGAAACCAGCCAGTCTTCTTTGTATGCTAAACCCCAACCTCTCTGGCCTCTGCTCTCTGTTCACAGGGGAAACACTAGGAGAAAGGCAAAGGCGGGTAGAGATGACTATGGAAAGGTTGCTGAGGACATAGGAGCTGGCAGCAACTACAGACAAAAAGGTGGCCTGCCCACCAGGGAGCAAGAAAAGTCTCCGTTTGTTCAGATACAGGGAAAGAGCTGGCCAAAAATGTGTGTGTGTGTGTGTGTGTGTGTGTGTGTGTGTGTGTGTGTGTGTGAGAGAGAGAGAGAGAGAGAGAGAGAGAGAGAGAGAGAGAGGGAGGGAGAGAGGGAGGGAGAGAGAGAGAGAGAGAGAGAGAGAGAGAGAGAGAGAGAGAGAGAGAGAGAGGCTAATATCCACAGTAGCATGGTATAATAGCACTTACATGGGCACAGACAAGCAAAGGAAAAGAAGTTTCACCTGGTCCCTCTGACGTCTCTTTACCATTGTTTAGGATTTAAGCAGCTTCTTTATTTGATGTCAAGGTCAGCTGTGTGAACTTGGAAGCTGCAACAAACTTAACCAGCAGGTGATGGGAAGGAATGTACATCGAACTAGAAACCAGCAGAAATGAGGGCTTTACCTCTAAACCCAGGAGCATGCATTCCCCTAGCCACCTCACAAACTCCCAGAGATGTCTTTTCTTTATCTTTCAAATTCATGGTGCATGTTCCCTGGTCCCTAAGGACCTGCCTGGATCTAATGTTTCAAGGACATGGCATTTCTGAGTTTCCAGGCCCTCATCATCTCTGGTACCCAGAGAAAGAGCATCTGTCACATCAATGACACTGCATTTGGATCCCGCCTTTTATTTTTCTCCAGCTAAGGTGTTTAATACTGACAGTATAATAGAATAAATCACAGCCATCAGGGCTGGGAGTGACACTGGCCACACACATTAGAGATAAACAGTCAAAAATCACTCACCCATGCCTTCCCCTTTTCCCGAAGCCTCTGCTGTCTGACGACACTAAGCTTGAACTCCAATTTCCATCTGGCTTCACAGACCAGAGCGCCAGAATAACCCTCTACATCGTCCTAATGGCTGTAATGATACTCTGCTTTCCAGCAGCCTGCCTGCCTACACCATCTCAACATATGGATTGGATTTCTTCCCTGCAGCAAGTGTTGAGGGAAATATGGGTGTTACGTAGTCAGTCAACAAACAATTTGCAGCTGCCACTAAAGTCTGATTGCTCAGGTGTGATTCTTTGTGTACACCTTACATACAAATTACCTGGCTTCCATCGAGCAACTCGACCTTGGCTGTCCTTGAGCAAAAAGGTAATTTTCCTCTACCAACTTCATAGAGGACAGGGAAGCATATACTAACCACTCAGAAAATTCAACCCATTAGTATTACATTCGCAGTTCTCTATGGCAGATGAGAGTGGTTAAGCATGGGGTGCTGTAGCACAGGGTAGACCTATCCTCATGAAGATAGAAAACCCTAGAAGACACTCACCCCAAGAGCTAAGTGAGGTGAGTGGCTGCTACCTCAAAGATCTCAGTTTTCCTCCTCCTCCGATTCTCCTCTCTGTCTCTCGTGTGTGTATACAGGTGGGTGTGTATGTGTGTACATGGGTAGTGTTGGGGGTGGTGCCTGTGGAGGGAAGAAAGGATCATCAGATTCCTTATAGCTAGAGTTATAGGTGGTGGTGAGTCATCTAATGTGGGTGCCAGGTTCTGAACTCAGGGATTCTGGGAAGAGCAACATGACCTCTTAACCAACTACTGAGCCATCTCTTCGTATCCACAAGTGTCTGAGTCTCAAGGCGAGTTCTTACCCTGTTACTTATGTCCTCAAGCCTGTATTATACATTGCTGATGCCCGTCAACCTTGTTCTCCCACCCATCTCCTAAAACACATATGCCCATCCTGGAAGTTTCTCTTTGTTTCTTTCTACCCCTCTTTCCTTTCCTTTTCTTTTCTCATCCCTTGTCTCTACTGATCCACTCTACTTTTTTTTCTACAAGTTTGAATGATTTTCTAAGTGTCTGGACGTGGGCAAGAATACTAGTTATGTGACATTTTGGGTCTGGTGTGTTTCACTCCACAAAAGCTTTCTGGTCTCATTCATGTTACAAATAACAGGCTTCTTTTCTTTATACAGCTGAGTAGTATTCCACTATACAATTATACTCCACTAGTTTTTATTGTCCATTCATGGTGCCATGTGGGCTCTCCTGTGTAATTCTGCCTTTGCATGTTTTCCACAGAGAAGCAATGACTTCTTTACAGTTAAATGCCACTGTATTTGTCTTTCACTTGAGAGTACACAGTACATTTCCCTCCTGCATGCTTCCTTAGCTGTGGCTATCTATTATTTGATTCTTTACCATTTTTTTTAGATAGGTGATAGTAGATTGATGCATGTAATATATATGAAAAAATACCTATACCCTTAATGTGATTGATGAAAATATTCTTAGTAAAATATTTTTATAAGTTGTTCTAGGTGATACCTAATCTTGATTGTGAGGTTGGTTGAATTTGGAATCTACTAAGAGATACACCTCTGATGGATGTGCAAGGGCATTTCCTGGAAGGAATAACTTAATGAAATAAACGTTCCCCTAGAGTGGGCAATACATTCTGGTGGTAGCCTAATATTAGGAAAACTAATAGAAAAACTTGCTTTTGCCTGTCTGCCTTCACCCCTTGCTGGTAACTGCATCTATTCTGTTGCTGCTACTATTGGTGCTATTCTTCAAATATATGGGAACTGAGCCCAGTTTCCTGATATTGTCAATGAATACAAACTGAAAAGTAGTGGCTCTCTAGGAATCTTCAAGGCTATCAGCACCAGACTGAAACTTCCTAGGCTTCTAGTCTTACACACTAAGCAGCTACCCAGGCTCACAAGCTCTCCAGAATGAAGGTAACCATTACTGGACTATCCAGCACACTATCTTACGACTATTGATTATCCTGATGTGAAAAAAAAGTAAGTAGTTTTTGTGAGCATTAGTACCATTATTGGTGGTTTGAAGTAGTTTGGGGGATCAGAAAAGACCTCGTAAATGATTTTCTGAGCTCTGAGGCTGATATAGCATGAATTATTAGTTATGTTTTCAGTAACTTCCCAGCAAATGTATAAAATACATATAAAGAAATATAATTCATGCTGTTTTTCTTTAAGGATGTAGCTGAAACATACTGCAACATACAGAGCTATTCCAGAAAGTGCTCGTGGTTTCCTGTTCATAAAGCATGCAGTGGGTCTGTGAAAGCCATCTCAAAATGGAAAACCTTGCCTTCCCATCATCATTCCTAAACTACACTAGTAGAAGTGAAACAACAGGTACAGGGGAAAGGGTGTTAGGTGGGGGTAAGCCAATGGATGTCTTGGGAATAAACACCTTCCCTTCAGACTTTGATATGTTCCAGGCAGTGGTGGCACATGCCTTTAATCCCAGCACTTGGGAGGCAGAGGCAGGTGGATTTCTGAGTTCGAGGCTAGCCCTGTCTCAAAAAAACAAACAAACAAACAACCCCCCCCCCAAAAACAACAAAAAAACCCAACCCCCCCAAAAAACAAACACAACCCCCCCCCCCCAAAAAAAAAACCAGACTTTGATGAGTAAAGGGAATCCCCTGTTCAATAATAAACATTGATTGGATATCCACAAACACTGTGCAAGGCTGCTGGGATGGGAGCAGGAACATTGTTGTGCCCTGCAGGGAATTTAAGGAGCATGGAGATGGCTTCCTGCGGTGCAGGTGCACTTTCTGAGATCTGACATGGTGGTTTCAGGGAGTGAAAAGAATGTCAGACTTTCTAGGTGTGCCATCAGAATTCCTTATGAACCGAAGACACCATCAGCAGCTACAATGCCAAGCACACAATTTTATAGTGTTTCTGCAGCTTTTGTGTGACTTTGAAACTGTTCTGAAATGAAAAGCTTATTAAAATTCTCCTAAAAGCCCACCAACCAGCCACATATGTAAACAGAAAAAAGCACACAATTCCTTCTGTAAAACAATTTGAAATCAATGGGAACCATTAAAAAGGCTAGTCATACTTAGTGGACTAAATGGACTAAATTGTAGGTATAAGCCAAAGTGGGTGCTTGTCCAGTCAACCTGCCATGTCCTGAAACGCAGGCCCCGCCCACACTGGCAGTCTCAGAATGCTACTGCCCTACAGAGCCTTCTCCTGGCCTACACAGTGACTTTGAAAACAAGTTAGTTGCCACTTGTCTTAACCCGATTGACACTGTTAGCAGAGTCTGAGCCATAGGATTGGGAACAAGTCAGTCCTTGAGAAAAGATTTAAAAGAACAGTGAGAGACGGGCACAGAAGCAGAACTAGAGTGAAATCCAATTCAATGATGAGCCACAGAGCTGTTCACTGCCTTGAGGACCTCATGGGACAGGATCTAGGACTTTCAAGAAGCCTTAAGTCCCGCATGGCAGAATGAAAGGAGAGGCTACTTACCAGGCCCGCCACAAGTGTGCCTCTTAGTTTCTTAACCTAAACCAAGAAAGGGCCCAGCGGTTGAATCCCTGAATTCCCTTCGTCACATTGACTTCATGGTCTTTCTCATAAAGTCAGTGAGCCCTACATTAGCAGGAATGATCCGGGACAGAGATGAAGTCAGAAAGCCACAGGAAGTTTACTTCGCTCTGGAAATGGCCCTTCTAGGAACATGTAACATCTAGAGATTTCATGAACAATTTACGGCTTTCCTCATTTCTTCAGAAGCCGGGAGATCCAGTAGACTAGTTAAACCAGAACTTCACAATGGAGTATGCCTTTCCTAAGATGTACTATCGGGACATGTATGCTCCAAATGAGAGCAGTCTCTAGCGTTCCATGTGATTGGAAGCCTGGCCTACTTCATCTATCTCTCTGTCCTGCCTAGTCCCTGTGATTAGGGGGCATTTTTGTCTCTGTTATAATAATCCTTACCCTTAACACATACTCACAGGAGAAAGGGAATAGAGACATACGACACGTGGCACATTTTCTCCATACCTCCTCCTTTCAATAGCCTGTACTTCTTCCCATGGAGGAGGCCCCAAATTCATCATTGCTGCTTTGACTTCGAGGATGTTGGATCAATTAACATAATTAATTGATTATGAACTACATCCCCAGCCAGGTGCTCAAATTAAATCTCCACTTACAATGTTTAACAGCAAAGAAGACGAGGAGAAGCAGAGCAGAGAGAAGCATCAGGCCACCTGCTTGCTCTGACTCAAGAGCAGTGGAGTAGAGCCTGGCCAGAGAACAACTTATACTGCTCACTGGGCTGGCATGTGGTGGCCCACTGTTGCAGAGACACTGCAATGTGGGCTTTTGGGTGGACTCATGGTATACATAAAGTAAAATCCAGGAAGAATTAGGGCAGTTTAGTAAAGCTATACTGATGGACTTCTGAATGAAGAGAGTCCAAGTCACTATACTAAGAATGAGGCCTGTAGTATCCCTGAAAGCACCATCAGTCCCAGAAGAAGAGGCTAGATTGGGAAGTGACCCTTCCATGCACAGTGTGATGCACCCGAATCTGATTTGTATCAGTATATATTTCTAGGAGCTAGAGGGATAGCTCAGCACAGAAAGTACTTGACGCATATGCATAAGGACCCGAGTTTGATCACCAGATGCTCCATGTGAAGAATATGCCAGTCATGGCACCGTGCGCTTTAATTCCAGTACTGGGGGTGGGGTGTTCAGACGAGGGTCAGACAGCATGGCCTAAGCAGCAAGCTCCATATGGTGAGAGATTCTGTGTTAAAAAATATTTCAAAACTGAGCAGAACCTCAGGAGTAATACTGGACATAATGCTTTCTCTGTTTGTCTTTGCCTCCTCTGTCTCTGTCTCTGTCTCTGTCTCTCTCTCTCTTTCAAACACACACACACACACACACACACACACACTAACATTAAACAAATGAACAGGTCAATATAAAATGTAAAAGTTTACCTTTAACCTGTCATTCCCCATCCCACCTCTTGTGTGTAGGGAGTTTTGGTGTAATTGGTCTTAGTGTGGGACTCAAGTACTAGGCCTTTTAAACTCTCTGAGACAGTGGATACCCCACAACTAGTCCTGAGACAGAGATAGCCTGGAATGTGGCCCAGGTCCACTGTCCTCTCAGTACCGCGACTTGGTAATGTGTTCCAGCCTCCCTGCCGCTCTATCTCTGGCTTTCCGAAGCAGAAAATGTTAACTGGGTCAGTTCTGTGCAGAGCTTTTGTAGTGCAGACAAATGTCAGGGGACAGGCATTAAATGAAATGTCACTGTAAACTAAGGAGAATTTGAACCCAAGGCTGCCAGGTGAACGGGGCTCCTTTTAAAACTGACAGTGGTGGTGAGTCTCCTGAATCCACAGTCATTTGAAGAGAGATTAGTTTGGCCTATGGATATTTCTGTAGCAGTTGCCTGAGATTTTCTTTTAGAACACAGAGGTCCCCTCCCTGCCACCTCCACATCCCTGCATTTCTTTAAGTGTTCTACCTGCAACAATTAGATCCATAGAAACAAATTTAACCCTCTGGAATTACTCTCCAAATACATTCAATATTTTGGTTCAAAGTGCTACAAATAAAATCAGTGTTCTAATTCCCAGCACGTGGGGCAGACCTTAACCGCACAAGGACACCCCGAGAAGCAAGCATTACACAGTCAAGGTGGCTGTGGACACAGGGGAATTTAAAAGAAAGCGCTTCGAACTATTTTTGAAATAAAACGCATCCCACTGGGACTGCAATTGCCCATTGCTGACTATTCATAAATCAGGGAACAAAGAGAGGCTTCATATTCTCTGTCTTTTGGCCAAAGGAAAAGAGAGAGAGGAAGAAGGAAGAAGGAAGAAGGAGAGATGAGCTGAAAACACAATACAGCCCACCTGACTCTCTCTGTTGATTCTTTTTCATTCTTGAAAAGATGTTTCTGTCTTGGGGAAAATGCGTTAAGCATAATGCTCACAGTAACTTTGGCAAAATATTCCAAATATTATAAAAGGCTGTTGAACATTATTAGATAAGTCTGTGCTGCGGTTATTTTTAATATCTCTGTGAACATTCGATATTTGCTCTGATGGTTCCCAGCAGAGATTTATGACTAACGGAGACCTGACTTGAGGTTGAGTGGGGAGGATGGCAGCTCATGCTGGAGGAATAGTGTGAGTCCCTTGCAAGAAGGAGAGTTGGTTGTGGCAGCAGAGCGTGGGCTTGTGAGGCATGCGTGTCAATAAAGGGGCTCATGGATTGAACGAGAACATGGATTCATTCCGGGGGACATAACGGCCCCCTCCCACCCTATCTCTAGGGATGCTTCTAGGATTGCCGGAGCTGAAAATTAAATTATAAGCCTCAAACATGACATTGAAAATGTACTGTTTCCTCTAATGCTATCAATGTGATGACATATCTGTTGGAGGGGCAGTACTAACCCTGGACCCAGCCTGCAAAGCATGATGAAGCCAATATCCCATCCCTCGCTGTGCATGCTGCCTCAAGTTTCCAGTGAGAAATGTGTCCCACTGCTGAGCATAAATACTCTGATGTCTTCCATATATGCAGCAAAGGAGGTCCCTACAGATGCCCATTGCAAGCTGTGACAGCAGCCTAGAAGAATGGTAATATTATTCTAGCACAAGCACCCAGACACAAGGACCTGAGAATGTAGTTCAAGATGTAAGCACCCATGCCATGCTACAGAAAACATTCATGCTGGCCTCTCATCCTATTTGATGTGGTATTGTCAGGCTGGACAGACAGCTGGTCAGACGGACAGGCAATAGCGTCTGTTTCTGTGCTTTAAAGTATACCCATTAGAAGGGGCAATGAGCCATTAGGAAGAAAAAAAAACCCTTTCAGTTATATCCATAAGTAACAGCAAATCAGCTTAGATCACTTTGCTTAGCTCATATTCATGGAAAGTCTCAGTAAGCTAAGTCTATGTCAGCTAATCACTCTGAGATAACATAAAGGCAATCCACAAGGGCTAGACGAATACAGAAGGCACAAAATGTCACCAAAGAGAAAGCCCACAGTTGAAGCCTCTTGGTGTGAATAGGTTTAGAACAGGCAGAGATTTTGGTATTCTATAAGAAAGAGAATAGAAGAGACCATAATAAGAGCATTTCATTACATTCCCTCTTTCTTCCTCTCTCTTTCTCTCCCTCCCTCCTTCACTCTCTTCTCTCCTTCTCTCCCTCTCTCTCTCCTTCTCCTTGTCTGTCTCTATCACTTCTATCTCTATCTCAGTCTCTCTGTCTCTGTCTGTCTGTCTGTCTGTCTGTCTGTCTGTCTGTCTGTCCCACTATATCTGAAGCACTAGAGATGTTGGGCTAAAGGGCTTTGATCTTTTAGACAAGTGCTATATCTGGGAGCCATGGGTTTTGTCTTTTAACTTCCTACATCAATGTGCAAGTTAAAACACTTTAGAGGCAAAGATGACCTGCATCAGTAACATTTGTGACTTCTGTTTTAGGAGATAAAAAATCAAGCCTACTCTAATTACTGATATAGGAAATAAAACTAATAGAAATGCAGCACAGGCAGACACAGCATGTGAAGGATCGTGAGGCTGTTCCAGTCCCCCACCAAGGTTCTTTTCTTCTTCTCTCCTTTGATTGTATGAGTCCTCATGGGATCTCCTTATTTTTTGACACATTTTGCCAAGGTGATCACACCAAGTCCCGGGAGATTATTAACTATCAATTCTTACATCTCTATACAGCTCAAGCTTCTCTCCAGGATATCAAAAAATTGTACAGATAACTGCCTGTTAGGCATCATCACTTGCATGGTGTAAGAACAGCTTGAGTTCAAAGAGTCACAGTCTCAAAAAACATCTTAACCGGCCAGCAAGTTCATCTTCTGTTTTAAGCCCTGGGGATTAACACCAGCATAGCAAGAGTGGGAAGAATTGGGAGCCAGTATCATCTTCAGCTCTCTTCAAATCCTCACCCGCTTGTTCAAAACCAGCACTTACTAGGAAGTCTTGTTTTAGTCTTCTACATATATTTAGCTTTTTCATTAAAGATACACTGGTAGAGATAGAATGTATGTTCACTTATACTCACATTTACACACACACACACACACACCTCTGCTCTCAAGTTTTGGCTTATTTAGCACATGGCAGAGAATGGACAATAGTCTGTGTTTTTGCCAATGGAACACACCTAATACTATCTTTCTCATAGCTTTCCTTGCCACAGATCCTCTTGGGGTAGTCTGCCTATTTCTTGATCTTGACACAGGCAGGGATCTAAAAGGATTGAGGAACGGATTCCAAACACTTAAAACATTCTACTTTTACATGAAGATTCATGTCTGCCATTCCAGAAAAATTTGAACAAGCAATCCATGCACTTCTGCTTCTGGGGTTATTTACAAGCATTGGCCTTTCTAGGCTCTTAAGTAAATGCAGCATCATAAATGCAGCATTTTCCTGACAGGTGGAGAGAGCAGCCCCTGCCCCAGAGTCCCTGAACAATAGATCTGTCTCCACTTTCTCAATACCCTGAAACCCCAACAGTGCCAGCCCTCCCTGTAATCCCAGTTTGGGCCACTAGGTTTGTGTACTTAAACACATAATCTCCAAACCTACCCTCTAGCAATCCTGTCTCCCTGGAACATCCTCTATAAACAGAAGCCAACACAGTCTTCCTAAAATACCTCTAAAGTTTGTTTCCCCTATCACCCCAACTCTTTCATCTCCACACACTCGGCTAATCTTGAGTTTTTTAAATCCTTAAGACAACCAAACTCTCTTACTGCTGCCCTATGTATCTGTTTTGTTTGTTTGTTTGTTTGTTTTACTAATCATTCTCTAACATTCTGGATGCCCCATCTCTTCCTTGATGCTCAAGTATATGCACAGATGTTTGGCAGAGGTCACATCTGATGTATACTTTTAGCATGGTGTCTCTTCAACTATCCGAAGTTTTCCTTTGCATAGGGCTTATCATAATATAGCTAATTATATATCTATCATACATTGCCTCTTTTAAATTGCCAGCTTTTGTTAGGCAGGATTTTTAAAGTTTTATTTATTGTTTTTTTCCCACAAAATTACAGTTTTGTCTTATCATCATCATCATCATCATCATGGGATACTGAAAGATCATGGATACTCATAGAATCCCTCAGACCTGGTAAAATGCCAAGACAACCAAAGAAGGGCGATGCTATATTATTCACTGCTGAGTTACAAAAAGAAATATGACCTAGAGGTGACAGAATATGTTGAAAGCAATCTTTCGTAGGCATATTTTAGTCTTGCAAATAGTAACCAAACCCCTAACCTAGGTAAAACCCAAAGGTTGTTCTGTACTGCTAAATTAAAGTGCTGGGCTTTCCAAATAGGACCTTTCCAGCTATTGTTTTAGGATATTCCATAAAGCTATTTGGAGAGATTTGTGGATAGGAGTGCTTATAGGTTTCCAATGAATCCAAGGTTTCCAAAGTATTTTTACTCTACAGTGTCGGCTGAACCAATACAGATAAATCTCTGGAGCTTGCTAGTAGATCATGAATTTCTGGTTCATTAACATGGGGCTATATTTATGTTACACCAAATTACACAGAGCAAAATTTATTGCGCAAATTATTTTAAAGATATCAGAAGTAAGAGTATAGTTTATAAAATATCAGATAAACTCAGCCTAAAACGTGTATGAATGTGTTTACACATTTGCATAGCACATTAAAATGTTAGTGGCATATATCATGCCCTATTTATTTATTTTAGAACTGAGTGAACTTATGAAAGCAAACTTCAAAAATCCAGTTTTCCCTAATTCTTTATTTAACTGTAATCCCAAACAGTTTGAGATAAATAGAAGAACTCAATCTCAGTCCCCTCTCGAGAGACTTGAACTAAGAACTAGAAGGGAAGGCTCTTTTAGAAATGAAAGCCGGGGTGAATCTTTTGGTCTCCTGGGCACAGCCTGACACAGAAAGCAGCCAGTTCTGCTTAAGTAACCAATATTTTTTGGTTACCATTTTGGGTTGAGAGGTAGGACAATAGGTGACAACTACAAGGATTGGGAGAAAACCTTTGCTTGTGTCATGGGATCGTGTGTCAGCACAGATCCCATGCTAGGCACTCTCCTATGACTGATTTAGTACAACGGTATTGGAGAAAGGATCAATGCCAGGAAGTCTAAAAGAGTGGTGCATGTAGAATAGAATTGCATAACAGGGTTACAAATCATGAAGACTGGGGCTTGGGGCAGTAATGACTTCCTATATGATTAAGAAAAAATTTAAAGCACGTATCCATAAAGGCTTAGAAATAGAAGGTCAAACCACTTTCCCACCCTTTTAAAAGTTTCATAATTTGGTTTTTTGTCTGTTTGTTGGCTCAAACATAGCTCTTGAATGTGACTCACTATATGTGAAACCTGTCTCCACCTGACTTCTTATGTGCTCAATCTTAGATAATTCATTTAATTCTTCCATGACTCAATTTCCATATATATATATATATATATATATATATATATCACATATATATGCATACATATATGCACACACAAACATACACACATTATATGTATACACACACACACACACACACACACACACACACACATATATATATATATATATATATATATATATATATATATATATGCTTACAACAATGGCCACCTCACAACATTGTTGTGAGCTCCGAGTGTACACAGTACACAAGCCAAATGTTTGGATTGGCATTTAACAAAATGCCCTCAAGGACTGGTAGTATTCTTTTCATTCTATTGCTGTTCAGTGTTAACTAACACAATGCACTCACCCTTGTGGAGCACAGGATGCAGACAAGAGGCATAGTCACAGAGATATGCAGAAGCAAAATGAATGCAGGTCTGACTCCTAAGGCTCCTAAGCCATGCAAAACAGCAGCATATCACACCTTTCTGCACTCTAACTTAACACTTAAAAAAAAAAAAATACCAAGCTCATGCAAACTGCTTAGGAACTTGGCTGACCTCCATATTCAAAGTAGAACCTCCTTCCTGAGAGGCCATGTGGCTTGGTGCAACCAGGTGTCAAGGCTGCTGCTTGTTTCTGTCATGCATATTCACTCGAGGACCACTCGGATGCTATTTAGTGAAGGATTAGTCGTTTACTAATTACTAATTACACTAGTGGCTCCAAGACCTAAGGTCAGTGATTTTCCTCCTTCACACTAGCATAATGCAGCACAGTGGAAGCCAGACAGGTAATTTACATGTCTCTACTTTAGAGAAGAGACAACATTAGACAAGGCAAGAAGGAATCTGTGTTGAGAGTAAAACTGGATGACAGGATGCTTTTCCTGTACTGCTTAGCCCATTTCTACTGCCAGCATATGACCTGTTCTCTTGTTTGATCCTTGAGCAGGCCAGCTTGGGGACCTAGATAAAGGAGGACCCTGGACTCCACATCATATTTATTGGATGGCAATTCTTTTCTACAGGAGCATCTGGAGAGTCCTCCACGTGTGTTTGTCAAACTTGCTTGTATGTGAGAAGCATGTTTGCTTTATGCTCAGTGTATTGGGTTTTAAATAAGCAAGCAGAGGAGCTGATCCCGCTAAGATCCTCACTCAGGTACCTCTAGGCTAATAAGTACTGAGATGATCCTGCACTTTGATTTCATGAATAAGAAAATAAACTGTAAAATGCATGACATTTAAAAAAATTATTATTATTGCCGAGTGTCACATTTATTTTAACCCTCTCTGTAGTGGTTTAGTCTCAAGCTGCATGTGCCACATGCCAGATTGTATCTCCAGATACTCCCCTCCTTAAATATGCACTTATTTACTTCCTGCAGAGTTCAATTTTAGAACCCATCAAAGTAGATCCACTCAGCCTCTGACTGCATTTTCATGCATAAATTCATAGATGCCTTCAGAAGGAATTGCACTTACATATGCAAATACTTCCCAATGCCTTCTCATTTCTACTTTTGGACTGCACAGTTTTTTTTTTTTTTTTAATTCATGCAAACACATTACGCAAACAAATATGGACTCAATAACAACACACGGCATGTGTGAATTGCTAATTGCAAAGCCATGAGCGTGATATGGCCAAGCTACTTTCGTTATTATCAATGGTGGAGGGGCACATGATGAGACGGGACAAGGGAAAGCATCTTTAAAAGTAAAATCCCAGCACCTGATTTTGTGGGATGTAAATATTAATAAGGGGAAAAGGTGACAAGCAAATCCTTGGTTCAACAATAATCTGGAAGCCGCAACTTAGTGCATGATCCAGAAGCCAGGGCCTGCCTTCAATGGGTGTTAGGAACAAGAGAGTGTATTTCAGCCAAGGATTACAGGAAACAAAACTGTTCTCTGTAGCATGAAAATGAAAAAAAAGTCTGAAAGGAAAGAAGAGCTTTCAGCCACACTGCATGTGTGTTGCCTTGACAAACATCTGACTTTATTTTAGCGATGCCCTTGGACTTGGTGGCAGGCATCCTAATTCCTCCATGTTGGTAACGAGTGTCCTCTGGTCATTAATTAAACTAGGTCTCCTAACATTTTTCCCCTCCACCTCCCACTGTCCACTATGTGGGGTTAGGTATAAGCTTTAATGAAGTAAACCACACGTTAAAGTTGCTCACAGATCTAAGACATTTGAGCCGGAGCAATCATCAGACAGCCCTGTTTTCCCTGGGAGGATCAGTACATTTTCATCAGGATGGTGCAAAGAAAATAAGACTAAAGATCAGATAAAAATTGTTTCCTACAAAGGTCTACAATGGCAAGCAAAGCAATTTTAACTGCTTATTGATTTCTTTTAAAATATTTTGTTAAATATTAACAGGAACTTGGTTTAAAATGGGAGCATCTAAGAATCTAAGATTTTTCAGAACAACATCTGACCTGTACTTTTATAAATCTCGGGTATTTTATTACATACATGTGTGTTTTCTATGAGAGAGAGAGAGAGAGAGAGAGAGAGAGAGAGAGAGAGAGAGAGAGAGAGCGCCAGGAATGGAATTTTATATGTAGGTATCTCTTTAGGAATTAAATTCATTCAGGTATTTACTGCTGAGGACACAGAAAAAGAAATAAAGAATCAGTATCACAAAACAAATGATGCACTAACCCGGCTGGACAGGGCCGAGCCCCCGGGTGCCGGCTGTGTGACCCCTAGTGCAGCTACTGCAGTTCGCACATTCACTTTTAGTTTTGCTGAGCTATTAATGTGACCCGTCCACGCTCGGCTGGTATTCGAGAAGAAAGGCACAGAGCAAGTGCGACTTACACTCTGACCTCTGCACTGCTCGGCCTCAGTTCACAAGGCCTAGACAAGTGAGCGTGGAATTCTGCACAGATACTGGACAGAAAGAGAAAGACAACTGTTTGTGTCTCAGAGAGAAGTCTTCCCAAATAAACCAAGAGGTTAAAATAAAAGTGAGATTTGGCGCATAGGAAAGGGAGAGGTGCATTGGTAGAATTGGATTAATGTGTTAATGTTCCCACTTACAATCTTAAATATGGAAATAAGAACATAGAAATCAGAATTAGCATCACATCACGTGTGTATACATGTGTGTGTGTGTTTGTATTCATGTGTATGTGTGTCCGTCTGTCTGTCTGTGCGCGCGCATCATAATTTATTATATTTTGCCTGGAAGTTCTCCAATGTCTTTTAATACGTACGTGATTTATTCAAAGTGAATATAATTGAGTGGAGCCGTCAAAACGAGTTCTCAGACGTTTAGAGTAAGCTTCAAAAAGCAGTGTGAAAGGCTCAGATCAAGCAGCCAGAAAATTTCTATTGTCTCAGGATACCTTTTATGAAGGCAAGGACTTGTTTAGAGTTACATCTTAGAAAGCTTAATGGCAGTTCTCTGAAAGCAACTTTCCTATTGCTGAGCAATCTAGCGTCCATGATAGCGCAAAAGGAACTTTTCACCAACAAGAGTTAGATAGGGCAAAAGTTTGTTTTTAACTATGAGTTAGTTGTGTAGTTGCTTGCACTTCAGTCATCACCACGAAACAGGGCAGGGCAGGAATGGGGCTGGACCCCAAAGGGTGGGGGCAGAGCTGGGGTATGAGCCTATCGGGTAGAGCAGTGCTGCCTACCTTGTCTAGAAAACTCATCAGACTCTCGGTGCACCAGGTCTGTGACTCGGTTTCCGTAGTGCATTCTGCTGTCGTGGTCATAAGCCTTGAGGGTCTCACTGGAACTGTAGGACTTCTGCGTGGGCACACGGCAGTCCTCACTGTCCAGAGAGGAGCTGGTGTAGCGACACTCCTTGCCACAACGTCCCCTGGTCAAAGAGCGATGTCGCCGGTCCTTAACATCCATTATTCCAGACGAAATGGAACTCCGAGACTTTCAGAAAAGGGGAGGCTGGAGTTGTGGCAACTGTCACTTTACCCACCTACAAGCATAAAAATAAAAACAGATAAGTAAGTAAGTAAGTAAGTAAGTAAGTAAATAAATAAATAAATAAATGACTGTTTTTTACAAGCAGTGTGTCCTTCAATTCTGACTCATATGGAAACATAGATGGGAAACTGAAGGGCCTGCACACTTTCTTTGGGAAAACCTTAATATATACTTAAACCACCACTTTACAAACAGCTCTAGACAATGCATTCATTTTCTTCCTGTCTAATTTAGTAGATTCGGGGGAAAGTAATAACAAAAAGCCCCATCTCCTGATAGCATGTGCACAGATGACATTGTCACTCTGTGGCAGGAGCAGGAGGTCTAGTTATGAAGTCAATCAAAGCCAGATCGAGTTTGTTCTTGTTCATTGGGAGATTTTGTTTGTTTGCTGGTTTTCATTTTGGTTCCTGTATAGAAGGAGTAGCAAGAAAATAAATATCAAAATAGGAAGAAATGTAGGGAAAAAAGAAAGGAAGACGGGGGAGAGAAGGATAAAAAAACTGAAATAGAAGTGACCATTTAGCATTATTAATGATTTGCTGTGATACCAGGTTATTCTGACATGCAAATTATCTTATGATTCTCTCTCTCTCTCTCTCTCTGTCTGTGTGTGTGTGTGTGTGTGTGTGTGTGTGTGTGTGTGCGCACGCATTCATTAGTGAGTGTGAGTGCAGTTGTGCATGTGCCATACTTGTACAGGTCAGAGAACAGCCTTGAGTGTTGGTCCCTTCTTTTATTTCTTTGTTGTGTATCCTAGGCTAGCTGGCCCACAGGCATCTGGATCTTCTCCGGGATTCAGGCTCAGGCTCTCATGCATGCCAAGCTAGTGCTTTACCTATTGAGACATCTGCTCAGTCCACCCCTGATTCTTCAATCAGCCTTCAGCCAACTCCAATCACTGTTTTCCCCTTGGAAGATGTGTATCTGAAAAGAGCTGTGCACTTCTTCCCAGTGACGAGTCAATAAGAGAACTTACTGAGAGATGGGTATCCACATCCTCACCTGTTCATTAACCTAAATGTCCACTGCCCCTCTCAGCGACAGGATGCCTACTACACAAAGGAAAATTATGTGGAACTGTGCATGTGTCACGGAAGTGGGTAGGAAGGAACTTCTGTAACATATAAACTGGCCTTTTGACTTCACAGTATATGCCAAACATCACTGAGAAAACACCAACCTTCTGCCCAGCAAATAATGACAAAAATGCTTAGGCACTCCCAAGTTTCAAATGATAGGTTCTCACTGCTTTCATTTGTCATGCAAAATAGCATGGACCATAGAACCAGGGCCTGGACAGAACAGACCAACACACATTTTAATTAAACTGGAAAATACCATCCAGAGCCAGGGTAATGATTTTTTTCCTCCAGGCTACTGTTGCTTAGTGCCTCCTCAATATGCTCAGGAACTACTTGGGGACCAGATCTGTAGTTCTCAAGCCCTCTGCTCTTTGTTGGCTATTTAGACACTGAAGTAGGACATCTCTATGTACAAAAGGGCTAAGCTGCATGCATATTAGTATAGACAGCATGGAGCCAGAGGCACTAGCAATGAAGTCATTCTGCCTTTCTCTTTTCACACAGAGATCTTTTATCTCCAGTATCCTCCTGAAACAACCATTCATATATGTTATCAACTCTTGCCCCCAAAATTGAAAATTCTGTTTAACAATTTGCAATGATTGAAAGAGTGCATACCTGTTACGAAGTCCATGAACACTAACGCTTTGGCCATAGTTGCTTAGATAATAAATCATATAGTTTCCTGATGTCTGGAGTTTCTCAGTCAGCAAGTTGAGAAACACCATTGAGAGTCACACAGCAAGACCTTAGGACCTTTGTGAAGGATACTGATATTGGTATGGAAAATTGTATTGCTATAATCAATTCAGTTATCATTATATTGATGCAATTTCCAGAGGCCAAAACACCTTGTCCTTAATTTCAGCATGATTCTGGAATCTATGCGTAGTCTATTTGAGTGTGTGGTCATTGAAGTGTGGTAGATGCCAATCTAATCATGGGCACTCACTAGCCAGTGACCTTGTCTAAACCCCGCCTGTAACTTGGTTTATCAGTCAGTCAAAATGGAAAATAACAACATCTACTTCACATAAATTTATGAAAATTTTAATTTTCATAAAAATTAAAACAGTATTATGGTACATTTCCCAATATGGTATCTAGAATGTGATATGCAGCCTAATCACAGCACATGCTTTATGCTTCTGATTATTAAAAAGTCAAGTGTGTTATGTAGTAAAAAAAAGCCAAGAAGCTACTCTTGTTCAGACCAGTGCTTAAACTAGATGCTGATAAATGAATGCCTCAGACCCTGGTTTAGAAAAATAAAAGAGGGTCACTAACTGTTGAGTATCCAACTACAGAGTCACAGGTGGTTTTAAAGATGAAGGTTAGTGGTCAATTTTATAATTAGTTTCTGTTTCACTTTACTGCTAGTTTTTTCCCCCTTGTTAATATCATCAATGTATTAGGGCTGAAAACTCCCATATTTATCTGTTCCTCTTTGCATTGTGATTGGGTCAGAAAGATTTTCTTTTGTTCTTGCTATGTGTATGTATACTTGTACAAGTTTTTATTTTATTTTGTAAAACCTGCCCAGAGTTGGAAGCTAAATGTGTGTTACTAGTTAGCAAAGTATGTGGACTCGTGGGTTTAGACATCTCTGTACCTGCCTTAGACATGCAGTGTCCTTTCCCGATTACGTTCCTTTTTCTCAACTCACTATTCTTAAGCTGAGCTTGCCAGAAGTACTCCTGAATAAGGATAGAAATTTACATGCAATGAGGCAAAACTAGGGACATATTAGGGACATTTTAGAAAAGGTGCATGTCTTAAGGAGCTAGGCAAAGTGCATAGACTACCAGAAAATGAATGTTTATTTGCCTTCAGCTGCTAATTTAAAAGTTGTCCATATGAAAAACAACAAAGCAAGAGAAACTATATTAAAATCTGAATCCTTGGCTTCTCTTTTAAGAGTCAGAGGTCAGGAAAATATTTCTAGATGGATGAAATGTATATGTGTGTTTGCCGATTCTCCTCATAAGGCATGAATGGAAATAATAAGCCCAATACATAAAACAAGTACAAAAAGTTCCTAAATAGAGTAAAGAAAAATATATTTAGGTGCCAACCATGAAACAGAACAATTTCTTTTTGCCATACATTTCAGACTTGTAGGGAAGGAAGATAACACTCCCAAACATCAACAGGCGCAGGTCAAAATAAAAAGAAGGAAAACCTAGCAGAATTAAGTCAGTATTTTGTCCTCTGTAGCCAAGACCATGAAAAGGTCATCTAGTAAAAAACAAAGACTTTAATTTCAGCTAGCCTACTTTGGCAACCCAGTTGTATGGGAAGTGGGCAACACTCTCATTTCTACCTTCAGCAGGAAGTCATGATACCATGTCAGCGAAGCAGTTCTCTTGAAACAAAATGGTTCCAAAGAAGTCCAATGTGGTGGTATAAATTGCTTTGGCCATCAAAGACTCATGTGTGTGAATGCTTGGCCAATAGGGAGTGGCAGTATTAGGAGGTGTGGCCTGGTTGGAGAAGTGGTACTGAGTACACTCAGTTGGTACCTGGTTGGTACAGTGGTACTGAGGTTTCTTATATGCTCAGGCTATGCCCAATGTGACACATGGTTTCTTCCTTGCTGCCTGAGGATCAAGATATAGAAGTCTCTTTTCCTCCAGCACCATGTCTGCCTACATGATGTCATGCTTCTTGACATGATGAAAACGAACTGAACCTCTGAAATCTGAAGCCAGTCCCAATGAAATATTTTCCTTTTTAAGAGTTGCTGTGGTCATGGTATCTCTTCACAGCAATGAAAACCCTAACTAAAATAGCCATATAATTTTAAGATTTTCATCCTTTTTAGGACATAATGAATTTTATTTCCCCAAAGGGAATCTGATCTTCTATCTCCACAGTACAGCACACTTCCCCAACTGACTCAATATAGGGAGAGTTGTAGTGGAAAGTTGAGGGTTCCACCATCCAACAAGAACAGGGAGTCTTTCTGGTCCTTGTAATATAACTAGATACATGAAGCATGATACCAAACATGAAGCAGTACCAAGACTACCTACCATAAACACCCAGAGAAAATCACTGCAAGTCTCTAATTTCCAACCCTGTACCACAACCAGCTGCTTATAAGAAATCCTGACTTTGTACAACTTAACTTAGCAGAAATAAGGGAGTCTCTTTCTTCCCTCACCAGAACAGAGTCATAAGAAACCAGATCTATAGATTTATATAAATATAGAAAGATTAAATAAGAACTTGATACCACTAACATCATAGAACAAAACACTCTGTTAGTATAAACAGAACTCACTTGTTATACAAAGAAGGCATGTGTTAGATGAAAAATAGAAGCTCCACTCAACAGAGATCAATACCAAGATGACAGTGATGTTGACATTGTCTGATGTAACTTTTCAAACTGGTTATTATCAGATTGCTTCAATGAGCAATTAAGAACACACTTAAATGAGACAAAAGTTAAATTTGCACTAGAGAAACAGAAATGCTCAGCAATTATAAAATAAAGACATTCCCTTCCATTATGAAAACACACACACACACACACGCACACGCACACGCACACGCACGCGCACGCACACGCACACGCACACGCACACACACACACACACATATATGGACAAAATAAGATTCTATCTATCTATCTATCATCTATCGTCTATCTATCCACTATCTCTATCTTTATCTCCATATCATCAATCTATATATCATATCTATGTCTCCATATAAAATGCTAATGTAAAGAACATAAAGGATGTTCAGAACAACACATAGCTAATATCATGAGAGTCCAAAGAGAAAGAGAGAAAGTAATGAAAACTTAGAGAAAATACTAGCCAAAACTCCCTCCCCTTTACAGAAATCATTAAGGTGTGTGTTCTCAAAGCTGAGTGAACCTCAAGCAAGAAAGCTCTAAATATATCCATATGCAGATGCATCATACATACCATAGTCAAACTTCTGAAAAATGACAGATGAAGAGAAACCTTAAGAAAGCACTAAGAAAAAATGAAAAACATTGTGGCTATAAGGCTAAACCTTGAATGAACCTAGAATACTCTTGGAAACCATGGTGAATGGAAGAGTTACCACAATCTATTTCAAGAAGGAGAGGGGAAGGGGAGGAAGAGGAGGAAGAGGAGGAGGAGGAGGAGGAGGAGGGAGAAGAGGGAGAGGAGGAGGAGGAGGGAGAAGAGGGAGAGGAGGAGGAAGAAGAGGAGGAGGAGGAGGAGGAGGAGGAGGAAGAGGAGGAGGAGAAAGAAGTTCATCTCACCAAGCTGTATCCACTGAAGATACTTATTTTTAAAAAAAGAGAAGTCAAGATGAATTCATCCAGAAAAGTATGGTAATCCATTACTAGCAGAGCAATTTTGAAAGTGTGGTGGGTAAATTGTTCAGTAAAATATAAAGGATTCTATAAAAAGAAGAACCTGAGATATCAAGAAGGATAAGTAAACACAAGAAGCAAAAGTGCATGAATGAAATATGCACCCTTCCTTCGAGGATGCCAAATTATTTTTAATGGTGGAAGAAAAATATATCATTTCTGATATGATTCTAAATGTATGTATATTGAGGTCATATTTAAGAAATTATTGTAAAATGAAAATAATAAAGGGATGTAAAGACAGCTAAACTTTCCACATATAACTCTGGATAATAAAATACAAATGAAGTAGTCTGTGAGCACACACACACACACACACACACACACTCATACACACAATGACTACATAATCTGTCTGAAGTGAACAATTCAAGATCATTATAAATACATCAAAATGTAATTCTAAAGATTTACATTAGCTCACAATAAAGCAAGAAGAAATCAAATTAAAAATATAGGATAGAAGAATAAACAGAATATAAAAATGCCAGACTCAGTCTATAACAAAAGAATAATTTTATTAAATATAAATTGCATTAATATATCAGTTAAAAGAGAATAGATGAGCAAATTTTTAAAATGACCCAAATCTATGCTGCCAATATGTCACTGCAACTATGAGAGTATGAGTATATTAAAAATAATATAGCATGCAGATGTTAAAATAGAACAAGAATGACTATATTAATATTACATAAAGTGGCCTTAATAGGCAAAGAGGATTTCCAGAGTCAGAGAAGGGCATTCTATGAGCAGTCAAGGATCAATTTATGAAACATTCTAAGTAAATGTGTGTTTATAAGACAGAGCAGAATACACGCAAAAAAGAAAAAAGAAAGAAGAAAGGAAAAGATAGAACTGAAAGAAAAGATAAGCAAAATCACCATTGTTATTATTATTGGAGGATGCAGCCTCTGAGTTCTGGAAATGGGTGGAACATTCGTATAAAACTCAAAGGATACAACAGAAGGCCATCCAACAGAAGACCAGAGTCTAACCAATAGCAGGTTACAAATTCTTCAGTAGTGACAGTGACATCACGACAGCATCTATCCTAGACCATAAACAAAGTCTCAAAAATGAAAAGGTAACTTACACTCTCTACATTATATTCTCTGAAAACAAATGAAAAACCATCAAACTAATGAAAAGCAGAAGGTAAGAACATCACTTGACAACTAGACAGTTTTCTAAATGATCCAAGAATGAAATCTCAAGAGAAGTGAGCACCAAGGTTGAAGTTAGTGAATAGAAAACTGCAACACACCAAAATCTGTGACAAGTTACAGCAGGGAGGAGAGGGAAATTACAGAACCACAACTACACACATGAAATGGGGAAAGCCTCCAGCTGTGAATCTTAGTAACTATGGCCAGAACTAGGAATGATAAAAAGGCAAAGATATTTTCAAAGGAAGAAAAAGAAATACCAAAGAGCTCCTCCCATCCAATCAATAGATTTGAAAGTCAGAGAAACACAGGAGAAGGAGAGCATAAGCACACATAAATAGAAAGATTGATAAAACTGACCAGCCTTTAGTCACAGTGACAACATTTGGAATATGTGTTACTAACAGGCGCTGCTATGGGCCCTACACACAGGAATAAAAAATGAGAGGGTTTTACATATCACAATTAAATCTGTACTCTGTAAACTAAGATAAAAAGGAACACTTTTTAAAAAACATTCAAAGTGTACCCTTTCACCCATTGTGAAATATGCCACTTGACCAACCTTACAGTTAAATACTTACTTTTAATTATGTAATTTACACTAAGATTAAACAGGTGCTGTTGGTTTCAAAAGGTTCTACAGAATGTCTAAGGAACAATTGCGATCAATCTTACTGCCTCTCTTGCAAAACTGAAGAAAGGAAAGAACTTTCTAGTTTACCTTATGAAGCTGATTACCCTGGTGCCCTAACTAGACAAAGGTAGAAGAAGAAAGGAAGGGAGGGAGGGAGGGAGGGAAGAAAGAAGGAAGAGAGGAAGGAAAGGTGGGAAGAAGGATGGGAAGAATGGAGGGAAGGAGGGAAGAAGGAAGGAAATAAGGGATAGAATGAGGGAAGAGAAGGAGGGAGAAAGAAAGGGAGGGAGGGAGGAAAGGAGGGAAGGAGGGGGGAGAGAGGCAGGAAGGGTAGAAGGAATGGAAGAAGGATGGGAAGAAGGAATGGAAGTAGGGAAGGATGGGAGGGGAGGGAGGAAAAAGGAAGGAAGCAAGGGAAGGAAGGAGAGATGAAAGAAAGAAGTGAATAAGGTATAGAAGGAGGGATTGAAGGAAGGGAGAGAGGGAAGAAGGGAGAATGAGATTAAAGAAAAATATAATAATCTCTATATTAGCTAACAGAATTTAGTACTTTATAAAAATATAGCACACTATGACAAGCAGGCTTATTCTGGGGATGAGAACTGGGGCTGTAGCTAATGATCAGGGAATACAATCCAACATAGTAACAGGCTAAGGAGCTGCAATTGTGTGACAGTGACAATCAATGCAGAAAAGCATCTGGCAGAAGTCCACATCCAATTATAAGATGCACACCCTCAAGACCAAAAATAGAGGGGACTTCTTCAACTTGAGCAAGAACAACCATCTACAAGCCTGAGAGCAACATGGTACTCAGTGGTGGCATAGTCCTTTGTTACTAAGGATAAAGACAAGGCATGGGAAACTGCTCTCCTCAGTTTCATTCAGTGCCATGCTATACCTTAGAGCCTGCAGATCAGAAAAGTCATGACACGAACCATATTAGTAAAGGGCATACTATTTACACAAAACTTGCACTTCAATGTTCTAGCAATGTGCACACATGTCCTGGAAATCCGAACACAATGCTATTTACAAACACCCAAAGTGCAATAGTGAGAACTAAATCTAACAAGACAGACACAGAAATTACATTTTGAAATTGTATAAAGCGGCATGAAAGAAATTAAATGATTAAGTAAATGGTATATCAGGTTGGAAGACAGAACAAAACAAAATAAGAGCAAATACATAAATTGAATGAAGTTCATATGAATTTGTAGAATAAACAGGTGTTTAGACACAGACAAGACTGTAGTAAACTTATGTTGATAGGTAGAGAAATTAGAATAGGTTCTTTTGTTGCTGTCTTGTCTTGATTTTTTAGTTTTGTTTGTTTTGACCTGTTTTGTCTAAGAATATTAGCAGTCTCAGTCTACTCAATTTAAACTTTAGGGATCCACAGCAATCTGTATTAAGGACATGACAGAGGGACAAATATATACATTAATGTATTAGAATCAAGAATACAGGTCCATATCCATACAAATATGCTAATTGGCTCTCTAAGAAAGATACCAAAGTCATTCAATAAAGAAAACTCTGGTGGTAACAGAGAGTAGGTGAGTAGATACCCAGTAGAAAAACTCACCTCTCCTTTCTCTCACTTTATTCAAAGAGCAACAGGATATGTGTTAATAATGTAGAAATAAAATATAGATGATTCAGAAAAATTGAGAAACCACGACACTAGTTTGAAGCAAAGAATAAAACATGGCTTGAGACTTTATATCAAACATAGAGTTATAAAAAGAAAAGTTAATGTAGTTTAATATCTTCCAAATTAACTTTTTTATTTGTTAGGGACATGTTAAGGGGACATAAAGAAAATCTCTAAGGGGCTGGAGAGATGGTATAGCAACTAAGAGCTTATGCTGGTCTTTCACAAGACCCTAGTTCAGTAACCAGCATCGAAGTCAGGTGGCTCACAACTGTCTGTTACTCCTGCTCCAGGACAACTTGACATCTTTTTCTGGGTTCTGTAGGCATTTGTATGATACACACACATGCAAACACACATACACACATACACACACATCTACACACATCCACACACATACGCACACATAGATGCACACACAGGTACACACAAGCACACACACATGCATATATATGTGTGTGCACACATGGATATGAACACACACATATACACACACAAACACATAGAATGGAGAAATGGCTCAGTGGTTAAGAAAGAGTACTTTCTGCTCTTCTAGAGGATCTGAGTTTGGTTCCTAGCACCCATGTCAAGCAGCTCAGCTCACAAACAGTTGTAAACTCTAGCTCCAGGGAATCTGACACTTTCTAGCATTCTTGGGCACCTGCAGGCAAGTACATGTATCTACTCACAGATAAACACATAAGCAAAAACAGAAAAGTCTATAAAATAAAATAAGCCTTAAAAAAAAAAGACAATTTAGAGAATGAGAGGGCACATGTGCCAATCAAAAATTTGATAAAAAACAGATATTGAGAATACACACACACACACACACACACACACACACACAAATTAGACAATCTAATTAGACAGCCTGATAAAGATCTTGGTTAGGACATACAATTATAAATATATACATGGAAACACACTCTTACCAGCTATGAGAGAAAAGCAAATTAATAACAAAATGAGATATTGCTACAGACCTATTGCAATCACTAAAGGAATTGATTACAATAAATGTTGTCCGGATGTAGAAAATCTGTTTTCCCATACATGTCTGGCCCAGAGGTTATTTCATACACCCACTCTTAGCCAGCATAGCAACAGTTTAACACTAACAAACCCACTAAACTAGTAACCGCCATGCAACCCTGAAGGTTCTCTCCTGGGCATTTATTTAAGAGAAAGAAAAAGATATGCTCTTGCAGAAACCTGAACAAGAGTGTTTGTAGAAAAAAATGTTCATTTATAATAGTCTACAGCCAGACACAACCCAGATGTTCCTCCATGGGTGACTGATTCAATACATTATGGTGAATCCCAAGCCTGCAAATTCTGCTCAGCAATGAAATGGAATATGCTGTACATACATGCAACAGTCAAGGAAAGACCACATGCCAACTGTATGGCTCCATTTATAAACATATATGAGATGACATAAGAAATTGCAGGTAAGTGGCCTCCAGGACTGGGTAGGGTGTCAGAGCGTGAGAGATGTGTAACATGAAGCTACGGGAGGACTATAGGGAGAAGAAAAATATGGATCTTGATTATAAAAACATCATTATTCTTGTTATGATTTTGATACTACAGTTTTCAAGATGATGCTTTTGAGTGGAACCTAACATATCTTTTATCATTTTGGGTTGCATCTGATCAAACATGATTCTATACAAATACAAACAAACAAAAAGAAACAAAAAACCAAAGGGAAAAAACCCAGAAAACAAAATAAACAACAACTACCTCACAAAGTTCATTAAAAGAAAATACCATTCAGTGGCACACCTGAACTCAAAAATTTGTCAAAAAAATAAACACTAATTTTTTAAAATTAAGAAAAGTCACTCATACTGCTGCCTAACTTTTTATTCATGATCATTGCATCATGCTTTTTGATTTTTACCGCTTGTCTGATTGATGTGTTTGAACTAGTTGGTTGATTTGGTATTTGTAACTTAGGCATGCAGGAAAAAAAAACAAAATGGTTATGACCACTGACAGAACTCGCAAAGAGTTACAGTGGAAGAGGCAGCATTTATCAACACACTTTTAATAATTACAAAATAGGAGGATTTAAATTTACCCCCACTTTGATTGCATAGCTAGCTTTTCACAAGGCATGCTCACTCTCTACTCAGGGAAAACATTAGCCCAGTGTCCTTGAGAGCTGAGGTCACCAATTCATGTGGCGAGATGCAAGTTTCCAGCCTGCTTCTAAAAAGTAATTAAAATTGCCTTGAAGCACTCAGAAAGATGGTAACCAAAATTATAAATCTTCTCCCCAAGCTTCCACGTCTCCCACCACTGAAAAACGGCCGTCACTGGTTGCCACTGCCTCTGCCAGCTCATTACTGCTATGCTGGGGCTTGATTCTGTTACATTTCACATTTCCTCCCTTGAATGGTGCTCACACTGCTTTTTATCATCAGATGCCTAAGTGGGTTCCATCACTTTAGCAGAACAGACTACAGAGATCTTGCCTGCGAGCCTTTGTCTAATTAACTAATCCTGTGAGCTGTAACACTGTTCACTATTAACTTTGTGGAATATCCTACTACTTAAGGGCCTTGACTTGTTAATCACTGACAGCCAGCTCCACGTATGGGCATATGTTTGTTGGTGTATATGTGAGTATGTTTGTGGATGAGCATGGATATATGCAAGGGCTCTGCATGGGCTATTTAAAGTGTTCTTTATGTTGAAATGACATCATATGAGTGATTGTTTATACCTCCCTCAGTCCTATCACAGTTCTTGTGCTAAAGCTAGCCATTCTTTCTGCATGCTTGAGTGGTTTCTATTTTGTAACTCTCATTAGACTTTTGAGGACTACTGTATGGAGCGGTAACTACTTAAATAAGAAGTCTATTAATTTTGAAATTTTTTGGGGGGAGGGAGTGCTATTCCTTCTCAATTTCAAACTGATAACAAAGCATTGATTAAAAAATTTCCATTAGATGAGCATATTTCTAATAAATAATTGCTTATATTACACACACATATATATCATGTGTATTGATAGTTCAACCAGGGACCTCCTGTAGGTAAATGACTTCCTTCCGATCACATGTTAATTGAATGCCATCTTGTTTCAGGATTATGGAAGATACTTTTGGTTAATAGCAAAATGATAGTGTCTTATTTCTTTATTCTTTAGGTCCCTACAAATTTTGCTATCATAAAACAACCTAACAATTTCATTCTCAGAGTCTTTTCTCCTGTCTTTAAACTCCTCCATGTAAGGGGCTTCTTAAAGAATCATTAAAGCCCCAATTGAAAGGTAACATAGAATTGAGACACAAGAGAGAGGTAACCTGAGGTAGATTATGGACTTTAGAGTACTGCTTTACGTCCTTCCATCCCTCAGCAGGAGAATGATGAATTGAGCATGAAAATCAGCTCCCTGCTATCTCCAGTGCCTTCTCTTAGTATCAAGCAGGATCAATTCTGAACAAAGATACACTCCAAAATATTTAGAGACAGAATATCCTGTGACCTCTGAGTGGACCTAAGAAAATTTGCTTTAAAATCTACAAAAGTGGAAGATAGTGGTCTGGTAATTTAATGCACTAGTAAATAAGAGGTCAAAGGCAATTTGCTTCCTGTTCCCCTGTGCCATTATATTGATATGTCTGGGGATAAAAAGCCAACTCTGGTTAATGTCCAGAGCAAGAAAGGATAAGCAAATTCACAATTGTGTTTTGCTCTCCAGCAACAGAGCACCATGGACCGCTGTTAAAAATCTGTTAGAGTCCCGGGAGCCATGTGTACAGAAAATGGTGAGCACATTGTCAGGATCCGCTTGCTGTCTGTGGGTTTTATGAACTGTTAAAAGCAAAGACGCCTCTCCATGCTTGGAGCCTAGCCAAAAGCATCCACAGAGTGACACCTTGTATCTCACACAACCAGATACCTGCCACAAGGATATAGATGTGCATGTTTGTATATATTCTTATTTGAATAATGATGAAAAGATGAAGGTCTACACCTGATTAGTATTTCATTAATCCACATGCTTGTTTTCCTTTCTTCAAGTTTCAACGGTTTAATATTAAGCAAGTCAGGATGGTTTCACATATGTAAAAATTTATAATATGAAATGTGCAAGTTTACTGAAACCTTGGCCCTCTTGGCTTCACACACACACACACAGAGAGAGAGAGAGAGAGAGAGAGAGAGAGAGAGAGAGAGAGAGAGAGAGAGAGAGACCCCTGTCTGCTCCCTTCCCATTTTTCCATGTGCCTCCTGAGAAGAGGAGCTGAACAGATGGTTGTACCTTAGGCACTGGCTAAGTTACCGTAACTGGAAAAAGACAGGCCCTCCTACTCCTCGCTGCCACGCAGAGCTCACTCAGTGAGGCAGTAGAGCAAGCCGTGAGCCTGCAGCCTCAAAAGCTAATGAAGGGAGGAACTGAACACCCTCTGCCCATCCTGTCAAGCGTGCTCCTCTCTGTATACAAGACTGAGAGCAGCAATAGATAATGAGCGAGCACGGGGCCTTGGAGCAGAGGTTTCCTGGAAAATGTCAAAGGCACTGTCAAGTTAACCTTCCATATCATGAATACCTGCAAAGTTCCAGGCTCTGACTCAGGTTCTTCACATAAGTTATCAATTAAGTACAAGTTGCTAGCTTATACCACACACCTAAAGAGTGTTCATGCTAAGATCAGTTTTCTGATTCTCATGCCTATAGTGTTGAGGAATGGACAGTCTTAAAACACTTCCTCAGATTTCTTTCAGTCAGTGAAATGTGCTTGTCGAAGCATTTCTTCCACCAGTTCATTGAAGTTGCCGCTTGAATGTGAGTAGCCATAGCCTAGTTGTAACATACTCAGTACAGAAATGATCTCTTCAGTTGACTGACATGTGTGAGCCAGCACCTCTCAGGTATGAAGAGTCATGGAAAGAATGAGAGTTGTATCCTGAGGCAGAGACAAAGGATATTGGAGAGAGACAGGTCTCAGTTTCCACTTTGGAAAAAATGGGAATGAAATGCTTAAATCGAAGTAACTGTGAAAATGTCAAATTGCCTCTAAGAATGTCCAAACAGTAGATGTGCAAACACCAACAGATGTCACCATCACCACCAGACTGTCCTCATCATCACTGCCACCATTAACAATATCATCTGGAAATGAGAAGTAACAGCTGTCCCTTTGTGATTCTTGAGGCACAAGAACATGTAGACTAATACATGTTAGGTCCCTCATATTCTCTGGCTTTGAAGGGTTGATATTCTGGTGCTCTCTTAGCTTAGCAACACAGATACTAGTAACTGCAGTTGTATTTAACTCTTGCTGAGTGGAAAAATTGCACTGTTGCTGAAAATTCTGATTTTGATGCGTTCCGCAAGCCTCTCGTAATTGTGGTCAACATATTCAGTTCATCATAGAGAGGTACCTCAAATGGCAAGGGAAACCTATACAAAGAACAGTAGATGGTTATCATTAACTTACTACCTGCTCCGACAAGCAGATTGGTCAGCGGAAATCTTTTGTTTAGTAAACCTAATAATGGATTTATAGAGAGAGGCTAGGCAAAAGCAGGATGGGTCTAAGTTATTGTATATAAGAAAGAAGTGGGAAAGCCTTAACGGACAAGGTAAGTATGCAAATAGGAATTCTGCAGTCTCTTGAGAAAGGAGGTCAAAGGGCTGCAATCAGACACAGAGGAAGAGGATGAGTGGAGAAAGTCCTTAGAGACTTTCGGCACTGAAGGCAACATACTGAATGATGGAAATCCTTTGGTCTCCATCTAAGCAAGAAAGCATGGAGTGGGGCACAATTCATTTCACCATTTTCCTCTGTGTGAAGGCATAGTCAATATTTTGTATTATTTTACTATTATAAGAAAGCAAATAGCATGCATTAAATCCTTGCTTCAATGATTACATGGTACAGGAGCTGACAAGCAAAATGTAAAAAGAGTTCAAAATAAGCAAATCATTTGCTCTATGCATAAGATGTTCTACGAGAGCGGGGACCTTGTCTCTTGTTAGTAATCTATCCCTGCAGCTGCTAGCTCACCTAAAAAAGCTTTGTGGAGATAACTACTTGTTTACAAGAAAGGCAGAAAAATACTGGAAAATGTTTAGAAGGGTTTAGGTTTATAGCTGCCACTTTCTTGGTGTCTAACTGCCCTGAATTGTCTCAGGTCTATTGTTAATTTACAGGATTTACACAAGAATTTCCATGCTAGTTTTCTGACATAGTACCTCCCCACTTTGACAAACAAATGGAATGTAAGAATCCCCTTTCAAGATAGCCCCAGCTTCCTTAATTAAGACAAGAACTAGCCAGCTGCTTGAAGTTTTTCCAATAACAGAAATAGGTGGCACCTATTTTTTTTTTTGAGTATTATTGCAAATACAAAGTTAGAATCAATCGAACTTTAAGACAGTATACGCCAAAGCCTAGAACTATATGGGAGATTGCAATAAGACTTCTCTGCTAACATCTAGAGAGCCTTTCTTTAGAATATCATAGAGCCAATTGCAACTAACCAGCTCTATCATACAGCCCATTGAAAGTAATCAACTCTCTAATCAACCCCAAAACAGCTCAGACAATACTTGAATGATGTGTGTGTTCATGTTTCGATAAAACTTTATTTATTTGCTGATTTATTAACCATTTGCCTTTATATTCATACAATGGTGAAGCGCTCAGTCTTGATTACTTTTTTAAAAACCAAGCTGCAGTCAGAACAGAGGCTTATAACCGGTGCAAAGAATTGGAGCCTCCTGAATGTTTAGCTTTAAACAGAATATCTATATGACTCACTTTGAGGCTCAGGGAACATAGTGAAATTTAAGAGACAGAGGATAGAAAGGCATACTGTGAAGTACTGTCTGGTAGGTATGACAAGATCATTGCAATCATGGACATATATCAACTATGCCCATGTTCATATGGCCCTCGTACACATACACATAGGGGACATAATACTAGAATTGGGGTGAGTTGGAAAGCAAAAGGTTATCATCCTGAGTGGAAGAGAGATATGATAAGGTAATAGGGCTTTATTAAGAACAAAATACATTGTATGCAAGTACAAACTGTAAAGCAAATTAAAGAAAATAAGCTAGTAGAAAATCAGGTTGCTGAATGGATTTCCTGTTAGGCTACAGTATGTCAACACTTGCTGGTACAGACATAAAGAGCAATGAGAAGCGGAAAGTTCAAAATTCTAGTTGGATGTGTGTCGTGTGCTAAAGATGCATCACCAAATCCTTCCAGAAGTTGAGGATGTCTGGGGGCAGAAGCTGTACACCAGTGCTGAATTAAACCAGGTGTCGGCGTGAATGCAGTAGCCAGACAACATGACTAAAAGAAGCAGGTTGTATTTGGGAAGGGTCCTGACTTGAAACTGATATTTGTTCATCAGTTACAAGCCTAACTTGCATGTCTCTTAACAAGATATATTTGTCTTTAGCTGCTCCTGCAACAATAGTTTGAAACTTGACCTTTCTCTGTAATATGCATCTCATTCTTGCCTGACTGCACCTGATAATTATTATTGTGACAATTATTTTCTAGCTTTGAGGTTTGTCAGTGTATATGAGAAACAACAATGATGGAATCAAATTACTTAATTTTTTTTTTTAATGATTCATTCTCCTGTTTCAATGTCTCTGTATTTTACTTGGTATTAGTGAGAAAGATGGTGCTGTTTATACTAAATGAACAAGCATGTTGATAGCTCAAGTTTAAGATCTGGAAGAAAACATACACTGACAAAGAAACTCATTCTCACTCTTTTCAACAGAGGTCCTTATTGAAAAATTTAGAGGAAAGAATTTTTGTGGTTGCTTAAGAGTCCATCTCTATAAACCCATGTGAAAAGGACTCTTTGAAACCCAGTCTCACTCCAGTGGTTCTACTTGGAATTCAATAGGTGATGTGAAAGAGGATAGAAGAACATGTGTGCCCAATAGAAAATTTTGTGCAAATTTAAAAATAACTCGATCACATCAATCTCAAAATTATGTACTTGCATCCTTGCATTTCCTAATGAGTCCTCAAGGTATAGCATTATATTTTCTCAGCCATTAGCACTGCCATTCACCAGAAACATAATACGGTAATCACTCAGAGGTTCAAGGAAATGAAAGTCTCTCACATTTGCCTACTGCCCTCTGTAGTCTAATATAGTATCGAATGTTACAACAGTGTAAGCTCCTTCTTACATGCCGATAAAAGCCTCTGTGGGAGACAGCTGTGATGAACTGCCTGAAATATTGAGGTAGCTTCTGATTTTTGAGAGGGGAATGCTCCCTCCCAAAGCAATTACCCACATCCCTCACGCTATGAAATGTTTGTGTTCTGGTACAACTGGTTGAAAAGTGAATCCAGCCTCGTCCCTGCCTTTGATTATAAAAATGGAGGGCCACTCATGTGAAGGGAAGGAAAAAAAAAAGGGGGGGGGCTCAAAGACATCATCAAAACCCCATTTCAAAAGACACACACTCTTGAAATGCTGGAGATGGAAAAGAAAACTCTGTTTGATAAATAAAGATTGGTCCTCAAGGGAGGTAGATAGAAAATCTGAGTAGGCATGATGGTCAGAGACAATAGCTAAAGACCCAAGGGACAAATGGAAGTATAAACAAAAGAAGGACAGAGATCAGAATCAAAAGTCATTTAGATTCCATCAAATGCTTTCCAGGTTCTGCAGTAGGATAAGATGAAATTCTCTGTGGTGACACATCCAACTTCATAACACCACATGGGAACAGCAATATTTTTAAAAGGACCAGGTTGATTTGGCAAGCAGAAGCAGTTAATGACACAGAGCAGAGGCAACTATACATTATACCATTCTTACCTGGAAGGCAATTTGGTTACTTGTCAATGCTCATGCTTTATGATTGCTGCAGATTTTCTCAAAGATTATCATTAATCCAAATTCTGTATCTGGCCATCTGAAATCTTTTGTTTCTTTGCATTGAAACAATTCTAATGCTGAGCCCCTTGAGGAGTGTGGTACCTGCTTTGTGCTCTCACCAAGACAATGATCATTTTATTTAGATGCTCTTATCTCCAATTTAGAAAATTAAGTTGATTTAAGACTATATAGAAGTGGAAGACCCAAGATCAATTCCCAACACCCACAGCTCAAAAGCTTACAACTACCTATAAATCCAACTTCAGGGGATGTAATATGCTCTTCCAGTCTCCAAGGGCATCTGCACACACATACACCCCCCCACACACACACACAATACACACCCACAATAAGCACAACCCACACACAATAAATAAAAATTCTAAAGTTATATTGGCATGGCGACATGATATGAGTCCAAAGACCCAGTTTAAAATCTTCACTGAAACATGATGTCACTTTGTCTTTCTTTTCCATCTATTTGCCATCTTTTTATTTACCTTAAATTATGAGAAATTAAAATAAAGAACTTTGTGTATAGCTAGCTTCCCTTACTATCAAGTTTTGGATAGTTAAAATTTATCACTACTAAATGAAGTGTATTACTAGAATTAAATGGATTAAATGAATGACTATCCAGCTGAGAGCTGAGTTTAAATTCCATGGCTTTCCTTTCTGGGTTAGCCATCATCTTTTTATTTTAACCAAGTGTTGTTATGTGATTTTTAGAAAAATTAAATTCAAATTAAAATTCATTCCAAGAGAATTTGGCACCTCTCCTTGAGATGATTAGTAACAATTTGCAATCTTACAATCATTATGAATGATTGTTGTAATAAAGAGATGTTGAAAGGAGAGGCTCAATTGGTTGAAGTAGGAAATGACTCCGACGTCCCATTAATGGGACTTGACTCCATTTATTCCCTCTTCTTGTTGACTTAACAACCACTGGTTTCTCCCCAAAGTTGCAGAGACTATGCTGAACCTGGATAGAAAAAAAATTGAGCAAAGCCGGCCTTTGACTAAAAGATTTCACTTACCCTTGAGAAATCAAAGCCAAACAAATATGGTGTAAGTACACTGTCATGCCTATAAAGGGTTAAAAAGAATCTGTATGGATCACCTTCTAAGACCCATTTCAAGTACCTGTCAGAGAGGCCTGAGTATATTGTAAACTTTGATTCAGTGACATAGCTCCATGCTCTTAAAACAAACATCCCAGAATAACTTCAACTAGCAGATCAGTTACACGCTTGGCATTCCGAAAGCTCAACATATGAAGCCACTGTCTGAACTTGAAGGTTACTTGATGATATTAACAATTCTCTATCCTTAATATCACACAGCCCACCTAGGATAAATTCTTTGAAATAGACATCTTGCCTACCTGCCTTTTCAGGAATCATGTGCTATCATTGGAACTCAATTATAACTATTTGGAATTTGTGGTTCACTCAGGTCAGAGTGAATCTGGTAAAACATTAAAAAGGTAAAAAGCTGTTTAACTCCCTTCCCAGCTGACCCTGTACAGATGTCACGCATTGTGATGCCCACCCACAATAGGATGAAGTTAACAAATGTATCTGCCAGTTTACTTTATTAAACAGCAGTAGCTCATACCATTAAATGCCAAGGGGCATTAAGTGCTGGCAAAATATCATTCACAAGAGAAAAGGTACATCGCCTTGTAACAGTTTGAGTTGTAGAAGATACTTATTAATTGTATAGGTGAAGACATCTTGACTCAGTGCACACCCAGGTCAATGATGGGAAAGACTAAGCAATGTAACTACTCATTTTCCAAGTCAAGAAGAAGGGCTTGAGTTCCTCTGCAGCTGCCAGGGCAGGGACAGAGGATGTGACACACACACTCGATGGGAAAGAAGCCCAGTGTTTCGGAGCAAAACACATACTACTCAACCATCTCATTTCCTAAATCACTCATGAATATATTTCCATATGCAACAAGAGCCAAATTATTTAGAATGTGCCCCATCTTGTCTACCTCATCAGGATTTCCAAAAACTGAGACGCTGTGGCTGTGAGTGGAGGTGGAGGAGAATATCTCCACCAGGCCCAGTAACATCAACACACGAGTGAAAAACTTTTAGGCTAGTCCTAGAGCCAGACACTAATGTGTTGATTTCACCATCAAAAATAAACAATATGTATGTGATGTAGAAACACACAGCTTCTCCATTTCCCCACTTTTCCTTCTGAATTAACAACCTACTGAACACTTGCCTGTCTGTTTGACCTCTACCTCTTGAAAGCATCCTAGTCAGCATAAATGTTGTGGTAACAAAGAAAATATTTTGTATACTTTTTCTCTAAAGGGGAGCACAACTGCCCAGAATTTCTAGAGGGTTTATGAAGGGAAAGAGAGAATTCTAGAATGGGTCAGGCTAGTACTGAAATGGTATTATGTGAGTATTGAAGACTTGATGGACAGGACTATAATAGCACTTTAACACAGCATTCGCATCAACAAAATGGAGATGGAAATGCCATCCAAATGGAAGTAGTATATATAAAACATGACAGGAAGGTGGATTCCTTGGGATTCTATTTTGAGGTGAAAGCACTCTTAATTCTCAGCATCACTCAGATAGCTTCTCCTCAGTAGTGATATCCCAGGGGTAACCTTTTACTCCTCAGAGTTACCAACTTCACCTTGACACCCTCTTGTTATTTGTGATAAAAATTATAAATTTAGCTAAAGAAATATTCTTCATCTGTCTTAACCTCTTCCTCTTTTTGTGAAGTAAAATGAACTATCCTCCTTTTACAAGGCTTATAGTTTAAGGGATGGATTGACTATGTGACTACGCAGAACACAGACATATTTCCTCTTCTGGTAAGTATGATCTCATGTGACCAGGCCTCACTTACTCCTTCATTCACATGAAGCAAATTGGCAGAGTCGATGCAATGGTCTGAGTGCTTGTTAGTGCTCCAAATTCATATGTTTAAGCCAAACGTTCAAGGTGATAGTAGAAAGACATCAGATCACTGAGATGTCTCTGAACTTGTGAAGGGAATTAGAGGCTTTATCAAAGGAACAGGGCAGGATATATGTCCCCCTCTCTTCCCTCTTTAAAATATCTAGACTTTTTCACCTGGAAAAAAATAAGCCTACCCTAAAGGCAACTATACCTTATATCCCTTTTGCCCAACCATACAGTTTTATGAGCTCTGAAATATTGAAGACCCATTAATAGAATCCTTGTGTATGCAATTGTGACTATTCATGCATACACACACAATTACTCATATGGTCATGCACTGGCATGCCTACATGCACATATATGCACATACATACACATATGTAATACAACTACACACACATACACATGTCTATACACAAACACACACCACACACACACACACACACACACACACACACACGAATAACATTCCTAGTTCTTCCTATTTCCCCAAGATTTTAAACAAAGATATACACATTTAAAATTTAAAGTCAACGTGTCTCAGTAAACTTATTCTAAAAATATGTTTATGTTGTAACTAACCTGTTCATTTTATTGATGAGGAACTTAGAAACCCAAACTCAACAGCACACAAGTGGAAGAGCCTGGAATTGAACCTAGTCAGACACGAAACTGGAACTCTTTGATTGTCTCCCTTAGGTGCACTAAAGAAACAGAAAGCCCCAGGGACTGGGGTTTTTATTCAAGAGAGAAATGATGTGCATCTTTCAATTAGAGCAATTATAGAGTGACACAGAAAAGTATGAATTTATTCAGGACAGGCTCTCCATACACGTTCAAGGGAAGCAGATCAAGGAATAGATCCCTGTAGGGGAAGGTTAATCAAAGAGGTTTTTTTGAAGGATATAAATATTGAGGCTTTAATATTTCAATTCATTATTGGTGACCTGTTTCTGCCACAAAAGAGAGAAATGGTCCCCTTAGTCTTCTGCCTAGAAAACGATCCACTCCTTCCTCCTGTTAATTCATGCTTCTTTTTACACCTTTATAGAGTGACAACAGAGGATGAAGATGGTGATGACAACATTAGCAATGCGTATTATAATAACATTCCCTTCGGGAGAGGCATGCCATGTGTAAGAATCCAGGGGAGGGTCTGCGTGCCCGACCTCATGTAGTCCACAACCCGGTGGCGAGAGGTGACCAAAACCATGCTTCCAGCCATAGAGACAGCAATGCTGAGATTTTAAGAAGTCATTGTGTGAGTTAAGATCAAGTGGCAAAGATGTGACCAGGATACAAATGATACCACCTCAGTGTCAGGTTCCTCCCATTGCTGTCCTTATACAACCTTTGTTTTCCAGTAGCTTCTTAAGATTCAGAACACATGAGAATCTCCTTGGAAGCATACTGAACCCAGATATCTGCAGAGCATGCCTTTTCTTAGTTAATGTGTTGTGATGTCTACATCTCAAGAAACTGCAGTTTAATGAGATTCCAAGCAGCGCATGGGCTGCTGGACCTGGGACATGCTTTGAGAATTATGACCTCCTGACTCCATGTGTGCATTGGCACCTGTAATGTCAACTGCCCTGATCCTCAAATTAATGCACTAAAGCCTTAGGAGCTCAATATATGCAATACTCATGAAGAGACAATCCCTCATCAGAGTTTATCGCCATCATCACGGTGTTAGGTATTACTGTGGTGTTTTATTCTGGATGGTCCTGCTCACAGTTCCATAAGGAACCCAGCCAGAAACCCTCTTCACTCCGCACTCTAACGCGACCTTTGTGCTACCACATCCATGATTAGATTTTACTCTGTGTTAGTTACAGCACATCCAAGTCCGGCTTTTGCGCTTTCTTTTTAATACTTCAAAGCAGAAAACATATGCTCAATTAGTGTGTTTTTCTGCCCTCGTGGTGCCTAGCCAAGTGCCTGTCAAGCATGTTTTGAACTGTCTCTTATTTAATAATGAAATGACTCAAAAGCAGACAATGTAACTAGAAGAGATTTTAAATTATACTATTAGATTCAAGTTAGTAGAAGACTTAGGATGGTCCTTTAGGTCTCCTGCTTCTGAGCCTGATACCAGCCCTTGGTTTTTGCACCGACCTAGATATAGGCACAGAAGAAGAGATAAACAGACAGTGTAATTACAGTGACATAATGGTTAAACTTTTATAGCTGAGGGGAGCAGCAAATAGGATTTTAAAAATCAAATTAAAACTGTCATTCCACAACATTAAGTTTCCAGAATTTTCATTTTTGAATATTAATGATTTTTTTCCTCCAAAAAGGAACAAACAATGCTAATTCTACTGCTACAATACTGTTAATGAAGAAATAAAGAATAATTTATCATTGCATAATTAACACAGTACAGTTAAGCATGTTTTAATGATTTTGTATAATGGCCTCTCATAACTAGATGATACTTTTTAGTCATAGTGAAAAGAACGAGAGAGGACTATGTTGGGAATCACTAATGAAGATGCATAAACTGACCGGGATTGTAGTTTATTCTTTTATGTAAAGTGTTTACAAGATCACATGGTGAGCTTTGGCACTGGTTTGGTCCTGGATCTGTAGGTGACCAGATGGTTAGTAAAATATTTTAACTGTTTTGAGAAATCAAAGGCTAAAAAATAAGAGGCTGAGAATTCAAGTCCTGCAAACCTGTAGGCTTTCTTCTTCTTTCTTCCAAATGGAATCAACACGTGAATTTATTTGTGCATGAGATACTGAAGGTAGGAGGATTTTATCTGGACCCGTTTATAGCAATTTACATTTGTTGGAAGTAATGAGGTTATTTCTTGTTTTCTGTTCAAAGGGGTTAGGCCAGAATATAGCGGGTGGGGGAAAGGAAAGGAAAGGCGTGCATGAGCAGGGAGGACTTTAAAGAGCAGATTAAAGGAGCAATGGGGATGAGTATTAGCTAAATATTTTTCTTCTTTTTTCTTTAACCGCCTCCACTATTTGATGATTTGGACACTAAAGGTTATATATCTAGGGAAGACTGCAAGACCTATAACATATAGCAAGTGTATGTCCATGTGTGAAGTTCGGGGTCAAGCTAGAGTAACCATTTGCCCTTCACAAACAAGTAACTCCACAGCCATGTCTAGCCTGCAGACATATTTATCTGTTTCATATATTGTTGATATAGCTGTTTAGTGATTGATATATGTAAATTAGAAAGTTACACATAAAATATATCCTTCAATCTGTTCTTTAAATTTGAATGGGATCATTCAACAGCATTGATTTGATGCCATTGAATGTGCAGAAGACAGGTGAAATAATCCCTCCTAGAGAAAGCTGCCCCCAGAGCTCAAAGTCCTTTGCTCTCTTACCCTCAGTCCCATTGGATCATGAATGTCCTGCTTGAACTCTAATGATGTTTATATATTATAATTTGCTCTATTAAATTTCTAGTCCAATGCTGCAAAAGTGGGTGTGTGATAGGAGCATCCATTCTTGGCCCGAAACCCAGGCATGTAGAATCAGAAATTGCACTGTGACCAGACTCCCTGCTCCTCATGAGGCCCCATATCTTGGGTCTTCATTTTAGCAACTTTCCCATGAATCTGTGATACTGATACAGGTACAAGTGTGAGCCTCATGGATCAAGTGTAGTTTTCCCCAAAAACTTGCTTTAGGTTTCTATCTTCTCCTACTGGCTTGCATTTCTAGAAACTTGTGAAAGTTCACTAAATAAAGAGGCTCATAGTGACAAAATGTGTACCCTAGGAACTCAAAGATCACGTGTTTCTTATATAACCTACTCAAGAGGGAAAATGAATTTCTAAAGTAAAGTCTAGGTCCTTTATATTTTTTTGGGTTTCAGTTAAAATATTAACAGGTATAATTCTAGATTTTATCCATGTCTATATGCATAAAGGGTCAGGGGAGCCATGCATTCACTGAGAGGCTAAGGAGCAAGGAAAGCCTGCCTTTGACTTTGCATGAAGTATGGCATGGAACTTTAAGTAAAAGTAAAATGTGATGTTGTCTTGTACTTCCATGCTAGCTCCTCTCGATTACTTTCTCTCCCAGAAGAAGAACATACCTATATGAGGGAGATTATACAGAGAAATAAGGACTCCAAGGGCCCTGTGTTTGGGACCCGTAGTTTTACAGTGTCCGGTGGTAACATGGTGGTAAGCAGCATGTATGTAGGCACATTCCTTTGGATTTTGTGTTACATGAAAAAACTCAGGGTGATTTTATGTGTTTGGGGAAGTTGAAGGGGTTAGTTGCACACATGAGAACAGTTTTGCATATGTTTACATGTCTAGAGACAGGCTCTGCAATTTTAAATGTATTGTATTCCAAGGTTTCTTTTACTTGAAGTTTTACATATCTGAAACTGCTAAGGATTCCCACAGTATATGTGAAAAAAGAAAGGAAATTTTGCTTGCCAAGAAAACATAAATCAGGCTATCTTAAAATGATGCTTGGAAAAAGGCAGTACTTCTTTCTTTTTTTTAACCTATTTTCAACAAATTAAAAGGTATATTTTACTCTTTGTTATAAATTTTGGAAAACAGAAGAGTGTGTTTTTCTCATTCTGGATTAGTGATGTCATTATGCTTGGTCAGCCTTTTCATATTTGTCATCTATATTTGAGCCCAGAGGAATCTTTTCTACATCCATCTTTCAACTTTTGAGATAATTTGATTACATTGCATTGTTTGCTATGCATGTTTCAGAATCCACTTCTAAAATACTCATTCAAATACACAATACCAACATCCTGAAAGGTTTGATATTGATTGTTGATACTGTTCATTCTATAAATAAAAATAAATAAATTCATCAGATTTTTTCTTTCCTTTGTTTTTATGAGTTTCTAATGTCCAATCACTTCACTTTATCTAGTTGTTTAGAACACTGCTTTGGTTTCCCTCAATTAACTGGATATTTCAATCTCAAAAACTATTACATAACCTTTATAGTGAATGCTTTTATTTTCAATAGATTTTTTTTCTTCCTTAGTTCTATAGTAATGAATTATGATAGACCCAAAGATTTGGACATTTATATTTTCATTGTCATATGCTTCATAAGGTCTAAGAGTTTGAAACCAATGTTGCCCAGCAACAGAATAATGAATTAATGAATTGTAGACCCACATACACACGTGTATAAATTTATGACTTTGCACATGCACACACATCATATACACAAACACATAAACATCATACACACCATACAGACACATCACACACACATGCATATATGTATATATGGGTGTGATGTGTGTGATGTGTGAGTGTATGTCTACATATATGCATCAGAAAAAGCAGGTTATGTAAGGCTTGATTTTATTTTAAGCCAAAGCAATAGGGAGAAGTTATTTTCTCTTTTTTGCATATTCTGTTTTATCTGTATAACCTAATTTAGTGATATAGAACCCTAAGCCCTTCCATCAAAAAAAAAAAAAATCTTGATCTATAAGCTGTCAAGTAGAAAGATCTCATCTCAGAGTGGTGATACATAAAAAAGTACAATTTATACTCCCAGAGTGTTGAAGAAAAATGTAGAAATTTTTACTGAAAATTTTCTCCAAGTATACAGAGGGATTAATGGAAAAAAATCACATCTCACTGTATTGAGCAAACCTTCTTATCTCGTAGCACAGCAAAACTTCCTGAAAGTTGTTTACCACTTGATCGTCCCCAAATCTAACCCAAGTGCAAGTAGCCAGGTCCTCTCTCTTCTTCTTCAAAGCCCCTCAAACCACTCTTTCATTAACTTCTCTTTCCCCTGACTTCCCTTTCTCTTCCTGCCACATCTTCATAAAGTGTGCCAATCCCTCTACCTTATCTCTTAAATGTTTATTCTATAGTAATTCTCTACCTTGTAACAGCAATTCAACCAATCAGACTAAAAACATGCCTTGATAAATTACATGGGTTTTTCAATATTTATATTATAATTCACTAATGATCTTTTTATTACATTATACTTTGAAGGTTATACCACATGACTTCAGTCCCCAAAATGTGTCATTATAAATATACACAATATTTGTAATCAGTGAAAATCAAAGGATAAAAAAATCATCAGAAATGCTCAGACAGTTCCTACCGTTCCATTTTGTGCTGTTGGCTAGCTTTTAAAAATTCTTAAAAAGTAAAGAAAACAACTTGACTTCCCATTTCCTTTATTTCCTCATCTGGGAAATGGAGAGAGCAGCACCTGTTTCTTAAAACTTTGGCTGAATAAAATTACTATTTATTAAACATAAAATTCTTTGTATAAAAAATATAATGTGTGTATTATCTCTTTTTTCTGCCCCATTTCTTTGCTTAGGACCAGTTACCCATGGCTTAACAAGAGCATACTATTTGTCATGGGAATAACTACTGGAGAACTTCCATTTATTCCTCCAAGTTGGTACCCCATGCATTGTCAAGGGTTGCTAACCCTGAATGCAGCCTTTCATTTGTAGCCTGGGGTCAAGGGGATCCCAGAACTCTACATACAAAGTCATGCTCATTGGCTTGCATCACGAGTGGTGGTAGTTGGCTAGCACCAGACAACATACCCAAAGGCACTTCATCACTTACAGGGTGGGCAACCACTTAGTGTAGGATCATATCCAAAACCCCAATGCCAAAGCCAAACAAACGAAGAATGGTTGGGAATAAAGAGAATTTAACAAAATAGCAATCACAAGCTTCATGAAGTTTCCTAAGACATTTTAGAAGCCACCATAAAAAAGCAAACAAATAAACAAACAAACTGACAAACAAAACTTGTTCTTTCCAAACAGGATTAAAAATAATCCTAACTTCTGAACAATTCTAGGGAAGAAAAATAATATTATTGCAATCTGTGCCCCACTGCATAACTGATACATAGCAGAAAAAACAGGAAGGCAAACCTAGCCTTCAGTCACACCACAGCGCAACTCTGGAACAGGTGTTGTGAAAACCTACTGTTTCATGCAAGCTAATACTGATGGATTATTATTTTCTAGTCGTAAGTTTTGCATCTTCACTGCAGTGGTCTACAGCTTCTTGTTCTCTTGCTTTGACTTTCCATACGCGGATAAATCCTGAACAAAAATAGCTCCAACACCAGGCTATATAAGGGTGAAGTCTGTGTTTTCATACCCAAGGAAGTATTTATGCCAGTGTTTTACATAAAACTCCTAGAAGTTTTGCATAAAGCACATTGAGAAGGAAAAGAGGGCAGTTTATGGTCAGCCTGTCATTCCTAATTAGCACCAATTCCCTTAACTATTTTATTCATGCTTTCAGAGATAAGTGCTTTTAAATGGGGGAACATGCCTTAAAGAGAGAACATGGCTTTTAGCAATCACCCTTTGGAATTAGGACCTTCATAATGGTGTAATTTCTGATACATTAAATACAAGTCTTCATTACACACATGGAAAAAAAGACTTTACACTTTATCCGAAAACGTAAAGGAGGTTACTAAGAAATAAATATTGTCATTCAAAAATCCTCAATTGAAAATGAAAATGAAAATAAACAATATTAAATATTTCAAATTTCTTATAATTTGACAGACCAAAGAATTAAAGTTCTGGCTACAGAGCCCAAGAACCAAATAAAGAAAGAAATGAAAAGAAAACCAGCCAAACAAACAAACAAAAAACCCTCTAAACATTGTAAAATATGAAGCCACAGAAAGTTAAAGAAACAAACCTTCAGTAATACATGTTTCCTATTTTATTACACTTATATATAAAATCTAAACCCATTCATTCCTGTGACCTGTAAAGAAATAACTGAAGTAACATCTTCTACCGTCTCACCTCAGTCTTCCTGATTCTACTCTCCTGTAGATACTACATTCTCTTTCTCCTCCTTGAATCAGCCAAGAACATTCCCACACAGCCGCAGCACATCTCTTAGTATGAATTTTTCCTGCAGCCATGATTGACTGTCTTCTGGTCCTCATCTCACAAGTCAGGTGTTACTCCCATGCACTTTGTACTAAAGGACACTTTCTATCTCCTTATTAAGTTCAATATGCATCCCTTACTTCCTTTCAGAAATCCATTTTATTATTTAGCAGTCATCATGCTCTACCATAATCTAGTTCAATCCCCACCCACTTCTGGCCCAGTGTATTGTCAAGATGTCTCCTCATTTCTTTGCCATATAGTTGAGTCACTGCACATTAAATACAGCAAGAGAGGGGCTGGAGGATGCAGAGATGAGGGCTGGTTATCGGGCTGACCCAGATAGAATCTACTCTAACTTGGAAGTAGGATAGCTGGGTGGAGGAATGGCTTTGGCTCAAATGCATAATGGGAGAGCTATAGCAACTTTCCTGTCTATGTGAAGCACAGCAGGGTAAGAGCGCTTTCTCTGGGCATTTAGCACTAGACATGATTCTGACACAAATGCCTTTCTCCTGGGGCTTCCTTTGAAGATTCTGAATGAGGTAACCCTAGGTGGGAACCGTATCAAGAAGGCAACTGTTCCTGAATCTGCTCTTTCTCTCTTTTAAGCCTTTCTCTCCAGATTCTGCCCACTTTTACTGTGATCTGTGAATGCTCCAGAGGCTGTGGTCACCATGCCAGCCATTCTTCGGGAGCATAAACCAAGCTCTTGTTACAGTTACTGAAGGACAGAAAGAAGCCAAGAAACTTGTATTAAGCATTTCAGTGAAGCGAACACCTAGAAACAAAAGAAACAACTTACTTCACACAGGATTGGTAGGCATGGTTTACATGCCTCAGAGCAGCAGGATTTCAGATTCCCAGAGGAAGCCTGAGACCCAGGAGGTCTTCCACCCAGGAGCTCAGGATCACAAGATCACAGAGACATCTGGACTCTGAGGAGTTCTGACACAAGCAAGATAACTAGAGAGACAGTCTCCAGTCAGTGAGTGCAGGTAGTACTAGAGTTAACCAGATGGCAAGAGGAAAGCGCAAGAATATAAGCAACAGAAACCAAAGTTACCTTGCATCATCAGGACCCAGTTCTCCTACCACTGAAAGTCCTGGATACCCCATCACACTGGAAAAGCAGGATTCAGATTTAAAATCACTTCTCATGAGGATGATAGAGGACTTTAAGTAGGACATAAGCAACTTCCTTAAATAAATACAGGAGAACACAGTTAAACAGGTAGAAGCCCTTAAAGAGGAAACAAAAAAATCCCTTAAAGAATTGTAAGAAAACACAACCAAACAGGTGATAGAATTAAATAAAACCATCCAGATCTAAAAATGGAAGTAGAAACAATAAAGAAATCTCAAAGGGAGACTACCCTGGAGATAGAAAACCTAGGAAAGAAATCAGGAGTCATAGATGCAAGCATCACCAACAGAATACAAGAGATAGAAGAGAGAATCTCATGTGCAGAAGATACCATGGAAAACATTGACACAACTGTCAAAGAAAATGCAAAGTGCAAAAAAGCTCCTAATGCAAATCATCTAGGAAATCCAGGACACAATGAGAAGGCCAAACTTAAGGATAATAAGTATAGATGACAGTGAAGATTCCCAACTTAAAGGGCCAGTAAATATCTTCAACAAAATTATAGAGGAAAACTTCCCTAACCTAAAGAAAGAAATGCCCAAGAAGCCTACAGAACTCCAAATAGACTAGACCAGAAAAGAAATTACTCCAGTCACATAATAATCAAAACAGAAAATGCATAAAACAAAGAAAAATACTAAAAACAGTAAGGGAAAAAGGTCAAGTAACATATAAAGGCAGACCTATAAGAATTACACCAGACTTCTAACCAAAGACTATAAGAGCCAGAAGTTCCTGGAGTGATATCATACAGACCCTAAGAGAACACAAATGCCAGCCCAGACTACTATACACAGCAAAACTCTCAATCATCTATAGATGAAGAAACTAAGATATTCCATGACAAAACCAAATTTATACAATATCTTCCCACAAATCTAGCCCTTCAAAGGATAATAGATGGAAAACTCCAACACAAGGAGAGAAACTACAACATAGAAAAAGCAAGAAAGTAATCTTCCAACAAACCCAAAGGAAGATAGCTACAAAACCAGAATTACACCTCTAATAACTAAAATAACAAGAAGAAGCAATCACTTTTCTTTAATATCTCTTAACATCAATGGACTCAATTTCCCAATAAGAAGACATAGACTAACAGACTGGGTATGTAAACAGGACCCAGCATTTTGCTGCATACAGGAAATGCACCTCAGTGGCAAAGACAGACACTACCTCAGAGTAGAAGGCTGGAAAGCAATTTTCCAAGCAAATGGTCCCAAGAAACAAGCTGGAGTAGCCATTCTAATTTAAAATAAAATCAACTTTCAACCAAAAGTTATCAAAAAAAGATAAAGAAGGACACTTCATACTCTTCAAAGGAAAAAATCTACCAGGATGAACTCTTAATTCTGAACATCTATGCTCCAAATGCAAGGGCACCCGCATTCACAAAAGAAACTTTACTAAAACTCAAAGCACACATTGCATCTCACACAATCATAGTGTGGGATTTCAACACCCCACTCTCAGCAATGGACAGATCATGGAAACAAAAACTAAACACTAAAGTGGAATTAACAGAAGATATGAATCAAATGGATTTAACGGATACCTATAGAACATTTCATCCTAAAACAAAAGAATATAGCTTTTTCTCAGCACCTCATGGTACCTTCTCCAAAAGAGACCATATAATTGGTCACAAAGCAGGCCTCAACAGACACAAAAATATTGCATCCTATCAGATCACCATGGACTAAGGCTGGTCTTCAATAATAACAAAAACGATAGAAAGCCCACATACACGTGGAAACTGAACAATCTCTACTTACTAATGACTTGGTCAAGGAAGAAATAAAGAAAGACATTAAAGACTTTTTAGAATTTAATGAAAATGAAGGCTTGTCATACCAAAATTTATGGGGCACAATGAAAGCAGTGCTACTGGGAAAACTCAAAGTTCTAAGTGCCTACAAAAAGAAATTGGAGAGAGCTTACACTAGAAACTTGACAACACACCTGAAAGCTCTAGAACAAAAAGAAGCAAACACACTCAAGAGTGTAGATGGCAGGAAATAATCAAACCCAGGGCTGAAATCAACCAAGTAGAAACAAAAAGAACTATACAAAGTATCAGCTAAACCCGGAGCTGGTTCTTTGAGAAAATCAACAAGATAGATAAACCCTTAGCCAGACTAACCAGAGGGCACAGAGACAGTATCCAAATTAATAAAATTAGAACTGAAAAGGTAGACATAACAACAGAAACTGAGGAAATTCAAAAAATCATCAGATCCTACTACAAAAGCTTATACTCAACAAAACTGGAAAATCTGGATGAAATGGACAATTTTTTAGCCAGATACCAGGTACCAAAGTTAAATTATCTAAACATAATAGGTAAACCACCAAAACAGCCCCATAACCCCTAAAGAAATAGAAGCAGTAATTAAAAGTCTCCCCACCACAAAAAGCCCAGGACCAGATAGGTTTAGTGCAAAATTCTATCAGACCTTCAAGGAAGACCTAATACCAATTCTCTTCAAACTATCCCACAAAATAGAAACAGAAGGAACACTACCCAATTTGTTCTATGAAGCCACAATCACGCTCACACCTAAAGCTCACAAAGACACAGCAAATAAAGAGAACTTCATACCAATCTCCCTTATGAATATCAATGCAAAAATACTCAAAAAAATTCTCACAAATCAAATCCAAGAACACATCAAAACAATCATCCATCATGATCAAGTAGCCTTTATCCCAGGAATGCAGGGATGGTTCAATATTCGGAAATCCATCAATGTAATCCACTATATAAACAAACTCAAAGATAAAAACCACATGGTCATCTCACCAGATGCTGAGAAAGCATTTGACAAAAATTTAACATTCCTTCATGGTAAAAGTCTTGGAAAGATCAGGAATTCAAGGCCCATACCTAAACATAGTAAAAGCAATTTACTTTTACTATGTTTAAGTAGTAAACATCAAACTAAATGGAGAGAAACCTGAAGCAATCCCACTAAATCAGGGATCATACAGGCCATTTTGACGAGATATCACATGGAAATGAGGAATGACTTTTTACAAACTGGGGCAAAGGCCACTCTTGTTACAAAGTGCGAAATTTGGCTGAATTGTGTTTCATAAGAGGAAACTGTGGACCAATAACGAGGATGTTAAGCAGAAGAAACTTCTAAGCAAAACACTGAAGATGCTGTATAATCGACTTTATCCATGTACAGCAAAATGTGTGGTGAAAAGTTAAAAGTTATAAGTGAAATATAAAATGAAAATTGAAACAAAGTAGAAAGGGAAATAATTAGTGAATATGCAAAAGTAAAAGGGCATGTTTAGTAAGATGGGTCGAGGGTATACCTGAGCCATCTTTGCTACAGATAAACATGGGCAGAAGATGCCAGGAGTTATTCCTTAGTGCTCATCAAGATAATGACCAAAGAACACCAAAGCTTTTCAGAGCCAGTTGAGGCTGTTTTGCCCATCATGGATCCAGAGAAAGATGTTAAGCCCTAGATTTCCAGAAGCATACACGGGCTTCTTTAACACTCAGTGCCCTAGGTCCCCTCAAGACTCTGCTACCTGAATTCCAGTACAGTATTCCTGGTCTACCTAAGCTGTATCTGCCATATCACTTCAAGGTAAAGTGGTACACTCGTGGGATTCCTACAGTGGTAACTCTGAAGAAACATGCAATGTATAAGCTTCATTTAGATTTTCAGCAATATTAGCCATTGATAGCCAGTGTATGCTCTGTCAGAAACTTGTGGCAGGTAAGGAGTCACACACAGATTCTCCTCTAAGGCAAAGTGTAGCGGCACCATGGCAATGAAGTCTTCCCACTTAAAACGCAGAAATTTAGATCCACGGTCTTCATCAATGTTCTAGTACTGTGTAAAGATTTCATGACCAAGGCAATATACAAAATAAAGCATTTAATTGAGTCTTGCTTGCAGTTGCAGGGAGAAAGGGAGGAGGGAAAGAGAGGGAGGAAAAGTGATGTGGGATGAGAGGGTCTGGCATTGGATTTGAAACCTCAAAGCCTACCCTCTGTAGTATATCTCCTACAACAAGGCCACACATCCTAATTCTTCACAAATAGTCCCACTAACTTATGACCAAGTGCTCAAATATATGAGTTTATGGGAGCCATTCTCATTTAAACCACCAAACTAACTCAAGGAAAGTCTAGCTGAAAAGGTGAGTTTCTAATCTGTTTAATCTGCTGGTGGGTGGAGCCCAGCAAGTGGAGAGGGATGGATAGGAGTGTTTGATGCCTTAGGGACACAACCTCATGCCAGTATGTTCAAGACACAGGACATGGAGGCAAAGGAGATCCTGCACTATCTCTTTGTTATTTTCCCTGTTTCTTTCTGGTCTGACACGTGACTGGCTATCCATTTCTTCTTGCCTATTTCTCTGTTGGGGAAAGGGAATGTCTATCTAATGTCTATTCTATTATTTTTATATGATCATACATGATATTATCTAGACAAACTCCTGCTGATTTAGTTGAGACCTTGAACTTTCCTTTTGGTATTTTTGTTGTTGTTCTTTGCTGTTTTGAAACAATATCTTCCTTGGTAGCTCTGTCTGGCTAGGTACTCACTACATACCCCAGCTTGGCCTTGAACTTATAACAATACTCTTGCTTCAGCTTCCTGCACTGGGACCACAGCTGTATTATAGGCAGGGGATACCTTGTTCCCCATTGACTTAGTAATGGAGTGTGTTGAAACTTTAAAATTACTGTGGAAAAATAAATGTATTTTGCATATAAAAATTAGCATGAATTTTGGGGTTACAATGGTTTGAATGTGTCCTGAAGTTTTTCATGTTAGACATTTAATCCCAGCTCAAAGGTGTTGAAGGGCTAGCCCTTTAAGAGATGGTTAGGTCATGAGGCTTCTACCTTCCAGAGTGGGTTAGCTATCTTAGACATGGGTGGGTGCTTACAACATGAGTTTGGTTGCTTGCTTCCCAGTCTTTCACATATGCTTTCCTCCTCTTTTGCTTTTTGCCACAGAGAACACAGAAGGCGGCCCATGCCAGATGTGGCCACCTGGATATTGGACTGCTTTGCTTCTGGAGCTATGAGGAATTAAATTCCTTTCTATAATAATTATCCAGTCTGCAATACAGATGAAGTAGATTAGCATAGTGTGAGCCTGTTTTCCTTTTCCTATACAGTAGGTCAAAATGGAGATAACCTTGGAAGGTTTATATAATGAAGGTGGCAGAGTCTCTATCAGTGTAAGTCCCTGCCTTCAATTGACAATGTGAAGGAAAACCACTCACCTGCTATTCACCTGGCTCCCCGAATGGCTGAAGTAAATATTTTCTTTGAGTTGTTTTAGAACACTGTTTGGCCTCCATTAACAAACAGCTATAGTCCATCATACTTATTGAACTATACAGAAGGCTAATATTTCCTCAAGCTTTGGGCTCAGCTTCTCCTCTCCCTCAATATCTTTCTTTATCACCTTTGACACTTCTATTCTGCAGCTTTCTTTGTTTCTGCAAAGTTTTCCCTAACCTCAGAGAAGATATTTCATAGCCCTCTAAAATTTTCTCTTTTGGGTTTCAGAAGCATGGAGCAAATTAACCTTGTGACCTCCTACTTGAGCAGATGCCAGGAAAACTCTATCATATTAGGCTCCCCAAAAAGGCCTGACCTTGGCCCTGAGTGCATTTCTCTCCCTCAGTTAGTTTTCCAGAGCAATCGTTGCCAAAGAATTTTCTGCACTGAAAGAATGGTTGATGATTCATCCCTAATATTCCTAAGCAGAGACCTGTCTTGGTGTGTAGTAGGCGTTCAATAAATATTTAGCCAATATCATCTATCCTTTGTGCCTCGAGGAAGACTAAGCTGGAATTCCAATGTTCTCACTTTGAATGTGTGGAGAATGTTATGCTCAAAAGTAACAAATTATATGCCCACAGTTTCCATGAAGGTCAAAAATACATCACTTTCTTACTAATACAGTATCCAAAGACAATATGATTCGTTCTTAATCAGGCTGAAAATCTGAAGGAGGTTAGAAATACTTCATCTTCACAAAGCTGGATGTGTTACCTGTAGGGTGTGTGACAGGCGCCTGAGAAAACAACTTATGAGGTTGACTTGGCTGTCAAGGTTGCTGAGATGTTGTTCATGGTCAGCTGGTGTTTTGGGGGTGTGGAAGAGCAGAACCTCATGGCAGGGGGATTTGTAAGAGCATCGCTGCTCAGCCTTTGGATGCCAGGAAGCAGAAAAACAGAGGCCTCTACTAGCAGGAATTTTTTTCTCTGTCCTCTTGCATTTAGTCACTCGGAGACACTTCCAGGCACACCATTTACAAACCTCTTTGTCATTGCTAAATACAATGAAGCTGGGAGTCATGTTAACTATCACAGTGAGGTAAGCCCAGGTACATATCTATTTGGAAACACATATGTATTTGAGAGACAAATTGTACAAAATATTGTGTTCAAACTGGTTTGTGTAAAACATGTATATAAATATTCCCTCAAAAAAATATTACTGCGTACCCATCCTAATTTCAAGTCAACAAAGGACAAAATAAGGTCACAAATTATTTATTTATTTATTTATTTATTTATTTATTTTGAGACAAGGTTTCTCTGTGTAACCCTGCCTATGTTGAAACTTGCTTTGTAGACTAAGCTGGCCTTGAACTCAAGAGATCCATCTGCTTTTGCCTCCCAACACTGGGACTTATTGAAGCACCAACACACCTAGCACCAAATATCATCTAAAGCATTATAGCTATGTAATCATTAGGCATTCACATGCATTTTATTTATGTTATCCGTATATCATTTTTACTAATATTGAGACATGTAGGTACTTCTCTGAGAGGCTCTTGGTTTGCTGTATTTCTAGGTCTGTGTGTTACCTATGTGATGCCGGAGTCCCTTCTCAAAGCCCCTGTATGTATGCAACCTGTTCATGAGCTTCTAGCATCTGCGTGCACACAAAGCTGGACTTCAGAATCAACTTGTATAGCACGTCTCTTTGTTTTCCAGACACCACAATCACTCTGAATGTATTCAGAATATAAAGAGACTAATCATTAACACTTTTTCCCCTATTCAGCAGTTTAAAGCACCTACAAGCTGAAATTATAGAGGGAATGGTTCTACTCTACTGTCTCTTACAGTTACTCCTTCTTCACAGAGAGAACCATTTTGCCCTCATATAACACCAGTTTACCATAAAACTCCAAACCATCCAATCAACATCAGCTCCCGGAGCAAACCGACTAGGGAAGAGGAGCTGTGAAAAAAAATAAGTATGGCTGGCATTTATATCCATTGCCACACTTCCCCAAAGCGGCTCGGTACCTCTGTTCACTCAGCAGCATTCTTGGATGCTAAGATTTCTGTATTGAGATGCACAATACGACAATCAAATAATAGATCAAAACAGTTTTTTATAACATAACAACATTTCAGCAGGACACATGGTTATCTCTGCGAAGAGAGTTGCTATAGCACAGGAACAAATGGGATGTGATGGCCTTGTATTTCAGATCAGAGAGCCAAAGTTTGCAATACAAGTCAGTCTCTCCTGTTCATGGGATACTTCCATCAAAAAAAAAAAAAAAAAGCCACATACATTATACATCACGGCTTTGTGAGCAAAGTATGATGCAAAGCACGTCTATAATGTGACATTTTTCTAATAACCACCTTAAATGCAAGACTCAATTAATTTCAGTTGTACATTTTATTTATCCCAACCTATGCAAAAGTACAATGGCTTCAGTATTTGTGAATGTATTACCATGCTATGTTACATTCTTGTTTTCATATTGATGCTTCAGAGCCTATTCTGTTTGTGAGGTTTACGTTGTGTCTCATTTTGGAATAACAGACGTTGCAGACCCTGCAGGTGTGCAGGAGCTACGTGTAGTTTGTGGTTAGCAAATGTGTATGGGGCACAGCCAAAGTCACGCATGTCTCAGGCACAACAGCATCATGCCTTACCATTCGGTCCTTTACTAAGCTAGCACTATTCATAGTCAGACCCTAGATCCTATATTCAAAATACACCCAGGCATTGTTACAGGAAGTGTCCTAGTTACCAAGGATAAAGAAGGGATATGTGAAATTCTCTACTCCTCCAAAGCCACACAAGTTCAAGCATCATTTTCCCAGAAATGTCAGCCTTGATCCTTCAACAAGAGTGGCCCCTCTGTCAATGTTTTCATAGCATGAATACCGAGCTCAAAGGACTCCTGCAGTTATTTATTAAATGTCTATTTTCTTATAGGACTTTGAGGTCTATCTAGATAAAAATAGCACCTATCATAATCATTTCAGAATGCCCCAAAGCTATCCAGCATGGCTAGTACCTGAGACCTGGTAGGTGTGGAGAGATCAATCTTGGATATAAGAAGGGATGGAGGACAGGAAGAGTAGAGAGAAAGCGAGTACAAGGGGGTGTGAAGAGATGTGATATGGTACAAGGTGGGCCTGCAGCAGCATCACCAAGTGCTGCAGGCTGCTACTGTCATCTACCACTCCCTGGCTTATTTCTGTGTAGTGTTTTGATACATTTTTTTTAATCCAAGCCTCATAGAACAGGTACTCAATACTTTGTATTTCATTTCTGTTGGCTTCTTTCTAGCATTTACTTCTAACAGTGCTTCCATTCTAAATGTGACCTGAAGATATGATTGAAGGGGCTATATGATTTACGGTTACTCTGATAAATTTTGTAAATACTTCCCTGTGGTCTATATTATATGCATCCACAAGAAGGTGCTGGAGTTTGATAACATCAACCAGACAAAGATTGGCAGGTAACTATGAGTTTCCCACAGCTACATCTGACCACAGAGATGAGCAGTTATGGTGTCTGGTTTGTTCTAATGGCTTAATTCATGAACCACCACAATTTGAGGAGGAAGGATTAGTGAGATACTTTTTGCTTTGTGTTTGTTTTATTATTTATTATTAAACATTTATCATTAACACACATTTAAAAAAATCAGTCTTTTAAGTTTATGGTTTGCTCAAGAAACACGAAGTGTTTTGTGATATATGTTAGATTTCTGAAGCCCTTCCTTCCAAACACATAATTTGCCCTTTCTTTCACACATTTCATCCACGTAAACAGTTAGTTAAATTTGGCAAGGCTAGAGTTCTTTGTGGTCCTTCTCCTGGCACTATGTACATAGCATCTATTTATATTGTACTGATATTCATGAGGATGTATGGAAGCAGCAGCCATGTTTTATGCCCCCTTTCTGCAGGCAGGTTAAGTTCTTTCAGCCTGTGTTTTGGGTGCCTCCAGCATGAGTGGTACCCAAGGATAGCCCTGTTGTCAGGACTTTCCCAAGATATTATGAATCAGAGAACTCAGGTACAGTGCTGCCCACCTGTGTTTTCTAGAACCATCCAGTGCACTCTGTTGCACGGTGAAGTTTTAAAAGCACTGGGTTAAGGAGAGGAGGCTGGGGGCAGACATGCAAGGGACAGGAAGGAAGAGAAAGAGTGAGAAATGATATAATTATATTTTAATTACAAAACCAAACAAATAATGCTCTTAGATGATCTGTTGCCCAGAGTAAGGTATTATCAAAGAAATATCAAAATGAATTATCTCAGGTGTGGAAACTTGAAGTGATAGCATGGTAGAGAAGCGTATTTAGAATGCACACTCAGATTTTAGCATGTATATGTGTATGTTTTTCTGTGTGTGTATGCATGTAAGTGTGTGTGTGTGTGTGTGTGTGTGTGGTGCGCACATGTGAATTTGTGTGTGCATGTGTGAATATGTGTATATGATTTTTTAAAAATGAAATTCTTTTTTGATCTCTTACAGCAAAAAAAGATTATCAAATTTTATTGTAAAGAGGAAAATAAGTCACTATTTAAAAATCTACAACATTTCTCGAGTGAAATTCCAAGTTGTCTTTCAGTTTTTGTTTACAGTATTTTTAGATCTCCCTCTGCATGCCATGTTTTCTTTTAGACACACTGCCAACTTTTGTATCTGTCATCTGGTTTCGAAAATGAGGTTTCTCATCATTTTTAAAGCATTTTGTCTTTTCAGTTGTCACACTAATGCTTGGTACATCTGGAAGCGCCTCTGATGGGATGGATTTAGAACCTTCATTTAAAACCAAATTAAATAATTACCAATATTTAATTTCAGGTTCCTTCAGAATCCATTAAAGGGTCTACAGCCTTTCTTCCACACCATCCCTCAAATTAAATTTTATATTAAAAGGCTAGATCCTAGAATTTCTCAGGCTTCCCCCCCACCCACCCCCTTTCAAATTTAAATTCAAAAGGGCAGAAAAGAATGATAGGAAATGAATTGATTTATCCCAGGATTTGTTCCTTGTAACTTGAAGGTAAGCTGAAAATAGCAGGCTGAGGGAGAGGAGGATGCCACTGGGTTGCGCAGGGAGGGGAGTATCCTCCAGTTTTGTCACACAATCACACATGGCCGAGGTGTTTTGATTTCATCCAACAGAAATTTAAGTATTTATTTTACTTTGATACAAATGTGCTCTGGATTTCTTGGAATTTTGATTATCTTTTAGTAAAATTCACTTGACACCCTTACAATATGGATATTATTCTCTAAACATTTGGGAATGAGTTCTCCCATACTAAAATTACACCAGGACATGAGAAAATTATTAGTGAGTTCTGTGAAAATACCAGGCTCTGACACATACTGGGTATGTTAGCTAAGAGCTTGAATCAGGGAGTCAATGGATTAAGAGAGGCTTCAGTCCCATCTCTTGCATGCTGAACTTGAGCAACTCCTTAAACTCTGCCTAAGACTGAACACATATTTATCTCACAGGTTTTGAACTTTCCCATCTACTGAAAGGGAATAGACAATTATCTCTCTGTTGGGTTATTGTTTGAGAGGAACAAGTAAGAGAATATCTTCGAAGCCTTAAGGAGAGTTCCCAAAATGTACTATCAAATGCTTATTGATGCTATTTTAATAACTGCCTCATCTGGATATTCTGTCTTGTTCAAAATATTTCAGTTGGGGCAAGTACCTTAGTATTCACTGATTTTCTATAAACTTGTCAAAATGAATGATGGGAGATGACAGATAAGGAGATGCAAGGGAGAAGGTTTTCTTAGGGATGTGAAATATTGCATTCCTTCTACTTGTCTGTTCGTAACCAAATGTGTCTTCTACATCCCATCTTTTTATGTTCCACACCAACACAAAGATCTCCAGCAAGCAAACAGAAGAATCTCTACTGCTCATGGGATAACAAGCAGTTCGCTGCTTACCGGCCTTATTTACTGGAGAAAGAATGCTTAGCCACACATGGTAAAGAATGGTTGCTTTAAAACAAAGAGGTCTAAGTCACAATTATGTATGGGATGAATTTACTCCTTAGGGTTTAAAATTTTCTATTATATGGAAGTCTTTGGGTGAATATTTATCGTCATGATATAATAATCAAATAGCATAAAACTTACAATGTACAAGGAATGTGTAAATTGTATGAAATTTATAACATTTTTATGTAATGTGTAATCTTTATATATGTGTATGGTGAATGACTTCACAAAAAATGGCGCCTATTATTGTAGAGAATATTTGTATCATGGATATATTCAGTTATAGTATAGATACAAATACACTCACAAACTTTTGTATCCTTCTTCCATATTTACCATAAGCTTTGCAGGTGAGAGTGGAAACAGATGGAGAACAGTATGATTGAGAGGAGACTGGGCTTTCAAACAAGATAAAATGCTAGCTGTCCTACCCCCCTCCACTGCATAGGTGACTTCGTCTGTGTCTTGAACTAATTAAGAAAGTCGACAGCTGCAGATTATTAACTGACAAACACTGTACTTGCTGCTCTCCTGCTCTCAAAAGGAAGAAATGTCCAACTCTAGAATGGAACAGCTCAAGAACGCAGTCTTTACCTCATCAGCCTTTGGGTTTTCCTTGTCCTGGGAGGAGGGGTACCAATCACCTTGGCAACAATAGAATTAAACAAGAATGGTCCCTTCCCCAGGATATAGGGAATGGCTGGCATTCTCTGGGTCTACCTGTGACTGAGTGTCCATGCTTTGGTGTAAGGAAGGGGAGTTGAAAGGGTAGTAAAGACATTAGAAACCTGCTGTTTAAATCTTTATTGCCTGGTTTTCTTTGTTGTTTTCAGATTCTGGTTAGAAAGAGTGTGGCTAGCTCTTAGTTTGTTACAGGTTACTCATATGAACCAAGTTATGAATTCTCAACACATTGAGACTATTTCCTATGTCATTAAATATTCTTTTGTCTAAAAAGCCACTTTCAGCAATTGTTTGGCATATCTATTTTGGGACCTCTTACAGATATAAAACTGTGCATCTATTACCAGGTAGGTAGGTTTCTGAAACATAATTAAATTACTGTAAATGACGTAAACACACGCAGTATTTATTGCATATCATTCTGGAACAATATACATGAGCCTGTGAATTATATTATTTATTTTTTTATAAGAAACAGAGTGCCAGTTATCACACATGAAGTTTGCATCAATTGACACTTCTCCTAGAAGCAAATGTAAACACCTGTTTCCCTGTGCCCTTGCTGGAATTAAGGAAGAGAATTAAAATCATATGTCACATTTCACTTCCTGTGATTTTCCATGCTTTAGGCGCTGGGAGAGAGCCACCCTGCATCCTTTGTTAGGGGAGCATTTTTGCACTGCCGTTTGCCCAAGTGTGAAATGCATTATTTCCTTAAGTCAAGTTACCTAATCTCTTGACATTCCAAATATTAGCGTTTTAAAATCTGTTTTGAAATTAAGACAAGAGCAAACATCATTGCTAATGTACATTTGAAAGAGGAGGGGGGAAAGAAACCATGGAAACCAGCAGAGGAATTAAAATGGCAACTAAGAATTAGATGCCAGAATAGAACCAGCAATGGGCCAGATGAGGATTATAATTGGAAGTGATTTGACAGGAATTATAAGGTGTCCTTTTGCATTCTTCTTCTCTCCTCCCTCTCTCCGGTCAGGCTTTCAGGAAGGTTTGATAAATCTTACTTCAATTATTATATTTTTGTTCCTTGTAAAAACTCCTTATAAATATCACAGGCTGCCACAACCACACACAAACACAGCTCATTTTAGGCCACAGGATGGCACTCTGTGTGCATACAAGTGATAAAGTACTATGCTCCCCCTGGGAAAAAAAAAAGAGAGAAAGAGAGAGAGAGAGAGAGAGAGAGAGAGAGAGAGAGAGAGAGAGAGAGAGAAAGACTCCGTGTCCCTTGGGAAGCTGTGAGAGACAGTGCTCTCAAGCTGCAGTATAAGCCCAGCAACTGTCCGCTAGACAAGGTTAGAGCAGCTAGTATTTTGGCTTTTCAAACTATTTGGGTCTTCTCAATCACACTGCCTAAGGCTGGGGAATCAATCCTGGGACCACTGCTTTCTGGCTTCCCTCCTCACCATCACAGAGGAGACTCTTAATAGAGACTCGGAATATTCTCAGTGCTTCATAGGTCGTGGTTCTCTCCTTGAGGAATTATATCAGTTGCAGGACATGTGGGCATTTAACTGTGGGTCACGTGGCATGGATATATATCCATGTCACTGGTAGTTCTAAATTTCCTGCATGGACATTTTTTAAAAAACTATAATTAGTACCTCAGCCTGTGGAATGTGGTTCGTGTGTTCAACGGCATGGTGCGTGGATCAGATGGAAGGAAACACTGCTTTTTTTTTTTCTTATTTAGGCAATTGAGTTTTCATTGTTATCCTGCAGGAATCATGGTTTGCTATTAAAATGTGATGTAAAGAGAAAAGCATCCTCGTGCTTTGGATGTTCACACCCCTGGCAGACTCATCATAAAATGAAAGATGGTCCCCAAATCCAACAGAGTTCCTCGAGAGGATGAACACTTAACTCAAACTTCAGTAAAGTGTAAACAAAGGTCCAACAAGATCTAGATTAATGTCACAACTATGATTTTCACAAGCAGGGAGAGGAAGGCATTCCTAGGCTAACTCATAGAAGACAAAATCCTAAACAAACTCTCACCAAAGAATAACAAGAAAACAAGTCTGCATCACACATCTGAGAGAATAGCAGCCTTGAAGGCCAAGGTAAACCTTTTGGATGTGGCCCAGATATGGCGTGAAAGCCTTTGGCCGGGGTTCTGTGTGATTGAGCAGGGGATAATCAATCTCATATCCGTGCAGAGATTGGATGAGAGGGAAAAAAGGGAAGAAAGAAGACGGTTTGTGAATGTGTCGCGGCAGCCAAGCAATGGAACAAGGCCCGAGACAAGGGCGAGAGGGAAGGAAATGGAGACAAATCAGGAGGCTAGAGAGATACCTGGTAAAAGATGGACTGTATCGGACAAGGTGACGAAGTGAAACTAGCCGCACACTTCTCAGTCTTGGGACCTGACAAAACCGGGCTGAGCCCAACCTGCAAAGCGGTCAGCTCCTAAGGTTGTTTCGAGAGTCTTCTAAGGGTGCATTTTTTTTTTCTCCTGCTGAATGCCCCATCACTGCACTTCGTTACTTTATTACTCAACTAGAACCATCCGTGGCTCCACTGCCACATGATTTCAAAGGCAAAACCCCGGAGCAAAGCAATCAGGCAAGGGGCTCCTCTTCTGCATACAAATTTAGTGGCACGGACTATCCAACAGGACAGGGGGCATGGGTCTCTGCTCATGAGGCACAATATCAAATAGCCCAGAAATCGGTACTATTTCTTCACTACTGTTCTATTTGAATAGGAACCTTCCCCAAGACGCTCTTTTTTTGAACTGCTTAGTTCTCAGGGGCTGGTGCTATTGAGGAGTTCAAACATTTAGGTTTCTGGTGGTCTAAATGAAGGAAATATATAAGGACCCCTGGATCCATTATCCTTGGCCTCTTCCTGATGACTGACTGTTTCCTGTCCACTACCATTGGTGTCCCTCAGCCCACACACTTCTGCTAACAAGGTGTCTTACCCCAGTGCACAGGGCCAAGGGAAACATTGACTGTGCTTGCTCACTGAAGTTGTGAGCAAAATAAATCCTCCCTCTCTCTTTAAGTTGTTCTCTGAGGTATTTTGGTCACAGGCACACGCTGAATGCAGTAACTAACTGTGTTTGTGCTCCCAGCACTGATGGCAAGCATCTCCACATGCCCTTCTTAACTTCCATTGGACCATCTTGCCTCACTTCTTAAAGGCTGTGTTCTGGAGACTTCTTCTCAAAGCTAGAGCCCCTGTACCTCTGCTCCCTTCCTTCCTTCCTTTCTTTCTTTTTTTTAAAAATTACATTTAAAACACAATGTCCATGCTTGCGACAAATATCACAAAACATTTCTAATAGGTTAGATCTTAGTGTTAATCCTTCCAGAAGTTGTATCATGCATGTGTATCATGCATTGTCTATTGATCTTCCCATCTCCCACACCCACAAACATTGTCTACTGTGTCTCTTTCATTTAATGTTTAAAGGGTTGATGATTTGTATGTATCAGACGCGTCTCTGACTGATGCATAGATGTCACAGCTTAAGAACCCAAACTGTCAAAACAGGAAATATCTCTGTTCTCATGGAATACTTTATGAGCAAGTGAACATTCTAGTTTTTAATCTCAAAGTAAACACAGAAGTAAAAAAAAAATCAATATGAATCCATGTCTATGGCAATACAGTTTCTGGAGTGGTTAAATACCATTCTATACTAGCTCAGAGAAACATTTTCAGAAGTATCTGCACACTGAATGTCCCCACCTCGTCACTGGGCAATCATCTTTCTACCCACTACAATCTTGCTTCTGTTGCTACCAACCTACTCAGAGCAGTTCAGGTTTCCAAAGACAGTCAGTTCTGGTTTCCTCCAACTCCTTAGCATCTGTAAACAGTGTCAGTCCTTCTTGTGGCACTCTATTCTGTCTTGTGTTGTATCTTAGTCTTACTTGTAGGCTTTCAGTTCCTTGAGGATACTGTGGGTGCTTGGTAGTGGTACTTCTCTCTGTGGACTTCCTCCCCCACCTCGCCACTGCCTTTCTGCCTCCTTCTACTTTGGGGGTTTAAACAGTATCACTTCTTCTAAGAGAATTTTTTTGTATACCAACGTCAGTGGGAGCTCTCTCTCTCTCTCTCTCTCTCTCTCTCTCTCTCTCTCTCTCTCCCCCTCCCTCCCTCCCTCCCTCCCTTTTTTCTCTCTCTCCTATGATCTCTGCTTCCAGAACATGCCTCACACTCTTCTATTTGCATGCAAATATTTGTTTAGTGTTTTAAGAAATAAATGTTTTCCTTGTAACCCCTTGTGACAATTTTATTTATTTGCCTAGTATGTGATCTATACATTTATATGCATAGTACTTGAAAAACAGCTACACAGATGAATGAGGTGTTTTGACTGATGTTAAACTTGGATCAAAAGTACCTTCTTGACTTATAGTCCATGTATAACGTCAGGAGGATATCAGCAAAATTAAGTCTAGAAAACGCTGTGGGAAGAGACATACTGTAAGAGGCACCAAGATGGATGGATTTGGGGACAAGTGAGTCCTCAGCTGTCTATGGAACATTTAAAGGCAGGATAAAGGAGCATGATGGGGACCTTGGTCCTCTTCCCTTTATCATTCATTCTGCCCTTTCCCCTGTGTGAAAGCCACAAGCGTAGGGACATAACTTCAACCTAAGTGACAAGTTATTTATGACAGCCCCATCCTCCTGCTCAGAAATTTAACTGAGGACTCCCTCTTTTAAATTTAATGGTACAAACCATTCCAACAGTAGGGAATGGCTTGATAACAGGTTTGGGATTCAAATAAAGACAAAAGGACATGCATAGATTGATTTAGAGGAAAAATCATTCTAAGAAAAAAGACAAAGGAATATATGCATCCTCCTTTCTGAGGAACAGGAAGGAGGATACTCATTGTTCTGATAGCTACCATTGGTAACTCCACGTTTTGACTAATGAGATAAAATTCTGTGTGGATAGAAAACCTAATGGATAGAAAGAAGTTCTCCTTAAGGATATTATGATTCACCCATCCTTCCTGTTATGAGGCAATAAATCTATCAATAGAATATTTAGAACTATATTGAATGTTTTCTTTCCTCCCTTTTACAAGGAAGAGTTCCTCCTGGATACTCAAGAGAAAAGGGATTTTGAGGAAGAAGAGGAAGCAAAGAAACAACAACAATAACAACAACAACAACAACAACAAAAACCAGCAGACAAGCTCAGTGACAGAAATGGGATGCATTACTTAGCTCTCCATCAGTGTAACAAAATACCTGATGTCATTAGCTTATAGAGGAAAAGGGTAAATTTTTGTCTCAGTTTTAGAGGCTCCAGGTCTCTGGAAGGTTAGAGATTGAAATGCCAGGAATTATATGACAAGGCAATCTACTAACAAAATGATGCAGACAGCTGAGAGAGAGAGAGAGAGAGAGAGAGAGAGAGAGAGAGAGAGAAAGAAGGACTGTATCTTAGGAGTCCTTTAAGGAAATGCTTTCCAATACATGTAGGAATACTCAGAATGCTTGCTACTGAGTGAACTCATCATAACAGTAGCCTCAGGAACGAAATAAGCATTTGAAGAAGTAAATGTAGTAAGTCTATCTCAGGACTTATACAAAGACCTATAGGCTTGTTCACATTAAGAGTACCACTCTGTTTGGGGTCTAAATATGCAAATACCACAAATGATACCATATTTCATATTAATACTTCTTCATGTTTGTCCGACGACACTTCTGAGTCATTATTTTGCTATCAAAATCAATAATGTCTGTACTTTTCCATACGTGATATATTTATGGGCTAGATAGGTAGAGATACAGAATTTTTAGAAACATTGTCTTACAACAGTCCTGGTGATCATCCCACATGTGTTAGTACCCAATAAGTAAAAAACTACATTTTGCATTGGTCATGCAGAGCCAACAATACACATGACTCGATTGCAGTTGTGGCTGTGTTCACACACGTAAACCAGGACAGATCCAATGCAAAGATCTGGTCAGCAATAAGTGAATGCTGACATTGATTCTTCTACAGATGTTAAAATGGAAAATTATGTGATGGAATATGGATATCTCAGATGAAAGGCCCTTATTCATTCATTTATTCACTCCTTCAATCATTATTAATTATGCTCACTGAGCATCTACCAGGTGGCAGGCACTCCGATAATGGTCAGGAAGTAATGAAGTGGGTGGGCAGGATCTTCCAATCATAAATGTCTAGACTGGGGATCTGTTAAAAAAAAAAACCAACTGCACACTGTTACAGAATTTGTGGACTGATAGGAAACAGAGGCTCCTAGTTTCTCATAAGATATTTGTTGATCAAGAAAAACTCCAGGCATTGCGAAAGGAACTGTTGCCTTTCTGCCAAGCTGCCACCTGCCCTTAGCAGGAAAAACAGTACATGGAGAGGCTTTAGGGAATAAATACAGGCACTAATTTTGAATAATATTTACTTACAGCAGAGGAAGAACAAAGCAGATACCATTTGGAGATGAAGATATTACTGTGTCTAGGTTGAGAGAAGCCGTGTATCAGGGAACCAATGGTATTGGGAAAAACAGAAGATAAGAGTTCAGGATTGGTTCATCCTGGCTGGCCTTTGACAGGGATAGATTTACGTATCACATGCTTTTACAGTTCCTATTACCATTCCAAGTTCTAGATGTTGTTTCTTTAGATCAAGGCTGCTGAGTTTTGAGTGCATTCCTGGGTTTAGTCCTTTTACCATCCCCTATGCAAATTATCTTCTACCACAAATTGAACTTTCCATGGATTATAAAGACATCAAATTTAATCTAAATACAGGTTGTTTTTGACAAAATGGGTAAACAGATCTAGAGGCAGAATAAAAGTTACCCAGTAACACTCAGCTTCCAAACTACAATATAATGATCTCCTCTGTTATACACATTGTATGCACATATACTAGGCTCTGCCAGGCCCTGATTTAATAGTTTGTATCTACTCAGATGTTCTAAAAAGCTGTCTTCTTTCTGTTGTTTGAATCCAACATTTAGCTCATGAATACAGAGGGCCAGTGGTATAGTCCTCTTGTTGAAAGCATAGAGCTTGTGGTGTTTTGTTAGGGAAAGTGTAGGGAACAAATATAAGGTGGACCCCAGGAAGAAGGGGTTCCAGGACTGAAGAAATAGGGTTCAGGAATTGGTAGGTTGAAAAGCAGTAGTTTAAGAACCAAAACTAAAAAGAACAGGACAAGTTGGCACACACCTTTCATCCCAGCACTTGTGAAGGAAGGTCAGTAGCTTCAGGTCGACCTAAGATACATAGTAAGATCTTGTTTCCAAAACAAATAATTTCTAATAATTAATAAATTAGATTAAAATGATAACCAAGCTCTTGTGTTCTTGCTTGTTCTTTCTTTCCCTTCCCCCATTCTTCCCATTCCTCTCCCCCTCTCTCCTCCTGCTCATGACCAGCTTCTCCTCTTCTTCTCTCCCCTCTTCTTCTCTCCCCTTTTCTCCTCTCCTCTCTTGTCCACTCTTCTCCCCCTCTCTCCCCTCTCCTGGCTCTCTTCTTATCTCTTCTCTCCTCCTCTCTCCTCAATCCTCTTCTCTCTTCTCTCCCCTCTCCACCCCCTCTTTGTCTTTTTCTGCCTTTCTCTGTCTCTACTACCCTCTTAACTCTTCTCCCCATGCCCTAAATAAACTCTATTCTATACTTTTAAAAAAGAACCAAAATACAGAATATTATAAAGAAATGTTTAAATGGTGAGAAAAGAGGGGTGTTTCATCTTCATTGTGTTATTTAGTGTTTCATTATTCATAACCTCTCTGAATATGATGAAGGACAAGCCATGAGGGTTAGCTGTGACTTGAGTCTACAAATCCCTATTTGTTTTGAAATCCAAAAGAGATCACTCTGTACCAAAACAATCAACCACTGCTGAGAAGTTTATAGAATGACCTTCCTCCAAAAGAACTCTACAGCCTTGATGTCTCCAGCTTGATAATGGCCAAACAATTTTAGCTTCATCACTTTGAGATGCCTGACTTCTTGGAAGTGAATCAGAGATGGTTTCTACTTCAAAATTGTGTTAACTTTATTTTTGTCTGAGTACAATGGAATCGTGGTGAAATAAACAATCTAGCCATTCAACAACGATGAAAATAATATCCATCATGGAACCTCTCGAATTTTCCAGCCCCAAGTACTTTTCCCTGTTAATATCATGATATTCTTTGGCCCTTGGAATTGGGAGGAGAACAAGTAAAAGGGAAAAGAGGAGAAGTCAGTAGCAGTACAGACAGAATGAAGGAATTTGCATTTGACAAAAGAATTTTTAGAAATTGGAATTTTATGCCCTTAGCCTGGGTGTGAGGACTCATTCCTGACTAAATTCTGTTTGTATATCTCAATGCACAAAGACAGGGAGGGATGCATTTGGTAACTCAAAGGAATCCACCTCCTATGACATTTTTCACTCCCTACTTATTAAATCAGACCAATATTGTTGTCTCTGCCCTGAGTTCTATGAGAGACACGTTAAAGTGTGCTTTCCTGTAGACAGATACCACCTGGGCATCAGTGAGTGTTTGCATGAAGTTTTAATCATGTTCATAAGTTATATGGTTTCTGTATTTTTTGTCTGGCAGCATTTCTAAACTTACTTAAATGATTACTAATTTTAATGTTTATGCTATTAACTATAACCTCCGTGTCAGCTTACCCTATACACATTGCATTTCTGTGGTGTTTAAAACAGGAGAATTATGCTTCTTTCTGATGTTAAGAAATGCTAACTTTCCCTCTTGGCTGGGATATTTTCTGTTGCATCATGAAAAAACCAAGTCTTTGTAAATGTCTTTTATACTTGGGGGGGAAATGAAATCAAGTCCTTTTCTTAGCATATTAAGTGAATGAATTATATGTTAACAAGCATTTTCTTATTTTATAATGGAAAAATTGTTGAGCATAATTTTACTCTTCCTAATTGTAAGAAAGCAGATTTGCTTTTAACATGAAGTACACACACACAAAAAATATGTGTGACAAGCACCAATGAAGCCAAGGTAGGCTGGAATATTTGTGAGATGATGACTTCCTTCACAAATCAGTGTTATTTATGTAAACGTGGGTCAGGGCTTTTCAAGTCTCTCCCTAAGATATATTTTCAACTGGTTTATTTTTTTCAAAATTTTAGATTATAATTATTATTACTATGTATGGGAGAGGTGTGGGTGCAGATAAGGTGCAGTAGGCACATGCTATGTCCATTTATTGGGGGTCATAGGACAACTTTTGGCACTCAGTTCTTTCTTTCCTTTCACTACAGGCACCAGGGCTGGAACTCAGGTCATCAAACTTGGGAAGCACATGCTTTTCCCTGCTGAGCCTTCTCATCTGTCATCCAACTGGGTCCTTGATTGGCGATTTTAGACATTTTACTATCAAAAAGGACGGAAAAACAAAGGAGACAGATTGTTCTTGTCTTAAATATTATCGTTCCATACCCAATACTACAACTTGTATTTTAAAATGAAATTTAAATAAGTATGCATGAGGAGCCATCCAGCTGCAGTTATACTGTCTTAAAAAAAATATTTGCTCAATTCCTACACAAACAGCAAGGTCAAGTCTTGGCCTTTCCCTTCCTCTACCAGGCCTCCCACCCCAGATCCCATAGTGCTGATCTCCCTCCGTGAAACTCAGGGAATATTTATGGTTGCCGCCACTGATTTGGCACTTAACATATGCTACTTGGCATTGTTAATTATCTTTTTTATGGGCATGTCCTGTCTGTCCAAGTAGCTGAGTCTCCTTGACTGTAAGGGCAGTGTCTTAGAGCACTGTGATCTTCAGCACATAGCAAACTGCTTTGCAAGGTTACTTTTTAACATATGCTCTTGGATGATGGTGGTGATGATGCCAAACAGGAGAGACATTATTATTCAGTTCACCCAGGATGCCACGGCATCTTGTAAGCTCTGTGAAAGGAGCGACCAAAGAGTTTTGGAGATAACAGGTACTCAGCATACACCTAGTCAATTAGAAGTAATTGTTTTCAGTCTAAATAAATGTCTTTAGCTTTTTAATTAATTTATACTATATTTCTAATCCATATAATAAGAGTTTATTTTATTGTTTCAAGATTTACTTTATATTTAACTATGTAAATGTATCTGTAAGAATGTACCTGTAAGTACAGATGCTTACAGAGGCCAGAAGCATGAGATCCACTGAAGCTAGATTTACTGGCAGGTGTAAATAGTCCAACATGTATGCTGAAAACCAAACTCATGTCATCTATAAGAACAAGAAGTGCTCTTACCCACAGAGTAATCTCTTCAGCTCATCTAATGTATAATTTCTTCTGTAGATTCTTACTCACTAAAGACTTCTCTCACTGGTTCTCCATTTTGCCTTAATATCAACATTTTTTTTTTTTTTTTACCAAAGCTCTATAACTGATATATCAGAAACTTGAAGGATAAAATTTAATGCCGAGTATTTAAGAATATCTCTCCTTGGCCCAATCTGTAAAGACCATTGCTGTACAAGCTTAAGGATATGAAGTTGACTGTCCAGAACCCATGTCTAAAGCTGGGTGCAGTATCATATGCTTGTAATTTCAGTACTGGGGTAGCCCAAGACAGAATGGCTTGCTGGTTAGCTAATCTAGGCATATGGGTGATGTACAGGTTTAGTGAGAGACCTTGCTCAAAATATAGGATGGAGAGTGACTGGAACATCATATTAGAAGATAACCTGATTTTGACTTCTGGCTTCTACATGCTTATGTACCCGACTGTACACACTGATGCCCTAACACAGTATCTCTACTGTTGATTCTTATATATAGCTAAATTTGAAAGACATCATTAAAAATCCTATCCACAACTACTTGTAATAACTAATTCAGAACCTTAGATTTTCCTTTTCTAAACTTTTTATAGAATTCAGATTTTTTACGAACAATGCAAGAAATATGGTGCGTGTACAGAAAGGAAACTGAAATGCTGTAATTCCCGTGTCTGCATATTTATCTTTTGTATTTCTCACATCCCCACACTGTTTTACAAAGGATTTAAAACAAATTTTATATCTTTTGAAAAAAAAAACTAAATAAATAATTGGAAGTATTCAGGTTGAAGAAGAATCAGAGAGGAAAACAAGAGATAATCCAAATGTATAAAGTTAATATTCACAAGCTGGATGGGTGCCACCTTACTCAGAGTGTCCACACCACATGAGTACTAAGGATATGTTTCCCTGAAATCAAATCAAAGAATGCCATGTATAGCTGCTATACAACATCCATCTAAGAAATGCAACTTACTTTATTGTGTTTCATCTTTATAAAACAGTATTGGACATGATAGGTAGCCTCCTCCCTCAAGTCATTATGCCACATATTATAATATGTTTATGTCATGCTTTCTTAAAGTTTCCACTAATTTTTAGCATGTAGCATGACAGTAAAAGCAACTTTGTGTTAGCAATTCTATCAGGAGGCCCAGTGGCACGTTTGTTCTGAAACAATCATTCTAGAGAATAAGATGTCTTTCCAGTGATCATCTATCAACATTATTTCTTATAGCCATGGTTTGGAAAATGATTATTAAGAAGGTGAAAATGGCATACAAGCATGACAACCCACTTAGTTAATAGATTCTCTTGTTAATTTAAATGCATATCTACCAGACCGATCACTGCTCATATATAGAAATTGTTATGATCTTTTAAGTAAAAATTAAAAACTTCAAATTTTGATTCATGTTTAAAGTTAATGAAAACCTTTCCTCATGAGTTTTTAGGGGAAATGTTTTTCTCAGTGTTAAATTTGAAAATGTTTATAATTTTTATTCATTAGTTGTGTGTGTGTGTGTGTGTGTGTGTGTGTGTGTGTGTGTGTGTGTGTTGCATATTGGAGCATGTATGTGCCCTGGAACATGTATGGTGGTCAGAAGACAATGTTGCTGAGTCAGTTTATTTTTCTTTTCACTTTTATATAGGTCCCAAGAGACAAACTCTAGCCTTTGAGTTTACTTGCAAGTGCTTTTCCTGCTAATTCATATTGTAAGTACAGAAAAATAGCTTTCATCCAGTCTCAACATTGTGGTAGTAATTATTATATAACTCAATATATAAAATGTAAGACCTATATCAAATTTTCCTTAATAAAATACTATAGCCTGAGGACATAGCTTAGCAAGTAAGAACACTTGTGTAAGGACCTAAGTCCAGTTTCCCCCAAACTCACTTAAAACATTGGGATGGCTATGGATGTGCAAATACCTGTTACCCCGGGACGTTGGTGTTCAGAGCCAAGAGGATCACTGGGGCTTATAGGCTAGCAATCTGATTCTAGGTGCACCAAGAGATCTTCTCTTACAGGAGTAAGGTGGAAAATTCTGGAATACACAGGAATGAGTACCAGCACACACAGATACCATACACATGTACCACACACACACACACACACACACACACAAAAGAGGGAAAATGTTACTCAGTTGTATTTTATCTCCTCATCAGTCTTCCCAATAGAAATCCAGATATGGTGGTCACCTTCAACATTCCTACAATAGCTACTCTTGTTGCCTATGTCTCCTAAGTCTGTCTGTCATGAGCACGCTGCATCTGAGACATCAAATGAAAAGCTCACGATAAAGAGAGATGCCACACAGAAGAAGATTCCTGGAGAGCCTCTCACTATTCAATACATACTTGGCCTTGAATACATCTTTCTTTCAACAAAAAGTGAGTGTTGTACTGTATTACATTGCGTTGCTTAGCATTGATGCGAAAATTAAATGTGAGAACCTCCCTAAACATTTTTGAGGAACGTATAGACTGTTTGCTAAGTGCACGGGTATGTGCTTCTTGTTGATTCTATAAGAAAAGTACTAGTATGGAAATGTGAAGGAGGAGTTGAACCTCAAATCCATAGGGAAATTTATCTACAGGGTCCTACATACAAGAGCCATTACCTTCTGTCCTCGCTTTTGGACAATGGTGCTCTGTTGTTGCTTCTCTTAATCCCTACTTTGCTACCCCTTGCTAAGCGTTGAATTCAAAATCTATCTCACTGCTAGTATAATTCAAAGCATTCCTCCTTGTTCTTCTCTTACACTGGCCAGCAATTCCTGTAGCTTTCCTGTTAACATAAGGTCAGGTTTTATAGGTCTTCAAATGAGCCTCTTTTTCATTTTCACAACTAGACTATTAGCCTTAGAAAGGCAGGAACTATATGCACCTAGATGAGACCTAAATCCCCAGACCCTGTAGAGAGCATACACACATTCTGATAGAGAGATGTGGCTAAGATTCTTATGGCTTTGTTCACGTTCAATTTCATTATGAGCTTCTCAAAAGAAAAACATCCAGATTTTTAGTGGTGACTTCATTTGGTTGCCATGTAATGAGAGCTGAGGGAGGATCTCCTTTTGGTAGAGCCACCACCTACCATCTTGTTCTCTATTATGTACCCCATCCATAACATGGAAAACACAGTGGTCCCCAGGTGCCCTTCCTTTAGCTTGTGATTCAAACATCATGATTCTTACTTGCAAAACAATGATCTCCTAGGTTTCTCACATGTGAATAGTACAGCAAAATGAAAGACCATTGGTTTGTCTTATGATGTATGCATTAAAAAGTATTATTTATTATATTCTTGCATATCTTAAAACACTCACAAATATGGTTAATGCCTTTGTTATAATTGTGAAGGACTAACACTATCTATTTTGACATCTATCTATCTATTTGACAGTCTATCTAGCTGCTCAAACAAAACCAAATTCTGGATCACATGAGGCACTTATTGTCACATTGTGACTTGAACTTTCTTTTACTGTTTCCTAGATTTATTAAAGAAGTGTCATCCAGGACCTCTTTTAAAGCACTGACTTGAAGAAACAAATGTCAGAAGAGTCAGTTCCACACAGTTCAAAGGCCTCAGCAAACAGCTATTTGACCCAGACCCTTGCATTTCATAGGTCTCGCCCATTTAGAGGTGCGGTTTTCTCCTGTATACGCTCAAATCACATCTCCTTTGTGTGGAAAAATAAGATTTCATGCACAATCAAGTTTATCTACCTCCAATCAATAAAAGCATTAAAACAGATATAAAAGAAATACAGTTAACCAATTTAAATATTATTGAAAGTCTTGTAGAACTACAGATACGCTGAATGTGAAGTTTCCCAGTTGAAAGGTGTGTTGAAAGCGGTTCAGGCAACACTAGAATGCTTTCAAACGATGCGCAGCCACTTATGAAAACTATTCAGGTGCTTTCCCTAATCTGAAAGGGAGTGCTTTTTCATAGCATTAGCTTTATAATGAGCGTTTTCAGGCAAATTTCAAAGGGTGCATGGTTCACATACTTTAAACTAAATTCACTCATAATTTAGCATCTGACAAAAGCTAATGCTTAATTGTCTCTAAAGAGGCTATAGAAGGAAAACATTTCCCTTATTCACAAACATAGAACTAAACAGTGGGACTCCCACCCATTCACACCCCTCCCTTATTTTTCTAAGAACAATGGATCTGCACAGAGCAGGGCATAGAGGGACTGCTAGCACAGATACCAGGGTGCCTGGGGAGGATGGAAGTCCCTAGCAGTGCCTTTCACTGTCTGCTACGCTGAGCTGGAACACTTTGGTGATAGCATTTGTCCTTGCAGAGGCTCAGAAGGCTGGAGGCTTGCCCTCTGTGATAAAATGGAGTCCGGAACCATTTATCATTGACTGAGGTCTTGCACTATGTTGTTTCGGTTTATCCCAGCACTTCCTAAGTCAAAGGGTAAGGAGGCTGACAAGATTTCAGTAGTCAAAGCAACCTTCAGGAGACAGAGACTAGGAAAAGCCCGAGGCTTGCCATGGTAGTTCTTTGCTCTGCTGATATCTATGTGCCTTTGGACTAAATAGAGCAACTTTCCAGGCCTCAATTGCCTGTCCATGAAACATGACTAATAACACACAGTCTTTCTAGGATTGGGAAAAAAATACAAGAGTTTACACATACTCTATACCTAAAACATTACCTGTGGTTTATCTACCACTTAATATTTATTTATTTATTTATTTATTTATTTATTTATTTATTTATTTACTATTATTGTTACATCTTCCCTAAATGTCACATTCTGAATCCTCTGAACAAATACAAATTTGCTGAATCTATGTATCTCTGTTCTTCTTTGTCTGTCAATTGATAGAAGTCCCTTGGGGGTAAGAATGTCTTCCGACATTCTGTAAAATAAAAATAAAAAAAAAAAATTCTAGAATTTCACCCAAGTATTTTAGGTCCAAGTGCCTTTGGGGTAAGCTTGTTAAAGTAAGGGGGTGCTTTTACACCATCATTTTGAGGAAGATGGTAGCTCTCAGAGAAAGTGCCATGTGACAGCACAGTATCTAAAGGAGACCTTGTAGTTGATCGCAGAAAAACAAAACAAAACAAAACAAAAACCCAACTTTTTGAACATACCTAAGAATGGAAACAAAACAACGAAACAAAGCAAAAATCCTGCTCTGGTAAAGCTTTTTAAAATCTCTTAGTAATTTTCATAATTGTGACACTTGGCACAGTGTGATAGTATCTTCTATCGATTCCCAGATTTTAAGACAATAATCATTACATTATTATCTGCAGCCCAGGCGCTGCAGCGTAACCTCCTAATTAGGATAAAAAATAGATCCAGGAGCAGCCCCAGCAAGTCACAACAAGTCAATATTTTTAATAAGGATTAATTTAAAAAAAAAAACCCACTACAAGGTTGCATTAGAGGCAGTTCTGGCATGTCTATTGATTAACAGTTGGCATTACATCTCATAAAGGGCTCATTATGTAAAGTATCAATCTAAGCGCCATGTTCCCCCCTCTTAAATACTATTGATTTGTTTTGATGTGTTTTTTTAAGCACAGTTTGGGAGCTGAGAAGATTAAGACCTGAAGCCCGGGAAAGCATTGTCCATCATGTTGAGGTGCAATGGAACGGGAAAAGAGATCAGAGGAAGGGCCAAGGTCTGTTGTGTCTTCCTTGTCTGGCACAGGAAACAAGCTTATCTGCCCTCATCTGAAGGGGTTCCTAATGGGTATCATCAGCTCCTGGGCAGAGCCCTGGCTACAGCTGGCATCCTTTCAGAGAGAGGAGGCAGGCTGTGTTCCTTACTCCTGAAATCATTTTGTGGGTCTGTTCTCTACTTGTTTCTTTCATAGACATATAAATCATACACATGTGTGTATATACAGTATAACATATATATATATGTATATATATACACACATATATATATGTATATATATATACACATATATGTGTGTGTGTGTGTGTGTGTGTGTGTGTGTGTTTATAAGCAAATAAACATCAAGGCCCCGTGAAAAGCTTCTTCATTGCCATTCTGAGCTCCACAGAGGCAGGATCTGCAGGAAGACCTCACAGCAAGGCCACAGGTGCCCGCGGCTCATGAATATGCAGTTCTGACATTTGAAACTCTTCAGCAGATTCACAGCCCCTTTCTTCATTGACACCAATTCCCTTCCAATCACACGGGTTTTCAAATAAACACTGTTGGTTTCAAGCTGCCTGCCGCCAATACTTCCTGAACTAATCTCAGTCCACGTTTCTGGAAGGAGTGAAGGCTGATCCTCTTAATTGCATTTTAAATAAAATAATAATATAAAAAGCTCCCATTTTAAAAAGTAATAATGAAAGGTGAGCTGCTCCTGTGATAAATGCTAGGTGGCACTGCTGTGCAGCCACAGCTCCAGAGGATTCTCGAAGAAACACTGAAGCAAGCCACCTCCCTTTCTACACTAACATAAGGTGTTACAAATACATTAAGGAGTCATGACAAAAGCTTTACCACTGGAAGGTTAGCAGTTTTCAAAAGGAATTCAAAATTAGGTGCATCTAAATATGTATGCTAAGTATGTTTAAATGATCAAACTAAATAATAGCAATAATTTATCACAAAATGCATTCTTGACATAAAGCAAAATGAATTCTTGACACAAAACAAACTATATTTTCTAGTACCTTTGAAACTGTGCACATTCAATTTTAGGAAACATTATCTGAAAAATTTTCAATAAACAAAGTGAGTAATATGTGCTTTGGTGCAAAGAGGGAAACAGACACCTTCACAATCCTCTGGCTATAAACGAGGAGACTAAAGAACAGATACGCAATGAAGAAAATAAGTATTAGACTTGCAGGAAGATACGGGGCACCAGGACAAGCTTTCAATGGAGACAGAAAAGCTTTAAACCTGACTGTTTCTTTTTCTTCTTGGTGAAGTATCTACCATATACGTGTACTGATGAAACTAGTTATCCCATCACGGGCTTTGGGTCTGAAATGAGTCCTCTCTTTCAGGGTAAATGGAGAGCAAGCAACACCTACCAGGCTGACTTCATTTGGAATGACAACCTTTAGATATGACTGCCTTAGCTTTCCTTGTGGCTCTCCTCTTCAGCTAGTTTCCTATACCCGAGCCTGGGTAAAAGAAGGAACACTGATCCTGCCTCCTAGCACTTGGCGACAGCTAATGATAACAAGTGATTTCGTGAGGTAGTAAAATCACATTGTAAAATTAGATTATGGTAATGGTTACATTGGAGTGAAGATACGCTAATGGCCACTGAATTGTATACTTAAACAGGTGAACTTTTATGATACGTATTTCTATATTAGCAAACCTGTTAAAGTGGAGATCAAAGGTAAATTACTGTGGTTATGATCCATACCATAAAAACACATTTAGTAATAAAAAGAAAGAAAGTATTGGTATAAGAGGAAAAAATAATATATAGAAAAATTTTTGAGCTAGTCTATAAATTTTCATTGGGGTAACTTGTCTTTGGGCCCTTCAACAATAGGTTACATGATCTTGGGAAGGTCACTTGAGACATTGGAAAATCTTTTCCATCTTCAATCTATTCCTTCTTAATTTTAAGCAATGAACTCCATCTCCCATATTTACTTTCTGTTCCAAGATTATTCTAGAGCTTAAGAAATGTCTTTACCCAGCTGATACACTGTTCTAAAAGATATCTGTACTCCCCCTGAACACCTATGCTCCTGTGTCATACCCTTCCCCACATCCTGCATTTTTGTGTTTATAACCCCTGTGTTAAAAAGTAAAAATTATGATTTGATAAAAAAAAAAAAAAGAAATGTAACTCTTTCCAAGTTCTCCTACCAATACTATACCTTTCAAGAGCCATAGGCTTGGCAGAGTTGCTACATGGGAGTTGCTTGCCATTTGCAGTTGAACTTATAAATTATTTTTCACTTGAAAAATCCACCCTTACTTTTATTTATTTTCTGGACCCCGGACTGCTTTTGAAATGTATTCAAGAGAGATGATGTCATGCTACTGAATGGAGGTTGCCAGTCCCGGTTGCACGTTAAAGTCACAGGAGACATATTAAAACCTACATAGCACCTGTAGCAATCCATTCTGAACCACTTTGGGATCCAGAAACTAATAACTACTCAAAATCTTGTGAAGTAAATCTCATGCACTTGTGAGCTCCTGAGAAAACCATAGCAAAGGGAGATGTGTTCACTCTACGCAATGATGTAGGAGCTATTTAAATTGTGTCTTGAAATGGATATGAAAATGGAAGATGACTTCATAGAAGGTAGTATTTCCTTTGCTCTATCTTATTCTGTACGTAAAACATTCCTCAGGCGAACCATATAAATTATCTAGGAAAGAAGCAAAAACTAAAACCCAAACATAATAAAACACAATAAAACAGCAACAACAAAACCCAAACACATTCTGAGGGGATGCTAATGCTAGGTAATAAATTTCAAGACTAAGGTCCAAGAAGGAAACAATCACCATGGTTACACCTCAGAGCACTATGGACATAGTCTCTAGCCTGGAATCTGTGACTCTATGTAAAGGTAAAATTCTGTGCTGACTAGTCATCTTCGAGGATTCTGTCTTATTTCTTCTCAGTCTTCCCTTTTAAGCTCCATGAGACTGTACACAATGCCAATGTTCTTGTCCAATTGATAACCAGGTGCCTCCGTGCTAATGAAATCAGGAAGCCAACTCTATTAATGCTTTTCTTCTAATCTTAGAAAACTCATGGTATTTGGAGAATAGGGGCTATATCCAAATAGAACTCCATATCACAAACACTGTAGTATAGATAAGGAACAAGGTGGACTTCGGAAAGGGAGATTATTGTAATCAAGCACCTAGATTTACAAAAAGTGAGAGAAAGTTTTGGATTACAATGTTTATTAACACACAAAGGAGCCAATATATTTCTGGATTACTAAGAACTCTCTAGTTCTTTCTTTACACCATATATACACATATACATATACACATACACATATACATATATATGCATATATATGGTGAAAACATTCTGTTGTTGAGTTTTCAGGAACTCAGTGAGATGATTAGGATAGATCTTGACTCTACAAGAGTAAGCAGATGCTACCAATAAGGCCTACCCAAATCCCAGAGAAAATTCTTACATATTTACTTGGGCATCATTGCTTCAAGGCCACACATTTTGTCTAAGCCTAAGATAACACCACAACCACAGGAATTATGATATAGTATATCCTGGGATTACCATATATAATTTTCCTCCAGGGTTCATCAAAATTATAGTCCTAAATCCCTTTACTCTGATTGTTTCACTGAAGCACAGGAGCCTGTAATTCTGCTTCTGTCCAAATAATCTTTCAAAAATTTCCCATGGTGGTCAAATTGGTACAAAATTAACCACAAGCTGTGCAGTAGTTCACAAGATCTAGTTCACAGCCATAATTTTCATACAGAATATAGTTTCCTCTCATATTTTAAAACTTCTACAAATGTAGGCAAATTTCTCCATGGAAATATAGATCTGCAACTATGACTAAAGTATTTCTATTCTATTTCTCTCTTTAATTTTCTTAGGGTTGTTTCTAACATTTTTCAAATACTGCTCCCCTTAATTGATAATAAATGATACAATGGTCTTTACTAGACATTCCTTATAAAACTATCTTCTCATGTCATTTTCTTTACAATGTTATTTAAGGAGGCTTTTAAAAAACATACTTATTTACTTCGAGCTATGTGTATACAGTGAAAGAGGAGGCATATGTACATATGTGAGGGTGCCCACGGAAACCAGAAAAGGGTGTTGGAGATCCTGTAGCTGGAGTTATAGATGTTTGTGAGAATCACCACCTTGTAGGTACTGGGAACTTAACTCCGATCATTTGTAAGACCAGCAAGCACTCAGTATCCTAGGCATGTCTCTGGCCAGTATAACGCACACTCTTGTAAATGAAAGACAGCATTACCATTCACCACACAATGAATGCTTTTGTGTAACCAGTCACCCATGTGTGGCTAGCTAATATCCCAATGTGATGTTATCAAAGGTGGAGCCTCTGAGAGGTGATGAGGTCAGGAGAGCAGACATTCATAAATAGGACCAGTGTCCTTATAATGTTGACCCCAGAGTGCTTACTTACATTGCTTATTTTTTTAGAGGAAGACAAGAAAACAGTCATCTATGTTTAGAAAACACCAATTTTGGACATTCCAGCCAGCCAAACTATGAGAGATGAATATCTATTTTTTATAAGCCACAAAATCTATGATATTCTGTGACAGCAGTGTAGCTAAGATACCATGTATTGTTTTTCTGGTGGCACATGTGCGAAACACATAACTATAGTGAGTATGATCATGATAAAAGCCTAGCCAACATTATTTGAAAGTTTTAAAAAAATAATGACACAAAAACTAGCCCAAATGTTACTAATGGAATTAGCTTTGCTGGTATTAAAATCTGTAATTCATCTAGCTAGCCATATGTTTTCTTGGGCCCTATTCCTATGGATACACAGGCTAGCAAGCATTTTTGACAAGCAACCCAGATAGCTTAGGATAACTGAAGTGTGCATGGTATATGTGGTCCAAGGAGAGATGGATCAAATTCCTGAAGCCTTTGAACTTTCAAGATCAAAAACCTTTAAATTAAAGGTGTTGGCTTATAAAGAAGAAGAAGAAGAAGAAGAAGAAGAAGAAGAAGAAGAAGAAGAAGAAGAAGAAGAAGAAGAAGAAGAAGAAGCACGCTTAGGTATACTGTTACACTAACCTTAATAAAAAGCAAATATAGTGCAAATATATTTCATCATGGGGGGAATGGTTCAATAAACCAAGACACATCCACAACCAGAGGGCACTTACCACTTTGTACCTTATCAGTCTTAAAAAGCTCTACAGGGACAGCATTGTATCTGAAAGATTCATGCCACACCTCATTTTAATCATGGACACAATAAACCCCATCTCTTCAAAGTCATTTAGCTGTGAATTTTCAAGAATACATCAAGTAGATTTTCTATGGGCCCATCTGTGCAGCACATTTATTTTCTGTGACTGTTTTGCTGAGCACAATGAAAACCTTGACTACTAATGAACAGGGACCCAGAGAGAGGCAGGGATGCTGCTGGTGCTGCTGCCACTGGTGTTGCTGTTGCTGATGCTGTTGTTGCTAGTGGTGGTGGGAAAAGAATCCCTTTCCCCTGGCACTGCAACCTGTGGGCTATCGATCTTGCCACTCTTCAAGAGAAGCTTGTTTCTTGATCTGCATCCCCTTGCTCTCATCTATTCCACTTGAAGATTAATCTCCAATATGGTGTTCCTGGCTAAGAAGACAAGATTTAAAAGCAATGCTCTCTGCTGTGTGTGAGACAACAAAATAGTTCCAACGAGACAGGAATGTTTGAAGCTATTAGAAAGGGGCTGTGTTGTAGAAGCACATGTATTTAGAAGCTGAGAACTTGGGCTATGGAGACATAGCTTCTATAACCTCTAGTTGTATCATCTGTAAAGTGGGTTGGTATTAAAATTGACCTTACCGCATACTGGAGGGAGAAAAAAAATGAAGCCACCAAGAGCTCTTAGCAAAAGGCAAATGATAAACCTCTGATCTCTCAATGTCATATAATGTGTGTGAGATGTACTGATACATAATAAGTTTTCACTATTATTATCAAGAACAATATATCTAACTTTAAGGTCACCATGATCAGCCAATGGATACAAGTGCCAGTTAACAATTTATTTCCTCATAAGCTACTGTGCTTAAAGAAACAATGACTGCCATTAGAGGATATGATCTTTGGGATATAAGGTAATTGATTAATTTAGTGCTGGTCCAAAAAATGCTTTTCAGGTTCCCTTTCTGGTTAGAATGTAAAGAAAACCTATTTCAGAGCAAAATACAGTTCACAGTAACATTCAAATGATAAATGTACTTCTAAGGAAATCTATATCACATTATGGGTTACTGCATCTGTTATACCCAAATGCATTATAAATGATGATTTTTGAGTCCACATGGATATTTCAATGATAGACTATGATCACATTAACTCTGATAGAACGTTTCTGATTTTTTTATGGAATCTTCTCAGAGCCTGTTCCATGGAGAAGAATTTACAAACTATCAAATATGATCCATCCCATAGATGTAAATGTTACTTTAGATTTCTTTGCTTGATGTTAGATACAATATCTCTTCTCACCCTCTTTATCTCTTTCTTTGTGTGTGTCTCTCTCAATCTCCCTCCCTCAATTTTTCTCCCTCCGTCCCTCCGTCCCTCCGTCCCTCCCTCCCTCTGTCCTTCTCTCTGTCTTTGTCAATCTTTCCCTCTACCCTTTTACCATTTACGTGTGTTTATACATGTGTGTATGCATGTATGTACATGTATACACATATGCACATGGCTGTGTATATATGTGCATGTGTGTGCATCATGTATGAGCATGTGTATAGGTATATGTATTATGTGTGTAATGATTATGTGTGTGTATATGTATGTATATGTGTGTGTGTGTGTGTGTGTGTGTGTGTGTGTGTGTGTATCTAGAAAGAGTCAGGAAATTAGTTTAGCAAATGTCAAATTTTACTGTTTACTGTTCGGAAGTAGCAAAAAGATTGAGTGACCAAAGCTTGTGCAACCAAGAAAGTCCTCCAGTGATCACAAGATTTGTTCTTTACCATCTCCAGTCCTTCTCACTGGAAAAGTTTCCAAAGGCAGCTGTGTGCCTATTGCTTACTGTGTCTACCCTGTCTTATCACTGCTTTCGTATCAAGGATGATCACTAGTGAACGGTGGTAATACAGTTTGTTTATGTCTTTGTCTTTCTTGTTCTTAGCACAGAACCTATTTCATGATAAGCATTCAAGCTCTGGCTGCAGAACTAAGTGTGAGCTATTATTCTGCTCAAACTTCATAGAACATTATACACAGAGGCAGGCATTTAAAAAGGCAATAAAAATGCAAACCGTTTTGGCAGCTCAAGAATGAGTATTAATTTGGGAAGAGAGAAATTTCTTCTGAGATAGGACAACTTTTCTCATATTTAGAGCTGAGTTACTCATTATGATTGCTTTTCTCTTGCATTCATTCATTCATTTTACCAAGTAGGAAAACAAAAGAACTACAACAACAACAACAACAACAAGCATAATGAAATGAGCCCCTAGTAATTCTATCTCCTCCAAACCTGTGCTAATGAGAATCATCTGTGTGATCGAGGATAAGTTCTCTATCTAAGCTTCAGTGTCCCAATACAGAGAAAAGAAATAACAATAATATAAATATGTTTTTATTGTGATGTTATTATATACATTAATTAAAATAGCCATGTTGTACACTAAGGATATTTAGCCATCAATTTGACTTGTCTATTTTAAGTTGATATTCCTCACCTAAAATATAAAATTTGGATCTGGGAATGGTTCAGCAGTTAAGAGCACTAGCTGCTCTTCCAAAGGACTTGGACATAGTTTGTAGCACCCTCGTGTCAGCATACAACTGTCTATAACTCTAGTTCAAGGGTATCCAATGTCATCTTCTGATCTTCACGGGTACTATATGAAATACAATTCACAGACCACATGAAGCTCAAGAAGAAGGAAGACCAAAGTATGGATGTTTCATTTCTTCTTAGAAAGGGGGACCAAAATACTCAAAGGAGGAAATAAAGAGACAAAGACTGAATACAGAGACTGAAGGAAAGGCCATCCAAAGACTGCCACACATGGGGACCCATCCCATATACAGACACCAAACCTAGACATTATTGGAGATGCCAAGAAGTGCTTCATGACAGGATCCTGATTAAGCTGTCTCCTGAGAGGCTCTGCCAGAGCCTGAAAAATACAGAGGCAGATGCTCACAGTCAACCATTGGACTGAGCATGGAGTACCCAATGGGGAAGTTAGAGAAAGGACTGAAGGAGCTGAAGGAGTTTGCAACTCATAAGAACATTAACAATATCAACCAACCAGACACCCCCCACCCAGAGCTCTCAGGTACTAAACTACCAAATAAATAGTACACATGGAGGGACCCATGGCTCAAGCTTCATATGTAGCAAAGAATGGCCTTGTTGGACATCAGTAGGAGGAGATGCCCTTGGTCCTGGGAAGGCTCAGTGCTCCAGTGTAGGGAAATGTCAAGGCAGGCAAGAGGGAGTGGGTGGGTAGGTGGGTTGGAGAACACCCTCATAGAAGCAGGGGGAGGGAGGATGGGATAGGGGGTTTCCAGAGGGGAAAGTGGGAAAGGGAATAACATTTTAAAAGTAAATAAATAAAATATTCAATAAGAAAAGGAAAGGAAAAAAATATGCAGACCTAAAACCATATGAGCACTGACATGATGGCTCATGTAAATTTCATATCTGACATCATGCAATAGCTCATAGCCAGAATACTAATTTACTAAAAACCTTCTATATAATTACCTCCAGGCTATGTCTTCATAGTATAAGTAAATGATAAGGAAGTTCATATTTACACATGAATTGTATCCCCACCAAGGCTTCAAGGAATCTCCCCTCTCCCCTCTCCCCTCTCCCCTCTCCCCTCTCCCCTCTCCCCTCTCCCCTCTCTCCCCTCCTCTCCTCCTCCCCTCCTCCTCCCCTCCTCCCCTCCTCCCCTCCTCCCCTCCTCCCCTCCTCCCCTCCTCCCCTCCTCCCCTCCTCCCCTCCTCCCCTCCTCCCCTCCTCCCCTCCTCCCCTCCTCCCCTCCTCCCCTCCTCCCCTCCTCCCCTCCTCCCCTCCTCCCCTCCTCCCCTCCTCCCCTCCTCCCCTCCTCCCCTCCTCCCCTCCTCCCTTCCTCCCCTCCTCCCCTCCTCCCCTCTCCCCTCTCCCCTCTCCCCTCTCCCCTCTCCCCTCTCCCTCCCCTTCCCCTTCCCCCTCCCCCCCTCTGTATTCATGTAGCTATACCTATGTATGTTACTATTAAAAATTGTCAGAATAGGAAATCTGCAAAACTCCTGTAACTCAAGAATTTCACTATAAAGTGAAATGCTTTTTTTTTTTTTAAGTTTTTATAAAAAAGCTTTTATAAAAACTTTTGTTTACAGACTATATTTATTTCACAGTATGTAAGAAGACAAGAGGTTGAGAATTTCTAAAACTTCACAATATTCCAGGTAAGCAAGACACAAAGGAAAAGGTTAACAGTTTATGAGTAAAAGCCATATTCATTCAGTGGCCACTGAGAGCCGGATGAGGGTTATCTTTATGGAACTTTATTACTTTCTGGCATTACTCAACCTGACCTCTCTTTTTATTGTTCTTTCCTCTCAAAGGCAGGATCTCCCCTGGACCCTCAGGTTGTGAGATGTCAAATTCTGTACTCCAACAAAATATAGTAAATCTTAAGACAGGGGGAAAGGCCATTTTCCAATGGACAGAAATTGCATAAAAATATCATTCACTACATGAATTAGGTAGTCAATATGAGTTGTGGTAAAACAACATTAGAGACTAAATAAGATTTTAAGCATTTTCTGAATATATCCAAAATGCCACAACAGAGCGGTTGCCTGTCGCAAGTGGGCAAGAAATGGGCATGGCTAAGCGAAAGCTAAGCTGAAAGACATCTCTCGAGCTGCACATGCGAGCCTCCTGAGGAAGCTGATTATGTATAACAGTACGTCCTTCTTAAGACTCTCCTACAAGCCTGAAGCTGCGTGTTGCTTTTCCTTCCAGCAGAAGCTTATAGAAAAATGTCACCCAAATAACTGGGTCCCTTAGAATGGGCGGGCAAAAGAAAATGGTTTCCAGAAAAGGAGGCAGGAAGTGTGTTCTACTATCAGTTGTAGTGATATGGTGTGCATGCAGATACCAGGGGCAAGTGATGGAAGAGATGATCTTGGCCACACACAGATGAATTCAGATATGGCAAAGCACTCAGTGTTCATTAACTTACCTTAATCTATGTAATGTTACATCCATTTAAATAAGAGATCCTAACCATACCCACACAATGAAATAAACAGATTTACACTCCAATTCCTAAAGTGATGTATGCATTCTCTGTGCCTACAGGAAGCATTGATTATGCCCATGTGGCTCTACTGTTCTTCGGTGCATGTCTGAATTATTTATTTCATAGCACTTCTCGCTTTTAAGTTAGTAGTTCAAATTTATGAGACCATTCAATTGCTCTCTCCCATGATGCAGGGCTTCAGAGAGTGTGTTTTAGTCTGTATTTCTAATGGTTGAGCCATCTACATTTAGCTGAGAATGGTTAAAAGTAGATATTAAGCCAGATCAGTTTGCCTTAGACAAGCATAACTTTGCATGCAATAAATGACCACTTGTCATGAATATTGGTAAGAAAAGAGAATGTCTAAAAAGCACCAAAAACCCTTCATATCAAACCCTGTTTGTTGATGTCTGTGATTTTCCCTACCCTGCACCCTTTTACTAGAATTCACATCTCATGAAGAAGCTGATTATGTATAACATTACTTCTTTATAAAGGCAATACAAGAAAAAGAAAAGTTGTACGGTGACTATGGAATACTCTACACATTGAAGGTGCCCTCATGAAGATGTCTCATCTCATTGCAAAGAAGTAACAGTACCAGGAAAGCTGGGAAATTTGGTTTGCTCATTGACGGACTACACATACAGCAAGAAGCATAGGCTCTGGATTTAATACCCAGCACCACAAAAATAAAATGAAAGGGTGAATAGGAGTTGATGTTAGAGATGTGTCTGGTAGAGAGAATCTTAACTGCCGCCTCAGGCTCCAGCAAGTCTGCCTACAAACCAGATCCTGGGACTTAACTCGCTTCACAGAAGTATTTGACCATGTTTTAAAGCAAGTCTTTTGAATATTGATTGCTTTGTCAATATTTTTTAAAGATTGTTTTGTGGCAAATAAAATCCAGATTGCTAACTCAGTTTAACATCAGAAACTGATGCTTCTAGGTTTGTATTTCTTTAATATAACAACTGGCAGGAACATGGTAAAACTGGCCCCATCTATTGAGACTGACCCATCTCTGTCAGGCTTAGGGCTAGCATCAACATACTTCTGAGCTTAGACCTCATAGTTTGTATAAGAAACAGATCTTTAGTCCACAGCAAAGTTCCATTTAACAATGAACTGAAATTTAACAATGCTAATCTTAGAATGGAATAAATTGGAAATCATTCAGTCTCATGGTCCATAATCTGAGATTTCAAGGTTCAAAAATTTTTCATATCAAAATTTAATTATTAAAAATACTAAAGCAAATTGCTTTTATGTTTAGCATAAAAATTCTCTTTTGTAAAATTTTATACTGGTAGCTCTCTTTCTTTCATGGATCTTCCCCCCCCCCCCCCAGAACACACTTCATTTCTATACCTTTTATTTATTTTTATTTTAATGTGGTAATAATTTCCTCAGGTCATGGTCTGGAGAAAAAAATATATATACATATGTATATATATGTATATGTATGTGTGTGTGTGTGTGTGTGTGTGTGTGTGTATATATGTATGTATACATATTGAATTAAAGGATTTCTAAATCTAGTCCAATAGAATAAAACCAATATTTTTTTATTAAGGTGAAAAGACTGGAAAGTACTAAATTTTGCTAGTGTTTCGTTGACAGAAATGAGGGCTACAACTTAAGAATTGTCAATTTATAAAGTATACAACACTATTCAATGGCTAAAACTTAGACCTCAAATTTTAAAATAATCTTCATGTGGATCTGGCTAATTTTTTTTTATGGGATAAGAGACATGCTTGGTTTCAAGCATTGATTAAAACATTACCTCCTTTACTTTGGATCTGAAACTACAACAGATCCTGGGAGTCTCTACTCTAGTATCTGGGAGTCACTCGCTTCGTGTAGTTTACCTAGTGAAGATGGCAGGTAGAGTAAACAAACATGAAGATCTCAGTAGGAAGGCATAGACGCAAAATATGAAAGATCAATAAATTAGGGCATGATGACAAATTCAGTCAAGCCTAAGGAGGCTAGAGTGTGTGTGAGGAGGGCAGCAGGGGGTAGGTAAGAACCTCTGGTAGTTGGTGCTTCTCCTTCCTGTATTTTTATGTCCTGGCAACATGTCAGGTTATATGCTGCATACCAGTGGGCCTTTGGACATATATTAGAGACCCCAAGCATTTGAATTAAAATAGGGAGATTTCTTTACACTGCTCTGGGTGTGATCCTACAGACATTTAAAAGTAGGATTCTCTCTTGGATAGGAACATCGGACACAGTCTAAGGAGAGTAATAACAAAAACAGGTGATGGAAAGTAAAGAGGTCATAAGAATGGAACAACTGATTGGATACGTCCATTTGTCTGACCAATACGGACTTCAAGACAATAACCACAGGAAACGAATAAAACATGCTGATCCAAGTATGTGATAAGCGTGGACTCAGATTCTTCTCTGAGCTCCAGGATGGTATGCAAACTTTCTGAAACCTTGGTTTAGAAAAGAACATTTTAGAGAGACGTGTGTAGCCATATTCACTCATGGAATGTGGTCTTTCACATCTTAAATAAAGACTGGTATTCCTACTGGAGTTTCCAATGAGGCCATTTATATATTTGCAACTCCTCGCATGGGTTCTTCTAGCCTGCTCTGGATTTCTGTGCAGTGTCTTATTTGGAATTACTTTGGTATTAGCTCATCTCTGGCCCATCTTGCCTCTGTATGTTTTTTCCACGTAAGTCTTCTCATTGACCTGTGTCTTCTTATCCTAAAGACATCGACACAGCATGCTCAGCTATTAAACTTGTGCAGCCATACTACAAAACTTATAAAGAATGTGGCATAAGAAGTTTGGCGGGGGGATATGCAAACTATTCCTCCCCCTCCCTTCCTAATAGTCTATGACTAAATTCTTCAAAACTTGGCTGGATCTACTCATAAATGTGTTTTTGACCAAGGAGTGTCTTCAACATGGAGATAGAAGTTAGAAAAAGGAAGAGGAAAAATACAATTAGTGGAAAGATTCCCTACAGGCTAGGTTCGAAGTCGGGTATTTTGCATTATCATTTAATCATCAAGGCAATATATTCTCAATATATCAAGACAAATATATTCTCCCCGTTCAGAGTTTAGAAGACTGACATTATTGGATATGAGCAATAGGAAAAGGCCAACAAGGACACAGTGTTAAAGTCAGCATAGTCTTTCATATCACCCCATTTCTGATGAGGATCATTTGTAGATGTTGCATGAGTTCTGTACCTAAGGGTCACCTGAAATGATGTATATAGAGAAGAACAAAAAAAAAATCACTTCAAAGGGCATGCTTTGAATGAAAAGTCTTCAGGACTTTAATCTGAGTATGGTCAGTTGTCTCTGAATGATTTGTTCTTTTTACTCTGTTTGGTTCAGGGTCCTCCAACAAGGCCTTCTGTTTCCAGTGGTGGTGTTGTATTCTATTCTACCACTCAAGTGATGGTATTGGACAGTGGAAATGGGACCCCTCTGAGCATGTAATTAAGATGGGCCAACTATCCAAGATTCTACTGAGGAATATTTTGCATCCCTAACTGCTGAGACGCTAGCATGTTGGTATGTGCTCAAGAAATTTCACCATGGTTTTATCTGAAGCACCTAACCTGCTGTCTCTGCTTTGATCTGTTGTGTCTGCTGTGATGCTCTCTGGTATTAGACTGCGCACTGAATTATCTCCTTTCACTCTGAGAAGTTTTGAGCTATTGTTTCCATTAATCTCATTGGGATGTTATGCTGATGTCTATTTGGTATCACTTTATTTTCGTTTCTATCATATAATTTGCTCCACTGCTCTCTTCATTTCTCCTAGTTTGAGGGCATTATTCCACATTTTACCAGATTTTTTTTTGTTTGTTTGTTTAGGGCCTCATAATAATCTCTCATGGGAATAATCCTTCTAGAGATGACAAATAAAGATCAAAGATAATGAGATATGCTTTCTGCATTCTCCATCCTTTTCTCCCTGTAAATATTAACAGTTCCTGATTATCACTTTTTAGATTTTGTATGCTCACATTTTTATAATGAACCCAATTTTACACCCCACTTTTAGAAGTTTTTATTTCATTTTTTTTTTCATCTGCATGGGATTTTTCTTACATGTATGTATGTGCACCATATGTGTGCCTAGTGCCTGTGAACCTGTGATAAGAGAAAAGAATATTAGGTTTCCTGGAACAGGAGTTAGGGGTGGATGTGGATGCTAGAAACTGAACCCTTGTTCTCTGTTGGAGCTTCATATCAAGTGCTTTTAGCACTGAGCTACTTTCTAAAGCCACTTTCCTCTATTTTCTATTCTGTCGTTCTGCCTTTGTCTCTCTCTCTCTCTCTCTCTCTCTCTCTCTCTCTCTCTCTCTCTCTCTGTCTCCTGTCTTTCATTTCTCCTTTTTGAAAAATAAAAAAAATTTTCTCTACTATCTCTGTCTTTTTACTTCCTCTGGTATGTAAAGTCAACTATTTGTTTTTTTCAGCTCAACAGAAAAAAAAATACTTCTAAAAATTTGAAATGTTTTGAAAATGATAGGAAAAAAATACCTTTAAAGGGATTCAGGATCATGAAGATAAAGGAAACAATGAGAGATATTTTTCTGTATTGCCATTATGATTGCCTGACATATTCTAACCCAGTAAAGCCTTAATCAAAATTAATGTACTCAGGTGGGGTCTCTATTCTTCACTCTCTTTACATGCAAATGACTTTGCCTCCTTTTAACCCTAGTTGATATGGAAGAAAACAATGAATTTCTGCAGTAGTTCAAAGAAGAAAACATTTTTTTTTCAGCTAAGGAAGAAAAGGGAGTGGTTCATGCAAGTGTTTATCACTAAGACCATGTGGTAAGTTCCTTGTGTTCTATGGAAGCAGGAAACAGAGCATTGCAGAGACAGATTGTAGTGTTAGGCTAAAAGGTGCCTTTGGAGATGTAAGACATGACATTTGAGTCACACCAAGCAGTTCCATGTGCCTGGCAGGAGGTAAATCACAATGACGCTCACAGAAAGCACAGTGGGGCATGCTTGTTTTTGATTATGAGGACCATGAACAGCAATGTATAGGATTTAGGGAAGCGGGATGCGATCTCTGTTATTTCAAGAAGGGACAAGACATAATCTAGATTGTACTTTGGAAAAGTAGATAGCAAACACTGGGAAAGAATTCTGTCTGGTAGAGCAAACATGTTGAAGTGGATCTGTACAGACTCAAGGTTTAATATTCCCCCCTGAGCAATGTGTGTGGCGTTTGATGAAATACCTATCATCACTAGACTTCAAATTCTTCTCCTATGAAATACAAAGAATAATGCTTATTGCACAGGACTTGTCTTAGCTCAGGTGTCATAAATCAGAGCCTGAAAGAAGTACTCATGTAGAAGTGTTCCATGAACATGATCCCATGGAAGACCAGTAGAGATACAACGGGAGAAAAAAAAAGGGCAGGCCAAGCCAGAAAATAAAATTGGGGAATCACCATCAAGGATGCTCCTGTCAAGAGGCAGAGTTTAAAGATAGGCACTGAAGGGATAAATAATACTGATTACCACAAATAAAAAAAATTCAAATGAGAAGAGATATTGCTTTGTCCCATAAGGAACCAAGACACAAAGGCAAGGCTAGTTTTAGAATGAGAAATATTATAAATGAATGTCATTTAAGTTTCTTCACTTCCCCTGAAGCAAGGATGAATCATGAAGTAATGTAGCTCCTTACTAAACAAAGTACTGGGGGTGTTGACTATGTATGCTTGAATAAAAGTAGTTGGATTTAACAAAAGAAGATGCAATGAAGAACAGATGCTAAATTCAACACAATAAAGAGATTAGAACATGGGACAAGTGATACTGGAAAAGCAGGAGGATAACAACGAGGACTTAAGTACACTGAAGAAGGCTCACTGCTGCAGAGAGATGAGAGAAAGCTTCCATAGAGCATTGAGGGAGGTTATTCTGTGAGATTTCTTCCCAGGAAATTTAGAACATCCACAACTTCAACTCTTGTCTTCAGGGTGTGTGTGTGTGTGTGTGTGCGTGTGTGTGTGTGTGTGTGTGTGTGTGATATAGAACTGGTTCTGTATAACACCAGAGGCTCCTGTTTGCACTCCCAAACAACTACTTGATGTGAAGTTATCTAGGATGAGCTTAGGTTGTAATGGAGACTGTTACATTCCATGGTGAAAAAATGTTAAATTACTCTGACAACATGGTCTCTGGGCAGGAAGAAAGCGCCCAGATTTGATCAGTCATACAAATTGTGGAGACTGAAGAGGACACTGCATCTGAGCTCAATTACATCAGCCAGCCAATCAGTTCTCTAAAGCACTGTGTATTATTCATAGTAAAAGTTAAAACAAAAAGGAAAATGGAGACTAATCATAAAAAAGCTTAATCATGAAAACAGAGCCCACACATCTCTAAACAAAGAGCCCTTGGAGCCAATCACAAGCTCTAAATGAGAGATATATAGTACAGTCATAAGCAGGCTGCAGCATCAGGGAAAAATCCTGAGTTAATCAGAAGCCATTCTTCCCATACAGTAAGCTGGTCCCCATTACAATCCACTGTGCTAATGACCATTACTCAAAATGACAACATCGTAACTAAAATCACCATTTGTTCAAGTTAATTTCTTAAAGATCTGTGATTTTCCTCCATTACATTTAATATTTATGAATCCTAACTCACTGGAACTTCACTATATTCAGGCTATTACCATTCATTTTCAGGATGGAGAATGAAGGTCATTAGAGATGGACTCTCTCTTTTCTTTTTTTTTCCCTTTACCTGAACTCATATCTTTAAAAAGCAATAGAATCCCAATCAAATGCTTGGCATACAATAACAGTCTTACCTTGACTTGAAGAGTATGTGACTGGGAACAAACTTCAGGTCCCATTAACTCTGTGCTATGCAGAAACATATCTCACTTTCAACAATAAATATTTCCTATGAAATCTGGCAAGAGAGAGAATCCATTTTGCAGGAAAATCCTGATTTCACTGTGACTACTGTTGTAAGTGAAGGAAAAAAAATACTCAAAGGAAATTGAAAACCACTGGCAAGGAAGAGATGAAGTTGGCAGGCAGGTTAATGGCATGCTAGATACAATGCTGTGCGCCCTTCCCTCATTCCTTCCTCTTTCCCTAGAATGCCTGGTTTGTTTCAGGTTTCCTCTGGGAAATGAATTCATGGTCTTGGAAGCCAGCATTGCTCTACTTTTACAGGGTACTTACGTTGCATAAATGAAATGGATCTAGGTTTCCAATGGTTTTATAATCAAACAAAACCAAAAAAGAAAGAAGGAAAGAAAGAAAGAAAGAAAGAAAGAAAGAAAGAAAGAAAATTCGAAAATCCTTTACAAACCTTTAGATTCTGAAAAGGAAATGCATGCCCAATGAGAGAAAATATTTAAAATAGAATCTGTGGTTACATTATTAGGGTCACAACTATTCTTAGATCACCCATGCCATTCATTCAAGTGTTGTGCTTAGCACTGTTTGGGGCCATGTGTAATCAATATTTAGTTACATAAGTTTAAGAAAGATTGTGATTTATAACTTCTCTAAAAGACCATTCATATAGGTGAAAGAATTGGTCTGTATCGTCTTTCTGACTGTCATTCCTTTTTAAAATTTACAGAAAATTTTCTTCCAGAAAGGAAGAATCTGTGAAGTTGATATCATTGCTTTTGAAAGAGCCCTGTGTAAAGAAGGGGAGGAAAAAGAGAGGGGGGATGGAAATGGTGGTTGAAAGTGAACTGGAGAAGGTGAGGGAAGGGGATAGAGAAAAGCACACAAGACAAAAGCAGAAACTTAATAAATGGAATGATGACCCAAGCAAGGACTAAGAGAAAAGCAAAAGGCTTTCTTCAGGATAAACTAATACAGGACACTCTTGCATGCTGGGGGAAAAAAAAAGAATTGAAAGGATACCTCACTGGGAACAAATTCTCAGCATCACTGTGAAAAATAAACGTGAAAGACATAAACAAAAAAATAAACAAAAATGCAAACAGACAAATGCAATGTCAGTTTTATTTACAAATGAAATGGTTTGCCCCCTGTGGAATTCATATAAGAGATAAATACATGAAGTGTGTTTTGATGTCACTATTGGGGGTGAAGGATCATCATGGCATTTTTTTTTTTTTTTTTTTTTTTTTTTTTTTTGCCTTGCATCAGCCCATCTTCAGCAGAGGTAGAGGGTGGTTGGGAAAAGGGAGATGAGATAATCCATCCCTGTAAAGAAGTCTCATAAAGTGCCCCTCACTAGTCTAGGGGCATACACTCTCCCTATTCAGTGTAGGTAGGAAGGAATGAAATGGAAACTTCAATCTAAATATAGTTTATACATCACAGCCAGAGTAGGGAAAGGGCTATTACTTAGATATGTCTGAGGAGAAGAAAAATAAAACATCCCTATTCATAAGTCGTGGCTTAAGGATTTACTTCAGAACTAACTGGGAAATACATCAAATGGGAGCAGGAACTCCTTTCTAGCAAGCTGGCCTGAATTCACCTATGCAGACATCTTGAGCTGGTTGTCCCAGAGTAATAGCCCTCTTAGTTTGTTTGCCGAGTTTCCTTGCATGTTATTAATGGAGAAACATATCGTTAGAGTAGTATGGAGGGCTTTGCAAGCAAGAGTGTTCTTGGCGTTTTGAGATTGGCTTACAGTAAACCATATACATTCTGATTTGAATAGAATCATTTTTTGACATAATCAAACCACAACACATACACACTCACACTTTACATTTCTTTCTGATTAACATTGCAAAAAGTCCATTCATGACCAGTTGTCCTTGATAAATGATCCTGTGTGCATAAGGCTGGTTCTGAGACCCTGAACTAGACAGAGTTCCAATAGAAAGAAGCTTATTCCATGATGAAGGGATGAGCAAAGTGAGAGAAAAGGTGGTGCTTAAAGATTCAACCAGAACAGGAAAAGAATAACACATATAGAAAAAGATGAGACACAGAAAGATGGCTAACTCTAGTCCCAACTGCATTCCAGAAAACTGAAGAAATTCATGTCCATGGAGGCACAGGCAGATAACTAGTAGCAAGTAAGAAACATAGAATGAAAGGCCTTCAAAAGTGTCTAACCTGGAAATATCAGCAGATCACGGGAACAGGAACAGTGGCCAAGAAAGAAGTTTATCATGGATTTGAGTCTCCCTTCCAGAGAGATCAGAGTTCCATCTGCAAGGGGTTCTAAAGCATAGCACCAGATAGCACACTGACTGGAGCAAAAACATATTACTCCGTATGCAACTCCAGGTATTCACATATCTTTATGTTCACCGTCCCTTAAACACATAGCAACTCCGTAAATTCATATTTATGTGATGCCATCAGCAAGGCTGGTGCCGGGTTTGTCTTCCTTCTTTGTCTATAGGCAGATAAAGCTTTACACAGCATGGGGCTGGGACTCCTTTTCATATCACCTAGTCAGTCATTCCTCCTCTAGTTGCAGCGCTAAGATGAGAATTGAAGGGTTCTGACAGTTTTACTATACATCTTTTTATTCACAAAGACTTCTAATCTTGAAACTGGTTCTTTGTTTTAAATCAGGCATCTATTGATTATCCTCGAGATGGAGCCTGGCTCACCAGGGGCTGGGGTGGGGTATACACTATGGAATTAGGACAGTTAAACACTGAAATCGATCCTCCCTTTTTTGCGCTGCTGTTGCTGTAGCAAGCAGTTTCTCTAAGCTATTAATTTTATTATTAGCACACCTGGAGGCATTGCTTCCCTCGGGGAAAAGCAATTCAACTGTGTGTGCTACAAGACCAGTGGCGGATGATCAATGATACAGCTGGGACAGGATGGGGTCTGATCCCTACCTATTTGAAATTTGGGAGCGATCTTTCTTGCAAATTGAGGAACATAAACAAAATGGGTTAGAGCTATCTCTTGAATATTTCAAACAAAATTTTGCTCTTTTGTTTGTCTGTCTTTAAAGAAAATACATAGTCACCACATGGGAGCATATCACTTCTTCTCCCCAGCATGTCCTGTCAACCAGAAAAAGAAGACAAAGGACCACACTTAGATTACAAGCTGGAGACTGGCACTCCAAGATTAACCCTACTTTCTACTGTATTACCTTGACCTGAGTAATTCATTCCTTTGAATTACATTCACATGCATGTTCTTTTTGAAAACACAAATGAGCAATTTTAGAAGGCAGGATAGAGGCATCTGGATGTCTGGTGTCATATTTGAAATTAGATGCATCAAAGCTGCATGTATATTCTGCAAATGACAGAAAGTAAGGCAAGAATCTCCCCTTCATAGAAACATAGGCTCTGCCTTGACCTACTTCTCCACTGGGATCTTATGACCTGTGAAAGCTGCCTGACTGGTCCCTGTACAATGAGGGTTGCAGTCAAAGGTGGACATGAAAATCAGTTTCAATTATCCTGGAATATCCATTTAAATATCCATTGTCCTCTCAGGCTCTTTCTAATTTCTTATTTGCTCCCCACCCTGCTGCTGCCGGCTATTTCTCCTCCCTCAGTGTACGTAAATATACACCCAACTCAAACAGAGACAGATGCATAGACATATTTATATTTAGTACTCAAAGAAGAGATCAGCACACTATATTTCATGTTCATCTGTAAAAGAGAATATAAGAATAAGATCTATAATCTGTATAACCTAGACATTAGAGATGTTACTACAAGCCTGTGAAGATGATGTTCATGTTAAAACGTATCTATTCTTGCTCCATGACTAGTGCTGAATTAGGTTCAATTGAATGGTGAAATACATCTGACTTACTATTCTGGTCTAAGGTGTGAATGTCTGTACTGGCCAGTTGAACATGCCTCTGGGCCCTTAGAACTAAACTCCCTTACCTTTTAAAGCCTGACCTATATTCTTTTAACAGATGTTGGTGGAATATATACTACCTGCTCCATTTCAGGAATACATAGCAAAGTTTAGAATGGCTCTCTCACCATTGGGAATCTCTGAAACACTCCCAGGGTTTCAGCAAGCTAAGCTGTATGTAGTACACAGTCTTTAGATTGTGACAGATATAGCTTTAAGCCTCTATCTGACTACTTTCTAGCTGTGTGTTTTTGCCAGGGCCCTTCATCTTTCTTAGCTGACATATGTAGACTTTTCCAAAGACCTCCAGTGAAAATGGGCCTAATAATGCCCATCGTTCCTACAACAGTTTAAAACCAACAACAACCTCATTCCTCTGTTATCTCTGGTTGAGATCCCATTGAATCTGCAGCTAATCTTTGCATTTACAATTCCACAGTTAACTGCCTCTCCATACACCTGATATCACATTACATACACATAGGAATTGCTTGTTTTACAAGTTTGTGTGCATTAATGAAAACTTTGCAGCCAAGATTTATAGTTTTATTTCTATAAATCTTATGGGAGAAATATGAAATGAATAAAAACTGGATGTCAGAGACAAGCAGGAGAAATCAGTCTAGATGTGGCAGATGCTAAAGTTCATTAAATTTCAGTGACAAATTGCATAACATTTCATTATGCTACTTTATTTGGAATACGTTTAAATTTCTTGTGGTATATATTTTCACATGATAAAAATTGACATCTAAATACAGGTGTACACATTAGAGCATTAAAAAATCTAAAACAAAAAGGTAAATTCATCCTTTCCTCAATTTAACATTTTTTTTTCTTAAACTTTCTTAAGTTTAGGATTAAAATGTTAGATATTTTATTAAATCACAGTGTTAAGAACATATACAGTTTATCAGTAGATCCTAAAACTGATCTTTAACAAATTCTTTTTCAGAATACATAAATAATGTTTAAAAAAATTTACCTGCTAAAGTTTGTAACTTTTATGCTACAAGTTCTAATTGACTATCATGATTGAGATCATATTGTACACATAGTCTAAGACACTTTATCCATTACAGAAAAACTATGCTACTTTCTGATTTACATTTACTCCAGATTTATACAATGTGCATAGTATGTGTTCATTAAAACTATGGCCTTACTTGTCTAACAGCTCAGTTACTTCAGGCCTCTTGGGGGTGACTGGATACTAATTGGATACATTCATTTAAGCTACTAATGGTTGATAATGGCTTAATATGTCACTATCCTGAGATAAGACTCCAAAGTCTTCCCTTAAAATGTAAATGCTAGAAGCAGGACATGGCTAATAAATCAAGAATGGGAACTGTGATTACAGGGCAATCCAGTAGGAGAACTTTTTGCTATTGAAGTTTTCTGCTATCCTAACTCACACATCTAACATCTGTTTCTGGTGTTGATTCTTCTATACTTACTCAAATTAGTAAACATATATCATAAATCCACATGGCCTAGCTGGTGCTCTCTACCAGAGTTAAACTCCTTAGGAACTCAGTGATGAGAGTAGAAAACAGTAGTTAAGAGTATTTAGCAACCAACAGATCTCACTTGGCTTTATTAGTTAATAGATGTATAATTTAAAATGAAAGCCTTATGCTTGATATTCCTTTTGTAAAATAATGCTGGGAACAACATCCATGTTTTAGTTGTTTTGTGAAGATTAACGAGAAACTGCAAAGTAAGTGCTTATCACAGCTAACATTTTGAAGCACTGACTATTTTTATACCTTGTGTTGCAAATGTCAGTACCTCCTAAGGATAATGATCCTTGCTAAATTGGGTTTGTCCAGGGACCAAAAGTTAGAGTGTGTGACCTTCAAGAAATGTCCCCTGTTTTAACACCCTATTCCTTCTTGCTTTCATTAATCCCTGACTCAAAACCCAATTTCAGGAGAAGGGGAACAGTTTTCATAAAAATCACAGGTGCCTCCCATGGAAATCTCATCCAAATGTATAATTCTGTAACTCTGCATGCTACCTTAATAGTCTATAGTTCCAGTAATAAAGATAGGTTAATTTTGCATTAGATGAGCTTTAATGCACATTCAGAAATCAGAGACTAGCATATGTGTTCATTAGTGGAAATCTCGCCTAAAGTGGGTCATGTTAGAATGAGAAAATTCAGACTTAGAGAAGAGAGAAGGCGTTTTGTTTCCTGTGTCACCTTTTACTATTCACAACCAGCTGAATGGGCATGAAGTAAATCAGTGGGTTGTTTTCTAAGTACCCCAAAACCATGATGGTTTGAGACATTGCTGAGGAAGTGATTTTCACATGACACGGTCATCCTGTGTCTGGATTGAGCAAAGGTGCAGGGGTAGGAGGGTTATGTCCTCTTACTGATGAAGGCAATGTGTAGCCTAATCTTCCAATTTGCCATAATATCAGTAATGCATCATTTGAAGAAAAGTTTGTCTTATCCAGAAGTAGCACGGGAAGAATCAGGACTCCAACTATGATGAAACTCTTGCTGGCTTGAGATCCAGTTTTGCTTGTCATTGTGGGGAAAGTACTTCAAATGTGAGATGCTTAGTTTACTCATAGAAAAAAATAAAAGTAATAATTGCTGTGCTGATGGCAGGTCTCTGTGAAGCAGGGTGCTCCATGCCTAACAAACAAATTCTAAGTCAATTTCTTATCTGTGAAGCTCCTTGGAGAACACTTTGAATGTACTAAGAACTCAGGTGACTGTAATTGTTACCATCGCTGTTGGCAATTTCATCGCCACCACTGCCATTAAAAGCTGGCAACAGGACTAAGTATTTGAGTGGATCTTGAATTCAACAACAACTCAGGTTGAAACATTACAGGGCTCAAATGTGCCCCTGCCCTATGCTCATCTGATATATACTATGTTGGAGAAAAAAAAAAAAATCAGCCTCCATTTTGAGAAATCTGAAACACTTTTTTAAAAAGTGATCTTTTTGACTAAGTTTCATGGGGTATCCTAGTCACACTTCCACTTAACAGAACAGTCTCAGGGACTACACACACACCTACAGTGATTTCCCAGGGGCACAGCCCAATAATGTACCCGGAGCAGTCTGTGATAGTGATGCCTGTCTCCCTGACAATAGAATCAGAGTACCAGTTTTTAATGAACTTAAAACAAACAGGAACTGGCACTAAGATGATAACTCTTTTGAACAAGATATATTATCTGTTTCCCACATTTCCTCCTCTCAACCCTTCCCATATCAGCTGCCTTTCCCTTCAAGAAGAAAAGTGTTTAGTGTGTGTGTGTGTCTGTGCTGTGGGGGCAACACAGATTCAAATACAGATATGTTGCATCATGGATATCAAACTCTTGCCCAGAAGGCTAAACAGACCCACACTTGCTGTTGATTTATTTGCTGCAGATCTATGCAGATATTTATGTCCTATACTAAATCCCCATTCTTTCTTCAACATCCCGTATTGTTCTGTACGAAAAGCGTCATTTTTCATTCCTTTACAAATGATTCTCCACTTATATTTATATACACCCCCATAAGCAGGAGTGCCCTTTTCTCTATTACAACTCAACAAAGGATGAGTTTTCAAGCCACACTGAATGTAGCCACAGCCGTCTGAAGAGAATAGGTTTCGTTTTAATTATCCTACGTCAGTTGAAGGAGATCCAGTGACTTCTATGCAGTGGATTTTCAGAGTGTGTTGTGCCAGCCACCAGGAGAATTGTTCTTTCTTTCTTCATGTATATCTGATAGGCATAGCCATTGGGAATTCTGTTATTCTATCTAGATCCCCTCCCCGCTTCTTTACAAGTAAAGCAAGTGGAGAGTTGAGAGTAGAAAAGTATATTTGTGTATGTTTAACTAACATTGACCTACTGGTAGCAGCCTGGATTTGACTGAGTTGACTAGGTCTTGTAGCCACATCATGTTTATACATAATAGCATCACATAATGTTTAATGTCAATGCTAGTAGTTGATAATGAATTTCATCTAAGAATAAGCTTTCCTTTGGGTTGCTGGAAGCTAAGTGTGGCAAGTAGTGCTGCATTTAATGGCCACACAGGATGCAGCAGGACTGCCATTCCTTCCCTTGCTCCAAGGTCACAGCACTTCTACATGAAAGAATGAGAATTCATACATGCACGAGAGTAAAAACATTTTTCCTATGTTTTGAATTTTATCTGCTTCTTGGATATATTATACACATTCCATGATAAATTGCCTATCTGGTCGATTGAAAGCTCATTTCGAGTCCTCAAAATACATAGAAAACTAGTGTCATGGTACTTCCTTCAAATACAGCACAGACTCCCTCATCCTCTCCTTTATATCCCTATCATACCCTGCTCCATGGTTCCCATGTGAATGCTAACTCCATACCCCACCAGCAAAGGGATTAATTTTAACAAAATGGCAAAAGAATTAACACAATGTTGCACTGATAGCTCACTCAGAGAGAAATGACAGGGCATGCGGATAAGGAAGAGGAATCTTAGTGGCTACTCTATGTGCTTGTGCAAGCCCATTACACCTATTCAGTTCACATGAAGCAAAGAAATGAAATACTAAGGAAGGCATTCTAGGAATGATCTAAAATACCATTTTTACGTGATCAACCAATCAAGGAATCCCATCCACAAAGTAGTCTGGGTAACTTTTGTGAATCCCGTGTATATGTGCATATACAATTAAGCTTTTAGTTTTCCTTTGTGGTACTTTTCATTTTACAGTCAGAAGATTTTGTTTAGATTCCCAGATACTATACTATGGCTTCATATTTTCTCCTTCCAATTTTATCTGTTAATATTTACTTTCCTAAGTGATATGAACATGTATGTAAATTTCTTTTTTCCCCACAAAGGATAAAACCAGTTCCTCCAGCACTGTTAATTCATGCACAACCTTGCTTTGACAGCAAAATGAACAACAATTGATTAGGAAAATCTTTATCAATTACATAACAAACATAAAAGTAATGCAAGCATATTTACACAATAATGTAATAATGGAAACAAATAAAAAATGAAACAGCAGATACTTTAAGAGACTTAAGTTCATGAAATATAAATATTTAAGCATTCTATTAAAACATACACACACACACACACAAATACAGTAGTCCACAGGAGTAATTAGCAATTTTCAAGCTAGGAATGTCCTCAGAACAACATGAGCTGGGGAAACGGGCCCTCTCAGATAGTGCTGCTGACAGCATAAAATGTACAGAAAGGAAAACGTAGTGTATCTTGAAAATATTTATAGCTTTTTGACCTAGAAATTGTATTATGGTTCCCTTGTTCCTTCTTTCCCTGATGTCCTTAGAAAGCTTGGGTAAAATAATAAGATGAAAAGGAAAAGAAAAATTACATGGCTAAATCTTTGGAGTACAGTTTGCTAGGCACCTGGAATACTTTGGACCAACAGCATCCAGAAAAATACAGATTCAAATTTTGAGTCGGTGGTAAGGGTTTACCCAAAGACTCTTCACACAGACAAAAATACCATTTTCCAGCAATAAAAGAGAAAAGATAGGTTTTGTTTTTGTTTTTGTTTTTTAAACGAGGGGAAGGAAACTACAGTTCTCAGGATCAAGCCTGGTCTTTTTGTGAAATCAATTTCCTCTGTCCTGACCTCCACTCCCTCCCCAGGAACTTAACATGTTCCACAGTCAGACCCTGCCTCAAAATAAAGACAAATGCTGAGAAAGTAGCTTTCTGGTAAAATGCTTGCCTAGCATGTGAGACACTAGAGGTTCATTGTCCAGCATTGCAAAAATGAAATATAAAGTGATTTCCCATCTTTGATACCTTTATGCCATAAATTAAGAATCCTCATGATGGAGCTTGTGCATTAGACTGGTGGCACCATTGCTTTGGCGTATCTCTTACTTCTAAGTATGCACTTGTTGCAGGGCTGTACTTTAAGGAGAGATTTTCTTTTATGTTATAACTGTCTGAATCTATGCCCTCGCCGATCACGGTTTATTAGAGATAGTTCAGTTTAACTGGCCAAAAAGGAATAAAACAAAGATTTTTCTATGATGCAAATAAAAGACTTCAGAGCCAGCCTGCTCTGAGGTTGTGGATAGAAAATGAGTTAGCAAAGGGTGTCACGATGAAATTTTCTAAGACTGTGTCAACATTTTTCTTTTTAATTTAGACCTTCACCACAATATTATGTCTCAAATCCCAATACAGATAATGTATACCAAGCTAACAAACTATGTCACTCATGAAAATTTATCAAGGTACAGAATATAGCTTGATTGATTACAATTGATTGATTGATGAGACAGAGTCTTACAATTTAGCCCAAAGATAATACGGAATTTATTATGTTCTCTAGACTGGCCCTGAATTTATGGCAATTCTCCTGGCTCAGTTGCCCACATGCTCTTAATAGCAACATGGAAACCATGCCTAGCTGCGTATTAGTTTTTAACACTGAAAAACATTTAAAAATGCATATGGTCTCAAACAGATAACTGTTAGTTAAACTTTGGTATTTACATAAAACAGGAATAATATGTAACTATTCATATTAACAGTACATTTTTAAATTTGGAATATGCAAATTATAACATTAACTTTCTAAAATGCTACAAATTCCAAAGCAATAAATTATACCCTTCATTTTATTTCTGTGGATTGGTACCTGTGTGCGCGCACGGGTACGCACATGCACGTACACGCAGATGTCCTACAACTTCTATCTCCAACTGTTCTTCCTGTCTCTCATTTGGTAAGCGTGTTTCTGGGGTGCAGAGGCAGTGGTTCAAGCAAAAATGTCAATCTCTGCATACATGAAGATGAGCACAGCATAACAGAAAAACATGGAAACATGAAAAGAAATAGAGGACCCATGGAGGTACATACTCAGGATCCAGTACTTGGGCATCAGGGGACAAAGATCAGACAGAGTTCAAGGCCTCCTTCTGATCACTGGGTCAGTCATAGTTAATTTGCTGCACAAAATGAGTGTATCAAACCCTAAGTAGCTAAGCAAAGCAAAACGAGTATCCTAAGGAAAAGTGCCAGTGAGTTCTCACTGTATGGTAAAATACCATGGGCATTCTTGAATGTTTTGTTTCTGACTCCCGGATTTCCAACTGTATATTATTTCTATGGTTTTTGAAATCAAACACACATAAAAAAAAATGCCGAGTGGGTAGGAGCCGAGCTCTCGGGCGCTGCCTAAGATGCCTTGTGGCTGCGCTAAAATATTTCCATCAGAAACAATTGTTTCAAGGCAAACAGAAATGGTCACATTCCTTGTCAAAAATTAAAAACCTTGTCAAACCTTTCCTTTGTGGCATAAACAGTTCGTTGTCAAAAGTGAGCTGTTTGCAAAAGCGGCATAAAGAAGGGAAAATAAATGGTCTTTCTCCCTTTTATACGAAGTGAAGGGTTTCCTACAATTTTAGCAGTCATTAAGATTTACTAATGAATACTTGAGATGGAGGCTAAAAAAGGAAATATAAAGTTAAGTGGCTCATTTGGTGTTTTGAGAGGTAAAACATTAAGAGGAAAAGAGAGCGTCAGCCCATCCATCAAAAACCACATAGAACTGGAAACGTCAGACAGCCATATCCAGTCACAGCCGGGCTGCGGACCAACACCAGCCTAGTCTATCTGCTAATAGGTGAGAGCCTATTTCCCTCTCCATCCCCATTTAATCACAGGGCTGTTTGAGCACTGACTGCCAATTATCCTGAATTATGTGTCATATCGCAGGCTTGTGATCTGGGCTATAGTGCGTTAGGGACCCAGCAGAGACCACCATGTTGATTTGACAAGGTTCTTAGAGCTGGGATGCATAAATTAACTCCATAGAACAATCCTGATGAAGCGAAGATTGAAGCCAAGCTGCCAGAGATGGAAGATTAGTGACTAATCAGGGCTAACACCTGGTTTCCATAACACCCTAATAACAACGCCTTACTTTGCTGTAACAAAACACAACAGCCTCTGCCACTGGAGAAAGGTGAAAGAGCCCCCCCCTCCCCCAGTTTATGGCTTGGGGCGTTTCCTTCACCACAGGATGCAGCTCACCTGCTCATAGAAAATTAGAACAGTACTTTGTTACTTTGTAATGGGATGGAAGGTGGAGAAGGTGGTGAATTCAAAACGAGGTTTCCAGAGCAGACAACTGAGAATCTACTGCTGATGACTTCAGTTCAATTTACCAGTGCTGTAAAGAGGAAGAGGAAGGAGGGAGGGTGAGAGGATGGAGGAGGCCCAAATATGAAAGCCCTTAGCATGATGGTCCTCAGGCTCAGAGCAAACAAGGCCAAACCTTTCTGAGATTCACACACCCCACTAGCAGGGTTGAAGTGCAGTTTTTGTTTTTGTTTTTTTTGTTTTTTTGTTTTTTAAGTTTGTGTAAATCCAAGACACAATACAGCCAGATGTCTAATAGAAACACTAGCTAATATTTTACAATACAATGTCTGACCACAGAAAAGAGGCAATATTCTTCTAGCCACTGTCCTGGAAGTCAGAGGAACCAGCCCTTTGAAGATCAGTCTTGTACAGTGTGGGCCACCCCCTTGGCCAGCATGTACAGAATGTCATAACACTCATTATGATCTCTTGTGTTAAAGCAGGAAGCATACAAATTGTTAAGGGTTGGTACTTGCTGACCCTGTGAGATGGATGCTGGAGTGGTATACTGACAACTCCTGAGTGGGGGCGTAAATGCATCACAGTGGCTCCCTCAGGACTGCTTTCAGACAAAGCAGCAGCTCTGCCCTAGCCTTGCTCCTGCATCTAACACAGCAAACTAGTCTAATGACAATTAAGTTGTCTGCAGGCCTGGCTGGAGGAAGGAGGCGTTAATCAGATTGCCATCAAACCCACTGCTATCCCCATCACTCCACCCCTACCACCACAACTGGGATTTGGTAGCAGAATACATGTGCTGTGCTCTCCTGCAAACCCTCAGAGCTAATCTGATGCACTAGAATGAAACCGTCTCTCATCCTTCCTAAAACCCATGCCTTTGCCTCACAGAATTGTTCATCTTTGCAGCTTCTGGTCACAGTGGCTGTTTCTATTCCCTATAATGGACTTTGTCTTCTCATTCTCTTGAGCTTTGTAACTCAGTCTCTATCTATTGAGGGTGGCTCTTCCATTGGGGTTTCCTGCGTCCTTCTCATACCTATGATTAATTGAGTCACTCACATAGGGCACAACACCAAGCCCTACACTCCACTCATCCGCTGCTGAAGACCCATGCTTTCTGAAAGGACTGACAGAGAAGCCAACTTCGGGTTGTCCCAGGGGTTTATTCCATAGTTGGGCTCCCAAAGGGAAATCTGCTAAAATCCTTTAGGCATGCTTTAATACCGACCCATTTTCCTGGCTTCATTTGTTCCCACGCCTGCCTTTTTCTGTGCCTCAGAAGCTCCATCCAAGGCGAGACTGGAGAGGAGCAGGCACTTTTGAATACATTATACATTAAAGGTTTTCCTTTACTCCCTTTCCAATTTTCCTCCTCCAAGTTCAGATTTAAGCCCACCTCTGAAGGTCTAATCTACCTCCTTCATTCACAGCATAACCCAGGCTACAAAGTCCATTTTCAGATATGGCTGACATCCTCCTTTTATTGTTTTATTTTATTTTCTCTCTTGGTTGAAATATTTTAGTTTTATTAAATGGGGTAGAGATTCCTCTTCAAAGAGATCCTCAAAGTGAAATTCAGGAGGGACAAAAGGAAATCTTTAAAAAGGATCACTTGAACTTGTAATCATAAAAGCCACACTCTGGGCCATTTGCTGAATGCCACTCTGTTATATGTTTAAGCCACACTCTGGGCCATTTGCTGAATGCCACTCTATATGTTTTATCTTCTTACCCCAAATTATAAAATGCTTTACAACAGAAAGCAGAAGAAGGACACACACCATCAATGTTCTGCTGGAAAAGAATCCCCCTGCCACAACCAAAGGGACCTGCGGATATTCAGAGGAGGCGGTGTGGCTTCAGTGGGAATAGCAGGTAGCAGTTTTGTGTGTACAAAGCTTAGGGAGGGCATAGATGTTGGGATAACAAAACCATTGAATCTGTAGCAAGAGAGGCTTTGTCTCCCGCACTGTCAAAGACACACAGCAGGTTTCTAAGGGCCATGAAGGAAGGAGGGAGGGCTGTGTTTTATCTGAAAAACATGTCATTTTTTTGTAGGAAATTGTAGCAAACAAACAATCTTCCAGAGATGGAACAATCATCTAGTTTACTCCTTGTGACTGCATGGTTCTATAAGACACTCTGTTTAATACTAAGTAGAATCGATTGGAATCTCATGGAAGACCTTGAGAAGTAAGACAGTGGTCCCTTGTGGGTCACAGGTGATTGGGAGAATGTGGTGAATATAAAGTTCTCGTAACAGGAAAGTATCAGTGTATAAAAGCAACGGTATAAATAATGCATATGATTTCAGAAATTTTTATTCAAGGTAAAGATCACTATACTATATGTAGTGTGTGTGTGTGTGTGTGTGTGTGTGTGTGTGTGTGTGTGTGTGATATAATTCACATTGGTCAGTTATAAAATCACACCAACACATTAAAAACCCTGCATTGACTAGACTCTGTAGAGATTGTATAATACTTATGTGTCAGATGTGTTAGAGTGAGGAAAAATAGTGAGACCCAGCTTCATTTTCCCTCTTTTCTAAGCTTGAGATCTCTAGGCAAATAGAGCCAATAGATGATAGGCAGACAGACAAATATTTATTACAGGAGTTGGTTCAAAAGATTATAATGACGAAGAAATCCCATCCAACACTTTCTGCAGGCTACAGAGATGGATAAGCCACTGGTGTAACTGCATACAATTTAGTTTAAGTCCAAAGTCTAAACAAATCTGTGGTGATGGGAATAGGTTTTGGTGTTAGTCCCAGAGACCAAAGTCCTGAAAACCCTGGGCTCTGAAGCCTGAGCATTGGAAAAAATGATCACAGGTACTCAAGAAAACAGGTCAATTTCACCCTTCTGTGTCCTCCTGTCCTAGCTGAGCCCTGAGTCTAGCTGAGATCCCCTACCATGCTGTTCAGAGTGGATTCTCTACTAAGGTGGCTGCTGGCTCAAGTGTCACTCATCACCTCTTCAGTACCCTATATCCCTGTCAACTTGCCGAATCAACACCAACGACAAGAAAAGAAAAAGAAAGAGAAAAAAAGACCAACAAAAAGAAAAACTACACACCACAAGCAGGACAAAGCAAAGCAACCATTGAAAACAAGAAAACCCACCAATGCAGGAGTAAGAGAAATGGGAGTTAGTAAAGGAAACTATATCGCCTTCCTCAATTTATGAACTTTGAAAGAGAGTCTCTAAATATGTTATGTTATGTTATGTTATGTTATGTTATGTTATGTTATGTTAAGAGAGTCTCTAAATGTGTGTATGTTTTTTTATAGCAAACAGTTTCAATGATAACAAGGCTCAAGGAGTGTGTTATGAGATGCCTAGAAAAGTGACTATTCTGTGGGTACCGAAGACATAATACACACACTTTTAAATATTCATTTCCATTAGTTTTAAATATGTCTATGTGGAGGCAGGCATACGCATGTAAGTTCTGGTGCCCACAGAGGTTTGAAGCATGCTTCTGGAGTTAAAGCTGGTTGTGAGCCACCTAACGTAATACCGGAAACAGGACTGAATGTGCGTCTTCTGCAAGAAGCAAACAAGCTCTTGCCTGCTGACCATCTCTCCAGATCCTGACTCTTAATACTACTCAAACCATGTAAAAGCACAGAAGGGCCGACTTTCCTAATTTTTGCTGTACATTGACCCACTAACCCACTATCAAAAGAAAGGCTTTCTATTCTATTTAAAAATGCTAAAACTTCATTCATTTCATTATCCCAAGGCAATTGGTAGTGCAGATGCTGAACTAGTGGGGATGGCCCCCATAAACCATGCAGTAGACAATTAATTTCAAATATTGATCCTTAAATAGGGATGTATCACTCCATATGGGGGAAATAAGAAAACTCTCTGATATGAGGAAAGGGAAATACAAATGCTACCGACTGTGACTACATTTTACCATATTGGCCTGGGTGAAATATTTTTATTTAATAGTATGGACGCTGTTTTAGTATAGTTACACACCTACATAAATGTTACAGGATACTAACATTTGTTTAATGTTAATGTGTGTGCTTAGTTTCCTTTTATATGTACATCATCTGATCCTTTCAACTGCTAGGGAACAACCTTTTCACATAGATGCGTTTAAAAAGCCAAGATTAGGAAAAATTAATTGATGAATACGTTGTATTATTTTGTAGACAATGAAAGGAATCTCATGTTTGACTTTTAATCTTACACTCTGCTCCTTTAAAATGACCCTGGTCCATCTGAATACAGCCATTAGCAGAAATCATTGAAAATTCACTTAGCTGTAAAACAGATTCTATCTCTTGTCAGAGGATACCAATAGTATGGACCCATAAGGAGGCCAGACTCGACTTTTCTGGGTGGGTGGGTCGTGAGAATCCGGGGTGTGGTCAAGAGGATCCATAGAATATATACCTAAGTCAGCATGTGCTTAGACTGCAAGCAAATTGACAGCAAGTACTAGGGTACTTTAAATGCTCCAACCCAGAAATTTTCTTTGTTCCTCTCATTAAAAGCAAAATTTATTACCATCTCTATGTTTATGCATAACTTATAAATGCTATTTTCAGTATTTCATATGTCTTAAACCACAGCTTATGGGGCTTAGCATATGCTTGTACTGTATCTAATAAGCTTTAGCTATAGGAAGCGTGTGTGCTTCATTTCTCCACAGGACCAGAAACACTGAAAGGAGATGCCTATTGTGAGGGACAACTATGTGGACACAGTCTCCTATTGCAGACTATCTCTGCTTTCTGATTGAAATATGTTCCGAGCTTAAAAAAAAAAAAAAATCATGCTTTCACTATTTTCAAAGACTATGTCAAAAACAGAAATTAATATAATTCTGGAAAAAACTAAGTAATTTTCTATTCTGAATAAATTTTGGAGAAATAAATTGAGTGGTCAAATTGGATGTAAAAATAATGTTTCTTTAACTATTAGGACTTCAAACAGATGTGTGCTCTTGGGCAAAAAAAAAAAAAAAAAAATTGAGTGAGTGCCATCCTGTTCAGTAAGTCAAAAAGTAAATTACAGAATCACTTTTAGTGAATAAAGATAAATACATAGCTAACAATTAATTTGCTATACTCAATATAGTAAATTAATTATATTACTATATTTCCATTTCTGAGATTCATATCTGAAATCTGCTTTAAACATCTGTAAGTGGTCATTTTATTTTTTTATGGTTCAGGAGGTTTGTATTGCTGATATTTCAAGTTAGCTTGCTTGGATGTTAGCCACTTACACATAAAATACACGTTACAGAACCAGAGAACAGAGAGGTGGCAGAAAAACATTCTTAATATAATCTTGTTGATCTGTTATTTTTCAGAAGAGGAAAGAATAAAGACTACAAACGGAAAAACAAACAGCTGTGTTCAAATATAACAAGAAACAAAAATATGACACATTTATTAAATAAATATTTACTGAGCCCCAAACATTGGCTAATTATGGGGTATCACACCCAAAGACCAAATAGTGGCCACATAAATAATCAAAACCAAGGAAAATATTGCAATTATCATTTAATTGATAGAAAACATATTCAACACCATGTTGCTAAGGTACTTAACACAACCAAAAAATATGTTAGTAAGACAGTAACTTTCACATAAATATTTGTTTTACTAACAAGTCTTGTGTACCAGGAAACAAAGGGGAAATGGCTTCCCAAAAATCTGTATTTCAAATTGTGGTTAAAAATCAGACAGGGCAATGATGTTCTGTCACAATGTTGTATGATGTTCAATACACATTTGAACAGACTCTTTGCTGAATTTGCCCTGACCCAGAAGTTGTAATTCAGTGTATGCCTGTGAGATTAAGTGTGGATGGGCACAAGGTGTCCTTAACTGCAACCTATTCCAAGGATTAAAACTAATGCTAGTTCTCCATGTTTGAGTTTGTCGGAAGGAGGGAGATGGAGACTTCCCAGGAGCTCAGCAGCAGGAGCATAGGCATATTTGAGGCATAGGTGTATTTGGTCAGTGTTCTACAAGAGTTGGGATATAACCTTAATACTTTAAGATTGTCTGGAAATATTTAAGATGCCTTTCCATTACTGGCAAATGCCTACTCTTTGAGCTCTCAGTACAATTTTTGAAATCAAAATAACATGAAGTAACTTGTTTTTTCTTTTGTGGAAGTAGCTATTTAATATAGTAGAGGAAGAGTGGATTCAGAACATAGATATATCAAAGACTGTGCATGAGGGAAACTGGTGTATGTGTAGAAACTACCTTAGTTCATTTACCTTGCCTATATGCTCGGTGTTAATGTCATGCCTGGAGAGCATAGCTGTAATTCTTAGACTCTAGAATCTGGAGCAGATGAATAAAGCATTCTAGGCCAGCCTGGACTATGTGAATAGATCCAATCTCAGAAAAATAAATTCATTTAGCTGAGACTATTTAAAGGTAAAATCTAAAAGGCAAATGTCAGATTGTAACTTGTGGAGTCAATATTAGGAATTTTCTAGTTTTAAAAAAATAATAAGGTACTTAAAACACTTAGGAACTATGTTAGAATATTTTCAAAGATATGTTTTAAAAAGGATAATGCATCTGATCTCACTTTGCTATACTGTAGGGGAAATGGCAGAAGAATAGTCAGAAGTTTCGAATTAAAATGCACCACAGATAGAAGGGTGAGTTAGGAAGTAACAAAAAGTCCTCCAGGAGCATAGGAAACATTTTCTGACATTCAACAGAGGCAAGGGAATGTGTCATTGCCTTGGTTATAAAAGTTTTCCATCTAGTCCATCAGGCTTAAAAAAATATGTACGTTACAGAGATTCTCTCTGAACATATCTGTTAAATTTGAGTTAGAAAGTCTCTCCAATTTGATAGCCTGAATATGAGCTGAACCAAGACAACAAAAGACGTTCCAACGTGGGGAAACTCACATGGCTGCAACTCTGCCAATCAAAGAGTAAAAGATAAAAGTTTGCCTAAAAGGTTGTATTACTTGTTGTAAATATTGATATAAAATTGACAGGTATCCACATATGGAATTCAATTGGTCATGGATGAAATTCTAAATGCGCTTGTCTAAAAATTCTGAAGCAATGCGGCATGCTGATTTCTCATGTTTCCTAACCAAAGCAAAGAGGTGTATGTCGTTCTATGTGAGGTTGTACAGATGGAAATGATTCAGACCTTTAAGATCCCCTAATACAGTTAGGTGCAAAGAGTACACTTAGAGAGGCCTTGCTTTACACTACAAGACTCTCTCTTACATATTGAGACAAAAGTGTGTTTAGATCTTTTGAGCTTCCCACAGTAACATGTCTATTAGTCTGACTGACCTAATTGTAGGAAGTGTGAACAATAAAACAACCGTAGCACACGTTCACACCACAGCCCCAAACACAATGAGCTGCTCTTAGACAACCAGAGAGCTGAGCAAAAGAAAACTTTCAAAACCGTGAAAATGGGTTTTCAATAGTTTCGTGGCAAAGAAATGATAAATTTTTAAGATTACAGATATGCTAATAACCCCAGCTCAATCACTGACCAATATATAGAGAGATGCTGAAATACCACACTATGTTACATGAGTAGGCATTATTGTGTTGTAATGATTATTTTAACAATTAACAAGAAAAGGAACAAGCATAGTAACTCATGACAGACAATACAGAGGGAAAGGAGGATGGGGAAAAGTCAGGCAATCACACTGAAGAATCGACAGTAAGAACAGACTCTCACTATAATTCTGCTTCTCATATCATTGAGAGACTCATGACAAGGAAGTTGGGGCAAACTGGTAAACAGTTTTGCTTTTATCCATTCTCAAATGCCATCAACGCTGTGCCTAATTCCCACAATCCACTGCTGCTGCTCACAGCTGCCCTGTGGTGATTCCCAGTAGACATTTGGATTGACTTCCTTAAAAATGTTCCTTTGCAAACAACAGGACATTGGCGTTGAAGGAATCACAAGAATGTTGGAGAATAAGAATCAACCTGTCTATAGTTAATTGTTAACTGTGTATGTCAACCTGACGTGATTTCTTCCTCTAAAATGAATGAAGAAACAGGCAGGAAAATCTGGGGCAGAGAGATCTGTAAGCCCTGAGTAAGAAAAGAGAGAAGAAGGGAAACTGATGAAGATAGAGACCCCCCTCACAGACTACATGGCACCGATCGCACCCAGACTACCCTTGCCCGCTCCTTCTTAACTCTGTATCCAACTCCTGGCTTCTTGCTCTGTGGATTCACTCAAACATTGTCCTTCTAACTTGAAGGAAAATCCTTTCTTATCAATGCAAAAGTTGCCATATGAAATTGCTACTGGGTGCTATCCCAGGGCCAAGACATGGTCTTATCTTCAGGTGACTAATCTGATTTAGTAGGCATGAGAGAGCTTACTAGGACATGATATTTCCAGTGCTTAAAATGAGGACCACGGCAGACAATTCTGGCGATTGTGGTTTAGAGTTTAAATGCCTTCCGAAGGCTTATGAGTTGAAGACCTGCCCCTCCATGGTGGTTCTACTTTAGAGGCCTGCCGAGCAGCAGTCAAGTCACTAGGGCTCTGTTCTCTTATGAGGACATTCAGACCTCAGTCATCGCTCCCTATCTTTCTTAAGCCATGAGATGAGTTTTGTTTTAGTATGTTCCCTGCCATGGTGTTCTGTCTTACCAAAGGCTCCAAAACAATGGAAACAACCTGAAACAATAGGCAGAAAGAAATCTTCCTTACCTTTTAAGTTGGTTATCTTCAGTAATACTGTCATTGTGAAGTAAAGCTGACTTGTAAATTGTTCACTGTAGCCAAACCACAAACCTGTCTCTTGCCATCAAATGGCCCTGGCCACAAAGATGCTTTTAACAAAAACAAGGCAAGAAAGGTATTAAAAATGGTAAAAGTCTGAAGTATAGGATCAGAAGTTCACCAGGCCTCAGGAAGCCTGTGCATCAATAAGCCTTATTTATTGAGGGGAAAAATGCCTATAGCATATAAATCCCAGTCATCACTAATCCTCTGCAGAAGAAACTAAAATAAAAAAGGAACGCAGCTGATAATTTACTTACTGAAAATGCAGTGCTCAAAGCAGGAACCACAATGCAATAATTATTGGACTTGATTAAACTTAAAAATAAATCTGTCTTTTACTTCTCTCTCATCCCATTAGTATGTACAATGAAAGGGGAAGCCTTTTGAAAAGGTACCTCATGGCCATTTTCCCCCTTAATTCTGCATTGTAACAAACAAAGGTAAAATCAAAAATCATGCAAGCAGTGAATTCTGAGCTTTTTCCCATTATCCTTGGAAGGATGGGGCAGTGCCAATTAAAATAACACTGCCATGCAGCTCTCAGCAAATGCCTTTTTTATTTTATTTATTTTTTATTTCTTAAACCCCCTGATAATAGAATGTCTTATTAAAAGGAACAGAATCACAAAGTGTAACAGCTTTGAAATCATCGATATTTCTGGAGAACTCAATGTATTAGTCTCAGTTTAAATGTATGAAACCTCCTTCATTGAACTTGCATTTGGAAATAAATAAGGTTCTGTGTACAGAAGGTCTGGGATGAAATGAACATCTGTTCTCTAAAAAAAAAAAGTATGTTAACAGGTTTTTGTTCTTAAAGGAACAATAGGAAGTGGGATCATTCAATAAAATATAATCAAGTTAGCATAGTTCTTCTTAAAACTTAAGAATGGACCACATTTTAGATGCAAGCACTCAAGCACTTTTTCCTTCTGCTGAGACACTCGACTTTGATTTCATCTTTATCATTTATGCTGTAAAATACCAAAACCCACACCATTCCTACAAAACATGCTTTTATCCTTTTTTTTTTTAAATTTTCATTTTTTTTCAAGTTCCCATTCAAGTTAGAAAGCAAGTCATATCTGCAGATCTCATTTTATAAAGGTTGTACTCACCACAGGCTTAACACAACGGTGGGAGAGACAGTGTGGAAAGGATCGATAAGGTAGTATTACCCTTTGTGATGGTACACCTCTGCAGGACACTTGGCTTAACTCTGCCATCTGGCTGACACTCCATCCCTACCCACTGGGTAAGTGCACTAACACAGTTATGGACCGTGAGCCCCAGCTAGGATAAGAAGCTCCATCCTTCACCTTGTTCCCTGGCTGTAGTAACAAAGCTTAAGAAAAATCTAGATGCATTAAAATAGACTTTCCAAATTGAAAGACAAATGTATAAATACTCCAACAACCCGGTGTGGAGGCCGTCCACCAACCGGCACATCTCACTTTGACAGAAAGTCCAGGCACGCAGGATTTCTTCAACTTCAACTTGTCACCTGTGATTTTTAACAAGCCAACACCTGTAGTTAAAGTGAGGAGACACGGCTGTGGTATAATGAGCTCATATTAATCGCCTCCCTCCCTTGCCAAGTGGATTTAGGGAATAATATGTTAAATTTCCCTCCAAATTAAATGTTTATGATTTCTCATTTGTCACTGTAAGAGTAAAATTACAACCCAGTGCTTTTGAATGATCTAAGGCCTGAGGATGTGATCACACTGTCACCAGCTAATGTTAGCAGGGAGGGGGAAATGCTAGTCTGGCCTGAGACACCAAGGCTCTGTGCTTTATAGTAGGGGCAATATGGATCTGCTCTGGATCTCCCTTTTCCCCCTTAACAAGTGAACTGAGACCTTTATTTAATTAAATAGAACACATTTTGCTATTCAGGCAAAATTAATAAGTAATACAAGTTCCTATATAGGACTTTATTACAGTACAACTGATTTAAGTCCCTTTCTATGTCTTATTATCTCCCTGACCACATTTTAACTCCTTTCTCTGACACGAATGTGGGTAGCCACCTGCCCCTGGTCCTCTCTTATATCAAACACTACTCTCATTAGAGTAGAATTGAGCCCTGACACTCTTTGTAAGCCTTAGGATAATAGCAAGGTATTTCAGATTAATCTACTGTACCTTGTAATATCCTACCCTCGCTTTGTCATTATAAGGCATTATATGGCAGAGTATAGGATTTATGCAGATAAATAAGGAGTGATCTGCAGAGAATTGTTTCCTGTCTCCTTAAGCAAAATGCCTGCAAGGGACTGGAGCTACCTGAGAAATGACGTGCAGAACTAGAGGACCCTTCCTTTCAGTCGTTCCATCCTCAATGACTATCTTGAAACTATGAAACATACTGGTATAATCAGCTAATTTCCTCATCGTGATTTTCCCATATCCTGATACCTCAGTTTCAGTGTGGATGTATATCCCAAGTGAGAATATATGATGTAAACTACTGTATATTAAACAAGGATACCATGTAGTAAATATTTTTAAACTTTAGGTTAAAAACTGGGTAGAAAGAAAAGACCATTTACTTCAGTCTTATAGGAAAAAATAGTTCATTTTTCTCTTAACTTCCCCTCACTGAACAGCCCCTGCCTCTGGTTTTTGAACTAAGAGTATTGTTAATAGGATTAACTGATGAAGCAACTCCTATGGGTCAATGCCCTCAGTAATCCTGCGAACGGGGAAAAGCTTTGACATTGCAGTTTTTCTTCGTGATGTACCAGATAAAATTCTTGGGTCAAGACACCTAAAGTCTCTAAAAGAAAGAAGGGGCAACATTAAAAATACATTCTCCATCCTCCCAGCAAGATCCAACCACAAGGAACACAGAGAGGCCCATTTCCCTCTTCCCAAGAAAGTTATTTTCCTTGTTTATTAAACTGGAAACCCTTTTATAGAATTTTAGAAAGAATAAAATTATTATGAAATACTCATCTGTGGCATAATTATAACTGGATCCTGCTCTCAAGAGACAAAGAACTATATGACAGAATGAGGAAATCACAAATAGAAATGTCTGCAATCAATTGACACAGATATTGAAGTCAGACAAGTGAGGTTCTGAAAGCTGAGTCTCAGTGGCATGCAGAGCCATAGAGTTAGCTCAGCTCCCTGAGCTATGTTTCCACCACTTTTCAACACTGGTAGTCAAATGAATAACCACTGCAAAGCCTGGAAGTCACTAGTTTTCAGTCTATGGGTTGGGGACCCCTTTGGTAAACCTCTATGTCCAAAAATATTTACATTACAATTCCTAACAACAGCAAAATTACTGTTTTGAAGTCACAGCAAAAATAATTTTATGGTTGGGGGTCACCTCAACATGAGGAACTATATTAAAGGGTCAGCACTGGGAAGGTCGAGAAGCACTGGTCTAAGTCCTTCTTCTGAAGAATACAAAAGTAATACATATCTGCTGCATTAACTCAAGTTACCATGATGCTAAGTGGATCTAGCTAAGCAGATGAAGAGAAATAGGTGAGGAAACTCATTGGATTTGCTATACCAGGCTGATCATTCATTTGGCACAAAAGGTAAGGACTCTGTCAAGTCACAAAAGCATAAGCTGGAGAGAAACAAAAGAGAGCATTCAGAAATAACTGGGTTATGGTAGGACAGCAATATGTTACAAAATATTAGAGAACAGTTTGGGAAGCTAGATAGGACTTACTGAAAGGTCACCAAGGATTTCCACAGAGAGCTTAGTTAGAGGTTCTTCTTAACTTACAATCTGACAACATTGAGTGAGCGTTTTGAACTGGGAAGGACCACAGTCGATGGGGAGGCAGAATCACTATGTTAGCTCAGAGGAAATGAGAGTCTTTTATCAGACTGTTGATAGAATTAAAAACAAAAGAAAGCAAAGAGGAGAAGCTTTTGAAAATGCTGAAAAATGCAGGGCTCGGCAATCAGACGGATAAGACTAGGTAAGAGATAAACAAAGCCACAGATAATCACATTTCAAAGCTGATGCCTGTCTATGGCCATACCACCCTGAATATGCCTGATCTTAACAATTCTGGTGCCTGCAAGCATAATAAAATATTGCCCAGAAAGAAGTAATCATGTAAGAGCTGCCCTGTAGAATGATGTCTTAGTATGTATAAAGCATCCTGTCCACCATTGTGAAACAGTACATTGTGATAGTAGCTGAGACCTCATCCTTTCTGCAGCATTATTCTCAGTAGCCAACACAGGGAGGCAATCTAGGTGTCCACAAACAAATGACTCCATAAACAAGTAATGGTATTCACATAAAATGGAAGACGGTTTGGACTAAAACAAGATCCTGCCACTTGTGACGAGATACACAAATTCAAAGACTATCATGATACTTGAAATAAGCAGGATAAAGAAAAAATACTATAAGCTATACCTTCTATGTGCAATCAAAAAATACTATTGAGTAACTAGAGTCAAAAATAGAAGACTGGATACCATGTACAGTGACAGAAATCATAAGTCAAAGGAGACAAAATTATGCAATATAAAAGACCCTGAACATGTACTATGATTGCTGGTGTGTACTATGGTGACTATAGTTAATGACACTGTAGTTAGTGACACTGTATTCCATATTTAAAATTACAGAAGAAATGAGTGTCCTTATTTTGAACAACAAATGTACAGAGAGATGACTATGCTCACTGACTCGCCTCCAGTAACCATCAAATGTGAATCTATATCAAATCTCTTATTGTATATTTTAGATACGTAGAATAAAATTAGATTTAAAAAGATGGCAACACGGCAGCTACACTTACACAGAGTACAGAATAAAACTGACACATGTTAATTTTGCTTATTAACTATTGTTCTTCTGTATGATACAAACACATTTAACGGGGCTGTGTTTCTGTCAAAACAGACACATAGGGAATGAGGGCACTAGGGAAAACCTCAGAACAAATCCCCCCAGATCGCAGGAGGTATCTGATTCATGTGACAGGGAAAATTAAATCTTCATGCTTACATAAGCACAGGAGAATAAGCAGAAGTTGAAGGTGCATTAATCTCAATCACTGTTTATTTGTGGGTGTTTAGACATATTACACGCAGGCTATGTTTCCATTATTGTTCTTTGAATACAACACACAGTAGTTTATTGTGAGAAAACGAAGGGAATCATTTTTTCAATCTCAGAACTGTAGGAACGAAAATCCTACAAAATTGAGTCTACATTACTGCCTTGCACATTTAATCCTGTTTTTATTTCAAAGGGGTGGGGGGAAAAGAAATAATAATAACAAAAAAACAGAACAACAAATAGTTGCCTGAAATGTTTTTTAAAGGCAAGATTTGCGTGCATTGTTGTATATTTTATGTTAAAAAATCATGGACACCATTAAAAAGATTAAGATGTGTCTGAAAGGAATTTTGGCCATAGAGTTGTTAACATTCATCACAGCCTTTCAAAAACAAAATTGGATTCTACTTTATCTGAAAACTTTCCATAGCAATATTATTTTTTCTTACATATATAGCCCTGCAAGTTACCTAGGGCACTATTTATCATTTGGACAACTTAAGTACACCACACACACACACACACACACACACACACACACACACACACACACCATCACCTTGAGACAAATGAGAACCCTCTCCTGGGGAACTCAAAACTGTATTAAAATGACATGTAGCACATCTTTACTCTTCCTTCATTAACTTAGGCAGACAAGTGTGATGTACACAGAGGAAAGAATCAAAGCTCCCACGTGCTTCTGGTCATAATAATCATCTTTGCTTCCTCTTGTCCTCAAAGTTTGTTCATTTTCACAAAGACATTATAAGCCATGTTGGAAAAAAGCAGTGCCCAGGGGGGCCTTCCAATTATCTACACAGGTAGCCTTGCCCATCTGGGACCCCCAACCATTACAGGTCAGGATTTAGAGATTCAAAATAATTATTGCAGAGGGAGCGGTTGAATGAGCAATTCCTCTTTTGAATTCTACCCATCTCCTGTAGCAACATAGATAAAAAGGGAACATCAAATTGGGATAGAAAAGGTAGACTTAGTATAGTTGGCAAAGGCACTCAGATCTGGGGGTTGTTTGGATAGGTCCTCCATGAAGTCTCATAAAACGTCACTAAGATACAAGAAATCCTGTCCACTTGTGCAGTGTTCATACCTTTTATATCCAGAGATTGGGACACAGAGCTTGCTCAGTAAGAGCAAACACATAGATCATGGCCTAGATTTTAGAGAAAATCAGTGATGAATTCAAATTAACTCTCTGAGAGATAAGAACATGTAAGCCATAGACAGACATTTCTTTTATGTACCTCAAATATAAAAACCATAAACATGAAATGTGCCTCCTTTATATTTTGAGACCATCACAGTCCCACTGAAAACACATTTCAGTTCATGCCTCCAAATCTAGGTAACAATACGCCATTAAGAGGCAGAGTGTAAACATATACATGGAAAAAATGGACAAATCTTATGCGTGTCGTTCTGAAATTTTTATTTTCCTTTATATTTATTTTTATGTGTGGTTGATTTGCTATCATGTATGCTGTATACAGTGTACCTGCAGTGTCCAAGGAGGCCAGAAGAGGGCATCGGATCCCCTGGAACTGGAGTTTCATTACAGGAGGTTGTGAGCTGCCAAGTAGGATGCTGGGAATCTAATCTGAGTTCTCTGGACAAGTACTCAATAAGTGCTGAGCCTTGGATTTAGACTTTTAAAAAAGATCTTCTCTCCACTAAGTCTAGCACATCATTTATGCTATATGTTAATAACATTTCTGAATATGAGGCACACTGACCTGAGTGTCTTCAGAAAAGAAAACCCAGAAAAGGTCCTCTTCCAAATACCCATCTCCCAGCATCCCTGACAGAGCCAGGTATTGAATGTGACATGGCATAGCCCAGTGAAGCAGCGTGTTCCCACATGTTAGGTCACTGTTCTGCCAAATGCTTGTGTCCACCTATTCATTATTCAGTATGAGGGACATTTCTTCTGTTATTTGGAAAAGACTTATCAGTTTGTGAGAATGTCAGCCGATGCCAATGTGGATGTTAAGGGGTTAACCTTTTTAGGTGGAAGGAATTATGTTTAATGCCATGAGACTTGGTGGCTCAGTTGAATTCACGTTTCCAAGTGTCAAGCAAAGTAAGAGTTGGTAAAAATTTGTTGCTGGTTTTGTCTTATTTATTCCCTTAACCCGTTATCTGTCCTCCTCTGCTCTGATAGGAAAAATGACCTGCAGAGTTGCTTCCTCCTAAGTCATGGAAATCTACTGGGTTTGCCTAGTGAGAGGCAACAGAAAGAGGCTAAGGGGTAAGGCAAGATAAAGGTGGTCTTTCAGCTCCATCTCAGTCTCCTTGGGGCTTCACAAACTGAGAGAGCTCTACCTTTCCACAGTCACACGTCTATTTGCTTAATGCCCAGTTACAAGCAGGCTGAGAACACAGGTTATTCCGTTTGCTCCATAGCTGCCTATCCCTTGTTCACTCTCTTCCCTCTATTTATTCGTACACTGTACTGTAAATTTATTAAGGAAACCTGTGAACAAATCCTGCAAGTGGGCAAGGCTGTAAGGGAGGAATAATGCCCTGTTGCTTCTCTACCCTACCTACCCATAATTTCTGCAAACCTCCTTTGCTAACCTTCCTGAAGTAAAGTCCTTCAGAATGTACCACTTGTTATTTTTGGCCCTGCCTGACATGATTGCTTTGGAAAGCACTACAGCAAGTAGGTACATTGTAAAGACTACATACATATGCAGGTCAGGGAAAGCTTCAGGGAGGAAATGACAGTTAAGGCTCACAGGCAGTGATAGAAGAGTCATGCAACTCCCAAAGAGAGCAATATTATAGCTACAGCGAAGGAGTTGAAAAGGCAGAGTCCACATTGAATTCTGGAAGCAGAGAAACAGGCTGGAGAAGCTGCAAGAGAGGCAGATGGCTTCAGGGTGTTGGGGTCATTTTTAGTACTCAGATAAGATTAAATGGATGGACCAGGAGGACATAGATCATCCATAGAATGTAAAACAAATGAAGGCTCTACACAACAGAGGAGGGGCCAGCAAACATGAGAAAGAGGTCATGAAGCAACGGACAACCAGAAAAGAATGTCATAGAAGAACTTAGGTTCTTAGAAGAGTGAGGTGAGAACTGAATAAAGCCCCGGATTGTCCCTCTGCCCTGTTGTGGGCTACATCAAAGGCCACATGTCTGAGAAATGAGCTGAACCTGGAGCTCCCTCAACAGAAAGCTAAGAAGAGACTCTGGATCAATTCCTTGGTGAATAAATTAAACAAAAACAACAAATGAAAAAGCCTGGCCTGATGATGAGCTTACAGACATTTACAACCTAACATAAATTTCTAGTGACAACATATGTCATATAAAACTGTCAGGAACTTAGAAGTAACTTTAGTCCTCAATTTTTTTTAATATTAAGATACATCACTCTCTCAGAAATTTTATACATTAAATTTAGCTTGATATGTAGCTTTGGCTGTTCTCAGGCTCACAAAAACTCATAGTAATCCTCCTGCCTCAGAGTTCTGAGAACGTAAGTTAGAAGCGTGAGCCCCCATGCCTGGATGTTTGGTATTTCTTCTTAGAGATTTCTATGATTCCCTCACCGTGTCCATGTCTCTTTCCCTTTTGCCACTTTTGCAAATGGACATACATACACACACAAGTACACGCATACCCACATGTGTGTGCACACGCACACACACACACACACACATACACACAGAGGCACATTTACATGCACCCAAACATGCCTTTCCTAGCTGGAGTTTCTGTAATACCTTGCCATATTGCATCAGAGATTCAAACTTAATCCTCTTCTGAGACTGACCTGCAAACCAACAAGGCTCGACTAGGTGGCAGAAGTGGCAACAACTTGATTGTGCATTTTTCCCCCTGAGAGCGAATTGAAAAGAATCATTTGTTAATCCTCCTACAAGGAGTTTTATGGCATCTTTATTCCTTCTTTAAAGCAGCAGAGGGTATTCCCTAGGAAGCAGAAATCAGATTTCATGTAAATACTCTTGCAAATATATGTACATTTTGACCTGAGCAAGAGTTATGTGAGCTCATGAATGAGCTAGCGGCATAGAAGATAGGGGAGGAGTCAAGTCTGACTACACCTAGGAGAGTTTGTCAATGGTGTCCTGCTGTGGGTTGGTATGCTTTCCAGGGAAAGGCAATAAATGTCCTTATCTGTCAAGAGCTGTGTTAATCAGCATATAACCCCCAGAGAAGGTACCTAGTATAAAGAGGTCACCTCTATAGAAGCACACGTGCACAAAACAAATAAACCAGCACAGATACCATTCCTTTTGCTCCATTTCACTGAGATGAAAGGGCAACTGGGGACAGAAGGCATCTTGGGAGTTGTCTTTGGGGAAAACAACTTTTTGCTGTGATCAAAGGTGATACTTCTTCCCTGGAAATGTCAGTGCGAGCAAGAGAAGATTTTAATTAGCCTAGGTGCTATTATGAACAACAGTAGCTAATATTTATTGAGTGTATAATATGGTTTATGGTCTATGTGACCTGTGCCACATGCATAATCTCATGCATTCCATGGAAGGACAAGGTGAAGGGAACACACCCAAGTAAGCCCTTCTACAGAAAAGGAAACAGAAGCACAAGAAAGAAACAGAACTTGCCCGGGATTGACATCTCAGGGAGATGGCAGACCTACAACTGTAAACACGGAATGTTAGAGCCTTAGGCCTATAAGAGATAACATCCTTGAGCTCACAATGCCTTTATGCTATCCCCTATAACTGGATACACAGCAGTATAATTCCTTCCACCTGTACTTAATCGCATGAACAATTGGAATTTACTGTTGTTAAACATATCCTTAAATATACAAAATGACCCAAAAAGCAGGCAAGTAATTATTTAAATCAAAAGCCTTAAGACATTGTTGGGACTAATAACACCATGGAAGTTTCATGATAACATTTGTCTTCAAGTATGTAGGAGTTTTTAATAAAATAAAGAAAGATGCATGAGGAATTTGAGCTGAGATAGTGGAGATTTCCGAGGCATAGCTGTAAATTGGATCAAGCTGAAGACTTAAAACATCGATGAAGTTCAGAACACATTTTACAAATGACAGGATATCTGGCCTCAAGTATGGAATGGTATAGAACATAGCTTAAAGAAGATAGATTCCTTGTTTGTTTGTTTGCTTGTTTAAGTGTCAACACTTCCAACCTACAGAAAAGACATGAAAACTCCTGCTAACTTGAGGGTTGGCAGATGATTTTTTTTTCTCCTGCTGTCTGTGGTTTCCATGTCAGCACAGACATACTTACACTATAAAGCAGACAGATTGATTATTTCCTGATAAGGCAGCTTCGGTGTGGTCTGATGAAAAACTGGCCAAAGCAGCCATATGCTTAGCTGCCCTTCCATCACTCTTGCTACCTACTCTCTCCTAATCAGTTTAAGGTGTAGGTCTAACACCTAATTCTTAAGGTTTGCAAGACTCACACAGGTCTGTAGTTCCTGTCATTCTGCTTTCTAGGGGGGAACACTCGTTATTCATTCAGGGACTCTGTGTTTCTCAAACACATGCCACATACTGGTTTACTGGTACGGGTGAGTGGTCACCTCAGTCATAAGGGACTTACAATGTGGCTGAGAGACACTAAAGAGTGATGCCATCACTGAATGCTTGCTGAAAGCTTGGACAGCCTTCATGTATGCCGTCATTTGATCACAGGTAAAGAACTTCTGCCTGACGAATACTTCAGGCTCTCCAGATAAACTAAGTTTTGATCTAGGCTGCAAATAATCAGTAGATGTTCACTGGATAGCTCAAGAGGCAAAAAAGTTCCTAAAGGAGGTGAAGAATGTGGAAACACTGGAAACTCTGGGGAACTGTCAAAAAGAGGTCCAGAACTGACTGTGTGGCAGGGGAAGGAACAAGAGAGATTAGACACCCCTCTACATTTTAACTTGATTCAGCAACCACATTATCAGCCTGTAAACAACAAGAGCAAGAGAGAGATGTGAGGGGTGGACATTTGGTCACCAGTCATAGTGGATATTCACCTGCATGGAACAATATTCTAACAAAAATAATAATGAGAGTCTACTTTTATCTTAAGAGTGTCTCTACTCATGTCAACATAACTAAAGAAACCACAATTTTTCAGAGTTTAGAGGCATAGCTTGCCAATCAAAAATATGACAAAATCCATGCTTTTGTATTTTTCCAAACTCTGAGGCAACAACACAAATCACAAAACTGTCATTACAACTCTCTGGATGTTGTCTTAGACAACTTGTCAACAAAACATGTTTTCTAACACAATTGTGCAGGTAATCAAGCCTTCAAGGTGAAGAAATAAGGAGGCTTTCTCTCCTGCCGATCACAGGGATTTCCAGCCAGAGTCTAAAGCATGTCCTGGCTTTCATTAACCTAGACCTGTGCTTTGAAATTCATTTCTCTACTGACAGCAGCTTCCAAGGATTAATCAAAGTAGACTTAAGATTAGTGAAACATGTCTACTCCCTGACTCTGACTCTCTTCGTTCAACACCCTGGAAGAAGATTTTGGAATTGTGAGAGGAGAATGATATAATTGACTGGCAATGGGCTAGTTAGATATTTAATTATCAGCAGTAAAAAGTTAAACCAAATAGTAGACACATCCTGCATACTTGTTTTTTATTTTTAAGTGTGTTAGTTTTTCACTGAATGTTTATGTGTAGATACAATTTAAATAACTTTTCATGTAGGTGATCCAAATTAACTGGACAGATGTTTGGGTGTTGAAACGTCTACAGGAACAATTAAATTTCTCTTCAACAAAGATATTCTTTTAGAGCTTAACAGCACTTCACAAACCCACTTTTGCCTCAAGCTCTTAATACTATGAATTAGGGAGGACAAAGCTTTCATACACAGTGACTGCAAAGACTCTGGTCCTCAAGGATATTTACAACAATTGACACAAATACAAGATGTATTCATAGCAGGGAAGCCAAACACCTGAATGTTGACCTCAGCTTCCGAATGAAGAATGAAAATAAATACCTAGTCCTCCATACAGAAAGAGAGAGAGAGAGAGAGAGAGAGAGAGAGAGAGAGAGAGAGAGAGAGAGTGTTCACATCTATGTGCATGCTTTGGGAACCAGAATAGAACATCAGATGGAGTCATGGACAATTGTGCACTGCTGTGTCAGTGCTAGGAACTGAACCTGGGTCCTCTGTAAGAGCAGCAAGTACTCTTTAAGCCTTCTCTCTACCTCTAAAACACCTTAATTCTAATCTGTAACCCAGTGTGCAAGCATAGCTCAGTAATAGAGTGCTTACCTCCTAGACTGCATAGTGTCCTGGGTATGATCTCCAGTACAGAGGAAACAAAGACACAGCCAGAAAAATTGACTGCATCAGCTTTAATGTAATGTTTAAATAGCTACTCTCAAAATGCTTTCCCTTTCATTATCTATCTTGAACTCCCCTGAATGTCATGAAATAGGCAACTGTGGTGATGTCCACTTGAGACATGAAAAATTAGTCTTGGATTTCTTTTCTCAGGATACTGCCTCAAGGAAATAGCAGCCATTTTAGAATTCTGTTAGCTGCATTCCTAGTTCAGTGTCAATGTCATCACCTCCAAAGACTTCCCAGTTCTCCAAACTGCTAGACTCTTTCCCTCCTTTAATCAGTATAAAGAATCTATGGACATTATGATCACAGTTTATCTTACTCTACTATGATTATCTGAATACTTGTTTCTCCTGTCTCTTTGCTAACAAAAATACAGTTATACTTAGAGTAAGACTTTGTAGTAAGTATTCACCAGGTGTATCTTTAATATACCTTACTTTAGTGTTTGCTTGTTGCAAACTGGACACTCCATGCTCACTGGGATCTGTGCTATGTAGCTCTCCAGAAAACATCTGAGACAACTAAGTTGAGAAGAGAAAAATTGCATTTTAGCTTATGGTTTTGAAGGTTCCAGTCCATGGCCTGTTCCTCTCATTGGCTGCGATGAGGTGTAAAATCATGACAGAAGAGAACAGCCACACAGAATCACCTCAATCATGATCCAGGAGCAGAAAGGAGAGGATGCCTTTAATGACTTATGAATATCCACTTCAAATTCAAAGCACTAAACTGAGGACTAAGTTTTTAGCACATAAGTATTTAAGGCATATTCAAGATCTATACTGTAGCAATATGTATCTTTTCTTCTTGTCACTCATTCCTTTGAGGCTCTTGTCAAAGTTTCATCCAAAGGAATCTGTATGGAGATGGGCACTAGTATGTCTATGGTGAGACAGTTAAGGGCACATTCAATTTATAATATGTGTATAATCTTGTAGCTGTCTACTGAAAGGAGACAACTTGTTGAATCTAGACAGAAGTCGAGCCACAATATAGAAGGAATTTGGGATATTAAATGACTGATGGGTAAAAGCTATTACCCCTCCAACTTTTTCACCCTACATCAACATGCAGTTGAACTGTTCTATTTAAGCAACAAATAAACAACTCTTATTTTGTTAAACCACCAAAATTTGTAAGTTGTTTATTATTGCTGTAGCCTATCAAGTTTAATACAACATTCCATTATAAGCATCTAATATTTACAAAGGAGTAATATTCAATAGACTTTAAAATAGGGTCCATTATAAAGAGATTTTAATAAGTTATTCTAAATTGCTGATTCTGAGAATACATCTAATGGGGGAAAACACAGAAACACAATGCTACACTTTCAAACAAAGGCATAATCACAGTTTTTATAATCAATTGAATTTTCTATCATAAAAAGCTTCAGGTCATGAGAGATAAATTATATGAAGCACATATTGTAATATGAAACTTGTATCAGGATATTCAGGACATACTAATAAGTAAAGCATGGATAGACAAACCTAATTTAAGTTAGTCCTGCTGAGTCATTCAAGATAGCTATCTATTCAAACTGAATATAATCCATTAGCATCAAAATAACAAAGTCTCTTAAATTTAGAGGAATTTAGTTCTGTTATGAGTTTTATCAGCATGATACGAGGCTAATATTCATTTATCAAACAGTAAGGGCATTGTTTTGCACTCAAATAATTATCAGTTAATGAAGCTCAAAAAAAAATTAGAGTCCCTCACATGCAGATTGAATTATTCTTTCTATGGAGCTTACCCTAATATTCCTTAATACCTAAAATGTCCCCATTGTGAATGAGGTCAGCTTATGTAAGCTCAAAAACAATAGGATATTTTGCCCTTTCAGCAAAATAGCAAGAAAATTAAAGCTCATTCACATAATTCAAAAACTGAGTCTAAAATTCCATTTGCATAGTTGCCTTTTTAGTTTCACTTTTAGTGAAACTATTTTATCAGATAACATCTGGTGTCCTTTCAAAATAAAATTGATTGTAAAAAATCAACCCATTTTATAGAGGAGAAATTTGAGCGTTCAGTAGGAGCCATACTGAATTTGCTCATGGACACAGATATGCTCACCAAATCCCATTTGATGCTGTTATCCATGGGTATTTTGGTTCCTGCTTCATTATATTAACACAGGAGATGGAGAGGTAGCCTTTATTTTAAGTTGGAGTAGTTACTATGCACTAGGGCACATCCTTTTTGTGTTTGCAAAAAAAAAAAAAAAAAAAAAAGGTTTTTCTTTTTGCACACTCAATGCAATTGCACTTGCACAAGAAAGCACAAAGCAATAGATATATAATTTTAGAAAGCCCTTGGAAGTTTTGAGAATCTGAGAGACTCAAGGAGAAGGGTGCTGATAGGGGCATCGACTTCATGAGGAGTTGGAGAAGACTGTACCTTCATCTTATCTTTCTTTCATCTCTCCAGGGAACTTTGCCTATGTAGGCTGTGTCTACTGAAATCTTCAGAATAGTTTTGTTTTGTCTCATTATACATACAGTAAAATACTCCAGAGAAAAGAGTCTTACAGAGATGTAGCAGCCTGCTGGAATGAATGAAATAGCCAAATCTTCCCTGTGATACTGTTGTTGGGAGCACCAGACGGTGAGCCTGTGGTTAGCATAATCAACCATCCTCCTGGAAGGCTGATTATAGTAACAGTCCAAATCCCCAGTGAAAGGCGCACAACCTAGTAAAATGTTCCATGATAGAAATGTCTACATAATGTATAACTGAAATACTCTGTGCTTCTCTATCATTAAGATTCTCTAGTTTTCTCTTTCCAGAAGGATCGTATTTTCTAAGTTTTTAAAACTCATCTTTATCTAACAAGAACTATTATATATGAAGGGGAAAGATTATATATGAGAATGGAGATTAGCAGGGTCATGGATAATATGTTCTTGGTGTCTTAATTGAATACAAGATTACTGTTTTCCCCCAGCATGTCTGGACAAATTAACTTTGAACTCTCTAACCATAATCTGGAATCCACAATATGACAGTAACTTGTGGATGGATAGTATTCCTAGACACATCCAATTTATAGACATACCTACTCATCATTGAAGATACCTTGGTTTAAAGAATAACAACTGTGAGGTGGGCTACAGTGGCACATGCTTTTAGTCTCAGCACTTGAGATGCAGATCTCAAAGTTAGAGGCCAGCTTGTTCTATAGAGTGCATTCTAAGACAGCCAAGGTTATACAGTGAAACTTTATTTTTAAAACTTTATTTTTAAAAGTTGAGTTTGTTGGGCTGGACAGATAGCTCAGTGGTTAAGAGCACTAACTGCTCTTCCAGAGGTTCTGAGTTCAATTCCCAGCAACCACATTGTGGCTCACAACCATCTGTAATGGGATCCGATGCCGTCTTCTGGTGTGTCTGAAGACAGCAACAGTGTACTCATATACATTAAATGAATAAATAAATCTTTTTTTTTTTAAAAAGTTGAGTTTCTTGATAGTTTGTGATAATGAAGGAGGAAGACAAGGTGGAAGCCCATTTCATTCTCAAATAGAACTTTGTATTTGTTGCTGTTTCCTGAATGGTATACCCCTTGCAGTAACAGGATCAATCACAAGCACCCAAAGTCTGAGGAAAAAAAATTTTTTTCCTTGTTCTAATTAGAAATAAAATAAAACAAAAGTTGCTTTGTGCATGTATGGCTTAGGGTTTACTTCCTTGAGCCCTAGGGAAACAACTCCCTCACATGTGAGTAGGCTTTGGAAAGAAATAATGCATTCTATTTAAAACTCCAGATAGGGTTTTGGCTCATCCTCTTGTGTTCTGCAAGATGGACCATATGTGAAATTTGAATGGAGATTATAGTGCTTCAATTTAGTAAGATTAAGGTGTGATTAGATTGGCTATTTAGTAATTTCATATGTTCTCCATTAGAGGAAGTCAGTATTTATGAAATTCTCAGTCATTTTTAAACGGCATACTAAAGTAGAAAAATGCTTACATCTAAGAAATTAGATGCTTAACGTTTATGAGTTTATACTTACTAGTCTGTTATTCCTTAACATACAATATTCCAATATTTTATTTAAAACAATCGAAGTTACAGTCTATATGTATGTCCTTAATTTCAACTTTCTAATTGCTGTTTTCTTTTGTGTGTACTTTGATATGTGAGCAGGTATATAGTTTACATGTGTTTGTGCATTTGAAGGGCAGGAAACAATCAAGTGTTATTTCTCAGGCTTTATCTATGTTTTTTGAGATATGGACTGTCATTGCCCTGATGGTCACCTATTAGGCTAGAAAGGCTGACCAGTGAGCCCCAGGGATGTGCCTGTTGCTTACTCCTCAGTATTGGGTATTACAAGTATATGTTCCCTGACCTCAACCCCTGGCAGTTTTATATGAATGCTGGGGTCAAACACAGGTTTTAATGTTTGCATGAAAAATACATTGTATTAACTATCGTCCTGAGCTTCTAGCCTTGTTCGATTAAGATGTTACACAGCCACTCTGTATTCAGAAGTGGATAAATCTATACAACTTTTGAAAGACCGGAAGAGAGATAGGCAACTAATACACTGAGAAATTTGTACTTACTATCTTCCTAAAAGTTCAGGCCATCATAGAGAGATTATGGTTTCTGCTGAGTACCACTGTCCTTTAAGATATTAATTTCTTTAAAAGCAGCAACAAATTGTAGGCAAACACTGTCTGGAGGTGATTTTGTGTTACACTAGTTTCCTGGGGAACACCTAGGCACATCTTTATATTAACATATGAGATTCACTGATAAAGACAAATGATTTTCTTTAAACAATTGCATTCCGTCTCTACTTTACGTGAACATATACCATGTTTAATCTTGGAGACCCCATTATGATTCCTTAGGATACTAGTATTCAAGGAACGCAATTTGACAAAACCAATTGTACTGAAAATACATGGGGCTTTAGAGTGTGTTTCAATTTCCCACTGTTGACACTTGCTAGCTCCCTGACTTAGGACAAGTTGCCTAACCTCTCTGAAACTTATTCTCATCTCAATAAATTCCACTGACATTTATTGACTATATGGTGTTTTAGGGACATATTTTCTAGCTAGGCTCAAAGAGCACCACAGTAAACAAAACAGACAGGTATCATCCCTTGTAGTTTAGGGTCAAGATGAAGAGAGGATGATTAAACAGTACAAGTATAATTAGGGTTGATGAGCACAAGAAAGGAAAAAAACACAGAGGAGGTAGCCACACACACACACACACACACACACACACACACACACACACACAAGATACAGCTAAGCAAAACATGGCAGCAATGACAGCAGAGCGTTATAGAAAGAGAAAGAAACAGGAGGAAAGAGTGGCTGTGAATGTAAACTTCCTGAAAAAAAAAGAAAAGGAAAGCCTCACCTTCCTGCAATAGAGGGAACATGAATATCAAACACATCATGCTGCACGCTTCTCAGTCCTGTAGAAAGGCCTGAGATGCCTTTGGTGTTGCAGAAGCTCAGTTGGGTCTGCACTGTGTTACAGTTGAGAGTGGGGCTATCACAGTGAAAGCAGAGATCTTTCTTGCTGGCCAGTCCTATATGCACAGTTTCTAAACACACCATATGCTAAAGTTTACAGCATTTCCTAATTCCTGTTGGTAAAGCAGCATCCATAGAAATGGGAAGCCAATTGAAAGATCATTTCTGGAGCAGATGCATTTTAGATTCCTCCGGCACACACCTGAGCCGTTAAGTCATAATTCATCTGGTTTGACAAAAGATTTAAAACTTGGAAATGAGCTTGCCACAGAGAAGTTACTGAAGGAGAATTTCATGCCCCTCATGAAACCCAGGTCCAGCTGTCTAGAGATTTCCACAAGTCTAGACTGACTATCAGCACAATTCTGTGCCTTTTGTACAGCTTTTAAATGGTTACCCATTGAGACTATTCAAATGTCAAATGGATTAGACCCAGGATTGATTTTAGAAACAGAGCTTCCCTCTCTACCTGCAGCCCTCTCTAGTGATGGGGAGAGGACTCCTGTGAGCTTACCATATGGATGTGAACCTCCATCACCTCAAATGCTTAGATTCCAGTGTGCTCAGCTTTCTGAAAAGAACTGAAATGTGGAGGGCTCAGGGACATAGACTAAATGACTGTAGACTAATTCAAGAGAACCTTCTAGAAAGACAATATTGATTTTAAGCATTTGAACATGTTACCTTTCTAAAGTTAAAGTCATGGCTTTGAAACAAACAACCCGATTTTGTCAAAACATACATTCCATGCAAAGTGAAAGATTGTGACGGATATTGCATAGTAAAACTTAAAAGACTGAATGCTTTTGTTTCTCAAAAATTCCTTTGAGGAAATTCCACTTCCCAATGAAAGAGCCTTAGAACATGGATCCTCTAGGGAAGAACTAGGACATCAGAGTAGAACTCTATGTTCAGATTAGTAGCTTAGAAGATAAGAAATGGAAATCTCTCTCTCTCTCTCTCTCTTTCTCTGTGTCTACAAAACTCTCTCTCTCTCTCTCTCTCTCTCTCTCTCTCTCTCTCTCTCTCTCTCTCTCTCTCCAACCGCTACATGAGGTAGTAATGAGAAGATGGCTTCCTGCCAATCATTATGAGAACCCTCATTGATTACACATGTCTGATAGATAGCTGATATCTGATATAGATATCTGATAGATAGTCTGATTCTGAGTTTTTTAGAATCCTCCAGAATTAGAAAAAAAATGTCTTGTTTAAAGTACACACTTTGGGCTTTTTGATAGATGAACCTGAGAAAGATCAACATATAAACATCCAGGGGCATCCTGGGTAATGAGGAACCAGACAACATTGATATGAAATATTAACAGTGGTCACTCGGAATGGACAGTAGGGGTTGGGATGAAGAGGGACTTTTAGGTAGCAATAGTGTGATGTTTGGTTAAGTGCTGTTTCCTGTCCTAGATTCTGTTTACAAGGATCCATTTACAAAATGACCTTATGTGTGTGCCTATTAAAAATATGCACAACGGGATGTGTGGCAGATTCACTTTTATTCCTGGAACTTTTTTCTTTCCTTAATGTGCATCATATGTGACTAGTGAAAATGATAACTTACAGAGCTCAACTAATTTGTTGCCTAGCAGCTCCCATCATTTTGAGTTTGTAAGGCAAAACTTTATTGGTTACCCAATACTAAATTGTTAGCCTTGAAATGATCTCATATGGGTTCTTATACAGACAGGAAACATTATATATACTGATAAGTTTGTATATATGTATTTAGAACACACACACACACACACACACAGCTTCAATTAAAGAAAATGACACCATGAATTTGAGACAGAGAAAAAGGTTTTAGTATGTGCTTGGTGGAGTACAGTGGAAAGCATAGGATAGAAAAGAAGGAAAGGGAGAATGATGTGAGTATAATTTTTAAAATAAAATTATTGTAGTAAATGAGATTTAGACCCAGTAACTCTGTCTCTATGAGGAGTGTTGACAAGCTTGTCCTTGCACAGGTCCTGTGTCTGCAAACACAGCTGCTATGAACTCATACATGAATGATCCTGTCATGTCCAGAGGATTTTATATATATATATATAAAAAGTCTTCCCAGAGCTCTGGCTCTTGAAATATTTCCTTCCCTCTTGTATTCAGTTCCCTGAGACTTGGTGGGAGAGCGTACATATCAGACATGTTCCAGTTAGGCCCAAGCATTTTACAGTCAGTTATTCCCAGCACCTTGGCCATATAAGTCTCTTTCTTAACTGTCACATTTGCATAAAGCCTCCTCTTTGATGAGAAATATGTCTTGCACCAATTTATGGGTATACATAATATTATTTAGGAGGCAGCTTGTACCATGTTCCTAGCTAAAGTTATTGACAGTTGACCACTAGAGAAAGGGAGTCAGTTTTCTTTAGGGTCATTGTTCATATTAGGGTTTCCACTCTCCAGCAGATAGTCACCTATATCTGTGCACAATGGGTATCCCTAATTGAACTTAGTAGGTTAAAGGAGAAAGATTGGGAGAAAGAGGATATGAATAGGGAGGAAAGAGGAGGAGGAAGGAGTGAGAAAGATGGGGAGGATGAAAGGGGAAGGGAGGAGGAAGAGGAGGACACGACATTGGGAAGAAATATGAAAGGAGATGAAAGGAGGATCACGGAGTGGAGATGATCTAAATATGTTTTATTCATGCATGAAATGAACAAGAATAAATGCAAGTTTTACAACGTACAGATGAAAACAGCAACAGGAAGGTTTTGGTGCTAATGAAATGAAACACAGATTGCAACAAGTTTGTCTGCAAATCAAGCTGAACAACCTTGTTTGGAAGGTTTTTTATCTTAATTTCTAAGTAGTCATCCCACAATGAAGCTGATGGGCTGTCAAATGATCACACGCAGGAGCAACCACACACCCAGACGTTCATTCATCTTCTTCCCTCAGGCATCCCTTATTGTTCCCGATGTGGCATGAAGGGGAAGAGTGAGGGATCTGAAAATTCTGATTTTCACATAACTTCAGTTATAAAAATTCCTAGATTTTCTCATGACCACTCTCATAGCTTGTACAGTAGTTTCTTTTCACACCCTTGTAGTCTTCTAGAACTGGGATGAGGCCCATGTAAGAGTACCAGTGGAAAGTGTAAGTCATTAGCTTATGAGCAGTACAGGGATCTCTGTGTGAGAGGGATTATTAATAAATAAGCTACCTTCACTTCATTTTGATTTTTATCTCTCTTAGAACCATATAGCCTTCCCCCCTCCCTTTTTTTTGGTCTTTGGTAAACAGAGGCTTTATGAAACCTAAACACTGAAGAACACTCTCAGGGTGGAAGGCATGCATTGTACTGTGTAAAAGAGACCACTGGAGCTACTGTATAAGATATTTTTCCTACTGTAACTGATTGCCAAATTATCACAGCGTCAAAGGCATGAGAGTCTACAAAACGGCTTTATTAACTCAGAATGCTGGCTTATTATGAATCACAGTGGCATGAAAACAAATGGTAATGCTTGGTTCACAAAAAAGATGTGTGGGCTTGCTGGAGTTAGAGGCAACGCAGTAGTCACATATTAGCTACCGATTTTACCACTCGCTCTGCTCTCTCTTTGATTTTAGGCTTTCACATATTACATAATGTACAAGCAACCTAAACATTTCAGAGATACCAAGTGGTGTCGAGTCAAACCATTTGGAATCACAATTCTGTTAGCGCAGGCAATATTTTTAGTTGTCATTTTATTCTGAATAAGGGCTTGTCAGGACCAGGCGTGTAACCAGGGAAGCTTAGTTTATTCTCTTAAGTTTTCTAGTGTGGGAGAATAACCTGCCGGGAGTCACATCTTTACACACCAATACCCATAATGCTTTTCTAGCTAACTGCCATTCACAAGCAATGGGATGGCCTAACCTCTTGCATTTTAATGAAAGGTTTGCATGCACTAGCAAAGGTTACCATCTGACTTGAAGACTGAGATAGTAGGCTGTTAGGAGCAAAACTAACCAAAGGTGAGAGGACTTTTAGAGATCCCATGGCGCATTTCTGTTACATATTGGGCATTGGTAGGGACAGCTATAAAGACATGCATCTTTTCTCCCTGAAATCCTGTACACAATCCAAAGTAAGGCCAAATTGGAGGTGTAGGAATGAATAGCCATTACCTTTTACAGAACCATGTACCAAGACTGCTATTTTACTGGAACATGGGTACAATAAATGCCTACATTGCCAAAGCAGAGGTTTTCAGTAATTTTAATTGAGAAATCTCGGGTATGTCTAAAATATATGCATATTTTTTCTTTATAAGTCACATCCTCCAGAAATATATAAATAGACTGCTAGCAAATTAATAAAGGCACATGTTATTTTTATTCCTTAGCAACTAGACAAAACCTACTTGTCCTTTCCCATCACTTGCCTACTAACCAGACATGTAAAAGTCATAAAATTAAAGTATTATGCTATAACTATTTGCATTCACACTCAGGAGTGACACTGGTAGTAGTTATTACAAAACAGAGCACAGGGAACCACTTACTGGTAAAGAGGATGTTAGAAGGCCAGCACCACTCATCTTGATATGTTACATGGTACTATAAACCCTCTGCCGATTTCTGATGCCCCTGCTTTCCAAAGAGAATGAACAAGAGGCACTATCTATCAATAGCAGAGATAGATTTAAAGAGATACCTCTGAGTTAGTTGGCTTGGTTTTCTTTCATGTTTCTAAATTATTCTTAAAATTCCACACTTACTTGGGGAAACGGCCCAGTTCTTAGTGTATGGAGTTTTGTGCCTGCAATTCCTTTTAAAAATCACTAGAATTCAATCATTGGGGCACATGTCTTTAATCTTAACACAGAAAAGTCAGAGGCAGGCAGATCTCCTTGAGTTCAAGGCCAACTTGGTCTACAAAGAGAGTTCCTACAAAGCCTACAAAGCTACATGGAAATGCCTTGTCTCAAAAATCATTATAGTCCTGGAATCATGTTTCTGGCAACGGTTGCAGACTGGAAGTTCAACTCCACTTTCTGCTTTTCCTTGCTCTGAGTAGTAAATACCTACTGGTTTCTTTGAAAGAGAGCCCAGGGTGAGTATTCAGCATGCTCCCCTACCTTCATGGATCCTGGACTTTTTCAATCATAAGTACATGAAAGTTTTCTTCATATACTTATGATTGAATGTGATATGTAGGACAGGAATGTGATATGTAGTCCAGGTTGGGTAGACTCCAGCCTCTGCTGTCACAGTGCTTGTATGATAGGCATGAACTAACATATCCAGATCAGAAGCATGAAGTTTTAAATAAATTTATTAGTAATATTTTACCTCAGCAGATATTTCTTTGGCAGCAGGAATATGGAATTTCTTATCAAAAAAATGTTGGATATAAGACCCAACAGAACCTGTGTTGGCAAGGTCTGATCTGTAAAGAACAAAACATTTTTGTATAGTACAAGATGGCAGGTGACAGATTAAATGAGCATTTTTTTTTGTTTTATCTTTTATACTGCTCTCTACAATAGAACAGAAGCCATGTACACCTTGATAAATTCTTGATGTTAGATCCACAAAATTGACCCCTCATGTAACAAATTCTCTTTGACACTTCATCAGCAGTATCAAAGCAGAATATGACATATGTTTTGCTCTCAAGGAAGTTATTATATAATTAGGTTCATCCAATGAGAGACCATGAAAGAAAGATTACAAGGCAATCTGCATGACTTCTATGCTTTTGTAAAGCAAGCGGGGTTGGAATAATTAAGGGAAATAGCTTGACTCCACCGAACACTTTCTGCCTTCCGGTCCTTCTTTTGACTATTTCACATATCATAATTTGTTTGTTCTTTAGAGGACATACATAAATTACATTCTTATATTCTCCTACCTTAGAAAGCAGCAAATCAAGAACTGATAAATACAACAAGGCACAGTTTATACTGCCAGAAAATGACACAATGGTGAAACAGCAAAGAAGGACCAGTTTGAGTGCAATTGTGGATTGGAGCTAGCAGGCATTTTAATCTTGAAGAAATTTCCCAATGGTAGCTTAAGTGTTTTCTATTCTTTCTGGAAACATCTGATCTGTCACTGGTTTATCAGAGTGAGACATTTTTATTCACTATCAATTGAGATAATGTTCCAACTGTGTTTGATTTTAATTTTAAAAGCTGTATTTCTCAATACTGTGGAAATTTGAAATCCTTTGTGTTTTGAATCATCTCCTTCATTCACATGCCCCATTCATGCCAAGTTTGCATAATTGAGCAAAGCAATAGAGAGGTGTCATCAATGCTATAAATACCTGTGAGGTTCAGGACCCACCAGTGAACTATAAAAGGGTAAATATTTTTAGCCCATGGAAAAGATTTTCAACTTTTAAAATACATGTTCTAAGATAAATGTCATTGGTTAAATCGCTTCAATAAATGTACTTTCTACAAAGAAAAGCCAGATCCTTTAACCCACATGTACAAGAACAGAGTCATTTGTCATCTTTATCATTTAGCGTTTGATCAATTGATTATTGACTGACTGCTTCTGGTCTGGACAATATAAGCAGAAATATTCATCTCTAGGAGAAAACCAGTGTTCGGTCTCATTTCAAGCACAAATAGAACTGGTATTTCATTAAACTGAAGGCAGCTCTTATTGATTTTCATATTGGACTAAATTTGTTACCATTTCTACAACAGTGGAGATATTATAAGCTCACAGAAAAAAAACAAGCTTAAGAGTAGGTTCGAAACACATTAGAAACTACTGTGAGTGTCAGGTACATCGGAGAATCACATTAATTGCAACAAAGGTGGCCTTGTATAGTCTTGCTTTTCAGCTTTGTATTAATTGAGTTAGCTGGCCACCTCTTTTAACTCAATGTCAGAATGATCCTTCCATCTCTATTTTTTAAGAAAAAAATTCATGCAGACTCTGAAGTGCTTTCTTTTAAAATCTTAATCGCAGGGAAAATATGTATACATATATATGCATATATGACTATGAGTAGTGGTAGTGTCTGTGCCCTTCAAAGTCATCATGACTTCAAAGTAGTCTAAGCTGTTAATTGTTCCCAAGAGTAAATGAGTTAATTAATCTCTGCAAAGCACGACTCATTAGTTATTTTAGGACCTTTTGGGGGTATGTGCTCATATCCCATACATGGATCCTTATCTTGAACTACTGATGGGCATAATACTTGAGTTTTGCTCTTACAGAACTAGGAAGTAGAAGAGCCATGCTAAGATTGTGCTTTCCTTCAGACACATATAATTCAATGTTGAGGATTGGATCCTAGTTTGACAGACCAGAAAACTTCCTCTTCTTAATAATTTTCATATGAATACAAAACGAGTGCCTGTGTAACAACTTCATGCCGAATTCATACACTGTGACAGAACCCTAACTTGTGCACAGAGAGGTAATTGCACTATGATGCTATTTTAAGTTGGATATGCTGCCCATCATGGCTTAGCTTTTTTAGTTCAGACAAGAGAAGAAACTCATAAAAAAAAAAATTTCTTCCCTATCTATGCGTGCTTCCTTGTGTAGAATAAGAAAAGAAAATCTGCGTCTCACAAGCATGAAAAAGACACCAGAACAACTTGAAAGCATGATAAAGTCTTGTTTCACATTGTGACTGTTTCCTCAACAATGAGGATCCCAACTGTCCCTGCCAGTGGTTCAACATTCAGCTGCACACAGCACAACACATTGGCTTAACTATTAGGCCTCTCAATGGAGCATGCAGAAAAGCCACAGCTAGCACGATGCCTGGATGGCTCTGGCGTTTTTCCTTTTTACTGGGAGCTGCTGAGTGGAAAGAGAAAGAATGGAGATTTATTGGCTTCCCATAGAGTGGAAAACTGCATAGTTCCAAAAGGCTTAAGGTACATTTTTAAAGAAAGAGAAAAGTACTTCCCATTCAACAGTAAGCATTTAGAATTTCAAACATGACTTCTAAGTTGGAAACCTGGCCATGGGCTCACCCTTTCAGACTCTTTCCTTCCCCTGTGCAGGGTTCAATCCTAGGGTCTCACACATGATAGATAAGCATTTGCCCGCTGGGCTATGCCCACAGTCCTAGGTAGCATTTGCAGAAAGAGTGCATCCTAGGTATCTTCACGAGAGAAAACCTGGAATTAGAAAACATTTTATGGCCAGCTGAAGATCTCTTTATTGCTATACTTTAACTTCTCCATAGATATCTGTCTTGTTTAAAGCTGGTACATCATGATTTTCTCCAACTGGAAAAAGCAGTACTCATGACTTGCTTTTATAAGGGCTTTTTAAAATTCATTTTAAAATTGTGTGTGTGTGTGTGTACATGACTGCAATGTGTGTGTGTGTGTGTGTGTGTGTGTGTGTGTGTGTGTGTGTGAGAGAGAGAGAGAGAGAGAGAGAGAGAGAGAGAGAGAGAGAGAGAGAGAGAGTACATGACTGCAGTTGCCAGTGGAGTCCAGAAAAGGATAACCATGCCCTGGATTTAGAGATATAGGCAGATCTGAGGTACCTGACATAGATCTAAGGATCCCAGCATGTATCTTCTGTAAGCATAAAATTGTGCTTTTAACCACTGAGATATCCAACCACTACCCTGATTTTTTCTTCTTCCTATTTTTAATTCATCACTGTTTGGCAGGAATCTCCAAGATTGCCTTTTTTATTCTCTGCTTTCCAAATATGCTTTTTAGAAATTTCCAATACCCAATGATATCAACTATAGAAGGGTCTTAATAAAATAAAATTTAAATCTACAGATACAGTGAGAAAATCCAGGAGAGACTCTAAGGGTATTTTTATTGTACTACTGGTTCAAGTACCTGATGCAGGTTGAGTTTTTATAAAGTGGGTTTGGGGGAAAGATTGCTACCAATTTCATAAGACTTTTGTGATGATTACATGAAATAATGCCTATAAATGGCCACATTCACCCAATCATTTCCTTGAAATGAAATTTTAATCATAATATGAATGCCTATTATATTAAACATAATTGTGCTTGCAGCCATCTCTGAAAACAAACTCTTTACATTATCTAGGCTCCACATTGAAATCTTATGAGAAGCTTTATAGGATTAGCCCTGAATTTCACCAATGTGAGTTAGTATTTCACCTAAGCCTCACATGAGACATAAGGCCTCGTGTGTGTTACTTAACCTCTGTGTGTCTTAGACTCCTCATCTGCCTGAGACAGACATGATTATTCTTTAACTGTTGCTGTACAAGGCTTTAGAGTTATGGCTTGTATAAGCCCCTTGTAGGCATCAACTGTTACAAGAACTCAAATTCAAATCAGCAACATGTGAGTCTGTAAAAACTCCATTCTGGCCTTTTAGATGTGTTTGGAAAAACAAAATGGCATTGTAATTTTAAATGTTCTTGCTCCTAAGCTTAGATATTTAAGATTCTTTTTAACAGTGATTCTTTTGTTCACTTGCTATAATACTGGTGTGTGTTGTCCACTTGAAAAGAAGCATGTTGACAATGATAGCAATACAAGTGGAAACTAAGATTGTCCCAAAAAATTCAAATATATATACACACATAAATACATTTATATATGTATTTGTATATACATATATAAACATACACAAACACATACATATACACACATATATATCACTATAAAAAGAGAATATAAATGTCAGAAAATAATAGCGCTTAGACTGTATAGTAAGTAATGCCCTTCAAAGAGATTCACATCATTTTGTATATTTTAAAATCCTCTCTCTTCTGTATTTTTTTTTTTAATTTAGGCTTTTATAATAATGGCATTCATAGCAAGATAAGTGATTGCTAATTTAGAAATTTGTAATATCCACTAAGTATAATATATGAGGATCTTTTTCTGTCTTCCTTTCCTTCATTACCTAAACTTTTCTAATGTCAGGATAAACTGCCATGAATATCATGTGTTCACTTATCCCTCCTCCCCCAAATTTTGTGCCTCCTACTGCTCTTTGGTTGGTTCCTTTTCTTCCTGTAGTTAACCCCTACTTCTGCTTTCTTATGAGAAATATTCAATTACACTCTTTCCCCCCTACTTAACATCTTATTTTTTCTTTCATGAATCCCTTTCTAGTTTTATGACCTATACACATTAATATGCACACATATGTTCACACATATCTACGACTTTAAATATAGATTTCACATATAAGAGAAGGCATACAGTAGTTTCAGTATAGTTTTTCTGACAATTTCCAGTTCTATTCATTTTCTTCCATATGTCATGATTTAATTTTCCTTTGCAGCTGCTTAAATTCCCATTATGTGCATACCATACTTTCTTTACCATTCATCCACTGGTAGAGATATAATGTGATTACATTTCTTGATTATTAATACTACATTAATAAACATCAATGAAATGTTTTATTCCTTCCCTTCCTCTCTCCTTTTAGTAAAACACTGTGCCATGGACTTCATTGTGCATTCAAATTACAACCATAAACAAAATGCAATACTTAGCTTCCAGATACAAGTCATAGAGAAGAGATTGATAGACAAATTAATATGGCTACAGTCAATACAATTGAAATAAAGGCTATCAGAATAAAAGGTAAAAATGAAGATGCGATATCCTGGAAAGGAACAATGTTTAAGAGGAGGTTATTGAATCAAGGTTTCAAAATAATTAGAGCATAGAAGAAAGACATAAAGTAGCACATAAGTGCTTAGTGCCTGTGTCTGTAATCCTAGTACTTTAGATTTGAAGCAGGAAAGCAAGTTTAAGGTCATGTATAGCTTCACGGTAAATACAAAGCCAAACTGGGCTACATGAGATGAGATTCCAAAAATATTCTCAATAAATGAAGAGAAGTAGATGAAGAAGAAGAGGGGGAGAGGGAGGAAGAAGAGGACTGGGAGAGGAGAAAGATGGAAAGGGAATGCCTACCTGGCTAGATCTATACAGAACACTGACAGTCGGGACTTTTATGTAAAAATACTAGGTGATAGTGGAAAATGACTTAAACTCAGAAGACAGAAAACACAGGTATTATCACTTTGCTAAGGGTATCTAATCTCCTGACATTGTGATATGACATTACAATCTACAAATATATTGGGTTGCATTCACAGCTTTTCTAGGATGCTGGGGCCCAGAAGCCACATGTGTTATACACCTGAATATTATGCTTTCAGCATTAGCTCGATACAAATTAGGCAATATGCAAATCTCTTTAAAATTTTTGCATAACATTATATAGAAGGAAAATCAATAGATAACATTTTAAAAGTATATACTTCCAGATACAACATTCACCATGTTCTTGACTGGAAAATTTAATAGAAAATAATAATTTAAATGGAAGCTTATATCAAATTATTTGTGGGGACTGGATATAGGAATGAATAGGAAAGGAACACAGAAATTCATGATCTAACATGGGAGAGGAAAAACTAAATTATAAGAGCCAGAAGAACAAGAATTTTCCGTGAGAAATGGTAGAGAAGCTGTAGGCATAAAGCCTGTCTGACATGCCTGCTTAAACATGACCTGAAAAAGGATGATGTCCACAGACATGCTAACATGGAAGAGAGAAAGCTAGGCCTCACTTAGACAAAGCACTGCAGGCAAGGAAGGAATCCTAAGAGTGAGCAGGAGAAACAGTCTTGCCTAGAGAAAACCACACTAATTTATAATCCAATACGAATGGTCAGTCCTGAAAGCATTTATATACAAGAAACATTATGAAGACTAATCATGTTGTATTTATATATTTAAGAATATATATAGTACATACACTTACAGATAGTATACAAACATACATTTTACTAAAAATATATGACATATTAACATATATTGATGTTTTATTAATATAACTTATTCATAAGTGTGTATTTATCTGTATGTACATAAATATATATTTATACACATGTACAAAGTACATATGTAGTATATATTTATAACATATAGTTATATTAAAATATAAATTCAATAATAGAATATATTATATATGACCATTGTATATTCATATAAATATATTTGTAATATATTCATTATATATTATATAAATGTATAAATTTATCTATTTATAATAACTAGTATATGAGTATATATTTGTATGCATGTACAATCTCACACACACATACATACATATATATGTGAGTATATATACATACTCACATATATATGTATGTATACATATATATGTATGTATATATATATGTGTGTGTGTGAGATTGCACAAGCATACATATATATATATATATATATATATATATATATATATATGACAACAATTGAACAAAGGACATGGATTTGAAAAATAACATGGATCTTAGAAGGTGGAAAGAACGGCAAAATGATGTAAGTATAATCTCAAACAATAAACAAAGTATTAAAAATGTGAAATATGTATGATTTGAGGCTGAAAGGTGCCACAATGATTAAGAATACTTTTTAACTCTTGCAGAGGACCAAGATTCAATTTCCAGCACATATATGCTGGTGTATAACTATCTACAAGGCCAGTACCAGGGAATCTAATACTTTCTTCTGAATTCCCACATAGTGTACATATGCATACACTCATTCATACACACATAGACATAAAATAAATACATTTATGCAATTCTTTTCAAAAGGAAATAAGTATAATCTAATATCCTAACATGGACACATTCATTCTCATTTAAAAGGAATGAATGTGTTCTACTTTTACTTATACAGAAAAATTAATGGCTCTCCTTCTGTATTTCAGTGATTAAGTTCCCTTGTAAGCCTCTGTATAGAGTTTATCTGTAAAATGGAGATCCCATTCAATCATTCAGGTCACATATACATATAGAACAAACACCATGACCCAGAATATTCATTAATTGAGTTGCATGAGGTATGTCAGCAGATAAAATGGGTAAAAACGCCCTCTTGACTTTTTTAGGCTCCCTCCTTTCTTTGGAATATTCATGGGAAAGTAAGCCACTGTTTTTATTCTGCAAAGACTTCACAAGTTGTCTTAGGACCATGTTTAGGTATTAGGGAAATAGTGGGCCAGAAACAATTGAAGAGAGCCCATAATTTCATGTTTGTTTGTTTTGTTTGTTTCTCTAAACAGAAATCTGCATGTTTGCATTTTTAAACTGCCTCATTTATACTATCTAAATAAAGCACATTATATCTGAATGCCTATGTAAATGTTGGTAACACAAGAGCATTTTAAAAGAAACACATAAACCACTGTGGGAATCATTAATGGACACAGAAGTCATGAAGCCACTTTAAGAAACATAAAGCCAACTCTCAAGTTGTCTAATACTGCACAGAAAACAACATCCTGTAATGTTGTACAATAAATTTAAAGCAGATTTAATGTAGTCTTGCAATTTTAACATGGGTCTTGATATTTTGTGGTGTTTTTTCTTTCTTTTTTTGACACATTAATTGTTCTTCCATACACAAGGAGAATAGAAGCGGCAGTATGCCATATTTATTCAACACGGGGTGAGCCACAGGGGTTGTGGAACATTCTTTCTCCAACACTAGCCAAATTATCTCAGTGCCCAACTTGTAAGAGGCTGCAATAATACTCGATCATTTCAGAGTGCTGGTCGGGTTATGCATCATTTTAACAGCACGGTGGCAGATTGTGATCATCTTCATGTTATAGGAATCTAGAGATAAGTAGAAGGCATGGTGAGACATTTTCATACATCCTCATTCTGCATAGAAGCCTTAAAGAGGTAGTTGGAAACTGTGCCATGCAGGCATGGAATTCTCATTACTTCTAGGAAGGAGGCTTGTCTATGCCAATCAGGGCATTGGTGAAGTAACCATGGTTTTTGGTATTTGCTATGGGTAAGAAAACAATAAAGAAGCACATCTTCCACCCCTGCAAAAGAAGCACAAGGGATAAGTGGATTTGATCCTGGTTTTCTAGGTTTTTAGACAAGAAACTTAATCAAGGCAAGAATAGTATCAACTACTCATACATTTGTTCGCTAGCATGTTACTACAAGCGTGTGGGTACTTAATAAATATTGGCTCACTGAATGATTCAGGAATGTGTGAGTGACAGACATATATCACCAATGTTCAATGAATATTATATTTCACTCCATTGTATAAATGTGGCCCATTAATCTGAGAAGCTGCCTTGTGGCCACTAGAATCCATCTTAAAACATAAGACTTTCCCCTTGTCATCATAATGTATTTGTATGCACCGAACAGCTACTGCTTAACTCCTTGAATGAAAATGACACTCAGCATGTTTATGCGAATTCAACTGCCATCAACATCCAAACATCAAAAAAAAAAAAAAAAAAAAAAAAAAAAAAAAAAAAAAAATCATCAGAGATAATCAGTTCTTTTGGTGAAGATACAAAGCAGTTTGGAAAAACTTAATTGAAAACTGGACACAACTGGATGATGATTGATGATGAATGTGATGGTGATGAATTAATTTATTTCTTAATGAACAGGCTCAGATCCTTCATTTCCTCCCCGAGATTAGCATATTTAAATACAATATGTGATGTTTCTCTATAAGATCTAATCTCTTAAGCACCGTGCCTGCTTCAAAGGCTATTTTAATAATAATTAAAAAAATGGAACAAGAATAATTCTGTGTACTTCGAAGTATCTTGGCTGGAAAGGTGTATCTTTTGGGACAGGATCCTCTGTATTTGTTGAACTAAACTCTGCTAAACCAGTGAATTGGAAACATCACATTCAAATGGTTTCCCAGTGAAAATGGTCCTTCCTTTCCCTTTGTGTACAAATGTACCAGCAACCATCCTAAAGATAACATCCCCTTTTTCTTTTATCAAATCATGAGTGTTTCTGATTTCTGTTTACCTCCACGTGGAACACAGTGTTTGTTCAACAGGAATTTAACTTTTTTACAGTTTAATTAGTTGCACTTCTTTTCCTTGTCATCATGCAGCACCTTAAAAGCAGATGTAGTGATCTGATTTAAATCAAGGTGACCCGGCATGAACAAGGGAGCTGAAGAATAAAGAAGTCAACTCAAGCCATTGGCATTCAAGTCCATTTGTGGGCTTGAGCTGTCCAAGATGGGCCCTGTTGGTGTTTATTTCATTATCATTTAGGGATGGTGTGCAAAGTGTAACCTTCAGGTGAATGGTTTCCCTCATTCAATGGTGTGCAAAGTGTAGTTGTCAGGTGAATAGTTTCCCTCATTCAATTATGATAGGCAGAACCTAAGTCTTTCATTTCTACTCCTTGGGAACTTGGCAAATTCATCCGTGGGTAGCACGCTACACACATTCCCTAAACATTAAGAATGGGAATTACATTAGGTAGAAGCCACACACTACAGCTATCAACAAACCTCTCGACAAGAATAGAAATATATATTAAAATAGAACTTTTCCCATGGGACTTTTATGCTCACCTGGGCCACCAAGCGATCACCTGGGGCAGCATGAATTAACTCTTAGTTAATGGGATTTTTGACCAACCAGAACTTCTGCACCCTCACTATCCGAGACAGTAAGACTTCTATTGTAATAATGGCATTCATAACAAGACATGTTAGCCCATATTGTCAGCTCCATAAATAATTGGGTCCCAGAAGGACTGGCAGAGAGCTTTGGTGATATATAGCTACCAAGAACACTGACAAATTATGATCAGGCTGCCTTTGTTCCAAAAGCAGCCCATCTCAATATAAACTCAGAATGGCAGGGAATTGTGAAGCAGAAAGCACTCCGATAAATGAATCTCCCATCTGTTATAGGGAGTTCCACCCCAGGACAGAGGTCACTGGATAATAATAATGATGATGGGAGAGATAATGTGAATAATGACATCATCATACTATAATAGGTGAACATGCAATAGAGAATACAAATGGTACCCATTGTCAACTTGCCTACACTGAAGGGGCACTTTGTCTTCCTAGAAGATGGACAAATCAAATTTAAACAGCTATTGTTCTGAACAGGGGGCAGAATCTATCATAGGATTTTCAGTCCCCTTGGCATCATGTGGCACAGGCAGCTAAATAAGGGGAAATTGCTAACAAAATATTACTGGAACTTTTAACTTAATATGGACAGGTACAGTGAAAAAATGTTCCAAGTCATAATAAAGAATAACACAGAGAGAGAGAGAGAGAGAGAGAGAGAGAGAGAGAGAGAGAGAGAAACACAGAAACACATATACAATACATATACAGACACATACATATTCACACACACATATACACACATAGAAAGAGAAACATATACATATATATATATATATATATATATATATACATGCATAATGCATATACACACAAGTTTCTATTGACCAGTAACTTGACCTGTTCACATCTGTGTGAAAATATTCAATATGGCTTCTTGGAAGAATAGCAGGGATTATACTGATGAATGTATACTGTGAAAATTATTGTTACTCATGTATAATCTATGAAACTAAAAGTTTTGTTTCAGAAACAAACAAACAAAAAAAACATGAAGTTTTATATTGTTCCAAGTACATCTACCCAGATAATCTCTTCAGATAAGCTGTGGTGGGCTTATGGTGGCTTCAATAAAGAACTTTATCTTCAGACTCTAGGACAATGATTGTTATACAGGGTTATAAATATACAGGGTTTGCAGTTAGAAATAAATTAGGGACCCAATGCAAAGGCCTTGTCATAGACTCTTCAAGTGGAAGTCATATGGCTCCATAGAGGGGGAGACTTGACTAGAGAAGATAAAAGAGATCACATGGCAGAAGCAGACCTGAAGAGACAGTGTCAAAGCCTAGGGACTATGGTGACAAGCAAAATGGATAAAGCAAGGAATGGAATTCTCTGCTGAGCACACAGAGAAAAACCAACATAGCAGCTTTTTGATGTGAGTCTCCCAAGGCTCATCCAGGACTCCCGATTTCCAGAGCTGTACAAGAAATCAATCTGCCACTTAATTCTCTCAACTTGTTAACCAGTGACAAAACCTAACACATTCATGAATTCAGTCCCTTCCTACCCAGGGAAACATACACCAATTTCAAAAGTCATCTCTGCCTTTATTCAGTTTGCAATCTAGATGATGGAATCTCGAGTCTTGTGTCTGCTGGGCACTCAACCCCCGAATTATGGTACAATGCCTCGGCCATTTTTATTAAAGCTTTTGTAGGTGAACATGGCTCAGGAAAGCAAGAGGCTCACAAAAGCAGAGGAAAGCTTACAGAATATTACTCAAAACTAATGAAGCCAGAAGAAAGTCAAAAACCCTCAAAGAACAGAAGGACCACCCACTAGTTTTCAGGTTTAGTTTATAAAATGCCACAGGAATTTTTAACTTAGAAAAGTAAAGAGGTTCCAGGACAGAGACTCTGAGTTTTCCTCTGAGACGGTAGTTCCCGCAGCTAACAGTTAGGACTCAGACAGAATGGGCCTAATGTGTGTGTAAATCCATCCTCACCTACAGTGTGGAGCTTTACTCTTCTGTTCTAAGACAGTAAGAAGAGTACAACCCAGTGTCCTAAGGAAGAAAAAGACACTGGATTGCACACATGTGATCCACCACCAGCAGCACTGTAGCCATTGTGGCTGATTTTATTTTTTCAAAATTAAAAATATTTAATGAGTTGTTTACGTCACGCCCATTTGGGGAAACTAAGCTCTTATTTTAAGTCTGAATAATACAGCTGTTCAGGGTTTTTTTTTTAAATTCCCTAATTTCAATGTGAATACAGCACAGCTGCCCCACGAGCTTCCTTGAAAGGGTAGTATCATCATTGGTCGAAAGTTCGCCTACGTCAGGACATCTCCTCACGGATGGCTCTTTTTAAAAAGAAAGCAAATACACCACTGTTTCATTGGTCTGTACAAATGTCGGTCAACCACTTCTTGCATGTATAAGCTCAGCAGAATGCAGCAAGTGCGAAATGTAAAAGTGTTGAATATATCTGCGGCTATAATTAGTTCTTTTAAAAGCGCAGTGGTCATCCATCCGCACACAGCTTTGTAAGAACCGGCTTAGTTAGCATCAGCTGTACACAAGTTACTCTTGCATGTATAAAGCAGCCATCATCTGACATTTTGTTCTAAAAACTATTTTCAAAATGTCAGCAAGTCTCCAGACGTCGACTCAGTGGTTAGGGCCTACTCAAAATCTGCTACTAGCTATGACGACGACTTTGTGAGTGTGTGTGTGTGTGTGTGTGTGTGTGTGTGTGTGTGTAGTGTGTGTGTTTCCTTCTCAGTGAATATTCATATAGGAAAGGCTTCTTGTTAAGATACTAAAGGAAATGGTAAATACACACACTACACTACACACACACACACACACACACACACACACACTCACACACACAGTAAAAGAGACATGAATTCCAGCCCCAGGAAACATCACACACAGAAGCTGTAAATTTAATTAATTAATCTTAAAAATTAAAAATACATTTTAGAAAATCCTTTTGTGATCTACACTAGTGCAAATTGTGGCTTTTGGATGAAAGCAAACACAATTAGAAAACTCCATAAATTATGGTTCATCTACATGGACCTTACTGCTCAGAAAAACATCTCGTCATAGCTATTTCTCCATGGTATATTCCCTTGCTTGTAGCAAAGGCTCTTTGTGGTCATCTGTAAATAAAAGTTCATTCCCACGTCTGCAGGCACAATAGCACTTCACGGAGTTGAGTCCTGCGACTTCAAAATCAGAGACTGACTGGTTGATGCAGATAAGCTTTCCAATGAGTCACAGGAGCAATACTTATTGAGTCAAAAGTTCTTGATTTCTGCAGTGGAGTTACTAAAGATTCCTCTGTCTACCTATAAATGGGAAATAGACGTCAGGGAAGCCAAACTCTCACATTTCCATGGATACTTCAGGGCTCACCTAAGTCCCTCACCCTTCTTACAGGACATGCTATGCGGTGGAGCACTTAGGCAAGAAGCAGCTCTGTGGAGAGTGGCAGAGTCTGGAGAAACAGAGCAATAGCATCCGGGGTAGTGGGGGGATGCATCTGAATGTTGTGGAAAGGACAAATTTAATAAAAGAGAAGCCATTATCTGAAGGTAAAATTGAAGAAGTACATGAATAGGTCTGTCTCCAGGCAGGGGTTAAAGTTGGTGAGCAAGGTGACAGAGTCTTTCTTTCAAAAGGGTCCTAACAAGGTTACAATTCACCTCAAGGATAAACAGTTATTCTTAGCAGGGGAAAAAAAATCTCACATAAACACACGTACTTAGACTTACAGAGCCAATGTCCCTGTGGGATTTTCTTTCTTTCCCTTTTAAATACTAAGCCTGCTGGTGGAATTCCGCCATGGTAGACTATAAGGAACTGTAGGCAATGTTTCCATTACTTGAGTCTCTCCCAGAGTTTGCCACTTCATGACAATATTTTAACTACTTGTCATTGATAATGATTACATACAAGTGACTGCCCCTCATTAAAATCTTGGCACCAATACACAAATAATTATTGACACAATTAAGCTTTGACATGGTGCCCATTGGATTCTTTTTGTCCTCGGCTATGTATTAGTGCCACATTATTCTTTTTTAAAAAGAGAAAATGATCTGTTTTAATCAGAGCTAGACTCTCTCAAGTTTGTTCACAGTATAAATACAAGGAAATGCTGAATTCCTAAAAATAGCCAGTGCTCTATCCAGTATATTATTAGCATTCATAAAGGGGAAATGAAAAAGCAATGTTCACACACTGAAGGACAGACATCTAATGCAATAAAAAAGAATAATTCAGCCTGAGAGTCTCGAAATAAGAAGTCTGTCATTGCCAATGACTACCAATGAAATGTGTTGATGGTTATTTAAACAACCTGTATGTCTGCACTAACATATAACTGAATATATTATCCAAAACCTGTTTAATTTCATTTCCCAACTTCTTCCTGCTGACAGAGTTATATGTTTGCTAATATAGTCAGTGCATAATTACCCTGGTCAGTATGAATATTTAACAAATGTTGTAAGAGAAGGGATGGCCATTTTTTCTTTCTAAAATAAAAGATCACGAAAAAAATTTTAAAGCCCTACGCAATCATTTTCCATCAAGAAAGATAATACCATCTACTCTCTTCCAAATATAGTTTAGGCCACATCTGCTACAAGAGAGCTTGAAATATTATCATAGAAATGTTTGGATAATTAGCAATTAATTTCCATTGACTAATATACAATAAAAACAGAGCTGCATATGCATGAAGCAAATCATAGTGTATGGTCCCCTTCCCCTTCTCATCACATTTCCACATGGGTAAAAATCTGGTCGGTACAAATTCCAAAGGCAATTTGAATTAACGGGAAAATTCACAAACATGATATAAAAATTGAATAAGGAAGGAACCTATCACCATGTAAATTTGGAGGGGGCTGCTGTGACTTGGTCCTCCCTCTATCCAGTCCTACTTTGTTCTAGTGTCCCCACAATGCATCTGGCTTTAATGCTAAGCATAAGACAGAACTGCCATGACAGTTCTGTCCATCCTTCATCTTTACTAAAGCGAGTGGATAAATATTTGAACAGGATTTCCCATTGTCCACATGTATATATTCTATCTGGTATCATTCTGCCCTTCAGTCACCTCATTCCTACAGAGTCTGGACAGTCATTCTGATATACAACACCTTCATGACAATTCTGTCACCGGGCACACATCATCTGTCTCCTAACCTGCATAAGAGCCCCACAGAAGCATTCATTTCAACAAAAATATCCTAAATCTCCTCCAAATAAATATGTCATCATTGCATGGGTCTCAAGAAACACATGAGATTTGTATTAATATAAATTGATGAGTTCACACTTCTAAGCATGTAAAGTATTAAATTACCTATGAGAGCTGGAGTTGTGGGAGGAAGATAGGTATAGAGGGTGAAAAAGGAACCAGGTGATATTCATAGGGGTATTCAAGGGGAAAGCTGGCTTTGGAACTGTGTTCACACTAGAATTTTTCTACTTCCTGGGTGACTTGAAGCAAATGGCTCAGCCTCTGTAAGTCTCACCTTCTTTAGAAAGACGCAGAATGAATTTACTTTGTAATGCTAGTGTTATAACAAAATATAACAATATACTTAAAGGTGCCTGGCATCTTCTTCTCCTTCCTCACCACTGAGAGTCATACAGCATCAACTATCACAGAAGCATGCAGCTGCATACTTGAAGTCATTACAGGGCTTGGCTTTGAATTTTCATTCTTATATATATTTCTCTGGTTTCAGCAACACTCTTTTGTTCCATTCTTACTTTTTCATTTTTTTCCTCTGCTTTAAATCTTTTGTGAATAGTGGAAGTGATGAATGATACCTTACATGAATTTTATTCAGAATTATAATAACATTTTTCATACGACAAAAATATTATTAGTCAATGATTGACTTTTTCTCAAGAATAAAAGTATTTTCAGTTTAAAAATATATGTCAGAAAATCTCTTAGAATTTATTTTTACAAAATTATTTAATTAAAAAAAACAAAGAAAGGCTATGTCCAGAGATTTATAAATTTACCCATTCAAATTTCAGAGTCTTAATGCCCTAAGGTTCTTTTGATTTTTAGAGTTATGCATGAAATATGAATTATGGTTTATATTCTTTCTCTGTCTTTTTAAAATTTATTAAATATTTTATTTACATTTCAGATATTATCCCCTTTTCCCATACCTCCCAGAAACTCCCTATCCCATCCCCCCTTCTCCTGCTTCTATGAGGATGTGCCCCCACCCAGTCCCACCTCCCCACCCTCAAATTTCCCCACACTGGGGCATCCAGGCTTCACCAACCGAGGACCTCTTCTCCCACCTATGCCCATCCTCCCCTACATATACAGCTAGAGCCATGGGTCCCTCTCTATGTGCTCCCAGACTGGAGGCTTAGACCCTGGGAGCTCTGGTTGGTTGGTATTGTTGCTTTCCACATGGGGCCACAAACCCTTTAATCTCCTTCAGACTTCTCTCCTCCATTGGGAACCCCTTGGTCACAATGGTTAGCTGTGAGCATCCTCCTCTGTGTATGTCAGGCTCTGGCAGACCTTAAGGAGACAGGTATATCAGACTCCTGTTGTTCTATAAAGACTTATAAGGCAACTCAGAAATAAAAGACTTATCTCTTTTAATTGGCATCATTTTCCCTAAATGATTATTTTGCCTAAGAAATGGTGACAGTTGGGTATTGAGAGGCAAAGGCATAAAGCACTGATAAGAAATAGAGAAACTTTGCAAATGAATTGTTATGCTGGTTATAGAAAATATCTTTATATGCTTCCAGTCACCTGATGCTTTTGGTCATGGGAGTGATAGTGAAGATGGTAACACCTGGTGTTGTCCTGATGGAGTCTTGGTAGAACACATGGTAGAGTATCAGAACATGATCCCCTATGGAGTTTTGTCAGGACAATTCTGAATGCTTGCGAAAAATCTCCAAGAGAAGCAGACAAGCACCTTGTGACCTCAGTTTCCTCAAAAACAAGAAATTATTCTTGGAACATTTTCTCATGCCCCTAACAGGTGTACTGGAGAGGAGTGAGGTTACTTTGGATTATCCAAGGAAACTGGCTGTTGTCATCTGTTTATATGCCTCTCTGGAAAATCGTGATTTTGCCTAGTGTGACTTGTTTTTGTGATTGTACACTTTACTATGTCATTCTTCCTAACCCTCAGAATATTAATTGTCTGATGCTCTGAATAAAGTTCGCTATTTCAAAAGACTTTAATTGATGTCACTTTTAGGCTCTATTCTACCAAGTTCCACCATCAGGAAACAGTAGGAGACTTATAAAAGACAATAATCAGTACTTGTATTAGACTATGAACTAACAGCTTATTGTATACAAATTATAGCTATATACCATCTCTGTCCTTCCCAACAAACATGTCAGACCAGCAAACCCAAAGGTAGGTAAAATTCACCCCCTTTCTGAGGATCTGAGCTTCTAAATGACAGGCTGGAGTTAGAATAACGCTTCTTGATTCTTAAAAACAACTGATTGTCTTTTATGTAATTAAACTTTCAGGCACTAGACCTCAAAGCAATACTACTTTGTTACTTTAATTCTGGGTTGCTCCTTAGCCTTTTAGAGAAACTTCTGAGTGTATTTCAAAAATGCTCACAAAACTTTGTCCTCTGATGGTTTGTAGGCGTGTATAATGAGTTTTACTTGTTTTCACATCCAGTACTGACTCTCATCCCTCATCCTTTCCCCCCTGAAATCCATCTCCTGATTTCAGTATATTTGGCTGCAGTATCCTCTTCCTAACAAAAGAAAGATAAGGCATTTAGGGAGCTATGTGTCTATTTGAGTCTCTCTTAAGGTAAACATTTGTTTGATGCTCTTTTAGAAAGGAATCAAACACTTGCTTCATTATTTCCTTTGAGAACAAGCATTAGAAATTTGGACAAACAATAATGAGGTGGGTGCTGCTGCTGTTTTCTCAGCTAGTTTTCAAGTGACATTGGCTGAATTATTTCATACTCTTTCTCTTGAACCAGCTATGCTAGAATTGATAATATAAATATTTTAAGCCATTAATAGAGATGGATTTTTATTTTCATGACTCTTGCCCCTAGAAAATGGATTGGACAAATTTTCTAGTCAGTTTGCTAACCCATCAAGAAATCAATGGCATCAGATTTTGAGATGTAAAAATGGCTGATTGGTCCTTAATGAAAGATTCTCATTTATATCAGTTTCTTTGAAAACCCATGACTAGTTTCTGTTAATATCCTAAATGATTACAGTTCTACCAATTAAAGTTAACAAGCCAGTAGCCTGTACAGCTCACATCAAGAAACAAATATATATTACACATTGCCATAGTTCTGGGCACTGCAAAGAAATGTGAAGAAATTAATAGGAGCTCTGATGTTGCCTTCTCTTTCTTTACTCTTGACACGGTCTAAACTCAATTAAAGTAGTTGGTGTAGTTTATAGAAAACTATGATATGAACAATTCTATACCAGTGTCAAAAAGCACATCTCAGAGGCACTTGGCACAAATTCCTGAATTGAGAACTTCACTTATTCAGGCTTCATTAATTCATAAATATTCCATAAGTTTCAACAGTGAGAACTAAAACAGGGTATATGCACATCCTTCTGCACCACACATCATTGTTCTGTTTACTAAATTCACCACTATATGTACATATGTACACACACACACATATATATACATATACATATATATATGTATATATATATAATGCGTATTTCAGAAAAAAATGAGTGCAATTTTAGTAACAAAGATAAATGCTGTTAAGGTGATAGGAAATAGACAAAAGATAAAGATAGTGGTGGCCAGAGTTACAAACGGAGCTCTCCTTCCCTGAAATGAGTATTCCGGAACCAAAATGCTCATGTAATTTTAGTTGAAATGTGGTGTTGGGGAACAGTAGTAAACTCATGAAGGTAGGACCCTTGGTACCTCACTGCTATCTTCACAGGAATCAAAATGGGAGATGCCACCCAAAAGCCAGGAAGCTACTTTGGCAGCAGCTTGATCATGGGCTCTCCAGACTCCAGAGTTGCAGGCAATAGATATCAGTTGTTTAAGCTTTCCAGGTTAAGGCAACTTGATATAGTATCTAAATCAGATAATACATGCAGAGAAACATGTAAAACAGCCTAAAATCATGGAGAGAAGACACACCAGAAATAAAAGAAATGTTCACTACCGGAATGAACTGAGCTATAATATTGGAAGGGGGAGCTCTTGGGACTGTGTGTACTATTTGCAAATCTTGTTTAACTTAGCTATTCTGAATTCTGATGATATTACAGTGGGACTAACAAGGCAGAAATAAATATGCCATAGAAGTGGGCAATATTCAGTCTAATTAGCTATATTTAAAAGGCTGGATAGAGCGCATCATAGCTATAATCAACAAAGGAGGCTTAAGGTGAGTTTCTGAATACTTTCTTCTATTGATTTCTCTTCTATGGCTTACTTATGAACACCAATAATATAGTCTTCTGGAGTTTCTATTAGTTCTTGTTCATTCTACTGGCATCAATGCCAAGTTCAGATTTGATACTGAGCTGTGATCCACTGCATTGAAGAAATAGGCCAGGCATCAAATATTGGTATCAATCTTTTGGTTAGTTTAGTCAGTAAAGTTCTTGTTACAATAAAGATGAAATCAGAATAGAATTATACATCATAATATAACATATCATTTGGGTGTTATAGAGCTAGAAGTGATACTGGAGAAAATGCATAAAGAAGTGGATTTAGGAAACACTATGTCCTTTTAAAATACTGAATACACTTAATAAATATATTTAATTGAGAATCACTCTACCTCCTTACATATAACAGGTGAGATGAAGTATAAACTTACAAGCTACAGTGATATCCATTTCATTAAAATTAAAAAAAATTTATCCATTAATATAATATTAAAATAAAACTGACTTTTTAAATCTTATTCTTTCTGCTATTTCCACACAGGCGGGATAAATAACCAAGACCTTTGTTTGTTTTTGAAAATTTGTAAAATACCTGCTATTTGTCTTTCATCTATCATGAAACAAAGACAGAAATACTAACAACAAGAGGAGGAATAGGAAGTACGGAAGGAGGAGGGGGGTATTTGGGTAATAGAAATATAGAAAATTCCTAGTTATTTACAAACACTTGTTCCTAGTGGCCCTATTATTCTATAGTATTTTGTTACTAGTATAAAATGTTTCAGGATTCAACTCATTTAAAGGTGAAGTTTCAGTGACATTATTTGATGAAATAAAATCCTATTGTTTTATAGGCTGCAACATACTAGCAGACCTAGAATTGGTTGACAGTCATAGACCGAGATTAATAAATAACAACAATAATAAAAACAGAGCTCTAAACCCCAGAAAACCAATTTTGAAACAATTACAGGCAACTATTATGGGGCGCCTCTAAACAGTTTTAGCTAAATTCCCTCAGCACAGCTCTGATGACAATAATGTGCACTGTGCATGCAATTCACTGCACACACTTCAAAACGCACTCTGCTGTATGCGGTATTAATGAATAAGGCCACCAGCTTAATATACCATCGTTAACAATGGAACTGTTCACAAGTGTGAGGGTACAGCAATGTTTTCTCTGTGACTTCACGTTCAAGAGAGAGGCAATTTTTTGTGTGTGGGTGTTTTAAACTCATTATGGAAACCTCCCTGGTTAGTCCACGGTTAGTTTTACCATTGTGCTAAAAAAAAAAAAAAAAAAAAAAAAAAAAAAATATGCAGTCATTCAGAGCCTCGGAGCAGGAAGTAATATATACACTAACTGAGATACTAATTTTATAGCCAGGATGCTGAAGCTTTTGGCCACAAGGATCTGCGTTTGTCCAATAAATCAGCAGGAAAAAATGAGCTACAGGAAGTGGAATAATGTTGGATCTCTAACTTTGAAACAGAAGAAATATGCAAACTGAAACAGACCAAGCTCGGTTCCTAACTCCACATTGCAAGGTGTCTTCGTAAGCCACTTGCTGAATAAAATGGATGGCTGTGGCCAACCCCTCATAGTCATAAAACAAGAAGTAGATTGTAACAAGTGTATACTGTAAAACTGCAACTAATAATGAGTGCTGTGAACAATCACCCAGTTAAATAATCCATTCACCTCCACTAATTTTTATCTTTTATCTTTTCAATTTTATATTGGATTTTTGGACACACATGCCAAGAAAATCAAAATTCATTATCTAAAGTGATGTCACCAAGATAATTGTTCATGAAGAAGCTGTCCAATATCTGGCTATTAATGAGTCTTTGGCCACATCAAATGACAGATTTTTTTTTTTACCGCCCCCCCCCCCCAGCTTTCGTATTAAAATGTTTCTGCTGTTAAACCAATTATTTTTTTCCAAATCAATAACCATTTCTTCTCTTGATTTTCATGAGTCGCAGTCTTGCTGATATTGTTTATTGTGAAACATGTTATTTAAAATAACAAAGTTGTCACTGTTCTCTGTTAAATGGCACTATTATGTTTGATAACTATTTTGTGGATAAATATTCTGGAAACCACATTTCTATGAAGGTTCATAGGTCTCTGCTCCATGGCCTGTCATGAATATACTATAGAGGTCTTAGAAGCTCTGAAGTAGGTGTATAACAAAAAATACAATCATAAAATCTTTAAAAGTTTAAAGTAAAGAAAAAAGAACTGTGGGTCAAATTTATTGTTGTCACCAGTAATATGCGATTGGGAGAATGATTGTATTCTTTTCCCAACCTCTGTAACTCTTTGCCTTTCTGTTTGACTGTCTTTCTCATCTGTCTGTCTGTCTGTCCCATCTGTTTGTTGGCCATTTATCTATCTATCTATCTATCTATCTATCTATCTATCTATCTATCTGTATTTTATTCGATATATCTATGTGTTTTTGAGGGGGAGAAGTAAAAATAATAGCAGAATGTTTCACTATAGTATTTACATATGTTGGAGAATTTATTCATGTTGGAAAATTCCGAGGGGGCGAGTTAATTCTGTTCAGACAACAAGGAGGGAAACTGTAGTACTAAACACAAATGCATCAAAATAGTAGCACTGGCAAGAGAGTTTTGTTTACTTTGTTTTGGTTTTAGTTGCTTGTTTGTTTTTCATGCTTGGTTTAACTTTTCAGTGGCTTTCAACAGGCTCCGCCCACCCCCTAGAAGCTTACTACATGCTTTTGCATTACCTTTCATTCATTCCTGACCATGACACCCCTCACCCGTTTGTGACAGTTACCAGAAATTTTAGCACTCAGCCCTGCTTAAACTATCAGGGTGTTGTTTTCTTGTCTGCCCTGTTCTGTTGAATGGTCAGATGCATAAAATGACAGGGATGTAAATAAACACAATTTTCTGTGGCTTAAACCATATGACAAGGCCTATCTCATTTAGACAGCCCTAGACTGAGCTTCATATGCATGTGAGACATTGCATGCTCCTCTCCTTTAGCATACACCTTCATTTTTTTTCTCTCCCCTTGATATCATCACCATTCTAGGCTTTATCTTTGTTCTCTTCTCATTCTTCACCCCTCCTTTTGTCCCTCCTACCCTGTTGGTCAGGTTATCTAGTTAGCCTTGTGCTGCATGCCTGCTTCCTAGACCACTGTCTGCCTGGTGACTGCTGACTACTATTGCTGTCTCCCTTGCTTCTTAGCCTTCCAATATTGCCAAGTTCATGCTGATGCTTTAGGTAGAGGTTTCATGCTGGATGCTCTGTGTCCTAGGAGAGCTTCAAGACTCTCCACTGAAGTTTCCTAGGCAGAGAGAAGTGAACATATACCCCTGAGGAACCCAGGGGCCTAACCCAAATTATCCCAAAGCAAGCCCCAAAGAGCTTTAAAGAGTTGTGTTTTGCTTTAAAAATGCATGTGAATTTTATATTCTGTTCCGTAAATATCTCCACATTTGTGTTAACATTAAAATATTATTTCCCTTAATGTAGTGACTAAAAGTAATGTTCCAGGATGCCTTGCTAAATCTGTAAGATCTTATGCTTCCTGCTACCTTGTTTTCCTCCAGGGTCTACATGCTTAGAGCAATGGAATTCATGTACTCTCATGATGTGGCCGTCAAAAGGAAGGGTGAGCTAGAAGCATATCACAGCAGCCTAGCTACTCTTGAGACATCCCTTATCTCTTCCCCGAGGAAGCAGGAATTAAGCTCCATGCTTAGCCTTCTTCAAAAACCATTGCTAAAGAGTAATCTGTCCAAGTAGCTGTGTCTTAGTCTCAAGTTACTCATAAGATGGACAGATGTCATTCTGTCCTCTGGGACATACCTTTTAAAAGAGCCTTTCCAAAGTGTCTGCAACACAACAGGCAGTGAGTGAAAGTTAGCTTCAAGTGTAATCCTTCTAGACTCTAGAGAACTGCTAAGACTATGTAGTGGTTCTAGAGTCATACATGTGTCTGTTTTCATTTAGGTGGCACTTCTAAGTCAGTTTTAAATTCTGTATCACTAGAAAGTCAAACAGTGTCAATAACAAGGAAAAGTCAGGAGATGGAAAATCAGTGGACAGTTCCTGTACATAAGTGCCTTCCATAGAGTTAAATCTGTCTTTAACCAGAATAGCACATTTTTCTATGTGCATTTGTAGATAATAGTTATGTTGACAAAATACAGAAGTGACATTAGAATCTCAAAGTCCACTCCGTATCTTCTTTTAGTGTTTCTCTTAGCTGAAAACTCTTGAATGGTATTGATTGGTGCTAGTTCTGGAGTCTAGTGGGATGATCCCCAAAAGGAAACATCTGGTTGGCCTGTAACTTTTTCTTACTCTATAAAGGAAGATTCTTGCCCAGGAGTCTCGAGGGCACCTGAGACATATCCTCAAGTCAGAGACATAGCTCAATGAAGGCCTGTGGACATGGGCCTCCTGTCACAAGTGTCAATCCGAACAGGTTGCAAATGTAGCACACAGCATTTAACAGTCAGGAAGACACTTGGGTCAAGTCCACGGAGTGTCTGAGGTCCTTCAGTGGTCACTAGTCCCTCAAGTTCTATTGCCTGACTCATGTGTCTACCTCCTAAAGACAAGGGAATGTCATTAATGCATTCCTTTTAAAAGTTTGTTTTTCAAAAGAAGTCAAAATGTTGGGAACATGGCAAGATAACTTTAGTGTCCTCAACCTATCACATATTTTAACCTAACCATGATGAGGGACTGCTGAGCCAGGGAGTGTTTTCTTGTATGCTATTTTCATAGAAAATATTCAACAGAAATTTCGTGACAAGCTACAAAACTACATGTAGTCGGGTCAGAGTTCCAGTTTGGTTTAATTACCAGCTGTCATTAATCAAGTAGGAAGTTCAAGGAGCTTTAGCTGATCGGCATATGCACTAACCTCTTCCTCAGGAAGAAAACCAATTGTTAAACCGCATTGAACATTTGATGCACAGTCTGGGAAAGAAGGCAGAGGAAGGAAACAATGAAAAAAAATCATTTCAAATAACAAAATCTTCACAGGAAATGCGTGTGATCCCAATGAGGCCAACAATAAATGCTTACCACAGAGTCTGCTGAGGGTAAACTGAATCACAGCCGGTATTTAGAGGGGGTGAAGGCAAGCCAGAATGTTGCTAAAGACAAGATCCTAGGTGTGGCCCCATTTGCCTATGCCTCCCTATGCTGACATGTTCAGGGAGAGCTTGTCTAAAGCAGTAACATTAGTCTTGACAGAACCAACTCTGAACTCATAGCAGTTCAGTGCCTTGTTTCATATAAGATCCTAAGTACAGGATCCAAATGCTTTGTGTCTCAGGTTGCCTCATCCATTATAAAAGGATCCTCATACCAACAACCCCACATTGCTGCTTGCAAAGCCTTTAAACTTGGCCCTGAAACACAGTTAAGACCTGATGTGTTATGTGTTAAGATTCTAGTCCATTCAAATTCTACAAGTTTTATCATTTCCAGTGTTTGCAAATGATAATCATACAAAGGTTGATCTATAATTCTCTGTTACAAAAAAAAAAAAAAAAAAAAAAAAAAACCCTCATTAGGTTTCAGTACCATTCTTTATACAGTATTGCTTTGTAGCTTTAATTTAAATAACTAAAGCATTATCTGTGTTCAAGTCATCTAATGGAGTTTATGCTGCTGTTTCATGACATGATAAATGTCTATAGCAATATAAAGGGTAGGGTTCTGCTTTTCCTGACTATAGCCATCTTAGGATGAAAACACCATTATACTCCTATTGACTTTGATCGGTTTCTATAGAAATTTCTCCACAAGGTGTAAATAGAGAAAGTTATATGAGTAGCACATGAAACCTTAAAAGCATGTGTTAGCCGGGCAGTGGTGGTGCACACCTTTAATCCTAGCACTTGGGAGGCAGAGGCAGGCAGATTTCTGAGTTCGAGGCCAGCCTGGTCTACAGAGTGAGTTCCAGGACAGCCAGGGCTACACAGAGAAACCCTATCTTAAAAAACAAAAAACAAAACAAAAAAAAAAAACAAAAACAAACAAACAAAACAACAAAAACAACAACAAAAAGCATGTGTTAGATCCAGGAGTGTTTCTGAATCTGAGGTTAAGGTAATCAAGTATGTTTCATCATGGGTAGCTCATTTTGCCATAAGAAACATATGTACTCCTCCCTTTGGTTCAGTTTGGAGAAATTATGCTTGGTCATCCTTCCCCTCTGGATCACACTTATGTCAACAGGTCCCCAAATTAATTGTACTGTATGAAATCATGGGAATATCTATCTCTATTCCTTTGGTGGCTCAACCCACGGGTACTGACAACCTGACAATTCTAGAGCAACATGGTGCCCTGTGAGCAACTACGATCCAAAGACCCCCATCTTTGATTTGCCTTTATCAACTAACACTCATTATCCACGTTCCCAACTACAGCAAAAATAATGAACTTATTTCCCAAGAACTTTAGACAGAACACTAACTTTATAAACTCTAAGTTCAATACACATATTTATTGGACCACTTCCTTGGTGACTAATATTATACAATATATAATCAAAAGACACACACACACATACATATGACAGTCTGAGTCTTCTTATAAATAACTATTTTTTTCCCATATATTATAAGTTTCAAGGCCTGTGATAATTTGATATACATCATTTCATTTCCTAAAATAACAATCTACAATTCCCATTTTAAAAGAAAGCAATGCTTAAAAAGCAAGTATAAGACCCATAAAAGTGTTAGCTTCAAGTGCAAGTCACTTTCAGCTGAGAGCCTTCACATCAACATTGTAAGCTGGTCAACGTAGAGATTGGTTTCTTTACTAATTCTTCTTCTGGACCCACTGATTCTGTTTCTGAAACTTTTGCTAATTCAGAGTTTCGTCATACCTTGCTTGGGCCATGGCTATGGCATTCTAAAGGTACTTTCTGTTTCCTGGATGACCTACATTGTATACATGAATTGGAATTTGGTGTAGAAATTTTTAAAAAAAAGAAAAGGAAAAGAAAAAAAGGTGGAAGATAGTGAGAAGAAAAGCAGTAATAAATGCATTCTGTGTCCAGGTCAGTCTCCTCTGGCCTTCAGCATGCTCTCTCAGCATTCACACACATTTCCCATGAGTCTCCTAAGTTCTAGCCATTTTACTAGGTTCGAGGGGCACTGGGACCAATGCAGTATAGCTACAGCCCTAAAAAACTCAAAGTCAAATGGAAGGAAAAATGAGCGCCTAGGGGAAGAAATGCCCATTCCAGCAAGTTCAGAAAGGCTCCTCTGCCTTAAAAAAAAATTACTACCATAAGGTCTTAAAGAAAGGACTAGGATTCTCTATCAGAAACACAAAGTAACTACATTTCTGAAGAAGGAAATTAGAGCTGCAAAGACAAGGGGTATGTGTCTGACCACTTGTCTTTTCAAGTAGAATTTACTATCAGCTACTTTGTGCCAGGCCACATCTATGACTTTATCATTATAAAAGTAATTGTGACATTGTGTCCTCTGCCCTTGGAAGAGAATGCACGGTTGGGGTGGTGAGCGAAAGTTGCAAAATTAAAGCAAACATTCACAATGCCAGGTGATTAGTGCTACAAAAGAGGTAGGACCTGGAGATGTAGGGATGCAAAGAGCAGAATAGCAAGTGGCAAACTCCGTGAGTGGGGTCTTAGTGTCCAACAGCTGACTGACAGTGAATTTTTGCTTTAGAAAGGATAAATTAAAACATCCGTTCTCAAAGGGTCATCCACGGGCCAGCAGCTCAGCTTCACTGGTGGCCTTGCTGTCTTGCTGCAAATGTAAAATGCTGAGCTTCAATCTTCAGTAACTTCAGGAGGTAGGGAAGGAGACAACATATTTTATATTTAAACAAGATATTTGGGACATTCTGATGCATAATCAAATTGTGCAGGTCCCTAGGCCAGAAGTGAAAGGGGACAGAGTGAGATAGGAAGGCAAAGGCAGGGAGTTACTGTTCTCAGGAAGCTAAAGTTTATTCATGTGGACCTCAGAGGCCAGCCTGAGAAATACCATTTTAATGTAGCATCAGCTAACTCTTCCTTTTCTTTGGGGGATAGCTCAGTACCCAGCATTTGGTTTACACAGTTCCATCTGTCTCTTAAAGCAATGTACTAATACTATGCATTTCTCATTTAATCTTTGAAGATTTGGAGGCAGGGGAATGATATGTCCTTTAGCCCAGACTATATTGACACCCAGCAGCACACACTGATGATTTAGTGTGTACCACTTTGATAAAATGTTTCATGTACAGAGAGACTTTAGAAGTGGTCCCTTGGTCATATAAATGCATTAAAAAGTTTCCCTGGGCAGAGGCTAGAAGAATCGGCTGGGCAGTATTGTTTTGATGACAAGGTCAATTGCCAAAGGGAGTCTTTAGGGAAGAATTTAGGCTATACCTCTGCTCTAGTAAAAAAAAATAAAATAAAAAATTAAAAGACTACAATCAAAATTTTAATGTGTCCACACTTTTCAATATTTCACAGTATTAATGTAAGTGAACAAAAGCGGATGCGAGACCAGAGTCTCATTAAAGTAATTATTCATTAGTGGCTTTTTTCCCTCTTTCTTTCTTTGTTCCTTACCATCACTTTTCATCCCATTGAATGTTTCCTTGTAGGGTCACAATGTTAATTTTAAGGTTATGTTTTAATGGCTTTCTAAATGACACTTCCATTGTAGTGAAATGACTGCATCAAGTTGCTCCTGCAGGTGGAGATGTACTATTGACTCACAGTTAGAAGGGTAGGAGAATGTCTAAACTATTCATTTGAAAAATGTATTAATAACCTGCATATTTAAGGAAAGTGAATGAAGTCAGGACTGTTTTCAATAAAACTACTTAATGCTAGGAAAGCTTCATATAATTTCCCATTTGAATCTCCTATGAACAACTACTCTTGTTGAGTTTAAAACACCCTAATTCTCACTGAGAAATTAATTCTAAAAAGGGACTGTGTTTATAAAAGGCCCAACTTTGGAAAATATTACTGCTTCTGCTAAAGCACTCCAATCTGGCTCAGTCAAAGTTATCCATCTTCCTGCCTCTAGAAACATCTCCGGTGGTCATGTGTGTAACTTACCTTGAGAAATTCTACATTTCTGCATAATTTTTACATAGATATTACTCTAGAGAGGAGTGAAGCTGTGAATTAACTTCTGCTTTCCTAATTTATAGTTCTACTATAAAGCACTTGATAATGAGAATTGTCACATTAACCATGCCCGAAAACATAAGCAAAAATAATAATACAGCAATCTGGAGCCAAAACTTTTAAGAATAATATAAAATCCCATCTTGAGAAGTATCATGCTCCAACTACTCTATCTGCTATCTTCCTTGTTTACCCAGCTGAAGCTTATGTTGTCAATCTGTGAGATTTTCCAGAATGTCATTTTTAAAGGAAAAATGGTGGCTACTGCTGGCTTAAAAAATAAACAAAAATAATTAAAATTTGCAAAATGTCTGAAGACATTATAGTTGGTATTAGAGATGGATGTGTTCCCTTTTTTCCCTTTATAAGTCTGTCTTAAACAAATGAGGGATTAGGACTTGGGAAATGTGTCATGTTTGCTTTTTCTAGCTCTGTGTTATTTAACAACAAGTAAGAATTAAACTTCAAAAATACTTTCAGGGAAGAAAGAACACACAAAAGGTCAAGCTGAAAGAAATATGTGAAGATAAGAGTGCATCCTAATCCTATGGCAGGAGAGGGAAGAATTTGGGACCTGGAGAAGGAAGACACAGGACTAATTTATTGCTGGGAGAGGCATCTTCTTCCCTAGTGGCAGCTTCCCTGAAATATGTCCAGGCCCTTACTCATTGTAACTCCTACCCAAGCTCTTTCTAATGTCCCTATACTTATGTCATAGGTGGTCTTATTTTAAGAGTGGTTCAGTTCTTCTATCTATAGACTGTTGAATGCCTAGCTTCTCTACACGGCTTTATGGGTGTTAAAGCTTTGTGTATATATGGAAAGGCTGTGCTGTACATGCATGAAGTACTGGTGTAGACATCAGACAGCTACTCGTACTTATTTTCACCTTTCACCTTGCTTAAAGCATGCTCAATCACTGTTTACCTTTGTGCACACCAGGGTAGCTGGCTTACATGGATTCTTCTATATCTGCCACACATAATACTACAAGAATGCTGAAATTCCAGACACACACTCTATAGATGGCTTTATGTGCATTCTAGGCAACTGAAGTCAGGCACTTACACTTGTACATCAAGTGCTTTACACCCTAGCCCCTTTGTAGCAGTTTAAAGCAAGCTTTCAACCCAGTAAAGTAAGACACCTGGTGCATGTGCTTTAAAACATTTAAAGTCTGCAAACATCTCAGGAACAATACAGGTCTGGATAAAATTAAACTGTGAGTTGGTACTTCTCCTTTTGTATACCTAAGAACTCTTTCTTCAGGGGATGGTGGGACATCTTAGAGCTGTACTAACTGGTTCTTGCCCTTTGTGACTATGTGGCCTTGATTAAGTAACTTATTTTTGGCGAGACAGTCTTCCCTTTCCATAGGAGTTGACAATTTTCAGTTGAAGAAATACTGTAGGAAATAATTCAGAAAGGGTACCAATAGGACCTAGACTGGCAGCTAGGTAAACAGCCAGCACCCTACTTTAACTCTCTCCCTAAAGCATAATTCCAGCTGAATATGTACATCATCATTGAATACTTCTCTATAGGTATGTCTATACAACTTGTAGATAATGTACAACTCATTTTAGTGTTTGCATATGTTGAGTGTAGCGTATGTAAATGTGCGTGCATGTATGTGGTCCTATGTGTGACAGAGTGTGCGTGGAGGTGAGGGGGCAACGTCAGATTATTGGTTCTTGCCTTTTGCCTTTTTTGAGTCAGGGTCTTTTGCTCACTGCTGCATGTAGCAGGGTAGCTACCCTTCCAGCTTCCAGGGATTCACCTGTTTCCATATTTCCACATCTTTTCACAGACATGCTGAAATATGGACAATGTACTAGTACATCTGACTTCCGAGTGGTTTCTGGCAATCTTAACTCTGGTCCCTGCATTTGAACAATATGCCCTTTGTCACACTAAGTCATCTACCCAGCCCACTAACATGGAACTCCCAAAGCACTGAACTGGTGTATAAGTAGTCATTGAGAAAACAGCAGCTAAGTCTCTTATTTATACAGAGATAAACTAGCCAAGCATTTTATTACATACGTTCCTGAGCATTTTGCTATAAGTAAGTAAAGAGCTTTTTTCTTTTTCTTTTTCTTTTTTTTTTTTTTTTGATACCCATACCACAAGCTTAGACATCTTACTTGCTGAGTGGTAGTTGAACTCTAAACTTACATCTAGGAAGAGGCCACATGCTCTCTACTCTACATTAAGCAAGAATCCGATTATTTTTGTGTGTTGTATCCTCGGGATGCTATGGACATATCTCTGAAATCAGGCACTCTGTAATTCTACTGCTTTCAATTTCTCTTTATCTTTGAGCATCCCACTGGTACACATTCCACCCTCGGTGCACTGCCTACATCCCTACTTCCACCCTGAAATATCAATAGTGTTTCTCACACACTGCAACGTGTGTCAAAATAATCAAGAGAGCTGTCAAACAGACCCTTAAACCCTAGCTCTAGAGTTTCCAAATTGACCCAACCGATGTTGCAGTTTTAATGAGATTCTATGGGATATTGTCATTGCTTTCCTGGCAATCACACTTTTACTCTGTGTACTCTACTATCATCTTTTCATAGTCCTAGCTACATTGGGAAGAAATAGGATGTGTTTTTCAGAGCATCATCAGCCTGTTTTAGCCAAACTGATCCCTTTGATAGACACTGTCATGTTGGATGTGCTATATTTAATCATTGTTGTTGCTGGGGTTTTACCTCATCTCCCCTTTCTTCTTTTACTATTTTATCGATTTTGGACTCGACAAATAATAAAAGCACTAGCAATCATAATGTAGTCAATAGAGAGGTCAGCGGTCACTTATAGAACACAGGATTATGTTGGATGTCACTAAAGCCCATGACACTGATCGTGCTTATCATGGTGTTCACCATGCTTGGCATGGTGTTCACATACTAATTTCTTACAATCAGGACATAGATGTGATGTAACCCTTACATCATCTGGCACAGTATTCTCTTCATAACAGAAGCTCTGGAAAGTTTTAATGAAAAAGAAAAAAAAATCAAAGAACAGAAGTAAAACATTCATTTCTGTAAACATTCAACAAGGCTCCCAAGACATCTACATGGGAGGCTCCTTTCTAGCAGGAGTGTGTACAGTGAATGCCTTTAACAGGCAAGGCTTTCTAGAAGGTCATATTTTATATCAATGTTTACCTTCAGTCTAGGAGGGGAAGCAAGGCAAGCACATAAATGATGCTACCCCCAGGATGCACATAAAACAAAACTATACAGACAGATTGCTATGGGAGTCACAACTTAATATTAGGAAGATGGACTCAGTATGGCACATTGAAAATTTCCTTCTCTCCTTATGAGAATGCTGTAAGGTTTTGGAATCCTTGAATTCTGAGGATGAAGGATAGAAAATGAAAGTCTTACCTAAGGTTTAGTCTTATAGATAAGAAATCAGAAATCACAGAAAGAACTCCAAGCCGCATGTGGACTGTTTGTAGAAAAGTCTTATAACTTGACCCTTACCGAAGCAGATGAAGCATTTTAAATTGGGACACACTACTGATTCATGTTCTACATGGCAACCTAAGTATATATGCTTATGTTAATTAAAATGTTTAAATTGTGAATTACCTTACTAATTATATATTGAAATTATTTATGTTACATGACCTTTCAAACAAAGCCTACCTCAACAATCTTCATGTAAATATAGTTTCATGTAAATATATCTAAACTTACCAAGGAAATATAGCTTGAAATGATAAAGGAAGAAAGAGAATGCTTTTGTAAAATGATAATAAATCAAAATGTTTTACTTTATAATTTGCTTATCATTTTTTTTAAAGATCCATTTTTCTCCCAATGAAAGAAGAATATTCATTATCACATTAAGAATGATCTGGAAGGTGGTATAACTTGTGCTATGTATAAACATGCCGTGCTTTGTTTCAGTGAGCTTCTGGAAGATTCCTTTCTCTTCCACGTAGGTCTGTGCATACCGCTAGACAGAAACAGAACTGAAGCTGCACTTCTCTGGGAGGCAGTGCTGGAGAGATGCACAGGTCTACTTGCACCACTTAGGAAGTAAAGTGACCTGAAGTAGCATTTACCTGTGAAAGCAAAATTGCACAGGAAGAATGAGGTTCAACGCTTTAGAATCTTGCTCAGAGATTTCAAGAGCAGAGCGTGCTGCCACTTCGGAGTAGTTTACATAGACATGTCCATCTCTGTGTTGTACACGAGGGGACACCCTGAGAAAGGGTCTGGGACTCTGGTTTCTTGAAGCTTCTCTTTGATGGAGTTACGTTAGTTTTCACCATGTATCTTATCACGACATCAAACAGGCTTCAAATAGGCTACAATTTTAATCATAGGTCAACATGAGAGAGGAACGAACAAAGAGAAGTGATTCTGTTCATAGGAATATAGAAAACCAACAAGAGGCTTCACTAAAAGGTTTTGTGTGTGTGTGTGTGTGTGTGTGTGTGTGTGTGTGTGTGTGTGTGTGTGTGTGTGTGGTGTGTGTGTGTGAAGAGCAGGAGGAGAAGAAATGAATCCGTAAGAGGTCATTGCATCCTTCACATGCTTCACATGGTCCTCCAGGATCAGTTCATACAGAGATTCAAAGTTTGCACACCACTCTTGCTGTGAAGCATCACACTTCAAACCTTCATATGTATATCCACATTAAAATACCTCTCAAGGTCCAGGAAACTTGAAAAAACAACTCTCAGAATAAGAGCTGACCCTAGAATTAGGTGAATAATGATCTGCTTTGGGGAGAGAAAGTCCTTGACTCGTCCCAGATGTGTTGCTTTCAATTAGCTTCAATGCTGACCTCAGTACCATCCTGGCTCCTCCATACCATCCTGGCTTTCTAATTCTGCCATTCTTCATTCCTTTGAGTTAGGTATTAGCCATCAAAGGTCGCCATTAAAATGTACATATGCTATGTGGAACGAGAGGGTGGACCATTAACATCCATTTACGCATTTGCTAAAATTCTTAAGTTTATAAGCTGTCATTTATGTCACTGGAGGGCACAGTCCACAAGGACCAGAATTTGTGAAACAAGTCAGTCAGCATGGGAAGGGGGAATGGGGTGGTGAGATAGCCTGGGAAGGAAAAGGATGACGTAGTTAGTGGAATCTCCGCAAGAATCCAGTAGCATAGCTTGCAGCTCGGCCATTCTAAAAACCTACTAGAAAATGTTTAGAGACAAAATGAAAACTCATCAGGATAAGAGTATCGCATGAATATGTGAGTCTTGCAAAATCCGAGCGTTTTACTTCTTCAGTGTAATTTGTGAGGTAAATATACCAATAGAGAATCTCAGGATTCCAACATCAAAGACTTAGAGGATGCTTTACTACAGCCTGGATTTACTTGCAAATTAACGTGAGTGGGACATATCCATTAGACTGCACTACAGGCAGAAATCCGAAATCAAGTAATTTAATCTCTGCCTCATTTTATCCATCTGTGGGAAAAAAAAATAGCTATAGCTATTTCCTACCAATTCTCACAGGGTTGTTACAAGATTTAAATGAGCTTCACAATCTTTTTTTTTTTTTTTTTTTTTTTTTTTTGAGATTCTGTAGAAGCTGCCTGCAATATATCAAAGTATTTAAACTGTGTTCCCCATTGTATAAATTCAAAGTTCTTGTCAGCACCCCATGAATGTTTTACTAAGGTCACTTGAAGGAAACACACTTATTCCAGGTTTCTATTTTTCACTCTAATCTATATAGAGCAAAGTTTTTGATCCTATCAGCTGTTTGATCTTGGCAGTTATAATCAAGGAGTTTCCTATAAAAAGAAAAGAAAGGGCTGCACACTCAGGGAGACTTTCAGAAGCACTGCACTAAGAACCTGGAGACTGAGGGTCTGGCCCCCCTCACTTTTCAACTGCCTGGGGCCTCTGAGCAAGACCCAAAGAGTCCCTTCCCTCTGAGATGGAGAAACATAATTTGGCTCCTGCCCAACTCTCCCATCTTCCTGGGAACTACAGCGCTCTTCACTGATAGTGCCCTGGCCCTGCAGGCCTGCTTTCTGTTCCTCAAACATTCAAGCTACTTTTAGCTTTAGGGTCTTTGCACTTGCTGTTCCTGCAGCCCGGTACATTCCTCTGTCAGATCTTGGCCTAGCTGGCTCTTTCTTCTCATTCAAGTCCCAGCTAAAAAATTCCTTTTTTTCTGAGGCAACTCTCCTCACTGGCACCCCGTGATCATGTTTTATTTGTTACATATCACAATGCCTGCTTTTACTGCTTTCAGAATCTGCCTTGTATTATCCTACCGAGACATCACGCCATTGTCTGCCTCCCACTGAAGACCGGCTTCGTGCAAGTGGGCTTTTGTCAACACTGGTCAAAGCCTAAGATCTAATACTAAAACCACAAACCTGTAAACAGAAGGCATTGGGACCAGGTTCTCTGGCCTTTATCTTTTGAAATAAACGAGTATAGGTCCTTAACAACCAGGTAGCCGGGCTGTCTTTGCAGTCTCTCCCCACATGAAATCTGCGGCTTTACTGGGGCTCACAGCTGTTACATCCTAATATTCTTTATCCCAGAAAAAGGTATTAGAGTCACATTTGTTTCTCTTCTCTACTACTCAGCCAGGAACGGCATCTTTAAGCTCATTACTACTTCCAATGAAGCCAGCTGGGCCCTTTAAGAAGACACGAGCCAAAATTTGTCAACGCCATTGGCTACAAAAACAAACAAAACTTTTATATCCTGACACTACTGGTCAATTTCATATGATCCTTTCAGGTACTCTTTGGATCTCGATTTCTTAAGAATTCTACATTAAATTTCCTTCTAGATCTATGTCAAAATGATGGGAAGCAAACCAATAGTGTCAAAAACGGGACTCAGTGGTTAAGAGCACTTGTTGCGCTTGCAAAGGACTGAAGTTGGGTTTCCAGCATCCACATGGTGGCTTGGAAACTTCTGCAACTCCAGTTTCAAGTGATCAGACATCTGTTTCTGGCCTCTGTGGGCACCAGACACACTTGACGTACACATAACACACATGAAGGAAAAATACTACTATCTACTAAAACACTGTCAAGAATGATGTTCATGCACTCTATCTGGAGAAAAAGGTGTGGGTAGGGGAGAGTCATCAAGAAGTACTGGCACCTCGAGCTTATGAGCTCACAGGAGAGCACAAATAGCTCAGAGAGTCAATCTCTGTTAAGTGTTTACATGCATCTCTTTCTAAAGGTCTAGAAAGACCAGATGTGACTTTTCAATGTTGTTAAGGACAGAAGCTTCTCTCTCTTTAATTTTTTGCTTTTTTTTCTGCCAAGTCAATTCCCATTTGGGAATTACACTCAGTAGGACTTGGTTGGAATCCAGCTGGAAAGAGCATCCGTTTTCATTCACACTTCCTATTGGGTCCCTAGTACGTCCTCCTCGTGTCTTCTCATCATTGCCTAGTGAGGCTTTTCTCATGGGTCTGTCTTTGCTACTCTGGCATGCTAGTCCACCCTCCCCATAGAAAGAGGCTGCAGTTTATAGACTACAAAACCAACATTTCCAGCTATACCATTTTCCTATTTTTTGATTTCTTTTCTTTTTCACAGTAATACTTATGTATTCTATAACATAAGTTGGCATGGTCTTCTAGCCTAGTCACATTAGACCTTGAGTTTTTGCATCTCACAAGCATGCAAGCTTTACAGTTTTCCCAGGATCAAGTCCTCATCCCTGTTTTCCAAACTTACAAAGCTTATCCTACAGGCTAAACTCAGACATCATTCCCCTTAAGAAATCTTCTCTATTCCCAGCCCCTATCATCATGGAAGCAATGAGGTGAGGAACAGTACACACACACACACACACACACACACACACATATATATATATACATATATGTATTTTTTCATGTGTAATCACATCTCCTATTGCATTATCTTGTGATTATGTATCAGTTTCTTTCTACAAGACAGAGATGTTAGGAAAGAGAAATAGTTAGTATTAACTACCTCCTTCTCCTAGCACAGTGGTCTCTGCAAAATAGATTACAGTGATGTGAATGGTACCTTCAAAATACTAGGTCTGGGTGACCCATTTAACAGAGAGTAGGATAGGGGGTGGGCCAGGTGGGTTTTGGAATGATGCATGGTACGTAAATGATGTGAATGGTACCTTCAAAAATTCAGACTCTGTAACTTAGTGGGTATATAATGGCATAAAGTCAGTGATCCTAAGAGGCATTCTGGTCCTCAAGGCTTCTCCTCTTTTGAACAAATAGAATTAGGTCCCTTTAAAAACACCAAGGAAGACTTCCTGCAGCCTTCAGCACTTTTCTTTTTAATGGTATAACATTCCCCCCTTGCATAGACGGGGCCCATACCAGACAGGGGCACCTGCTGCCACATAGATGTTGGATGTCCCCATGTCTGAGCTATGAGCAATCTCTGCTCTTTCTAAATTACTCAATTCCTGATGTTTTGTTGGAGCACACAAAATGGACCAATCCACAGGTGTTTAATAATCATGGATGATAGTAAATTTTTAAAATGTGACCAATTTCCTGCCTAGGATATTTTCTTGTCTCTGGATGTTCACTATTTTTTTTTCATTAATAAATCAACAACCTGTAGCAGAGTGCTTACTGTGTATTATGAATTTAATATAAATTTTAAATGTGTGACTTTTATTTTTAAAAGGCTCCCATGGCAGGCAATTTTTTTCCATACTTCCAAAATGCTAACTAATGCTAGCTTTGTCTTCACTGAGTATTATTAGTGTTCTTGCTTTAAAGAAGAGAACATCAAAGTAAAATAGGATGAAATACTAGGTCTGGGTAACCCATTTAACAGAGAGTAGGATAGGGGGTGGGCCAGGTGGGTTTTGGAATGATGCATGGTACGTAAATTCTGGAAGAAACCATAGCTGCATCACTATCACTGTGTGAGATAGAACTTATTACTAGATGAAGCCTGTCCCTTATCAGCTCTTACTCTTTAAACAGTCAAAGGTTTTTTTTCCCTTACTTATAATGCTATTTCCTCACGTCCATTTCCAAATAAAGATACAAAGATGAGAACTCTCTAAGAAAGGCCGGGAGAGGACAAAGCAGGATCTACAGAGCCCCGAGCTGTCCTTGCTAGGCAACATCTGCTCTCCTCCCTTCCCTCCGCTTGTGATATATTGGCACATAAGCAGCATTGATACTCATGAGAAAAATTACAGTCATCAAGGTTATCCCCCCAAGAAGCAACTCTCTCTCTCTTTTTTTATTAATATGCTTCAGATTGTTGCAACACTACAAAGCCCAAAATAAGTTTTCTTTGATCAATAAATTGTAGGCTGAGAAAGAAAATACTAATTTTCCATTTCTTTGAGATCCAGCACTAATATATAACAGCACTTTCCAAAAGGGTTCTCAGAAGCCTGATATAGAATTATCTGAAATTATACCTGACTATCCCTGCGAGATCATTCTGTTCTCTGCCACTTTATCCTGGAGTCTCCTACATTTGGCAGACATATTTTTTTTCTTTCAGAATTCTTTGTGTATAGATACATTTTTCTACTTCAGTGCAAGCTAGGGGAAAAAAAGCATAAAACATTTCTGAGTCCTAAGAAGAAGACTGTTGAATGTCCTCATCCCTGTCTGTGTAGGTCTTTAAAATGTGATTTTCATCTGCAAAGAAACTTCATTTTTAATCTGATACAAACAATCACAAGACTTTCTTTGCATGCAACCTATTATATATATATATATATATATATATATATATATATATATATATATCAAACTGGAAGAATGGTTACATCTAAATATGCATTATTCTAATGCCATTATATAAACTATACCTTAGGTATATTAAATATATAAATGAAAATCAATACTGCGTTATAGTAACATCCCTGGGAAACAGAATAAACTGGACACTGAGTGTGAATATCAGCAGTCTGGGACTTACCTTTCCAGGGCTTTGAGCAACTCATTTAACTTCCCAGGTATTTCTTGATCATCTAACCTATAAAGCAATGGTTTCAATGTGGGTGTTTTTGTCCCCATGGAGTCAACTGGCAATTATGTATGTGTTTTCTGCATGAAGTTGGCACTGGCTACACAGATGTTACTGGTGACCAAAGATGAGCCTAAGTTCCTTAGCATGATACAGCCTCTCATTTGCCACAGTGGCAAATATAGTGCTGTAGAGAAGTGACTCTGAAGTAAGCATATGATGATGTCTAAAGAGTACATAATTTGTTCCTGGGAGGGGTGGCCCCAACAATATACTTGTCTCTTTCAAACCCATAGTCAGCAGGGATTTTGGCGTCTATAATCTCTCTCACTATGTCTTTATAACTAGGATTCTGGATCCCATGTAGCAAAGCTCACACAGATGACTCTGAAGAGAACAAGCTGTTAACTGATTGAGTCATCCAACATGTGCTTGCTAAGACTTCTATGCTCCAGACATTTTGATAATATCCAGATATCCCATGAATAAGTAGTATAGTATTAAGAGCATTACAGAGCGTCCCACCTTTAGTGTTATTAAAACATATTTATGAGGAAAGTGGGTTAGATTCCTCTGTACTATGATCTGCCCACTGGACAATGCAAACTGACTTGCCATCTTGTACATTTATGTCAGTCATTAGAAAAACATATTGATAATAAAGCAATTTCTTAGCAAGCCAAAAGACATGTAGGATGTTTGTTTCCATGGATATGTATTATATATACAGTAAAGTTTTATAGAGAATCCCAGATGAGAAAGATGTATTTGAAATATTATATATACACAGGAAACGGTTTGGCCAGACATGGCGATACACATGCAATCCTAGAAGCTGGGAGGTAGAAGCAATATGATCATGGTTTTAATGTCACCTTCAACTAGACAGTAAATTTGATGCCTCACTAGACTACATGAGAAAGTCTCTCAAAAATCCTAGCTAAGTAGGGCTGGAGAGATGATTCAGTGGTTAAGAATATTGGCTGCTCTTTCAGAGGACGTAGGTTCAGTTCCCAGCACATAGTAGCTCACAACTGTCTGTAACTCTATTTCCAAGGGCTCTAATATACTCTTCTGGCCTCTGTAGGCACCAGGCATACGTGGAATGCACAGATATACATGTAGGCAAAATGTTCATACATTTTATATGATAAAATCAATAAATATTTTAAAATTATAGTTACATACAAATAAATGAAAGAAAGAAAAAAATAAATAAAGCCCGTGCTTATTTTACATACCGCGAATCTTCCATTAAATTTCTGTGTTGCTTTAAAATAATCATGTAAAATTCATTTTATGTATTTTATAATGAAGAAACTAAATGTCTGAGACAGGCCTTGAGAAGAGTTACTGAATGGCTGGAATGAAGGGCTCTGTTCATGAATCAATATTGATAATGTGTGACTACGATTCAAAACAGCTTCTCAACCGATGGCTCATGGCAATTCCTGGAAGGGTCTCACTCACATCTCCTGCCACAGGACATCCATATTGTGCAGCGCCACAGGGTTTACATTCACGCAGTAACCAGACTAGTCCTGAACGATCCTAGTCAGTGACTTCTCAGGCTCTTCCCGAGGGAAGTGTGCCACACTCTGACACTTCCGTATAACAAGTTTCCAGCATTATCTTCTGCCCTAGCTACAGATCCATGTGTTGTTCTGAAGACATTTCCTTCACTCCAGCTTCGTGCTTTATACATTTCAGAGCCCCCTTATGTGAATTAAATCTCTTAAGCATATAGTGTACTTTTCATATCTTTCCCCACGAGACATGAAATAACTTGGGCCTTTACTGCTCTGGCTGATAATAAGCATTCTCACAGTACTAATAATGTATTATGAGTTTCTCAATTCTCATAAGTCATATTAGTTCCTTTTTTTAAAAAATTATTTTTTAATACCTATAACCAAATATTCATTGCTGTACACATTTTAACATAAGAGGTTTATTTGGCTCATGATTATGGTAGATGTGAAGTCCAAATATTTGTCTCTGATAGGTCCGGTCAGTGTTCCCTACTTCCCAAAGGTACATTAAAAGGTGGTGGCAAGAAAGGAAAAACAACTTACAGCCTAAAGTAAAGGTCAAGTGGATATTGAGAGGTTGCTTTGCCACAGCTCAATTTAGAATCAAAAGAGACAACCTCAATTCGCTTATGGGGGTGAAATGCTTGGGCTATTTGCCTTCTGCTAAGCCCTGTTCTTGCTGTCTACATCACAAGGACACCACCACACCAGGCACCAAATATCTACCATAGGCATCTGAGGAAGACAGATCACACCTCAACCATACAGCATGCATGTTACAGCTAAGAAACGTCCCAAGATCTCTTGGTCATGTATTGGTGACCTTGGATTCAAACCTTGGCAATTTGACCCATAGAACCCTGTTCTCATAACCCTCACTTAATATTACTTTAAACAACTTCACATACTAAGATAAACATTACTATAAACATCTATTTAAATTCTTTCCAAAATTCAAATTCTTCCTTCAATATTGCTTGTGCTATTTTTTCTTATACTGTAATTTATTTTCTATTTTTATGCTTATTTTTTAGATTCCTAAATAATACATGACCATGTTCTTATTGTAACAGACTCAAACAATATTGAAGCAGAAATACTATTTATAACCAACTAACTACTGGCCATAGCTTTTTGAGGTGAATTTCAATGAATAGTTCCTTATTAAAATTCTTATGTGCTTCAAATGAAATAAGTCCTATGGTATCCTATTCTACAATTTGAAGCTTTGCATTTGGCCAAGAAAAAAATTGGTAGCACCTTGAGGGATGATGAGTGGCCCAGATTCAAGAAAAGAACCAAGCAGAAATGCAGCCTTTAATGTGAAGAAGAAAAATACATATAACTGTATTTTTTGAAAGCACACAAAATGTCTACATAGGGGCTCTTGGAAGTTTGAGAGAGAGAGAGAGAGAGAGAGAGAGAGAGAGAGAGAGAGAGAGAGAATATGAATGAGGGGAAGGAGAGAGAAAGTAGTTTCCCTCTCTGAAGTCACTTTGTAGACTCAGAAACTAGTCCACCATCCCTGATGAGACACTCACAACAGCATCATAACTTCTTCAATCTCTTATTCTTATGATCTCTCATTGTTGGGAAAATTCTATTTTAGTCCCAATTGTCTCTTCGTCACAGAACATATTTATTTCCATGCCTGTGATCTTGGATCTCAGCTTCAAGCTCTTCCTGGGGTTTCACCTGGATGACTCTGTTATTTGCAGAAGCACATTGACTCTTGTACACTGGGTTGACGCTGGTGCCATTTACTTCTTATTCAGAGTTTTACAATTTCTTAACTGGGCACACTGAGAAAGCACAGATACATGGCATTCCCTCCTCAGGGCCACATTTCAAGTTGATCTTTTCACTCTCCCTGTCAAATTCAAATGTCACTTCACTATTCATGTGTATGTGGAGGACTCTAATAGACACCTCTTTGGCTTCTTTCAAAAATGCTTCAATTTCCCTCACATCAAAGGCCTCTTCTAACCTTTCAAATTTATCAATGCAATCTATTAACAAGATTTCCTCAATATACAATACAGAAACCATTGAGGGTTCCTAAGAAATAGAGAGAGGGTGAAGCTATGAAAAAGAAAGCAAATAACAATTAGTATTTAAAAGGCAAACAAGAGAAAAATCTAGGTATATAATTTTTTCACGGAGAATTCTAACCTCCATGGGCCCTGAAAAGTTCCTCCTTCCTGAAGAGATGAACTCACCATCACTATTAACTGATGTCTCTTTGAACAGTTCTTAGAGTCATACTAATACCATAGATGAAACTTCAATACATTTAGCCCTCAAATTGGTAGCTTTCATTTCGAACATTTGCTATATAAACTCCTAATTGTCCACAAATATATCAAAATCCAACTAGTTACTCAATCTCCTCTAGTTACTTTAAGTTACTAGTCACATTAACCCACAATGATAAAGCCATTTCTCTAATAACTACTGATACAAAACTACCCAAAGCATCAGTAAACGGGAAGAACATTCACTGTTGCATTTAGGGCTTTGGTAGTCAGAATAAGCAGCAATCTCCAGAAGTCCCCATATTTAAACACAAAGTCTCTGCTTTATGGTCCTCTTTGAGGAGTTAGATTATAGACTCTTTATGTCGTGGTGCCGTGATGGAGGAAGCATGTCACTTGTAAGGAATTTGAGAGTGCAGTCTCACTCTATGTCCAGTTCATTTTCTCTGCTTCTTTACTTGTAGCTAAAGATGTGATCTTTCTGCTTCCTGCTCAGGCGGGCCTCTCCTGCCATTATGGAAGATCCCTTCATAGAACCAAATTAAACTAGTTCTTCCCTGAGTCAGTTTCATTCATGGTATTGTGTCACTAAACAGAAAATAAATTAATACAAGGCCAACATGGAGAATAGAAATGCAGTTTAAAAAAACAAAGTTCAATAGATAAAACAACGCTGGTCATGAGGGGGTGCCTATCTCTTATCCCAGCACCCAGAGACAGAAGTGGGTTCAGGAGTTCAAAGCTAGCCTAAACTATATAATGAGTTCAACTCCAGCCTAAGTTACATGAAACCCAAAATTTAAAAATAGGGTGAATAAAATTGATAAAGCAAAAGGTCAGAGTGTTCTAGGAAGTGATAGGACAATTGTGATAGTTAACTTTGGAGGCAGGGATCCAGAGAGTTTGGAGTATTGGGGACTTAAGAAAGGCTGTAGATCTCTGTCACTTGGCCAGTTAAGTGCCTATGGGTTGCAGGGTAGGGATACAACACCAGCTCCAATATTCACAAAGGGGACATGCTAATCTCCACAGTCTCACTGTTGCTCCATAAAGCTTTGAGTGGTATTGTCAACTGTCTATGTTATGGGACAATTTTCATTATCCTTGGACTCATTTCTGGTTTTCTAAGACTGACGGTAAGATAGTGGAGAGTGGAAGCATTCTCTTATGTTTTATAAATTTTCTATGCCTCTGGATTAATTTTCAATTAAAATGTCATTAAGTAAAGTAAGGATGACATGAATTTTACATAAGATGAGAGCAAGTTCACATTTCCCATGGGCTGAACTTTTTAGGAAGGGTGAATGGGAATACATACTGGGCTTGGTGGCACAGGTCTGTTGTCTGAGCTACATATGAGGTAAGACAGGAGAATCACAAGTTTGAGTCTAGAACGTCTACTTTAGCATATATTCCTGCCCTAGGAGGAAAAAAGGATGGATTTGCCTTCAGAACAGTTCTACAAAGAGGAAACAGAATATTGACTGGTTCACAGCCTTCCTATGTCACCTCTTGGTAACTCACACAGCATTTCGCCCAAGTAAATAAACTCACATTAAAGCCTTAGGTAAACCTCTATACCTACTTAAGCCATGGATTCCTCAGCAAATCATCTGATGCCTATTAGATGTCTTCTTATTTACTCGACTCGGGCATAGTTCTGCTGTGACTCTGATCATCTTATCAAATGCATCCAGTGCAGTTTACATCCTTTATAATGGAAAAGATGTGGTTTGGAGACCTTGAATTTAAAACTATCAGTTTGTTACTGAAAAACCATCCTCTCCTGTCATCTCCTCCCCTCCCATCTCTTGTTATGATGTGCTAATTGGTAAGTGTTGTCATTGGAAAAGACCCATTGTCACAAGCTCTCCCTGGCCCACATCTCCTGATGCCACACCTCTGTTCTAATTGCCCCAGTCCCACTGTGAATTTTCCAATCTTCCCTTCAGAAAGCTTCCTGAAATTTCAGAAGAGCAGCATGATGCCAGATTGTATGGATTGGAACCTTTTCAATTTGTGAGATTCAACTGGCAATATTAAAGAATTAATTATAATGAAAATGCAAAGAAACAGAATCTTCAGTGAATCCCATCTGGGAGCAGTCTTTTCTTAGGCCCTATACAATTTTTTTTCCATCCAACTTAGTCTCCTATTTTCTCCTTTGTTCATATCATATGAAATATTGAAAATTTGATGCAGGCTATCATCAGATTTCCTCTTGTTCTCATAACAATTTATTATTTGCACCCCCAACTGTTCATCTCTCTCTCTCTCTCTCTCTCTCTCTCTCTCTCTCTCTTCTCATCTATCAGTTTATATCTATATCTATATCTATATCTATATCTATATCTATATCTATATCTATATCTATATCTATATCTAAAACATTCCAAATATATAGAAACATTTAACCCCCAAAGGCATGACTTGCATCTCAATTACACACTAAGATGTTATTACATACATATAAAAGAACTGAATATGACTCCATAGGAAATAGCCAAGGATTTACACATACTTTATTGTGTTAAACCAGCTATTAATCTAGGCAAGCAGAATCTATTTCCGTTTACCATAGTGAATGAAGAGAAAGACTATAGTATTCCTGCCCTGCTGAGCAACCTTCTCTGCTGTTTACCTGAAGGATTTCTTAGGTACATTGGCTCATCTCTCATGTTTAGGAGCAATGATGAAGTTGTTGCCCGGAAAACAGCTTCTGCGTGTCATATATGGATTAGCCTCCGCCTTGCCCTGCAAGTTCACTGTCAATCATTTTTAATGTCCCAGCCTAACATATATTTTGCAGTGTGTATTTTGGTGTCAAGCCACAATATGGCAGAATAAAGGAAAGCGTGACAGCGGAATTGATATTCAGTTCCCATCAAGGCACGCAGACATATGGCGAGAAGAACAAATTAATAAATCTAAAGTAGAAATAAGTAAACAACGTTATTTATATTAGTGATTGGATGGGCACAATAAAATAATGAATGGAGATAATAAAAATGGGAACAAACAGCAACAAAGACCATGCAACAGATCAAAGGACATCAAAACACAAAGAAGCAGAGAAGCTAACTCAACACTTTAATTACACTAGTGGGTAAATGAATACAATAACATTAGCACATCTCACCCAACATAGTAGGTGATGTTTAAATAAAGGTTCCCTCAAAATCTATGCTTTTTATACCTTAAGAAAGAAGGGATAGAAGTAAAATACTCAGACTGTGCTTGTTTGGAGTATACAACGAATATCAAGCAACTAAGGTAGATATTAAATATGTATAACAGGAACCTGAGCCTAAAGAAGGGCAAAAGCAGTCTCTATCAACAGAAAACCACAGAGACTTTTCTTGTTTTAGCACAATTAGCTTTTACTTCATGTAATACAGATATTTGGAATACCCTAATATTGTAAGAGGCTGCCTCTATTCATTTGTGTGTGTGTGTGTGTGTGTGTGTGTGTGTGTGTGTGTGTTGAGTGACACCAAGTATTTTTTTTTAAATAACACCTATATTATTACATTAAAGAGTTACATAGATTACTGCTCAGCTACTCACGGGCAGCAATAGTTTTAAATTAGCATCACTGAAAGCCTACCCACAGAACAATTGTACAGTATTTGCTCTCCTGGGTATCAAAGGGTTATACTAACTACAGATATTGCTTATGAACATAGTGTCATGCCTTTGTACTTACTGGGGAATGTCTATGGAGATATTCTTGTGAAAATACTAAAATTAGCACATTGCCGTAAAACATACTATAAATGTCTAGGTTGCACAATTGGTCCAGAATCATATTTTCTTGCATCACTCCCTAAGATGTGTATTCAAGGAGGCAACACTGAGAGAAACTGAGGAGAAAAAAAATACTATATTAAGGGAAAATAATCTATAAACGACAGCGATCCATATTTTTCTGCAGTTTCTGTCTTTCAATAACAATTAGTGGAGCCACCAGTTCTCAAGTGTAGCTGATCTTTGTGGATTCTTCTTTTTCCCACCCTTAATTTCCACAGTTTGTCCCCTTAACACTAAAGAAAGAAGGATAGAAGAGAACAGAGGAGAGGAGAGGAGAGGGGAGGGGAGGGGAGGGGAGGGGAGGGGAGGGGAGGGGAGGGGAGGGGAGGGGAGGGGAGGGGAGGGGAGAGGAGAGGAGAGGAGAGGAGAGGAGAGGAGAGGAGAGGAGAGGAGAGGAGAGGAGAGGAGAGGAGAGGAGAGGAGAGGAGAGGAGAGGAGAGGAGAGGAGAGGAGAGGAGAGGAGAGGAGAGATTTTTGTTCTAATTTATTATATTTTCCTTGACCAGGGGCTATGGTAAAATCTTAAACAACCTCCCTAAATGACCAGTAACCACTCACCCTGCCTCTTGGCGCTCTCATTTTTGTACCCTCTAAAAATTTCCCAGAATTCCAAACATTACACAATTGCAGAAACTACATTCAGCTGGCAAAACCATGCTTCTGCAAGAGCACGAGGCAAATCATAGTCAGCTGGTACAGTCAGTCCAAAGCAGCTGCATATCTCCACACCTGGGATTAAAATGAAATGAGCTTCTTATAATATTTCCGTGATTTTCAAAGAAACCAAAATTCCAAAATTGTCACTACACTAAAGTACAGGACAATGCATGCAGAAGACATGATCATTCTCAAGTTTTCCGTTTTGTAATTAGCTCGCCTTTTTTTCTAAGCATTCCCAAAATGTCTTGATTGTAAGTAAACAAATCTTGGTGGTGTTAGCTCATGAGAACAGTGAAATTAGTTCCTAAGAATACTGCCCATTCTAAGCAAACCAACAGAATGAGGAAATTCTAGGATAGTGATACTTATGAGTAACAGGTAGAGCTCAGGTCTCCCAACTTAGTCTATGAAGTGCTTAGAACGGGTGGCATAAGGTCAATGGATACATTTGCATGGAGCTCACAGGCTGAATGCTTATTGTATGAACAGAGGGGTTTCATTACAGAATCTCTAGAGTCAATACAGAACTCAGAGTAGGGAAGGAATTTTTAGGCTTTGATGCTTTTGTATAGCAGATCCTCTAAGGATCAGATAACTTTAAATTATAAGACATCTATGTATATACCTCATTGACTGTATGTCAAATGAGTGGAATGACACCGTACTTGTAAAGAGGACATGCCTCCAAGCCCTGTTGCATTATCATCCTTTGAAAAACAAGGTTAAAGAATAAAAGGGCAATGAACATTTATTTAAGTGTATCTTCTTAGCAGATATAAAATCTAGGATTTTGAAGTATACCACTGGATTTGGTGGTGGACAATGTAATACTCCAGAAGGAACAGCCAGTAAGTGTTGAGTAAGAAATCAGACAGCCAGCAGGGGTTCTCAGCCTCCTCATTCCTATCCCTCACTCTGTCAGATGGAATTAATATCACTGTTATGGCAAGAAGACCCAATAAGAAATAATGTTAAAGGTATTCCAAATCGTACTTGTGAAAACCTTTGGCTGAGGCCTCCATGAAAAAGGCAGAGAAAGGACATTTCATTTCATGGCATGTCCTTGTACCAAATGGCCAATCAAAGCCTGTAATATCCTTCTACCCAAATCATTACTGACCTCCTTTACATTATTCAAATGCCTCAAAGACAGACCATGTGGACAAGGTCTGGGAAAGCCTGGTCCCAAAATAAAATATTGACGAAGCAGGCATCCATTTCCATTCAGCTTCATAATTAAGCTTATGGGAATGAACTGTGTATAAAAGATTTGTAAGATTCCAGTTCAGGCAAACCACTCATAAGCAAAGCAATATTTTTCTTGGTTATTTGAAGTTTAAGTCTGCTCTTCTGTTTTTTTTTTTTTTTTTTCTTGTAAAGCAGCAAAGCTAATCGATGTATGACTAATACAGAGAAACAGGAACCGTTCAGCTGAGTGCAAACACTGTTTCTTGGTGAGCATCCCATTGCTCAGCATCCATTTTATTCAACAAGAGCTGCTTCATTATAATTTGTTCTTATGAGGTTCTGGCCTCTTTCGTTAAAAAAAAATTAAAAGCCTTTAAAAAGTGTTCTATTTGCTCATAAGGTCTACTTGTATTAAATAGCTAGCGTCTCACTATTTTCTAATATACAGTAAAGATACTATAAAGTTTTGCAATTAGTTAAAAAGTCAAAAACTCAGCAAGAAGTCTGGCTTTTCCTCTCAACTATCTGTTAATGAAGGTTTCAACGTTAATTGCCTTTTCATTAAAAATTCTTTAAAGTCCTTCTGTACAAAATCAAATTAGCGACTAAAACCTCAGAACAATCTCTGTAATTCTGTTGTGGACTCCCTTGTTCATTATTTGGATTGGTAAGATTAAGGCAGGTATAAGTGTGTGCCTTTCACATACTCTAAAAGATGTGTGTGTGTGTGTATGTGTGTGAGAGAGGAAGAGAGAGAGAGATTAGGGTTCCTTTTCTTCAAGCTTTCTCTGAAACAAGACACATTAGGCAGAATACTTTTATGAGGAAAGATTTGAAGGAAGAAGAAGGGGAGAAGGAGGAGAGGAATAATAATAATAATAATAATAATAATAATAATAATAATAATAATAAGCCACTGTTAAATTCAGAGTTATGCGAATACCATTTAGACTCATCTTTGGAAAAAGTGCTTTTGGCTATCCATGCCAACAGAAATGAAAGCTACCACAGGCAAAGTAATATTCAAAGAGTGTTCCTATTGCAGAAAAAATGTACATCCCCATTCCTAACCTAACTATCCATCCATGTGCAAATGACTTGATGACGTGAGAGATGGAGTTTTCTTGTGCAAAGGATGATCATTACAGTAAGACTTCATTGTCTTAAGAACAATATGGACTAATATCCAGTTATCAGTGAGTGCATACCATGTATGTTCTTTTGTGATTGGGTTATCTCACTTGGGATGATATTTTCTAGTTCCATCCATTTGCCTAAGAGTTTCTCAAATTCATTGTTTTTAATAGTAATAATCCATTGTGTAAATGTACCACATTTTCTGTATCCATTAGTCTGTTGAGGGACATCTGGGTTCTTTCCAGCTTCTGGCTATTATAAATAAGGCTGCTATGAACATAGTGGTGCATATGTCCTTGTTATATGTTGGAGCATCGTCTGGGTATATGTCCAGGAGTGGTATAGCTGGGTCATTAGGTAATGCTATGTCCAATTTTCTGAGGAAACACCAGACTGATTTCCAGAGTGGTTGTACCAGCTTGCAATCCCACCAACAATGAAGGAGTGTTCCTCTTTCTCCACATCCACAATACCCAAGATACAACTAACAGATCACATGAAGCTCAAGAAGACAGAAGGCCAAAGTGTGGGTACTTTGGTCCTTCTTAGAAGGAGTAACAAAATACTCATGGGAGCAAATATGAAGACAATGTGTGAGACAGAAACTGAAGGAGGGGTCATCTGGAGACTGTTCTACCTGGGTATCCATCCCATGTGCAGTCACCAAAGATAGATGCTGATGTGGATGCCAGGAAGTGAATGCTGACTGGAGCCTGATATAGCTGTCTCCTTAGAGGTCTGCCAGAGCCTGACATATTCAGAGGTGGATGCTCACAGCTAACCCTTGAACTGATTATGGACTTCCTAATGGAGGAGTGAGACAGAAAACTGAAGGAGCTGAAAAGATTTAGAGCCCCATGGGGAGCACAACAATACCAACCAACCAGAGCTCCCAGGGTCTAAACCACCAGCCTGAGAGCACATAGGGAGGAACCCATGGTTCCAGCTGGATATGCAGGGGAGGATGGCATTATTTGGCATAAGTGGGAGAGGAGGTCCTTGGTCCAGTGAAGGCTGGATGCCCCAGGTTGGGAGAATTCGAGGGTGGGGAGGTGGGAGTGGGCGGGTGGGTGGGTACAGATCTTCATAGAAGCAGGAGAAGGGGAGATGGAATAGGGGTTGGGGGGGATGAGGAAAGGGGATCAGATCTGAAATGTAAATAAAATATCCCCCACTCCCCTGAAAAAAGAACAACATGGAAACTAGAGCATTTAAATACAGTATAGGCCCTGGACTCTGCATCTTGGGCATAAGACAAAGTAAGATAATTCTTGCATTCAAGATGCTTCTAATACTAATAGTAGTAGAGAAAGTGTATGTTTCAATATTGATAACAGAAGTAGTGAGGACAAAAGCAAAGATAAGTATGAGCAAGGACAGAGCAAGTTGAAAATAAAATACTGGCTGTTTGGGTGAGCCAAATGCTCTGTTGGGTGTTTGTGAATGCAAGAGGCTAAGTCACTCATGGAAGTCCTGAGTCCTGCAGATGTCACCATTGCAAACTCAGGGCTTTAAAGGTTAATCAATATTTAAATGTTTGGAAATTCCACTGGAAAATGTGAATAATAAGATCCATTCCTCTTAAGTTTCCTTTTATTGACTTTAATTAACTCATGTCAATTAACTCAATCCAGAGAAGCTATCGGTTACTTTTTCTAGAAAAAACTAAGAGGAATGTTAGAGAGTTAGTCCTTGCTGGCTGCTAAGTTTCATTAAAAGTCCTGCTTTAAGTGCTAGAATTCTTACAGAGCCATTTCCCTCAGGTGTCATAGAAACCTCACAAGCCGATATGACCCAGCCCTGTTAACCTTCAATCCTTCCTCGATACTTCCTCACTTTGACTTCAGGTTTATAGTTATAGCATATCTGTTCTGGTTTTCCTGCAGCCATTCATTTTCTTCACATTCAAAGCACTCACAGGAAGCTGGGCTTGCCTTTTTTCTATTGTATCTGTATCATTATAGAAATTACCCCAACCTGTGTATCTTACATACCTGAGTCTACTAAAAAGACACCGCTCCCGAATTATATCTGAGAAATGGCTCTTGTGTCATTTCCACCATCCCCATGTCTACCACTGCCAGCTCAGGAGCTTGCTGTATACAGGGGTGCAACAGTACTGACAGAGAAATATGCATCCTGGCCACATCCTGTACTCTGCTTTAGGGCCCTTTACGTTATTACCAAAGCTAATCTTCTAAACTATAAGTTTGTTTCATGTCACTCCCTGTTTACAACATTTTCAGTACCTTTTGAATTGAATCAAGTTACTTAATCCATAAGGTACTTTCTGATTTCAATTACACTCTAGCTATGTCTTCCAGTAAACTAAGCGCTTTCTCATGGCTGTGAGTTATTACAAATATATTCAACATCCATGTACATGTATTATTTCTGTATCCATCAAACCTTTCAACTTACTCTTTATTCATCAGGATACAGTTAAAATATCATCTGTCCTTAGTCCCTCTCATCCAGAAATAGAAATTGGTCCTTCCTTTTGACACTCAGAAACTCCATTTTCTCAATCATAAGCCTGAATAAATGGCCCCTCTCCCAACAAAACAGTAGTTTGAGAACCAAATGGAATAGTGTTTATTTAATACTGGAAAACTATAAATCAATATAGAAATAGTTCTAGGCATGGAGCCAAGGGCTTTATAGACATTATCTCATTCAGTCCTGAAATATTAAATAGATACCATGAGTGAAGAAGTATATTATCATTTAATATTCTCTCCTTCTCAAAATATCTTCCTAGTCATATAATGTTTCCTTCATATTATAATTTAATCTGGTTAAAAATGCTTGCATACGTATTAATCTTTTGAACATTTTCTTTAAACTTATGGATGTTTTCTAGTTTTACACTGAATTATTTGAATTTATCATGTCCACTGTAGAGCACCACAGACTGTTATGCAGAGTTGTGAAATATTGTTCAACTAGGTGTGGTATCTGAGTCACATCTGAAGGGTTAAACTGTGTTAATTAATTATGTAAGTTAAAAATTCCTCAGGAGGCTTGAAGCAAAGGATCAATTCACAGAGCAGGAGAACAGGGGGGAAAGAAGCCTAATTAGGCATGTGATTAACTCTTTCAGAGATGTAGTGATTACAAATACAATAAATGTCATATGAATAAGCTTTAGGACCATCTAAAGACAACATTTGAACATTCTCAAGGCTATTTTACCCTGATCATATGCATTTTGGTGTAAATATATCCAAAGGTACTCATCAAAGAGATCATTTAAACACACTTAAGGTTATTTTACCCTGATTATATAAATGGTGGTGGTGGTGGTGGTGGTGGTGGTGGTGTGTGTGTGTGTGTGAAAGTATCTAAAGGCACTCCCTTGACAGAAACAATGTTTCCATATACAGGTTAAAAACTCAGTAGTGCAATTTGTATGGTAAACACAGAGCTGTGTGTGTTTGAGCCCTTGGTCCCTACCTGACTGTGATGTTTTGAGACATTATGAAACCTTTAGAACATGGGACCTATATGGCAGTTTTAGCCTGAACTCTTCACTGAATGTTCCATAGACAAGTGAAGAGGAGAGTCATGTCTCCAGTGAATAACCCTTCTTTATGTCAGGTATTTGGTCAAAGTGAGAAAAGTAACTATTATAATAAATTTAACTGAAATATTTAAGAAAAATAAAGAGAACACTGTGATAAGAATTCATCCTCTCAAACCCTGAATTATGAACCAGTTTAAAACATATTGATATGCTGCAGAATTTTAGTAACCTTCCATAACTGAGCTTACTTTTTTCCTAGTTAAATACAGTGTATCTGTACACCTTGAAATACCATGTCTGGCAAAAACACCCTTCTCCCTTGTTTTTGATAGACAGCAAATCTAAAATAACTCAAAGAAAAAAAAAAAAAAAACAAGCATTGGGGAAGTAGCTTCTTTTATCCTGGAGACTAAATGCATTTGCAGAGAGGATTCCATTTTGTTTGGCAATTTATTTTATTGACAAAACATATTTCATCACATATTCCATCACGTTCAGCAGACAAATGCATGTTGTCAAATACCCTATTTCCTGCTTTTGATGAAAAGCACACATTTTTCAAATTCCCTGGTTTTTAAATGGGGGAGTTGTACAGACGAGCTCCATTTGCTGTGATTTGGCCAGAGGTGTCAAGATTTGGACTGCATCCAAGCTATATGACTTCTTCCACTCTAATATAAATTAACCTCTCAGGGAACATTAATGTCCATCTCCACCCATAAAAGCATCAAAATTCAGTTTACTTTGTAATCAGCGTGATAGGATCCTATTGTCTAAACATAAAATTCAGATCGTTCCCATACACATACCAGCTGCTAAAATGCAATTACCCTTTACAAGGTAATGCACATACAAAGTAAATATTTAATCTACCCTATTTGTATATCTGTTTAACGTTGGTAATTCAATTATTCTGTGTCCTTTCAGTATTTGCCCTCATGCCTGATATACGTATTAAATTATAAATAAGGTCTCAGAGGTCAAGAAACAGATCTGTGTAATGTGTTCTGAGGAGTACTCAGCTCAGTGTGTCCTGAAGACAGGTGTTTAATCATATTTTTTTATTTGTAGCGTAAGTATAGGGGCTTTACTCAGACTGACACACACACACACACACACACACACACACAATTACTTCTACACATTCACAAATTTCTAGGGATACAGAAACTGACAACCACATACTTTGGCCTTTAGTAGTTCATAATCTAGTTAGTAGCTATGATAATAAGCAATTATGGCATACAATGACCATAGCAACAATGAAGTTTTTGCTAGAACACACAATACAGGGGCAGGAGAGATGAGCACCATCAAGATGAGGTGCTTAGAATGTTTTAGAATTGAACAGAAGGCCGACAGTGGGCATAGTAGGCAAAGTATGGGTGCTGTGCATGTCAGGACAAAGAAGCAAGATGTAGTGAGTCCCACGAATTTGTCCTCATCAGGAACATTACATACACACACGCACGCACACACACACACACACACACACACACACACACACACACACACACACACAAAGAGATTTTACTTATTAACAGGGATTGGAATGGTCAAAATGAAGAAAACTGTAGGTTGAGAGTGACTCTCATTATTATCCTTGGAAAATGCAATTTCCCAACAATGGATGGAATATCAAACTTACAAATTCTTTAACATTTAGTTTGTCATGGACAGTTGTAGAGACATGACTGGGATGCAATGCACATGGTATTTACAATGCTTCCTAAGTGAAGATATGAACCATTCTATAGTATTTTCCTATCCTTCTCCTTGACCTAGAGAAAGGATTCTGGATGGCAGGTATTATACAATATACTATGATTTACAGAGATATACTTTGTAATCCTCTTTGTTTTTAGACTGGGTTCTACTTTATAGCATAACACAGGCTGATCTTAAACCCATGATTCTACTAACTAGGCACTCTCAGCCTGGAGATTACAGGCCTGTGTCACAATATCCTACACAGAGTATCTATAAACTGAACAAAACCTCCAAATGGCTGAAATTAATTATCCTACTGCTGATTATTATGGGAGCATGATATAACTCCTTAACTCATTAACATAAATGCAAGGACATTTAAAACTCCGAAAAAAGAAAAACAACTCTTATTTTTGTGAAAGATTCCACCAGTTTTTTTTTTTTTTTCTATTTCTAGGACTGCATGCTTGAATAACGATGCCAGTGATACCCAAACATAAACTTCAGTGACGACACATTATTTCTCTCAATATAAACTAATTTAAGATGAATAACTGCAATTACTGCCTTTTTTTAATTTGTCCCTCCTCATGTTGAATTTGTGTCACCTTGTAGTATTTAGATCATGTCCCATTTGCTCTGATTCAGATTCTGAGTCATCAAAATGCTTGAAATGGGTCTGAAAATAGCCTGAATTAATTCTCTGGGTTGCTGTGTACAACAGATATTCAAGGGACGCATTTGAACATCTTTAAGGGAAACTCATCTTCTTGGGGGTGTGATAAAACCCCAGGCTTCTCAGCCGCCTCTCCAGGGTGTCAGAAATATTATAATAATACAGAGGGGGAAAAATGAAAGTGAGATGTCTGGTATTTACAGAAAGGGGGAGAGAATGATGTTCAGATGTGAGAACAAGAGAAGGACTTTCATTCCATTGTCAAGAGCAATTTGGAGGGGCTTTGGGAGGGGCATCAGGCCAGCAGAAGTGGTCTGGCAGCAAGGAGAACAATATGGCTGAGAAAAACATGGGCTTTGCAGTTACAAAGAACTCTCAGAATCACTGGCATGCTCCAGGTGATAGCAGCTAGTCTCCAGGGACCAGCCGAGAATCAATGAATCCTCCTCCCAATGCTCAGGTATATCTGGGCCCTCGCAGCAAGACTCACCAACACTGCTTCTCCAACCAGTGCTGCCCCTTTCTGGTTTATGTGGGATGACCAGGGAGAAAGTATTTTTTTCACCCAGGCTGTGTAATAGCTGTAATTAAAGCCCTCTAATCGCCCAAAGCCCAGTGTGTGGGAACTTGGCTGAAATTATACGCAATGAAAGCAAAAGGCTTTCTTTACACCAGGAAAGTTGAAGGGCACTGTCTTCTCTCTCTCTCTCTCTCTCTCTCTCTCTCTCTCTCTCTCTCTCTCTCATTTAATTTTTACTTTTTATTTTATATTTTTTATTTATTGTTGGAAACAGAGAGGCCCATTATTTAGGTAGAAGGAGACTGACTCTGTAGGAAGTATTTACCTGAGGTTTCTATTGCTATCCACCAAAGGAGGTGATCAGACCAGAGGGCAGCAGTTAAAGGATTCAGCCAAGGCAGTCACAGGCTAGCTGCCAGTAAGCTCATGTGATTCATCTCTAAGGTCACCCAGCTACCTGAGTGAAAGCTCCTTTTCCATGGTCACTTGGGCTGCAGCCTAGACCAACTTTCCTCAAGTCAGCTGTGGTGAACATTGAAGGGCACCAACATCTGCCTGCTCATTTTGTATTCTTTTACAGCGGCCAGCCAGCTCTGCATTTCAAAACAAGCTGGAAACATCTGTAGTTGTACTGCAGGCCAATTTCAATATAGTTGTGACTTATATGGTTCGTTATATGACTTATAATATGATGATACATTGCCTGCTAGTCCAGTGACAAAACGAGAAACAGCAAAGGGAACATTGATAAGTGTCAAATGCTGTGCCTAGTGTGTGACAGGGATTATCGCATGAAAGTCCCCAAAGTGATGATGCTCTAATTCCTGTTATATAGATGAGGACCTGAGAATCTATGTACCTTGATCAGTATCAGGCGGTTAAGGCTAGAGTTGGGAATAACACTTGTTTGTCAGGCTTCACATCTCATGTTCTTAACAGTTCTCTCTCTCTCTCTCTCTCTCTCTCTCTCTCTCTCTCTCTCACACACACACACACACACACACACACATACACACACACACACACAGAGAGACACAGACAGAGACAGAGAGACAGAGAGACAGAGAGACAGAGAAGGACACAGAGACAGAGAGACACAAAGAGAGGAGGGAGAAAATGAGGTTCTCTCTCAATGGAACAAAAATAGTTTTTGCAACAAAATTTCACATGCAGGAATTATAAAATAGAGACTGGCTAGCTCCTGGGGTTCTTGCTACCATGCAGATTTCAGGGCCCTGGTTTCTGAGCAGAGGATTCCAGAGAGGGTTGTAGACTTCAAACCATGCCCTGTAGCAAAAGCTCTGGATGATTCAGACACAGAACATCTATATTTGATGTAGGCACGGCTGCAGAAGCTTTGACAGACTGCTGAGTTGGTAAGGAATAAGAGTCCTTTTTGGTTCTTTCAGTCAGTCTGCAGCATTCATATGCCTTGGTATACAATACTCTTCTTGATCATGGGAGCCAGCCCCTCTAAGCTGTCTAATTTAGATAAAATGCTAATCAAATTAACCCATTCTTCTTTCGGTGTCTCCCTTTTAATGAACATAGCTTCAGGATTTATGTTTTTGCCTTAAATAAGGTCTCAGATGGATTGTGCCCTATGTTTCACAGCTGCTGATCCACACTTTAATGAGGAAACATTAACAACAGAATCACCCAGGTGGGAGGAAGTTGAAACAAGATGGAGTGACCAATGGAAGCTGAATCAAGCTGGGTCAGGGTACTGTCTGGGTATGTGTGGTCAAATCGTTCAAGCCTAGATCCCAAACATAACAGTTCTCTTATGATTACCACCTGTCATATCTCCCCTGACAGCTCTCCTCTTTTTATCAGTACATAAATAGGAAAACACCCCCATACCTCACACATACATACACACACAAAACCCAACATCATCATCAACGAAATACAACTAGAAATAGCAAAGGCAATCTGGTTAAGGATTATAACTATTCTTCTCTGGATGCATGGTATTTGTGTGGTGTGCACATAAATTTCCTAGAGTCCATTCTATCAGGACCAAATGTATTGATGGTATCCATCATGATCTTTGTTAAGTACTTTTTAAAAAATGCACTAGAGCAGAAATAATTGCACAAGATTAATTTGTATTCATTTTCCAGATGGTGGCCATATAAAGGTAACATATTTCAGCATAATTCATCTGCTTGGCTTAGAATTCTATAACTCCAAGAATAAAATCAGTGTAAATGTTGATCTATTACCATTATAAGTAATATATTAAAATATTATAATTGTAATCACAACACCGACTTAAGTTAGATGTGACTTCCACAAAGGGAAAATATGTCCATCCAGGTGGCTGGGCAGATGGTTCCATTGGTGAGATTTGTTGCACAAGAATGAGGCTCTGAGTTTAGATTCTCTCGCAATCACATGAAAAAAAAAAAAAAAAAAAAAAAAAAAAAAAAAAAAAAAACCAGCAGGCCAAGTGTCACACATCTGTAATCTCTGCTCTAGGCAAAGGCAAAACAGATGGGACCCTAGAACACATTTGTCAGCCAACCTAGCCAAATTGATGAAATCCAGGTTTAGAGAGAGACCCTGCCATAAAATTTAAGGTGAAAAGTATTTGAAAAAGACATCTAATGTTGGTCAATGCCTCCATATGCATGACCATGCTCAGGGGCCTGCATCATTAATGACACATACATGTATATACACAGACACGTAAAGACAGACAGATAGACACACACACACACACACACACACACACACACGCCAAACAAGTGGTCATCAAGTTTAGTGATAAAATAGACATTAAGTCCAGTCTCATCCCTTCTACATGGCTACTTCCAGGCCAGCCAAGTCTATACAGTGAGACCCTGCCGAAGAAAAAGAGGAAGAGGAAGATGAGGAAAAGGAAAGGAAAAAGGAGTAGAAAGAAGAAGAGAAGAAAGGGGTAGAAAAGGAGAGAAACTAGGTATAGTTTTCCTATTTCTTAAGTACTTGTATGTGCAAAGCCCTTTTTTAAGTATTACTTTATCAACATAAACATCTCAAGGGGAGGCTTTAATGCCTGACATTATCACTGATGCTATGGTGTGCTTAGAGTTAGGAGCCTAGCATGGCTATCCTCTGAGAGGCTCAATAAGCAGCTGACTGAGTCAGACACAGATACTTATACCCAACCGCTGGACTGAAGTCAGAAACACTTGTGGTTGAGTTAGGGAAAGGCTGGAATAAGCTGAGTAGGAGGGCAACCACATAGAAAGACATGCAATATCAACTAACTAAGGCCCCTGAGATCTCTCAAAAACTGAGCCACCAACCAGGCAGCATATACGAGCTGTTCCAAGGCCCCCAACATATACAGCAGAACACTGCCCAGTCTGGCCCCAGTAAGAGAAGACATGCCTAACCCTCTAGAGACTTGAGGGCCCAGGAAATAGGGAGGCATGGCAGAATGGGAGGCATCCTCTTAGAGACAGGGGGAAGAGGACTGGGAAAAGTAACTGTGAGAGAGAAACAGGAGGGGGGCAATGGCTGGACTGTAAAAAATAAAAGTAATAATAATAAAAAAAATCATGAAAAAAATATAAAATATGTATTATGAAAGTGACTTCTTGAAAGAGCCTTGTTTTGTTTTTTTTTTTTTTTTCTCTCATAGAATGCCAATGATTGGGCTCTGCATTAGAGAGAATTGTTCTCTACTTTGGAATAAACATATAAGAACTTGCCAACATTGTCTTGCTACCACAGAGACCATCCATCTCAATGGCACAGGGTCTTCTGGTCATGGAAATGCATATGTCTGATTACAAGTCATGCATCCAATTACAGAAACATCATAACTGTCACCATTTTCTGAATGCAATACCTGAAGTGGAGTGTCCAGTTGATTTCTCCTTCTGTCTTACACTATCCCTCTTCTGGTAATTATATGTCAGGAACAAGGTGAGGCAGTGAGGACCACTCACTTTCATTATCCACTAGCATCATGCTTCATTAAGTTTTGACTATTTACTTTATTTCAAATACCTGTGATGGCAGTAACCAGGAGGAGGAAAATCTTGGCAAAATGCCCCTTGGTTTCTCTCCATTTCTTTCTGTAACCAATGTGCATTTTAACACACCAACCTTCACAGAATACACTAGTTTAGATTGTGTTCAAAGTAAGGAAATCCTGTCTATTCATTACCTCCCCAGGCCAGACACTGGCACAAATATTAGCCATTGACAAGCCAATGCCTTGAGGGCTTCACTCTGGAAAAAGGCATTAGTTAGCATTTAGATGGATGACAGGGCAGCAGACAGTGACGTCTGCACCAGGCAGAAAGGCATCCAGCGTGCTCTGGACTGTGTAAGCCTTCATGACTGGCTGACTAGATCGTGGACAAAAATGACTCATAGAACAAGATAAAGAGAAAAGCCAGTAAGAGCAATTTTACCAAAGCAAGAAGAAAATGTCCTGGGGCCAGATCTATCCAGGCTGAATCAGATTCACCAATTAAAATTTGCAAGGCTGCCATGAGAGAGAATGCATCCTTTTCTCCATTTTTATCACTCCAGTTTCCTCTAGGTCATCTCCTCCATCTATTCCCAAAATTGCCATGTACTTCCTACATCTCGTCTGTTACATGCTACACAGGAAAACTCAGTGCAGAGGGGTTGAGAGGCATTCAGACATCAGAGGACATACAACAGTCTGGGATGGGATTAAGCAGAAGTTTTGGAGTCTGGCAAAATATGGGGAAGCAAGAAATTTATCCTGATAAATGGTGGGATTTTCAGAAGGTGAGACGGATGTTGTTGTTGTCTCCAGGTAGGAAGAAGGGGAGTCCAAAACCTCAGCTGAAAGTGACTTTGGAGATCAAGACAAGAGTCCTGAGAATTCAGAAAGTGATAAGATCACAAAAGGTAGCAAAAGGGTTCCATCCAAGTGGAACAAGGATAAAAGGGAGTGGAGAATCTGAAATTTGTGGTGATGAAGAGGTTGGAAAATGGGTTTGGGATTCAGATCAAAATTACAAATTTGAAAAAAAGAGCAATCTTCCCAAAATTAAGGACATTTTTTTAGTAGTTTAGTTTTTGTACTATTTGGTCCAGAGTCTCTCTAGGTAGCCCAAGCTAGCCTTGAACTCACAGTGTATGAGGTATGAGTCACCATGCTAAGCTTATCAAAGGCCATTTGTAACTTTCTTTAGAAGATTCATCTAGTCTCTTTATGAAAACAATCAGCGTACTAGATAGATATATTAAATAGCTTGATGTTATCCTTCCATGATATGTGTGTTAATGAAAACATATCCATAATATCTCAAGAAAACACAGTACCTTTCAATTAGAATGAGATTCTTCCAATGAGAAAACTATAAAGCACACTTCTAGGAACTGAAAGATACTGGCTTCGTGTAGAGATTGCACTTTGTGGAATCATACTCAATTGCCAGAATTCAAACCCCATGATCTTGGTTCTACTGTATGAATTTTACTTATTAGTTTTTTTCTCTGTTGACATGGCCTCATTTTAAAATTAAAATTGAAAAAGAAAAGTAAAATGTCAGGTAACCCTGCATTGTAAATCACTCCAAGGATTTCTGGTAAATACAATAAAATGAGTGTCTGATTTGCCCTTTCTACCTTGCAACTTTCACTATTCTGGCTCCTTCACCACTTTTTTTTCCAAACTGCATGTTCCCTTGTTTTTTCTCTTGATTTCAGTCTTCAAAATTACACTTCTCTTACTTCCTGTATGCTCTTCTCCCAGTCAACACATTCTTCAGCATATTAACTATGATCTCTATCTAGAAAAATATGCTGTCTACATTGTCTTTCTTTTCATTATGCTCTTTCTTATCACCTATACTAATCCCACTTATTTATCTGCTTCATGCCCTATCATTGGGACCTTCAACAGTATGCTTTGCCACTGAAGAGACAGATAATCATTCATGTATACAATCTGGGCACAATAGTTTTTTTCCTGAACTATACAATGTTCTTTTATACCCTCATATTCCTGTAGCTCCAGAAAACTCTCAATGAATAGAACTATATATCCCCATTGTCTGTTTATCTACCCTCAATATCTGTGACTGATAAAATCAGCCCATGAAAGGCTTGCAGAATTTATAAATGTGTTTAAATTTCAATTGCTGATTTTAAGTTGGATGTGGTAGATTATATTCAGAACCTCAGCTCTTAGCAGGCCAACGAAAGGGATTGCTTTGAGTTCAGGCTAGCATGAAGAATACAATGAGTTCCAGAGTAGCTTGGGCTACAGAGTGAAGGTCTCTTGTTCCCCTGCTCAGTACACCCATGCAAAGACAAGAACACTTTATCAGACTCTAAGACATATGCTATCCTAACTACCTTTACATCATAGAAACTGTGTGTTGGAAGAATTTGCCTAGATGTTGATTAGTTTTGGCTCTTGACTCAGAGGATTAAGTAAATCACCTGTAATGAACTCACTCAAGTCTTCTCTAGGGTAATAAGTAGCACACAGCTTAACTAAAGAATCTCACAATGTTTTTGGAAGATAGTGGTGACTCATTTTCAGTGTACTGCAAAAACATTTTGGAAAAGAAAAAAAGATAAATTCTAGACAGTGACTAGCAACAGTTTTCTTTGTTATATGTTTTGTATGAATAATAAAGGAGAATAAAAATATGCCTACTATTGGCTCAAACAAAACAGAATCTTATTGCATACCCCCCTAGAAGCATATAAATTCAACAGTTGTCTTCATACATAACTCTGAAATCTCTAAACTTATATAGTGAGATAGGAAGCAGAAAGCAGCTTTCTAGAAGAAAGGGAAGGTAATTTCAAACAATTAAGAAAACCTTGAAGTGATATAATTAAGTACTCATTTAATGAGAATGTGTGTGTGTGTGTGTGTGTGTGCATGTGTGGAGGTTGACTGAAAGGGGCTTGGGAGATGGCTCCATGGGTAAAGTATTTGATACAAGCCTGAGTACTCATATTTATAACCACATCTAAACAAAACCTAACATGTCAGTGCATACCTATAACCCTAGCACTAGGCAAGGGATAGAGCAGAAGTAAGAAGATCCCACAGCCCATTGGCTATCCCTTCTAGCCTCAGTGGTATGCTACAAGTTCCGTATAAGAAGTATAAGAGCCTACCTCAATAGATGGCATGAAGAGAAATGGAGGAGGATTACAGGCTTCTATAGCAATTTCATACGTGGGATAGTGCTCTCCCATATATGCACACAAATGTGAATACTACACACATATACAGAGAGAGAGAGAGAGAGAGAGAGAGAGAGAGAGAGAGAGAGAGAGAGAGAGAGAAGAAGAAGAAGAAGAAGGAGGAGGAGGAGGAGGAGGAGGAGGAGGAGGAGGAGGAGGAGGAGGAAGAAGAAGAAGAAGAAGAAGAAGAAGAAGAAGAAGAAGAAGAAGAGACTTTATGAAATAATGTGGTGCTTTAAATACGAGCAATTTATTATATATTAAACTTAACAAAAATGGTTATATATATATATATACATATATATATATATGAAATTCTCTTTTGAGGATAGCTTTAAATAGGTTGTCATGTTAGCATAATTTTCATTCTTGTAATTATTGGTTATATGATGATAGCTTTGCTTTCTTTTTTATCTGTTTATACTTAGATTCATCCTTTGAAGATCTTCTCATATGTATTATATATCTCATTTGCTATTCCATATGTATAGGAAGAAACAACTAGGAATTCCTCATTATCCTCCTGGTCAACCAGTCATCCCTGAGATCTGTGACCCCCATTAGTCTTTCAAAACCCAGAACTATGTCAATCAGCTCTTAATTTAAGACACTCAGTATTACTTCAGCTGTATTTTATTTAGCTGTTCAAACCAGCTAAAGGAGTCCACGTGATCCTTCCTTATCTGGTTGGTAAGATAAAGCTCAACTGGCTCAACCATGACTTGGCCAGCTGACTCTTTCCAGCAGGGACTGTGAATGTCTGTATCCAACACATAGTCAATAGAAAAGGGTGATGGAGTGGCATCAGTTGATACTATTTGCACTCATTGATCTTACTATCCCAACCCTCACCTGGAGCCTACCGCATGTCTTAGACTGCCAGATCTCCAGTTTTTCGTGCCTTTTTTGTCAAGCTTATTTTTCTTGGATTTTGGGGGGAATTCATGAAGCTACCTACTATACTTTCAGTGAGCTACTCTTTAGTTTCCTGTTTGGATGAATTACAAGCTAAAATCCAGGCTCATAGAAAGACAACATAGAAAGAACCAGTCAGAGGAATGGAACAAGTTATGGAAAAGAAGGAGGCTGAGAACCTCAAGAACACTCACTGCTGAAGAACCCTGGGCTAGAAACTAAGAAAACTTCCATGTTTGTCTAAACTGTATAATGACATCCTGGATATACCTAGAGGGCTGCTTCTCCTTGTCTTAGAAATTCCATCCCCAGGGGAGTTTTTTTTCGCATGGAAAATATCTTAGAGCCTTGGTTCTTTACCTTCCTAACACTAAGATGTTCAGTACAGTTCCTCATATTGGGGGTGACGCCAATCATAAAATTATTGCCATTGCTACTTCATAACTGCAATTTTGTTAGTGTTAGGAATTATAATGTAAGCACTTTGTGGAGACAGAGTTTTGCCAAAGGGGTCACAGGTTGAGAACCTCTGTCCTAGAGTAAGTCAGGATTCTCTGCTGTTTTCTAAGATGATTAAATACTAGCCCAAGGAAAAACCAGGACAGCAACCTAGTAGCTGTGATGCAGACTGGGGAAATATCAATGACTCTCTGACTGTCGATATGGGTTGAAAGAAAAAGAAACCCAAATCTAAAATTCGAAGTCAGAAATGGAAGGGGAATGGGTGAACCCTGTCATGCTCACTGCCACATTCACATTCCTGTGAGGGAGAAGGCTGTTGATTTCTTTGCTTGGAGCATACCAGTGTATTTCTTTTACTATATTTTCTAGTGAAGTATTTGCCTTTTTTTCATACACTTGTCAGGGCTCATAATTTTAGTTGAGACTATAGCACAGTTGTTAAAAATATGAATTTTGCCTGCAAACATGGTCCCAATCTAATGTCATTGCATGTCACTATGTGACATTGTACATTTTTTTTTTTGCTTTTTGTTTATTTTGTTTTACTTTGTTTTTAGTTTGCTCTATGTTATTTATTAAATGATGCAAAGAGAAAGCCCTCATCATAGAGGGCTTGCAGAGATTCAGGGAGATGCTCTGTGTGAGGCACTCAGCACACACATGGCACAAGACAGACCCACTAACGTTAGCTGTACAGATCAGCTCTTATAATATGGTATAGCAATTTCATTCTACTTTAATTCATATTGACTCTATAACCTAAATCTGGAGCTGACAATGGAAGTCATTTTTTGGTAAATGGCTAGATAGGGATTAATTTTTAATTAATTGCTTACTAATTAAAGTAATATTTTTAAGTATTATGGCCCCAACTACCTCAATCACCATTATCTGACTCTCTTGTGACATTGTAACAAACACTATACATATATCACTGGGTATGTTGTATTCTAATAAAATCTCTTTGATAGACAGCATTAACATATTAATATTGTATAATTTTTACACCAATCAAAAATGTCTTTTCTCAGCAATCTGACAAAGGAAATCAATCTTTAGGATTACACAAACAGGTTTCAGGTCATGTATATCTCAAGGCCTATCTAGCCTCGCACTTGGAAATAAAGATGAGTCCAATGACCCTCATTTGTAACAAATACTCATTTCAGTCTTCCACCAGAAGCTGCTGTTAAATGAAATGCTGATAGACAATATGGTACAACTTAATCAACAAAGCCAGTGCTGCCGTGCTGGGCTCCTCGGAGTGTCATGAACACCACGTCAAGTGCCAAGATCTCCTTGACACTGCATTTTTTAAACTTTCGATAAAAAGTCACTGCAGATATTCAAGTCTATTTCTACTTGGTTGTTAGAAAGATTCTTTCTCCTTTCATTATATTAGAAGCATCTTGAAAGGAAATTAACAGTTTGTCACCTTAACGGTGTGAAATTATGCAGATGAAAACTGTAATTTTTAAAAGATAATGTCTCTGATTCATTTATATTCATAAGCATTTACTAGAAATATCAATATCTAGAAGAATCTTTTTTTAAAAAAAATAGCTTTGCAAATTATAAAACTATCTCTAAATTAAAAGGATTTGCTGAATTATGGCTTGACTTTGTTACAGATCTAATCCTACTCCCAACAAGCTATACCTTAATTATTTGTATAATGAGCCAGACTCTATACACCTACCAACCCTTTGACCTAAAACATGAGGGGAAAAAGCATGTTCTATGGCTCCTGTTTCTTATCTGCCCTGTACTCCAACATGATTCAATAAAGGCAGATGCCTTATTCAAATCTCCACTAAAATTGATACCCATGTAAAATCAATTGTGTTTTTCTTAACGGCTATCCATACATATGCAAATTTTATAAAATACCCCAAAGTTTGAATATTAGACTCAATGTTTTTGACAGTTCCCGTTTGCCATTGCCCATCCTCCCCTTAAAGATCCTAAAGTTAGCTTATAATTCCAGTATTCCAATAAATGTTTTCACATCTGGTGATTGGAGTTATATTTCCTCATTTAAAAAAAAAATCACAAAAGGCTCTTTCTATATACTTCTGTTATTACCCATTTAACAGTAGTTTCACATACAGCCAGGCATGAGCCAAACAGGGCAATAATAAAAAATACTGACTTAATATAATTTGCTTCCATGGCTGCTGGGAGAGCAGAAAGCATTGAAAAACTGTTTTGTGTTTATTAGCGAAGCTACTGTAGAGAGTGATTGGGGTTTCATTATAAGGAGCCTGAAAACAGTTTTAGCACAAATGCCAATATACATTTTAGAATCCAGTGCAATTTTAAGTATTTTCACTCAAATGGTTTTGCAGAGTCTACAACTCAAATGAGAAGGATATTGTGTTTTCACCGCCACCAGCAGCTACTGTAGTATTCGCTGCATTGATCTCCATTGTGAATGCTTCAAACCTCTCTATTTTCATGAAATGTAATGGGCAAATATATTCCCTGGTATTCTGAGGTATGATTAGTTACCAAGAAATCAGAGAAATCACAGCAAGGCATACTTCTGACAGAAATTAGAAAGAGTAAAGATCACTTCTCTATTTGTGTTACATAGCAAATCACACAATACCTCATCGATGGTTCTGTATACATTAGCTATCCACCATGGGCTGCTGGAAGCTCAGACATCAATGAAAAGATCTTTGTCAATTGCTGTATGCCTCATTATCTCACTAAGATTTCTTGGCAACAATTAACAGTTACCCAATTCATAGAAATTGCCTTTATTATTTTTGAAGCAGCTACTTTCTTTGGCTTTAATGACTAAGAGAATAGAGACAGATGTCTCTGTTGCTAGGGAGACTGGGTTTAAAAAAAAATAACTTGAAATGAAGTAAATAAGAGACTACCATCTTTTTTTAAACGGAGAATTCTGTTAGTTTTGAATTAACTATTTGTTTTTAAAACAAACCCACAGCGGCACTAGTTTTTCTTTTTATAGGGAAATGAATTAGAATACTTTATTATCATTCTTTTCTAAGACTAATAAATTACCTCTTTTTTAAAAAAAAGAATGAAAAGAAAAATAGGGCCACCTGTGCACTCAGTACCAATTGAGGCCACTTTTCAGAAACTGGCACTTGCTTTGTACAGCTACCTGAATTCAAGAGAAATTACCTTTTTATGTCACCTGCCAATCCTCCATTACCGAAGACAAAACAGCTCCGCCCTGAGCTAGGAGCACCCAGGACTTGCAGACAAGCTTGCCAGCAGTTCTTACATCCGACCCAGTTTTACTCAACCACCGCCCCTAGTCGAGACCCATAGATTCTGGAAACAAAATCAATCAGACCAAGCACAGTTGAGCAGTGCACCTATCCAAAGTGATATGTCTTTCTTAAAAGCATCCTTCTATCAATCCTCCTCATCTGCCTTTATGTCCTGATACCTAGCAACACACATTTCGGATGCTGAGACTAATCCCTCCTTGTTCATCCCTCTTGCCAGTCCACTCTTAATGTATGTATTCTTTAATGACATGCTACACACAGGGGAAAATGGAATCCTGTTTAGGATTTAGGATCCTTTAGGATCTAAATAAAATTATGCCAATTTCTTCCTCATCCTGTACTAACTGAACCATTGCTAGATATCAGCTTTCACTTTAAATGTTATCCCTGAATTGAAAAATCATTTGCTGTCTGTTTTGTTTAATATTTGAATGATATTTTGAAATACAGAAAACTATTTTGTCTCTTCCTTGGTAAGGGTTACATGCTTTCATCATATTTAAAACTCACTCATAGAACAGAACAGAAGCACTGTTTTTATTAATGAGAATGTTCAGAATTAGAGCTGTAACTGGGTTTCTGTTACCTGGGACCTTGGCACAAATCATAATTTCCTTCTACTGAAAAAAATTTTTTTAAGCTTTTATTGTTTGTTGTCTGTTTTCCAAATTCTATGATAAATAATTTTTATAGGAGCATTTCAAGAACTTTCTGTACTTTTGATTGATTTTTTTATTTACTGGACTAATATGGGACTATTATTTACTAATAATATAGGAAACAGAGAAACAGCAGAGCAGCAGTGGTGAAAGGTGGGTCCAGAAAACACAGGGAGATGCAGTCTTATGTATTTAGGGAGATGCAGTATCTCTGTGTTCCATGATGCTGAGCTCACATCCTAGGTCACTCTTAGTCAAACTGGGCTTTAATCACTCCTTAAGTGTCCCAAGTCTCAGTATTGCTGATATCGAACTCTGATCAGTTTTCTGTGATGGTTAAAATGAGGTAATAGATATACATTTTTGGTCTGTGCTACCCATGAAGGAAGCATTCAATATGCAGCAGAATTTGATGTTATTGTTAATATTTAAAAGCCAGTATCCCAAGAATCATCACTGGCCACAGTTATCTAGACTTCAGTTTATAGGATTCTTGGGGAGTTTATGTTCCACCATGGCAGTTACGTTCCTGTCACTCAGAGGTACTCTTATTAGATCCAACTGTGCTCTATTTTCAATTACACTTCACAAAACTCATTGTCTTAAGACATTGGGTTAAACAGTTCTTGATCATCCCACCCAAACACTCTATTTTGCTCTACACTGGGACAAATTCATTGTACGTCATAAGACATGCTGGCTCTGTACAAAGACTACACACAGTCTTGACAAAGACCATCTTCTTTCATTTGGCATTCATGACAATCCATGTTAGTTATTAAAATTTCTTAATGAATTCAAACTCCTGTACATTTATTTCTCATAGAAGTGAACCTTAGCTTTGCAATCTATACACTGAACACTACTGAGCATATACTTACTATATGCAAGGTACCATTCCACGTACCCAGAAACACAAATTTTATTTAAGTCAGAGATTGCCCTTACCTAAATTTTAGTAGCAGAAAATAAAAAGTAAAAGCATAAACCAATAAAAGTTATTGGCTTTATAGATTGCCACAGGGGAGAACAAATAGAAGCTAATTTGTGCTTCACCTATGCTGATTTGAGAATGTTTGGCAGTCTGGTTCTTAGGATTTCCTGATATTCACTGGGCAGATCTTAAAATTTTGTTTTACAGGAATCCCAGACTGGCAACTTCTACATCAAGAATCAAATGTACAAAAAGTCTGACTTTGTAAAGAACCAACTGAAGGGCATCAGTACAGAAGAAGCAAGGAACAGTAAGTGCCACAAAGAAATACATACTCATGTGTATAGAGAAATCAGACAGCTGGCTTCAGGGTATGAAATTGGGGACAGGCATCCTGAGATGAAACCAGGAAGGTGGTGCCAAGATGGAATCCAGGATGAATTGTATAATATTACACGATTAGCATTTGTCAAGTTATGGATGCCTAAGCCACACCTTACATCAGTTAAAACAACAATCGCTGGTTAGGTAGAAGTCAGGGATTGTCCGATGACCGTTGTCTGCCTGTGTGCATATGTGTTCAGGTATGTGCATAAGTGTGCCCATGCATGCACATGCATGTGTGATGAGAGAGATGTTAAGGTTTCTTAGATGACATTTAAGTACAGCTGGTATTGAAAACCATTGACAAAGCATTGCAATTGTTGATATGGAGTTGTGATTACTATGTCATTTTCATGCTCTGGGTTATGTTTTAGTGTTTTATCTCTATTCACTTTGTATTCTTAGCATCTTTTCATTGTTATGTCTTTTCAAAAGACCAACTTAGAGAACCACGCACGCACTAGATGCACAATACAAGACTATGATTGTCTTCTGCACGTCTCAATCTGCATAGAGTGCACTGGAGAAAAAGACTCATGCTTCCAGGCATATTCTCAATTACATTTTAAAAAATAAACAGACAGGTGTGTGCAAACACCAGCACTTAGCAGCTGGCTCCCATATATTTCCTCGAGGGAAATGAAGAAATTGACTAGCTAGTCTGCAAAGTCTTTGCAAAGGAGACAAAGGAAAGTTCTGTTGCTTTTGCTTTTGGGGGTAATACTAGGAAGGTCTGGTCATAAGATAGAAGGTCAAAATTGTCAGATACTGATGAACATTCCTCTAGGACCCCATCCTCCCAGAATATGTCACTTCTACAGGTAGTCATAAACTGTTCTTCTCAATTCTGAAAACTGAAGGTATGGTTGGAAGAAGTAATTTCTGAATTTCACAGAGAAAACAAGAAGGAAAGAACAGTTGTGCATTCATGGTATTTGAAATGGTGGATGGAACCTGCTGATTTGAAAGAGCCAGTCCAGGCTCGTTTCTGGATGAGCTAGCTGTGATGTCTGTCACTACCTGGCAGCGAGGGTTGCTTCTGATACACCTCTGTTATACATTCTCAGGTTTTGAGGAGGTCTCACTCAATTAAAGGAATATTCTTCTCCAGCTTGAGTGATGGGAGATGCCAGAAGTCTAGGGAGGTAATATAGGTACCAGAAGACAGGACTGGAATTGCAGTCTTGGTTGTTGATGCCTGAATTGCTAATCGTTGAGTAGAAATAAATGGCAGATGCTGGTTTTTCAGCCCACATCAGGAGCCCACCTATCTGTCCTGTTCAAAACAGTAAACTGCAAGGAATGGTCCCTATGATATCTGCTTTGACACCTGACTGTGGTATTTTCTGACATGGAATTTTAATTTTGGCCTTGAAATATTTGCCACACATGGAAACTGCTATAACACAAGTTCTGTTAGGACAGAAGTACTAAATGATAATTCATACAAACACAAAACACTCAATGAGATGTGAAGCAAACACCAGTGTTTCTATAATCCTTTTTTTTTTGAAGATCTTGATACAATATGCTATCTTTCCAGATGCTTATAACATCATCACAATAGAATTTGTGTATGCATATCTCTCTCTGTCTCTCTGTCTTTGTCTCTGTCTTTGTCTCTGTCTCTCTCTGTCTCTCTGTCTCTGTCTCTGTCTCTGTCTCTCTCTCTCTCTCTCTCTCTCTCTCTCTCTCTCTCTGTGTGTGTGTGTGTGTGTGTGTGTGCACGTGCATATATATGTGACTGAAGGCTAGAAGGTAACAAAGTATCTTCTTTAATTATTGTCCTACATATTTCTTGAGAAATGGTCTCTCGGTAAACCTGTAAACTTGCTGATTTGGCTGTAAAAGCTAGCCAGCCCGTGCTTGAAGAAGACACCTGTCTCTGTTTCCCCTAGTCTGTGATTGTAAAATTATAGCCTTACACTGCTGCATCTAGCTTTTTCCATGGATGCTTGGTGTCTAATCTTAGGTCCTCATGAATGCCTGGTAAGCACTTGACAGATTGAGCCATCTCTCAAGCAATAGAAATGTGCTTTTCCAGGCCACCATATAATGACTAATGATACTGACTGCACGTTCCAACCTTCAAAGGCCTGTATATCTAAAAACACAAACGAGTTTTACCCAGATGGTGTTTAAGAACACTATGTTGCCTGGTCTTATCTTCAACTACTGAGCTCAAGGGATCCTCCTGCCTCAGCCTTCCAAATAAAAAACCAGGACTGTAGGTGCACCATAGCATCTGTCTTATATATGCTTTTTACTTTTTTTCCCCACATGTTTTAATATCTTTGCTTTAAAAACTCCTCCACGTTCATTTTAAACTCAATCTAAGAAAGAATACTATCTCCATGGTGACAACTGCCCCCATTTTGGAGCACATTTAAATTTACATTGAATGTCTCATGAATGCTACTGCGTCTTGCCTTTAAATTGTCTCTTGAAGTCATTGCCAGGTCAGAAGAAATTCTTTATCACTTAATGTCACCTCCCAAGGTACAAAAGAGGAATTTAAACTTAACTTTAGAAATCTGGAATGGATAAAATTGGTGATAAAATAAAAGTATGATATTTCAGTTGGGCAAAGAATTTAATTATAGTATGTTAAAGAAATGATATGAGATATGACTGTGAAAGCCACAAACAATAAGATACATATAGAATGCTCCTACAATACTTGATTGAGACATTGTTTGAACAAATGTCACCTACTCAGAAAGTAGTCATTTATAATAGCAGTCTAGGTTCTGATACTGATACAATAGGTCAAAATGTCGGATTATAACATTATAATAACTATGGTATTTGCTAAGTATAAAATTATTGTACTTTCAATGTTACCTTCTGATCAATCTGAAGATAAATAAGTCTGAGAAAAATCTAGCAAGACTTGTTGGCAAATAGACAGTTACCAGAGTCTGAAATGATAATATTTTTTCCTATAGAATGTAATTAGAGTTATAAGAAATAATGGCGCTTTTTATTTTCCTGTTTTTACTCTTTAGCAAGCAATCTGGCCTATGATACTATATGGTTTCCACTTGCTAGCTCTTATTAAGTTTCAGAGTTTATAACTATTCTGGCATTTTTATAAATTTTAAAATACTTTGATTTAAAATATTTCTGCAGAATGATGCTTCAAAGTAAACATCCAGGGCAGAGTGTATGTGTCTTCAGAAGTCAAATTCTAGATCCTAGAGAAAGGATCTGAACCTTTCAGAAGGTTCCTTCTTATAGGCAGTAGTAGTAGTCAGAACTCACCAGTGTGCAGGAAACATGAGAGAGTATATTATGAAATTTCTTCATACCTATACCTGTAACTTATTCTACACTGCCTACAAAATAGATGTTACTTCCAACCATTGCTTGCAGCAGAATAACAAGCCATACACAGAGCATAGTTTTGCTCCCCATGACTAATTCTCCACATCCAAATCTAAACTGGTGAGCTAAATTGAGTGGTTTATGACAAATGAAAGATCAGGATGGTAGCACAGCCTCACATAGCCAAGAGACTCTCCCAGAACTTCCTAAGTTTGCACACACATAGTCAAAGAGTTTAGTGGATAATTATCTGTGTCTTGGATTACCCCCTTTCACATCCTATTAGAATAGCTGCATGGTGGGTTGAACCTTCTCATCCTCAAAGGCCCTTCTGACATATTTTTTTTTTCAATACTGGTGATCCATGAAGACCCTTGACCATGAGAACTGATTGTCTCTTTTGAGGAAACTCGGGGCTGCTAACATTTTTCTCCTTGTGCCTCTGATAGTCTTCCTGGGAATGACACTGTGTGCACTTTGGACCTCTTGAATTGATAGAATACCTCAGTGTGTACCACCGACATTTCTTCTGACAGTGGCCAGCCTCTGAAACGCTTCTACTCTCACGCCGCTGACCCCACTTAAGAGTGTCCATCTCTGTGATTTAGAATTCATTCACATTTTCTTTCTATGTCAATCTCACAGTTTAGATGGAACTGTATACACAGAAAGTAAACACAGACATTTCTTTACTGGGCAGAGTGTTCTTGTTCTTTCAGGAAATAGTCACTGAGCAGTTATGACATCTCGGGAACTTGAGGAGAGGTACTCGTGACTAAATGCATGCCAGGTGCCATTGTGCTCCTCAAAGGGTTTAGATGCAGTGCTGCCTTACCTACCGAGGTCATCACTCCTCCGGTGATGCATAAGCATCAGAGCTTCATAGATTGTGTCCTTGTCTTATTATCTGTGTACCTCTCATTTTCACCATAGTAGTTACTACATGGAGTTTGTCAAGGACCTCTTTCAGTTTCATATCATATGTTATTTCCCACCTGCATTTTCATTAGCTTACAGTGGCCACTGTTCCTGTTATTGAAATCATTTTCTATTTCTTATTTTTTTTACCTTGACTCATTTTAAACATGTTGTTTTTAAATCATTTATAAAGCACACAAACTTTTCACAGACACAATTATTTATTATGAATGAACATATATATGTATATACATGTATATACATACATATATACTCATATATAAATATATATATGCATGTGTGTGTTTGCGTGTAAAAATAAAGATGATTTAACGCTCCCAATTGCAGACTAGATACTATTGACTAATGTAGCTCATCCTGAAACCACTGTCTCTTATGACTTATTATATTCCTCCCTTAAGTACAGCCACCAATAGACGCCTGAAGCCATAGATACACTATAACTCATATCAGTACTTATTATACATATAGATCCTAAGAAAGTTCAGTGTATAAATTATGCACAATAAGAGACAGACACAAAAACAACAAAATGTAACAGCTCAAGCATCAAGGTGCCATGGTAGTCAGTTTGAGAAGTGACATGGCTTCCTCAGGACAAAAGAGGTAGGTCGCATATAGAGCAGAGATTCTCTGGACCATGGTGTGATTGGCGCTCCAGGTGAAGGACAGTGAGTTGGCTACTATCAGTTTCCACCACTCTGGAACTGTTTATGAAGCTATCCATTTAAGATTTCAGCCAACCAAAATTGCTGGGACCCATTAACACCTGGAAAGCAAAACCTTCATTAAGTAGATATATTATGGGATGGATACAAGAAGGTACTCTCCTTGATGTAATAGGTTAGAAGGAATTTAAGTAGAGGCTAACGTGGCTGTATTCATCACTTAGATGTTCTCCAATGTCACTGATGACAGGAATTTTGCTCTTTGCTAACAATATGATATTAATAATAGTAGTGTGCAATTTCCAGGCAAGTTGCATTAACAGCATGTTACATAAAATTTTTAAAAAATGAAAAATAAAAACTGCAAACATTGAAAGACTGAGAGGAGGCATCTGTAACATTGAGAGCCGGCAGGAGGGCTTGCTAGGCAGGAGGAAGAGAAGAGTGGCACTGGAATCCCTCTCCAGCCATTCATTAGGTGTCCGACCTTGGGGAGACTGTTTAATATTTCTGAGACTCACTTTCCTCATCCACAAAATGAGATAATATCAATTCCTGTATAACATTGTGGTGAACGCTGTGAAGTGGCTGCAGCGAAAGTCTAACGCAGCAGTTGGCATGTAATCGGCCTCAATAAGCTGTCATTATTATTCTGCTGTGTGCTTATCAAATCCCTACCTGTTATTTACAGCTCATTCTGTGCTATCCATTCTCTCCGAGGCTCTCCTTTTGCATTATGCCCATAATGATAACGACAATGATTACTCTCTCCTCTGAATTTTATATCACTTATTTCATTTTTTTTTAAAAAGGATGAAGTTTGATCTTGTAGTGTAATTGAAACTTTTAGAAAGCTAGAAAGGCAGACTTAAAAACAATTATATTATCTAATACAGCATAGACTTTTATTAGGCACAGAAAAATATTTTGAACATTAGTGTTTTGAATTAATTGTTCCAAGGCATTACAGAAAACTGAACCCCATATCTTGTACATACCAAGAAAGTGCTTTGAAGCTGCAAAGCACCTGGGCTTTGAGGTGTTTTGAAATCTGGATCAGGTTACATATCTCAAAATAGCTCTGAACTCAAAAATCTTCCTGGTTCTAGAGATCTTGGAATACAAGGTTTCTTATACGGCTTCTTAAATGAAATGGAAATGGCTAGCTAGCATAATGACTCAAGAACAAGCAGATAGAGAGTGTTTGATATCTTCTTTTTGACTATACATAGAGCTACATATAAATGGTGCCCTCTTCTGCTGGAAGACCATAAGTTCTCACACATAGGAGATGATGAACAATTTGGGTACAAAGAGGATGGCTTATCTAAGTATCTCCTTGTAACCAAAACACTCCTAAATTCTAAAATCCAAGCAATGTGCTTACTACAGTAGTAAAATAAAATTATGATAGAAGGTGGTAAATGGGCATAAAAAATACCTGAAAAGTTAAAACTCTGTCCAAAGACTTCAACACTACTCACAAATTATAGTATGTCCTTAGTGCAATCATATATAACATATAATTTCATCTCTGTATATTTTTAAACAATCTTTGATGTTATTCTCTTTTTAAGGGTTATATCATACTGCAATGTCTATACATGCTGAACTCCATACCAGGGGATATTAGAGTATTTTCTAATTGTTCATATTTTAAAGTGTGTGGATGAGACACCTTGATATATATGCATATATGCACACACACACACATATATGATGTAAAATGATAATTCCCCTAGTACAAAATATTAAATATATAATAACTGTTCAAGTTTATAAACCTATGAAATTTTTATTTACTTTATATGTGTGGGCATTGCATATATGTATGCATTATGTATTTCTGTGCATGCTGCATGTATTTCTATACACCACGTGTGTATCTGGTGTCCACACAGGTCAGAAGAGTGTGGTTGATTCTCTGAAACAAAGATAGTTGTGAATCACCATATGAATGCTGGGAATCAAACCGAGATCCTCAGAGTAGGCAGTGCTCTGACCCATTGAGCCATCTCTTCATGTTAGAAACTTTTAAAGATCCTTAGCTCTTTATGTTAACATAAACAGTTGTTATTCCCTAGAACCACATCTTTATCAAAAATAAAAATTATCTATTATCAATCTATCATCTATCTAGAAAGGAACTTCCAATCTACTGACATCTATTATCAGCCTGTAATCTATTATCCATCAATCTGTATAATCTGTTATCTATTATCTACCTATTATCTCACTACATATCTTCTGTCTTTATCTGTCTGTCTGTCTGTCTGTCTGTCCGTCTAAACAGTTTCTATCTAACAACTGACATAGCAAGCCATGGATGGTATATTTTATAGATTTTTAAAAATTGTCAAATTACTTTAAAAAATTAGAAAATATCAAAAGAAAATCCCAGAACTCCAGACATTTATTCTATTTCTTTAGCTTATGAAATTAACTTCAAAATGAAAGATGCTAAAAAGATAAAATAATACCCAGAAAGATAAAAATGTATATATTTCAGATTTTAACTTTGGATTATGGAGGATCTCTGAGAAGGTAGCTGTCTGAACCTCCATTTGGTCCATACTGTGCTCACTGTATTGTTAGCAAGGACTTTAGGGCCCAAGTGTGAAAGGCATTGAGCTGTACTTAATTTACAGTATTATGGGTAATATAATTAATGAATAATATTTTAGATGAGAAATTATGTGAGAGTTTGTTTTGCTAGACTTAAGCATTAAAAAAATAAATCTTGTTTCCTTGATGTAGTTACAGCACTTTCTTTTCAATTTATATACTCTATTTTAAATATTCAAATTTTAAGGTGAGCTTTGTCTATCAACTAGGCCAATGATAAAACTTGCAAAACTTGCAAACCAACTTCCTAAAGAATGTTGTTATGTCAGAAGAAACCAGAGAGACAAAGTCATTCTTCTTCATTTGTGGGTTCTAGATATGTTATGCTATTTACTCATTACAATGTATGTGTGGGCTAGGGAGACAGCTTAGTAGGTTAGAGTTCCTGATGCCAAGCCAGATGACATTAGGTAATGTCTGAGACCTATGTGGTGAAAAAAAAAAACCTATTTCTGTACATTGTTCTCTGACATCCACATGTATGCCATGACAGGCAAACAGCCAAACACATGTACACACACACACACACACACACACACACACATACACACACAAAAGAAATACATAAATGCTCTGCAAAGCATAGTAGGTTCACTAATTTTAGAGCTTATTCCATATCTAGCTATTGGTTCTTGGTCCCTGTGACAGTTCCAGGCATGGGTTACATCTTGTGGAGGGAACCCAAAATATATTTAGAAAATGGTTAATTATTTCCATGGCATTTGTGTACATAGTATTAAATAAGCATTTAATGATCAATGATTTGTAGATTAATACATCTCAAAACCCTCATCAGAAAACATTCCTTTTTTTTTTTTTCTGGCAGTAGATGGAGATTAACGTAGAAACTCACAACAGCTCAACATGCATATAATAAGAGACTGAAATCCTGAACCCAAAGTGGGACCAAAATCCCACAATTCCTCCTACCAATGTGGAAGAGGTGATAGAAAGATTTCAAGAGGTGGTAGATGACTTATTTTCAAGTACTGTTTTCTAGACCCACCAGGGCAGTTGCATGTATTAGCTCACAGCAGTCACAATGCACACAAGCCCTAGATAAACTCAAGCCAAACAAAACTCAGCATAAGGAGTGGGCATGGCCATGAAGTCCCATAACTAGCTGAGACTAATAGCTAATGAGCAAAGAAGGGTCAGCTTATTTTAAGGATGTAGACTCTGGAAGATCCACCACCATGTTTTAGTGGATAGCCCCACATCCAGGAGTGCATGAGCATCATAAACTAGACTCAATGGATTATTTTTAAAAACCTGAGTGGAGGGAAGAGGGAGCAATAGATTAAGGGGGAGTTTTGGGATGCGTGTGGAGTTATGATGACAAAAATACACTGTGTGAAATTTTCCAAATATTAATAAAACTTTATGATTTTTTTCAAAGTTGCAACCTACAAATCAAGACTTATAGCACAGAGTACTATAAAGTCTATTTATACACCGCACATGGCTCCAGCAGATATGCTACTTTCTCTTACATGCTATAAACAAGTGTTCTTTCCATGATCTGGAAAGTGCCACATTTTTGTTTTTACATTGTGTGTGTGTGTGTGTGTGTGTGTGTGTGTGTGTGTGTTTGTGTGTGTGTGTGTTTTCTCTTGGTGACTTTACATTTGGAAATGGTCACCGAGCAAAGTTGTGCTGTACTGTGCAGGGTTCCTTGGCCCAGGAGCCTGTCTTTAATATTACAGGGAATGTACACATGTTGGATAAGCTTTGTTCAAACATGAGCTACCAGGCTATGTCCATCCATGGCTATCATTGTGGTTTGTAATTCTTCGGCATGTGTGGAGCAGATTATGTATAGCTCTGTGGACTGGCTGATGAAAATGTCGTCAGTAATTCTTATGTTTGCTAACCCTTCATTTCCCCCTAGAAGCAATGATTCAGTGTTTGATAATATCTTGTTTATGGAGATGATTTAGAACAATAACTGCCATAAACAAAAATTCACTGCATTTATTTTCTTGCTCTGTTCAGCTGAGACCTTACACTCTTATAGTCTTTATTAACATGCTTCCTTTGTGACCATTTTTTAAGTCTGGGAGAGTATGCAGCCATCAGCATCAATATACACATAACATATATATGCACACACTAACCAATCACTTTTAAACACAATATATTGATTTATGAACAATTTCTATTAAGTGTAATTATATTTAATTTATATCAAATTGATAATTTAGTCCTCTTATTTCTATCTGTTATTGTTTCCATAAAATTAGACTTGCTATATAAAACTCATTTTTTTTTTACATTTTTGCACTACTACGTTAAATCCTTTGGTTACCCAAATTATGTATTTACTGTTCACTGGATTTGCCAAGGTTAATGAAATAAAAGTAAATGAGTGCTATAATTTAGAAACTGATTTTCAGCAGTCACTTGAGCAATTCAAATATATTCTGTCTCACTGTTCTAAAGAAACTAATTAAAATATTTCATAGTGGCTACCAGTTAGCAGAGTATCTCAAAAGCTTGTAAGATCTGAACTGTATCTCAGAGAATGTCAGCAAATAGGATAGAAAGACTACCACCTTATCATAAGTGGTGATTGGAATAGAAACTAAATGATTATATATATAATATATATATATATTATATATAATATTTATATATATAATATTTATATATTTTCTTTAGGATGAACACATTTTGTACTTATCCAAAAAAATGCTAAATAGTAAATAGTGGCTAATTATCTTGAGAAATAGATTTAAGAACAAAAGCCATTTGTGTCCTTTTTATTTTTGTTTCCTTCCTAGTTGTATAAACTTAAAACATGTTTTAAATCCAATGTGACCTCAGTTTTTCAGGATTTAAAGAGACTTTGTTGAGAAAAACCTACTGACTTACATTAACGAGAACAATGACTTAGATTATGTACACGCTACACATCTAGAATTCCATTATCCTTTCTCCTTATGTTTGTTTTTTTTTAAGAGAACTATAGACATTATACATTAGTTCTGATTTTGTGACTTTTATTCTCTTAATTTCTGTGAAAATATTTTGTGAAATATACAATATTGCCTGACTTTATGTGAGAGAGCGTGAAATATTTAAAAGAAACCTGCCGTAAATCTCACAGTGTTCAAAGGCAACTCAGGCATGCAGTGTGGAAAAAACATCTCAAAATGTGCTGATCTTAAAGGTTAGTGCTGGAGTAGTAAAGGGTGTTTCTCTGCTGGCAGAAGAAGAGATAGAAAAGGCAGCTCGGTGCATCACTTTCTATATGTTGCTAATAATTCCAGCTTTTGTACCAAAATGTATTTCATGCTAGAGAAAAAAAAATGTGTTAATCTCATTTCTTAAAAAGAGACCACACCACTTAAATACCCAATACCTAGTGAGTGTTGTACACCTTTCAGATGAGGGTGAGGGGAGATGAGAATGACAGCTTGCAATCTACAGATAGGGCTGGAAATCTATTCAACCCCCATTGCAGGATGCTTGCCTAAAACACATGCCGTATACTTCTTTTTAAAGCAGAGTTACATCTAAATAGCATAAGCAATTGGGGAAAAAAAAAACGGTTGTCCTATCAGCATTGATGCAAGCAATCCTTAAATGTAGGGGGCTTTTGTCTTCTGGTTTTCAGTTTTCTTCTCCATTATATTCTAATTAGGGGCAAAATCAACACCAAATTATATTCTTATTATTAAAATCACTTCTTGCATTTTATTCTTGTCAGGTTGGAAGCCTGTCTGATGGTCTCAGAATTGAAATAGACATGGACAGGCTCTGCAGGATAGGGAAAAAGCTAGTATTTTATATGACACCAAACCGTAGTCAGAATCATGCTATACAGTTCTCCCAGTTAAAAGTGCTTGCATAGGAAGGTTTAAGATAGAGCCATGGCTAGAAGAGCTATCTATTCGGACACTGACTCTTAACAGCCAAGAGAGCAGCACCTAAAACTTCAGGCATACGCCACAGTGAAAAGCGAAAAGCCAGAGGAGGTGGAGGAAGGAAGAGGGGGACATACTACAATAATACTAGGGCTTCTCCCTGACTGACAGAACCATGCTCACTTATCCTGTTAGGGTTGAAAGTGACAGAATAAATGAGCAGTGGAAGGCCTTGTGGAGTCCTTTACAAAGTTGGTAGGCATCTTGAAAACAGGTTCAACATTACTCAAAAAAAAAAAAAAAAAAAAAAAAAAAAAAAAAAATCACATCATATTGCACAGAGAACATTTTCTTTAAGTGGATAAAAGTTTTCTGTAAGCCAGGGCCTGCCCCACTCACTGGCCTGCAAAATAGCCAAATTCTAGTAGAGTTTCATCTTCAGCAACAAATGATTAAAATACTATTACAATTGACTGATAACACTACATCATAAAAAAAAACACTAAGGAAACATAACGAATTGGCAAACCCGGGTGCTAAGCAGCTTGCTGACCAACATCTGTGAACCTCAGCAATGCATCTGGGCTTTTGTATCCTTATCTGGAAATTCTGAGGTTGGCTTTTAAGACCCAGGGAGTGTCTCAAACTTTGTAACCTTTTCTATTCCTTCCCAGATCCCTAGGCTATCACTCATTGTCTTCAATAAGCTTTGCCGTCTCCCTCAGCCTCCATATATCACAAAAAAGCACACTGTACTGTACTGTTTGCTAGGAAGCCAGATGACTTGCTTACATGACAGGATTCAGACGATGGCAACAGAGAGCAGAGCAGCAGATGACTGTCAGCTGGACAAGGTCAAGGGGACCCTAGAATCGGCAGAAATGCCGCACTCCTCATTATTCCAGGTCTTGCCCTACAAAACTCCCTTTCTTTATGTTGCTTCGTGGTCTGTTATTTGCCGAGGGAGGACAGATGGGTTAGTATAGAATATGCCAGAGTCTCAGGTCTGTTTCACCATACGCACTCTCGTTCCTTCCAAAATTGACAACTCAACACGTCTAATTGATTTCCTAAGCACTTGATTATAGTCCTTAAGAACTAAAGCAAAATAGACGCTAGCGTCTTCCACACAAAGGTGCTGTAGAGGATACTCAGAGGAGAAGAGGATAATGGAGCCTTCCAGAGTCTCACAGAGAAGTCAGAAAGGCCTGCTGACCAGTTCAGGCTCAAACAACCAATTCGAATCTCACCTCCAAAATGAGAACAACCGTGCTGCAGAGAAAGTTTAATTTATGCAGAATGCTGTTTATTCAACTGGGAATCTTTCTCGGAATGAAAACACAGTTAAGATCTAGACAGAACTGTTAACTACTTAACTAGAAAATGCCTGTTCAAGTTGTACACACACGGGAAAAAGAATACAAGGAAATGGAGCGATGAGGCAATTCATCCCTGATAGAAAGGAAGATGACAAAACAGTTGATGAAATGCCTGGACTTTGGTTCCCTGGGCAGTGAGAAGAGATAGATTTGCTGGCAACGTTTAACATTCATTTACCTCTAACTAGGTGTGGAAGGACAAGCTCAAGCCTCTCATTGCATCACCAATGTAACTAACTGCAGCTTTTTTGAGAGTTGCATTTAGCATTCCATAATCTTCATATGGGCTTTCTGAGCTGCTCCAGTCACATTCATTAAGTGGCAGTATTTTAGGAACACATTCTTGTTGGGTGTGTTGCTATCATCGTCTTGTGCCTACACCCTTTCCAACTCCCATGGCCACCTAAGGCATCTTTACTCACTGCCTCAGTACCACAGGAAAAGGAATCAATTTAAATTATTTTTAAAAAGACTTATTTCATCTGTATAATAGCTACTTTTAAAATTATCTTTTATAACTATATAGCCACAAATGCCCTGTCTGTATGCACATGACTAAAATTAAGCAGGAAACAATAGTTTTGTCAAGTCAGACTCCCTGTCTCCCAGTGAGAATTCCATAATACATTAAAACATCTCCCATGGAACCTTGTAAGTATTCTACCCCCAAATCAGTTATTTGATGGGCTTTGACTGATGAAAAAAGAAAACCAAGATCTACAGGAACAATAAAGGGGAAGCTCACTGCTAAAGCATTTCTCCACTAGGTGCCAGATCTCAGATTTGGTTCCCAAAAGCATATGGGAAATAAATAAAAATAAGTGAAGAAATGTGGAGAAGACACTAAAGCAGAAGAAGATTGTGATAGGAATACACAGGAAGGATGCAGTAGGGGAGCACTTGATATGTACAACAAGATGACAGAGTGCAACATACTGAGAAAGACAGTCCAGGGCAATCAAAGAACAGAAGATTGAATTAGGAACCTAAGGAAACTCAATGAATTCCGTTTGGCTTGCTGTATAAAGCCTGTGCAGATTCACATTAAACCAATCAAGGGAGCCAAGCGTTTTCATCCAAAAGCCATTCCACCCTACAAAATAAAGCAATGTTGTCCAGCTAGTCACAACCATCCCCCTGCATTCCCATGTTTGCATGTCAAATAAATGTAGAGTGCACAAAACGTTCGGTAGAATGTGGAGCAGGGGCTGACTATAGGCAATCTATCCAGGTGAAAATTGGACGCATGTGAAGAGTTGGGGGATTGTAAAGTCATTTAAATGAGTGGAAGGAGAATTGATAAGAGCAGGTTCCAGAGAGAGAAAGAGAGAGAGAGAGAGAGAGAGAGAGAGAGAGAGAGAGAGAGAGAGAGAGAGAGAGATCAAAACAAATTACTTGTGCATAGGACAGAGAAGAAAGCAAACAAACAAAAACAAAGAGAATTCCCGGTTCCTTGTGCAGATTTGCCCAAGCACACTATGAACATATTTTGGTCAACAATGCAAGCACAAACCAAGCAGGAGAAAACGAAACTGTATCTATGATGTCACTCACCAAGTGGGTGGATGTCTGATGTACAATTCAGCTGCGTTTCTGGGAGTGCTCAACCAGCCAAACCAAGAAGCAGAGGGAGTTCCAGTGGGTTTTTGCAATCAAGAGCAGGTGTAACTGTTGAGAGAGAGAGAAAAGAGAGAAAGTAGGTAAGATTCAAACCAGTACTCAAGTGAACCAGGAAAGCAAATGGCATATATCTAAAATGTGAGAAACTTGAAATTGGGCACTAGATGAATTAAGTTATCTCAGAATGTTTTTCAATAGAAAAACTTTTTAAAATGTTAGAAAATATATAATAATTGGTGTAGTTGCTTTGATTAGGCTCACTGCTTCTTGTTTGCTTTCTGTTGTTATGATATGCAACATGACCAAAAGCTTCTTAGGAGGAATGAGTTTATTTGATTATACATCCTATTCACAGTCAGTTATTCAGAGACCCCACAACATAAACTGAAAGCAGAGAATTGGAAGCACGAATGGATGCAGAGGTCAGGAAGGAATGCTGCTTTCTGGCTTACTCCCCACAGCCTGCTTAATTTGCTCCCTTATCCAACCTAGGAACACCAGCCCAGGGTGGGCCAGCACCCATAGTGGGAGGAGCCCGTTCAAGAATTCGTACCATAGACTTGCCTAAAAGCTACTCAGATGGCGATAACTTATCAATTTAGGTTTTATCTTTTCACAGGAACTTAGCTTCCTTCAATTTGACAAAAAGCTAACCGGCACTCTCACAATTTTGTAAATAATACAGTAATTTGTATAAACCTATTACAATGGTACAGTGGTCCTCTCCATGATGATGCTGTTCATGATGCAAACACTGAAACATATAATGTTGCCACCGGAAAAGGGGGTGAAAATAGTTGTCTTTTTCTAACAAAGTACAGATTTGGGTTTATCCTTCATGTTGACAAGTGGTTTATTTCATATTACAACTTAACAATTTGTTCACTCAAAAAAAAAATGTAAGCACTATTTTACTTTCAAGTTCAAATATTTGTTAGTTAGTACCACTCTCCCTGGCATGCATATGTGGTGTACCCTATCACAAAATGATTGCAGTGCCCAAATCAAAGTTGCCCTGGGAAAACAATCCAACCTCTCTTCGAACTAAAACGGGAAGCACGGAGATGTCTATCTCACAGAAACTGTCATGGAGACTAAATTTAAAAATGCCATTTGGGCACTTAGCTCAGTGCCTGGCACATATTCATCCATCAGTGCATCTCAGCAGACACCACCTTTGTCATCACCACCACTGGAATGATACGTATCTGAAATTTCATCAACAGAGGATTAAGACTCATCTAATGAATAGTTTTTCTAAAATGTGTAAATTCCTGCCCCACACAAAGCAAAGACTACATATTAAGCTAGTCCCGCTAGTCTACACTAGGATGCGTAGTATATAGTATCTAGTCTATACTGCGTGAGTTACCACATTTCTTCCTCCTCTAGCCCATAGTACTGTCCCAGTAAGGAAGCCGAGGCTGATTTCTCTTTTTATATCACTATATGTTAGTTGTACAAGTCAGTGCATTTCGAGGCATTTTTGCGCACGCATTTAATGTATGTAATTATATTTATCCCTCATTACTTCTTTCATTCCCCTCTCTTTTCCATCTTCTACAGACTCTTTTCTCTTATAGCCCTCACAGTTGATATTTTAAGTCCAGAAAGGAAGTAGTAATGGTGCTAAATGAAATAAGGTTAAAGAAAATAGTGGTGACAATAACTGAACTCAATAGATAATTCTTCAGTTTTCATTAACATACTCATCTTGCACATGTAATATACATACATAACACATACATTTTACATATATGTATACATACACACACACACACACATATATATATATATATTAGAAAGAGTTTATCCTTGTTCAGAATTGTGGGGTAGGAGGTACAAAGATAATATCCTGAAGAGGTGTGGGGCTATCCATTTGGTAGAATCCACCTTAAGTCTAGTCACAGTACAGGGGATGCCACCTTCCTAGATAGTCTTCACTGGGTCAAACTGTACTTGCAGATTAATGACTACATTCTCTCTGACAACTTCACCAAGTCTTAGCTCCTCCTGAAACAATCACAGAAACCTAGAGTAACAATTTGAGTGATAATATGGCAATCTTTCAAAAAGATCTCTCTTCAACTGCACTGAAGAATATAGAAGGTAAACACCTAGATGGTCCCCTGTTGTGTGTCTTTTATTGAGAATCAAGGCTGAGGGTCAGTTTCCAGGAACCCACGGATCCTCAGCCTTCTCTGTATTTTGGGGATCAAAACACTCATCGTATAAAATTGAGTAGTAGTGGGAGCAAATGGCTTCGGCTACACAATAAGCCCAAAGAAGGATTAAGTACCATCCCTGCCTTCTTTCCTAGCCTACCAGCCAAATGTCAGTACATTTGGGATGTAAGTAGAAAGAATCCATAAGGATAGGAATGTTAATAAAAGCTGTGTGCCTTTAAAAGACAAACTGCCAAGGCTGGATGGAATTATAACCCATGTGTGGATCTGTCTTGTTTCAATTTTTGTTTGATTTTTCAAAATTCAATTTGGCCATCCCTGTCAGGCAGAACAATATGGTTCTTTGATTTCCTCCTTAAACTCTCTCTACCCTTTACTGTCTTGGTACCACACAACTTTAGCACTTAATTATATCCTATCTTGTAATAATTAGGTGCTCCTATAAGCAAGTCTGTTTACTCACTTGCACTGCTCTGATCCTTTAATCTCCCATGAATATTAGTTTTTAATGCTATTAAGAGCCACAACTTAACAACTTTATTACAAAATAAAATTGCAAGGATAATTTTCCAGAAGAGTCAACATTGGGCAGCATAAAAATTAACTGTGAAATAGACATGGGAGAGCATGCTTGTAATCCCAGCACGCTGGAGGCTGAGACAAGAGAATCATGAAATTGAGACCAGCCTCAGATAGATAGCAGGAACTATCTCAAACCCTTCTGCTTAGAAACAACAACAAGAAAAGAAACCCATTACTTTGAGAGTTAGAAATACTACAAATCAGAATGTTAGGAGATAGATGCCTATTAGGCTTTTTCCCTTCCTACTCAATGGCTCTGAAGACATGGACCAATCTCTCACCCTCACTGGAGAGCTACAGTTGGGCCACATATTTGTTTCAGCTAGATTATGAATTTGTTCTAAGCATGAGTTTAAAATCCTCAGAGATGGTAGTGAACATCTCTAAACCCAGCACAGGAGTGATGGATGGGGTTAGGAAGCTTCATAGCAAGAGTCTGTCTTTGAGGGGAGAAAAAGTATGTGTAACAAAAACACTCTATATAGTAAGACAACCCAATGTTAGAGAATAGAGAAATGCTATTGTTTTGTTATTGAATATAGTGTTAATTATAAAAGTAAAAGCAATCTTCCAGGATCTGAGATGAAAGCTCTGATCCGTGTACACACTATACAGAACACATTGTGATAACCAAAGATCCAGGCCTCAGTTCAACTGCCTATCAACAGATCAACATGTCTAACAGTTATGTGTCTATGGATAAGACACAAGCTTCCGGGCAAGGTATGGAAAGATAAGAGCAACTAAGTAACAGGTTTACTATAATGTGACAGCTATACCATAAAGATAAACTATCATTATTGCTTGTTTTTATTAGTAAAACACAATACTCTAAAAGTATACTGTTTTCTGCACTGTCAAAATCACCCCCTATTTTATTACATGACATAGTATCATATCTATCTGCCTATCTCTATCTCTATCTATCTATATCTATATATCTATGTATCTGTCTATCTATATCTATATCTATATCATATCTCAATCACTCCTCCAAAAAACAAAATTGAAAAGGGAGCTGGGTATAATGGTTCAAGTCTTTAATCCTGGCACTTGGGAGGCAGAGGCAAGCAAATCTCTGAGTTGGAGCCTGGTCTACAGAGTGAGTTCCAGAACACCCAATGCTACACAGAGAAATCCTGTTTTTAAAAAATCCTAAAAGAAAAAAAAAAGGTTCTATTGAACATTAAATGTTACTAATCAAATATTCACTCATAATGGCACATGCTGAGCTGAGACAGTACAGTCACTGAAGGTTGTTATTCACTAGGTTTCTATCCATAGTAAGATATGTCAGAGAAACAAGTCTGTCACCCCAGGACTTGGGACTATCTGGAGCTTGAGTGCTGTTATATACTGAGTTGTGAATTACCCTGGGCTATTACAGGAATAATCTGACTTAAAGACCAATGAGGGGAAGAGAGAAAAGGAGGGAGGAAAGGAGACAGGTAGGGACAGGTGGAGAGACACATCGAGAAATCAAGAAAGATGTATCACCTGGAACTCATATGTGAACTGATTTGAAATACATTATAAATCAGAGGAAGAACAACAATATCAACTAACCAGACCCCCCAGAGCTCCCATGGACTAAAGCACCAGCCAAAGAATACAAATAAAGGAACCCATGGCTCCAGCTGCCTATGTAGCAGAGAATTGCCTTATCTGATATCAGTGGGAGGGAGGCCCTTGGTCCTGTGAAGGCTCAATGCCCCTGCATAGGGGGATGCTAGGGCAGTGAGGCAGGACTGAGGGGGGGCACCCTCATAGAAGCGGGGGGGGGGCGGGGGGACGGGGTATGGAACAGGGAGTTGGTGGAGGGGAAACTGGGAGGGAGGGAAATACCATGTAAAATGTAATGAATAAAATAACCAATAAAAATTTAAATTTTAGTTTTCTGAAACAAATTTCTGTACTGTTTCCTTCACAGGAGGTTATGTGACCATAATGTGATCTGATCTCCACATTTTCAAACTTATTTTAAATATTCTAGAGTCCTCAAACAGCATAAATGGTTCAGGAAAGTATAGAGAAAGTTAAAACAACAACAAAACCATTTTATTCAGTGATAACTGCTCCTTAGGTTTCGATGAGCATTTTCCTACACTTCTCTTCATAAATGCATCAGGCATAAACAAAATAGTGCATAAATAGGTCAATGACATCCATTGATCTTTATTCTGAAGCTATTTCTCTAGCAGAAATGTACTTTCTGGTTTATTGATGGCAGTTAATCTAGGACCATTTCAGACTCAATCAAATTATTTCAACATTTTATTTAATATCTGTAAGAAAATTTAAAAAAACCTAAAATATCCTGTTTTAAAAAATATTGTAAACTAAGCAATTTAAAATAATTAAACATTATTGGCTTTAGGGGAATAATTTGAGCATGTCTTGATTTACAAATTTTTATTGATTTTTCTGCCATTCATTAAACATATAAATTAGAGAAATTTTAAAAACTAAGAGGATACCAGACTACATATTTTACATGAATGCCAGAAAAAGAAATGATAAAGACAAGCCTATAAAAAGCCAAACAATAGAAATAAAACTTGCAAGATATTGTTATCTTCATTCAAACTACCAGTTCCCTTAATGGAAATTAAGTTTATAGGCTTAAAAGAAGTATTAACAATTTTCCCTTCAGATATAAAGAGATTGGTATTACAATGTGAGGAATGGGAGATTAGTGAATGCAAATTAATTGACTTCTTTCTAATGAATAAAAAATAAAGATTTTACAGACATAAAAATATGAGCATCAGAGTTTCATTGCACACCGTAGAAGAAAATGAAACAGAAAGTATGAAGGAATGACTCTCCTAATAAACTCAGACCATTTTGTCTTATCTCATCCATGTAACTGTTTGAGAACTGCAACTTTATTCAAAACAGAATATCCTAAGTTAAAAAGAAAAGGAAACAAACAAACCGATAGTTTTTTGTTACCTAACAGAATATTTTATCATGAGATATTTAAACTCAATGTAAAATAATTTTTAGTATTGAAAATTAGTCTAGGTAGATTGAAACTTGTCAACTGTTATAATTCACTCATTTATTTGACAAACACATAGTGAGTGGTAGAGATGCATCTGGCAGAACCTTATTTCTTGTTCCATGCTTTGTAACATAGTAATCTTCAACAATGTGTGTCTATGCAACACTAAACACCTGGCCACTCTCTGTCTGCATGCATTGCAACACATATCTAATTTCACAATTTAAAATAAATATGTCAGTAACATTTTGCTTTGATAGCACATTGAAGAGATGCAGTTTGGTATTTTTCATGGGATAAAATACTTTTAGACAGTGAACTTTAGCAGTCTTCGTCTCACGACTTTCCATGTACTCTAATAGAAAAAATTTAAACAAAATGTATGATTTGCATTATATTTCTATGAGTCAGCCCTTCCCTGGCCTGGTGCTGAGTTAAGAACACAGGCTGTGTTTTCATGAAATTTGCATTCTTACAGCCAGGTTCTCTAAGTGTTTAAGAACTTCCTAGGATGCTCAGGGTGGTGAGTAAAAGTTTAAGCTTTAAGCTCACTCCTGAAATGTTATTGCCAAACAACAGAAATCAGAAAGATGCATCACAAATCTGTCCTAATAGTGAATTTGATGCTACTAAATAACAACAATCTGAAGTACACTGTGGCTCTATTTAAAAAAAGAAAGAAAGAAAGAAAGAAAGAAAGAAAGAAAGAAAGAAAGGAAGAAAGAAAGAAAAACAAAAAAGGAAAAGCTTTGCTTTCCACTAAAGCTACTTTCATAATCATGAGGAAAGTGTGGCCAATGAGCTATGCAAAGCCTACCATCGCATTTGACAATGTGTTATCAGCTTCCATTGGCCAATTTTGTAGAGTAGAACAAGACAGTATGCTCCTTACAAATACTGTTGAATTGCAATCATGTCTCCAAGTTATCTAAGCTAGATCTGAGGAGAAGAGAACCCAGAGAATAGCTTTCAAATCATTCAGAAGCTTCTGCAGCAGGCTTTTTGTGTCTGTTGGACTATGAATTCGTGACAAACACATTAAAGAACTATCATATACACATTAAGGATTAATGAACAGATTCTCATTTGACCAACACTGCAAACACGTTATGGACACACAGGTGGCAACAGCAAGGTATGTTTAGAATACATTGAAAATAACGGTAACTAGAATCTCAAAATAATTAGGTTTGTTCCCTGCAAACCCGCTTCTGACTGAAGAAGATGCATCCTTGCCATATGAAATCATGGAACTTTTATTTGTTGTTCCTGAAGATAGCATTTCAATTAATTTAACTCACTCTCTCACTTGGAGGCATCTACAATAATCTGTTGAGTGCTGGCATAGTTTTTCTTAGAATGCATGGCTTCTATCATAAAGATGCACCAAAAGCAATCAAACACAATCATATTTTCAACATTTAAATGCAGGGTCTGTGATCCAAAGCTTATGTTCAAAGGCTTCGGGGAAAGGAGAAAAAAATTCTACAGAAGTTTTAAAAGATATTCTATGTAATACCAATTCATTAAGCAATTTTGAAAGGGTCAAATCTTATTTTGCTTAAGGGTTATCTGATACTGAAATTACTGGAGTTGTATAAAATATGCACTCTCTCCCTGCTCATTTTCTGAATGAATAAATATGAGGCCAATTTTATACAGAATCACTTCAACTTGAACTAATAATTGTGTACTGCATGCCTAGAATAATGTTTGTTTCACAGGGATACATAGAAAAAGAATGCAAAAGAAAACATTAAATCAGTTGCTAATTATAATTAATTCACAGAGAGTGGAGGTTCATTTGTTTTTGCAAAAGTATGTAAAATAGTACTCATATGGAGGCCTTAAGTGATATTAGATGACTATTAGATCATACAAGGGCTATTTTTCTTCTTCACCAAATAATTTAAGAACGCAAACTATATTTTATGAAGTATAAGTTGATATAAGCAGAAGGAGCCTGTAAGCCTCACCAGAGATGCTGCATCTTTTACTATTATTTCCTTCACTTTGAAAGCTGCACATGAACCATTTTCAGTAAATTTGAAATCATTAACAAGAATAAAGTGAATTTGCCAAAAGATGATTTGCATCAGAACATTCTGGAACATCTCACTTGCTATTGAGGAACTAATAAAAATGATTTTTATTTCATGATACAGAGATATATGAAATTGTCAATTCTTTTTTTTTTTTTTTAAATGAGGACAGATGGAAAACTAGGAAATGAAAAAAAAATCTTTTTTTTTTTAATTCCATGAAGAGGTTGACCCTTGTATATGGTATCTTCTGCCTATCCCTGGATTCTTTAAGATAGTAATTCTCATATTTACACAATGTCCACAAATGAATAATTTAATCAAATATCAATCACTTTATGTCTCAAGGCACTTCTAGTTGTTCCTCATACTGACTTACTGTTATGGTACATATTCCCATCCACCACTTAAAGGGCAATTCTAGTGGGTTAGCAAAGGGACAAAATTAGTAGGCTGCCTGATATGGCATATCAAAAAACTATTGCCCTGGGTGAAAGCATAGCAGAATGAACCTTAAAGTGAAGACTCACTTTAACATCTAATAGGATGCTGAGAAAGTAAAGAGGGAGGAAGAAGAGGAGGAGGAAGAGGAGGATCAAATCAGTTTACTAATATTTGTTTTCTAAGCAGACAGTGGTAAGGGCTCTTCTATAATAAATTCCACAGGAAGAAATTATAGAATTTTCCACACAAAGATTAATGGGATCAGTGGCACTGTCCGGTTTATCAACACAGACCTCTGCAGCATGCATATTGGCTCTATCCGCAAACACTTTGAAATGAACAATTTACTAATAAGTATATGTGATTCCCATCTGCACATGAACACAAACTCCCAGGAGACTTTACTTAACAACGCATTTTTTCACAATTATCATATTTTACTTGCAGTTAGCAAGGGCAAAAAGAAAAGTTTGTCTCTTTACAATATAATTAATTTCTTCCTTACTCCTTCCCCACACACCCATGTGTTTGCACACGCACATGCATACCACAAATCTCTCCCCATCATGCACACTGATTCAAAACGGACTATTAGAACTGGGAAGGATTTATGTAAAATATTTGAGGAGGAAAAAGGGAGGAGGAGGGGACTGAGAAATCTGAAAAAAAAAAATTCCATGTATTTGCAGTATTTTGAAAAGTAAAGATCCCATATACCAAATGCCATGTAGATATAATTAAACTCTCATACTTTCTAAAGCTGTAACCATTAAGCTGATCAAGCTGTTAGAACATGAAAATAAAAGATTATCTTTTAAATTTTTAAATACAAACAGGTACATATTTTAATTGTACTGCTGTCAGAGTTAATGGCATCAATAAAAATTAGGAAACAGCCATTCAAAACTAATTTCAGAGTTAACACTCTCATGGTGTAAGGTGCTGAGAGAAGCCATGTAAATTGTGTTCTAAAGAAGAAGCAAAAAAAAAAAAAAAAAAAAAAAAAAAAAAAAAAATCGACCTGACTATTTACTGTGTTAGTCTCACCAGTGTGAACTGTACCCTTCAAAATATAAATTCTTCTCTACTCAGAGTAAATATAACCATGCTTGAACCAAGAAACCGGCATGCTTACATTAAAAAAATATTTCCAGAAAAATCATTATATTAAGCAGTAAACAAATGGCTCCATCCCTTTTGCTACCTCCCTCTAATTAATTAACAGATTGGCACAGTCTAAGAACTAAATTTATTTTCAATTAAAATAAGAAGCCCATATGTCATGATAATTTTTTTGTTACTATTTCTAATGTGCAAAACAAAGGTTTGCTTTTAGCATTGAACATAGTAATCACAACAAATCCCTTAATTTTCAATCACGGCAAGGATACTCAAGAGCTTTTCTACAGCAAGGTGCTACCTCAATGGCTAATCCTATTAGGAATGAGCCTTGCACTGAGACTAAATCCGCTCGGGAATTCAAGGAATCAAAGGCTTACTGCATACTCAGAAGGCAACGACTTCTGTAAAGGGCTCTATTATATGAGGAACAAAAGAATACCACTTGTGTACTTAAATATCATCTGCTTTTCCTTCCAAAATACTCCATTTTTAAGTAAAGATATGTGATTTAAATGTATTTAGAGTTGAGCTTTTGGCACCACTCTCGGTTCTGAGTAGAAGAGCCATCTGCGGGCCCCACGGCTCGTGCATAATGATATGCTTACAAGCTGCTTCCCTTTTCTGCACAATGTACCCTTTTCACTTTAACATACATTTTCCATAAATTTTTGAATAACAAATTGGGCTGTGGAAGTTTGTTGAAATGGGACAAGGAAAATGCCTGTGGGCTAGAAAACGGAGATTTAATTTTTTTTTTTTTTTTTTTTTTTTTAAACGAAAGGACTGGTGTCTTTGGAAAATATCCACTCCACCTTCCCTGCCCTCTCTCGGCCCCCCACCCACGTATCCTGAGCTGTGATTCTTCAAAGCTGCAGAGGAGACGTCTCTCCTCCATAGGTTAGGTCTGTACATTAACTTGGGCAAAGAGCCCACATGCCTGCTATCCATTACACCTGCTGGGTGACAAACAGATGAGAGTCATCATGCAGACTCCCAACGTTTGATCTCCTGATATCGCCAGATGTCCCCATTTACATTCAAACATAACCATGGTCATTAATGCAACTTGCCCGGCTGGCATTTAATAGGGAAAAAAAAAGTTGAATTCTAATCTAAAATTCTAAGTATGCAAAGCTTTCAGTGTATGAACACATACTCTATTAAATATGTTTCGATGTGTATAACTAACTCTATGACTGTTATCAGAACTGATTCATTGTCAGAGTGGAGACTAGCCCAGAAGGAGCAGACATTAATATATCTCTAAAGGAAAGACACTACCAAGGCACAATCTGTTTCTGTATTTGAGTTTGGGGCACAAAACTTACCTTGACATTATCTCTTACATGATAAACAAAATAAGAATAATTTTGGTCTCTAGGTTTTATTCCAATATATCAATAATTAATATACAACTAGATCAACAAAACAACAACAAAAAAAAACCCTCAAAAACCTATATCCCTTCTTGACCCATCTTTCTTTAAGCCCAAGACCATTGATATGACTCAAGTACAGAATTCAACAACTCAAAACATGGGTCTCATGGAGCAAGTATCCCCAAGAGAGAGGACTATGTATTTTAATGATTTTGAGAGCAATTTTAAAACATCAATCTGGCAGGTCTGGGCACTGTTTGTAAGTAAGGCCACAACTTAGCAGCAAGGCTCAGAGGAGGGATAGCCTTGTTATTTTTTCTGATTCATGAACTATTTCCTGTCTATGCCTACTTACTGCCTGGTGCTAGGCATGTGCCTTACAGGAAATAAGCAAGGCATGAGTTTATTTCTAGAGAGCTGATAAGAGCATACATGAGGTGCTCAATGTTGCCACATATACAGGCCTAAAGGGAATAAAAACGACTTGGCAAATACTTGACAGAGATTTCAACTATTTCCACCAGCTAGCAATCCTAGCATTGGAAAGGAAGAAACCACTAGGCTAACCATCGGCTCCTTTGAGATCTTTAGAACAGAATACCTTGTTAGCATGAAGGAAACTAGAATGACTGTTTTATTAAGACTCCTTTCCATTCAGATCAGCTTCTCTTGATTCTCTTCCTCAGTGATCTGGAAGCATTTTTTTCTATAGAGACACTGCCAATGATAAAAATCCTTGACCCTTCCACTCTACTATGGTGACCCCAATGTTCTTTATCCCAATTCTTGTTTTGTTTTCTACACTATTCATTGACAAACACCAGCAACAACAGAGCAACAGAAAACTGAATCTCTTGTCTATATCCCCACAACTGAGCACATGTCTCCCCTGCCTTGTTCATCTGCTTTGAGGATCAAGAAGAAACACCCTGGGTTAAGTGATTAATCACACAGAACATGTTGAAAATAAATTAATGAATCAATAATTATTATACTGGGTAAACATCTCTATTCTGAACTCTAAACTGCTCCCACAGCACAATGGTTTTCAGTAATGTGGCATCAGAAGCGCAGACTTTAATATGAAACTTCCCAGCGTGCAGTTAGCAAAGTGGTTCAAAATTAACATTTGGGTTTTGTGTGTAAGGTATAGATGAAGAAGAAATAAACCACATGTTTAGACTTGAGTTTCATCCACAAATTATCTCCTGCATTGGCAAATATTGAAAAATGAAAATAAAATATATCCTGTGACTCCAAGCTTTTCAGATGAAGGACATTTTGTCTGTAGTACAACTCGTTAATTTCATCTCTAAACAGACATGGATGTTTCTCAGTATATGTTCGTGGATAACAGTTTAGCAAGTGTCTCATTTGAAAATCACCCTGCATGTTTTCTATTTCCTTTTGTCTGTGCTAGTGTCCAGGTTTTATCTACTGGGGACTTGTATTTCAGCTCATTCCAGTAGCAATTCATTTTTATCTAAACTCCCAGTTTCCTGTTGATGCTCCTGGAATTTATAAAACACCTTCATTGTCTCTCAAAAGGAGCAGAAATCTTATTCAAATCTTATACTTTCATACTGAAGAATAATAGTAACAAAATATCAACAAAGTGGGGGAGGAAATACCGGAGGGATTTGTTTCAAAGTCAAGATAACAGAAGAGAAACCAATTGACCCACAGACTAAATCAGTATTAGACTTGTTCTTTGACTATTTGTGTTTATTATCTTGCTTGTTCCTTGACTATTTGCATCTATTGTATTGCTAGTTCCTCAACCTAGAACTGACCTTAATACTTGCAAGTAATTAAAATGGTATAAAAGCAAAAAGGAGGAGGGGGGATGGGATAGGGAGTTTTTAGGGAGGGGAAATGGAGAAAGGGGATGGCATCTGAAATGTAAATAAATAAAATATCCAATAAAAAAAAAAAGAATTAGTCATTGAAATCCCTGCTTTAAGGCTTTGGTAACAGTGACAAATACTAAATCAGGTTTTAAAATACTAAGTGTCACAGAGCTACTTTTATTTCAGCCTTGTCTCTGGTTGTTCTGCACAGCCCTGCAATTTCTTAGCATCTACTAATGGAAAGTGAGCTGGGATTCTATTGACACTCTCATGACAAGTCATACTTCAACTTCCATTGTCCAGTCTCCTTAACTGTTCATTATCTCCACTGCTGTGCCTACGAGATAATGATACAGCGCCTCTACCCCTGACTGTAACACATTTTTGCTCCAGGGTTCTTTTTAATTGAAACACACTACCTGTGCTACTGGTTTTGGTGCAAAAGTAAACACATTTAACACAAAAATTCGGTTTGTATTTGCTTCACCAGTTGGACATGTGCAAAGTCACCTGCCTCCAGAAGGATGGAGAATCCTTTTGAAACAACATAGTTTATTCTTTCCTCTTAGTTTTATTATGAGTTCTCACATCTGTCAATGTGATAATCAGTTGCTTCAATGAGATAAAACTGCCATGGGTATTCTGACTGCTTCCCTCTGTGTCTCACATTTACTCAAGAAGGTTTCACCAGTGCCTGGGCAAAGAATTGACTGAAATGCTCCCACTGAAAAGGACAAGGAGGACAAATAAATTGCATCTGTGAAACTGTCTTTGTCGGTTGTAAATTGTGTTAAGTATTCACCAACCAGTCTAAGGGAGAGGCCTGAGTTCAGGATGTTGCTAGCTGGAAATGAGCCAGAATGCTGTTGCCCAGGCCTGGAAGATATTCTCAGCTTCAACTCAGTAAATATAACTAAGTCATTTCTACCCACAAATACTTCGTAATACAGACACACACACGCGCACACACACACATACACGGTACACTAGGCTGGTCTGAGACCACAGGAAATGATATTTGGATAAGCTATTTTTGTAGGAATAAAAAGATTTAGTTTATTTTACTGATAACTTCTCTATTAGCATATTGAAATTAAGAATATTCATTTTAATAAATTTGTTTTAGAACTTTTGTGCTTCTTTTAATTTTGATTGTTGCTAATAAAAATTTTAAGTATACAATATAATTTATATTTATATTTGTTCTAGATCATCTGTTTCCTGGAATGATTTTCCTATTGGACAGCTCTGGAGAGAACTAATTCTTAAGTCAAGATCCTAAAAGTAAATTATTCACAAAAAACATAATAAATTTTTACTATATGTTTTTAGATACTTCCACACTACTTGGCTAAGGTAATTTCATTGACAAAATTGCCAGATAGTACATTTCTATATTCTGTTAGCTTATGAAAAAAAATGAGGAAAAATAAACCTTATACTTCAAAAACCCCAGCCAGTTTTAAATTCTCGAATGAAAGGCAACTTATCAAATCTCACATGTAGGTACTGTTAATTCCAACTCTGAATTTTTTCATGTCATGAAATATGTATGTATGTATGTTTATATATGTGGACACTATTCATACTATTTACTATAAAGAATGTTTTTTACTATTCCCCCGCAGGGTAGGAAAAACAGTCAACATGGGGACTTTTAGTACTGTCCAATATAGCACTAAGTGACATTACTTATCTAATGGTATAAATAGGTATAAGATTGAATGGGGACATTACCATGCTTATCAATCCTCTTTCTATTAAATAGTACACTATGGATTTCAAAGAGCTTCTGTAATTAGGCATTTTTTTCTAATCAACATATTTGACAATACTTACTCAATTTTCTACTATATATTTCAAATGAGATACATTTATCATACTACTTTATGTTTTATTAGTAATGACAGAATCCCAAGCTTGATTTCTTGACTACCATGTATTTATATTTAGTTGATGCTATAAATCAGATGCTCGCAAACTTCCTGAGTTCATAATACCCTGACTGCACTAATAAAAATCACACAATGCCACGAAAGCAAGAGAATTTCTTAATAATGATTTTATTATGCAATTGGATTAAAAAACATTTTAGACAGTAGTTCTAATCTATCATTTGTGGAGTTAAAATATCCTCTGATTTCTTTGGCCTAAATTGTGGTCTATAGAATTACACGGTTTTAAGTGATCCAGAAAGAAAGATAGCACAGAGTCCTTAAGGACAGGGCAAACCTAATGCCAGTAACTTTTAATGTTTGTTACTGTTAATGAATTTCAATTACTATAGCTTAAAAGGTCATATTTTGTACTATTTGACAACTATTTGCAGACAGACTCTCACTATGGAAAACAAGTTAAACAACTGGTCAGTAAATAGATTATTTATACAATTTCTTTTATATATACTAAGGTATTATTTTATTTTACATGCACTCAAACAACTTACATCTTAAGATTCAACCATAAAGATATCTTGGTTCCATATTTCTCTGTATTTCTGTATCAAAGCATCCACATAACTCTTAGAAGAAGATGAAAGTATTAGTGTAAATATTATTATTCTCATTGTTTTGTTGACCCATGTCTTAGAATTTTGGGGTAAATCATGGGAAAATCAGAAAGTGACACTGACAGACTGCTGTTGTTTTAAAGATCCTCTCAGAGAAAGGTACTCAATAAGTCATGGGCTTAATACACTTTTTAGATGGATTCTCTTTTTCTAGTCTTCCATATAAAGAATACAGAAATAAAAGATGGAGTGAGCCAAAAAAGCACCAACTTTTTATAGATGAGAAATGTGAGGCCAGGAGGCAATCCATTGTCCCTGAACAATTTAAAGATGGGTAATGCAGAATATCTAGACTCAGTGGAGCTGGAATCTCTGAACAAGGAGTGCTGAGGTTAGAATCCTTGAGGGGCAACAGATGAACTTCTGGCCAGATTTAAACAGCTCCAAGCCTTAGCAACTTCAGGGGGACCCAAGTGGGAGCAGCCACAGATTTTCATTTCAGGTCTGCCAATTGTTAACAAAACAAACTACCCAGGATTTCTGTCAGGGGACTGAATAAGAGAAGCAGTTTGAAAAATACCAGAGGAGCAAGTTAGCAAGATCTGCCCTCAAGAGAAACCATTTATCCAGTCTCACCTATGGAGAGTTTATCAGACACGTATCCACCTGTGGGAAAAGAAGCATTCACTCCAGTTTCCTGTACCCTTTCATATGAAGAAGGAAGAGCCCCAAGTCCAGTCCCCTCCAGCCTGACAGGAAAGGACGCCCAAGAAGCAAGGTCAAGTTTGAGTCCAAGTATATGAGACTAACTTTTCTCCAACTCTTCAGTCCTACTTTTTCTCCTACTTCCCACAGCATTTACTAGAAGGCCAGTTACATCAGTTTTGTTTATCCAGGATGTCAGGCTGGTCTTTAAACAAAAAACTTACAAGGCACAATAACAGTTAGAAGATGTTGGAATGATCAAGGTAGAGTCTTTAAACACTGTGACCAATAGGTTTAGGGAATCAACAGGAAAAGGAGAAACTTGTAGATATAGGTAGGTAATGTAAGCAGAAAGAGTCAAAACTAAGAAAAGAATGTTAAAAAAAAATGAGAGAGGTCTATTATCATGTAGGAGAATTGAGGAAGCCAATTATAAGGAAAGTACCTGAGCCCCTACTTGGAACAGAAGTTCAAGAGCTATGCGGCTAATAATAAAGACCTAACATGTGTGGTGTGTCTGCCAGAAGGGTCTGAGATCATTTGAAGAAATTGTGACTTAGAACTCCCATGAACCAATAATAGACACCAAACTACTTGGAAGCTTAGAGAACAAGACTGAGAATGAATGGAAATCAATAAAAGTTAAGACATACATTCAGGCATACCACAGTCAAATTATCAGAGCCAAAAAAGTGATCTATTTTAACACTTGGGATTGGGGTGTTTGCTCTGTAAAGCAGGACTTCACATGTGGTAGTCCTAGGGCCAGTCATCAGTACCAAAACCCAAGCAACCAATCAAACAAACAAAGAATAAATAATATTGAACAAAGCCACGGACATTTTTTTATAGTCATGTACGAAGTGCAAGGTAAGACATAACAGTCAACATAATGTGTCTTTAAGACTTCAACTGTCCAAGTTTGTTTTGACTGTTGAATTGAATTGTTGACTATAGCAACTTGGGGATGGAAGGATTAATTTCAGTTTAAAGCATATGATTCTGGGCTAAGGGGAAATAAGAGAGGAACTCAGGGTAGAAATCTGGAGTCAGGAACTGAACAAAAGTCTACTCCTTACTTGCTGTCCTATGGATGCTCAGCCCACTTTCTTATATTCCTCAGGATCACCTGCCCAAAGTTGGCACAGCTGTCAGTGGGTTAGGCTTTCCCACATCAAACACCAATCAAGAAAATGCCATACAAAGTAGCCTACAGGCCAGCCTAATGAAGGCATGTCATCCATTGTTGCTCCATCCTCTTAGGTGACTTTTAATTCTGTTAAATTGACAAAGAACTAACCAGCACACCATCCAGGCAACAATGAAGGACATTAAACTATAAAGCTTTCTGAGAAAGAAACCCCCTAACTTAGAGCTCTTCACGCCATCAAATTATCCATCAAAGTAAAAAGAAATGAAGAGTTCATCAGGTAAACAATTTATGGCCTTTTTTTTTCCCTCAGAAAGTGACTTGTAAGAAATTCTAACATACATTCATCAAAGAGGACATCGGTCAGCAGGCAGACTACATAAGGAAAGGACACATCAGTGTAGAAATAACAACAGGCAAAATACAATATTTGACTTCTTATTCTTCATTGGTCTAACACCGAGCATTCATACAATTATACTCAGATGTATATGTTGATACACACAAGGATATATTATATAACTACTGGGGTATTTTGTTTACATTTTTAAATGAGGTCTATGTAGAGCAGTGTTACTTAAAGTGAACTTGGGTTAATTATAAATACATACTTTATGTTCAGGGCAGCTACTTGAGAAGAAAATGGAATTTAAATATAACAACAGAGATGAAAGAAATCACACAAAATGTTCAGTTAAACCTTCAAAGGGAAGAGAGGATGGAGACCAGGATGTCAACGATGAGACAGCAGGAAGGGTAATTCCCCAACTCATCAGTAATCATCTTAAAAATCAAAGGTCTAAATATACCAGTTAAGAGATACCATCAGATCATAACCAGAAATGGATACCCAGTCGTGACAAAAGTCAGTGAAAGCAGAGTTGAGTTCAACAGCACATCCTCCAGCTGATTTGAATAGTGTCAATAAACTGATTCATGTAGTTAGAGTGGTTTACACATTTTTCTCGAACCTTGGTGGAATGTTCCCTTGGACATTCAGGACCTTGAAGCACACCTGAACAATGGAAATCACAAATCCCTTCACTCAGAACAACAACAAAAAAATAAATAAATAAAAAATAAAGTGGAAATCAGTAATAGTTGTCCAGAAAATTCTAATATTTCAGTTTATGGGAGTAGTGAAATCTGGACTTAGAGTGAAATATAAAACTTTGACTGTTTATGTTAGGAGAGATGAGACTTACTCATGCAATCTTCTGTTTTAGGACATCAGCGAGAGAGAAAGATGGATAAATTCAAAATTAGCAGGAAAATCTGAACACATGACATTGCAAATGATATGGTTATCAACAGAGAAACTCAGAAAAATAAAAGTTGTTGTCTCCTTGCTAAAACAATCATTAAAATCAATTAGCCTGAGGCCATAATGATGAAGGAAAAAGAATTGGAAAGATTGGGTACAAATTGCTAATATCAGAAAGGGAAGATGGAACATCTTTATAGATCATTTGAAACTAAAAAGACAAAAACTACAGATACACAAAAGCCAGACAGTTTGATAAGCCAGATGGAATAGAGCATTTTCCCTAAAGACAATCTATCAAAACTAAAAAGGTAAGGAAGAAAGAGAGAAAGACAGAGAGAGAGAGAGAGAGAGAGAGAGAGAGAGAGAGAGAGAGAGAGAGAGAGAGAGAGAGAAAGAATTTGTAATGGCTTGCATTCATTTAAAAGATTAAATGACTATTTACATGTTCACTGGTAAATTCTACCAATCATATGGTGGGATATGCATGCTCCCCTCTTGGTTTTCAGGTCAGTATTATCCTGATAACCAAAACCTCAAAAATCATGAGAAGGATCTGGCTTGGTTCTGAGACAGAGCACCTGTCACACAGGCAGGAGACCTTGTATAAAAGGAAGCCACCTACACAAACAGGTGCAAAGCCCCTCTTGAAGTATTAGCAGATCAATTTAAGGACTGTGTGAGATCCTTCCAGGAATGAAGGGTAGCTTAAGATCTGCAAATCAATGAATGAGTAGAATCCATCACAAGCTAAAAGAGAGGGAGAGAGAGAGAGAGAGAGAGAGAGAGAGAGAGAGAGAGAGAGAGAGAAAAGAAAGAAAAAAGAAAGGAGTGCTCTAAGTAATTACTTTTATTAATTAAAGAAAAACATAACATTTAAAATGAAGGCCTGAGCATATCAGTGATTGGTTATATAATCTTTCAAAACAATGAGGCTTTAGCTTCCAAGATAAACAAAGAACATGCTGTGTTCAATGGTTGGAAAAATTGTTAATTCTAACCCAACAGGAGAGGCTACTGGAGAAAGTGGTTCTGGATAGGCACTGCCAAGTTCTTTACAGATAATGTGTTAAGGATAAAAGCAGGATGGAAAAATGGAACTACCAAGTTAAATGTATTCATGGGCGAAAGGGTGTGATCACTCAATCACTACATGCAAAACACCTGCTCTACAATTTCAACCTATCTATTCATGTCACCAACATCCAAATACCACTGAGGTGCTGACTGTGCAGGAGAGGCCATGTCAACTCTGCAGAGGACATGTGGCAGGTAAGCTCCTTAGCAAGAAACTGTTAGAAAATCGGGGTTAGTTAATAGTTAATATACCTTCATGTCATATGTTTTAAAAAAAAATGAAGAATATCACAGAAGCAATGCATGCTGGTGAACCTGCTTTTTGCCTTTGTCAAAAGTTATATGAAAGTCAATCTTGAACCCTAACAAAGTCACTGGGGTAGAAACAAGAGAAAACAAAGAATCTCACTGGAAGAAATAGCTTGAAACAGGGATAATGATATGAAGGGCTTGGTTTGAGTTCTGGAATTGGGATGAGACAGCAAGTGCACAAAATAATATGTACAGAACACAACCTGGAATATCACGGTGGACAGTTTATTTATAAGTGTGTGTGTTTGCGTTTGTTTGTGTGTGTCTGTTACATGCATGTACATGCATATGTGGGTGTATGAATTCAACGACTTGTTCTACCACTCCTCTTATTTCCATGAGATGGCATCACTTCATGGACCTGAAGCTTGTCATCCAAGAAATTCCCAGTACCTTCCTGTCTCTGCCTTAAAATGCCTAGGATGCTGGCACATGTGTCCATGCCTCATTTTTGAAATGGATGCTAGAAATTTGAACTCAGGTCTCCATGTTTGCATAGCATGTGTGCTCTTACCTTTGCTGACCTATCTTCATAGTCCTTCAGTGGGCTTTTTAAATGGTGTTGACTCTAGAGGAGGAGGCTCTGAGTAATTTTAAATGAAGGACAATACATTGAAATGATCTAGTCAATAAGACTTTTGTGAAATATATGAAAATTATGAAAATAATTATGAACTTCATCTCCAAAAGTACCAAAGAGAAGGAAATATTTGCTTGGGAACAAAATGTGAGAAAACTTATGTGTTGGCTTACAATAAAAACTTTATGTTCTCCGTTTATATTATAACAACATCAACATAGCTAGCTGGTTAGTGAGGAAGAAATATTTTTTAATTCTAGTTATCTAGTAACTTAGGAATTAAGTCAATTTTAACTAGAGTGTATTCTATGAGGAGCAAAATATAATATAAGCAATTAATTTTTCCAAGGAATACTTTAGAAAAAGCGCTCTTAGGATATTTTAGGAGACAATGATCCTTCAAAGGACAATTTAAAAGGTGGCATCTCTGAATCCTCCCTCCATGTGGTACACTGTTTAACTCCACCTGTGTACCTAGCATAATTAACTACTTGTAACATCACTGAGTTTTATTAAATTACAGATGGGCAAGAAATGTAAATTTGTCTTCAAAAATGGTGTTGATGTTTCAATGCTTTTGTTGTTATTGTTGTTGTTTGTTCTTTGTTTTGTTTTTGCATCCTGAATATCATGAATGGTAAAAGTTCAGAAAAGAAGAGCTTCATGTAAGATGTCACCCAATGATAAATGCTAGTCCAGCCATTTTCTGTCTCCCTTTGTCTCTGATTGCTCAACACCCATGAACGACAGAGTTTATAAGTGTGAACAAAAGAGAAAAGGTTGGGTAAAAAAGCAAAATTTTATCTTTAGGTGAGCTTTATATCTTATGACAGATGAGAGAAACAAATGGGCTTAACTGTTAGTTGTTTACAATACAAAACATCTTTTAAAATGTAAGCACTAAAAGTGTAAGCTATCTACCCAAATGAAGAAGAACACAGAGAGGTAGCAAAGGAGTATACGGTTCTCACATGAGAGAAGGAAAGGAATCTATTCAAGTTTTAGTGGATTCAGGAAAAGAAATGAATGTGATTATAGTTGATCTGCCACAGGTGACGAACATGAACTGAAATCAGGAAATTCAATCCTTTGATGAGTATATGTGATTACATTGAAGAATAGCAATTCCCCCACTAATTTTGGGGAGCATTATACTCTAATAGAGAAGCCTTTTTTTTTTTATAGGAGCAGAGAAAGCTGCCTTGCTGTCCCATAGTCCCCTGTATACTGATCTAAGATATTGTCGATGCAAATGTTTTCAGGGAAAATTTGATGACCTTCCCTGAATGACTGAAGATCTGTCCCATGGACTTTTAAAATAGAATTTCCCTTATGGGTCACATAGGATTCTTCAAAAGGGAAAGGCTAGGCCACCCCAGCCTGTGCTTTACACTGAGATTTAGGCTGAAGTTCTCATAGAGAATTATACACTACGAGAATTTTTAAAATTATCTTTCTCCAACACACCATTTATTCCAAATAAAATTACAGACTCAAGGGAAAAAATCACACCTTTGAAATAAATCATTTGTCTTGGCTCTTCCGTGAAAGAGGTTGAGTTTTCCTGGAAAGTTAGCACTCCTTGTCAGAGAAGAAATAAAAATAAACGTGCTACAGGCAAAGATGACATTTGAATCCAAACAGAAGTTTGCCTTTTGCATTTTTTTTTTGCCTTCTTCCTTGATCATACAAACTAATATGCTAAGGAAAAAAACTCAATTTACCTTTCCATAAGCCCTTTAAATAGTTCATATTTATAGTCTCTAATAGAAATATTCACTAGCAAACTTTTATCAACAGGAAAAACACACCGCTTGAAAACTGCATCTCTTAGGGGTTAGAAAGTGGATCAATAGAAAAGCCACAGGGGGAACAATACCAGTAGCTTCTTTAGTGAATGATTCAGTATTCTAGACAGAGAAATTGCAGTATGTTTCCTGAGCCTAAATCACCTTTAAGCTGACAAACTTCTTCCTATAAGACTTAATATCATTTTTGTCTATGATATTAAAGTGCTAATCCAATTAGAAGCTTCATTGCTATTCCTGGATGAATTAACCACTCCAAACTGTTTCTCTTGGTGCAAATGTCTATCTTCCTTATGTTTACACTAGAATCTGCACCAAATTAATAGGTAGAGACATTGATCATTCTAGAACATTCCATGTAGACATACTATGGGAATTGGCTCAGATGTCCAAAGGTTGAATTTTAGGCAGATGGATATGTTTCCTGGACTTCTACACTGGTTTCAACAATGTGTCTTTCAAGGTCCTATGATATTTTTACTATTATTCACAATATACCTTGAAACTGGTTTTTCCTTTGGTTTAAACTTAAACTTTTCACTGTTTGCATGTTGTAGCACCAGTAGGTATGCAGTGCTAATCTACTGATAACTGCAACTTGAGTACACATGGCATAGTGAACATCACATAAAGCCAGAGCGTCTCGTGAATTCTCTTTATCAGACTAGAAGCCCTGTTGAAAACACTCCCTGAGAATCTCATCCAGCATGGAATAGTAGACTGAATCTCATGAAAAGATACTCAACCATGCCAAAACTGATCCTGCCACTCATACACATATCCATCATTTCTCAGAACCATTCTGAGACCACTATGTCTTAGCCTGTTACTTGAGAATCTTTAGTCGCATATCCAGACAATGTGTGTTCACCCTACAATCCCTCCTCTTTTTTTAAAACATGCCGCTGCCATGCCCCACAAACATCAAGTCTGCTTCTGTTGTTCATGAAGCTACATCAAGCTACAACCTGCCTGCCATTTGTTCTTATGTAGGATTCCCCCATGTAACTCGTGAATCTCTTATTAATTTTTATAGTTAGGTGGTTAGTTGGGTTTGGCAGACCTTGTATGTAGCCAAGTATCTTATGCCCTATACCACCACAAGGCTGTTCAAAAGCTTGTAACTGCTTATCTTCTGTTGGCACAGATCAAATTTTAAGCAGCTATCAGTTATGGTTTCTTGCTTCCTGTTATGTCTTTTAACCCTAGGTCTTTTCACACCCTGTCTCCTCACCAAGAAACACATATGTCAGCATTCCTCCTGTGTCCTCCTTTCTGGGTAACTTGAGTTTAGTCCCACTCTATCCAGTGCAGAGTACTATTTTAGCAGAAGAGATTGAAGAGGACAGCTCAGTTCCCCTCACAGGAAAGGAATGGTCATATCCCACAGGCTCTCTCCCTAGGGCAGTGTCTGACACGGTGGAAAAAAATGCAAAAATCATTTGAAGTGAAAAATTACTTAAATCCACAGCACTTCTTCGTTAAAAAAAAAAAAAAAAATCAAGTTGTCACTAAAGGAACTGTATTTTGAAATTCACATTTGAGCAGACTCAGCAAGATTGGACTAATAATCACCATAGGTCCCAGAGGTTAATAATCACCCAATAAGTGTTGATATTGACCATTGTTTTTTTTACACTAAAATATAATTTGTATCTAAAGAAATTCTTTCCCACTTCCCGCTACAAATTTATACAACGATTTCCACTTAATACCTTACTGAAATAAATACAGTTTGATGTATATATAGTTACTCCCTCTGTGGGCTTGTAAGGTGAAATTATCCTATAAGGACAAGAGGACTCCCAGCTAAGAAACCTGAGAGCATATTATTATAATGAAAAGTAATTATCAGTAAAAGTAAGTCACTCATAACACTATGTAGGAACCAGACATTTAAAATAAAAGGTAGTGACAGACAGCTCCTAATGTGCCACGCATGTTCATACATGAGACTCATATGTCAGGTAAAAATACCTGCAGGCTCTGATCGGCCTCATTTCTGTGGTTCTGTGTAACAGCTACACATATGGGTGGGTATTACTTATGGCTAAGCACTATTTACTCTACAAATAAATTACTATGTAGCTTACATTGTTAGGGTCACATGGTAGCCCTATAGCTTAAAAGACTGAAATAACCATGCATTTATCTTGTCACTACAGGTACTTACAGTGTAATTACAAGGTCAACAGTTACCATGTAATTCCGTACTTTCAACATTGTGCTTCTTAAACAACAGAAAAGTATACTTTCTTCCCAGTACCTTCCAGAAGAGCTTTCTGTGTTCTACCATTCCACTTGACATGTGAAACAGATGCATTGATATTTTTAAAGGAAAACAAATCATAACATATTCATTGGGGAAAAAATCACTCAAGTTGTCAGATATCTCATTCAGAGATTCCATTCCTTGGATTTCTAAAAGTTACTTCATTGTAGTATCAGGTCTCATTTAGATAGTGACTCAATACAAAACATAACACAAAATGCCACTTTGCTTAGCAGTGATAATTTTATAATCATATGGTTGTATAGAATAGAGAGAAGCAGCACATATTTAAAGTGAGAGATTTCCTGAACAAATCAGGACAAAATGGCATGGCATCTTAACTCATGTCACACACATAAAGTGTCGTTCTCGTGTATTCTGTATCTAAGTTATTTTCTCTATCATCATATGATAACACTCTGTATATAATCTCATGGTTAGCTACATGTTAGACTATATAGCTAAATATCTAACACCCATTTCTTTCCTTATGAAGTCACTCTGAAATTATGAGTTTATTAAAGGCTTACAAAATTCTTCAAATCCTCCCTTTTTGATGTAGAGAAGCAGGACATCGCTTTGATAGTCAAGATTTGAACGACTCATTCCAAATTTATTATAGGTTACTATCATACAGAGAATAATAAAGAATTTTTTTAATTACTTTAGCTCATAAGAATGGGCTGATAGATATTCCATCAATGTTATGATTCCCTTGGATGAAGAAATGCTAAATGCTAACCCAAACAGATTTTAAAACCATAATTACTCGGTAAACAAGGGAATCATAGCCAAATAATTATTCATGAGTACAGATTAAATTCTTCTAAATTTTTTTTCTAAATCTCTTTTTGCATTCTTCTCTCTGTGGCAAAGTCACCAAGCATAGCACCATCAAAATGCTGTTGCTTCTCCAATATGTTTTACACAAAAAGTGCAAGCTATATGGTCGGTCTTGGTAGAGGGTCTGTGTTCTTTCTCTGTTGATGAGGCAGAGATAAGTTAGCCATCAAGAATGCAGCATTTGAAAAAGCTGTTTTAGAAAGGCAAAAAGCAAATGATCTCAAAAGGATTCTATAATCAGTTTTCATATTTAAGGGTTACAGAAAGTAACAAAGAAACTGTAAGCTACTTAGACAAGTGGAGAAATTTCCTCTTTAAAATGGACTCTCAGGGTGAAGACCAGACTCTTTAGGGGAAATCCAAGCAAACCTCTTTCTATTATTAACTAATGAATTCATGAGGCTCCCTTATGGATCTTGCCTTATTGGAGTGCCAGGTCATGATTAACTTACATATATTATAAATCTGCTTGGGTTTTTTTTTTTTTTTTTTTTTTGCATTTTATGAACTAATTTGAACTTTTCACTAAAATTATTAATTTATAAAGTAAACAAGACGGTATGCTATCTACCTACATTTGGGTGCTTTTGTATTTCAAAAGGACAATGATCGAGTATAGCAAAAGTCGAGATAAAATGTTGGCAGGATACTCAAAGGAGCACAATGGACAACGAATAGGAATAACTGTAAATTGTCCTCTCTTTTAGCTTATTTTATTTGTCTCTCTTTTTAAAAAGAAGGCCTCATGTATCCAAAACCAGCCCCTCAATTCTCTATGTAGCTGGAGGTAATTCTGAACATATGATCCTCCTCTCTTTACCCATCAATTGGCCCTTTCGATTACAAAAATACATTCCCATATCACATATCATGTAAAAGTTAAGAAAGCACAAATATTGAAGAAAACAAAAATAGAGATGCATAAATACAAACACTATTTGGCCAAACATTTTAAAACTGTTTGGTAGTCGAGAGCTAGCACCATGCACAGGTTTGCAGAAATAGGATTGCAAGCCAAAGAAACCAGCATCAGCCAGCTCACTGTGGAAATTCATGGAGGAAACTGTGAACGGGACACTCGCAATGACCTTGTAGTTGTTGGAAGTAAGAAAAATGTATATTATTAGTGGCGTACTGACCCATAGGATCTGACCAGTAAATGATTCACACCATGTTTATCCCACACTTTCATAAGCATGCATTGCAATAACTGTTTCTGTCCTGTTCTTTTATAGTAATTTTCAGTACAGGAGAAGCACCGTACCTTTAAGTTTTAAATATAAAAAATGACACTGATTAACCTTTAAAATTGTGCCATTTAATCAAAGCAAGTAGATCTTTAATGGGTTTTAAATGGACTAATAAATCACATGCTTTTTTTTTTTTCTAACATGAAAATAAACGAAATATTTTGGGGAGAAAAAATGTAGCACTTTACTTCTTGGAGTGTTTGCATAAATGCAGACATGGAGACATGTGACAGTGACTCAGAGTGACTATGACTTGGAAGGGGACCACTTTGTCTATATCTAGGTATGCTCATAATTTCTGTATTCTTTGCCTGCTTGGGGGCAAGCCTTACAGGTTGCTTGGTAGCATTTCTGCAACCTTGACAGGTTTTGAGACGAGGTGTAAGTAACACACTTGAGTATCACAGAGAAGACAATTGATCTTCCCCTCTAGGAGAACTGACCGGAGAAAATGAGTATGTTTTCTGCTCATCCCCTGCCATTACTAATCCTCCTCAGGCATAAATGAAGAACGAAGCAACCAGCAATTTCTGAAAATATAGGCCAGACTCCCTGTTTTCAGTGCTGAGTGTTTGGAAGTAGCCCTTTGGTACTCCTGAAGACTCACACATGGGTGCTCTCTGAGGATGGACAGATTCCTCTGTGATATCACACAGTATCTTGCCTTATGTCTGTTTTAGTGTTGTTCCATGTAAACCACGTGACTAAAGAACTGGACAAAAAGAAAAAGTACACCCGATTAGTTTGAACTAATTTACTTATTTGGACCACACACAGACCCAGGCATGGAAGAAGAAGCCAGTCACAATAAATTGAGGCTCAGCTCTGAAGAGCAATCCCCGGACTGAATGAGGGAGGTGCCAGAGGATCTACAGGATGGAGGAGTGAGGAAGGAATGGGTAGCTTGTTATCATATATGGGGTAAACAACACCTGACCAGAATTTAACAACAGCTTCTAGTAACTGATGCTTATGTTATGTTAGGTACTTAAACTGAAAATTTTACAAGCACTGCTCCACTTTATTCAATGACTCAATTAGGGTCTAGATGATTGATGTCCCAATTTTATAGGTGTGGAAAGTAAAATCCAGAGTGACTGTAAAACTTGTCCAAGGTCACAGGGCTATTTAGTATAAGGGGTTCCTAATATAGTACTTTGGGGACTGTTCTCCTGTCATTTCTTCTCCACCAATAAAATCTCTAACTAAATGGCCCCTTTCTGTGGTGTGAGGGAGCACACACCTTCTTTCTTATCAAAGGCAGCAGAAACCTGTCTTGATCACACAGCATCTAGGAATTTCTTTCTCTTAACTATATCCTCCTGTTTGTTTTCTAGGTCTAATCACTCTATTCTGATACGTCTTTCCCATCAGGTTTTGATGGGAAAGTGCTGGAATCCGTGCCAACATTATCCCTGTACTCCATCACTTTTGGGTGAAAGAGTTACATAGCCTTGGGTTTGTCTGCCTACACTCTTGCTTTACTATAGGAAGCTACTCCTCCATGTACTACCTGCCTTTTTAAAAACATGGCCTAAAGCAGAGCCAAAGACAGGGACACATTTTGTCATGACCTACATCTTTTGGCTTTCAGTAACCATTTGTTGAAACAGTACACACTTGTCTCCTGAAATCCCCTGCTGCTTCTCCATGCCATCAAAGGTTTCCATCTATTGAAAGGCCACTGAGGTCTTCCTTCTCAGCTAAATCACCTAGTATGGTATAATCTAATATACACTGATTACTATTGCCAACCTAGTTTTCTTGTCTGCCCATCAGAACTGCACATTTCACAATGCATTCAGCATCTTGGCCATGTGAATAAACTTGGTAAACCCAATCCTGGTTTAGCTTAGCCTGTGCTCATAGTATTCTTTTTCCTCTTTTCCATTTGAAAACAACTGCTTTCTTTGTTCCTTTCATGGAAACCAAAATTCCGAAATGTTTATTCTTCCAGGTCTGTTACGCTCTTTATTTTATCTCCCAAATAACTCACCAGAGTTCTAAGTTTCCTCTTACACTCTCAGTTTATCAGAAGGCATATGTGATGGTATAGACCTCTGAATTCCATCCTGTATCTGCTTCTCCGGTGAGTCCTTTTCATTGCCCTTAGTGTGGTAATCTAAAACACACATCAGACCACACTTTCCCATCCACTTCTGGATTTCCCACTTCCGATATCATTATCCCAGGTATACAAGGCTTGGCTAGAACTTCCCTTGTCACTCAGTGCCTGCAGCGTTGCTCTCATTCCCTCACTTCTCTAGCACAATCCACTGTCCCTGGCTTGGTTATCTTTTCCATCTCTGGATAACTGCCCACTCTACTTTTCTTGCACCTCGAATGTCATTTTTCTGCCAAGCAAAAACTCCACTTAATCTCAATACCTCATATGGAAGAGAATCATCTTCTTATTGCAATATGTCTTTGGTTCCTGCCAAATAGAAGGAAACTCTCACCTACTTGGTTTTCTCTTCAAACTGTAAATAGATTTTAGCTGTTATGCTTTATACTTCTCAGTGTACCTTTAAGTGATCCATCTATCACTCACAAGTTCTTGACTCCCACCCAGTAGGTACTTTATAAAGAATGCTGAACTAAAATTGACATTTAACAGATAAGGACCTTTCCTTTTAAAGATAAGCAAATTAATATGCAACCTCTATTATTTTGAAAACAATGTATGGTTTAGTGGCCATTTAACCACAGAACAAATGAGATTTATTTTGCAGATCTATTAATTAGAAGTCAAGAACACATATCAAGACACTCTGTTATAACAAGACAACTGGCAAGTCCTTAAATAAGTAATTTATATCTGTTCGATCTAGGTATCTCATCTGTAAACTGAGACAAAAATTATTCTCCAAAATCTTAGTACTTTTCAAATATCTATTCCTAATGAGGGCATAATTACCCACACAGACAAGACAGACAAGGATTAGATAAATATTACTCAACAACTGAATTATCCCAAAGTTAAAACAAACAAACACACAAACTAGCTAACTAAATAAGTAAATATGACTTGTTGTAAATAACTAGAAGTAGCTATTTAATGAAAAGCAGAAAACATTGTCTACAGACATCTGCCTAAGATGTTATACACCTGAAGCTTTTCAGCTAGAACTCTGAAGTCTATCCTCAAAATAGGCCCTAGGAAATTGTCATTTGGCTATGAAATGTCTTTATAGACGCATCAAAGGCACTTCTCTACCTTCTCCAACACATTTTCAAATCAAATACACAATGTTTTTATTTGTGGTTTTAACTTTTAACTTCCGGACCAATTTCTCTCTCTCTCTCTCTCTCTCTCTCTCTCTCTCTCTCTCTCTCTCTCTCTCTCTGTGTGTGTGTTTATGTGTGTATGTGTGTGTGTGTATACTTTGTCTTTGATTGTGCAGATCCTGAATATTTATATATTTTTCAAGTCGATGTAGTTTATTGAAGAAAGAACACAGCTCTATTAAACATTAAGTATTTTTCTGGAAATGCAGAACAGATACTCAGCCCTGTATCATAACCTCCAGAGATAGGTCTAGGTACTCTCTCCCATACCTATTTGGTTGCAAAGAAGATCTGTTTTTAAAAATGCTATGCTAAAAGAAAACTGGCTTAAATAACACATTGAACAGTAATATGATGTTAAGATGAAATGTGTTTGAAGTTGCATATTACATCCAAAAGAGCACTGCCATAATTCATAGTGATTAATGTTAATGTCAAAAATATTAAAGAAAGTAATAATGATTTGTATCTTCATGTAATGGGCTACCCTTTCTTTGATCTTTTATTCCCTTTGATCAATGAAATTAAGGGGCAATAAATTTCAAACCAATAAAGAGGAATTCATCTTCACCCAGTGTATTGGTCAGCCTGTGGGAATAACTGCCATGGGAGGTCAGAGAGACAAATGCTAAGGCTGGTGTTAAAAAGGGATCAGATAATTTTATGGCCATTAATAACGTTTGTCATGCTGCAAGCTCACACACTGATAAGGGGAAATCCAGCTATCCTTCTGGGCTTAGACTAATTACCTTTTGGGTCACAAAGACATTGCTTGGCCAGCACACAGTATGAGTGACTACTGCCCTTTCAGAGGGGACTGTGGCAATGGAGTTGAAGAACCAGGTCACTGAAGACCTTCAAAGGGTCTAAGACCTGAGCAGCTTGGCACATGCTCTCCTTGCTTGTATTTCTTTAAAAGAGAAACCATTAAACACACACTAGACTGAATGAATGTGCACCTCTGAAAATTCTAGACTTCTTTGTTTTAAAAAAAAAAGGAGAAGGGGGGGGCTTTTAAGCTGAATTGTCCAAAATATTTTAGTCTCTCTGATTGCTCAATATTGTGAATCCCTTCATAGACTGTCTACTAAATGATTAGAGACTTGGTAGGCAGGATACAAGTATATCCTTCCCATAGCCAGGTGAATCATCAAAGGCATGTTTCCCCAGCTGTATCCCAATAGGGGCTGACTCTCTTCCAGGCACTCTGCTTCTCAAGCAGATTTCTGAGACCTTCAATCAGAATGTTAGCATAAATTAGTGTCCAGTAGCACATCTTGCTTACCAAAATTTTTATGGAAGAAATTTCTTATGGTCTATCCCAATCTTCCTAATGAGATCCACATAGGCACTGATCTTAATGATAAATGCCAATAATTGCTAAACACACAAAATATCTGGGGGATATATCCACTAAGTGCTGAACTGTCACTGCTTCTATGTCACAGCCAAGGAAATGTATATTGTTCCTATGATCCAGCACCACAAACATACCTGTGGCACAAGTTGTTAGTTGTGTCCTGCTTTCTTTCTAGCAAATGCCTGATGTGTCATGGAAGATAGAATGCATTTATTAGCATCTAACAACCTACAGGTTACTTAAAACTGACCATGATGTTGCTAAATCATGCCATTTGGAGCTCTCAACAGCAGGACCTCATGAGTTTCTAATAGACTTATAATAAACAGACTCCATTTACCTTCATAAAGCTGCAGGGGTAAAACTCAGGTTGGCTGTGGTGGGAAAAATCTCACAGTCACTGGTAATTTATTTCAAAGACTCAGTATTTAGATGCCATTCATTTGCAGACTGGTAACTACAACAGAGCAAGATTAATAACTGTGGTAAGTATCTGAAAACATCTCCACTCACTAAAGTTCATTCCATGAAACAGTATCTTTTCTTTGACTAGTAGCACATTTAGACATTTGCAGAAGTGCCAAGAGAGCAGTGAGTTTCATTAGCCACATTCAGACACCATGACTATAATATTTTAGTATAGATTAAATAAACATTTATGACACCAACTAGCTTTCTTACACAGCGGTTAATGTGTGTTTTTTTCCAGGAAATTCCCTACTACCTTGTGTATTTTCTGCTAAATCTTTTATGGGCTTCTGTGTTCCAGACCCTAATCTTGTAATGATTGATGCAACCATGTCAGTTTAGTGTCTAGGAAGAGTCACCTTATCCAGGGACACCACTGATAGCCTTCCAGCAACCCACTTATAACTTCTACAAAAGAATTAACTTCAATGTTAAGATGCAAGAACCATTGCTGAGCACTGATTCTGTCAAGGAGAAAGACCCAGGATGATAATGTAAACCCTAATTTTAGGGTTCATTATCATTTAAAATATAAGATCCCTTTAGATTTTTGTGTTGCTTGAGTTCGCAAAAAGATTGAGATGAGAACTGAAGACAAAGAGTGATCAAATCTGTGGGAAACAGTATAGTGGGGCAACAAGGGGTTTACAGTTTTAATTTAGTTTTAAAGGTGAGGTCATGTTTAAATATCTTTAGATAAATATCTATGCTGCCAGAGGGAAAACAGAGTCTTTACAATGAGGTAAAACTCTTATTATAAGTACTAGAAGCAAGAGACGAGAAGGGTCTAGTTTGAGTACTAGACTGTCGAAAAACATACAAAATGGAACTATGCCTTCCCACACAGTTCCCCTCTGGATGTATGCTGGTAAGTCATTAACTGAAATGAGCACTGGAGCTTTCCACTGCTCAGTTATACTAATAAAAATTTTACATCTTTTTATGGAATATTCATTTCAGAACCTTCGGTTCCTTTGGCTATAGATATGCTTTGAGAAAGTACAAATCTTTAAAGTGAAATAAATTCTACAACCGCTGATGTGAGTCTTCACACATCGTAGGAGCACAGCTGTTTTGGGGAGTACCAAATCAAAATTCAATGGTGCCTCAACCTTCTATTTTTGTAATAGATATCACATTTATGTTCTGTTTCATTTCCATTTGCTCCCATGACCAGACTGAAAAATGAACTGCATTTCCACCACTGAAGTTAGAAGGGAGCCAGGTTGGTCTTGGATAAATAGATGTGTTACCACCAACGTGTTTCCATGACCATGGATGCTGAATCAGAACCTCGTGGTACTAATAACAGAGGTCTAATAGTTTGAGTTTCTGGCCAGTAACTCTTAGAGGACACCATTATCTGGAATCTGCACCCTGAAAGAATCCTAAAGTTGTACAATCCAAGAATTTCCCCTAATTCAGGCTCTATCCTGGTGTTGTTGCATTTTTTCCAAAAAATTTTTACTTGACATATGACTGAAGACATCAACTCCCTGTTCTAGAGATACACAACTACAATATTACAAAGCAGCTCTGGACATACTCAAGTTGTTATCTGGATTGGCAGATAATCCTCCATACTAAAATACTTTGGTTGGATGTGGAGAAGACTTACCGTATTCAATGGAAACTCATTCACAATGCCAGAAGATAAGTACCAAGTCCCCTCCCCCATTACTCCATCACCTTCTCCACATGTTTATATTTTCTCCTGAATTTTCTGCAGCTAGAGGAGAGCTCCCTTCTATAGATCAGAAAAGACAGAAAATAGATATCAACTGAAAGCTGAATAAGCTAACCCCAAAGAGACACCAGGATGTTAGGCTGAAAGTGTCCTTACTGACTTTATAAGCCCCATCATAATTAACAGCTACTCTAAATAATATCTAAAGCAGAAAACAAATGCTAAGTTGAAAACTTAGAATTCTGTAATATGGGAACAGCAAAAACATGAGTCTTGAAGATTACACTTATAGAGGATTACACTTATAGAGGGGTCTCTGCTCTGTTTTGGGAGGAAAACCTAGCCTGATTGCAGGAACCTTTATTTTTTTCTGATAGGAAAAGTCCTTAAGTGACTTGTAGTTAACAAAATGCATTCTTCAATAATTAAAACGTCCAGGCAAAGATAGTAATCAAAACTCCGAAGTTCATTTAAAGTTAAACCATTGTATCTCTCCTTCCTCTGCTGAATTCATACTGAAAATACATGATCAGAAAAGGAGGGTCATGGTTCTGGGTCACTGGCGATTGCTTCATCGCTCTCCTCTTTCTCTTTGTTCCCTGTCTTAGCTCTGCTGTTTTGGCTTCTGAGCCTTCTGGGTGAGGCAAGGAAGCAGAAAAAAAGATAAGGGTAAAAGGAACAAAAGAAATTACTTGACTAGCATCCATGTAAGGCTTGGAGTGCTAGGGTCAAGTTAAAGTCCAATGCCTATTTTTCAAGTATTTCTTCTGTGGCCTCTGCATGAAGAGGGTCTTAGCTGCAGATACCTTGGGTTCTACCACTGTCTGCTTTGTTTGATGTGAGGGATGTTCCACAGGCCCTACCCCACAGAGCTCTCAAGTCTCTAGTAAGAGACTTCTCTGTACAACTTTCATCCACAGAACCCAAAAAACTACTCCTGATCTCCTCCCTCAGAATCTAGAAATCGTTAGCCATGTCTAGAGCAAACTGTAGCCTGGCTGCTTCTCTGGACCTTGGTGTCCTATCTCCTCTTCAGGAATAAGTATTAAGGTTCATGCTGTCTGTGGCCCGGGGAGCATGGGAAATCCAAGTCAGTCACTCTCCGAATACTTAAGGCACCAAGTCAGCAGAAGAGTCCAGCTCTTGTCTTTTACAAGACACTGCAAGCCCATTGTGTTAAAGCTTGTCTTTAACAACATCAACATGTTGACAGCCAAAGTACATGGTTTGAAACTGAAAATGGACCCACAGACAGAGTTATTAAATTAACAAGCTGGCAAGCCAAGGATGGGTAAGATTCTGCACAGAGCCTTACCAACCTATAACAGAAGTGCATTGCTTTTAATAATGCACATCCCACGATGGATAAGAAAGGCATTCTTGTCAGAATGACCTAAGACAGACTCAGTCTTGTTTATGAAATAAAAAAAGGGGGGGCGAGTCAGAGAGCTTTTGGGGCTGCTTGGCAAGAATCTGGCATGGGCCAAGGACAAGGAAATGTACTGCTTGGCAGGAATGTGACATTGGCTAAGGACAAGAAAGTAAGCTTCTGGCAGGAATCTATATCTTAGGCTAGAACAAGGAAGTAGGCTTCGGACATGAAAATTACTTTGGGCTAGGACAGGGAGGTCGGCTCAGATATTTTGGTCATCCTGATAAGCCCTTAGAAACAGTGAACATGGGAGTGTTCATGGAACTTTGTTTACTGTTTTGCTTGTTCTTTAGCTATCAGTGTTTATTGTCTTGCTTGTTCCTTGATTATTTGCATCTATTGCATTGCTAGTTCCTCAACCTAGAACTTACCTTAATAATGTGCATGTAATTAAAATGGTATAAAAGCAAAAAGGAAGAGGGGGGATAGGATAGGGGTTTCCTAGGGAGGAGAAATTGAGAAAGGGGATGACATCTGAAGTGTAAATAAGTAAAGTATCAAAGAAGAAGAAGAAGAAGAAGAAGAAGAAGAAGAAGAAGAAGAAGAAGAAGAAGAAGAAGAAGAAGAAGAAGAAGAAGAAGAAAAGAAGAAAAGAAGAAGAAGAAGAAGAAGAAGAAGAAGAAGAAGAAGAAGAAGAAGAGAAGAAGAAGAAGAAGAAGAAGAAGAAGAAGAAGAAGAAGAAGAAGAAGAAGAAGAAGAAGAAGAAGAAGAAGAAGAAGAAGAAGAAAAGAAGAAGAAGAAGAAGAAGAAGAAGAAGAAGAAGAAGAAGAAGAAGAAGAAGAAGAAGACACTGCAAGCTCTCTGAGAAATTTCTTCTTCATGTCCAGTTCCCATAGCCTCTCTGCTCTTTTCAGAAAAAAAGACATGTGCTCAGCCAAGTGCAGAAAAGCATGACAGTTGAAACTGGCAGATCACAGACCACACAGCACTTGTCTGGCAAGTTTTGCTTTGGCAAGACGCTATGGCACAATGGAAGGAAATGGAACCTGAGATGGAAAAGAGTCAGAGATAGTTCTAATATCACTGACTGCTGTTGTTAAAAGTAAAAAGTCACCACTAATTCGCCCATAACATGGTGCTGTTATATGGCGATATATAAGAACAGGAAACTATCTGGAAAACTTTACAACAAATGTCTCCAAGCCATCACCCAATGAAAACAACACTAGTAAACAGAAATTATTTATTGGACTTCTATCAGGTGGGTAAATTCTTCTCCTGAACAATCACACGAACACCTTGAGAAATGAAATGATCATAAGACAATTTAAAGATTACATCACATTGATACAGGGTGTGTGACTTCTACAAAGAGTGGAAAGTTGCAAAATGCTTAGCTAAAAATGCTTCATAAGATCCAATGAACAATCACCTTGACTGAACTGAAGAAACAAGCACTTCCATTAATTAACTGTGTGTAATTTTTAAAGCAAGAACTAAAGATTAGATAACAAAAATGAAGCACAGATAGAGAGTCACAAATTCTTATCTCTACCCCAGATTGAGGTTAAAGACAGAGATTTTGTTGAAAATAGGATTGAAAAGCCAAAGAAAAAAATAGGACTGAGTTGACAAATTATATTCAGTGTAGGAGGGTCTTTCAAGTCTCACTAAATATCTTCATTATGATCTAGGCCATAGAAATAAACAGCAAGTTAATTAAACCTACAGGTAGTATTAATTTAGTGTAAGGGGCAAAGACTAGTGAGATAATAAAAAGCCTTTGGAGGTTAGGAACAGCAGCAGCAAACAGAGAGAAATTTGAGAAAGTACATGTATTTAACAGAATGAAGCCCTTAGAAAATAGGACAGCTAACAGCAAATTTAACTGATTGTGTCAACAATTAAGTATATCCTAGATGCAATGGTTTGCGAAAATAATTACCAGCATCATTTGGCTTCCTTACTCTGGAATATAATGATAGATACAGGGGAATTACCATTTATAAAATTACACCTGTGCCCTGGAGGAAAAAATTGCATCTGCTACAATATAGTATATTTCGATGAAATTTGAGAATCCACGAAAAAAAAAAAACATAAATGGAAAAGACAATATCTTACCTATATGACTGTGATAGTTCTTGTTTTCCTATCTGCTGGGAAAGTTAAGTTTTGAAAAGATACGATTTATAAATGAGCTATCTAGCAAAGCTTACCAATTATTAAAGCAAAGCAAATGAGAAACAGTGAAGGAGATGTAGCGTGTAGACCCTGATCCCCACGTCTGCTGGACTCCCAGTCCTTCCAGCTATAGCTATGCAGTTAATAGAGCCCCTCTTCACCCTTGGCTTCTCCCCAGGGCCTTTGGTTGTTCTTCCTTCAGTCTAGCACACTCTTCTTCTCCAGGATTTGTCACATCAAAAGGTCTCTCCTCCAGCTGCCTATTGAGCATCATACCTGAAGTTGGTTGTCCTACAGAGTTGGTATTTCATGTTGTGTAACATTGTTACATGTCTTCCTTATCATTACATAAAACCATCTCACTAGTGACTTACTGTTTGGTTACTGCTAAATTTCTGTCTTTTTCTTCCTTAGACCTAAGATCTATGTCAGTAAGATTGTTTTCTCCCATGCTACTGTTTTCTATGCTTTAATACTAGCTTTTGCCTATTAGGTAAATATGTGTATACTTTATATATGATACCTATGTGATGTATATGTGATGTATGTACTATCTGTAATATATTCATGTAATAGTTGTAATAGATAAATTGTGTATGTATGTCTGTACATATGTATGTATGTCTTAATGGAGATTGTGAGCACATTATAGAGGAAAAGAGACACAATATAGAAAATATTTTCGTTGTCAGTGGATAGAACCAATGGATCAAAAACTGAGACTCATTTTTTTTTTAATAAGCAGTTGTATTAGCTTAAGTTCTTCAGAGTGGTTAAGCTTACAATTCTGTAATTATATATTTGGTCATATTAGTCTCCGATAATGAAATTCCAAGGATCACTTCAGCAGTAGCTTCAAACCAATGTGTATATTTACTCATAAAAATTCATATGAAGTTAACTACCGTGCGGTTCCTTCCAGCTTTCTTTTTTCTCCAATAGAGTGAAATTAATGTGTGCAATCTAATGAGATATGCAGCAATTAGAGAACGACTATGCAGAGTGATATCTCTGCTTGTATATGTTTCAAATGAAATAGAGTCTGTGCTGACATTTCAGGAATCGAAAGAATGAAAAGCAAAATTAAATTGCTATTAGATTTCAAATTGCAGCAGGGTACCTGAATACAAAGTCAATCTGTGAGAAGCTGATTTTTTTTTAATGGACCTCCACCCATATTAAAATAATTTGATATGTATGTAGTGTTAATGTATATTCATGAGGGAGTATAGATTAGCTTACAAACCAAGAAATATTAAAAGCCTGTCACTTATAACAGGAAACCCACTAAAAGTTGTAATGTATATATACTTCTGTACCCGTATATCGTTTGAAGAGAGATGCTTGAAGAAAGTATTACTCCTGACTGTAGCTAAAGGTTCTTGTGAGCCAAGCTTATAATAAGTGAAACAGAGTCCAGTAACCTCAGGACTTACAGATTCAAAGGACTCAGAATATATATATATATATATATATATATATATATATATATATATATATATATATAAATATTTCCTTAGCTATGTGTTTGTTTGTTTTTTTGTTTTACAACTGGATGAAAAATGAATAGTGCAATCTCAGATGTTAATGTAAAGGCATTAGTTATATCTAATTCTGGCCTCTTTTGTGTGACACTGGGAATTAAACCCAGGGTTTTGCATATACTCTGCAACCCCTCTCACTGAGCCACATCCACAGCCTTCTGTTTTACTTTCAATATGAGACAGGGTCTCACTAAGTTATCCATGCTTACCTTTTGCACACTCTGTAACTCAGGCTGGCCATGAAATTGTGATCATCCTGTCTCAATGTCTCCATTATCTAGGATTCATTACAGGTCTCTGATATGGGCTGTCTTAGCTATCACATCTACAAGTTAAGTGAATCTATGGATGAAGCCATCTTGGCGTCTGCATTCTCAAGCTGTGACAACCAAGAGCCATTGGCAGTTAGCTGAGGAGCATGAGTAGTCTGTGAAGAAATCACATGGAGATACTTCATACACTGCTTTTGTTTCATTGAGATAGTTGATGGCTTTTTAAATGTTCCTCAGTTCTCTCTCCTTCTTGCATCTCCTACAATTTATCAAGCACCAACTATGCCACCCAACTGTGATATAAGAAACCATATAAAACTTCCAGTTTTACAAAGGGTAATACTTATTTTCATTACTATTTTAAGAATTTTTTTAAAAACCAAAACACACTTAAAGTAAACAACGATTAAATGTTTCCATGCAGAATATCCATGGGGCATGCTTTACACAAAAGTCTTCAATTCGATTTCTTTATATACTTGTTTTAAACTGCAAAATCAAATAAAATAAAAATCTTGCTATATGATGTAAGAGTCTTACATATAGACTGAAAATTTAGCCCATATGTAGAGTGTTTCTTGCATGTTCAAGGTCTTGAGTTCAAACACCAGAATCATCACGAAATAAAAGACTCTTAGGTTGTGACAGCAGTTCCCGAATCTGGGAAATGTGAACACCAAATTCTCTTCCTACAAAAACATACACCAAGCCATAAACATTGAATGATAGGTAAGGAGCTGCAGTGTGTGTGCTTTTACTTACTAAAGACAAAACCCCCACTAATGAGTATCAACCTTACAGAGAAAAATGTAGCTAAATTACTCCCGTTTGTATGCTTGCCTCCTTTCAACTGAGGCCATTATGAAAGCTCCGTGGCCCTCTCTTTTTAGAATTAGGAACAAAATGCCTGTAATATATTTTCATATGAAAGAGAAGAAGAAAATGTACAAAATCAGTGTAAAATAAACCTAAACTGATTAGCTGTCTTTCACTTTGTAAACTGCACCTTCAACAAAAAGAAGTATCGAGTGAAATTGCCAACAAGCTGTTGAAAGGCCACTCATCAGTGCTAAAGACCACAATCAGCTTGTCATAATTAACTTCATATCTAAGGAAGACAAACACAAGCAACAGTTCAATGCCCAAGCCTATAGCTTGAAAGATGGAGTTCAAATGGGTAGAAATTGTACTTGGGCCAAACTACTTTATCCTGCTCACCTTGTTCCATAAATCAAGCAGAAAAAAATAACTGTACATCAGCAGTGTTGTATATTAGTTCAGTTTTATTGGACTGAATTTCATTATTTCATAAAGTGAATTTCTCCACAAAATAGCATGAATACAAAGATATGAATTATATATGTGCTTCATCACAATATACTCTTGCCGCTAACTTTAGTGCTGTTCCTGCAGATATTAGTCTCTCTCTCTCTCTCTCTCTCTCTCTCTCTCCTCTCTCTCTCTCTCTCTCTCTCTCACACACACACACACACACACATGCACACATAAATGCACACATACACTCACACTTACACAAGCATGCACAAATGCACACACACACACTCATGCACACATGCATGCACATATACATACTTATGCACACGTGCATGCATGAATGCACACATTCATACACACTCACATATACATATACTCATATATACATGTGCGCACGTGCGCACACACACACACACACACACACTCACTCACACATACTTTTCTTTTGAGCTAACACTTCTGTGTCTTGTTGTCCACACTGTGGACACTGTTCCAAAATGCCTCTGTGCTTTCTGGGTTTGACATCTCTACCTTGCTGATGGTTTCCAGTTACACTGCTTTCATGAACTCTCTTGATGTTGATTCTAGTATTCACACCTCAAAGTTTGTGCTGGAAAAAAAATGTCCTTTAGATAAACATATTTTTCCTGTGGGATCCCTGTATTCTACTACAGAGCAATTCAACAAAAAATGGATCGAGCTGACAAGGATGAAGGTGAAAAATTCCTTCGGCTGCTTTAGAAAGAAAATACAGAAATGACTCTGCAGTGCACCCATGATTTGCACAATTATGAAATACTGAAAGAAGAGGAAAAGTATAGTAATCATAGTTTCCATGCATTTGGAGTTTGCTGCCCCCGGGGGAAGGCAGAAAGGGGGAGAGAGGGGAAAGAATCCAATTCAACTTTTCATTGCTTGATTCATAAACATATATACCAGAACAGTTCTCTTGGCCAAGTATTTATTAAAAATCCTCACCCTGTCTGCTTATAAACAATTTGAGAAGTCAGATACTACAATATGCATAGCATTGTTTAAGCAGTGACCTTCTCAGCTGACTTTATTATGAGCTATGAAAAGCACTAGCTAATAAAACACAAGGGCGTTTAGTTTAGTTTATTTCAAAGATTTTATTTTCTAGGGGTTTCAGTCCCTTCATAAAGTCCTCCCACCAATGACCCTAACTCTTTTATGAATCTCCCTGACAATATAAAACCCCAAAGCAAGAGCTCCAGGAAACATGGGTCCCAATAAAGCTTGAGGAACAACACTCAACCAAAATTCTAAAGGCAAGATTTCCAGTTGCACCATTCGGCATCTCTACTGTGGTTTATTTGTTGTTCAATTATACACATGCAATTTCTTGCTGGTTTTACCCTTGAGTCTGCATTCTACAGAAGCTCATAAAGTTCTTAAAATTAGCTATACCTGTAATCTTATAATATTCCCCAGACTGTGAGTAAAATTGTACTTATTCACTTAAAATTAATATCCTTTTCTTGGTTCTCTGTGGAGTTCTGACAAAATATTGAATTTAATGTTCACATACCTGAGTGATCCAACAATCATGGCTATCTATCTTCTAACTATGGCAAAGCAAGATTAGACAATGCCCTGCTGTTCACAGCCTGATCCTGTGAAATGGACCTTCTTGGAGGTCATTTCAGTTGGAAGTAGACCCAAAGATTCACAAAGGTTTTTTTTTTGTTTTTTTGTTTTTTTGTTTTTTTTAAAAAACAGGATTCACAATAGGCAACAGGACAAAATGAGGCAGGCTGAAGAAGGGTCTCTGATCTGAGAAACTCATTCATTTTGTTCTTGCGGTAACTTTAATTACATATAACTGAAAAGGTATTTCACAACTAAGGCCTAGACTCAAGCACGCAGACAACTGTACATTTATTAACTCAAGCAGTGCATGGGAATCAGGGCTCAAGATTGGCATTTATCAAAATTCTGAACCTTTAAAATCTGTACCCTTGAACATCTTTCATAGCCTTTGTGGAAATCAACTCTTTCCCAGATTAGTCATTGAACTGAAAAACAAATGTTCTTGCATACCTCAAATAGATGGTTTTTATGAGGTAGGTATCTGGGATTCTGGGGATACCCATTACTGTAGAAGGCACCTTTCAGAAAATCTTATCCTTTTTCTGGGGCTGAACTTTCCATATTTAAATAGCAGTTTTAGTGGGGATGGAAACACCTCTCTAGAGATGAGCTCCTGAAGTTCTGGATGACTTCTAAAGGCTACATGTCCCTGGGTCCAATTTGGGTTTACGGAGTCAGATTTGGCCGAGTGGTGGCATGCAGGTTTTTGCATGGTAGACAACCCCAGAGCAGAGTGTAAAGCAAAGCTAGTAGGCAGCCAGCAACAAGACTAGATAGCCAGGGATTATGACCAGCAGCTCTAACATCTTATTCCACCCCAGAAGACACTGCAGGAAGTGATCCTCTAAGCAAAAGGAAAGAGAAGCTGAAGGATGGGGAAGAAAGGTTCCCAGCAGGCATCAGCAATCATTCACACATTAAGATGGAATCTCTGGCTCTTTGCAAAGCTCCTTCCCTGATCTTCTCAGGACGCTTCTGCCCCCTGCTGATAGAACCCAGCATTTCTTGCTTCTCTGTTAGGTTTTTGTTACTATAGAGACAGAAGCCAGGAGAGAGGCAAACATGTAAAAGCTGGCTCTTGAATGTGGGGGAAAGAGAAATGTCAGGAAGATGAGACAAACAAATAGGAGGAAAGAGGAAAAGGGTGAGTCCACAGAGGGCAGAGCCTACAACACTTGGCATCAGGATCTGGGCAAGTAATAGAAAAAAAAAAAAAAAAAAAAAAAAAAAAAGCTGGATACCTAGAAAAGACAGAGGACATGGTAGTAGTAACAGAAGACCCAACCCATTAACAGAACCCAGTAACAGAAGGGCCAACCCATTGCAGGTAGATGGGAGGAAAATGCAGGAAGGACATTGGCTTCTCTTTTATCGTTTTCCATTTTGAAACTCCAACATCTAGGGGTGTAAACTAATTAACATGGTTTTATAGGCTCCAAAAAACCAAGCTGGCTTCAAGCTTGCACTGACACACCAGTCAGAGGTGTGAACTTTTAAGACAGTGATGAATAGGAAGAAATGGGTCGTGAGGAAAAGGGCAATCAATCATGTGATCCTGGAATGTGGGATTAGAAAATCCATTATCTATATAGGATGTTCAGTGGACCTTTGGGAAAGCTAAAAATTTACTGATTTTGCGAAACTATTGACTGTCTTTCTCAGAATCTAGAACAGGTAACTCATCCAGGTGGCTGTTTCTAACTTGTGACACTAAGGACAGGCAGCCAAGGGATAAGAGACTTGAGTGACTTAATAAGCTCCAGCCAGGTCTCTGAATGGTACCTGCCTTACATTTATCTTAGGTAGAAGCTTAAGCAAACCAAATTAAAACAAATACTGTTGATTGGACACTGGAGAGGTGTTTGTGAGGATAATAAACCTAGAACTGACTGTATGAAGGTTGTGAGAATGAGCAAAGGCCTTGGCCACAGGATCTCAGACTAACATGCTGCAATGGTGGCCATCTCAGTTGGCTGTGATAACTTTGTCATGAAGATGGAAATACTATTCTGACTTTAGAGATGAACAGACCGGGTCTTAGACAGTAGAACAAGTGACTTGCCAGGTATCAGAAGGGTAGTGAAGAAAGGCTTTGGAGTTGTTGTTCACTGCTTTGGACTCCAGGACTCAATGTGGATCTAAAGTGAATGGATAGACATTTGATACTGGAGATAGGGAACTACCTGCTCCATTTCTGCACTGCCGGAATGGTTCAGCTAAACTAAAAATCTTACTGTGACCATGTGGACTCATCAGTGGGCAAAAGGGAACATTTAAGTTTGGGGGCTGTTCCTTATTACATTCCATGAGGAAAATACATTAGGTATGACTAATAGTTACAGCTAAGGGCTTGTATGACTATTTTGACTTTAGAGATGAACAGACTGTCTCATTTAGAGATAAATAGACTATTTGAGAGGAAAGATATACCTTAGCTCTATTTTTCATACTAGAATTCAGTGCATCACAGCGAGATTCAATCAAAGCTCATGATAACACAAATGTCCAGAGCATATGACAAACAGAGAGAGAGAGAGAGAGAGAGAGAGAGAGAGAGAGAGAGAGAGAATTGCTATCTGAGGTAGAGTAGACAATAGTGGAATATAATTCTGCTTAAAGTGAGGAGCTGTAATTTTCATTCTTTACTGTTAAGAAGTTTAAGGATCTTTCTTCCCCCAAATCTCCAGGGATAACACCAGAAAACACACAAACAGGAATACAGATTTTAAAACGATAAACCTGAAAGTGTTCTACTGGGCATTTTCATAAAAGCATTCTCATGTAGTAAGTTACAAAACAAAGACCTAGAAGGAAGCAGAGTGCACTCCCCAATTGCATGGCACCATTAGTGATAGAGTTTGGTCGGTGGAGATAGATGCTCCTGAGCATACCAGGATGAATGCATGTGTGTATGTAAGGAGAGGTGGGCAAAAGAAATAGCGTATTTAGTAATTAATGCAGCACAAAGATTGTATTACTCAGAATTCAAGAGAATAACGGTAACCTATGGTCAAGGAAGAAAAATTGAAGATGTATAAAATAAAGTACCTAAATTCATGTGCAAATTTTGATATTGATTGCCTAGATCATACAACAACAATATTTGTTTGCATGATTTTTTGATATTTACTGTGTTTTTATACATTTACACGTCTTTTAAATCAATTATAATATTATAATGAATGTGTACTATGCTCAGGGCAAAGTGTCATCAAATAAAAGTTGGTTTATTTTCATTCTGAAACTCAATTATTTTAAATAAAAATAATAGCAATAATAAGAATAGATGTATATATGAAAAGTAGATATAATAGACATATGCGAATAATGTATATAAATATATTCATATATATATATGCATATATATAGTAGCAAATAGTTCTATATACACACACAGTCTTTGAATATATAACATTTGGCAAATCTATTTTATTGATTTCCTACACATTTATAAGAAATATTCTAGTGCTTTTCTATGCTTCCTTATCAAAAGAAATTTAGAAAGGAAAAGAAGTATTAATCAGAGATCTGAAAATCAAATATACCCTTTTGTGTGGTTCAGTTAAACATAAACCATGCTAGTGAAGTCAATACAAAGTGTACTTTAGGGAGAAATCTCACAATATCTACTACAATGTCGATGAACAATGCCTTTTCATAAGCAGAGACTCAATAACTCCAATATTAGTTTACTTCAACCAAACAGTATACAGAGTTCCCTAACAAGACATGAATGAGGAAGCTAGCTTTAATGTCTCATAAAAATTGAAATATACATGACATATTGATAAAATAAACTATAGCATATTCATTCTATGGCATTTTAATGCCATCATAAAGATTGAATTACTCTGTATTCAAGAAAATAATGCTAACCTATGGCCAAGAAAGAAAAGTGATGATAAAATAAAAATACACAGCTCCATATGTAAACATATATATATATATATATATATATATATATATATATATATATATATTTGCATGCTTAGAACAAATGGTAGCAATATTTGCCTGCAAGGTTTTCTATATATCTTGTCTTACTTCTTATATATTCACAAATCCTTCCAATCAACTATAATATAATTAACTTGTACTATACTTTGTTTACTTTTTCCCTGAAGATCACTGTGTGTGTGTGTGTGTATATATATATATATCTCCCCAATAATCTTTATATGAAACATTAATAGGGAAAATATGATTGTCTTTGTAAGTTTAATATAATTTTACATAAGAATAAGTATAATGTATACACATCTCTCGAGCTTCAGTGTGTTACAGAGTATTTGAGTTCAGATAGAGCTGTCATGGATATCTCGTTAAATGAATGGGGTTGAGCCAGGGAACATTCCCTAGCCCTTTTTTCCTAAAGCCTTACATGAGAAGCTTAAGCTTCATGACCTCCAAAGGCATCTCCACTTTAAAAAAGAAAAAGGGAAAAAATGCTGAAAATTGAAAATGTAAAATAATTCCTTATAGAGAAGAAAATCATACTTCAAAGTTTCTCAGCAGGTAATGAGAATCTTTAAGTCCTGAAGTTACTGTAGAACCGAACAACATATTAAGCTCTTCTGAACTCGGAACCAAAAAAAAAAAAAAAAAAAAAGTTGAGACGAGACAATTTCTTTTTGCTCTGCATCTTATGTCGCTAAAATGTTGACTGGTCTATTAGAAGAATGACAATGGCGTCTACTACCAGAAGCCCATGCACTGCCTGCATCACTATTAGTCTACCAAAAATAAATAAATAAATAAATAAATAAATAAATAAATAGCATGTTCTGAGTTTTGAATATGACCTAAACTTGAGGAGGAAAAGTGTCAGACATTTATAAGTTAAAAAAAAAATCACATTGCCGGACATCCATTCATCCATGTCACCAAAACATTTAAGTCTAACTCCAAAAGCCAATAGACAGCTTTGCGAATCAGAAGGGAGCAATCTTTTGTCATTAGGCTAGGAAACCTTAGGTTCTTTGAATATAGACTGGGAATTTGAAGTGTAGATTTAATGATAAAATGGACTAGAATTCATACACTCCTAGGTGTACTTTGGATCGAGAAGATGTGTTAACAGATACAATGAAGCTGTTAGTGCAGGGTGATAAAAAGTAACAGCTAATGAGCAACAGAGACAGTTACAAAGTAGAAAGAAAGGACTTGGACACCAGGGAACACAGGACCACTGAAAGGACAGTGTCTGCTCAGTGTCCTATCCTGATATGGACAGGAGATCTGTTATACAATGTTACGTTCACTTTCCATTAGAAGAAACTTCAAATCCAAGGGTTGGGCCCATGTCCTTATTCTCAAATGCTAGCAATAGACTGTTGAACCCTGTATACACAGAACTGTATTTGGCACAAGAAAACAGGATTATGGACTGGGTTGTCCCTGTGGGCAACCAACCAGCAACTGCCAACTTAGACAAAGAATATGATTATATATATATAAATTATATACATAATATACATATATACATATACAAAATATATAAATTATATACATATATAAATTATATACATATATAAAATATATACATAAATACACGCATACATAAACACACATATAATATATAAACACACATATATGTTATATATGTGTATTTATGTATATATATATATATATATATATATGTATACATAAATGTGTGTGTGTATGTATGTATGTTAGTGTCACCAAGTCAACCATCTTAAAATGTATTCAGGTGGGTCATGTTTGTTGAAGAGGAGCAACATGATAAAATTTAGACAGATGATCATAAGCAAGAGATACAAAAAGGGATGTCTTTGTCAGTTTCATTTCATTTTTTCTTTTAATATAGAGATTAGACCTGATGGGCTGCTTGGTTAGGAGACAGGAGGAGGACTGTAGGGTTGGAAAAAGATCTTACTAGTGAAAATCCAAAAGTCTACTCTATAGCAGGTATCATGACAGGTACTTGATCAATTTCTTCATATTAAATAATAATAATAATAATAATAATAATAGTAATAATAATAATAATAATAATAATAATTCTAAATGATATGGAACACAGACTGCTAGACACAAACAACTCTACAACTATAAAGAGCTTTCTTTTGAAATTTTATTTTTTTTCCCTACAAACATTCCTACATATCCTTTCTTGTTCCCATTCAAAACCATGGTCTTCTCCTTTCTCTTTTTTCATTATTATTGTTATATGCACCACAATACTCCACAAATACATACACATTCTTAAATACAAACTGCTCAGTCTGTAAAATGTTACCTGTATATATATTTTCAGGGCTGACCATTGGTATTTGATAACCAATTAGTGTACTCTTTCCTGGGAAAGACTAGATCTCCCACTCTCAGCATCCCTTAGTTGCCTGAGGTTGAGGCCATGTGGGTGTGCTTCATGTCATAGACATGGCATGTCTATTGTTGTTGTCCTTGTTCAGTTCCTAGTTAGGCAGCCATGTGGCTGACAGTCTCACAGTAACCCCCTTGGCCCTTGAAGTATTCTATTCCACAGTGTTCTTGGTGGTAACCAACAGTTCTCTAATTGGACCAATACCCACCCAGCAAGCAGGAAACCATACCTGATACTGAAAACCTTGCCAACTACTCATGGCTAGTGAGTTGTGGGTCTTAGAAAAAGGATGTACAACCATTTCTTGAACCAAATTAATCTCTAACACTGCTCTAAATATTTGTCCTTATATCATCAAATAATTGTATTTCTAACCCCTCACTGGGAAATACAACAATAGTAATGAAAAAGAAAGGAGAAGGCCGTGGTTTTGAAAGAGAGAAAGAAAGGATATATGGGAGGGGTTGGAGAGAGGAAAGGAAGAGGTAATGACGTGGTTTTCAGTACTGGCTAAAATGCAGAGTCAGGAGGCCCAGACCTAAAGGATGTATATACAAAACAACTCTCATACTTCAGGTTCAACTGTAAGTCTTATGCACTCCAAATATAATTCAAGTATTTCTCATGAACATCTAACGCTGAAATTAAAATATGTTTAAAACACACACAGTACATTCCAAAAAATCTATTATAAAACTAATGCAATAGTATTTTCAATAATTTTATATTTGTTATACATTAAATGGTGATGTTTTGGACAGGACTGGATTAAATATATTATTAGATTTATGTTTCACCTTACTTCTTGAATGTGACCAGAGAAGAGTGTGTAGTTACATTTTGTTGGTTTGTCCAAGTGTAATTCAGTGTTTCTCAACACTGGCAGTTATTGGAAGCTTGGTACACATGTCAGTGTCAACCAAGTCCATGAGATCATCTACTGGGATGGATGTCTGTGCACTTGGGTTCTCAAAGATGCTCCAGCAGTTCTAAACTGTGGCCAGAGCAGAGGTTTAATGCTGAGGAGATTTAAATTTCTTGTCTACAGTGAGAAGTCAATGAAAGTTTTGGAAAGACTACGTCTCAGAAAGTAATGAGATGTTCCTTAACTAGAATCTTCTGGTTTTTCTAATCTCAAGGCTCTACTACAATGTAACCTTTGAGAACAAAGAGAAGTGGTTCAATTTATAATACCCACTGCTTTGTTCCATATCTAAAACAAGGACCAGAAAACAAGAGGACCATAATAACTCTTTTCTGAGTAAAGTAACACATATAATATTCAACAAGCATATATAACCATAATGACTTAATTTCCTGATAATTTACCAAAAACTTGAGGTAAGTTTTTAAACTCTTAGAGCTAATGACTAAATTCATAAGAAATAGTTGAACATTGATTCACACTTACTTTGGCAAATTTCTGTTCTTAAAGTTAATTGGATTGCTACTATCCTATTCAGAAAGTAGACACATTAAAATTTATCTAATCATTCCTTCCTTGAGTGAGTGCTAGACTTGTGATTTTTCTTTAAAAAACTAATCAATTTCTATTTGTTTATTTGCTCCTAATACTTTCAACCAGTCTTCTTGAGTAATTTGCATTTATAAGTATAAAACGTTTGACCTGAGGACAACTCACTATGCAAATACTGTTCTCTGGACCAACAGTGAAGCAGAAAAGTACAGTTAAGTCCAGATTCTACACATAATTAGAATGTGGGTCAATTATTCCCAGATAATAACTTGGATGCTTTCACAAGGCACTTTCTACTTTGGACATGTGGCTGCAATACCACAGAGCATGCTGGCTTGGGAGTGCTTACTACAAAGATGATAACAGAAAGTGGTTTCAAAAAGAGATTATTTTAATTCATTGACTCTCATTTTTTTTTCTGTAATTCTGGTCAACAATGCAAATATATACAGTCATCCTTAAGGGATACAAGGACAAAAGAATGACATTTTTTATTAAATGCACTTCTGCTTTGAAAATTATCTACATTTTTGCACTCATGCTGAGTTTATAATATTAATATCACATCTAATTTCTTTGAGTCTCAAAGGATTTTCAAATAACTCTCTGATGGTTTGTGTCCATACAAACCAATAAAAGGATTATATTCACCCAGGCATACAGCTTTCTCATCTGCGTCAGGTATAATGTGAGTAGGATTCTTCATATTTTAGCCAAGCATAATTCTGGAATTTACCTGTGTAAGTTAATACTCTCTACTTCATTTTAACCACGGCACAATGTCATGCATTAAAATATCAGAAGCTGCAAATTACTAATGAGGTTTAGTTGCAAGGGAGAGTAAGAATTCTTGTTATTGTCCTTGGATTAGACTCTACAGAGCAGAATGCTAAAATGACCCCTTTAGGACTAGGGGAAAAGACTCAATGGATAAAGTGTTTGCTGTGTGTTTATAAAGATCTGAATCAGGGTCACCTGAACACACAACGTCCTATGTACTATTAGCATTGCTATGGTGAGATGGAAGATTGAGACTGGGGAATGACTGGGAGCTTGTGAGCCAGCTAATCTGGCATACACAGTGGTCAGTGAGACATCCTATCTCAAGACACTGACTGGTAGGGGCTTTAAGAGCCAGAAGATATACATCCCACACCATGGCAGGAATAAAAAATGGCTGTTACCTGTTCAGCTTGTTCTTTATAGCAAAGAATAGCTGTACTAGGTAGTTGAGTCTTTCAAAAGATGAATACATGTGCTTCTAATGCAAAACCTTCTAAAATTTTAGGCGACAACTACACATTTGTATAAGGCTGTTACATAAAGTGAATTACCACTGTCCAAGTGGAAATATGAAGACATTCACTTGAATTTAAATTGCTAATATTTCAGTTTAAGTATGTCCTGGATGTAATAGGGCGGGCCACTTTACATTTAAAATGGCTTGTTATTTATACGGACATTTAGATGTGATTGCCCTTTCCACGTTGTGGTTGGGCACCACTGTATCTAGCTCCCAACTTTGTGCATCACATTATAGGTTAGTATCACTCTCCATCTCCTTGATTAACATGTGCTCTGACGCTCAAGTCAGTCTTCATGTGAGTCCATGTATACCTCTGACTTAGAGCCTCATCTTGAGTTGCTGTTAAGGTCTTGTTTTGACAAGTACAAATTAAGGTCTTCTTTGTCTTTGATAAGTACATCCACAGAAGTAAACTCTAAAACAGGTTAAGTATGATAGAAAGATTCTTGTATATCACAGTGTTGAAGGACACAAAATAAATAAACCCTATAATTGGAGATAATTCAGACAATTTGATCAAAAATAAACTTTTCCAGCACCAATGTCTATCATCTGTTTAGCATGAACTACATGTTGGGTTTGAATCCAAGAATAATGTACCATGTCCAGCTGTTGAACATTTTGCCACACAGTTTGGGGTACACAGTAGAATAGAATCCAGATTTCTAACCTATATCTTCTGATTCCAAAGTATATTTGCCATACTATCTTTTAAGAAAAAGCTAAAAATTCATAGATTAAGCATCTTTCAGAGGTAAGCAACTCTGGGCAATTACATAAAGACGTGATTAAGACATTGGATTCAGGCTGGAACCTATAACCAAAAAAATTACCAGATACAGTAAGACCATCAGGGTTGGTGAGATGGTTGAACAAGTGAAGGAACCATTAGCATAACCTGGAAAGCCTAATTTTAGCACACGTAACACACATGCAAACCCCAGAGAGCACCAAGTATAAAGTTTTCCTCTGACATCCACATATGTGCTTTGCCACACATGCCTACAAAATCATAGCTTATACACACAAAATAATAAAACTTTTAAAAGAATATGGACAGGGTACATAGTACTGCTCTTTTGACATGCACAAAATAAAAATAAATATGCTTTCAAAACCATTTCTGCTTTAAAACCTGAGACAGCTCAAAGGTGACAGCATATCCTGTCCAGTCAGAATAAAGTATAGCCCTGGTTTTATGGGTCATTCTGTAAGTTTTATGGTCTGTGCATTCTACAAAGCAATGGGTAATTAAATTAACACAGTTGTTTATGGCATTTTAAAATTTTACCTTAATGAATACCCTGTATTTTGGTTCTGTGGCCATTATGTAAGTAAATTTACCACAGGTACATGATTCACTCCCCCAATCAAAGCCAGTCACTTTTCCAGACCTGACCTATTGATAACCTGTACCTCTCCGCCATTTTTTATGTGAAAAGTTACATCATGCAAACAATTTTTCCTCTTCAAAGTGGAGTGAAATCTAATGGTGTTCTCCATCTTGAATACCTTTTGGCAGAAAATATCTTTCAGTTTAATTTTTAGTATGTTTATAATGAATAGCATACAGCATAAATAGGCCATATATCAACTTCCATCTCTTATTGGTAGGCAGCTAGAAGGAAGCAGCCCTCAGCAAACATTGGTGACAATAAAGAGAAGTGGGAAATGATTCACTTAAACTTCCATCTCAAACTAGCAAAAGCAGTTCCTCCAAGAAAGAAGCCTCAAGCTGTTCAGCAGAGTGGGCTCTTCTAACCCGTCTGCTCCACGTTCTTAATTTTATAGAAAAGAACCTGAAGTTCAAGTAATTAGGTAACTTCATAAATTTTCACCTAAATTGAAAAAGTTCCTTACGATTTCATTGTCCATCTCAGCCAGGCATAGTTTGCCCATGGGCCTAAACCAGGAAGCTCCTTAGGCAGCTCACACTCCCAGGGCAAGCACATCTGGAAACCTGTCTTTCTTTAGCTATAAAGACTGAAAAAAAGGAGGGAAGAGTATTTTACAGGTTTTTTTTTTCCTAGATATTTTAGCACTTGGAGACGTCTAAAATCCTTTCCAACAATTCAAGGCAGCAAGAGCAGGCAGGGTGACTTGGACACACTCTGGTGCAGAACGCAAAACCCACTTGGATGTCAGAGCTGACAAGCTGCTGGTAGCCGGTTGTGGTGGTGCACCCCGATAGGATTTGCGGAAGGAGACAAACTGCTGGCAATTATGAGGGGTTTCCAAAGTGTTTGTGAGCAAGACTTTACTGGGAATAATTTGCTCATAGAAAATGTGTTCCACATGCAGTTGTCAGGACAGGCAGGGAGATAAAGAACTCTAGCACTGAATGAGTGTCTGCTTCCAGGCAAAGGGTGGCTTCTGTAATGCTCACTAACAAATTCCTTCTGGTGTTGTTTTATTAATCTACATCAATCCCTCACCACTGCTTCTTTTTCCAACTTAAACTACATCCATCATAAAAAGACCAGAAATTTGGTCAACTGTTTGCTAAATGTTTGTCTTGAATAGAATTATTATTCCATGCTTGTCCGTTAGTTGAGCCTAGGTTAGAAGTCAGAGGCCCCAGTCTTAATAGAAATTGTCTAAGTTTTCACAATTTATACAATTTTCTTCCCGAGAAAGGCAAAACTTCCAGATAGGTTTGTGAAACCTAAGCTTTATAGTTAACCTGAGAGGGGTTTGTCAGCTAAAGGACATGGTGCATAAACAAATGTGGCATCACTTACCAAATCACCATTTTGTGGCACTCAGCCATGATAAGTCAAAAGGAAAGAGTCAGCACTTAGGGATAAGGGGCAGAGCTTAAGGAGAATTATTCAGGAAAGAATTTTAAATCCTACACTTCCGTACCATCATAATAGATTATAGAGTGCTTTCAGGTAAGTCCTCTACTTTGATTTTTTTTTTTTTTTTTTTTTTTTTTTTGTGGTCTTTTGAAGTGTCCTAGGTCGTGTTTATTCTTTTATACAGGATGGTTATGGCAGCTAGTATTAAGAGGCCACCCAGATCTCTTGAGCCTGATTGTCTTCTTACAGGTTTATATAATGCTGGCCTGAGGTGCGTGTGTGTGTGTGTGTGTGTGTGTGTGTGTGTGTGTGTGTGTGTGTGTGTGTGTGTGTGTGTGTGTGTGTGTGTGTGTGTGTGTGTGTGTGACTGTAATAAAGCATTTGCCTAGCATTCCTGAATCCTTGAGTTCTATTGTCCAAATCCTAGGACCAAATGTTTTTCTAAATCATTAATTTGTGTATAACTTTTTTTTTCACTTGTTTATTTCAGTCAGTGGTCTGATCCCCCTTCCCTAAGATTTGTATACACTTGCTGTCTCAAGGAGCTCTGGGCCTCTCACTGAGAAAGTCTCATAGTGTCTTCATGTATTGCTTTCACTTTCCTATACATGGGTACATGAATGGCCAGTTACCAACCTAATTTAAATTCTTCATTTCTCATGATTTATTGTCTTCAATGGAAGCAAAATAATATATCTTGATGAGAAAGAGAAATTAGTAATTTCTACAATTTATGACTCAAAGGTGACATCCGATTTACATTTTCTATTCTTTATTTTTTTTTGAACACGTGAGATGCCTTCTATCTTTCAATGAATTTATCTTGTTTTTATTGTTGTCTGCAGAGCAGTACTGGGTGCCCCTTGTTGTGGATATAACAACAACGTTTCATTGCAAGGAAAAATGGACAGAGATTTAGTTTTTTGGAGTGACAGCGATGGTGATATATAATTTCAGAGGAAATCTACTATACATGTATCCTCAGATGCAATGTATAGGTTAATGATGGTGACTGAGTGGATGGTTATACTTTTTATCTACTTGCACATTTCATAATTAAGGAAAGAATATATTATGAGCAGACCAAGAACCTTAAAGGATTTTCCAATGTTTTTTTTTTCCCACTCACAGTTTTTGCTTCTTTTTGGAAAATAACTAACATATGTTGGCCAGTTGCTAGTGACCAAGCTCAGACCCTTTATTCTATCTTTATCCCATTGATAGGCCTCAGTTTCCAACAGATTACCATGCTAATGTCCATGGGGAGGGCGTTTGAACAAGCAAATGCTTCCTAACTTGAGAGGAGACGTTTCTAGAATGCTGTAAAATCACAAAAGATACATTTTTTTATATGCATTCATATTACAGAGGAAAAAATTAAATGACATAGTGGAAAATGTCTAGTCTAATCATTTAAAACTAGGGATTCTACGATCTCAACGCTATGATATATCAAGTACAGGAATTTCACTTGTTTAGGAACTCAGCTATTTTAAAAGCTTTGACTTGAATATGAGTATTAACACACATAGAGGGTATAAAACTCAAACTAAAGCTCTTCAGGGATTGGCCAACTTGAGCCATGTGAGCACCTTTCTTAGGGTGGAGTTCTGCCATGTTCCTCCATTACTCACCGAGACCTGTAGTCCCAGGAAACAAAGCTGAGCAAGAATGTTAAATCCTTCATTTCTGTACCATCAAAATAGATTATGAAGCACAGTCACGGGAATCACCTACTTTGATATTGTAATCCTTTGAAGTGTCCTAGGAAGTTGGTGGCTGTCCTTTATTACAGAATGGTCATGACAACTAGGATCAGAGATCACCCAGGTCTCCTGGGCCTGATTGTCTTCCTACAAGTTTGTGTGTCCTGGCCTGAGGGTGGGACTCTGTGATAAAGGATCTATCTCACAAATCCTTGTTGGCATTCACAGCCTAACCATGTAGGTCCCTCTATCTTTCTGTGCATAGGGAACAAAAGGCCAAGACAAAGTTTTCTGACCACTGTTATAAAGATGATCTTAAAACTTTATTTAAAATATGTTCTTTCAAATTGAACCTTGACACTTAAGATCAGAGATCATCTAACTGGCTGGCTCTTGAACTAAAAGAAGTTAGAACCAATTCTGAGGACCACCATTATGCATATAAAGGCCTTAAGTAAACAACAATTTCTTGTATGGTAAATGAGATATTTACCCCAAACCAGGCCCCTTTTCCTCCTTTTCTTGAGTCTCAACTGAGTTCATTTTAATCTCCTCGGAGTGAGCTGCCAACAACTCTCTATCTGTAAGTAGACTTAAATATAAAATGTTTAGTCCCAGCTGTTTGCAAAGTAGGAACAATAGTCTGAGGACCAGGTGGAAATAGGAAGCTGGATGAGAAAATAGAAGGCAGACAAACATCAAACTAGCTAGGAAACACTATGCCTAAATCGTCCTTGTAAAGTGTCAAAGTTCACCCATGTTGCTATATATTGCAGAATTTCCTCTTTTTCAAGATTGAATACTATTCAACTCTATGTATAGATAATGTTTTTATTCCTTACTCAGAAGAAAGCAGCTTTAAAAAATCTACCATTATTGAACATAAAAGTTAGGGAGAGACTATCACACAGAAATGTCAGTCAATCTGCTTAGTCTCATTCATACAGTGGGGAGTTCTCTGGGTTTGGGTTCAGTCCCTTTCCTACTGAAGCAGCCGCAAGACAAAAGATAGCAGGAAGAGGCTCTGGTCACAATGACTAGTTGTGTACACTGAGGAAACCCTAGAAAAGGCAGAAGATGACATAATCTTCCAATCCTGCAACTCACCTTTTAGGATTTGTCATGTTAGAGGAAGGAAAAGAAACTGGTACCAAAAAGACAAGAGAGTAAATGCACTGAGAATGACTAGAATGAGCACTCAGAAGACCCAGCACCAAGCACCTAGCACCCAGCTCTAGCAAATCACGTGAAGGCAAAGGCAAGCATTTTACTTTTTATCCATGCAGCTCAGTGAGTCGATGTAGCCAGTGGGAAGCAGTTTACCATACTCTCTTGCTTTTTGTTCAACCCAGAAGACAAAGACCCGTGAAAGGCAGTCACTGTGAGGTGGCAAGATGCCCAGCAGACAATCAAATGCATCTATGAATATAGAGAACATTTATGCAAAGTAGAGAAGGTGCCTCAGTAGGCACAGTGTTTGATATACAAGTATGAGTCAATGATTTGATGACGGGAGCCTATGTAAAAAACTAGGGATGGGTATATCTGTCTATAATCCCAGTACTGGAATGGGGAGAGATAGGCCAGCACTGGGGCTTACTGGCCAGCCAGTCTAGCAGCAAGCTTCAGATTAGCATAAGATTCTGTCTTCATAAACAAGTGAGATAGTTTCTGAGAAATAACAGCTAATGTTACCTCAGGCCTCTATGTACAAACACACACTCATACACACATTCATGCCCATATAAACACACACACACACACACACACACACACACACACAATTCTGTATCCAATATAATTACAATTTTCTGATCATTTAAAATAAGCTTAATGATTTATTTTATAGATTATTCATGACTGTAAAGACTTTCAGCTATGCTGGAATATACATGAATATTTCCTAAACATCACAGAACTGTACTCAGAAATTTGCATTTTACTGTAAAAAAAAAAAAAAGTGCTGGTGTTTAAAAGCGATTTCCAGATTGCAACCTCAGCCAAACCCCCACATGCTAAAATTATCATTATGGAAAGAATTTTTACTACTCCTAGTAAAATATAAAGATGATCGTAAAGTGTCCCTCCTTAAAGCCAAGACTGAAAAGAAATTACTATATCTACAGAGCCGCCACATTTTAGAAGAGTGTTACATTTTACAGGAAAAAAGATCTGCAAGCAAAAATATTTGGATTTTTCAGAATGTAATGGGAAACCAATAGGATGAATTAGTTGTTCATTCTTTAATTAAAAATGTTGGTTAGGAGCCTCGTGTGTGTTAGGAAGTATTTCACCTCTCTTCTCCCTCTAAATCCACTGAGCTGCACCCAGGAATGGCTTGTGTTAAAGCAGAAATTTGTAAAGTGGCTTATACAAAAATCTTAGACCCTTTTAGCAGACAGCCAGATCACAGAGCAAAACCACAAGAGTTCTTATGTATCCTTTTTAAAAGGAGATCCATTTAGGCTGACATGGCAGGAACATTTATTGGGAGCAGACTATGTAAGTCAGTTCTGAGATTGCTAGAGCTCAGCCTCCCCCTGGTCTTGGGTGTTAGCTCTCAGCGTATGAGCAGCGTCGGATGCTCAGATGTTTGGTGTAATGAAATGGACCAGGTTTAATTCCCATAATCGCCTGGTAAGGGCAGCTGAATTAAGCAGCCACATCTGTTCCCACTGGAGGGCCTGCTCTATGTGCTCCCTTTTATACGACAAACTCTCTGGAGTGATAGCAGTCGGCTTTTCTGCCGTTTACAGGGTCCTCATCAGAGATGGGGGTGGGGTTAAAGAGGATGAGGATCAGTAAGGTTCTGAATATATCACGTTTTATGTTCTCATCGTTCCTGGGTAGACAGGACCCCTTTACTGGGTTAGGTCTTTACAGTATGGTTAGAGAAATCAGAAAGTGTGAGACTGGATATGGGGATGGATCAAGACATCCCAATTTAATGAGGGTGGGTTTTTGTTCTTGTCTGATTTGCCCTTTGCTTTCCATTCTTTTCCTCGAGAGTAGGAGCAGACCACTGATTTTTTTTCTCTCTATTTTTAAACCTAAATTCTACCTCGCCTCCCAATAAGAGCCATGAAAGTTTAAGTTCCTGAAACATACATCATTTCCCAAATGATCCTCATGATCCCGCTAACTGCCTTCCCTTCACAAAATAAACCTCTCCACTGTGCTTGCATCTCGGCCATAAAGGTGACAATGAGGAACTAGCTCTCATTCAGGTGGCACTGGCGTCACTGGCCTTTCGCAGGACATCTGGGCTGTCACAAGAACCTAGTTACCATCTCCTTACATGTGTCAGCGAGGTGGGAGGCTTTATCAAGCACTCATCATCACAAGAATGTCTCAAATTAGCAACCCTAGCCTATACAAACAGAGCTAGACACCGTTCCTCCATATCATGCTCAAGGCTACCACTTCCTTGCAGTCTCTGTCTGAACTTCTCAGTGTGGCTGAGTTTCTATCCATCTAGAATCCTGCTGCCCAAGAAATGAGCTGCACATCTGGGCACTGGGCACGAAAGGTGGCAAACAGATGTATTCTAAAGACTCTCTGTCATTTTCACCTGTTGACATGTTATACCACAGACTTTACTTACAGTAACTATTTATATTATCTTTGGACAAGTCACAGTCATTGAAATTCACCATCAGAAATCTTTCAAGTCAGAATAAAAGGAGGGCAGATGAGGGTTTTGAATGTAAAAAATTAACTTGATTTTCCCCTCCTTTCTATTTTTTTAATTTTTGGTTCAGGTAAGATTCTCTCTACTTCACACATCAGAATAACCTTTCTATAACATTATAAAAGTTACAGAAAGTTATATAACATCTCTCCTGCGAACACTATTCATTAGTCTTTGCTTACTGTAATCCAGTTAGGCTTCTTAGGAAAAGACTAGCCCTTCCTTGTCCATGCCTGAAATATGCACCAAGGTATTTTTATTACTTCCAGACATTTTTCCTGCTTCTCAAACAGACCAACATTAAATATTTAATTTACTTAATGTAAATGATAGTCTATAAAGTTACCTTTGCGTACACACACACACACACACACACACACACACTCCAAACCATATATAAACATGCGGATGGACACAGAACTCCAAGAGAAATAGGCAAAAGAATTAGCCTAAGTCCTTCTAATTTTCAGAGACAATGTACCCATGTCCCTGAGAGAACATCCAGGCAACTTTGTACAATGCAAGTACTACACAACCATTCACTGCTGTCTGAGTCCCTATTCCCATAAACTCTTCTTTCTGAATTTCTGCTTCTGGTTCTTATCAGTTATATATCAGGTCAGACTCCTCTCCCTTGGATGAATGACTATAGCCCATTGACTATGATGGACTCTTCCTCTTCCACTACTATTCAACCACACATTGTGGTTTTATTATCTCTGAAACAGTACTACCAGGTGGATCATCTTAACTGGTATGAGCCTGGCTATTATCCGTAGCCTCCATAGACTATGGACACCAGCAGTGACGGGATATGCAATTCATAGATACGGGTGGCCATGACAGGTAAATGCAGACAACAGGCAGTGTGGATGGAGAATTGCATCAGAATAAGGGACAGGAAATAGATAGTAGAACCTCTCTTGACTCTGTTTCCCTCCAGCAGGAAAGAATTTGTGGGGGTTCAGATCTATGGTCAGAAACTAAATGATGTAGAAGGATATGGTATGTATGTGTCTGGGAGTGGTGTTTACATTCAGCTAATTAATAACCAATAGAAAATCCCAATAGTTTGTTCCTCTACCAAGCATGGGAAAATATATAGCATGAAAGCATATTCTGTACCATAGTATTGACATCAGTTTCTCCATTAGATATGAAAGCAGGATGCATGTCACCTGACTAAGTGAGACCATTAAAGAAACCAACAGAAGACAAGTCATAATGCCTAGTAGAAAGAAAAAGATTCTGGGTGACCTTAGATTTACCTGTTCATAGGACCAGGATCCTCTAACCCAACCCCTCAATGCTAAGACAAGTGTATACAACACACACACACACACACACACACACACACACACGGAAAGAGAGCTACTTTTTATTTAAAATAACTTAAAAGAGAAACATGAAATATTTGGATAATTTTTATAGTTAGTAGTCATTTGAACCAAATGCTAAATTCACCAAAATAACCAACAAGTGGCCCTAAGAGGCACTTTTATTAGGTCTCCAAGGAAGACATACTGTTCATCTTTTGGCATAAAAAATTACTTGTCAAAGGTAGCCTTCTGCTTGTCCCCACAGAGCACCGACACCCTCCAGGGTGCCCAATGAAGTCCCACATGGCCGGCATCTTAGCTGCTTTGTAGAACTATACGGTGGTTTTGACCACAACTTATGTCACATTCTTTACTTGCTATGGTTCATGTCTGAACTGAACTGCTAAGAGCTATCTTCTTAAACCAATACAAAATTCAATTACATTTTGGGATAAATTCCAGTGATATTTTTAATACTATGTTGCCCATTTAAGAAGTGTAGAAGAAATCTCTATGAAAAATGCTCCCAATTCAGATACTTTTCTGGCTGACATTACCAGCAACCTAAAACCCAGTGTGATGGATGGAAAAAGTTAAAAATATTTCACTCTGTGGTTCCAACATTTCAGAAGGGCAATTGCAGGGAACGAGATTTAAGCTTTAATTAGGAAACGTATATATCATCAGGTCGCTCCTTCCCTGTGATCAGGGGAATTTTTCTTTTCTTTTTTTTTCTTTTTTTTTTTATGTGCATGAGTTGAAATGCAGAGATCAATAAAAAGCAAGTTTGACAACCTCAGGGCTACAGAAGCTTTGAGGAATTCAGAGATTAAAAAGATTATCTTCATAAACCTGAGACCATGCCATATAATTATTCTATTGCCAGGCTAAAAACTAGATTCAGAAATCCTCTGCCTAAATATTATTAATTGGGCATGTAACGCCTTACTCTAAAGAGGAAAGTGCACTTCACAATAGTCTGTTCATTCTGCGGTTCTTGATTTGTTTTAAGCAGTAAATACTTCATACTTGTGATCATTAAACTTTGGCCAAGAGGCGTAGTATTATGGGAAGAATAATGGCTCAGAAAGGGAGAGAAAGGTGAGCAGGACAAGTGGAAGAGAGAATGCTACTATTACTTTGCTCAGATGAATCACAGGAAAAGATAGAGAAGAGTTGTGGTGGTGGTGGTGGTGGTGTGTGTGTGTGTGTGTGTGTGTGTGTGAATACACGTGTGCGCGTGCAAGAAAAAGAGGGGAAAAAGGGATCATTTCATCAATATAAATCATCATGACAGATAACTCAAGTCTAAGTTTTAATTTTAAATCTCACATCTCTGGAAGGCATGACAGCAAAGCCAGTCCTCTCTTGTTTTCAGAGGGATGTCCCTTCTCTCACAAGCGTTTCCTAACCGTGCACTAGGACAGCCAGATCAGGCTTCTGATGCATTTCCTCCTTTCATGTTCTGATCTGGAACACAGAGCTGTAAGTGGGACAGCCTGCAGGTTCGATGCTAACAGCTTTGTTGTGGGGATCCCTGAAGCATAGGCCTATAAATAGGACTCCACTCACGTTGTGCACATTGACCCAAATAAGAAAGATACATGCGTATGATTTACAAATGTGTATCACAATACCCTGCTAGGACAGGCTTGGCGCCCAATCTGTGCAGGGCTGCTTGGAAGCCACCTCAGTCCCTCTATATGCCTGTCCTGCTAGGTGACAGGGACAATGTCTACAAATGTCCAAATAAAGTACAACTGGAAGAAAATGCTTTTTAGCATGCATGCAAATACAGAAGTCACGTGTCCCAAAATAAACATACTCTAGAAGAACGTTAGAAAAACCCACCCACCCAATAGAAAAAAAAATCACTGGGCAAATAAAATAAATGGCCTATTCACAACTTTACTACAAATGGCTAAACCTAGCACTTACGACAAAACATACAGTCCACAGTAGAAAGTACTAGTCAAGCAATCAGGTAAACCCAAATAACAAGGAAAAATATTTTGAGTCATCAAATGAAAACCAACTAAAAAGAGAGCTGTGGGGGGGGGAGGGGATCTCTTTATGCACTTAGCATGCTGAAGACCCTGAGTTTGATCTCGAAACCACGAAAAAAATAAGTAACTAAACAAGTATATAGAAAGCATAAGTAACTAAACAAATAAATAAATGTCAAAAGGGCTAATAATCACAGTGATGATAACATTGTAAGAAGGCAGACACGTCTGTCCATTTCTAAAGGAGTAGAGATTATGACTATTTCGTTGTATCTAGTATTCAAAATGGCATCAGCTATCCTCCCTCCCGCATATTCTGACTTCAAGAAACCATTTCTCTGCCTGGTGGTGGTGGCCCATGCCTTTCATCCCACTCAGTACTTGGGAGGCAGAGGAAGGAGCATCTCTGAGTTTGAGACCAGCCTGGTCTACAGAGCTACAGGATCCCCTAAAAGGAAGGTAAGCAGATGCATGTGTGGGCCTACAAGTTTAGACCTTGGAGGAGAGGTTGCAAGAGCACAAACTGTGAACTACGGGAAGGTGTGTGATGGGGAATGACATTCTTGCTGATCTGAGACTGCGAGGTTGCAGGGATGGGCCCTGATATAGAATTTCTATGAAAACGGTTTATTGAGAAGTACCTCTAGGAAAACCATATGGGAAGGTAAGAGGGCTGTGGAGGAAGATCCTCAGCACCCACAAGTAGGTAACTGAGATGCATCAAATCAGATTCAGTGCTGTCCCTCAAAGATCTCTGCACATGTCAGTTCTCCGTTGCAGCCTGCTCCTGAGAGATTATAGAGCAAGTTCCCACAGTTGGAAGCATATGCATCTTTGCAGGGGAAGCAGAAGAGACAGAGCACCCCAAAGCTATGAAACCAAAACTGGTAGGAACATCTGTCTGCGCCAGCATTTGATAGTGTATTGTACATTGCTGGAAGTGTGAAACAGACATGTGTCTGCCTGTCCCTTGGACAGTGAAAGCTAAAAGTTGGGTCAAGCACCCCGGGGAACCATTTGAATAAGACGTTCAACTTGGGAGTAGGCAGGGGAGTCTTATTTATTTATACAAGCCTGTACTGATATGCCAACTTACATATTTGCCGTATTTATATAGGTTTGAATTACTTACATAGGGTTCCATAGGGTGCTGGACAAGGGAGCAGTAAAGAGAAAGTGAACAGAGAATGGGGATACCTTCTCTCTTTGTCACATTTGTGCTTTTGCAGGCCTGTGCACACGTGGCATCATAAATTAAGGAATACATCCAATAAAGCAAAAATTGAACATGTCCTACCAAAACTTAACTTCATAAGCTCTCTTCATTTGATTGGTTAAAGCCTAAAGTAGTATGGCACCCCTGAGTCAACAGAATTACCCTTTTAGCTGTGACCTGCAAAATGCCTTTGGGATGAATCTCTCTTTTTGTTATCCCAAAACTGACAAGTATCCACAGTGATCCCAGGAGATGGACAAATAACATAGCAGAAGATGGACACATGCATGTTAAGGCATTGCAAAGGTAAGATTTGAAATGAAAGCATTTCCATTTCTTATATAACTGGAAGCCATCACTTGTGTTAGAATGGGCAAGTGAACTCAAATGCGCCAAAGACAACAATTATGTACTACACAAGCACTAAAAGATGGGTTTGAAATTTTTATTGAGTTGTAAGAGAAGCCTGAGATTATATGAGGTTTTTAAAAATGAAATGTATACTCCTACATAAATAAGTGATCTTTATTATACAAAGTTAAATACATCACGTGTGTATCCCTGTATACACATATACCCACGTGTTCAGAAAATGCTTCTTCTGGGCAAATGGATAAATAAATATTAGTAGTTGTTGAGGTTAAAGACTAAGCCTTATTTCAGACGACTTTCCTCTTCCCTTCTACGTTGTTTTACTCACTGACAGTATCATCCTTTAGCAATTTCTTTTGGTGAGGTAACCCTATCTAATAACCAAACAGCATGCCCTGGGGGCCACTGGCTCCTCTTTTCTTAACGAGTGTGACAGATGGATATTGAAGAACAATACTCAACTCTTTCTCATTGAGCTGACTGAAGTGAATTTTCTAAAAAAAGTATCTGGTGCTTAGTTACTACATGTTAGCAAAAATCACACGAAGAGGTGACAGAATGTTGAGGATTTGAGTGGACAACGTCAGGGTTTCTAACTTGTTTACAAAGATATATCTGATATCAGACCCAATGCTATAGGCCCTTTGGTGGGGGGGGGTGAGAAGGATAGTTTAAGATCAAAGATCTGTATTTGCATTCATCGCGCAATGTCCTGTCACAATTATCGTAAAGACTTGGCAGCTAAAGAGAAAACAAGCCTTCACTGTTGCCAGTGATATCTATAGACATCAAAATAAGAAAGAATTCTTACACGAAAAAATTAAGAATCTCAGATACTGGAGTTAAAAGTTCGCAAGAGCACATATTATTTATAGCAAGAGATTATCTCCTCCTCTTTACCACTAGAAATAAAGAAACAAATTTAAAAAAAAATATGTCCAACATGGTAAAACAATTGCAGCTCATTATTATGGTTAAAACTGAGCTGATGCTTTAAAATCTGTTCTGATAGATCTCCGTCCACTGCTATCATTCCCTTTACTGGCAGACTAGTGAATGCAAGAATCTGGTACCCAGGTTGGGGAGGCAAGCTATGTCCTCTCTACATTTCTGACTTTTTCTATCCTCAAGGTGCCATTCTGAGCAATCCAGGAATCTTTTGCACATGGCTGGCAGTAAGACCGAGGGACAGAGAAGAAGGAAGACTCCTGTAGCCACCATGTTATATTGCTGCATTGCTTTGTGGAGAGTAAGGTAATAAAGAGACTCTGATTTTTAAATGAATAATAATTATTAAAACATCCTTATTAGGCCTTTGGTTTTGTTAAAAAAAACTGGTCCCTTGATTTTTTTTTCTTAATGACTTGCTTTGCAGACATTTTATTGACCTTTGGAATTGATTTATTTATTCATTCAATTCACTCATTTATTTATTTATTTATTTACCCATTCATTTATTTATGCTAACTCGATATTCCAACCATCTTAAGGAAAGAGCTGCAAGAAAAACTCAGTTCAAATGTGAACTCTAGGTGAATAACGCAGTTTGAGAGAATTCTTTCTATTTCAGCTAAAAGTACATCTAACAGGCTTTCCTCCCCCACGTTCTGCACAAGACCACTGCATAGCTGTGGAAAAGCTCTTCTTTGACATTCAACAATCGAAAGCCCTTCAAACAGGGTTCAACACATTACCAAAAATGCATACATTGTAAACTCAAAGGCCACTAAAAAATATTTTACTAAATCAAATTTTCTTTCATCACTAACAAGCCCACATGTACCAAAAGAATAAGCACACACCATTTACTCAGTGAGCCCATTTCCCTTCTTCAGTTTTAATACATAAAGACACCTAAAAAGTAAGCCAGTGAATATAGCTAGAACATTAAAAATGTGTAGATAGCATCTTTTGCTAGCTTCCTTTCAACTGCCCCACCACATGTGAAGTGAAACTAAAAGATTACTTAACACTGCCAAAGGTAAATAATTTTTCTGTGGGACAGTTTCTGTCTGTAAAACGAGGCTTTACTGAAGGTAAATGAACGGCTAGCTTAAACCTGTATGATTATGGTCTAAGTAAAACACCGCATTTATAACAAATCAGAACCAAAAACTATACCTGCATTTTTCCATAAATAAAATGCAGATTTGTATTTCTTCTTATGACATAGAAACAAGCACATTCTCAATAAGAAAAAAAGAAAGGTTAAAAAAAAAATAAAACAGAAAGCAAATGCTTTCTTGAGAAATACTTTCGTGACTAAGCTTCAGATCATCTTCCAATGGATCAAACTTGATCTATTGTGAGGGAAAAGCACAGTGCTGTGAATTATCCATTATGTTGGAAAATCCAGAAGTTCTTTTAATTGGTTTTGAATGAAGGCATTATTCTGCATTTCTAATCATGTTTCCACCCCTAAGGCTAATATTAAAAATGAATTACAATTCCTGAGCAAAGGAATTGACTCAAAATCATGGTTGGGATTAACATTGTGTTACAGATAATCTGAAAAAAAGAAGACCCAGAAGTTGAGTGTGTTTATAAGGAACTAAAACGCTCATTAGACACACTCCATGTGAAAAAAATGAACCATTTGATCAAGTTCATGTGTGTGTGAAGTGTTTTACATTTTCTGAACAAAGAGTTTCTCTTCCAAGATCATCAGCGTAAGCATTCAATAGTTACTCAATTTGTCTGTTTCCAGAAATTCCAGACATATTCAGATTTATCAACTGTCTTTCCCTGAAGTTACAAACACCTTCAGATGGCTCTTCCAATTTTAAGATACAGAATTTAAATTTCCACTCTACCAATGGGTGGTAAGTGGTAAGTGGTGATTGTCACCGACACAAACACCAAAGAGTTGCAAGCAAGCCTGATCTCCAGGTCACAACAAATTAAGCTAATGCTACAAGATAGAAGCTTGTCACTTGTGCTATGAAGTGGTTTCTACAAAAACTTCAAATATTAATGAGGAAATACAAACTGACCTCTTCACTGACAATTAAGCAACTCTGACTGGAGTACCAGGAATCATTTGCATAATGGAAATACCCTTCCCCCAATTATTCAAATTATAGTTTGAAAGGGAAAGAACACTCAAGAAGAGGTTTTTATTGGTAGGGACGTTTTAATGAGGTGATAGGTATCTTAATAAGTGTTCTTGGGTGAAGACACCTGGATTATTAAGCAGCAATTCTGCTGTGTCCTATATTAATTCACAGCGAGATTTTATCACGTCTGTTTAATTTATTAGCAACTTGAAGGACTTGGTATCACTTGCATGGTTTAAAGTAAACCAATTTAAACAAAAGATGAAATAAATGGTACGTTTTGAAGAGTGGAGTTTTTCAGGTATTTTTCTTTTAGGTTAACAATAATTCAGCAAGACTACAAAATGAGAGAAATCTTCATGAAATTAACTTTAAAGCAGATTTTCATATGAATCCAAGAGGATTTATTGTGGGTGGAAGGGGTCACCAAACAGAAAGAATTTTATATATATATCCATTGTATTGAACTATATTTTATGTCCAGGGACATAAAATGAGGGGGGGGGGGCATCATTTATATGGCCTCTAAGTACACAGGAAAGCCATTACTATCTGACATTTTAAGACATTTATATTACTGATAACTAACAGATTTTGAGTGCTTTGAATGTCTTACTTCAGATGCCAGAACTCATCAACATCTCTATATTTGTTCAGAATAAGATTTTACAATATAGTGTCAATTTTCTACTTCAAAATAATAAAAAAAGAACAATGTATATAATACCACATGATTTGTTTTATTTGTATAAGTGTAAGTTTTATAGATTTTTTTTGTTCAGATTTCTTCACTTTTTCAGACCCAAACTTCTTTTTTATACTAAGTGTTCTCCTAAGTGATTTAGAGTTCTGAAATGGCTACGTTTCTCTAGTGATATTTTTCTGAAAAAGACCATTTTGACTAGTTCTTTTTTCACATGAACTAGAGACTGTCCAAAAATATCCCTTGTCATTTTACTGTTACAAGAAGGGTAGAGTATTATTGTGAATAATAGAATCAATTTGATATAAGTGCAAAAGGAATTTTTATATGATATGAATTAAATCAACTCAACCAAGTAACTCTTTCTGTAAGTGACTCACTGAATACATAAAGGCAAGAGCAGGAGAAAGCAACGGAAAATCAACCTTTGGAGACTCTGGAGAGATTTGTCTACAGAAAATACAGAGTATGAAAAGGACAATTGATGTCCAGCTATCAGCAAGCTCGTTCTATGTGCTTTTGGCTTGAAACATTCATCACAGCAGATGTGATGATATTATTTCTTTGATCCAATGGACTGTTTTTATGGTAACATAGAAAGCACCATCCACAATCAGATGTGACAGGAAGTATTGTGCAGCTAGCCTCAGAAAGGCCTAAAATTTGATTAATTCTTTTGGCCAGAGACTGTATAAAATAAAGAACTATTAACCTGGTTTTTGTCAATTTAAACAAAAAATTATTTGGGTAAGTCCTTGGCAATGCTCTTGGTCACAATGGAGTCTAGTGGCAGATGCTTGACACCAAACCACGTTCAGGAGCATAGGCTTGACCTTCCTGGTGCACAAAAAAATCAAGCGAAAAGATCAGTATTGGTATAATAAGATCAAGAACATGATAGATGAATGTTTTGACAGTGATACTTTTTCTCCATCAGAGCTAAGAAAGAAGAGTAACCTACAGTATTTAGCATTAAGACATAATTTCTTTTTTCTTTATTCAACATTAGTAAATTTTATCAAGGCTCACCCACAAACAAAAGGAAGTCAAAAAATTCCCATTAAAAATGTACAGTTATAGCATTAAGGTTTAAGAGTCTCTCATCAAATTAGGGGTGGGTAGAATTATGCTATTTCTACACTTGTGAAGAATATGGAGGTTTCTTTTACAATAGCTTATTTTGTTATCTCTAAATTTCTACAGAACAAAAACCCAATCTGTCAAAACTTAATAAGCTCACAAATAAGGCAACTTACTGGCTAAATGTACAAATTATTACTAAGTACCAGGAAAAACAGAAATTATGGGAGATTTTTAAGGACACATTACAAAAAAAGCAATCAAAAATAATAAATAAATAGATAAATAGATACATAAATAAATAAAAATAATACACAAATAATCAAAAACTCACAGTGACCTGCCTGCCTTCAAAAAAGTCTGGTGCCCAGAGAAGTTTCATGCCAATGAATTCCGAAATTCTTTCAAATTACCTAATCAAATTTTGGAAGCAGATATCTATGAATAGAGCTAGTAGATCAAAAAAGCACTTATCTGATGGGTCATCACACATGCTACCATTTAGTTATTCAAATTAAGCCCTGCACAAGCTCCTGGGATAACATTGTGTGAAAAAAGCACTGCTTTAGAGTTTCTCGGGTATGTTTACTTCCCTTTATTGCTTCATTCCTTGCTAAAACGTCAGATCAGAACAATTTTGATATCCTCAAAGAGCGAGAGTGTATTGAGATCCAAACATCTATTATTTTCTTCACGTAGAATACTTTACCTTTTACAGTCTTGTCAAGTTTTTCCTTCCAGCAACAAACACACAGGGAAAAAATGTCAAAGTTGGGGATGAGTTTTGCATGATAGGAGTTTAGACACAGAGTTCTTCAAATTCTAACGTGTGATTTATAAGATAAAGCTTCTGGCAAATAATAGAATGGAAAGATCAAATAGAAACAGAATTTCTGAGCATTAATTGTATGAGAGGGAGAGTCCTAATAAATAAAAGGAGTATATATTTGGTAAAATATTTTTCTTTATAACCTGCCTAATGCACAGATGGTCCTTACTCAAATGCTGGAGCCTCTTTCTTACCATGTTTGGAATGAATTACTCCAATCAGGCTGCACCTTCCGAAGAATGGATCTTGCTAAAATGCAACTGTGTCCTGATGGCCAAATCATATATGGACATGTGCAGAGTATAAACCAGTGTGATGCCCTGCTTTACTGAAACTCTTTTCTGCCCCATTATGACCTCCCCCACTCTCTCCAAACTTCCCCCATCTTTCCAAGCAGTCTTCCACCTCCAACCCTGCTCTTTATCATTTTATAATTTCAGTTGACAGTTCTGTCCACACTCCATATAGGGACGTATACACATCTCCCCTTTAAGCTCCACACTCACAACTGGGTTTTCATCCTGTCCCACTTGCTTTGCCCTTTCTGTCATCTACCACAAGCTCCATACAACCTTTTTGCATTGCTTCTTTTCCTTCCTGCTTCCTTCCCCCTGAAAGTCATGCTATTCCCAATCTCCCTCACTGTTCTAGCTTTCAAAACTTACATCAACAGGTTCACTATCTCTCCATATGCACAGAGGTCTTGTACTGCAGAATCTCTATCCCCACTGCACATCTTCTATAATCCTGCCTCAGATAATCTGCCTGCAGCAGATGCTCTAAACTTGTAAATGTGGTTCTGACTTTGCCCTCCCACATATATTTCGTCTTGGGTAATGGAATCACGACTTATGATTAATGATAAAGCCACAACCCTCAATGTCACCCTTGCTTTCTACTCAGTTTTCATTTTTTTTTCTATCCAGTGTACAGCAAGAGCTATGGCATTTACTTAACAATTGTCTCTCATGGAACTGGTAAGACTGGTAAGTGGGTGAAGACACTTGAAACCAATGTTGAGTGTATAAGTTTGATTACTGTACTCACATACTGGAAGAAGGGAAGTAACATCTAAATGCTTTTCTCTGACCTCTGTATGAGTACCATGCTATGCATGCACATACACATAGGCATACACACACATACATGAAACAAACAACTGTAATAAAATAATAGGATCTTATAAATAGACCTCATATACAACCCAAGATTGCTAACCTTTTCCCTTTCACGTTCACCATTTCTCCTCTGGAAATCCATGAGTCCATTATCTCTTATATGCTAGATAACTTATTCTACATTCTCAATGTAATATGTATTTTTAATGTAAAGTTAAGGAAACTACTAACACACACACACACATGGAGAAACACATACAACATTTTTCAGTATAGTGCATATAACATATCAGCATGATGAATATTTCATGTGTCATTAAGCACTTTCAACATGGCCAAACCTGTCTTCTCTGTAATCTCATCTCCTTAATTCTCCTTTTACTTTGAAACAAAGCAGCAAATTATAGAGACATTTCATCTCCAAAGTTTTGACATGGATTCTTCAAAATAGATGATTCTACTTTTGAACAGATTTCCCAGGCTGCTTTCATATCATTGACTTCTTAATATTATTCTAATCTGTGTGATATTTCGTTAGTTTTCTAATTTGTTTATTTGCTTCTAATAAATGAATGAATTTAAGAATTTGGATAATAATATAAACATGTATGACAGACGTTCAGCTCTTATGTCTATCTTTTTTCTTTACCACTGTTGGAAAACCAGGTACCTGGTCTTGTAGATCTGGGCAAAGACAGCATTGCTCCAGTTACATCTCACTGTACCATTTCATCAAACTTCTTTTTCCAAATTTCCTACACATTGATTATAGTAGGTAGAAGTGTGATAGATGTGATTTTAAAGTCATGTTCAAAGTACTATAATTTAGACTTAAAGGAAGGTTATTTGCTTTTTAAAAGAAAAACATTGTCACAGTGTTAGTCTAAATTCTTTCAGTAATTTTTTTTTCTATGAGGACAAATTTAAATTTAAAAATTCCTTCTCGTGGACAACAGGGATGTCATGATCTGGTCAGTGGACACCTTCTTCCCATTGAACTTCTCTCATTCAATATTTGTTGAACAAATCAATGACTAAATAGATAATTTGATTCTGGTGCTCTTACCCACTGACCTTATATTCTTCCTCATTTTCTCCTCTTTTGCTTTTACCTATGGGTCTAAAGCTTCCTAAATCACATACATCCAACTATAGTGGATAGGCTTAAAAGTAATAGCAATGAGATGGTTGACCACAGAAACATCAAGAATGATAAATGGAGACATTTTTATTTTCACAGATCCATTGGTGTTCCTTGGTCTTTGCTCATTTGCATATGATATATAGTATAGCTTTGGGATCCATTTTTTTTTACATTTTAATTAATAATAATTGGTACCCACTCATTCCTTATAAGTAGTATGTTGTATATATAAATTACACTGTATATGTTTCTGTGGGACCCATGAAACAGTGATCAATAGAAGATTTTATTGACACATTCCTGGAATCTATTCTCTATTTGATCACTTAAATTTCCAGATAAATAGTATAAAATATATTTCCATTATTTTACCTCTTATAAAGTATGAAGTCAAGAAATAACTTCCTTGTACTTTGCAATTGTTTAGATAGGTGTCCGTCAAGCTCACATAAGGTGAAGACCAGCCCCTGATGGAAGGTTCTATTTACTGGGGGCAATGACCTCAAAGAGAGTACTAAGACTCTGGCATCCTTTTCTGTTTAGCTTTTAGTTCTAGCTATAAAATGAGAGCTTCCTCAAGATTATACTCCTGCCTGATGTTCAAGTACAAGCCTAGAGGCAATGGGATGAATAATCAAGTAATGACCATCCCCAGCCATGAGCTAAATTGAATTTATTGTGTTTTTAAGTAGATTGTCTCGTGAATTTCTTGCCATAATAGAAAGCCAGTACAGACCCCTGCTAAGAACTACAGAAGAGAGTACTTATACAATTCATAAAATGTTTGCCCAACACATAACAATGGTCCTTGTTGGTACCTGTTATGTACTCATATGGAAGGGATTTTGGTCATCTCTGCATCTCAGTACTAAACGCAATTGTAGGACATACTTTCATTTTCTCCAGTCACAGGCATGTACTAATACTCCACAGTATCCCATGCTTGCTTCTGGATCAACTATAAGTCAAGCTTTTTCCTCTGGGAAATTCGTACCCTGAATATGGGAGCAGAAGACTGGCAATGAATGACTTATGAATGGAGACTAAAAATTGCCAATATATACCTTGGAAACTCAGAATGAATGACAAAGAATTCACAAGTAACTATTTGTATATGCATATTTTCAGAAGGGTAGAGGAAGCTAGCTCAACTTGTATTCACATATCAAAGAAGTAATGGAAAGTTCAAATCACAACCAAAGCCATCTTTTTTTTGTATCTGTCTCCTTCCTGACTCAGAGGATAACATCTGTTCTATAAAAGAACCAAGTTTAGGAGCAGCAATATTTCACCCAAGTAAACAATCTTGCTTTGCTTTATATACCCACCCACCCACCCCCATCAACTTTACCACCAAAAGGCAGGTCAGACACAATAGCATCTTAAAACACAGAATGAGGAGGATAGGGTTTGTCACGTTGTCTTTGAACCACCGCGAGTCATACATTTGGTGAATGATAGTAAAACTTTTCTGTCAAGGCCCAAATAACATTTTATTTTCCCAACTCATAGACATCCCTAATGTCCTAGTAAAATAATAATTGAATGAGCATGGATGTAATATAATCATACTTTATTTGTAGACAAAGAATGTTTTTAACACAATCGTCAAGTGTCATGAAATATTATTTTGATTATTTTCAACCATTTGAAACTATTCTCTAAAAAATTATTCGTAGTCATATAAAAATAGGTACGAGGTCAGTTCTGGCCCACAGGGTGACCTTTCTGCTAAACCAAAATATAAAACATTGAGATGCCAACTCCAACACTAAACTAATCGTAATTGATGTGACTCTATTTCCTAAGACATCTTTGAAACTGCAAAGTAGGACAAAGAATGGAATGTTCAAAATCCAATCCAAAGGCTATTCTTTTGATTACAACTTCCCACGTCAGAGGGAAAGTGATTTCCTCATTTGTGAAATAGAGAATGCAACTATAAACTTACGGTACGTATCATGAAACCAAGAACACCAATTTAAATCAGCCACGCATCATACACCTCCCCACTACACATAGACACATATTTATTTTTGCATACACACATATATATTATACATAGATATATGTGGTGTTTGTCACAGAGAGAGCAAGACGAGAGAGAGAGAGAGAGAGAGAGAGAGAGAGAGAGAGAGAGAGAGAAGGCAAACTTTTCTATGTCCTCAAATGAAAAGAACATCTAATTGAGTTCACTCAACATAAATTTTCCCAAAACATACTGAGTCTGTGTAAGACAAAGGAACTGAACCACTGGTAGTCGAATGAGAATCATCTGTCTTATTTGCCCATTCACAAGCAAGTGTCTGAAGCAGTTAAATGACTTTTAAACCAAGGAGCATCATTATTTTGATAAGCCTCAGAATAAATGCAAGCACCTTTGCTGCAGGATCAATATAACCAAAGGTTTCAAGATTCAAGTCCTTCAGGGTGCTGCTACAAATTGACAGACAGTCTCTCTTAGCACTTGACTTGGCATGAGACACAGTGAAAGACACGCAGACTTTAGAGTGGAGAGCTTCGTCTCAAACAGTTCTATACTGGGCAGAGAGGCACAGTGGCTCAAGGAGGCAAGCCAGCTCATCCACAAGCCAATTGTGAATTACTCTTTCTAAATTGGCTCCACAGCTGTGGTTCCCAGTGGCTGGAGTACCCTCCAAATCACTCATTGTGTGTGTGTGTGTGTGTGTGTGTGTGTGTGTGTGCAGGGAGAATAGACGCCTGTTTTCTCCACAAACACACACCTTTTGGCTAGCTGCCATGTCAACTTATGGAGACATGCAGATCTAAAAGGACCACTTCTGGAACTCTATCAGAAAAATGTCACGTCAAGAGTTTGGCATAGGAACTGCCGGCAGGTACTCAGACATATCTTATTCCAGGCCTGAGATCTACAAAGGAGGTTTATAAAGTAACTCAGTTTGGAAACAGCTTAAAGTTCTCAGTCCCCTTTCCCTCAACAGCAGGAATCAGGAAACTGTGTCACAACTTATTTATTTTCAAAAGAACAAGAGCCTCTTGTTTTTAAGAAAAAATAAAGCCAAGGAATGGCTCATACTATTATCCTTTTCCTTAAGATTTTAAGGAAGCCTACAATCTGGCAACAGATACAAGTTACAAAAATTCTATTTCACTACCTCTCCAACATCAGATATTCTGCTTTTATCTCATCAACTTTTATCTAATTAATGTAGCTGCAGATTTAGATGTGGAAGTGAATGAAAACAAATGCAGCAGGAAACTGATATTACAGGGTACAGCAGAAAACCCTTGCTTCTGGTGACATGGCATGAAAGTATGATACATGTACGTTTCTCTTACACATATATGCACACATGCATGTATGTGTACAGGAGACAGGCAAGTAAACAGAGGAAACAGAAGTCATCTTTGACATACAAGTGTTACACATATACTCACAGAGGCATAGAAAGAGTAGAGAGAACACACTATCATCACAGAGAGATGACTCTTGCCCCTTTTGTCCTTAGAAGCATGCCTCCTAAGCCTGGATCATTGGGAAATCCCTGCTTACTTATTTTACACAGATACCCTTGGGAAAATCTGTCAATCATTTTCTCAGCAGGTTAAATGTGATGCTGCTATCACATGGCATAAGCTCGAAGCTTTGTACCTATCTTCACAACTCTGTGGTTTGGGCCAAGTTCCCTAGCTTGACATTTACAACCATGGCTAAATCCAAAAGAGGGCTTAATAGAAAGATTAATTTACTCTTCCTTTCTCCCCACTCTCAGTCTCTTTCCGGTTTCCCCCATGAGTCATGGTTGGCCATCTCCAAGAACAAAATATCTAACTGAAGAATAGTGTCTTCCAACTGCAGCATCTGTCTCCCTGGCAGGCTCTACTGACAGTTGGGGTCTGGCTCTGGAGCTGTTCCTTCAAGAAGCTCTGTGGGGCTGAGCTATTAGTGGGCTCTTGTCTTTGTAGGTGCTGTTTCCTACTGGTTCCTCTCAATTGGAAAGAGGGACTTGTATATATTTATCCTTCTGAGAATCTGCTATTGTGTAAATATCTCCAATTGAGACCCCCGTGGGAGGCCACACAGGACACAGGAGCTCCTGCATTTCTCTTCCTGCAGAACATCCATCAAATAGCTTAGCAAGTCCCAAGGGTCTGCTCCTGGGGATTATGTAAGCAGTTTCTCCTTCAGGAAAAGAAAAGCGATGCTTGGAGACACTGAAATAAAAATGCCCACAGCTCTCTAAGGGAATTTCAAAATAGCAAGTTTCTTAAATACCAGGGAAAGTACCTGGTTCTTCTCCAAATCCAAAGATAGCCTGTGGTAGATAGTGAACTAGATGTTGGAGTGGGGGTGGGGATGGGGGGAAGAGGCATAGGGGGCCATGAGTGACACTAGGGAAATATATACACTATACCAAATTATGCTGTAAGCTACAGATGAGGAAGTTCCGTCACTTTGAAAATTTAGTGAAAAGTATTTAGATAAAACCATTTTGTATTTTCTTTGGAGAGTGCCTCAGGTGGGGGCATGTTTGCAGAGCTATGGTATTCTAGGCATGGCACATCTGTCTTGTTCTAATTTGGAGTCTAAAATATTTCTGTCAGGCTCTCCCTCTCTTTCAAAATTTCCTCTCATTTTTTTTTTTTTTTCTTTTCAAACAATGACTCAAGCCTCAGAACCTCTGGAGGCTATGGATCCTCACAAAAATTAGAGAGCATCTTCATCTGATTTCAAGGTCTCTTACAGTGCTGAAGAAGCAAGGAAGAGCCAGAGAGGCCACTGGCCAGGGAGGGGTGAGGTGAATTTGAAAGGCTCCTCATTTGAAAGCTAGAAACACATGGCGCATCTCTGACAAAGAAATAAAAAAGTCTTTGGGATCAATTATCAATAACCTTCTCGTGGAAAGTAAAAGTCGCTGAAACTCCCCTTAAGACCTAAAGTATTTAAGAGAATCCAGTAGGTTTTTTGCATTCACTGTTTTCTAAGAATAAACACAGAGAAAAAGATTAAACCTTCAAAGATCTCACTTATGTAAGTCAGACAACAACACAAACTACACAGCAGAAGGATTAATCTCAAACAAAATTGGGAAGTGAGGATTTTGCACAAAACTGTTCCTCTGGCTAGCTCGCTTTTGTTTACAATAAGAAGTAGAATTTGGACCTATTATACATTTTTTCTTATGTTTGCCTTGTAAATTGAGGTTGTTAAAGTAACATTGTAATTATCTTTTATCTATGGCATGATTTATTTAGAATATGAACTCCCCTTCTACAGTTTTAAAGTCATAATATTTCAATGTTCCCCTAAATCATCAAAATATAATATTAAAATACAGAACAAATATTTATTTCACCAGTTCTTCACAAAGCAATCTCTGATGATGCTTTGATAATAAATACCACATATATATGATATATATCATATACATATGTACACATTTTATTTTAAAGATTTAAGAGGTTTTTTTTTTCAGTTTTAAAGGTCATATTTAGAGTAGATCCAACTATGAATATGAATGAGTTGGAGGCTTTGCCTAAAGCTGGTGCCTTTTCAAGTAAAAAAAAAGACTTACTAATAGTTCCATTTGTTTTCCATTAAAAATCTCCTCATTGTGTTCACTGCAATCCACATGGCAGTATCTGAGCCTGCTTGGACAAAGCATTTGCTTTGTGTGTATCAGATGCAAAATTTACTTAAATTCCAGATAATTGCAAGTGCATCTGCTAGGCTTTGTCCCTGGTCTATATGAACATTTCCACAGTGTATACAAAGAGCAATTACTCAACAACTAAAGAAAAAGAAACAGTGATTTCTGAAAATTATAGCCAGCTCCTTTATCAAGGAGTAAGTTTGTGCTAAAAGAATACAACCCCAAAACACGTTTTGCGAATGCTTTCAATCACCCCACATACATTATCTACAAAGAACAAAACCCGAGCTTTTCAACTGTTAAATTACTAGGTATGAAACAAGGATAACTGCAATTTTAAATAAAATCATCTCGCCAAACACTAAAGTTTTTCCTGGAAGGGGAGGGGGCACCAAAAAAAAAAAAATCCCCAACAACACAAATATTCTATTTAGAGCAATTTGATGCAATGGTAAATGGTTTCATTCTCTGCTCATGACAAAATGTTGCAAAAATAGTAACTTACCCTATTTCTCATGAGTTTTTGAGTTCTCTAATCTGAAAAATTAGTTCACAGAATTGAGAATATCTAAACAGAAAATTTGAAAATGAAGTTGCAAAGTATTGGCTTTATGTGTTTTAATTCCAGGCCTGTCTATGGAGCTCCACCTGGGCCATTAGATCAACAGCTCCTTCTCTCTTTCCTTCCCCCATCGCTTTCCCCTCTTTGCTTTATTTTAACTTCATGCACAATTCCATTTCGGCTGTCACACTCTACACAGCGTCCCTTCCTTCAAAGCCCAATCCAATTTTCAGACTTTTACACCTCATGCCAGCTGAACAACATCAACAGCACTCCTGTGCAAGGGCCTAATAGAGTAGATCTGTTCTCTTTATTTTTGTTTAAGAAACTCTCAAAGCTATCCACAGTGGTCAAAATAGTAGCACAGGAATAGCGAGAGAAAAGAGAGAGAGAGAGAGAGAGAGAGAGAGAGAGAGAGAGAGAGAGAGAGAGAGAGCTACTTAACACTAACAAATTTTTGTGACCTTTGTCTTATATGGAATCCATCAGTTTCCTGGTCACTTACTTCCTCTTCCATCTTCATTTAAATATCTTCATTATCATTCTGTGAAATGTATTATGTTACTGGCCAGAGCTATTCGTCAGTAAAAAGCTATCTCCATATTCCCCAAACTGGAAAATCATCATTATCATTAATATTTCATAGAACTGCATTAAATGAGACAATATTCAATATTTAACTATCTAATCCTACAGTAATTTATATTAGAAAATACCAACCATGTGAGAATTCAGCCAGTCAGATTATTTTATTGGATGAACCTTTGTCTTTATTAATAACACTTCAGTGTCTCATATTTTTTCAGCAGAGTGTAACATCCAAGGACTGAAAGTGATTTTGTTTCTAATTAATTCTCAAAATCCTTAGGAGACAGTGATGGAAGGATAAATATATTAATTCAGAATTGAAGAATTAAAGGCTGAGCCTTCAGATGCAAAAGTTCTATCTGTGATATGGATTACTTGTGTGGGCCCTGTAGCTCACCGGGTTTACTAATAATTTAGTAAGAGGCACAGTGCTTTAAACCTCAGAGAATCTGAAAATATGAATAAAAAGAAGTGTAGTTTTATCCCTTTCAAATCCTACAATTACTCTTGTTCCAAGTTGACAAGTCGATTTGTGAATTTCTTCTGATATTTCACCCGGAAAACATATTGCTAATTTGTTTACTGACCATTATTAGAGCATCCAGATAAATCCTCTGTGCTCTGAATGATGTCTACCTTCTATCTATCTGTTTGTGAACTTCAAATATTAATAAAAAATCAAAGATGGTTTAATTGTAAGTAAATTACAATTAATTCTGGGGTAAACAGAGTTTAAGTGAATGGTATTTTAATAGGCTTTTGGCGATGAGAAAATAGTTTATTTTAGTTTATTTAGTATATTTAGTTTATTTAGTATAATAGTTTATTTAGTATAGTTACATTTTATAGATTTTTGTGTATTTGAAAGTCAAAAGCATTGAACCTAATACTTGTATAACCAGGAATAGCCTCTGATTCTTTTTAGAAAAAAAAAAAAAAAAAAGATTTTCATGTGGCTATAGACCTTTTAAGTGCATGCTGAGGTCCTTGTTATACACCACCTAAGATCCCATAGCTTGATATAAAGAATAATAAAAAAATATTGGAGACTTTCTGTTTATGTGTTTTATTGACTCCCCTCTTTCAGATTGAAGCAATTCTGTTTATCTCTTATAGACCATCAGCTGTTGTCTCACTGAGCAGCAGAACACAAAAGAGTTAGCTACTATGTCTCAGAGTTCTAGTAGGAGAAATGTGAGCATCACATAAAGACAGACCAACGTCAATCAAATGAGAATGTGCTGTCCTAGAATTTTGAGTAGAAAACCAGGAAGCCAGAAGCAAGGGCAGAGTGATTTTCTGTTTGCCCATGATTGGTGCAAACCTTTTACATTTCTAGTTGTAACACCAATGGGAGTTCAAGAGGAGTATGAGAGACATGAAGGGTTTTTTGCTAGGCAACCTGAACTCAGCCTCGGAAGCAGAAGAAGCAGACAGCCTGGCTACCTTTCTAACCCAAAGTTCCTGAGATTCTCAACACCCTTATAACTCTTCACTAAACCAAGATTACTCTCTTTACTGTACAATAAGAGCATGGTCTGGTCCTGAGTTAAAAAATAATTCAAAATGTTTCAGTTAATTATGTAATATCGTGGGGGAAATAAAGACATTATAAAATTATGAATTAAAAGAAATGTCTCCTATGTAAAAGACATGCATCCAGAAGAACCACAGCATCCATGTGTAAACTATGTCATACATCCTCAGGCTTCCTCAACCCAGAAGAAACGAGCCAAGTGCTGTAGTTTAAAGGAAGAGCATATTCCCAATGGCTCTACTTTTTTTTTTTTTCACTCGTTGCTTCTCCAATTCAAACAGACAAGGAACAGACGATGGAAGAAAAATTTGGATGGTTTAGAGACTATTTGCTGGAAATGAGATATGAACATCTTGAAAGTCACAGTCGAAATGAGCATTAATCAAGAAGCTGACAGGAGATATCAAAAGTCAGAGCAGACTGCCCAAAGTCCAGGAAGCTATTACCTGGGGCTGTGGAAAGGGTCAGTGCCTCCAGGCACTGTTCCCTCACCATCTACTTTCTGAGCTATTCACCTCATGCTTTTCAAGAATATTACCCTTCCCACAAATGTCTGATAAGAGATAAATTTACGAGCATGAACATGTGAAAAGGAAATCCCGGAACTTGGCATATTAACCCTGTGCTTTCATAGTCCGTGAGGAAAGAATTCCTTAAGAGACAAATTTTCACCCTTGGGATGTGAAGAATGAGTTAACACTGTCTCCTCTTTCCAGGTCCTGGAATTATCAAAATTATCTTTTTTTTTATCTCCCTTTTAATTTTTAGAGGAAATGTATCACTTATAAACAATGTAAATGGGTAGCTTGGGGTAGAAGGTGATTTAGCCACTCACTGGCTCGTTCAAGTCACACAGGCAACAGGCACGCATCCTGAAAAGCTTCAGCACTGGAATATCTTCTTATTCTGAAACTCAGAAGTTAAGAACAACCTAACCTCTGTAGCCAGAGACACACAGTTTAGTACTCACCTTCTGGCTTCACCCTTTAGGTAAACATGCCTGTTACTAGATATCTGAATTTTTTTATTTTAATACAGAAATAAAAAAAAAAAAAGAAAGAAAGCTGACACATTAGATTCCTGACCTCGCCTAAAGCCATGCTTTTCACAGAATAAATACATTTGAAGTTGCAAGGAAAGGCTGCAAAATGTGCACTGTACACAGGCGCCAAGATGAATAGGTAAATAAATAGATCAGAAAAAGGTAGCAACATGGTGACAAATTTCTCTGAACAGCTCAAGTTAAAAAATCTTATTTTAAAAAGATAGATATGCATCTACATAACATACTTTTACCTATAAACTCTAAGCTTTTAAACCACAGAGCAGTAATCCTCGTACACATATACCCTAAACTGTGTGTGATTCTGTGTACACCCCATGGGGGCTTAATAACACTTATGAATTGACTGACAAGAGAAAAACCAAGAAATGACAACCTTCGGGGTAGCCATAACACAATTTTAACTTGAAAATTGCCCAGAAATAGACTTCACAATCTATGGGAACATACACAAATCATATAAAAAGAAGCGGTGCCCCTCATATACCTAGACTGGCCTTAGGGAATAGCTTAGTGAGAAATCACTGCTGTGGGAGAGTTCAGCCTCGATATCTATTCCCTATTTGGCTTCTGCAGTGAATCCAGCTACAAGCAACGTTTATTCTGCAATAGAAGGTATTATAAGATAATGTTTAACATTAAGATTAGAAGAACTATAGAGTTGTTCTTAATCTTTAACATGCCTCTCACTGAGACGACACATATCACCCACCCTTTCTTTCATTATTCAAGAATCATGTTGCCATTTTAATTCCTCTGCAGACCAAATGTAAAGGGAAAAAAAAAATCCTAATCTCCAATGCTGGAATAGCCTCTTTGATAGAATCTCCCCCAAAACAAATGGAAATTAGCAACAAAACACAATTTAGCCAGCGTTTTCTCCAAATGACATCCATAGTGTACCTCTGACACTACACCTCGTCCAGCGAGTTCTAGAAGAAAGCTTTCAAAGGTTGTAAGTTCCAAAAGATTGTTTTCTTCCCTGAAGTTTATATTCACTTTCTACCTTGGAAGGTCAGAATGGCCCAGACATGACAATGTACCTGTCCTTTCAGGGGATGAGGGATATAAATATTTCTCTTATTGATTTGGTTTTGTCAAATCCCCATGAAACAGTGACCAGTTCAGCCTCTGCCTGCTTTGAAAAGAAATGTCCACTTTATTAAGTTTCCAAAACTATGATGACATGTGGCTGGAAAATAAAACAAGAAATGACACTCAGGTTGCATTCTGTTAGAGTAACAGGGTAAAATAACAGATAACCAGGGCTGGTTACAGAGGGGATATTAAGTGAAAACACAGAAGAAGGAGAAGAAGAAGGAGGAGGAGGAGGAGGAGGAGGAGGAAGAAGAGGAGGAGGAGGAGGAGGGGAGGAAGAGGAGGAGGGGAGGAAGAGGAGGAGGAGAGGAGGAGGAGAGGAGGAGAGGAGGAGGCGGAGGGGGAGGAGGAGGAGTGGGAGGAGGCGAAGGAGGAGGAGGCGGAGGAGGAGGAGAAGGAGAAGGAGAAGGAGAAGGAGAAGGAGAAGGAGAAGGAGAAGGAGAAGGAGAAGGAGAAGGAGAAGGAGAAGGAGAAGGAGAAGGAGAAGGAGAAGGAGAAGGAGAAGGAGGAGAAGGAGAAGGAGAAGGAGGAGAAGGAGAAGGAGAAGGAGAAGAACCTGCCTGCCTGCATATATCCGTACCACCAAAGGCCAACTATAGCAGTCTCTGTTAAGGGTAGCAATGCTGTCTTAGCATTGGCTTATTTGAGCCATTCACAAGTTATCCAGTAGAACTTTGCACGTACCATCTTCTTATTCTCCATTGTCTAGCATTCCCTTATTCTCTCTGCCTCTACCGTCCCAGAACTAGAACTGAGTTTACCTTATTACTCTTACTGTTCAGCCCACATCTCACTACTACCCTTTCTCTTTTGTCCCCCAACTTATAATCCCTCCCGGATGGACTCTGTCATCTGCTTGGTTAGAAAATTGATCCTGATTTCCAGTGACCACTTTAAACATCTAACCCACGATGTGTTTCCAAGACTATTTTCGACTTTATAAGCATATGGATTGCTAAGGAAAGTCCTATCTTCCAGTTTTTCTGAATTTTTCTATGTCAACACAGACACACCTTTATTTTCAAATGATATCTTTCTTTCAGTTTTTAGATTCACACCCTAAGACCAAGGAGAAAGGACAGGTTGATTCTGCCCCCTTTTTTTTATTTTCATGGCTGCCTCATGGAGCTGGGAGATTGATGATTGATCGTTTTTCCACACTTGTCCACAGCCTTCTCTGTAGCCACATGTAAATTTGCCAATGGATAATTAAGCAACAGACACATCCAATAAATATAATAAATAAATTTGATTTTTTTCCTCTTAGTAATTGGTTTCATTTGACTAGCTCTGATGGCATGTAGGGCTATATAAACAGGATTAGAAAAGAGAAAAATTAGACGCAGGGTTACACAAATTGTACACCCCTAAGCACTGTGAGATGTCTCTGGAATGACTGACTATGTTATTCATAGGGTTAAAGTTGAGAGAAGCAGTTTGTGCTTTCTCAAGATGTTTCAGTGAAATAAAATATAAAACTAAAACTGGAGGAATGACAACTAATAAGAAAAGGGTAACCAATCACAGAACATATTTCTTCTCTCATGAACCCGCTGCCCCCAACTCACACTGTCCTTTCCTAATACCTCTACTTAGCTAGTGCTGATAATCCCAAATCTTTACTGAGGTCCCCAGTCCTCCGAGTTATCACATCAGACAAGGCTATAAGAATAGAAACATCTTGGACATACTAGAAGACAGAGTGAGAACAGATATCTGTGTACAATTACTGCCTAAGCAAATGCTAAAATGAAATGAAATTAAATAACTTTTCCAATATACCCTACACAAAGAACACAGCATTGTCTTGCTTTCTAATGAAAGCACTCATTTCTATTCCCATTTGATTTCTTGGATATCATTTTGACTTCAGATTGTTCCTACCACCAGAGGCATAGTACCTAGCTTGTCTGTGGGATCACAATACTGATCATGCAGGGAAAAAGTAAGATAAAGACTAAAATGTACTCTAGTATTGTTATCTTTTTTTTTTCTTCTGTATTTCTTCTAAGGAATTTCTACTAAAGTGTGTGGTACATATCTAAATGCCCCAATATTTTCAATGCTTTAAAAATGATCATAGTTAATATTTTAAACCCAGTTGCAAAGAGTCTGTGGCAATAAGTATGCTTTGGTTGTATTGATATCCAGATTTCTATAAGCATAGATAAAAAAGAGCTTCTATAATACTATTTCCTTCTTGGAAATAGTATTTAAAAACCGAGTTTGACTTCTTTTCAACCTTTAAGAGGAAAAATTGATGTAGCTTTAAGAAATTATTCAAATATAGTAAGAAGTCCGTACATCTATTTTTTTGAAATGATTACTTTATACTATAGGATATTCTTAATTTCTGCCCACATGATCTCTATTTCATTGTATACATTTCTACATATATTCTATTCATCTCCTTGAGGCAGGAGAGATATCAAAACATTGGATATCAGTTAAACTGTAAGCAATAATAAAAACACCATTTAAATATAGACATCTATCAAACTAATCATGTCCCCATAAAGATTTACATTCAATACATCACTCCGAGTTTCAACTTTATCGCTTTCATATGATTAACACTCTTTGGCTTTAACCCTTACTTTCTAATAAGTAAAGACTGAAAAACCTAAATAAATAAATTAATTTCTGACTTATTCTTCCGAACCATGTTCCTAAATACATGATTACTTGACAGGGTACAAATTTCTCTTTTCTGTAAATACAAAGGTCATACTAACTAAGATGTGTAACACAAAATGTCTAGTCTTATTTATAAAACAAGCCTAAGAGTATAAGATATCAAAAGGAAAATATTCACTAAAGCAATAAAATATACTTTCTGAAAGCTGAGTTGTTGTAAACTTTTTCAAATCTACATTGGGTTCTCCTGAAATGAAAAGAACAAGCAAGCAGAAAAACTTCCCCAAATTTATGTTCCAAAATACGTGGCAGAGCTACCTCAGAGAAGACAGAGTAGCAGGGGGCACAGTCCACAAGTCAGGAGATCTGCAGATGCAAGTCCTTTCCAGACTGCAGGCCAGTCCTGGGACCTGAGCACCTCAACCTCAGAGGAACCGGCTCTCTTCTCAAACACACAGCACTGTATTTCTTCAAGACAGACTTGACTGTTTAGCAATTATCATGCATGCAAATGCTAGCAGGGGCTACACACTGATAATAATATGAGGGATTTTGTCAACTGGTCCATCCTGGGAAGAAATATTTACCAGGAAAAATAGATTTTTACTTTAACATATATCACATGCATTGTTTTGTTTGGGATTCTCTTTATTAAACTTACAGGGTTAAAACACCCGCTCTCTTTTCACTCACAGCCCAGCCAACCAGCACATAACTACTACCCACACACTATCAATTCCTTTTGCCTATAAGGATTGTCATTCTATGTAGAGGGCAGAGGGCAGATGGACCAATAGAAGACTTTCAGGGGAAAAAAAAAAAAAAACTAACAAACAAGAAACCTTAAGGGACTTCATTTTGTGAACAATTTTTTAGAGTTCTTTGTGGTTTTCTATGGAGGAACTGATTTTTGAAAGCTGCACTACTTCAAGTTCAGAAACACAATGGGGTATATTCAAAATATTGAATGGAGTCTGCAGGGACAGACAGACTTTAATGGAAGAGCTGTATGCTTCTTTAGCTTATGAAGCCTTTGGAAATAGCAGCAAGACAACTCTTAGTGTATCTAAAATAACTACATTAACAAGTGCTTTGTCTTTCTTAGCATGGAGGAGAACAAGAGAGTAAAAACTACATGTTACTGGTAGTACACATTATTGAACAATGTAACCATTTCTTTTCTAAACCAAACTAAAAGCCAGAAATCCAAAGGCTACTTTGGCAAAGCTGCTACACAAAGATCAAATGCTTCTGTTCTCAGCAAAATATAAATATATATAAAATTATTGGTAGGGTAAATAAACATGACATGCAGTATTACCTGATTACAAAATTTATCTCATTTCATCAAATATTGCTACCTATCTTTCACTGAAAATATCTTTCAAAAGTGCAAGTATTTAGGTGCTATCTTTTGACTGAAAATCTCTTTCACCTCTTTTGGGTGTGGAATGGACAGGGTGAACACATCAGGCTTACCAAGAGTCAGCAGCAGATCAAAGACTCTAACTGTTGCTCCATGCAATGTAACAAGGAAAAAAAAAAATGCTTTGTTCATAGCCATAAGGACTTTGACAGTAAGTCCTCCCTCTCCAAATCCCACTATCAGTTTAACTTTTAGCCAGCCCTCAGATGGGGGGTGGGGTGGATTTTTTTAAAAAGCCCTTGGAAATGACCTTGATTTTATTTCAGCAGAAATCACTTCTTGAAATCAGTCTGCGCAAAAGGAAAAACTGAAGAGACTGGGCAATGCAGGTCCTCCTTTAAAGCACACAGGTGCATGGAGGATCCTCTCACTCCTCCAACAAAAGAGAATGGCAATCAATTTTAAGAAACCTTCTGTGGGTCTAGCAAAATCAACACTTTGGACATGCAGAGAAATCTCCATTCCTATATAGATGCAAACGGGAACTCTAACAACAGAGTCAGGCATGACTGTCAAGGTCTGTGAACCTACAGCCTCAGACATCTGTCTTTCTACACAGCCCTCTTGCCAAAAAAAAAAAAAAAAAAAAAAAACAAAATTACCTTCTCCAGGAAGTGCAAGTGTTTTTGCACATACTGAAATGCCACTAGCAGACCAATTGAAAGTGAACTCTCTAATTTAGCATCAAGATGATGATACTATTTTGACACGTTAACCTGAAATCAACATCAGGCGCAGAAGTTAAAGGCTCTTAGTGAAGAGTTAATAACAAGCCTAATGATAATAAAATAATAATAATAATAATAATAATAATAATAATAAAAACCATCAATGATGCCAACAAGCCACAGAAGTGCTATCACAGAGAATCACGTTAGAGTAATGCAAGTACAGCTAATTGAATAGTAGCATAGCTTGCCATTGAGTTGAAAATATAGATGTGTTTAATAGTTTAACACAAAAATATCTGAGCACTTTAGAAGTTGCCAGGAAACTAGAAGTACACCGAGGGTTGGGGTGAAGAAACAAACCAAAATAAGATAAAACAAAACAAAACAAAACAAACAAACAAACAAAAAAACCCAACTCTGCAGGAAAGAATCGTATCCCTTAAATAAACATACTCCTGGTCTTCTCAGGTAGTGAAGCTGTGGAAATGGATGCTAATTGTGATGTTTGCACTAAAAAGTGTGCTTTGAATATGCAACAATTGCATATTTTGCCCCATGGACCCATCAAAAGAAGCCCTCAGGCTGCTCAGTTATCTTAGTGCCCATGCCTGTAAGTGTTGTGGACTACTAATGTAGCTGCTCTGCTTGGGGTACACTGTCCTGGAGATGGTCACAGGAGGAGGATAGTAGGTTGCTTTGGAGACCTTACAGTCAGAGGACTGGGATTCACTATGTGAATGGAGTTTTGTTTCTTTATGATTCTTAACAAGCAAATACTCCAGTCAGAAACTATTCTAAATGAATGGAAGTGGAGTGTTTATCTCCTCCAATTTAATCAAAGTGATAAAACTTAAGGGCCCACAAAAATATTTTAAAATGGCAATATGGCTATCTCAAGAGAATCCTGCATAAGAAGCACTCTCTTTCCAAATAAGATGCCTCTTTTTTATGAGAAGGATACAAAGGCAGAAATAAGGTTCAGATCTCAGGAATTTTGAGAATGGCTTTTGTCAACCCTAGGGGAAACAGAATAGGTGAATCTGCGTGGTGGTTTAAGGTAGATTTTTCCCTTACATAAAACAGAGCCTGAAGAGTAGGCTTAATTTACAGCTGGCTTCCTTCTTCACTCCTGAATACACTACACTGCCTTCTGCAGCTCTCCCACCACCAGTTAAGTTTGCATCAAAGCAAAGTTTAACAGTATCACTGCAAACCAAGCTTCTCACACCTAGGCATCCTGCTGCTCTGGAGGTGACTACCATATAGTAGAGGCAGTCTTCGTGACAGAATAATATTCTCCCTGTGCAAAACCCATGTGCTCCAGAGCGTTCCTAACCTGGATCTCCTCACCTGAGTTCAGAGCCTGTGCATCTGGAGGTGATAAGGCACAAGCACTGTCCCCCTTTCTGCCGTACAGCTTCCGTGTACCAGTTCATTTCGTCATGGCTTAGCAGAAAATTTACAACTCTAACACCCCCCCACCCCCCGCCTTCTAAATGGCTGATTTTTCTTCACTTATTGACCCTTCAATTTCTCTACTGAACTGGAGCTGAAAACTTAAGGGGAGGAACAAGGAAGGCAAGTGAAATAGCGTAAGTACTCAAAACCCTCTAAAGGACTCAGATTATTTGACCTCATCAAAGAACTATTAAATGTTGATATTAAAAGCAATGCTGAACCTGGATCCTGGCAGCAAGGGTGACAGAGTGAGTTCTGTTCTTTTAAGAAAAGAGTAAGGGTCAATTTGCATGCATTATGCTGGCTATCTTAAATAATTTCATTCCATGTGTACAGCAGAAACTATTCTCCCTCACCCCATTTGACAAGATGCCACTTCAAGTAAGAGCTGAGAAAGGGCTGGTCTGAGGTTAGCAAGCTCTGTATATCTCACAATTTTGAATAAAACAATACCAGCATCCTCCCTGCATCTTCAAAACCTTACATATATTATTAAGTAAATTTAGCCATAGCTCAGTCAGTAGAGATGCACCGAGCCACTTATCTGTTTATTATCTTTGCAAGCCACACGAAAAGCCGCGTCTATTATTGCTTCCTGCAAATCTACAGCAATGTAATGCAAAACAGCATTTTTAAAGAAATTCTCTTTCGGAATGCCAAGGATTCTTCCTGCAATTTTGAACATTTTAGCCAGCGTGTACCGTGCAGTAGGTCTGGAATCACTGACATTGGTCACGCTGTTAAAACTGAGTCAAAACGCCTTGTAATCCTGGAGAGCCGATAACCTTAAACATCAATGCAATGTTAAAATGAATCCTAAAAGAAGCCCTATAATTGCGATGAACATTAGAGAGAAAAGCGGCAAGTCCTTCTGCAGGGAAATAACAGCCGACTCTACCAATCTTTCCCCTCCCCGCCCCCAAACTCATGCAACTAATGATGACCTCCCGAAGTGCCGAATTTAAATGTTCCAGCATTCATCTGAGGATGAAGGGAGAAAAAAAAATACACAGAAAACCATGAAACAAGTTGCAAACTGCACAAACGCAAGGCAAGGGAGAGAGAACTGCAGCGATTCAGGAGCGATTGCAGAATGAAGAGCAACAGAAAGGAAACGGGGAAGAAAGAAAGAAAGAAAAAAAAAAAAAAAAAACAAGGGGAAAAAAGCCTTAAGCATTAAAGAGTAAGAAGTGAAAAACATTTACCAGCAGCTCGGTCAGTAGCTTCGCTCCCTGACACCATCTACATAGAGAGAGAACTTAGCCTAGAGTCTTCGGTCCCAGCTCGCTTTGGAGCAAAATTCCTTCACTTCGAGGGGGCAACACACACCCTCCAGAAAGAGAGAGAGGGAAAGAAAGGGAAAAAAAATAATCCCAAAGACCTAGCCAGGCTTTCTCCCTCCTCCCTCTTACCCGCCCCCCGGACTCCCCAAACGGTGCTCGCTGCTTCTGCACAGTTCAGGCTTTGCTGCGGAGGCGCCGCTGCCGCTGATGCCGCGGCTGCCGCTGCTTGCCGCTGCCGCTGCTGCTGGAACTGCTACTTCAGAAACGATTAGGAGGAGGACGCCCAAGCACGACCTGAGCTTGCGAGCCACCCAGGACCAATGTGCAACCTGCTCTGAAATCAAACCCATAACACACGCAACGCACACCCAGTGGCTCCTGCACGCGCACACACGCGCCCGCCCGCGCGCCGCACAGACACACACGCGCGCACACACATATGCGCGAGCGCGCGCGCGCGCATACACGCACACGCGCGCACACACACACACACACACACACACACACACACACACACACACACGCAAACACACGTGCACACTCGCGCACACAGAGGCGCGGAGCTCCGCTCTATGGACGCCCGCCCTCCCGCGCTGTCCCTCCGTGGGAAGTGAGAGCCAATCCCCTGCCCCTAGCGCGCGCCCAGGCCCGGGCTGGGTTGGTGCCTTTGGATCTAAGGGGTAGCGAGCCCTGGAAAGGGCTCTTGGCTGGGAAAGAGGGGCTCTAGGGGCACATGTACCCCTTTGTCTGCAGAGACACCCCCCGCCCCTCTTTTCCAGCCGGGCGTTTCCAAGAGCAGAAACTGAGCGCGCCAAACCCGGGCCTTAGAGAGTTCAGTTCGGTTCTGGGCTTGTCCCGGGCAGGCCCGGTTTCCTAGCTGCACGCACCGAGGACTCTGCTCTGCTAAACCCGATGCACCACGGCTGCACCCAGTGCTCTGCGTACTAGGGAGCATCACCAGCCGAGGCATCCTGCGGGCTCCCGGAGCCTGCCCCGGCTCGCGAGCATGCCCAGTACTCCGCTGGACCCAGATTGTTCCTTCCAGGGTTAGGAATGCAAAGCGAAGCAGAGGAGAGGGCAGAGCCCAGGGAAGGCAGGGTTTCCCGGAGCCTTCTCAGCTGCAGACAAGCCTCCTCTGGATTGCCATGTGGTGGCCCTAAACCTGCCCCTGAGGGCGCGGAGGAAATAGGGAAGCGAAGCTTCCAAGCCCCAGAAAACAGTTTCTTTTCTGTTTATCAGAAAGAGAATTCCAAAAGAAACGGCTGATTCAGTTTTGGAATAATTGGGGGAGAAATGCAGGAGGGCCTGGCAGTTATACTAGTAACAACAGCTAAACATGTACAGCCTGGTTGCCATGTGCAGGCTCATGCTGTACGCTGCCCATGAATTATTTTTATTTTATTCTGTCCAGATACGGTATGGTTAACCCAAACGCAAATGGGGCCCCAGTATACTAGACCAAATGCCACTCAATTATAACTGGATGCCTCCCTAAATCTAAACTCCGGTCGGTCTGACTCTAAGCCACTGGAGAGAGAGAGAGAGAGAATGCAGCACATTTACGAGCCCTGGGCATTTTCACTATGGGGGAAGGCCTGGTAGATGGCTGGTGATAGCATTCTCTGGCCCCTCGCTGCATCTGGCTGGCCTCCAGCAACACACAGACCTTGAAAAATTACATGCCTGGTTTTTGCCAATGTTTTCATAGCAATGACATTAATGCTGCTTATGGCTTGGCTGAGTGGTGAGTCCTTTCCTACAGTGTACACAAGAGACCAAGCTCCAGAGAGGATGCTACCTTCTTCCCACAACAGGAACAAGGATGTGGTTTACCACATCCCAAGGACCATGCTCTTTTGGCTGAAATATGTTTCATTCTTAATTGCATCCAGGATAAAGCCGGGAGACACAGACCTAGTCTTTTAATTCCATTCAGCAAACACGGTGATTGTCTACTAGCGTTTGCTCCTTTCAAGGCCCCTGTCTTAGAGGTGACAGAAGACGACAGACACCCTGCCTGTATTCTCTGAGTTCACACTCTAGCAAGAAGGTGATCACATGCTTGTGAGGCTGCTGAGGGACATATGCAGAGCTTGTTAGGAGTTTCTTCCCCTCCCTGCCTTCATCTTAAAATCTCAGTATTTATCCTTCATGCTCAGGAAAGACCTGCGATCTGGCTTGCTAGGGCAAATTTTCCTTATTATAAGTACTTTATCATGACATGTTTGTTTTCTTTAAAAAAATATTTTTTGTAGGTGCAATTTTCCACTTGTGATAAGGTATACCTTTTAAGTCCTCTAACAAAAATCTCCAGGCTGTAAGCTTCATGATGGGAGGAACGAACCAACTTTTATTCTCCAATTATGCCCCACAAGATAGCAGATGTCAACTCCCCCCCCCCCCGCCCCCAACCACCACACACTACTTAAGAAGAGGAATCACTGTTATTGTGTGAACATTGTTATTTTAATTGCCATCTAACAGATGAGTTAAGTCCAGAGAGGCTGGGCAGGATGTCCAAATCCAGGGAAGTGGCAGAGAAGGACCCTCACTCAGATCTGCCTGCTGCTGAAGTCCACATGGCTAAAGTCCAGGCCAAGCTGCCTCTCCTGTATTACTCAAAAGCTAATAAAATTACATGAAAAGTGGCTTGAGAGAAGTAAAGTAAATCCAGGATTGTGTTAAAGAGAAATGCAGAGGCACGCAATCAACATAGTAAGCGTTGATAAGGCACTGAGATAACTGTAATTCCACCAAACACCAGGCACTCCAATGCTCTCTTGTCAACAATTCTGTACAGGTGCTAACACTACCATTTGAGAGATGAAGAAACCAAAGGGCCTTATGACTGGCAAAGATACTAGATTGAAGACCCCAAAGGAGACAGGACACATCAATCTCACTCCAGAGCATCCCCAATGCCCCCTTTCCATTTACCAAATGTCTTATGAGTAATTGGAGAGCTGGAACTTGAACGGAGGTTTATCTAATCAGAACCTCAACGCCGCCTGGGGTTGCAGGTAGAGTCTGTGCAGTGTTTGCAGCTTAACAGTGTGGTGGTGCCTGGGTGCATTTGTATGTTTCCCCAACAGAAAGATCTCTACAGGTGCTTTTCTTCTGCTATTAAAGCTTTAAAGAATCAGAGATTCAGAGACTTAGAGTGGTCTCTCTCAGGCTATGGCCATCTCAGAATGCAGAGTTAGAATTTAAATGCAGGCCTCTCTTACTTAGTTCAGATTGGTAGCTTCCATTGTCCTTAGTGGCAGAGGCAATGAATGACTAACATGTTCAGAGGTTTTTGGCTGGGGAACAGGGGAGTTCTTGCTTTCCCTAAGAGGAAACTCTGTGCATCATCTTTCCCAGCTGCTACCATCTAAGTTCCGCCTTTATTTTACCCTGTCCCTCTGCCTTTGCACATAAGAAATTGAACACAAAGCCTCACTTCCTTGCACTAACAGCAAGGGGCACAGACCACAGGAAAGAGAAAAGGGACATTTTCTATAGCTTTCCTTGTAGCAGAGTGTTAAGCATACTCGCTGACAAAAGGAAGGTTTGATTGCAAACAGGAAGCTTTTGTGAAATACCTTTCCATTTTGGAGGGTTACTTCACAGTGGGATTGGCACATGGGCCTCGGCGGGGGTTACTAACCTATGTATGTCAATTTTAAGACTAAGATTCTTAGATGTTGAGCAAAAATATTGCTGTCTATTTTTTTCTCTACCATATCTCTACTATCCATCTCCAGGTTTTATCCTGAAGGTACCCAAGCCACACACCCACAAATTTTATCTCCATAACATACATACTTTACAGCTGTAGATGTGTGTATCCGACTATACATATGTATCAGTCCTTCACTGTGGATTCATCTTTTGCAATTGTTTAGCTTCTACCTTGCCCTTTACTAAAGTTCTGTGAACGAAGAAGGTCCAAAGAAAAGAGTAAACACAAGCCCCTCTTCCCTTCTTTCTCAGGAATAAATATATTCACAACAGAATGCTCCAATGGATAGTAAGGTCCCTGGGATTCCTGATAAGGCCTTCCTGTGTATTTGTTAGGTTGATTTTTGTCATGGGGCAGCAGAAAGTTTATTCGTGCTGAGAATAATTCATTAAGAAAACCATGAAGGGCAGCCTGCAAGGAAAGAGTCCTGAACACTTGAAGTGTTTCTTAGTTCTGTACTCTGGCAAAAAGATATAGATTTCCAAACCTTTTGGAAAAGTCATTTGTATTGGTTAATATTGACAAGTTGACAGCATGTACAATCACCTAGAAGTATTTGAACAACCATGAGGGATTACCTAGACTGTACTATGCTCTGGTAGCCTTTGTGAGCGGTTCTCTTGATGAGGATAATTGAGATAGGAAGAGCCACTCTAAATGGGAGTGGCCTCATCATATGACGTCATGGCATAGAAAAAGATCTTAGCAACAACAGCTAACACTGGCTGCATCCTTTCTGCTGAAGCAATGGGACCAGGCCTCATCTCCAGGTCCCTCTCCGTGATCCCTACCATGATGAACTGTATCTTCAAACCGTGAGCCAACATTAAATTAACCCTTCCTTCCTTTAAGTTGCTTCAATCCTCTGTTCTGTTGAAGCCTGGATGAAAGTGATTAATGCATATTGTAAGACACTCTAAAGCTCAGCCTGTTACTAGAGATCACCATCATTAGCCTTCATGTGATTCTGGAGTAAAATACAAATTGTCCACATTTTACTGATACAGAATCAGAGGACTGGAAAGAGCCAAGCTTGAAAGCCAAATGATGCAAGTCATAAGAAATCCAGTTGGGATGCTAGTTTAGGCCTGCAGTGTGTGAAGCTGCCCTACGGACCCTCTGTTACCTGGAACCTCTGATATCCCTTCACACTGGACATGGGTGGAGCAGAGTGACCATACAGGCTGATCTGCACTCAGTGTGAACAACAATCTGTAACATGATATCAGTCTTCTCCAAAAATGCCTGAACTACGTTAACCTGTAAAAAGAAGCAGAATTTGGTAGATCTGGTAGACAACCAACATGACTAGAATCTGTTGGATGGCAATAATGAAAATGTCATTAGAGCAAAGGGTTCTGTGCCTTCTTGGATGAGCTTTTATTCCCTCTGTGTTGGAAAGTGTTGCAGTGCAGTTCCCCACCATTCTCCAGGCCATTCACTCACCAGAACATGGCTCAGCCATCTCCTAGATTCTCCATTTCCACAAGTGTGCCCAGGAAGATATTTACTTTTGTCACACTGGCAACTATAGATGTTATAATGAGCTGAGTGCTTTTAAATGACTGTTATATTCCATGTTTGTTCCTACTACCTTAAACATCTCTTATAAGAGTTGGGATTTGGGAAGTGTTATGCTTTCCTGCTTTGATGAGGAATGAGGGGAAACTCTTAGGAATGTGGTCCCAAGCAGCCATATCAATCTGATGCTGTGGCCTTCACCCACAATGTGTTCTAGAGTTTGCATTTTTGTACAGAGTAACTTGTAAAGAGATAGCTGACCAATATTGGCCATGAAACTGAAGGCAGAGATTGTATATAGCCTTTTTATGACAATAATATATTTTTCAAGAAATCAGTTAAAGAAAAAATGATGTCTAAGCTGATCCTATAAACATAAAAATATCTGACTTTTAATTCTGAAACTCTCTCACCCCCATCCATTTACTCAGAACCTATTTTAATTTTATGCAGCATTCTAACAAGTTACAAGCCCATGGGGAATTGAAAGACAAACAGTAAACCCTTATTATTAGAAAATTAATAACAGAAAGAAACTGAGACTAAGAAGACCACATTTAAATATTCTATAATGCATTTGAAAGTTTTAATTCATAAGCAGAAAACCTCCAACATAACATACCACATGTCTATGGAGCTTCTATGTAGCCAGGATTATAATAATGTAGGAGATCACATAATATTAATGACATTGACTTTAAATCTGTGCTTCAATGCCTATGGCATGTGACAAAAATAAAGGCTGGATTCTCAGCCTGTCACTCCAGCTGTCTATGAGACAGCAAAAACTCAAATATGTGTTTCCTCCCATAACAAGCACTGCCTGGTCTAGTGTTGGTTTGTATCTAGTAGGTCTCAGAAAAGGTATAAAGACCATTAGTAAGATGTTTGACATCACATCGACTAATGAGATTGATCAGTTATGGCTGATAATGGTAGGAACAGGTATAACACTGCTAAACCTATGCATTCCCAGAACATACAGCCTAATCATATCCCTAACTGACATCCTGAATCCATCTTCCTACATCTAGACCCTAGCTGAAGTCTTTGTCTCCAATACAACTGCCCTATCTTTGGTCTTCTTTCCCCATCTTATTTTGCCACCAACTAGTATTTCTCCTCCTCATTGCCACAGGCCAATTTCTCTTTCAATATTCAACTGATAGGCCATTTACTCTAGAAAGCCTTCCCCTAAAGTCTCACCCAGAGAGCTTTAAAAAAAATGCCCTCTGAAGACCCTCTGTTCACCATGTCTCCCTTACATTAATATTTCTTGTGTTCTGGCTGGACAGGAGACTTCTTGACTTCAATAAGTCCATCTAGATCATCCGTGAATCCATCACTGTGATTCACAGAAAGCCTTGCACTGAATAATGTGTGTGCTATAAGAATGTATGAATACATGAATGGTGGGTGGTCAATATTTGCTGAATTAATGCACATAAGATTATTGTCACTACTCCCCTGATGTGTCACTCGAAGATTAAGTTATGTTTGGTGGGTTAGAAAATAGGCCGAATATTTTGGAGGCTCTATGAGTAGCCAGACATTTTAAGGATATGACATAAAACACCAGCTTGAGTACTCTCACAGCACAGTAGATGTGGGCAGTTGGTGACATTGACACTTGAACAGCAGGAAGGTGTTGTCATGAATTTGTTATGGGGTCAATAAACAAGCAGGTAAGGAAAGTAGCTTCAAGGATTTTAAATAACATTTAGATGTATGTATTCTCAATGGGTACGATCCTAAAGGATTCTTTGTGCTTGTGGGTTTGTGCTCACATCTGGGCATGCTTGCAGGGTGCACAAAGTGTGAGGGGTGAGCAGAGTTTCTACAAGATCTGAAATGTCTCCAAAAAAAGAAACTGATTCCCTTCAGCGAGAGAGAAGACATCACTGAATAAATAAAACCTTTCAAGAGGCTTTAATACATTGTAAAGAGCATTTTTACTGATTGGTAGAAATTCTTTTTGATTAATTAATTAGTTAATGTTTTCAAAGCACTTTCAAGATGAAAAACATTTCACGAGAGCTCCATAATTTTTTATTTTTCCCATGTACATCTTTTTTTTTTCCACATTACTGGGTTTGTTTTTCTCTTGGATTGCTCACCAAACCACGTACCCTAACAGAAGCATGGTGTGGATGATGCTGAGGGAATAGAAACGGATTTGGGCTGACAGTGAGCAGGGAATAAGAAAAACAACAACTACAACAAAAGTCTTCCAATGTATTTAGAGTAATGTTTGAAATACAATTGTCTAAGCAAATGGCAGCACCGTTGTGCCGTGATCTAGCCATATAATTTACAAACCCAATTCTGTTTGCTCCCTAGCAAGCTCTAGACATATCTTGTACAAGGCCTGGGTTGATAGCTGTATGTTTAAGGAATGGTGATAACCAACTTTTATTAGTTGCTTAGTAAAGTCTGGCTCTTGTTCTAGAACTGTGCATATATTAATCAATTTTTTCCCTCTCTAACAACCATTCGAGATACTGTTATGATAAGCGTTTGCTGATGGGGAAAATCAAGACCAGAGAAGAAAATTCACTCACACCTGCCATAGATATCTTTTATGTGGTACACTTCAACATTTAGCTATGATGAAGGTAGGAAGGAAAGAGTTAATGAATGGAAAAAGAGAAGAAAGAACAAAAGGTAGATGGTAGAAGTGAATCTACTTCTGAGGAAAGAAGAAAATGGGCAAATAAGAATAGGAGAGAGGGAGGGAGAGAGAAAGGAGAGAGAGAGAGAGAGAGAGAGAGAGAGAGAGAGAGAGAGAGAGAGAGAGAGAGAGAGATTAAACAAAGATGTCCATTGTTAGTGTTAGGAATTCTGACTATGCCCTCCCTCTACAATATGTGAAGCCCTCTCTCTCATGGTGAATCTTCATTGAAAATTGATATAATTTAGAACCCCATAGTGGACATACTCCAGGGTTTGTCTCAAAGAGCATTTCTAGAAATGGCTAACTGAACACCTTCCCTGAATGTGGTATAACCTGTCCTGTAGTGAATATAAAGAAGCCAGCAAGCTCAGTCAGTGCCATCTATTTATCCTTTTCTGTTTCCAAGATGCACAAGATACACACACACACAATGTGACCAGGTACCTTGCAGTGCCCCTGCCACTATGCCATATAGAAATGATATAGAAAGCAAAATGGACCAAACCTCAAATGGTCAGTCAAAATAGTAACTCTTCTTTAAGTTGCTTTTGACAGGTATTTGGTAACATCTATGAGAAAAGTAACACAGACACTAACAGATAATAAAGAGAAAATAAATGTGACCAATCTTTCATGTTGGCAAAACAAATCTACATACCAAAGATAAGTTAGTTCATTTCTAAAAGTGGCCTTTATTCAATGAAGTCTTGTCTGGTATTCTCTCCCCAGATCCAGGATTCTCATTAGTGCCACATGAAGTAACATTTTGATGACAAGGGATCTTGAATCCTGGGCCTCTGATTTTCTTTTGGCTAAAGCAACTGGTGGTGACCTGGTGTTTTGAAGAAGCCTTCTGATAGAATTAAGAGGGAAACATCTCATGCTTCAATTACCTGTGTTATCTTTTCCTATCACTTAATATCGCACTGAACCTAAATCAACCTGTTTATAAAATGGGGCAAGACAACCCCAAATCTCCCTCAGATTTAAATTTGTCAAAATACATGGGAAGTTTTGGGACTAAAATGCTGATACCCCAGGGTATACCCCTGTGGTATATTGACTACTTTGCAGTGAAGGACACTCAGAGACCTCAGGAGCAAGCAGTCTCTATACCAAGATCTCTCTTAACATCCACACCTCTCCAATCTCCCACCTCCCCTATTCTCCCCTAAATACAGTTCCAGAAGTCAGGATTCTTTTTCCTCGAGGTGACTAATGAAAATTAGAAGCTTTCCTCTAAAACAAGCCATAAAACAACCAAAACAATTTATTTTGATCCTACCCTGCCTCTGTAAGAGCTGGCCACAAAGACATTCTGATCTACCAATGTCTTAGATTAGTAAGATCTAAGACCCTTATTCCAGAGGGCTCCAACCCTACACTCAGTAGGAAGGAACAATACACAGAGTGGCTAAATAGGATCCGGAGAACTCAGTAGGTTTTCTTATTTAGTATCCCATGGTTGGGTCAGTTTTATTCTCTTTACCAACTCGAAGCATAAGCAGAAATTTAAGTTTTGGATTAAACACTCATTACAAAAATTCCTGGTTATATAAAACTGTGGTGAGATACATTTACCATGCTTTTCTCTTACTAGCTTGTTATTTGTTATGAGAGAACTAGCCATGGACCCTATAATGAGTGAGGAATACTGTCACCCCTTTCCTCCCCTAAAAACAAAACAAAAACAAAACAACAACAAAACAAGAACTACCTAGTCAAACAGTCTATAGAATGTGGCAATCCTCACAGTCCCCTCTGTCCTTTTCTTCCTCTCAAATACATTTGGATATGCCTATTTCCTAACATACCATCTAATTTGGAAACAAAAGTCTGGCCTGCTAAAATTGTGGAAGGAGCAAAAGGTGATGTCAGTGCCTCACCATCATATCCATTAAAACCTCAATGGAATGGAGAGGGTTGAGGCTCTGGGATGGGTTAGCAACTCAGAATACTGAGAACATGTATCTAGCACAAGGACAAAGGGGAATGTAAGACAGAGGTGCATAATTTATTGGCCATTTTGGCTGCAGGGTTCTTATTAGAATGAGTATAATTAACAAATCTCTTTGCAGATATGAGATACAAAGATGCTGCAGCCATAAAATCAAGAGAGAAATGTAACGGGAGCACATCCCCCTGATTCCACTCATTTGGGGATCTGAAGCCCAGGCTATGGCCTCTTAGTGGTTCATCAGAGAAATGGCTACTAACCTCTTGGTTCAGGGATAGGGTAGATGGCAGAAGAAAATGAGTTCACCCACAGAAATGACTCACAGCAGTGATGCTTAAAGTCCTGAGTTAAACCACTTCCGGAGATATGGTGGTGTTGTAAAGCAAGCTGTTCATGGCAAGGCAGGCTGCAGGAGGAGGTTGAAGGGACAATAACAGCAAAACTGATCTTTTTGCTACATATGCCTGGAACTGAGCAGCAAACATATTGAGAAGATACGTTGTTGCCATTTTAGAGTCTTCAAGAGGCCCCAGGTCTCTTCCTTGCTGTGCCCCCCACACACTCTACTCCCTGAGAGGCACAGTGGACTGCCTGCTAGCTCAGATGATAGATATTAGATATTGAGTGGGTTAGAAGTCAACTATCCATTTTTTTTCTCTTTTCCCACCTTATATCCTTTGAGGAGTTTGTAGGAATCAAGACGAATCCTCAAAGAAGTATCAGGTTAAGGGGGAGTTAACTTCCTGTCTAGAAACCTGTGTGGAGGCCAGTTAAAAGAGTGTCCAATATACTATACTGTCCTGACCTTCTCCTTGCTAAAGGAGATAGGCTCCACCACACAACTTTCGAGAGCATTTGCAAATATTCTGTGATTATGTCATTGTGACCCGGAGAAGAACGCCTTCCATGGCAGAATGACAGTTGAGATATAAGAATTTAGCTTTGAAATTAAGAGGCTTGTACGGATCCCTTGCCAGGCCTAACTCTACCCTACCCCCACCCAGCACACTTTATAGATGCCAAAATAGGGAAAGGTGCCAGACAATTGTCAGAGAGGATTAGTGTGATCAGTGACCAAGCTGTGAGCCTTTGGACTCCTGGAAAACCAAGTGGAAAGCAAAGCCAGCTCCAGGAATCAGGTTCTATGGCAAATAGAGAAGTGGCCTTCATCCCAGGGTGGCGAGGCTTAGGCAGCATTTAGCACCCCATATGAACAGACCTATTCTTAGGACAGACTGGAGAGAGGGCTTTCTGTGAGAAAGACCAGACATGCAAAGTCAAAGCAAGCCATAAACAAAGTAGCCATTAAGGGATTTAGATTAGGATATGTAATTGCCCCATTCTAACCCCCAACTGAATTCTAAATGTGTTCCAAAGCTTTGAGAGCGCTCAGGGAACAGGCATGGCCACGCGGAGGTGGGGGGCAGAAGGGAAATGGGCCAGCAACATGTTTCCAGTTACATTTCAATGAGAGAAAAGGGAGTGAGAAAAAGAGAGACTGGTTCTAAGGAGGGACTATTCTGCATGTCAATGCTCATTGAGTAAAACAAATAGACCCAAAACCAAACAAATAATAAGTAAATGGAAGAAAAAAAAACCACTGCATCAGAGATTGATTTGATGGCCTGCCATCTTGGGACATGATGGGAAAGAGTAAGTGGAGACCTCTGCTTCTTCACCAAGTATCTCCTTAAGAGCCATGTTCCTATCAAGCAAAATTTGTAACCATGTGTTTATTTCTTTGATGGCTCGTCAGATCACCTAGACATTTTATCTTCTTGTTTTTCTCCATATTTCCAAAGGGGCCCCGTTGCCTTTAATAGAAGTTCCACATCAACAGGTGCAGTAGGACTTTAACCTTAGCTATTGTAAACCTGGGTCTGAGCACTGTCCCTCCCAGGTCCTACTCATGGATACCTCCTTCCAAGTTTAAGAACTCACTGGCCATGCATGTCTTTTTCTTTTTTTCAAAGGTCTTTTTGTTTGTTTGGTTGGTTGGTTTGGTTGTTTTTATTTCAAATCATTACTTATGAGAATGACACTAGTTGTGAATCTCATATTCCTCCAGTCCTCCGGGTAAAATCAAGAATCCTCTCTTCTGAACTTCTTATGACTTTACATCCCATTATGCTCCATGAAACAATCATCTCTCTATATAACTTCTGACCTCAGAGATATTCCCAATGGGTTTGCTTCTTCAGTTCCTCCCACTGTGTTTAGATACAAGAATTAATCCTTATAATTATTGTACTATCCGTGTGTTTTTCTCTTACACAAATTTTAAAACTTTATTGACAATGCAACTTCTCATGTAGCATTTCCGCACTTACTGCTTAACTAATGAATCTACCACATAAAGACAATGTACTAGTCTTATTACCCTGCGTAATAATTCTCTTAGATTAATGCATGTGTGCATCACAGCCAACCTAAATTTGCATACAACTAGCACATATATAAGAATGAGGTGGTTAGTGTCCCTTATCAAAACAATTCTTAGGTATAGTATATTTTAAATCTACTTTCAATGCAGAGTTAGGATGATGCATGTTTATTTGGTACAACATATGAAGATATCATTTCTCAGGAATTAAAAATAATCTTTCTCCACCAGAATGTATTATCAAACATAATATTGTTGCCCATGATGACATGGAATAGTTAAGACATGATAGCTATCACACTGCTGCTAGATAACCATACATATCTTCTTTGTACCATTAGGATTCCCTTTTAGTTCCTTTACCCTGTCTTCCAATATTCTTGGGAGAAAGTGTATTATAGACGAAATAAGAAAAGCCATTCTGCGTACACCGTCTGCCACTCGGAAGAAAATGTAGCCTATATCTCTATTCAGATATATAATGTGACTCCAAAGTCAGGCTGCTGCAGCAGATAAGGATTCCTGAAAGTAAAACAAAATGTTTTGAAGATAAGAACTCGCCTACTGAATCTCACCCCAGTCTGAGTTTCACTCTGCCTATCTGTGAGCGGGGATTCGCTCTGAAACCTCTGAGAACTGCCGCATGTCTGCCCCCTCTCTTCCCTAATCTCTTCTGCAGATGGTCCCTAGATTATTATCTTTACCATGGCAGCACATATCACTTCTACCTGGAAGTTTGCAGACATTCATCCTTCTGCAGAGTACAAGTCTACCTCCTTCTTTTAACAGTGGAAACAGCTGGGAGCTGGGCTGTCCTGTTTCACTTGCCTGGTAGTTCTGTTTTCCTCTTTATCTACTCGTCTTGGGAGCCCCTCTCAGACTCAAATAAGTTTTGTTGTTTCCTGGACATGTAGACATTTATTGAAGGAGAGGTCCAAGCCTGAGCTTCCGCCTTCCTAACAGATTTGAGGGGATACCAGCACTGTAAAATACAGGAGCCCAACCTGAACAGTAGGGATAGAATGCTCATCTCAATACAGCTGTTCACCTTTTTCTCCCACCCTGACATTTATGGCCTTTAAGATTGCTGCAAATTCTTCATAAAATAATCGGAGTTTCTCTGGCCTTCCCAACTTTTGTCTTAGTCCTTCCAGCTCTGTAGTTTTCAACTTGGCTAAACATTTACATGATCTGGGCTTAGGGACACATTAAAAGTCCAAGTGTGTGAGTAAATGCCAGGTCAATGGACAGACACGGGTTGGGACAAAGAAGGCATCAGCATTTTTTTTTTTTTTTCCCTTTGAAAGCCTTAGGCAGTGGTAACCTGCAGCCAAGTTTGAGAACCACTGGATTTTGGATGAATGTCATGTTTTATTTCAATTATTTTTAAACCTGTGTTTAACTTGAATTTACTGTAAAGTATTATTGTCTGTGTAGATGTGTTATATCTCCTGCTACCATGCACACATTTTGAGAATGGGATGTTTCTCATCCCTTGCCATGATGAAGGCCATAACATCGGTGTATGAAGTCCTTGTGAATTTGAGTTCCCTACTCAGTTTTCAGATCTACCATGTACCACCACATTACACATACCTGGGTATCCTTGAATTAGGTTTTGGAGCTCCCTTGTACCTAAGTTTTTGTATCTATAAACTGGAAATAAATTTCAGCTATATGATAAGGTATATTTAATGATTACATGAGATGAATGATAGAAAGTACTGAGTGCTGGCTTAGTGTCTACTCAACAAATACTAGCCATTATTGTTATGAATTAGCCCTCTTTGTACATTTCACATTGTATAATATAGCAGTAAGCAGTCAATAATCATTTGCTGGATGAATAAGTCAATAAATTATGGAGAATAAATCATATTTAATTGCTCTAAAATAAACCCAGAACAGCCAGTCTTCTACTACACCATTCCAGTTAATGTATGTTAACTATTTACAAGTGCTGGCTGGCATCTTTGTGGCCAGTGTCTTTATGAATTCAGATCTGAAGGAAGGCAGAAGATGTCCTCAAAAGACAACAGATCTGAGCCATCTCTCCAGCAAAGTTTCATTCTTTTTAGTATGTATCCACCCAAACTCACAAAATGATTCTTACCATTGGGTGAACTACTTTGATCATGTTCCTATGTAGAACATTTCAAATTTAACCCAGTGTCAGTGAGGTCTGTATTTAATAATCTTAAGAATGCATAAATAACTGCTTTCATAAATACTGCCTTGCTCTTACTGAAGGGACATGCTAGACACCACCAGAAAGATCCCTGCTTTATATTCATTCTTATGTTCACAGAGCATTTAATTACTATGGGACTATAAAGTCAGGGGTAACTGGGGACTGTAGCCACACTACATCATGTGATGGAATGGATGAAGTCTGTCTATTACCAGTGTGAATAGAGCCATTTTGTTGGATTCTATCCTGGTGGAATGAATAGCCTCTGTTCTGTTTATTGATTACACCCCGAGTAGTGAAGTAGAGGTGGCGAGCTCTTCCCAGGAAAACACTCAGATGCCATTGTGTGCCTTTCATTTTGGCCAGGCCAGATAATCAGTCAGAAATTTACTTTTAAACTCTAAACAACATGTTCAATATCCTTACATCCCACAAGAATAAAATCACGCAGAAATAGAAATGTCTTAAGTCACTCATTTCCAAGTCCCTTTCACTAAAGCTCAGGCCGCTACCCTAGTTCACAACATCATTGAACTTCACCTGTGGAGTGGCTCCTGAGTCCCTGCCCCCTCTGCTCTCTTCCTACACAGTCAATAGTATTTGAAGAATTCTATCTGATCATGGCACTGTCGAATGCCTTCTTATTGTACTTTGAATAAAACTCAAATCCTTGTGGTCCTGCTAGACCACAACCCATGGAGGCCTGGCTAATCATCTGACCTTGACCATAACCTGTGGAGCCCCTGCTAATCATCGAGCCTGCTGTCACTCTGACAAGATCCCTACAAAGCAGCTGCATGACTCTCATCCTGCACCTAACAACATACTCACTTCTCTTCTTCTACTTACCTGGAAATCTATTTTGGGGAACCTTGAAATTCTCACCCCCCCCCCCCCCACTCATTATCCCATTATCCTTTATTTTCTCCTTGGCAATTAAACAAGCACCATCTTTAAGTATTTATTGTTTCATGTGTTTACTTCTTTGGTTTATGTTTTTACAAAACCCCATTCAAAGGATGAAGGCCTCGTGATCATCTGGCTCACTGAACAGTTCAGGGCAAAGTTTTGTTAAATAAACAAGTGTGTTTTACAACTATGCTCATCTTTGTAAAAGCTATTTATGCACACCACACTGGGTTTTTTTAAACAGCAGTTTTAACTAAAACTTAGCACTTTCTCAGTCAATGAAAACAAATATTTAGAGTAGTTTTCCGTACCTAAATGGTAATGAATTTTCTGGAGATTGGGACTATTGGCTAGTGCACATTTTCAACCAGGGGTACAGAAAAGCATTAAGACCTATTACTGTCAAATCAAAGGGAGGTGCCAGGAGAACCTGAAGTCTTTCCACTCACTTCCTGGTGTTTCCACCTCTTTGAATATTGTGTTTTGCTCTACTGTGTGATTGTGTTACTACTCATTTGATAATACTCAACTATCTCAATTTTAATGACATTGGCATGGAAATACTTCATTAACTTCATTTATGTGAATATATTCTTGTGAGTTAGTTTTCCTTTATTACAAAAAAATCCTGAGAGAACTTAGTGTGAGTGGGGGAGGTAATTTTGGGTCAAAGTTATGGAAGTTTCTCTCCATTGTCTATTGATTTTGTGTTGGTAATAAGGTGTTACTTTGTAGCAAAGACTGTGTGATGGACCAGTGTTCCCCTCATAGTGACCATAGACCTAATGTAATATGAGAGACTCTCATCCCTTTTGAGGACATTTTCCAAAGGAAATAACTTCCTACCATTAGGTGCTCTCTGGCTCTCTTTTTCTCTCCCTTTCTTCTCCCTCCCTCTCCCTCACTTCTTCCCTTCTCTCTCTTTCCTTCTTTCTCTCTTCATTCTCCCTATTTCAATTAGATTCTTAAAGACTTGTTTTCTCTGTGTAATAGCCCTAGGTGTCCTTGAACTTGCTCTGTAGATCAGACTGCCCTTGAACTCAGAGATCTGCCTATCTCTCATTCCCAAGTGGTGGGATTAAAGGTGTGTGCCACCACACCTGGCTTGGGATCCCATCTCTTAAAAATTTCACTCCTACCCTCCTGATATTCCCGGAGTCTGAGAATATCACTCTTCCATATGTGTTTCCTTGGGGGGATATTTAAGATCTGAACAGTAGCAACATTGAAAATGTAATACTTTAATTATGAACAATTTAAACAATCATATTAGAAGATATCGGATATGGTATCATATTGTGCAGAGTTAGAAAGCACAGAGGACATTGTTCTCATTCAATTTTTACTACTGCATTACTGTGTCCCATCTGAAAGTTAGGAGTGAGATTAGGGCCATTGCTTTCACCAGCAGGAAAATGGCAGATGATTCTAGAACTAATGAGGGTGGAACTGTCTACTCTTTTTATTTTAGGTTATGCTTATTCCTAGAAGCATACTCTCATATTAGGCTCAGACACACATAATCTTCTTTACAGGATTTGTGAATTAGAAAGGGAAAGAGATATTTTAAAAAATGGAGCATGGAGCAGGAGAGATGGCTTAGCATTGAGAGTGCTTTACAGTTCTTCCAGAGGACAGGATTCCATTCCTAGGACCCAAACTGAGCAGCACACAATTACCAGCATCTCCAGATCCAAGGGAATCTAGCTTCCTTTACTGGTCTCCTCAGGAGCACTCCAGGCCACTATACACAGACATAGACATATACAGACATATCCATACACACACACACACACACACACACACACAGAGAGAGAGAGAGAGAGAGAGAAAGAAAGAGAGAGAGACAGAGACAGAGAGAGACAGAAAGAGACAGAGACCGAGAAATTAAAGAATAATAAATTGGAGCAGAAATGTCTTTAAAATTATTCAAATATATATATATATATATATATATATATATATAATTTTCTTTTAATTATATGTGTTTGAGATACATATCTTTCAAGGTATAAATAATGAAAACTCTTTGAACAACATATTTTGAGCCATTCTTTGTTAGATTATGCCCAGTGATGACAATATTCACTGTTTTTCTCTTTAAAGAAAGTGTGACTTTTCAATGTTTACTTTATATCACATTGACTGATCAATTACTGTTCCCTTCTAGCTTTAAAAGGTGGATGAACTAGCTACAGATTTGTGTTTTTAACGTTACTTGGTAATTTATCTTTAATCCTTATAAAATATGCTAATCAAGCCCATTCTGTGAATCAGGCTTCAAGCAGTGGGTTTTGACCTCTTTGGTCATCAATTTATACCATGTTTAAAAAAAAATCATAAAAGATAAGGCAGGTGTGTTGGGGATGTACAGCTGTGTTATTTTTCGCAACAGCTGGGGACAACTTGTCAAAAGCAAAGCTTTCCTTTCTAAATATCTCAAGTCCTGTGTAAGTAGACATAATGTAAGCCCTGTACCCACACTTATTGATTCGGCTCATTGACAGCTGAGGTGTTTAATATATCCATCCTCTTTGTAATGCCATTTTAAAACTCTTTGAGGATTAGGAAGGCAATTTTCTCAAAGGGATTCTTCTGAGAGCAAAGGCCAACTCACCCCGTATTGGTGAGGGCTCTGACAGAAACTTAAGTGGGGAAAATGGAGCTGGGGAACTGGCAGATATGTTCTAGCCTGCCACAAATAATGATTTTTAAAAAGCCCCAGAAGAATGCGCTTTGCTGCTTTACATAATGCTATAATGCATTAACTCATGTAATATGACTGGTGAGAGTTTATTTATTCATTTATTTCTGCCTCAGGCAAATACTGGATAAATGCTTACAATCGCAGGTTACCAGGTGTTTCGGCTAGAGAGATTAGTGAGCCTTCCTTCCTTGTTCAGTAACTGTTTAACTGTTTCCCGAGTTCTAGCCCATGTGGAAATCACCAGAGTCTTTAGTGATTTGCAGAGAACAACAACCACAACCACAACAACAACAAACAATGGCAGAAATGTTATACAATCGTATTTAGATTGGGGGAGGATTATGTTGCATATGTGCTTGGGTAATCGGCTCACAATAGAAATGCCACGTGTGTATTGATTCTAATTTATATATTATGAGAGTTTCACTTGTTGTCATGATCACTCATCATTTTAATTATTTACTTAACTAGAAAAAATAACAAAACAACCCCCCCCAAACATTCCAGGATGGTACTCAGCTGCTACACGGAGTATGCCCTATACTGATCAAGATTACATATTTCTTCAGCAGTTTGCCTTAATTATTTTGTGTGATACATCTTTGGGCTATTAAGCATAGCTACAATTCTCTCTCTCTCTCTCTCTCTCTCTCTCTCTCTCTCTCTCTCTCTCTGTCTCTGTCTCTCTCCATCTCTTTCTCTCTCTCCTTCTCCCCCCACCCAACTCACTGAACTCAATGGATGTACATGAGGCTTGAAACATTAAACGGAACTTGTAATATCAAAGATTTTATATCAATAAATTTGTCCCAAGAGGATCCTAGAGAGATTCAGGATGTGCACAGTGTCTAAAGTGTCTACGAGTTACATGAGATATCCCAGCAGTAGATGGATAATTAGCAAATCACACTAGGAATACAAAGAAAACACAGCGAGTTTATCCTGTTCGTGTAAATAAACTGGGGAAGCTTTTCTCAGAATTAGGTCTCTATAAAACTAACTGAATTCACAACCCAAAATAACTGCAGACATCTGTCTGCTAGAAGCTTTTATGATTGGGCCTTGAGGTAGTATTTTCCTTACAACTACAGTTGCAACAATTTTCTAAACCCAGCTGAGAAGCAAAATGTGTAAGGCTGGGCTTTCAAACTAGCCTCTGTCAACTTATCGCAAAACTCTGTGAAATAAGTTCTTCTTAACTGTAATGCTAAACTGATTTTCAGGGTATATTTTATACAGCTGTTCTCTGTGCTCCACATGGAAAAAAAAATTTCTTACTCTGGGTACTGTAAGTAGGAGGGAGGCCACATCTCACCCAAAGCAACTTGAAATCAAAGACTTCTAAAGGAAGCCATTGGGCTTTCCTTCTCCGTGAAAGTCAAGCTCGCGAGAACACTCTGAACTTCGTGCTCTAAGGAGGTGTTCCAGTTTGCACTGTTAGAACACAGAACAAGTGGAGCAGCTCTCAACCTGTGGGTTGTGAGCCCTTTGAATGCGGAGTGACCCTTTTATAGGGCTCACATATCAGATATCCTGCATATCCTGTTATGCTGAGATTCGTAATGGTGCCAAAATTAGAGTTATGAAGAAGCAGTGAGATAATTCTATGGTTGGAACTCACCACAACACGAGGATCTGTATTAAAGGGTCGCAGCATTAGCAAGGGTGAGAAAAACCAGAATAAAGCTAACCACCAGCAAAGGGCAGAGCACCAGTTTTCTCTCACCTATGAAAAATTTGTCTCCATGGAGACCACTGATGTTGTGTGGAGATACTTGGGGGTTAAATGGGGCAGAGATGTGGGTGAGTAGGTACCAAAGCCACCGATGTTATAGAAATCAAGAATGCTGCTGAATGCTCTACAATGTGAATGTTCCCTCTCCAAAAGCCGATACTGCTGAGTTTAAGAAACACGGGTGTAGAACTACCTTGATGACTCTAATGAGCTGAAATTTAGGAATGAATTGTCTAGATAATTACCTTAAACTGGAGAATCGGCTTGGGTCTGTCCATAGAGAGATTGTCTGAGGCCACAAACAAAGATGCTGCAGCTTCAGTTAATCAGTATAAACATGTAAAGGCTATGGAGGTTCTTTCTGAGTGCAGGCTGAGATCAGCCAATCAATTTTATCTGGTTTTCATCCATCATGAGGGGCAATCTATCCCCCAGGAAGTGACACTGGGAGGTGACATTTCAAAGGACTGATGCTACAGCAAGGTATATGCTGATTCATTGATGTTCTAACCTCATTCCTGCAGGTACTGTTATTTTGTTAAGGTTTATAAAGCATTGTGGAGGTAGGAAATGCCACATAAATGCTAAGCATTGTTACTACCTTTCCGAGGAACAGCGTCTGTGGGTGATGTCACAGTGCAAAAACACACAGGGACACATCACTTTATCCCCATTTGTGGTTCTGAGGAGAGGTTACCGTAATAAGTAATTCACATTGTGCCATCTCCTCCGCACTCCAAGTTAAAACAAATTAAATAAAGCTTAATTAGACAGTGTTTTATGCACTCCAAAAAAAAAAAAAAATGCAGCTGATTGACATTCTAAGTAAATACAGGTTAGTTGCTGGAGAAAGAATATTGAAAAGCTTCCAGAAATATAAAATTGAGGCTGCAGTTCTGTCACATTAAATATATGAGCAAGCAGATTAAAACCCGAAAAAATAATGCTTTTTTTTCCAGTGCACTCCCGCTCTCTCTTGCTCACTCCTTCTCTCTCTCTCTCTCTCTCTCTCTCTCTCTCTCTCTCTCTCTCTCTCTCTCTCGTATTATATTTAACACATTATATATTGTAACATTTACCCCATGTCGAAGTGCTTGCCATTCTGGCATTTTCCACATCACTAAAATTTGCTTTCCATTCTACAGGGAAGGGCCTTCTCACCCACACTGTGTGAGAAGAAAGAACAGTAAACAAGCAAATACAAAACCTTTGAACAAGACCTAGTAAAATGCTAATTGTAGCGAAAGCCTAAAAATAATCACTGATGCAGTTGCAAATTATTTTAGGTTTAATCCTCTGATGGTGGTGACTCTCTGAAATGGCAAGCTCTCTGTGGGATTTTGATTCAGGTAGAAACTGTCAACCTGTCAGTAGATGCAGTAGTCACATTCCAACTGTCATGCCTAAGGCACTGTGAGAGATAGGAATACAAGATGGCAGCAGTAATGATCCCATCATCAGAGAACACAGGCAGACACGGTCTACGCTTGCCTGCGTGCACTGATTGTATTTTTCTATCAGCTTGTTTTCATTTTTATAGGAATCTACAGGAAAACAAAGTTTGTCAACTTAAATTCTTGCCACTTTCTTCCTAGACCTAGTCAAACTCTTTGCCTTCCCCTTCATGACTGTGTAAGTTAGTTTTTACCCTATCAGAGACAGGAGATTTAAGTAGTGTATTTAGAGTATGAACAAATTAATTTCCCAAAAAATGAAAGAATATGTCTACTAGGAAAATGCTAACATCACAATATAGGGAGTTGTATTATCACATCAATGATGAGGCTAATGATGAGGCTAATGTTTTTACTAGCTTACTCCATAGACCTATGGCACATTACTTGGGTATTAGAATATGACATCAAGGTGTGTGTGTGGGAGAGAGAGAGAGAGAGAGAGAGAGAGAGAGAGAGAGAGAGAGAGAGAGAGAGAGAGAATAAGAAGGCAGTTCAGATAAACTTAACAATACTGTGGAAAGCAGTAATGTTTTCTACCTCTGTAATTTCTGTATTTAGTGTTCATACGATTTTTCTCTTACTTTGAATTATAGTTGTCTGCAACACAGACTTTATCTGAAACAAATCATCAGGGTCCTAACTTGGCCTTGCCCTCATCTTTTGACATTCAAACTTGGCCACAGGAAAAGCAGGGACCTGGTGACTGGGAGTCACCAATGGAGGAGAAGATCAAGACATAAAAATTGGAGACAGATTAAAATTCAACTGCCTTTACATAGTTCATAGTGTTCATTTCTACTTCCCAGCAAATAAACACTTTCACAGTCTGTGAAGTGGCCTTCCGTTTTCCCCAAAAGATTCTCCAGGAAGAACTTTCCATTTGTGTGACATGGGCGTACGCAGAGCTGTAGCTGAAATCATCAATCAACTAGTTATGTTTGATTTATTATACGTTCATATTCCCTTTGTCTATAACCCTATGTTATTCACTTAGTGTAGTTTGTAATAAATGCAGAGCTTTGTAAATAAAGCCAATCCTTTGGCTACTGTCATCTTCTCACTCCATTCTACGTGTTCCCAGTTCTAAACCACACTCCTTTAATGCCTGCATGTAGCTTCCCCAGTGTATCTCAGACGTTATTCTGGGTTTGCTATTTCACTTAGCATGGCTTCGAGTTCTTCCATGCCACAACAGGAAGTAGCACTCCATTCTTCCGATGGCTAGGAAGTATTCCATGTGTGGTTAGTCCTTACTGAAGGGCTGTTATTGAAAACATCAGACTACCACATATAATAACACTATACATATTCATGGTAGTTGTGCTTGGCATGCATATCTGGAATTATGTATATTTGAAGTGTTTTTTTTCTTTCATACAGTTACATTTCCTGAAACATTTTACTCAAAAGTTTCACAGGTACCTTCCACATCAACATCTTTAACAATAAAAACTCATGTTTTGTGAGATCTAACTCTCACTCAGAGACTATCAACTTCGTTTTTAAATTTTAGGCTTGGAAATACAGAGTTGCTTAAAGCTGTATATTATGACACTGCTAGAAAATTTCCCTTAATCCTTAAGAGCTCTTAAAGTTAGCATCTGAATACATTGTTTGCTTATAGTCTCATTTATTTCAAGATTTCTTATATGTAGTCTCCAAGATAAAACAACTTACTCTGGGCTCTCTCCACACACGCACACACACACACACACACACACACACACACACAAACAACAATCTATCTATCTATCTATCTATCTATCTATCTATCTATCTATCTATCTGTATAATTATACAATGCATAAACACATGTATGTGTATACAGATTTTATATATGTGGTTGATCTTTCTTACCAAACTTAAAATTCCTAGAGTGCATGGGTGATGCTTAGGGTGGAAAATTCGAGCCCAGGAAAGTGTATTGTACTTAACAAGCTCCCAACATTTGCTGAATGAGTAAAATAGTTGTGGAACAAATTGGCAATGCTAGAACATAAAGTATTTGAGACTTTGTTCCTCTTGAGAGGAAAGGAATCATAATGAACCAACTGAGCCAAGTTTATCTATGATAACAAGTCATTCAGAGGCTAATCCTTTCCTTAAAATGTGATATGTATGTACAGTTAACATCATTTTATTTAAACTCTTATTGTAGAATAATATCTTACAGGCATTTGGCAATATCCAGTTCAGAGTTTTATGGTGAAGTGTTAGAACATCTCTTGAACGTTCTTCCCCTTCTCTCAGTCTCTATTCTAAAGACATTTGCAGTAATCACCTCCACATTTTCCTTTGTACTATTTGTATAAGCATGCCCTAATGACTATGATTTACCTGTCCTAATTTGTAAATCAATTAAATCATAGAAAACAACCTTTTTATTTAAAACTATGGTTTCATCGTGACTTTTATCATTTCTACTGTGCTGAGGAAGTTTAGTATAAATTATATAACCACAATGCTGTTAATCAGCATTAAGGAATTATTTTTCTAACATTGTGCATTGATATCCTCTTTTCTTGTGAATAAATATCTTTAGATATTTTCTTCCTAACCAGTATGTCAATAATAGATTTTTCTTGCTTTGTTTTACTGGCTAGAACTTTTAGTACAATCGCGAGCAGAAGTTAATCTCTGTGTTTTTCTTCTATCCAACTTCAGAGCAGTTGTCTGTCTTATTTTACTCCATGGAAAAGTGGGCTGTAACACACTTATATTTGCTTAATACTTTTACAAAGATGAAAAGCATTTCTAGCTTGCTAAGCTTCACATTAATAAAGGTGCATCATATTTGAAAACTTTGACAACTCTTATAATAATTATATACTTTTCTCTGTTGATACATTGATTTCCAAGTATTAAGAAAACCTTGACTTCATGACATAAGTTCTGTATTATTCATTATTAAAAAGCTCAATTTGTATCAATAAAATTGTTTTAATCTATGTTTATGGGTGATATCAGCTATCAATTTTATTTTTTCACAATAGCTTTTAATTATTATTATTATTTTTTTGCCTCACTGGACTCATGAGTGTAGAAAAAGTAGTTTCTTCTAAGGTTAGGAGGGGTCAAGGCTGAACTAACATCATTTATTCATGAGACATTTCCTAGAATTTTCTGGGTTTTTAATTTTAGTTTTCAGGACCTTAATTAATGGTTGAATGTCTTTAATAATTACTGACATTATAATATCTATTTATTCTCAAATACAGATCACCTACTATATATTTATATTTATTGGAATAATACTGTCATAATTTTAATCACTTTCTATATATAGGCATTAATATTGACCTCCTTTTCACTCCTGACATCAGTTATTTGCTCCTTGAGACTTTTCTTGATTAATATCAACATAAATTTATCAATCTTTTGGTTCTCTCAAAGATCAGTCAGCATTTCTAATGTTTCTATTTTAGAGTTCATTTGGCATTGATCTTTTCTAATTTTTCAATTTTATGTTCAATTTGAGTTTATTTAGTAAACTCTGGAACTGTGGTCTTTCAGTGTTATCGTCCCTTCTAATAAGTGTATTTATCAGCATAAATTAACATTAACATCTAAAAATGGGCTCTCCTGCAGCCTGTTTAATAATATCATCATCATTACTCAATTCTAAGTGTTTTAATTCCTTATTTGATTTCTATGATCCCATGAATTTTCTACAGGAGTACTTTTTAATTTGCACATATTGTCGTTTAATTATGTCTCTTAAATCCCACATATTAGAGCCTTAATCCATAGTATCAGTAGGTATGGCTTCATAAGAGGTATTTAGGTCATAACCCTTCTGCATCCTGTTGGTTATTACAGGGAAATCTATTCCCTGTACTCTCCCTTTTATTTTCTTCTTCTCACCATGGTACAATGCAATACAAAGTATAAAAATATCTTTACCAGATCATTTCCCCCAGTATTGGAACATTCCAAAGCCTAGAATTGTGAGCCAATTAAAGTCATATTGTTTATAAATTACAGAATCTGTGATATTCTTTTATATTACTACAAGACAGACTATATTTATCATAAATATTATCATCATATGATCTGCTTTGAGAACAAAGATTGAATCCAATTCTTTGAGCATGCTAAGGCAAGCATACTAACCACTTCACTCTACCACTAGAACTGTGACACTTCTTAACTGATCTCTGCGAGGTCAAGGAACAAGTCCTGCATGATTTAAAGACACTGTTTGAGAGCTGCTTGGGGATCTGTCAATTGTTCCTTCTGTAATGTTGGATGTGCACTTTGGTTTGATTAGGTATGATGTGGTATATCTGTAGTAATAGGAAGCTTGCCCATCATGCTGTAGAAATGTACTACCTTACAGAGTTTGGTTTTAATTAGTTATAGAAAGTATAAAATAGTCTAAAATTGGATATCTCTTATTATTATTCTGTATTATAAGTGTGTGTGTGTGATACAGAGAAATTTAAAATTATCATATCAACTTGGTGAATTCAATCGATCAACTTTATTAATTGTATTAGTCAGGGTTGCCTAGAAGAATAGAACTGGTAGTCTAGAGAATGAATACCCTCCCATACACATACACTTTATTATTTTTTAGAAAATAGTATTAACAGTTGCTCAAACCAGAGAGATTGTGTGTAATTGCTTAGTACAGGAGCCTGGGTGTTCCAGCAGTCTCAATCTGGCTTTGAAAACCCAAGAGCTTCCTGGAGAGTCCCTGGTCCTCAACCAAGGTTGGAAACCTGAAATCACTGCTCAGTGATGGTAAAGCAAGCAGCAGTAGGAGCAGGGTGAATCAAATTGACAGCAAGAGGGAAAACTCAGTAAGCAAAGGCAAATTGTCTTCCACCTACCATGTCCCCCTTTCTCTTAGCCACTACTCCAAGGTACTATTCACATTCAGGTGAGTCTTCAAATAGGCAGTCAGTCAAATTGTGTAATTTATGGTAAGATGACATTAGAACTAACCCTCACACAATATCTCTGTATACTTTGTCTTCTATACTCTGTACATTCCATATTTTCATCTCTATGGTTTACTATAAATATTTTTTTTCCTGCTCTTCTTCCCCATTGTCAAGTCTTTCTCTTCATCATTTTTTTTAAGCTCCTGATTAAAATACCCTCTAGCAACAGAACCTGGTAACATTCCTTTCAGTTCTCAGATCTCTACATTTTCTTTCTATAATTTTGTTTTATATTTTTATTCCCATGAACATTACAACTGTGTTTCTTTTCAAAATCTCTATATATCTATATATAAGAATTTTCTTTTATAATGTATGAGTTTTTATTATGAGTGTATATATATGTGTGTGTGTGTGTGTGCATACATATATACATACATATGTCAATGATGGATAGCAATTGAACTGGCCTTTATTTATGTGCCTTATGATTTTGTATGTTTTACTTGTTAGTTTCCTTTTAACAATTTGTTTATGTATATGAGTACTCTCCTTGCATGTCTGCTTGCATGACAGAAGAAAATGGCATCAGAAATTGTTATATATAGTTTTAAACCACTATGTCATTGCTGAGAATTAAACTCAGGACTTCTGGAGGAACAGCCAGTGTTCTTAACCACTGAGTCATCTCTGCAGCCCAGCTTTTTAGTTTCTTAATCACCATTAGTCATGGGATCTTAAAATTATAGAAATAACTTGACAAAGGTGAGGTTATTGTTGTTTCTTATTTGAAGAAAAAAAATGAGTCTTTGCTAACACCCAGAATCACAATTAATCTATGATCTATCTGTCCTGTCTTAAATTTGTATGAGTTTGAACTGGTTGGATATCATTTTGAGAATTTATCTAGATTTCCATATTCTATGGATCTCTCTCCTTTAGTCACAGACCAAATGACTTCAGTGCAACAGTCTTCCCCCTTCCTTCCTCTGTGGGCTTCAATGACTGTGTCCCACCCTCCTGGCTCTTTTACACTGTTGCTGAATGTTCAGCTTCTAGAAGATCTTGATAGCAGCCAGGAAACACAACAGAGCAAACAATGCTGAATTCTTTTCTGCAATGGCATTGACTTCCGGATCCTGGCCTAACACTGTCTCTTGTTTTCTATTGGTATAAATGGGCATTTATTTTAATGTTTCAAGGTAGTTTGGTGGACTCCATTGGAAAGCTTGATCTTCATTATTCAATGTTTTCTTGCTGAGGGCTAAATTCCTACAACATTTGTAACAACATAATAAATATACTTTTCATATTGACATAATATTGTATCATTTAAGACATAAAAGAAAGTATTTTAAATTTACGTGTTATTGTTAAAGAAAGATGATTAAGAAAAATAGTGTTGCACATGGCTAAATGATAAAGGCCCGAGAGAGGGTGAAGAACTTTGAATAATTGTAGCATTAATATTACTGGGCCTGACTGACCTAAGTGCTAAATTTAATAGTCAAACAACATAGAAAAACTAATATTTATAACCATGTATAGCTCATTAATTAAGATTATATATAAATATATTTTTAGTTCTTCTGAGGCTTAGAGGAATTAGTTGACCTTTAAGTCATGATAGAGACCTATTTTCCTCCCTATTACTTGTTAGATGTGTAACATTTTACAAATTAATAACCTGTGTCTAGGCAATAAAGATAAAACCAGTTTTACTTTATGGTAACATTATGAAGTCTGTTCTATGAAAACTTAGGACAAGGGCAAAGACACGATTATTCTATTTCAACATGGATGTAGATGAGCAAAGCCAGTATGAACCACCTTCCTCTTCACATGGGACTTGGTAAGAAAGAGTCCGAGAAAGGCACAAATATCAGAAGACACTCTTTTATGTGAATACCATATAAAACCTAAACGATAGATATCAGAACTATATTTCCTGCTGTCCATTGTGAAGACATTACATTCTGATCTCCATCGACTTGTGAAGTGAAATGAACTTCTTGGAAACAAGTTAAGACATGTATGTCATAGCACACATGCCCCTTGGAGTCTGCTGGATTCTTAGGAACATAGATTCCTGACTGGGATGTGGTTTGTTCACATCTAGGTAGCTTCAAGAGGCGTGCACAGGTTTTCTTGAGATTGCTGTGGGACATATTTTAAAGATTCATAGTGTGTATTACAAACACAACGTATCTCAGACTAAAAAGCTGCACACAATTACAACTTAATGAACATGGCAGAATAAGAGAATAAATGATATTTATGCATGGATTCTGACTCATACCTGTTTCTGAAGTTGCTATTTTCAATACAGAAATAAATTTAACCACATTTACTCTTCATACTTAGTAGCCTCTTTCTTGCCTAAATTTATCTAGTGTCACTCCTGTAAGGAATTCAACCTGTTACCCTTCTGAAGTACAAGAGAAGGTTGGTAAATGTCTTTATAATAGACCAGATAATAAATAGCTTTGTGAGCCATAAGGCCTTTGATATAACTATGCAAGCCTGCTGCAGAAATTCCACAGCAGTATGGGAATAGGCCATGTGTCAACAAATGAATGCTACATTGTTACAATAAAGCTTTATTCATAATACCAGGAGCTAGGCTGGGTTTGGCCTGTAGGAAATATTTGCTAATTGGCAAAAAGCAAAGTCAGGCTTTCCCCACACAGCACACAGGCTTTTATTTTTTTCTTTCTTTCACCTTGCTCTGATATATGGCTATGACTTAGAAAAACTAGGTATCTACTTAGCATAATATAAAATTCCACCTCTCTTTCTGCCATTTCAACAGACAGTGCACTCATTCCACTTAACCATAGTTTGAAATCACATTCTTTGAACGCTAGCACTGTAAGATATTTATTATTTATTTAAAGAATGCTATCCTGTGGCAAAAGAATGTATGCATTATTCAAATACGCAATATTTTTTTTGTTAGTCTCAGGTATATAAAGATACCTTCAGTGTAAGTGTATCTGAAAAAAATCTTTTCCTTGTATTGTTATGCAGACAATCCAAAGCTGTAACACATAGTTTGCACGTCTGATTCTTTTCAGTATTTTTTCACCAACACCTTCATGAAATATAGCTTGTATTATTAAGATAACTTGAAAACGACCACACTTATATTGTAGAGACTGCAGTTTGACATTGTCAGGAATAGATCAGATTTACTTTAAGAGGGAAATAGATTTTCTGTGCTCTCTTTCTTCCTATACTTTCTTTCTTCTCTTGTGTAGTGAAATGTACTTCTTGGAAACAAGTTAAGACATGTATGTCATAGCACACATGCCCCTTGGAGTCTGCTAACAACTTCCTATGATTCTGTGTCCAGGAGAAAACATATCTCCCTCTTCTGGTCTCCTTGGTGACTGGCATACCACATACATATACTCAGATACACATATACACATAATTAAGAATAAAATATATAAAAAGAGAAAATGGCTGATGCCAAAATCATAGGCCTAATTTGAAAATGATTTTCCATCTGGTCTAGGAAAACAAATAACTTTTCATTTCATTTGTACATATTTTGTTCTAATCTGATGAAAATTGATTAATTTGTGTTAATGAAACACTTGAAAAAATACTTGATATCGTAAGATAAAGTAATCCCTAGTGGAATGAATGATTCCTGCCAAAATGCTTTCAGAAATAATATTTCCTTATGTTTGAAACCACAGTTTAATTTTCAGTAAAATATTAACACATTAAACAAAGATTGAATAACCAGAAAGACTTTTCTGAAATAAATACTACCATTGATAGGTTACTATCACATTTATTTGGGAAAACACTAGATATTAATATTAGTAGTGACTTTTGATTTAAGAAATTATGTCCTCATCAGCCCTTTTTACTGAAAAAGTGTTGTATATGTCACTACAGGTCTGAAATATATGGTTTTGTTTGCTTAGTTTTTCCAATTATTAAAATGGCGTTTTTCAGGAAAACATGGACTAATTATCCTGGTGCTTGCTGACATCACAGACTCCCCATGTCACCTGCATATCAGCACATACATCCATTCACTCTCATTCCCCTGAAACCTGCATTGACATCAGCAGTTGCAGATTAAAAATAACTATTTCTTTTTTAAGTAAAATAATGTTGGTAAATAGAACAGCACAGACAGCCTCCAAGATGTGAGCAACACAGAACTAAACCTCTATGGAACTGATGGAGAGTAATTTTTTTCTATCTTTCTCTCAGATAAATCCTGACTCATACCTGTTTAAAATAATGAAGCTTTAATTGGTAACATTGTAAGTAAAAATAAAAATAAAAATTGTTCTTTTAATATGCAAAGTGTGACAAATATATTTTCTGTGAATTTCTCTACTTTTAGTGTGGGTTTTGTGTTCATTCAGTCATCTAAAAACAAAACAGAAAAATCAGTGGCTAAAACTGTGACTCCTCCTCCTCACTGTTCAGTGGAGGATAGAGTGAAGAGATGGCACTACTGTAGCTGGTGGTGTGTTATTTAATAATACTGTCTTATAAAATTCTGTGTGGAGACCCTAAGACAAACCAATTCTTTTCTTGAATAGCAAATTAAGCCCCCAAAGTTTCAATCCTCTTCATCTATCTTAAGTTCTTACTCTCTGGCCCACTCCCTTCCCCCCCTCACACACACACACTTTATAACTGGGTAACAGTGGACCTGGAGATGTTGTCTGTGCTCCACACCTGTGGTGTAACTTAAGCTAGGCAATGCTAAGCTTCTTTATTTACCCTGCCCTTACTTTCTTGTAAAGGAACCCATGATAAAGGATTTTCCAACAGTTGTCTCTCCTTCCATTTTCATGATGCACTGTATATACCTCCCTCCCTCCCAGAATAGGTAGTACATTAATTCTTGAAGACAGCATGAAGCATTTTGTTTGAGGGATTTTTGTTTCTGTTTTTTTTTTTGTTTTTTTTTTTTTTTTTTTTTTTTTTTTTGTCTTTTGAGGCAGTTGCATTTTATAGCAAAAGACTAGTTTTGAACTCATACAATCCCTCTGCTTTAGTCTTGCTATGACTGACATTATAAGCCTGTACCACTGTAACACCCAGACTGAAATAAACTACATTTAACAGAATGAACGAATGACCTACTTGTGAATAAAAGAACTGCCCTTTCAATGCCAGTCCTTTCTTGATTTATTAATCATATTCAAATGACTTGCAACTCTCTCTCTTCCTCTTCCCCCACCCCCGTGTGTGTGTGTGTGTATCATATATTAACCTGTTAATATGGGTTTATGCACTTCTGTGTAATGTATATGGAAGCCTAAATTCAGTTTCTGGTAGGTATTTTTTATCACTCTCTACCATTTGAGATAGCATCTCCAGCTGAACCTGGAACTTATCAATCCATTGGGACTGAGAAAATAACAAATCCCAGGGATCTATCTGAATCTGCCTCCCCAGTATGGGTGTCACAGGCACACTGCCCCTACACTTAGCTTTTACATATATCCTGGAGACTCAATCTCATGTTGCCATGCTTGGGAATCTGGCACTTTACCAACTGAGCTCTGAATGAGAATCATTTTTATAAGTCTTTTCAGCCTTTTTTCTCCTTTCTTTCTCTCTTTCTTCTTCCGTCTTCTACAGGAGTTGAAAATTTGGAGAGCACTGAGCATAAACTCTCACTGATGATCAACTTTGGGCTCTCACTTCCATTTCCCAAGCAACACTAGAAAGATTTAAATTAACACAAAATGGGCTGGCTACCTGGGCTCTATTTGTGTGCATTAAGACGTTATTTCCCAATCTGTTGGTTGCCGTTTTGTCCTATTGACAGTGTCCTTTTCTTTACAGAAACTTTGCAGTTTTTTTGAGGTCCCATTTGTCAATTTTTGATCTTAGAGCATAAGCCATTGGTGTTCTGTTCAGGACCTTTTCCCCTGTGCCCAAGTATTTGAGGCTCTTCCCCACGTTCTCTTCTATTAATTTCAGTGTATCTGGTTTTTTGTGAAGGTCCTTTATCTGCTTGGACTTGAGCTTTGTTCAAGACGATAAGAATGGATCGATTTGCATTCTACTACATGCTGACCTCCAGTTGACCAGCACCATTTGTTGAAAGTGCTGTCCTTTTTCCACTGGATGGTTTTAGCTCCTTTGTCAAAGATCAAGTGACCATAAGTGTGTGGGCTCATTTCTGGGTCTTCAATTCTATTCCATTGATCTTCCTGCCTGTCTCTGTACCAATACCATGCAGTTTTTTGTTTTTCTGTTTTTTTTTTAATCACTATTGCTGTGTAGTGCAGCTTGAGGTCAGGGATGGTGATTCCCCCAGAGGTTCTTTTATTGTTGAGAATAGTTTTCACTATCCTGGGTTTTTTGTTGTTGTTGTTGTTATTCCAAATGAATTTGCAAATTGCTCTTTCTATCTGTGAAGAATTGAGTGGGAATTTTGATGGGGATTGCACTGAATCTGTAGATTGCTTTCAGCAAGATGGCCATTTTTACTATATTAATCCTGCCAATCCATGAGCATGAGAAATCTTTCCATTTTCTGAGATCTTCAATTTCTTTCTTCAGAGACTTGAAGTTCTTATCATAGAAATCTTTCCCTTGCATGGTTAGATTCACACCAAGGTATTTTATATTATTTGTGACTATTGTGAAGGGTATCATTTCCCTAATATCTTTCTCAGCCTGTTTATCCTTTGAGTAGAGGCAGGCTACTGATTTTTTTTTTTTTAATTAATTTTATATCCAGCCACTTTGCTGAAGTTGTTTATCAGCTTTAAGAGTTTTCTGGTGGGAGTTTTGAGGTTAATTAGAGGGCTAATATTCAACATATACAAAGAACTCAAGAAATTAGACTCCAGACAACCAAATAACCCTATTAAAATGGGGTACAGAGCTAAACTAAGCATTCTCAACTGAGGAAACTTGAATGGCTGAGAAGCACCTAAAGAAATGTTCAACATTCTTAGTCATTGGGGAAATGCAAATCAAAATAACCCTGAGATTCTACCTCACACCCATCAGAATGGCTAAGATCAAAAACTCAGGTGATAGCAGATGCTGGTGAGGTTGTGGAGAAAGAGGAACACTCTTCTATTGTTGGTGGGATTGCACACTGATACAACCATTCTGGAAATCAGTCTGGCGGTTCCTCAGAAAATTGGACATCGCATTACCTAAGGACCCACCTATACCATTCCTGGGCATAACCCAGAAGATTCTCCAACATATAACAAGGACACATGCTCCACTATGTTCATAGCAGCCTTATTTATAATAGCCAGAAGCTGGAAAGGACCCAGATGTCCTTCAGCAGAGGAATGGATACAGAAATTGTGGTACATTTACACAATGGTCTATTACTCAGCTATTAAAAACAATGAATTCATGAAATTCTTAGGCAAATAGATGGAACTAGAAAATATCATCCTGAGTGAGGTAACCCAATTACAAAAAACACACATAGTATGCACTCACTGATAATTGGATATTACCCCAAAAGCTCACAATACCCAACATACAACTCACAGACCACATGAAGTTCATTAAGAAGAAAGACCAAAGTGTGGGTGCTTTGGTCCTTAGAATGAGTAACAAAATACCCATGGGAGCAAATATGGAGACAAAGTGTGGGCAGAAACTGAAGGAGGAGGCTGTCTGGAGACTGCTCTACTTAAGTATCCATCCTATGTGCAGTCACCAAAGGCAGATGCTGATGTGGATGCCAGGAAGTGCATGCTGACAGGAGTCTGATATAGCTGTCTCCTTGGAGGTCTGCCAGATCCTGGCATATACAGAGAGGTGGATGCTCACAGCTAACCATTGAACTAATCATGGGGTTTCTGATGGAGGTATTAGAGAGAAGACTGAAGGAGCTGAAGGGGTTTGTGGCCCCATGGGGAGCACAACAATACCAACCAACCAGAGCTCCTAGGGTTTAAACTACCATCCTGGGAGTACATAGGGAGGGAGCCATGGATCCAGTTGTATATGTAATGGAGGATGGCCTTGTTGGGAATAAGTGGAAGAAGAGGTCCTTGGTCCTGTGCAGGCTCGATGCCCCAGTGTGGGGGAATTCCAGGGTGAGGAGGTGAGAGTGGGTGGGTAGGGGCACATCCTCATAGAACCAGGAGGAGTGGAAATGGGGTTTCTAGGTGGGGGTGGGGGGCGGGATGGGGAAAGGGGATAACATCTGAAATGTAAATAAAATATCCAATAAAAAATTAATTTTTAAAAAGACATTATTTTCTCCAAAGATAGAATCCAAATTTTACTTATAAGCTACCTCAAACTAGTCATTTTCCCAAACTAGTCATTCCAAGGTAGCCACTTACAACTGTTGGCTCCTCCCCTTAAGAGTTAATTCATGTGTGCTTGTCAGTCACTTGTCTAAGAATCTGTAGCCACCCATTCAAATGTGAGTCACCTGAAGACATGCAAAAGAGAAGAAAGGACTCATTTTCACTTTAATGTGATAATGAACTTGTGTGTCCCACAGATCCCTCCCTGGGGTCAGACACTTGCAGAAGCTCTATCATAGGTCCACAGAGCTTGTCTGCTTTTCTGAGTTACTCAGAGAAATTTCACTCTTCTTTTCCTTCCTTTCAGGTCTTTTTCTTTCAGGTGCTAGCAGATCCTGGGCATGCTTGTCTGAACACTGGGCTTTTGAACTTTTTCTCTGAAGCTATTTCCTCACTCCTCCAAAAATATTACTTGTATACCACATCGTCACTTGGTGACATCCATTGCTGAGCATATCAGCCCAAGCAATATGATGTCACGTTTTTACTTTCTCTTCCCCATCTCCTCCCTCCAGGTATGTTCCTGATTTCTCATTTTTCTCTTAAACTCTAGAAACTTGTTCCCAGCTTGTTTCACATCTGTTTCTAAATACTTTTATTTCAAGACCAAACAACCTCAAAGCAAAATTTTAATTTTCCTGATTGCACATGCTACTTCCCATTTCTTCCTTTCAACACTTACTTACCCATCCACCAAATGCACATAGGTATCTGTGCTCTGTTTGTCATTTGTACTATATGATTCCAAATTTTGCAGTGTTTTTAAAACAAGAGCAGGGCATTTAGAAGAATTCTAAATAGACTGTGGCATGGTGATGAAGACATCTTATCATAGCATCAAGAACAGAGTAGTGTGAACGAGACCGTTTCTGCAACCTGGACATTGGAATTTCCAGATCATTCAGTCCACTTCCAAGAAGGGTATGAACTTTATTGTTGAACTTCTTTCTGTTTCTTAGTAAAGAAAAGTTGGAGAGAGATAGGCAGTCAAAAATGCCAAAATGGGCTCTCAGTGATGGTGCCCTCTTGTTCCCAGAAGCTATGAGTAACAGAGAACAAGTATAAGGTTTTGTATATAATTGGGATGAATAGGGGAAAAGGGAGAAATCCCTAGAATATGCCTAAGCCTGTATCCTTGAGTGAACTCCCAGCTTTAGATATCTCCTAACCTGACAGGATAAAGAGGTTACTTTCCCCTGGTCTTCTTTCTTTGCCCAAGTGTAGTTCTTTGTCTTTGCAGAGAATGAGCTTGATAATCTCCTAGGTGACCAGCATCTACCCATGTTACATTTTGAACATCCTGGTGCCTCCCCTGCACTCTGGTCCTGGCATATAGTATTTTCATGATCTGTGATTGTATCTTGTCATAAAGAGGTTACATTTGTGCCAAAATGGAGCCTCGCCAGATGTCACCACTCTAAGTGACATTTAATTCTTAGAGCTCGACTCAAGATTTAGTGTTTAAGTCACAATCAAAAAGCTTTTTCCAGCTTTCCATATCTGAATTTTTTACTTATGACTCCAAAATATCATAAATTCAATACTTCATTTTTAGTGTTGGTCATAATTGCATAATGTATATACTTCATACCAATTATCTACGTTTAAAATGTTTTAAAATAAGAGATGATTCTATGATTACTATTAGAGATGTTTAATGCAAATTGATATTACAGGCCACTAGACAGTCTTTCGAGTTCTTACATTCTTTGAGATAATTCCCCCAGTTAAAGATGCATGAGAATCCCCAACTAACAGTGGGCCACTGTGGTGACTGAAAAAAAAATTGTTGTTGGCTGCTCATCTTGTAGCTATTCCTTTTATTCTTCCTTTGCAATTTTGTTCCCTGTCTTCCACATCGCACTATTTGTCAGGGATACTGGGCCTTCTCTTAGTTAAATCAGAATGTAGAAGTGGATGTATCAGTTACTTTTCTATTGCTGTGATAAAACACCATGACTAAGGAAACATAAAAAGAAAGGGTTTATTTGGCTGATGATATCAGATGGATGAGAGTTCACTACGTCAGGGAAGTGGGGCAGCAAGCAGCAGACATGAAGACAGGTCTAGCTGGGTACTCAGATCTCTAATACTATGCAGCAAACAAAAAGAGCAAACTGGTCATGATTTGTGCCTTAAAGACCACACCTCCTAAACCTACCTGAGTGGTACTACCAACTGTGGGGTACTACCAACTGAGGATCACATATTTGAATAGCTGAGTCCATGGGGGATATTCTCACTGAAATCCTTCAAATCACTATATGGAGAGAGGTCTTAAGTTGTTAATTTATTCATAGCATCCCTCAATTTACCAAGTGAGTACTGATTTGACTTCAGTATGTGGGCTAAGCATTTCTGGGCAGGAAGAGAACATAGTCTATGGAGACTCACCCATTGGTCTGAGATGGACTAGTTTTAGGAGAGTTTACCTTATTCCTAAAAGGAAAATATTATTATTGTCAGGACCACATTTTTTCTTCTGTTCTTGATTTCTATAGTTTCCATAGATGCCTGACAAAGATGAAGAGCAAGTCTTGGAGCTCCTTTTAGAACCTTAGCATCCTTAAGCAGGTAGATTATTCTAGTGGCCACCTTCCCTCTGGGCTTCTTCTTGTGGGAGATAATAGCTCCTTCTTGTTGTTTAAGCCAGACTTAATTGAGTTTCCCATTACTTGCAGCCAGATGCAAGGGATAATAAAGATAATGTAAGAACATGCATTTGAAGGTTCCCTGGAACATAGTGGGAGTTCATTAAATCTATATTTAAAACCAACTTGAAATTATAAAGGGATACATTTGAATAGCCAATGAAATTATTTTAAAAAAATCTACCTTTCAAAGTAAAATGAGGTATGAGCCTTCCCCTACTTAATTAGCCAAAATTAAATAGAGGATAATGTTCAGTGTTGCTGGTACAGTGGGAAAATTGTTCTTTCATGTGCTACTGTAAGTACGAAAATGAGCACATGGATCTCAGAAGAATGTATTACAGACATGTCTCTTTAATCAGTAACCTCCTATGTGGAAAAATTTACAATAGAACCTCAGTATAGCATGGCCTACAGTAGGAAAACAAAAACATTTATAAAAATCCCTAAAATATAAGGTTGTTTAAATGAATAACCTATGCAAGGCACCCCCATTAGTCATTCAAATGTTTTAAAGAATTAAGAAATGTCCACTAATTACATTAAGTGCCGCTTTCCAAAAATCATGATAATAGTTCACATGTGTGTGCAGCCAGTTTCCTACATCATGAACTTCATGCACGGCTGATTGGGGGAAGAGGTTTGGCATGAGTTAAAATCAATGAACCAAGACCGACAGTGTTATTCGAGTATGTGTGTTATTCCAGGAAGCCTGTGCAAGTCTTAGTGCTTTCTTTGGAACTTCATTTCAAGATTCAACTTAGGACCCTGCCTTTACTCATCTGTTTAGATCCATTGCGGCTGTGATGGTGTCTCAGAATTCCTGGTATTCAATGACTTTGGAAGTTTTGAGGTGTCATGAGTAGTATGTAGTGGGCCATCCTTTAACTGAGATTATTTCCAGGAACCCACTGCTGTTGTGGATTTAGGAAAGAACTATAAAGTGTCATGGAGGCCAACCATATCGATGAAGATCAATCTCTGTTAGCAATGAATCTGGCCATTTGGTTGGTTGAGATAGGACTTTATAATACTTCATACTAGATTCTGTATAATGATTACCATATGTGACTTACCATTGAGTATGGAATTCTCTTCCACCTACTTGAAGGTGGAGTCTTGATTAGCATTTTGTGCATAGAAATTATTGTGTATTTCCTATGTCTTTATCCATTCACCAGTGTACACTGTATATCTATAGACAATTTATTTGAAATTACAACTTAATTATTGCATTATTTTATGCTTGTTGCTGAAATTCTCTCAAACTTTGTCCATTTTGCACTCTTTTATTTGAACATTACCAGCTACTGTAAATTAATCTTGGTCACTTTCTACCTAATCTTCAACTCACTTTGTTCCTCAAGGAACTCTAATTTCTCTTACTAAAGATATATTAAAACCAAGATCTTATAAAAAATAAAATACACTATAACAGGGGAAAACAAGATTTGGGCATTAATGTTGCTCGTTGACATTCAAGAGCAATTGCTTCTGATTCTAGGTGAGAAATAAAATGTCTTTTGAACTAATCTATTCACTCTTGTTGGTAAATATTCTATTTTATGACCAATAACTATTTTAAGTTACACAAGAGTCAACAGTGATGTCTCCTACCTGTCTCCACTGCTGTATTTATCATGCTAACATCATCATCCCCTTGCTTACTTGTAAGCTCATTTGGACACTGAGAACACTTGTTTCTGTTCAATGTCATGCATTCATTTAGCTGGGTGCTCCAGCCTAAAATCTACACAAAGTTTCTTATATTTACAGTGTAACTTATTCTCACTCCTTGGGGAATCAACTTTATCAATTAGAATAAAGTGCTTATGCAGACTCTGTTATGATTTTAATCTTAAAGATTATATTCAGCTCTTTAGGTCAGCATATTTTCTGCTAAAGATACAATAAAGTTATCTCAAACATTTATAAAATACTTGGTTGTGTCCTGATTTCTATCTGGAATCCTCAAGATACTTTATAATAATTCATTCTGTCTCCAACACTTTTTGTGGGGTGAGGGTTATGTATGGGTCTGAGATTCTGACCTATAGCCTCTTCCTTTACCTAAAATCTTCTCTTGGCATTTTTGTTGTTGTTTCAACAACTACCTATGAAGTTCAGGTTTCTTTAGAGCATCTCTTACACGTGCTTCATATACTTTGCTATTGTTCACATCATATCACCCCTTTTCTTTCCCCCCTCACTTCTCCCATTGGTCTCCTTTCATCTGACAAACAATCTCTCTTTTTGCAATCCATATATCACATATGTGTTAAAATATGTAAATTTGTTTTATTTTACTTTACATGATATTCACGTGTGTTTGTGTGTGCCTGTACATGATTCCATTCATGTATGTTTGTCAGTGTATGTATACGCCATTTTTATCCATTCATCTCTTTATGAACATCTAGGCTTAGCAATTTTATAAAATACTTCTGGATCTGAAGACTGATCTTCTAAATTTTCATTTCTCAATTTTTAAAATATTTATTTTTAATCTTTTTTTAAAGTCCAGTCATTACTCCCCTTCCAGCTGACCTCTAACTCTTCTTCATGTCATTCCTCCTCCCTCTGTCTCCAAGATGTCCCCACTCAACCACCCCACTCCACCCTGCCAGGCCTCCCCACTCCCTGTAGCCTCCTCAATGTTAAGACAGAAATTTTTCTTGGTATTTTATTTCAATACTTTAAATGGGTTTTTTTTTTGGACTTGCTTCTGCCTTGTACAGCTCTCATGAAAAGTACTTTAAGTTCTTATCTTTCTGGACAGTGTCTCTGTATCACTCACCAACTGCCCAGCAAATTTCGCCATCCTCTCTTTGTTTTTCTTTGCCCATGTCTCACCCATGATGCAGCTGGAGGTAAATGTTTGTACATTAATCCTGCTTGATAGTCTCTGAGCCCCTTCTGTGTTTTGATATTTCATAAATTTTTGAAAATTATCGATGCTCTTTTTTCTAGGATTTACTCTTACCTACTTTTCATCACTTCCCTGATTGTGGAATCAACATGTCTATATATTGTAAAGCAGTTTCCCTAGTTTCTGCTCCATCCCACATTCTCCTACATTTTATCTTTGCATTTCAGTTCGGAAAGTCTTCAAGCTTCCCAGTTTCTTCCTTATCACATCTGAGCTACTCAAAGACTCTCAGAGGCACCCTTTATTTCTGTTGTGGTATTTTTCATTTCTAGTGTTTTATTCTCTGTTAGATTTACTGTATTCTGTATGACATTGGCCATCTGTCCTTGCATATTGTCTGCTTATCCCACTAGAGCACTCAGCATATTGTAAGTAGTTATTTTAAATTCCACTTGATAACTCTAAAATCTGTCACATAATCTGAGTCTGGTTTAAATGACTTGTCTGTTTAGATTGTGTTTCATCTTTTTTTTTAACCATGTTTTCTGACTGCTTTGGTCATGATATATGCTGTCCATGAGTAGCCATTTTGAAATACCCCCATTGCATTCTCCAAAAAAAGAGATGTGTTTTCCTGTGGAAACAAATCTTATCAGAATTTTATCTCACATTGAGAACTAGAGCTTCTCCAAATCATGGACCATCCAAAAATGAAAAGAGATAAAGAAATTTTTTGAAAACAGAGTTTTCAAAAGACTTGGTTGTGAGGTTTTGTGTTCTTCGTTAGGAGCTGGTTTTGCTTTATGTTTCCAACAGCCATTGTTAGTAGAACATCATATTTCTTCCAAATATTTCTGATTCATGTGGTTTTGCGAGGTTTTAAAATTTTCTAACTTGTTTGCTTGTTTTATTGATTGGTTGTTTTTTGAGACACGTTTTCTTTGCATAGACTTGGTTGTCCTGGCACTGGCTTTATAGAGTAGGTTGGTTTTGAACTCAGAGATCCACCTGCCTCTGCTTTCAGAATGCTGACATTAAAAATGTGCACCACCACTGCCCAGCTGGACTTTCCTAACTTCTAATCAGTTAAAATTTGTATCTTTCTGTTCTTTTGTGTTAGTTCACATATTCTGTTAGTAATATGTTTATGTAGTAGTCAGCCACAGAGAAGATAAGCACTCAGTAAGAACCCTGCTAAATCTTAGGGTTTTAATGGGCATGTTGGGTTATATTACAGTGTTTTCAAAGGATTTCTTAGATTCCCCTCTCATTTATCAAAGAAACTTGACTGGAGAAGTCACTTTTGATGTTGAATGGGACATGGACTTTTACTACTATGGAGGATGTCCTGGGCATATTTCTACGTGGGTGGTTAACTGTCTCCTCTCCTTTCAGAACTGTGGAATAATTCCCTTTTCCTTACTTGAATCTCCTTGTTATACTGATGAGGAAAGACTCATTGATATACAGAACTTTACCTTGCCATGTTAACTCATGTTCAACCTTCCAAATTCTGGGAGACGTGAAATCTAAATATGTTTATAAGAGGGAGGAAGGCTTTTGAAAAGAGAAAACAGACAATGTATGACAAAAGGTGGCAAGAGAATTTGTAGAAGTTTTAAAAAAAAGACACACTGGAGATTGTTAGTTATGATAAGGAACCTTGACTTTTAAGCTAATCTTTATCTTAGAAAGAAGAGGTATTGATACTGATACCTGGGTGAGAAAATAAAGGGAACTCAAGCAGAGACTCAGTAAAGCTCTCTCTTTTGCTAAAAATAGCCCTAGATTTGCTTTCAAATAAGTGTAAATCAAAACATATTTTAACATAAGTATTTGCATTATTTTATGATATTGAAAATAACTATAAGTTAGTAAAAAATATCAAAGTATTTACACAGAAAAACATCAAAGAAATTTTCTGACAAATTAATTAGATTTGTAAATCATCGATGCAGATAAATCCCTATTTTATGTAAATTAGAATAATTGTAAAACCATTAAATAAATTATAGTTAATGTTTATCTTTGTTACTAAAAATAACAATACCATTCTCTCTCAGTGAGTCTATAAGCAGCTTGTAATTTTTTCTGTCCCAGAATTTTTATATTTTCATGTTGCTTCTGTAAGTCATTCTCCAACCTATATCTTATTCTCCTTTGCCAAAAGATTATTTTTAAATTTTTAATTTATAATTTGTATTTATAAAACAGAAAATATAAGATATTTCTATAACAGATTAAGTAAATATAGTTATCATATTTATTTAAAAATATTTAAGCTGCTATTATACATGATAGCAGAAAGGCTCACTGCCCAAATATTTCCTTATTGCATTTCAAATGTCACTTGACTACAGCATTGATAGCTTCATACATTTTTGTATTTTCATACATATATGTAAAATCATATAAAATATAAATATGTTTTGCAGTGTCTTGAAAAAAATTCAAATAGGTTTACATAGTATATATAACCTCTAGTTTGTTTTCACTTCACACTGCTTTTAAAATGCATGCTAATAAGTATAGCTCTGGTTTCTCCAATTTAATACATGTATAAAACTACACTGTATGAATAAACCAAACTCCAGTTTATTTCTAGTTTTCCTCCTTAAGGTTTTAGATGGCTTCTACTTCTTTATTTTTTTCTTTCCTTTTTATTATTTCATCCTTACTAGGAATAGCAACATTTTCTCCAAAGTAAAAGTGATTATTTGGGGAAGACACCTGGTAATCAGATGGGAAGTTGAAGAGCGTGTATGATTTTATACAATATTACTAAAATGAACTTGAAAATAATCATTCACATTTATATCTAAACAAGATGATCTGTCACTACTTCTATTGACTATAGTCAACTATTTCTTTTATCAAATTTAATTTGTTTTTTTCTATCATTCAGAAATAATTATAGACTTTAATTAGCTTTTTTATTTGTTGATTAATACTAGGTTGAACAGAATTTCTTATGCTTATTGTTCACATGGGTGTTTTGCTCATTGAACAGTTAACCATAACTTAGCTACAGTCTATTCAATCAATGGCCTTTTTATTCAGTTATTTATTTGGTAAATACTTATTGAAGACCCACTCTTTTTAGCTACTTTGTGTAAGATAAAATAATGTAAAACCAAATAAACAAAACTTCAAATAAACAAACAAAATTCCACCAAAAACATGACTTTGTGGAGAAGAAGAAATATCATCATAACCTTATTCAACTATGGATCCTTTGGGCACCAATACTGATTAGTCAGGAAAAATATGCTCACTGCTGCAATAGTGGCAAGTCTGTTATGGAGCAATCAATGGCTTCCTGATTAAATCTGATGCTCACTCCACAGGAACAAATCCACATTTGGCACTGTAAACCCAGTCAAAATCCCATAATGCAGAGGTCATGGGTACCACACTGAAAGTCATTTCTGTTATTTTGCTAAGCAGAAAGCCTGCATCTATCAAATTGCTTTTTAAATAGCTATCATATTTATTTATTTATTTATTTATTTATTTATTTATTTATTTATTCATTCATCCATCCATTCATTCATTCCTTCATTTTAGTTATTTGTATGCACTGTATATCTGTGTGGAGTTACATGAACATGAGTAAGGGTAACCATGAAGCCCAGAAGAGAGCTTTGGATTGCTTGTGACTGAAGTTACTGGTAGTAGTAAACTACATGTTGAGGGAAAAAAAATCAAACAATCATCTCAAGGTAGTGTCATACAGACATGAAATGATTTTTTCACACATGAACACATAGTTGCTATTCTCTTTAGGGGTTCTTTTTAAGAGTGTGGACCTTTGTAGATTGACTATGTTTACATGGGTTGCTTTATAACTTTGGGCAATACAAACTGAACTCAGAGGGTCAAGTAGCCAACCAAACAACCAAATAAACAACCCAAAAGGACATAAAGTTGAGAGACAGTTATGGTGGGGATGAGTTGGAGGTTCTAGGGGTATAAGTAAAGGGTTGATACAGCCTAGATTCATTGTACATATGTATGAAATTCTCAAAGAATAAAGAATATATCTGAAGAAACATATTTCATCTTAATGATAGCCTAGTCAGCAAATGGGGGTTTAACACTGGACATTCACATGTATAAGAATAAAACTACACCAATCTCTCTCACCTTCACAAAAGTAGGTAATATACCTTGATATAAGACATGAAACTCTGAAACATCTAGGGAAAAACAAAAGGCACAGGCTTGAAAATATAAACATAAACAACGACTTTCTGAAAAGAACTAAAAAAGACTTAAGAAATAATTATGAGAATTGATAAACAGCACTATACAACATTAGAGCAATTCAGAATAGTAAAGGGAATAATGAGTGATTGAAGAGACAGTTTATGGAATGAAAGAAAATCATCAGAAAAACAAATCAATCGGTAATCAGGCTAGTAAACTGAATATACAGTTTTAAAGAAGAAATACAAATAGCCAATAAATAGCTGAAAATATTATCAAAATTCTTAGCTCTTAAGGAAAAGTAAATTAAAATTATATTAAGGTCCCAAATCACCCCAGTCAGAATGGCTATCAGCAAGAAAACAAATGTCAACATCTATGCAGATGTTGGGAAAGAGGAATCATTTATTCATTGCTAGTGGGAGTGGAAAGTTCTTTAGCCATGATGAAAATCAGTATGAAGTTTTTTCAAAATAATTGAAAACAGAGCCAATATATGATCCAGCTATACAACTTCGGGGAATACACTTAGAATTTGAGTCAGCAACAAAGATAAATGAAATTATGCTATTTCCAGAAAAAAAAATAGGGGAGTATAGATAACTATTAAGGGAAATAAGCCCATTTCTCTCATTTCAGTATCTAGATTTGAATCTAGAGAAAAGCTATTATCAGGTGGAAGAAAATGGTCTGAATGAGGAAGTGAGGAAGAAGCACATGTAACATGGGAAGGGAAAGAAAGGGACTCTCATATTAAAGTACACAAACACACACACACACACACACAACACAAAAGTGGAAGTGAGGCTACTGTAGGGGAGGAAGAAAAAGGAAGAAGCAAGAAATGGAGAAGTAAAAGACAACAATGAGAGGGAACCACTATGGGCCAGGAATAATCATATATGTGTGTGAACATGTTTCATTAATGGCATTACTTTGTATGGTACCTTCAAACAAAGCAGCTAAAAGAAAAAGGAAATCTTGGCATTTGGATGACAATGTGGGTAAGTCTGGCAGGCATACACTAAATGAATTGCTTCAGACAGAGAAGAACACATGCTACATGACGAATGTAAAATTGTCAAAACTCAGAAGCAGGTGCAGAATGACGGTTGCTAGGAGCTGAGTTATACAATTCTGAATTGTACACAGAAAAGATGAGTAAGATGATGATCTTATGTTAAGTGTTTCTATTACAAAATATACTAGATAATACTAGAGGAGAGAGTGGGAGGAATCTTTCCATTGTGATAAAGGAGACTCATGGCATAGATTATACCTCTTGTTTCATAGATGTATGCTTATCTTCAAATTTACCATTGTGCACATTTGATCATGTAAAAGGTGAGTATATTAAAAAAAATCCTACCCAAAGATTGAAAGAATGGGGACCAATTAGAAGGCTAGCTTTAGGACAGTGGCAAAATACGCTGATAGCTTGAGCTGTGATAGTAGCAATGGGTAAAAAAATAATTGGTAAGATTCTTAAAACAGAGAGAGATGCTAAGTATATGCAAACAAGGAAGAAAAAATGAGCCCCAAAGATTGTACTAGCCTAGAATTTGCCCTGAGCCTCTTGCTGAGAAAAGATGCATCATCTGAGATGTTGAAGGCTAGGTAGATATGGACCAGAATGAGATGCTTTATACTCAGCAAGACATAGTTTTCCTGAGAGGGGTTAAATCATCAAGAAAAAAGTTTATAGAGGAGAGAGTAAAAGGCTACAGTTTGTCGTAGCGCAACTAAAACACCACAAAAGATCTCAATATATTAAGGATTCTAATCCATTGAAAATTACAATTAAAGCAGTATCCTCTCAATAAGAAGTCACTTTTACATTGTTTGTATATATCACATGATACAAAAATTTTAATTTCAATATAACTAAAATTTAAATATTACATTTAATTTTGTTATTTATATTTTGTGCATTTTAATATCTTGTCAGGTAAACTGAAACGCTTTCAATACATTTATGCCTACATACTAAATAGATTTAAATGCCATTTTCCTAGATTGTTGTTGGCAAATAGAAATATCAGTAGGTTTTATGAGCAGTTAATGTTGGTTTCTCATGGTTTGCCCTTAGATTCTGTTAGATATTCAATGACTATGTTGTTTTTCTATGCCATGTGCATAGTTTTTCTTCCCTTTTTGCATTACTTAAGAACTTTATACACTGCAATAAAGAAGAGAAGAAAGGCATAGTTAATTTTCCTTTACTTAACGAATATTTCTAACTTTGAGAAAATATGCTTTTAGCAACTTTTTGAGAGTTTGGCAGTGTGCATTTTGATCAGATTTATCTCACAGCCCTTCCCAAATTCCTGTCCTTAAAGAATACTCCGTCAAGTCCAATATATGACATACATATTCTCCTTGGTTTAGGATCATCAACTGGAACATGTTTCCCCACTAGAAACTTCATACTTAAAGTGACTCATCCTTCCTCAGGAGCCAAGGATTCTCCAAAGCTCCTCAGTGAGGAGTAGCTGTTCAAAAACCTAGTCCGGCTTCACTCTGGGCTGTTACCTGGTTAATCCTGGCAGGTCTTGAACAAGCAAACTTAGCTGCTTTGAATACCCTTGTTGTGCCTAGAAGACATTGTTTCATTCCTGTGTCTCCCCCTCATTCCTGGTCACATGCTTTTAAATTTTTTCTTTCCAGTCTTTCACTATGGCCACAAATCCTAGAGAGAAGGGTGTTGTGATACTGATGCCTTAATTTTGGCTGAACACTCTTCTTATGTTTGTTCTCTGTCCCTTCAACAGTTGTATTTTTCTAAGCTAACTGCTGCCCATGGTTAAAGATACTTCTTTGATGTGGTCTGAGAGCTTCACCAACTTATAGGTACAGTGATCTGAATGTAGAAGGCAATTAGATATTATGTATGTCCATTTAACACAAAAATTAGTAGTAGGCTCAACCTAGGAAACAAGTGGGCTCCAAACTATGGGCTTTTGTGCATTACCAGACTCCCATTTACTTCCCTCAAGTGGAATTAAATCAATTTAGAAAAAAAATTAACTACCTCCATATTATACATGCTACTACTGAATCCATGGACATGCTAGAAATGATTGCAGTTCACAGGGTTCACATTTGGGTAAGCATATTAATAATCTATTTTTTTTCTCACAGCAGTCCACATAGCAGGAAGATACGTACTAGGTCTGCAGCAACAGCAACTTGGTTTCTCCAAGTTTTATCATCAAATTATGTCGCATTTTCATCACTAGAGTCTTACCACTGAGTTCTAGGATACAGTCAAAAACAGTGACTATTGCCTGTATTGTTTCAGGAGTCTCTGGGAAACCTCAAACCAATAGCTTGAGGAAAAATATTGTATGGCTTCTGGGAGGTATATCAGTATTAGGTTATCTAAAACTTAAAATGTGTGTACGTCTGAGCATGTGTGTGTATGTGTGTGTGTACAGTGTATAAAAAACATATAAGGTGTGGGTTTCCATATGGCTTTCTCAAATGTACCTATAATAATCTGTCTCTTTCCTAAATTCCCCTCCGTCCTTGCTATCCCTTCTATACCTCTTTCCACTTAAATGCCTCCATCAGATTGGCCTGTAGGAAGGTCTATTTGGGCACTTTGTTTATTAATGATGCTTTGGGAAGACTCATCCAAATGTGAGTGATGCTACCGCTGGGCAGGTGTACCTGCTAGGTGTAAAAAGGCAGCTGAATATGAGTCTAAAGTAATCCATCAAACAACGTTCTTCTATGGTCTCTGCCTTCCTCCACATTTCTGCTTGAGTTCACCTCCCAGCTTCTGTCATTAACGGACTGAGATTGAAATGTGGATGGGAAAGAATTTCTTTCTTTTCCAATTTGCTTTGGATTGTGGTGTTCATCACAGCAATGGAAAACAAACTGGGACAACACACATGGATTAGACCCTCTCTGTCTATGATGGTGTTCAGGATTTTGCGTTTCACTAACAATGAGCAATATTAGAACATTTAATAAATATTCTTGTGTACAATACTTCACCATTTGTCCCTTCTCCCTTACAATCGAATGAATTCCAGGAAGAGTGACACCTAAGTCATTAACATATTTCTAAGGCATGATATATTAAGTTCTCAAATATATTCTCTGATTCCATAACTTTGTGAATACTGAAGGAATAACCTTACCCTTCACAAAAGCTAAAAGGCATCTCACCCTGTTATGTAGTATCTTCATCAGTTGCTCACTCAACATGTAAATGGCTATGTCAAACATTGTCTATGACATGAGATAACCAGAACAATCCCTTGATTATTGTACCTACACCAATAACAAAAACAGTGACTAGCAAAACAAGTCCATTTACAGGGTGTCTTGTAGTACTCTGGTAAACCAGTGTTTCAAAACAAAACATGTCCAAGTCAGTAGCTTTTGCCAATTAATTCCAGACTGTAAATACATTTCAAGAGTCTGGTTTCAGGGGTTAGATGTTTGGTGTTTCCTAGAAATATCTTCAAAATACAGCAATTGTCTCTCCTGAGCAGATGTGATTGTGTCAGACAACATAGTGTCACAGGGAAATGTATGGAAGGGTTTGTGAGGAAGAGGGTCATTTTTAGTTTATAGAGAGCAGCCAGGTAAACTGTGGGCAGAGACTTGAAGGCAGTGGGGGTCCAATTCTGTGATATCTAGAAGAGGATAATGTGAGGGTGAAAGACATTGCAGCATAAAGTGTGAAGACAGGGACACCCCTGGGACAAGAAGAGCAGTGTGGTTATAGTAGAGTGAGTAAATGGGAAGAGGGTAGTTTAGATAAGATCAAAGAGCCTTGAAACCCATTTCAAGGACTTTTACTTTTACTCTGAATGAGATGGGACCCTTTTGGAATGGAGCAGAGGAATAACACGATTAATAATATATAGTCATGCTGAAATATTCATAACTGTTGTCATGTTCTGCCTGAGAAAATAAATAATAAACCTAGCATATAGCATAGGAACCCTACTGAAATCATTATGAACTTAAGCATATATTCTTTTTATATACCTGCAGTGGGTTTTTTGTTGTTGTTGTTATGAATGCCAGTTACAGACGTGCAAGCAGCAAATGATTCTGTAGATAAATTCAAATACTTGTTTGCAGGTCTACCAATGACTTGTGTATCTGAAAAGACAAATGTTGGTTTGGCAATCACTGGGCTCAGTGGTAAACATCAATGTATGGTCTCAAACTTCCAATTTCCCTTGGAGATTATTTTATAAAATCCATTCTCGTGGTTAAGAATACATACCCGTTCTAGTGTAGTGACAGCATAAAGAATATTCATAGGCTTTTATAGAAAACTGATTTCTAACATTAAAAGTTGTTTTAATGAGTGATTTTCTGCTAATAGCTTTTCAAAAGACCACTTAACAGTGCAAACGCTGAAGAAGAGTATGGGTAACATTGAGAGTAATGACTCTGAATTCTGTGTCCATAAACTGCTAGTCTTGATTGTTGAATGGCACTAATGAGGTCTATACATGAGACGGTTAATATCTACTTAGTCTTTGTTCAAGTGTAAAACCTGACATGAAGGGGGGTATTACTCCTCTGTGGTGATGTAGAGGATCATGTATAGATGTATTAGAACATCAGAGAAGGAAAAAGACACGCTCTCTTACTGGGTGAGCACTTACTACCTTTCCCAGCACACCGTTAAGCACTCTGTTTACAGCGTTACCACCATTTCCACTGGGTTAAGTGTAATGTAGAGGTTGGCTTCAGAGAACCGCAGAGCCACACAAAGTCATCTTGGCTGTGTAATAAGTGCTGGTGGCAACTTAGAGCCGTGTTCCCACCTGCCGCATTTTACTGCCTGCAGTTAAGAGTCAGAGGTAACTGTGCCATATCTTCCAGAAATGTTTCTCCCTTACAAACTCATGCATTAGCCCTCATTTGCTAGACGTCAGAACAGCTATATGCTTGAAAACAAACTTTATCTTTTTTTAAAAAAAAACATGAGTTTCTTAGAGTTCTTAGTATTTCCCAAAAGCTATCCCACAGATCACTATTTCCACAGACTGATTATTGTGTCTTAATAATGAAATTAGTAGTGGTATACTAAGTAAATACATGGGATATACTATATAAATAAAGTCACATAAATACAAATCTTTACTCTTTATTTGAATTTAAGTATCACTTAGATTTCCCAACAATGCACTTTGAAGATTGCTATGAAGCAGACATAGAGTAATTGGCTTTAGTTTCTAAATGTACTTGATTAAGAAACAGCTTGTTCCTTTGCAACATGTGGAATGAATGCTTTTTGAAAACCTGCTGGGGGTGTGTGGGGGGGAAGCTTCAATAACTCGCTCTTAAGTTTCTGTTCATAACACCCAAAGAAGCACTATCTGCAGACAAGTGTCCATTCAAGAAAGATGGGAGAATGAAAGATGAATTGGACACATACACCCACTTTTTTGTTTTGTAGCTTTGAAGTACCCACTCTTGTTCAGACCTATCTCACTAAACATGTACCTATCTCACTAAAATCAAAGAACAAAACTGTATTCTCTCAATATAACTCTTCTTGTATTCATAGATGTCATATATTAGTGTTTTCTTTGTAAAGGGCAAGGTGGGAACATCACTCCACAATAACATAAGCTTATTTGGTTAGAGAATAGATGCAGGAGTTATACTCTCCTGGTCTCCATGTGGTATTCCCAGCTAGACTGATCATCTGTGTGTGTGTGTGTGTGTGTGTGTGTGTGTGTGTGTGTGTGTAAAGTCAAGTACCTTGAAAAGGCCTTTGGGCACACCTTGTTTTTTTTTTTTTTTTTTTTTTAACAAAATAACAACATTATTAACATTTTTGTCATCCAATCAATGTGATTTCCCAAGAGGATACAGCAAAGTGTTCCCTGGGGCCAGAGGAAATACATAGGGAAGGTAAGGAATTGCTCCCTGATCTGCCTCCCTGAGTTTGTTGTCTTCTTCTTTCAGTTGAACTATCCTCTGAGGTGTAAAGCAGAAGCGGGCCATTGTACAACCCATAAGGAAGGCATTGTCACAAAGAGTGACCTTCACATTTAGTGAGGCCTAACCTCAGTTATACCTCATCTATTGACCTTTAGGCTGAATTGTCATTTTGATTAATTAGTTTATTCATGTGTTTTAAAGAATGATGCAAACTATTATTTCTAGCCTTTTATATCTCCCCACACAGCTTTTATTTACAGATTCCAGAGACAGAACAAAGCAACCACATCTTTGGGCTTTGCTTTCATCGTTAAGTTGGAGATTTACAGCATTGCTAGTGAAAATTAAATACAAACATGGACCATGGATGGGAAGTTGGTAGCACAACAACTGGTATTAAAGATGGGTTAATAAATAAAGTCAATAATTAAAACAAATATGAAAACAGTTCTCACTGATTGCTGGATCACTCATCAAGGAGTTCATAAAACCTACGCCATTTCTTTGGACCTGAGTATGCTTCATCTGTTTTCTTTTCTTTCTTTTTTTTTTTTAATAGCTATAGTTTCTAAGGATTCTTTGACATCTATGTAATGCAGAGTATTTTAAAGAAAAGATTCCAGCTTAGAAATATATAATTGTAAGTCACAGGAAACATTAATGTCCAAATTCATCCTGGTTTATCAGATTAGATACAGAAGATGAGCCATATCCTGAAAGTAATATATTAGAAAGCATATGTGTACATGTGTGTATGTGCTTGTATAACATATATATATGTGTGTGTGTGTGTGTGTATAGTATTTTTTTTTTTCAGAAAAAATTTTTAGGTCAAGGGCTCAACAGTTTGGCCTACTCAAAAGCAATGGACATTCTAAGAGAACACTGAAGAAAAGAGAGTTGCTAAAATTGTAATATACTCGCATCAGATGTAAGATACAATTTGTATCTAAGTATACTAGAACCTCTAAGCATATAAAAACTAGAGTAGATAGAAACTGGAGTAGCCATCCTAATATGTAATAAAATAGACTTTCAATCAAAATTAACCAAAAGATATGGGGAAGGACACTTCATGCTCATCAAAGGAAAACTCTCCCACGAGCACGTCTCAGTGCTGAGCATCTATGCCTCACTGCAAAGGTAACCACATTTATAAAAGTAACATTACTCAAGGTTACACTGCACATCAAACCCCACACATTAATAGTGGAAGATTTCAACCCCTCACTCTCACCAATGGACAGGCCATAGAGACAGACACTAACAGGGAAATAATGAAACTAATAAATGCTGTAAATCAAATCACCCTAATAGATATCTATATATCCAAATACCAAAAAACCCAGTTTTTTTAGCACCTAACTGAATTTTCTTCAAAATTGACAATGTACAGGGTCACAAAACCAACCTCAACAAATACAACAAAATTGAAGTAACCCCTTGTATCTTATCAGATTATCCACTACCAAAGATTAAAGCTAGAGTTCAACAACAATACGTCTACAAACTCAACTGAACAACTCTCTTCTGGATGACCACTTGGTCAGGGAAGAAATAAAGAAGGAAATTAAAGACTTTCTAGAATTTAATATAAATCAAAGTACAACATTCCAAAACTTACTAGGCACAAAGAAAGCAGTGCTAAGACAACAGTTCATAGTATTGTGTGTCTTAAAAAAGACGTTGGTGAGATCTCATACTAGCAACTTAAAAGTGCTCCTGAAAGCTCTAGAACAAAAAAGAGCAAACATATGCAAGAGGAGTAAATAGCAGGAAGTAATCAAACTCAGGGATGAAATCAATCAGTTGAAAACAAAACAATAGAAAGAGCTTGTGGGAGTGCATTTGTGTATAACCCCTCTGGAAGGCAATTTGGCAGTTTCTTAGAAAACTGAGAATCGTTCTCCCTCAAGGTCCAGTTATACTGGCCATATATCCAAAAGATGATCCACCATGCCACAAGGACACTTGCTCAACTATGTTAATAGTAGCCAATTCCTAATAGCTGGAAATTGGAAATTGTCCCTCAACTGAAGAATGGATAGAAACATGCTATATTTACACAACAGAGTATTATTCAGCTATTAAAACAAAGACATCATGAAATTTTCAGGCAAGTGGGTGGAACTAGAGAATACCATTCTGATTAAGGTAACCGAGACCCAGAAAGACATGCATGGTATGTGCTGACTTATAAGTAGATATTAGACATAAAGTAAAGGATAATCATGCTACAATCCACAGACCTAATGAAACTAAGTAACAAAGATGGCCCAAGGACGTATGTTTAAATATCATTCAGAAGGAGAACTAAAATAGTCATCAGAGGTGGATGGAGAGATGAAAGTGGGTTGAAGAGAAGGGTAGAGAAGAGAAAGTGGTAGGGGAAAGGCTGGAGAATGTGGGATGTGGGATAGGGTCAAGAGTATGGAAATCAGTGGGGGCACATCTCTGGGATGAGTTGGGGACCTGGAATGGGGGAGGCTTCTGGGAACTATAGGGGTGATCCTACCTAAGACTTCTAGCAGCTGGGGATATGGAGAATGAAGTGGCCAACTCTTGTAGCCAGGTAGGACTTGCAGTAGAGGGAGGGAAACAAAACAAAACCCAAAACCCTTGTCCCCAAATTTGTCCTGCCTACAAGATACGCAGAGATAAAGATAGAGTAGAGATTGAGGGAATGACCAAGCAATGACTGACCCAACTTCAGACCCATCTCAAGGGAGAAGGCCAGTTTCTGACACTATTAATGATACTATGCTATGTTTGTAGACAATGTCATAGCTTAATTGTCTTTGGGAGGCTTCATACAGAAGCTGATGGAAACAGATGCAGAGATCCACAGCCAAACATTAGGCAAAATTGGGGAGTCTTGAAGAAGAGTTGGGGGAAGGATGAGGGAGCCGGAGTGGTGAAGGATACCACATGAAGACCTACCGACTCAACTAATCTGGGCCCACAGGGGCTCATGGAGACTTAAACCATCAACCGAAGACCTTGCATGGCCTGAATCTAGGCCCCCTACTCACTTGTAGCAGTTGAGCAGCTTGACCTTCATGTGGGACCGCTGACAATTTGAGAGGGGCTGTCTCTGACGGTCTTGTCTGCTTTTGGATCTCTTTCCCTTAGTTGGGCTGCTTGTCTGTCCTCAGTGGAAGAGGATGATGGAAACATTTCTTAGTTCTACTGCAACTTGATTACCAGGATGGGTTGGTACTCATAGGGTTACCTAGTTCCCTTCTGAGATGAAGGGGAGTGGGTAGAAGAGGGTTGGGGTTTGTGAGGGTGGGACTGGGAGGAAAGGGAAGAACTGTGATCAGGATGTAAAATGAATAAATATATTTATTAATTAATGAGAGAGAGAGAGAGAGAGAGAGAGAGAGAGAGAGAGAGAGAGAGAGAGAGAGAGAGATCACCACAGAGGACTTTCCTGACTACTAAACTCACAGATATTCTCAAGCATAACATTCCACATTATTAGGGTCATTGCATTTACTATTACCTGAGCATGTTCTTTATAGTTGTATTCAGTTGTATGGTTTACTGTCTGACACTACCCTAATTTTCAAGAATATAAAGTCCGTTTGCACTAGGTATTTCACACCTTCGTGGATATAGTTGTTAAGTACCATGATTATGCCTAACGCCAAGTAAGATCTCAATGAAAACATTTTTTAATGGATATATGACTGAATACCAACATGAATAAAAGCCTTCAAAGGATGTGGAGAGGTGGTAAATGATAACTTCACAAACTAAATAATTTTGCTCAGAGCTAAAGAATATTGTAACACTTGTTGGTATTTGTAGACTGATGTTGACATCTCTAATTAATGAATTATTTGTCAATATAATTTTGGAAAATAAGTTGCTTTTTTGATCAATATCTTTCCATTTTGGGCAGGAGCTAATGCAAATCACCTTATGTTTGACCCACATCTCAAAAAATATCTATCTTTATACATCTACATAAGAAGTGAATATATGGAGAATTAATAATTCTATAGCTATGTATTGTGCATTACACATATGAAAAACAATAACCTCTCAAATTTTAATGGACGCTCAGTAAAATATCAATATCTTTATTCTTTCTTCTAAATAAATAACCAAGTAATTACTTATGCAGTTTCATTTTCTCAGTGACAAATTTCATTAGTTTAAGACTTTTTTAAATCTCTCAAATTTACATATTTGCTATCAGATTTCTAAGGATGTCAAACTCGGCTAACCCACAAAGAAAACGGCCAATGCCACTCTGTCAAACTCAAGTTCCCACCTGAAGCTCCAAAGGACCCTGTGCTACAAACAGAACAGCAATCACTGATGCAAAAACCCATGTGGCTCCCTTAAGGCTTTTCAGAATTCTTGATTATTTAATCACTGTTCTTGATTTGTAAGGCTAGGTAGTCAATGGCTCCCCAAATGTGTCACATTGGACATTATCCAGATGGAGTGCCAGTTTTCATTTGAGATTAACGAGGTAAAATCCAACAAGAAAGGTTTTCTACCATCGCAAACTGTAGCTCAACTTATAGCAGATGACAAATCAAAGGAGGCAGCCTGCCTTGCCCATGCTTTTCAAACAGAAACTTCATTGAACTGTCAGTTACCAAATGAGGTGATTAACTCTGATGCTGATTAAAGTTTTATTCTATGTTCTTATTACCAACAAGTTTCTATTTTCTTTTCTCTTTGGAGGTGGGTCTAGTTACTCCAATATAATTCTCACCACCTAAGGCTTTATTACTCCATTTAGGTTTTGAAATGTGTACTTACCAGTGCTATTTTCAAGGGCTCTCTATCACATGTTTGTGAAATTAATGTAAAGGAGCATTGGATGGAAGGAAGGTATAAAACACACACACACACACACACACACACACACACACACACACACACACACACACCACACTCTTCTCCAGTTATAAACAGGCACCAGGGTGATTCAAAGTAACTGCCAGCAGGTGTCTGACTCTCTGTTTGATTTGTTGCTGTCATGCCATTTCATTTCAAATGCATAGTTAATGTTGTCTTTTTAAAAAACTGTGCTCCATATTTATACTGACTCCAGCTGACTGACAATTCTCCTGAACACTGGCTGATGACTGCAAAGGAATATAAAATACCAAGTAGCTGGACACACCTGCATTAGTGCAAGTACTAGAAGCCAAGTGCCTGAGCATCTGAGGGAGCAGTTACTTCAGACGTCCAGGCTGGAAAAGAGTCATAGACCAGACTAGACACTGTGTTAAATAAAGAATGTTAGCACTTAGATCATAAGGACAATTTGATCAGAGGAAGCTTTAGAGTGTGTTAGAGATACTCTCCCTTTGTTTAGCTTATATCCTACTACCCTACAGTTTCCTGTATATCTTGCTCTGCCTCACTATGGAGCCTTAAAAAATTTCTCATCGGCCCACAGTTCCATCTCTTCCACTCCTTTCATATATCTCCATGGCTATAGATTCCTTCCTCCTTAATCAGCAGATGTATATCATCTCTTGTGGGAATATTTTGCTGACCACACATGTCTGTGTGTATGGCCCCCTATGACTGTGTATATCTTGTATCTCAGATACTTCACAGAAATTAGGGAATACACAGATTTGATTATTGTACATCATGTGTTCACCCTCCATTGTCCAAAAAAAAATCCTTTTCAATCATTCAATACATATATCTTGAAGGAAGAAAAACATTTCTCCTTGGTACAGGTGGCTCTGGGTACTTAGGTATGCACAGTAATTTGGCTGAAGTTTGTTGAAGAATGAATACTATTGTGAGAGAAATACTGATATTCACAGGGGCAGTGATAAAGGAAGGAGATGGCTGACAATGATATAGGATGAGGAGCTTGTCCGTAGTACTCCATTTCACAGAGCCTGGCATGATGGTTTTAAATATTAAGAAAGCAGCTGATAGTAATAATGCTTTCCAGTCTTGCTGTACTTCATACCCATAGGATTTATTGAGCTTCACAAACACTTAATAATTGTGGCCCCAGTAAGGTGGGCAGGAATTATTAAACTCATATTATAGGGAGGCAAACCAAGGGGGGGAGGGAGGGAGGGAGGGAGAGGGAGAGGGAGAGGGAGAGGGAGAGGGAGAGGGAGAGGGAGAGGGAGAGGGAGAGGGAGAGGGAGAGGGAGAGGGAGAGGGAGAGGGAGAGGGAGAGGGAGAGGGAGAGGGAGAGGGAGAGGGAGAGGGAGAGGGAGAGGGAGAGGGAGAGGGAGAGGGAGAGGGAGAGGGAGAGGGAGAGGGAGAGGGAGAGGGAGAGGGAGAGAGAGAGAGAGATTGACCTAGGTTAGGTGTTGAGTCAAGGAGAGCAGGAGTTTTCAACTTTCAGCCCTGTGTTTACTCTATTCTCCCTGCTAATAGAGGATGGCCTCTATTACCTGGTTTTGCCTCTCCATCTGTACCACCCCTGTTATTACCTTGACAACGCCAACCACTGTAGCTAGAGTTTCTTAATGCATTAAGTCTCAAATGTTTGAAAGGAAGAAACTTGGAAATATGCTTCAATTTTACCCTTTTGAAAAAGGGACACTGAATCTCAAAAGTATTAACTCAAAATAAAGTCTGAAATTTGGGATTCAGACTTGTCCTGTGTGAAATAACATGTGGTTTTCTATCTGGTAACTAGGACATTAGAGGCTCAGGGAAAAAGATGTAGATATGTTACATAAACAATAACAAACACACACTGCTGGAAGGCAACTGATTCTTGGAAAATATACCTGGAAACAAGAGAAGGTGGGAACCTCTTTAGGTTCATGGGACAGAAGCTGGATTTGAGCATGTGAAGGCTCTGGATCACAGGGGATGAGTTGCTGTCAAGTTCAATGCTTTGAATCCTTGATGTAGATGTGGGGGTGCCCAGATACTCTCCTATAAAGGCAAACAGGCTACAGGGGACCCACTTCAGTAATCTCTTCCCATCTCTTCTATTCTAGTAAATCACAAGAGTCTCACTTTATCCTATCTAGTAATGTGTGTATAAAAAGGTCATCAAACCAAGAAATTCATTATAATTTGCTTAAATCAAGGAAAAATCTGAAGACTAGGCAAATGTCTAAGAAATGAATATAAGTTAAAGTAACTGCCATCCTAGAACCTCATATCAATCAAACCTCATGCATTAGAAGGAATGTTTCAACACAACAGAAGGTTTAGCATATGGATGTATCTGCATAAAGCCATCTATGTAACAATAGGTAGAGTTATTTTATGGAATAAAATCTACATTCAACAAAAATATACAAATATATATGTTATCAAATATCGATGAAGGTTATTTTCTGAATCTTCTGAAATGATCATGTATTGTTTTTCAGTGAGAATAACAAGAGTTATTTTTAATTCTGGGGAAAAAAATCCAGATGCCTCTTGGGAAAGAATGGGCTTTGAACCACTGTGTTCATAAAGCAGCCACCAGCTGCCATTGGGAAATCTCAGCTTTAGAATAAGTCACATACTCTTCGAAAACCCAGAGCATGTGTTCTCCCTCCCACCCAGATAGAAGAGACATGCTGTTTCACTTCGTTTCCCTCTACCTTACACTAACACAGCAAAGATGGAATGTGGACTGTTTCAAAATGAAAATAGGCATAGTACAGAAAGAAGCACTTCCAAATGATGAAATTAGATTAGAAGTTAAGACAAAATACGTTTAACTGGCTTTTAAAGAAATTCGGTGGAACACATTACTATAAACAGTGCATTTGGGCAGCCAAACAAACTTTGTCCAGAGAAAATCAATTTTACTCCCCAAACAATGAGAAAAAATTACTTTAGATTCGACATTAAATATTGTCGTTCTTTTAAAAAGAAGCATTTCTATAACTCTGTGTAGAAATAGGAGTCAAAGGATGCCTTTGTTACCATGGTAACAGTCTCCCTCAGAAAAGCCAAGGATGAAGTACCATATATTCCCTCTGCATATATTTGTCCAATCAATAAACAAAGGACTTACCCTGCATGCATCACATTAGAAAAGTGGCCAAGGTGTTCATGATGAGGGAAAGGATGGGGGAGCTTTCAAGAACACTGGGTTTAATAACATAGAATAATTTTCAAGTAAGTGCAGCTAATATTTTCTTCATTAGAAGCCCATTAAGAAGATGAACTGTAGCTAAAATGCCCATAGCTCCTTAAAAATGGAAATATTCATTATAAAATTTAATATGTCAATGTAGATGAAAGTGACAAACTAGGACTAGGACAGAAAGAGAATGTATGAAAGATACATACACCAAAGCCCTTAGAGTAAGGAAATTATAATCATTGCTAATATTTCCTGAGCATTTACTATGAGCTAAATAGGATCTTACATTGTTACATGGATTATCTCAATACAGTTTTTCAAATAATCTCATGATTTAGTACTATAAATTTTCTCTTTTTTTAAAAAAAAAAATAAGAACTATTACTATCTCTATTTTGCTGACAAGAAGCCCACAGGGAGAGATTCACGTACATAAGTGGAAGGCTTCTTCTGACACAGGAATGATAGAATTCCATTGGTTGGGTTCCAACTGAATCAATGGGACACAAGGGTTTGTCCTATGAACTTTGTCACACTGAGAGGCTTTGGTGAGACCCAGATATTCAGATACATGCAAAAGCTTAAAATTAGACAGTGCATATTAAACATAAGCACTGGATAGTCCCTCAGTAAAAGCTCCTCATTTTCTCTTCAGTGTCTCCAGCTCCCCATAACTAACTAGACTACAGTGAATTTTAACTTTTTTTTTTTTTTTTTTACTTTTTTCAGCATGAGTAATAAATGAAAACTATTAGAATAAGGTCATTTCCACTCAGAAGACTAAAGATCTCTTTTAGAAGCTGGAAAATAAGAAAGTATTAAACTAATCTCCTTGCTGGTGTTGTTTTCTGATATATACATATTTATGATTACGTTTGACTTATAAATTATGTATAGGAAAAAGTTACAGTAAATACTAATGATATTGGATAATTATAACTCTATATAACACTCAAACCCAAGTGCTGTTACACCATAGCTGTCCACTTGATAACTGAGGGAGTTACTGAATGCTAACATGTTGGTGGCAGCATGTATAATGAAGACACTATGGACAAAGTAGTATTTCTCATTCCAGCAGAGGTGGAGGAAAGTTGCATAAGATTTAATCAAACTACTGAGAACGCTGTAAGATTTAAAACTAAATATGTTTTTTATATCCAGAATTTTCCATTTAATATTTGTGGATATCAGTTGGCCATGGGTACTAAAATCCATGTAAAGAAAACTCCTGGATAAAAGGACATTCCTATGGTTTTTAGGTACAACTTCATTCTCTGTTAACACACGTTGAGTTACCAGAATAACAAAGTAACACACACACACACACACACACACACACCTCCGTCCCAATTTTTCTCTGCGACAAAACTCCAGCAACACAATGCACAGAACAGTCAACTTGGGGAAACTCCTCTAGTGTTGCCTTTCTGGGGCTTTATTTCCTCCGCTGTGGTCAGGGAAAGTTAACCGTTATTGCTTCTAAAGAGCTTATCTAGAATTCCTGCCCATGATATCCCTGTTTGTGGGAACTGAGTGGCCTTATTGGTTGCTTTTCAATTGTTTTTTAAAAGTTATTTTATTTTCATACCTATCCATGAAGAATAAGTTACTTTCCCTGCAGTTCTGACTCCCTGTGAGACAGCTTACCAACTTATGAGGAGACCTTCCTACTCTGACAAATATTCCTTTTTTTTCTTAATTCTTTCAGTGATTTTGTTCAGATTTGTCCTTCAATCATACATACAATCTTGATCAGTAACCTTAAAATTGATAACGAGAGATTTTCATTTTTTTTTGTAATGATGTTCATTGTATTTTCCTTGTGCTTTTCTTAGTTGACACCCTTAGGAGTTGAACCCTGGACCTCACTTATACTAGGCAAGTGCTCTGTTTCAGAGCTACAGGTCCAGGTGATGAACGAGACAACTATTTCCTTATGTGCGCCAAATGTCTCCCTATGCCTAAAACATTTATTGAATAAGAGATCAATAAAGGATGAAATGAAAAGGAAGGCATTTAAAACATCAGTGCTTTGTCAACAGACCAGGGGAGTCATAGTCTGGGGATGGAACTCTGTGGTAGAAAAGCAGCAAGTTAAAAACAAAAGCCAATTACATAGAAAAGACATTGTAGAATCATTCCAGCTTCCTAGGCATTAGTAAAGGCTTTCCATTCTCTCTTCTGGGTTCAATTTCATGAAGCATCTTTATTAGCGACATCTATACAAAAGAAAGTATGTTTCAACTGTTTTCACTTGCTACATTTTCTTAGGTAAAATCTTGACTACAGACTCCAGATTTCATAGTTGTCTAAGCATAACATGAAGCTCATATTTATGTCATCCACGGGGAATTTTTTTTTCCTGAAAATCCCACCTGTGACTATGTGGATGCTTTCGGTCTGCAGTCACACGGAGACAGGCACGTTATATCCTAATATGCACAACCCAACATGTCAATTGTCTGAGTTGTTTACCATCAGGACCTCTGTAGTCTCGACTATCGCCTCCAGTTTGAATTTGCCTGGAAAGGTGTTTCATAAAGATCCTTGGCAGCATTGGAGAGAGAAGGCAGGTTGTCTGAGAAATGATTCCACCTTGAAAGTGGGAGTGAACACATTTCTCTTTTCCAGCCTAAGATAGAATTAGCAAACTGCTGGCTCACCGGTCAACCCCAGAAGGAATTATATAGACTGCAGTGGTGGCTGAATAGTGTTTTACATTTGAATTAATTGCCAATGTTTAGAAATCATTAGATTTCACTGCTTCCCTTGAAAAACCTGGCAAGTCAGCCAGTATCCCCACATAGCAACCATCTGCTGGAGCTGAGTCGGGGCTGCTCTTACTTACAGGGGCATGTGCTACCCAGCACCCCACTGTCACCACAACTCCAGAAGCTTTACTCTTCAATGAGGTTCAATGTCATCATTCCCTATTGCTTTTCAGAACTGGGATGTTTCATCCTTTGGTTCCTGGACTAAGTATTTTCAGCAGGTATGGCTTGGGTACCAGCCAATCAGAGTTATTTTAGGCACTTACTTTACAACCCATGGGCAAGTTTTTTTTTTTATTCCTTTCTATGTTGTAACCTCACTCTCTCATTGTGAGTAGAATAAAATGAGGGACCAGGAACAGCATGACATACCTGAGGAAGCTTGGGGTGTTGGAAGCCACTGATATTTTCCAGCTGATATGGGCCTGACTGGATGTCAGCCTTACCTTAAGCATTTAATTTTATAATCATAGTTAGGTTTTCGTTTCTGAGCAGGTATGAGCAGAGCCAAGCTGGAGGATACCACTCCCCAGAAGAAAACACTCCCAACTTCTTCTTTATTTAGTTTTCAACAATTCTATAACTTCACTTTGAGTTATTTTTGTGAAGCAATTTCTCAGAGAAAATGCTAAGTGGCATATGAATGATTTCAAATGGAATTGGTTCTATGCACAGGGAAAAACATGATTATTGGTAGAGAATATGAAACAACATAGACTTTGTATTTCCATCTTCCATTTCGGTGTGTCAGAGCAGTTAATTCATGAATTGCTACACTTGCTTATGTTTTAATTTAAAATATTAGACATTCTCTATACATTATGACAGGACATCTTAGACTCTCCTATGAAGTATACCAGGTCTATTGCCAGAAAATGTCAGCTTATTCAATGCTATTGGTGCTTTAGGTCAGAAAAATTTGGGCTGATGATGAACCCGATTGTCCTATGCATGATATGTCTGCAGCATCTGTGCTCTCTACTGTTTAGGTGGCAGATACCTAACTCAGTCATGACAATTGAAGAGATATCAAAACAAATGTCTCCTAGAAGGAAATGTCTCTCAACCGAGAACACTAATTGATATTTCTTACAACTACAGAGTCATGTGACCAACCTCCTACTATTTCCACCCCCATATCCAGTATCATAATGGGTCATGATGAATGTAATGGTGAATTATTTTAAAATTACTGCCACGTACAGTTCTAACCACTCCTGACTTTCTTCGAACTGACCTTTTCATTGTCCTTTTTCCTGAGAAAGGTTTTTAAAAAGATAGTTTAATTGTTCATTTATCTTGTCATAACACTCTCTTTGCTATCTAGAATTACTCTTGACTTCTATACCCAACTTGAAGGCTACATTCCCTATAGTTTTATAACCCTGTGCAACAGGCCTCCCTTCTTCCCACCTATTACTATAAAATGTGGACTTGAAATCACCCAGCTGGAGATTAGCATCTTCCTCTACTAACTTGTTCCTTCCTAAAAGATGAACTTTCTTTGACATTTAAGTAATACATACATCTCTTTCATTTGTAAAAGAGACCATTGCATAGAAAGATAACTTTAGTTTTTCAGTATTTGTTTCCTTCACTCTGAAACGGGTGTATTACACAAAACATAGATATACACTGGGCAAATATCTTATTTGAAAATCACATTAATTTAAATAATTTCTTCATCAAATATTAGCTAAATGATTATTTCTGTTTCTAGCTCTTTCTCTGGGTTAAGTAACTTAACATCATGCACTCATGGATGTAGAAAATAATGGTATCAAAAAAGTACACTCAATAGCCTGCACTCATGGATATAGACAATAGGCTATCTAGAAAGTCTTGTGCTGTTTATTAACAGGAGAAACTTCATAAAGATAGATTCGGAAGGGTCAACTTTCAGTTAGTTTTTAATTCAAAATATATTTCATTATATAAAATTAGAGCACAAAATAGTACCTTGCCACTACATATAATAGTATAACAAAATTTAATTATTAGGTAGGGTGTAGAGGAATTTTAATCCAGCATCATGGCTGCCCTGGCAAAGAATCATATCCAAAGCTGTGATTCAACTGGAATTCAGACAAGCCCTTAATACCCACCTTTAATCCCAACCAATGAAAGTAAAGTTAGTTTGTAGAAGGAAATGGCCATGTTTGAAAGTGACGTCTAATTAAGGAGCAGACAAAGGAATGAATCAGAATTGATAGATGAGTCAGAGACGGGATGTGCCCAACTCTCATGAAAAGAGACAAGAAAGAAAGGTGATTTACAGGAAGCAGTCTAGAGAGAAAGGGAAAGAGGGGGCAGTCTTACCAGGACAGTTTTACAGAGAGCTTGTAGAACAAGCCAGAGAATGAGAAGGAGCAAGAAGATTAGAACAGAAAGCTAGAGTTAGTTTGAGGTCAAGCAGAGCAAAAACTCAGAGGCCTAGAAGGAAACCAGATTGAATCAGTCAGCTTGGAGATGCATTTGAGCCAGAATAGCTGGGTTGAACCAGACAGCCACAGATGAAAAAGATCTGGAAAAATGAGTTTAGTTATCAGTAAGCATCTGAGAATAAAAGGTACAGCTTAATGTGAATTGTATTTTCTATACTTTCAGCATCAAGTCAAAAAATAAAATAAAATAAAAAAGGGAAAGAAAGAAATTACAAGTTTAAGCCATGATATCTTGGATATATAGCAAGGCCTTGTCTCAGAAAACCCTTTAGAAACAGTTTCTGGTTTACATATTGCCATATATGACAAAAATTTTAATTTAAAAAATACCTAAGCTTGACAATTATTAAAAAAAAAAATTTTGTGCCAAACTAGCCTTGAACTCATAGAGATCTGGTTACTTCTGTCACCTAAGTGTTGGAATTAAAAGCATGCTCCATCATGCTGGGCCTGTGTTAACATTTTGTAAAAAACATTATTATCTATCTATCTATCTATCTATCTATCTATCTATCTATCTATCTAATTTTAAATTATCCCAATTACAGTCTTCTCTCCCTCCTCTCCTCAAACCACTCCCCCTTTCAAGGATTTACATATTTTCATTCACTTTACATTCAGATCACAGCCCCCTCCCTCCTCTCCTTCCAGTCCCACCTTCATAAATTCCTTCCCCCTTTGCCCATACTGTTTTCCTCAGTGAAGGAGGAGTCCCACCTTGTGTACCACCTCACCTTGGGCCATCTAGTCCCAGCAGGACTAAGCACGTTCCCATTCACTGAAGCCCAACCAGACAGTTCAGGCAGGGATAAGGGGGACCTGCTGTCAAGCGACAGAGATCTAGACAGCTCCACTTGTTAGAAGACCCACATGAAGAGCGTTTTAAAAACATAACTGTGCTGTTTAATAAAGGAATAACTTGCCACTTGTGACTATTGATCTTGTTGGCTACTTTTCTTTAAAGTGTTTCCTAAGACTTCACATGATATATAAAAAGAATGAAATGTGTGGTATTGAAAATAGATTATATAGCTGCCTGTTGAATATATGTTGCTAAGTGTTAAAACTACTTCTGCCCATTTTTTTTTTAATGTGGCTATTAAAAATTTGGATTTGGGTATATGCGTCACTCTGTGTTTTAGGGTTGGTTTAACTAAAATCTTAAAGAATGATCCATATGTTTGTTTTGTTTTACATATTACAGACAGCAAGTGAAAAGACCTGCAGTAACCAAATATTAGATATAAAGCCCAGAGACAGCCTCACTAAGTTCACAGCACTTCCTGGTCTGAGACTGAGAGCCTGAGCAATGATTTGTTGCCTAGCAGTCCTGAATTCCAAAAGCCACAGATACCAATGAGGAAGAAGTGCAGACAGGACTTCTATGCTGTGCTGCATCCATCTTTTTGCTAAGAAACTCTGAAATGGACCCATTTTGGGCGATGTTTTTGTGACTGTGTATTCAAATTCTCATTGCTGTGCCCAGAGATTTGGTTGTAATAAGGTCGTTGGCATTGTCATGATTTTGGGAGCATATCTTGATTCAGTGATGTGGAAAGACTGTTTTCCATCACCTCTGATTGGCTAATAAAGTGCTGATTAGTTGATAACTAGCAGGACTTCCAATCCCAGCGGTGTGTTCCTTTACCTATAACCAGAGTCTTGATCTTGTTCATTCTGTTCTGTGTGTGTCCACTTGGGGACTCCTCTGAAGAGATCTGCTCATGGTGAATCCTGCAGGTCCCCCTTTGCTACCCCTCTCTCCTTTCTACACTCTTTGTCCTTAGGACACTTGGACTGGGATCAGAAGTCATTTATGTGGGAGCTCATAAAATGGACTAGAGTGAGTATAAAAACGCTCCGTTGTTACTCTGGAGCAAAAGGCGGATGAGGAACGCTCATCCCACATTACATTTACAAGCCCACTCTCCTAAGTATTCTGTATAAGAAAGCAAGTTGTGTTCCATAACAGCAACAACAAACTTAGCTTCATAAAGAACTAAAACATTCCCTTCTAGATCTGTAACCAGGGAGAGATTGACTGATGAAATGAATCTTCTAAAAATATCTGTGACCATCATGGTGCTTCAAAGACTGTTTACAGTGTACGAAGAATGAGGCTGCATGGACAAATGAAAAAATAAAACCTACATTTCTTAGAAAGGAGGCATCAGTCTTTTTCTATTTGTAAATGCTGACGAGCAGAGTTTAAGGAGGGCTAATGTCACCCATTCATCTTAATTAAAGAGTTAATTGCTCGTGTATCCTGATTTAGTTAGTGGAGCCTGGTGGATAGGAAGCCTTGCCTCTATGTATTTTATTGACCAATGTAATGACATCATCAGTAAGTCTCGAAATTTATTCATGCTTCAGCCTATCCTCATAACGTTAATAGCCTTGGACATGATAAAACTTTCAAGAGGAAAGGCCTCCTTGTGCCTGGCACAGAATACAAAATGGACAGTGGGAAAAGCTGCTGAATGTCTCACTTCAGCTGTCCCTGGAGCCTTCCTTTGAAGTCTGCAATCAAGATAATAGTTAAAAAGGGCTGCTTGAATGTTAGTTTCAGAGAGCATTTGGGGTAGAATTGTAGGGCAGGTTCTTCACCTACACACAGAAGGTTTGGAACGTAACAGCTTTCATTGACTGTTACTCATAGTGAAAGTCAGGACTGTGTGCATTACAGGGCGAGGAAGAATCTATGCTCAGTATGTTTTAAAAATTACTTTTAAGGCATAATTTTCTGAGAATATTTTTTTTAATACTGACTTATATTCTTTCAAGAAAGTATCTTATTCTATAACCTAGGGTGACCTGAAACTAGTTATGTATCTCAGGGTGGTCTAGGATTTGCTGCAATCCTCCTGATTCAGCCTTCCCAGTGCATGTACCACCATGCCTGGGTAGAAATATAATACATACATAGACACACACACACACACACACACACACACACACACGCATGTATGCATGCATGTACACATGCACGTACGCAAGCACACACGCACTCAGAGAAAACTCAAGACCAATTTACTTTTGAATTGGTGGATGAAGAGGTTCTTAAACACAGGGGTTTTCAACCATTAAAATATAATAATCCTCTGGTTCTCTAGTTTCCCCAGAAATAATGCGTTTAGATGAACTAAGAACCTACCATGAATCTATGACTAATTTTATAGTAACACCATTTCTTAACATATTTTTAAAAATGGGGGGAGGGTAGGCAAAAATCAAAGAACAGCAGGGGGAAAGTACTATCTTGAGGGCATACAGAGCAGAGCACAGGGAAATGATGTGCAGACAGGGATAATGGGCCTTTTTGTATCTTTTCTCACGCAGCTACAACAGTCCTACTTAAAGTTAATTAAAGTTAGTGTCCTTTTTCTGTGAGGACAACTGGCTCAAGAATCAAACCCCAGTTTTGCAATGTTGATTACAATTAAATACCTCATTCTCTCAGCAAGGTAAGTACACAGAGGCTAAATTAAGAAAAGGAACAAAAACAGAAGGTAAGAGGTGAAAGTAAACCCAAACAGGAGAGTCCTGGATAGCACAACGCTCTCTCACAAAGCTGAGGAATCCAAAGTGGATTGTAATAGTTAGTTATATCACACACACACTGTCCATACTCCAGTTTGTATACCTGTTCAATGATAGAAAATCTTCTTCTATGGAGTTATTGGGAAGGGGAGTTAGTGAATGTAACAATTGAACCCTGACAACTCAAAGGAAAGCACTGTATAGACATGAACTATAGTTAAAATTCTTTCTACAAATATCCCATGAGGCTCTTGTCTAGCAGCACATGTCCCCAGCTAGTGACTCCATTTGGGAGAGTTTACAGAAACTTTAGGAGGTGAACCACAGTTGGAGGAAGTAGGTCATAAGGTGTGCGACATAGGAAGAGGCATTGTTCTTAGCCCTACTGTTCTTATATATTCCTGCCTATCATGAGAGGAACAAACTGTTTCACCACAACCTCCTGCCAGAGGGATATTCCTACTTATGCACCCAGTAAGAAATAAAGTGGCTATGGACTAGAACCTCAGAAACTGTGAGCCAAAATAAATCTTCTCTTCTTCCCTTAAGTTGTTTCTCTTGGATATTTGTCCAGAACGTTGCAGAAGTACCTATTACATAATATGGAACTTTCTAATGGCTAATCCTGGAGATGATTTCTAAGATCACTTTATTACAGTTTGACATTTAGTCTTCATATATTCCGTTTCTCCATTGTCTTCTTAGAATGTTTATTGTATATATTTTTGAAAAAAAATGAGAAATTACTGTGCTGTTGTGTATACTTGGACATCTCCATATAATTAAGCAGTATTATATTATCATTCAGGATTCTTCCTATGCCTACACCCACCTGGGTTCCATCTCTTTATATTTCTCTGACCTGGGAAACTGGCCTAAAAAATCTCAAGCTTTAAATTTCCTTTCCACCAAATGGCAATGAAAAATACGGTAAGCATCGAGAGGTTTTGGCAATCAAATTAACCAACAGTTGTAAAGACCCTCAAATAGTATCAGGCACACAGTATAATAATGAAAGCCTTTCCTACTTTTCTTCCTCTAACTATGTGGAGGGATGGTGAGGCCAGTAAAACGAGGAAAGAACCCAGAAAGGAATGTGATTGAATATTAATGGTGAAACGGGGTGAAATAATGAGTCCTTTATTCCTTCTTCCTCCTCGAGTCTGAGTCTGTGCATTGCTCATTTTTCTGCAGTGAACATGGTGGGGATACGTGATAAAAGCACATCTGAATCCAAGTGCTCCTGTTCAGAGGAAGAGAAGCCCCTCTCCAGCTGTGGGTGATTAGCTGAATGTGACTAGACAGGTGAGATTTCTCTGGGTGGAAATCAGGGAGATTATTGCAGATGAAGGGGACAGGGCAACATTTCTAAGTCGGAAACACTGTCTGTGGCAGGGAGAAAATGAGCCGGCCTGATGTGCTACACTTGGAGGTCCATGGTGGGATAAAAGATGAGGTTGAAGGATTGGGTAAGAGATGAAAGTATTATAGTCTTTAGTGAGTAAAGGGCCACCTAAGTGGGTGAGAAATGGGACTGTGGAGTCCCAAATTAAACAGTATTTTAAAGTAACATGCAAGCTCTGAATCCTGGACAAAATTAGCCAGGAAAAAAAAAATCTCATGTAACCTACTGCACAGGGGAGTTGTATCTTGTGAGATGTTGTAGATAAGATCTTGAATAAATGATTATTTAAACAAATTAATTTTAAAACTACCAGACTGCCTAAAGAAGGAATAACTGAAAGGCCATATAGAGATGTTCAAAAGTCTCTGTCACATTTCATCTTCAAGAAGTCTCTAATGAGCCTTAAGGCAGGATGGGAGATAGAGGTGCAGATAGCTTCTACATATTCCTGGCTTTGTACCAGTGGATGCTAATATTAAGCCATTCGTGTTTTTTAATTCGTGTTAATACATTTATTTACACGTTTGATCATGAGTTTTAGCTCAAAGTATTATCAGAAGCTTATTGGTACTAAAGGTAGTGGGACCATAGGAACTGGTAATGGGAGGTTTCTAGTTGAAAGTCTAAAGAAGAATTCAGAGGATGTAAATGTAATATCAGAGACTCACTGATACAATTAAGCATTGGATATGCAATTGACAGATGGAATAAAAAAAAGGTCTTTGAGACCTGAGAGAAAAATGGGACCGATGACACATATTAGAAAACATCATTAGGGCCTTGCTTTGGCTGTTGAACATCTGGAAAGAACTGTAGATATCTTGGGTTGTGCAAATTGAGGTAAGGGAATACAGATCAGGTAGCATTTAGCTACAAGAATGGTAACTCTTCTTATTAAGGTCAAGACAGAGAAGAAAACATTCTAGATTTATTTGGAATTTGCTAAAAGTCAAGAGCTCTCCAGAATGCCTTTACAGTTGAGAGTGTGGCCCCTGTGCCATGCTTAAAATTAGATATTTTTTTAAATTGAAATCACTGAGAAGGTGTGCTTTGATAACTATATTGAAAAGGGTTTAGTCAAATTCCAATGGTGATCTCGCCAACATTGTGAAGATGTAATTCAGAAATATTTAACATTCAATGAAGTTTTATTCTGCAGAGGTCTTATTGCCATACCTCTAGTGTTATGTTCTCTAGCTCCACATGTACCTTTCATAGAATAAAAATATCTATTAAATTATAACACAGTGGCCAATAAATAGAAAAAAGTATTTTTGAAAGTGAGGACATAAGGAAACAAACATGACTAATTCTCCAAGTAATTCAAAATTTAAAAGAAGACATTGAGTATGTTGATATTTCTTGTACAAAAATAAAACCAGGAGCTGCAGAGATGGCTCAGTGGTTGCTCTTCCAGAGGACCTGGGTTCAATTCCCAGCACCTGTATGCCATGTCTCTATTATCGGCAACTCTAGTCCCAAGCCCTCTTCTTGTCTCCACAGGCACTAGGCATGCATATTGAATATGTATATTCAGACAAAAGATCTACAAACTAAAATCTGAAAAATTAAATGATATTAAACCAGTAGCCACACACGAGTCATAATGGAAAATATGTTCTCTCTCAAGTATATATGCTGAAGTCCCAACGTCAGAATATGGACTGCATTGACAGAAGGAGATTCAGAGTTGTAATTAAGTTAAAATGTATTTGTAAGGAGAGACTTTAGTTCAGTATGTCTGTGTTGTTCTAAGAAGGGTGAAAGTATAGATACCCCGATTCAGAAGCTAAATATCCAGAAACTAAGCAAAGAAGACTCTGGAGAAACCAGTCCTGACCTCTGACCACTACCTTTAGGCATCCTGAAGTAATCAATTAATTAATTTTGTGAGCCATTCAATTTATGGAATTTTGTTGGGCAACTCTAACAGATGAAGATACATTACTGTAAATCTTTTAAAGTTAGCTTAAGACAAATTCAAAGCGTTCTTTTGGACAAAATTAGAAAGAGAAACCTAAGGCTAAAATATGGATTTGTATGGAGGTCACTTGTTGGAATAGGGTAAAAGCAGGTCTCAGGCTCATCCTTACTTAACTCTACTCACTGTATGCAACTGGGCTCCAGAGTAGTCTTTATGAGTAAATAAAATATAAACTGAGAAAGTCCCTACTCTCTACTAGTTAAACTTTTCACTTAAAAACATTAATTCGTTAGAACAACTCAGGATGAAGCAATCTTGATGATAACGATTTGTCATAGGTTCTCACGGCCACATGGACTTTAGTCAGTGGGCTTTTAGCATCCTCGATCTTATTCCGAACTAGATTTTCATTTAGATTTAAGAATTTTTTTTAAATGAGAAAAACTTTGGAAAAGCCCAATAGAGAGACAGCTCCTGCTTCCATCCATGAACTATTGAATATGTGCAAAGAAAGAAATAAAGCAGGACACTTACACAGAATAACAGTTGTGTGTGTGTGTGTGTGTGTGTGTGTGTGCGCGCGCGCGCGTGTTAAAATTTTTAAATTTTGGAGGGCTATGGAAATGGTTTAGTGGGTAAGAATACTTGTGCTTGTAGAGGACCCTGGTTCAGTTCTTATCATACACATTATAGCTCACACACATTCATAACTCCAATCTCAAGGGATCTGATACTCTCTTCTGACACCTTCAGGTGACACTAGACAGGTACATAAATATAAACACAGCACTCAAACACATTTTTTGTTAAAAAAGCTAGACATATTTTTAAACTATTCTTGGTGTGTGTGTGTGTACATTTGTATATTATGTTTTGTGTGTGTCTATGTAGGTGTCTGCATGTCAAATTGTGCAAAGAGAAGTCATAGGACAACCTTGGTTGTCAGTCCTTGTTTGAGACAGGGTCCCTTTGTTTTTCCTCTACATAACCTATAATAGCCTAGAGTATTCCTTGTCCTGCCTCTGCTCTTTCTGTACAAATGCTAGAATTACAAATGCCAATGCCACAGTGCCACAGCTTTTATGTGAGTTCTGAGGATTTGAACTCACATCCTCTTTCTTTATGACAAGCACTTTACTGAGCTATCTTCTTCAGCTTGGTAGCAAAGATATCTGATAGTATCATTTAAAATGTCCCAAGAAACTAGTGTATAAAGCTAAGGTAGATTATGGACAGGTAAAAAGACAGGCTGCCAAAGAGTGTCACAATATGGGGCCTCAGCAATGAGAAGCGGAAAATCACAACAGAGAAATGTCCAAGGGACTTCATAGCTCAAAAAGGAAGATGTTAATCTCCTGATAAACATAACAAGGAGGAAGAAAAAGCAACTGAAATCTCATTCCATAGAACTGAAATGATTCAGTTGGGAGAAATAAATTTTTTAAAGATTCAAAAGGGAAAGGGCCAGAGAAATAAAGTGAAAGACAATCCAATACAAAAATAAATGACAAAACAGCCAGAGAAACACTGTATTGACAAGAAAGATTGATTCACCACATCGGAACAAGAGTCAAAATAAGAAGTATTTGTAAGTGTTGGGTGTGGAGGATAGGGTGGGGCTTCTTGTTTCCAAACAAGAGTGGTTGGGGGTATGGAACAAAAGCAATTGAGAAAAATAATCAAATGAAAATCAATTGGAAATTGAGCATCATTAGACTCCAGAGTCATTCATTATGAGTGTATAGAGGAAAATGTCACAATTAGGATCTATGTTGGCTGGAAATCCATGAGGAGGCACTATTATCTATTTAAAGAAAGACAATTGTGTAATCAACAGATATATTTGTTCAGAACTGTCACATATTTTCCTGACTGAAGGTTGTCAATTGTCTATAAAAGTCCACCTGCAAAAACAAACAAACAAACAAACAAACAAACAAAACAGGGTTTATTAACTTAATCACTGCTTTGCAAAGCTCAGTCCTGAACTCAGTCACACCTGCTTCTATATATCTGTTTCTATACACTGTTGATGCTGGCTGAGGTCATTCAGTTCTAGTTTTCCTATTTATTTGACATAAGTAGCCATTAGCCTGCTGATTTTACAGTGCTGTGAGCAGTTTTTCACAATGGTGGTGCCTGGTTGATGCTTTGGGAAAACCATTAGCAGATGGAAAAAGCATGTGTTCAGAATGAGACAAATCTATATTGTGATCCAGGCTCTATTCCCTAACATCTATGTAAACTAGAAGAAATGCCTAATACCTCCAAGCATATTTCTTTACCTAAGAAAAATAATATATGTCTTCTAGATGTTGTGTAAATATTGAAAGCTAACATTGTAAGTATTCATTAATATGAATTCTTGGTCATGATACAAGGTCACTATCTGTCACACAGTAGGCCTTTTAAAAAATGATTCCCTTTACATTAACTTGTTTCACTGCTGCAACTATTATTCTTTTTGTGGGTACAGCTGGCATGGTAGCTGGTCACATTGGAGTAGGCCATATTTGTGTAACACTTAAGCCTGGTTCCATAGCTTTCAATAGATATTATTTTAGTTCTTCCTTTATCATTTTATATATAAACCCATTTTTGGTTGTATTTTCTGTTTTTTGGGAGTTGCTAAAACATTCAGAGAAAGATTCTGTTGATGACAAGTAAAACCATGATTTAGACAAAGAATAAGAAACACAGTGATTCTAGTGTCAAGGAAATGACACTTCGCATCTTACCTTTGTTGTGAGAGCATCCATTCATTCACTCAACTGATAACTGTAATGTATTTTGGAAATGCTGTCATTCACCTGTTACCACGAAAATCCCATAAGTTCCATGGCTTCTAATACAGCCTTTACACGAATGATACTCTGTGTGTGAACCACAATTCAAACTGTATCCCAGGCTCCAGATGATTATGACACACAACTGCTAGGTTAAGATCTCAAGCAGGCAAGTTAGAAGCATCTTAAATTTAAGATGCTCAAAACTTAGCTTCAGACTTTAGGTCCTAAATGTAGCAGTATCTTCCAGGGACCAAGAAGTAGTTTCATACTCTTTATTGCTTAGACTAAAAGCCCCAGTTTCTCCTTGACTAATTTTTTTATTATTGTTTTCAGGCTCCATGTGTCAGTCTAGCGTAAGTTGAACTTTGAAACAAATGCAGAAACTCACCACCTCTAACATACCCTGTGTGAACTGCATGTTTTCCAGAACTATGATAATACTTTCTAAACATGATCCAGTTTCTATTCTTGACAACTTTGTGTCTATACTCTCTAAGCCCTCTGTGACCATCTAGGAAGATGTAAATAAAGTCATATCTTTTCTCTCTTCAAACTCATTCATTTCTCATCTTCCTCATAGAAAAAGTCATGGTCATGGGTTAGCCTACAAGTGTCTAGAATTAGTTTTCTCCTTTGTTTGTCCACTTTTTTTTTTCTGGTCTGACATCTTACTTGTGAAGCTCAGTCTTATCAAATTGACAGAAACTGGAGTCAACTGGGAAGAGAATGCCTCAGTTGAAGGATTGTCACCACAATGTGGTTATATCTACTGGGCATTTTCTTGATTAGTAATACATTTGGGGGAGCTCAGGCTACTGTGGGTAGTCCTTTTGGGTCATGGGTTTAAAAAAAAAGAAAAGAAAACCAAACTGAGCAAGCCTTGACAAACAAGCCAGTAAGCAGCATCCCTTCATGGTCTCTGTTTCAGTTCTTGCCACTAGGGTCCTGTCTGAGCTTCTGACCTGGTTTCCCTCCATGATAGAATATAACACATATGCTAAAATGAACCCTTCCTTCAGCAAATAGGGTTCACCCAGTGTTTTATCATTGCACAAGAAGTCAAAGTGTGATGTCACCTTAGTTGGTCATACCTGTTCTGTCCACTTTTACTAAATTCTTTACTATTCACATACATGCCAGGCTCAGTTCCCCCTCAAACCCTCTAAGCTACCTCCCTCTGTCTACAGTGTTCTTCCCTTTAATAAGTCTCTTTAATTCCACCAGTGGCACCTTCAGGTTTATGCTTAGTTTCATCTCAGTGAAAATGTCACTGAAGTTTCTCTCCTGAACCCTTCCCTACTCTCATATACTATAATGTCTTTCTCATCTAATATTACATAGGATTTTACATCATCTTTATACGTTTTTTTTCCCTGTGTCCACCAGAATGTCAGCTCTCCAATGACAGGAGTGTTGTTTATACTTGTTAATTATTTCATTAGCATTTGGCATATGTTTGGCCATGAATAAATATTTGCTGGAGAAATTTAATGAATAGATTGGTCTCTGGGGAGGTGATATTGAATATGAAAAACAAATTTCTTATCCTTCTAGAGCTTAAATTCAATGGAAAATAAAGCATTAAACAAGTATTACGTTGCAGAGATGACTGTCTTTAACTGTGCTGGGAAAAGAAGGCTTCTAGTAGCAAGTGAATTGGTAAGTCACAGAAACCTTCTGGATGTCCATTTCCTCATCTGTAAATGAGATAACCAACCTGCTTCAAACATAACTATCAGGGTTCAATGTGATAAAGAGTAGAACGCATTGGGTAGTAGACCTGGCATGCAGAACACAGGAAATAAATATTCACTTCCTTTGTTCTCTAGAATATTGGATGCTTGTTCCTTCATTGTGTCATCTTACCCCTGCAGTTTGCCACTGCTCATTGTGTACAGTAAATATTGACAGACAACATGAAAAATCCTTTTCGCTGTTGCATGTCTATGTAAGCAATGGGTTGTTTTAGAACATTTTGAAGAAGTTTTACTTATGTAGTTGGTTGGTCAAATTAAATTAATGATTAAGGAAAAGCAACCCAAATTAATGCGCAGTGGTCAAGTAGTTTACAATGTGACAGTATCAAAGAATATAAGTAAAAGGGCCTGTTAGGATATCCAAGACTCTTTAGGATGCCTCACTGTAGTGTAAAGGATCTTCCAGTAACACTTAGTGAAGGCCAGTAATGAGCTACTAGTTCAGAAATAGTATTAGCTTTCCACTTATATTATATGAACATACAGGAACTCTGGCTCGGCTGTGGCTACTACAGATACCTGGTCAAGTCACTGTTTTGTTTTCATTTATCCTACATCCATCATCATAAACAATTAATCAGGTGCCTAATTGTTTTTTAAGGCAGGTGCAATAACTATTCATTGCAAACAAAAACACTCATGTGTACTTATATGAGCACATACATGCATACATGTCTTATATAGTTCAAGACCACCTGCTCAGAGAAAAGTGCTACTCAACACTATGAAGACTATGCCCTATAGGCATGACCACAAGGTCCATATGATCTATGTAATTCTGTTATTGAGGCTAACTGGGACAGTTGACAATAAGAAGAGACAATGAACTAAATAGCTATTATCGATAGATTAATACATTTAATCATGAAGTTGGAAATAAGTGATACCATCACTTTACTAAGTTGATTTTTTTGTATATGTAAATATAAGTTTAGGTGCTGTCATTGTTTATATATGCTGCTTATTTATTTTAAAAATCATAAATTCAACACTTTAACAAATCTATGACCATGGACTTGAAATCTTTCATGATAAGAGGCTTAAAAAGTATCATGCCATGAGTTCCCATGGAAACGTTCAAGAAAAAAATATATATAACAGACATAAGTTATTGCTCTCCTCAAATTCTTTCTTACTAACCTTCTTCTGGAGTTAACCTTTACCCTTAAGGAGAAATAACAAACTGGTTCTGTTTTCTAAATATGGTTACATTAATTTTATATCAAATTCCAAACGAGTTATGGAGTGTTTTTGTGAAGGTGCAATAAAAATTGAGAAAAAGAAACATCTGTCCTCCAGGAAGTTGATCAACTAGTACATCACAAACTATAATTCACACCAGGTAAGTTTAAAAACCATAAGGAGTGTGCATGATTATGAAGGCGAAAAAATGAAAATAGAGTCAAAATTCACTGAGCATATGTTCAACATATTGATGCAATGTAATTAGGGAAGTTTTTATTACATTTTTCTATGAACTATAGCATCATATATTGAAGTCCAAGAGTCAAGTATAGAGCATCCATGATAGACTCAAATGCAGGGTCCTTAGAAACTGACGGAAGTTAGTAAAGCAGAGACCTGGCTAAAACAGGAACCATGAAAATGCAGAAAATATGATGCCTTTTCCTCACATGTTAACAGCTGACAGAGGCATTGAAGAATATTCTATAAGACAGTAAGATCACTTAGTGAGTAAAAGTGATGGCCACCAAGCTTGAAGACCTAAGTTTGATCCTGGGACTCACATGGTAGAAAATGAGAACTGCTCCTCACAATTTGTGCTCTGACCTTTACACAGAACTCAGTGTAATAATAATATTCTACCTCGCAATAATCCCTTGGTACCTTCTTTTATTCCTCAAAGCCAGGACTGCTTTTCTAATGCTCCATGTTCAGATCAATGAAGCTAATTCTTAGGAAATTTTCTTTGCTCACGATGGCCAAATTGATATTAAGGGTCATAGTCTTCTGCTAATAGTATTATGAAGGAAAAGAAAACATTAAGGTAAGGAAAATAAACAACAGAGCTTGCACTCCAGGAAAAGCATAATTTATTTGTGTCTGTGGGACAATGAGTTATTTGGTCCTTCTTCACAAATGAGATAACTGTCATGTCCCATCATATCCCACTACCATGAATTATATATAACAGCATTTGGTGAAATATGAAATTCTAAAAATATACTGAAATGCTAGACTCTTCTTAATGGTTTATTATGATAGGTGTTCTTGGTTTTGAAATATCTTCTTTCATGGAAGACAAATGGGGGCGACAATATTTTAGAAAGTCCACATCTTTTAAAAAGATGGATTAAAAACTCTTTGAGACAGCTGTGCTGTTTCATCAGAAGAACAACATTTTCTTCCTAAATAGTCCTTCAGGGCATCACAGAGAAAAATCAGGAACTCTTTAGGTTCTATTCAAAGTTGAGGCACAAGGAAGTGCTATATAGAGTTCAGAATATCTATATTTGAATCTCTTTCTATGGGAAAATAAGCATGTGAATCCTGACAAGGAAGATAATCAGATTAAAAGCAATGAGAGTACATTTTTGTCTTCCAGAAGATGCATCGTTTCTATAGCAGTACTTTATTTAGTTAAGACTTCACCCTTAGGGTCAGAGAAACTTGGATTTGAGTACTATCTCTGTTTATATGCAGCATGTGACCTTGGGCAGGTTCATTACCCTCTAATAGCATCCATCTTTCTGCCTGGGAGATGAAAATATTAATTTGCACTTCTTTGGTTGAGGATGAAATAAGTTAATGCAAAGAATGGGCTTTTCACACTGACTGTGGTATGGAGAGGCGAGCAGGACTGATTTCTGGGGGCTTGTATAGCTCATGTATTATAATATTAGAATCTCAAGATCTCTTCCCCTGCTTTCTGTGTTAAGTATAAAAGATTGACTATCTCTCTGAAGGTCAGGTGACAAATCTCCAAAGTAGAGATGATGTAACTGGCCACCTCTAAAGTTGGGAAGGTTAAAATGCTTCTACTACAGTCCTGGGCACATAACTATAACAAGAACGAACAATGACAGGCACAGGTGCAGCCTAAAATAATAATACAATCAATATATTCCTCATATCATATTCACAACTTTCAAGCATTTTTTTTCTGTTTTAAAGGTCTTCTCATTTTGTTCCTTGTCTATTTTCATATCTCTGAAATGCCTCAGGGGGAAAGTCCTAAATATATAACAGACACACAAGGGCACTGTGGAACATGGCCACTGCACCTGTCATTATGTCAGTCATGATCGCTTTTCTCTGCTCAAATGTGCACACCTGGGGAAGGTTGAAAACTCAGGCTTCTACATTCTCCCCTATTATGGTTGGGTAGGGAACATCTGGCCAATTAATTTTTAGTAGTCTAGGAGGCTGGATCACCAATTAGAGGATTCAGGGGTTCTTATTTTCATTACGTAGTGCTGATATGCACTAGACCCAGCTAGCTGTTTGTAATGAGAGCTTGAAATGCTAACATTCTAGAGAGGAACATAAAGGAAGGACCACAAATCAGACAGAGCGGAGCTCTAATCAGATATGACATTTTCCTCACATTTCTTTTACCTATATCCAAAGTTCTAGTGCAGGAACTCAGGCTCCAACTTATTGACCTAAATATTATGCCCATGACCCTGATGTGTTTCCACCAGAAAATATCAGGACTAACCATGAGGTCAGGTAAGGGTTTCTTTTTCAAAATATCCTTATTCTGTTTCTTAATAATCAAAAAAAAAAAGTAGTCTTCAGAAAAAGAAAGTGTTAGAAATCTGTAGACTGTATCCTCAAGAGCATAATCCACTCTTACATAATCAAAGGTCCCTTATTATTATAGCTAAAAATTATTTTATGGTGCCATAATGTTAACTAAGAGTCTCAGTTTGGGCCCATCAATAAAGCAAAAATTTAGAAGGAGGAGATGATTTTGTTGCTTGTTTCTCTTCCAGGACTCTGTGTTCTACGTAGCTACAATTTCTCTAATAAATACAAGTCTCTGACAGTTCTATGGTGAACTCAGCAGGGTACACGTTATTATTTAAGGCTTTTAAAAGAATAAATATCAAATGATCTGAAAAGGCACCTCAAAGGGTGAAAGTATAACCATTTTTTTAATGGCTACTAGCTGTGGAGAATCAAAGGAAACTTTTTTTCTTGTGACTGCAGGCTTCTAATCTTGTTAATAGAGAATATGTATGTTAGCAGTGTTTTGTAGTGGTGTGGAGCTTCAAAATGCCATCCAACCCTTATGTCAGCCAACATCCTAACTCACTCAAGAAGTACTGGAAGACAATTGGATAACTGTAATATTGCACTAACATGTGCCTGCATATACATGGAAACATTAGAAGTTACACATGTGCTCATACATGTATAGAATAAAGCCAAGTTGAGTCAGAATCCTGAACATGTTTTTCTGTTAAAATTTTCCCCTACCACAGAAGATACTGATAGAACTGAAATAGCTCACCTCCTTGGCTGTCCGGTGGGCATACAAAACAAGCTGTACTGATCAAAGCCGGCAACTTTGATCTAAGAACAGTAGAAAGGGAATGACAGTGTAAGTATCACTCTAACTGATCATGCCCCAGGAACAAGGGAGCTTCCTTTGACAGCAGATGGGGGATCTTACAGAGCCCAACAACTGGTCAGATTTCACAGACTAAGAGACTGTGGTGTGTCTATGGGACATCTATAATAGAATCCCTATTAAAACATTGACAGAAAGGGACAGAAAACACGAAGAGCCAGAGGACTGGAAGGTTTACTGTGAAAGAGCATCTTCTGGACATGTCAGGGATATTGTATTATGAATTCTCAACAGCTATGCCTGTCTGCACAAGACCTTCATGAAACCACATCAGTCAACATTCCAGCATAGGTGTGGGGAGAGCTCCCAAGACTCACTCATGATTGAAAAGTTACTGGCAGGAAAAAGAGTTGCTAAAGGTGAAGAATTAGTAAGTTTTCTTCAGGGATGAGGGCCATGCCCCAGTCATCATCCATAAACTTGTGTACATATGGACAACAGTAATTGGACTCAATATAATATATTTTGCGTAGAAAATTAGATATAATAGAGGATGTAAATTTGAGAGAAGATACTGAGGGAACGTGGCAAGAGTTAGAAAAGGCTAGAAAGGGTGTATATAATGAAAACACATTGTATTCAAGAATGAAAAGCTAAAAGAGGAGGAAGAGGAAGGAGAGGAAAAGGAGGAGGAGGAAAAAGGAGATTTGAGTAGCTGGGATAGCAGATTTGATAAGGATTGCCGATTCATTTTTTGTTACCTGTATTTCAGAGCTTTTCTACTTCTGGTCCAGTTGTGAGTCTCAGTCATTCATCTCTTCATTTGCTCAAGTAAGACAACTCTTACAGACTCCATTCATTCATGTTTTTTTTTTTTTTCTGCTTACATTAGTCAATACTCTATCACACACAATCAGTATGTTTTGATTCTTTTGCCATAGAGACGTCCATTTCTATATTCCAAAAAAAATCCCATTTTACAAAAATGCACCCAGCAGTATATCGCTTCTTGCTCCTATCAGAAATAAAAAAGGTTTACTTTTAATTTAATTTTTAGAGACCTGTTTAGAATCATTGTTCTAGGGAATAAGACGCTCCTTTAACAGAATTGAAAGTTTTATTTATATGTATTTTCTTTCTTTCTTTTCCTTTTCCTATAAAATAAAACTTCTTAAAAATTAACTTTATGGATTTTGAAGTGTTAATCTTTTTTTTGTAGCATTTGGACAGAACCTGGCTATATGCAAATAAGTTCATTTTTCTATTTCGATATCGGCAGCAATATTTTTCCAAGGATTTAAATTATCCACATAGCATGTTAAATTATAGTGCCTCTCATCTCTGACAGATTCCAACCTTTTGATTCTCTGCCTTCTTTCTTTGCTACAGTGAATTGATCCTTTAAAACACCCAGGTGCAAATGAATTAATGGTCTTCCATTGTGAGGGAGAATGATGGAGTCCCTCCCCCACCTCCTTCTCCATGCTGAGGTCCTTTCCCCTTCTGAGAAACCACATATCAATTAAACTCACCTGCTAATTAAAAGCTTGTTTGGAAAAAAATCCTTGCTAGTTAGAAGCAAAGGAAAGTGTAAAGGTGTCTAAAAATAGAGGCTTTGAATATCAATTACTTACTTCCTCCTCAGTTCCTGGTTCCTTTGGCTGAATTGAACACTAGAAAAGTGATAGGGAAAGTGAAGGAAGAAGAGGGGAATCTATCTTGGTCACCTTTATTTCCCTTGGAGTCTATCAATTGGTGAAGCAACTTCAGCTGCTTGGCGGTAGAATCAGGATATACAGGTTTCATTCAGAAGACAAAAGTACCGCTCCTCACCTCTTCCCATACAGCCAAGTAAGGACAACAGAGAACACAGTCCTCACATGTCTGCCAAAAACTCAGCCAGAGGTTTTTCTAGCTACTGAAACAGAGGAATGAAAATGGAGGTGAAAATACCCCGTTCTTAGTTTTGAAAATAACATTCCATGCCCCCAGATCCTCTCTTTTCATGTAAAATGAGTCCTGGCATAGATTCAGACCAATGCTACTCCAGAGTTCGAGTTCTTTCTCTTTTTTACAATAGACTGAAGGGTTATACTGCTCTAGAGTACCAAAGTATGAAATGCTATAAAACAAAAGAAAGTCATGAAAATAGGAATCAAGGGACTGGAAAAGTCCTGAGATATAAAGGAAACCTACCACACTCACTTGATTTGCCAGAAAAATAAAATCAACTTAGTTACAACAATGGCCATCAGTTACTTATTTATTTGTTCACTCATGCAACAGATTATGGATATTTGTTAAAGACCACTCCTGAGTAATTACAGGGTGTGGTGGAGGAATTACAACTGAAGTCAGGATCTAGGTTTAGCCATCCAGGATTGCAAAGTCTAGTTTTAACACATGACAGGTAGGGTTTTCTTATGGCATATTCCCTTGATGGTTAATACAGGAAAAGAGGCAACCAGCTGGAAACAGGTGGTCAAGCGAAGGTCATTGGCAGTAGTTGAGCTAAAGTCAAAATTAAGTAGAAGAGAGAAATAAAAAGAGGAGAAAAGCAATGTAGGCATGTTTAATAAGGATTGCTCAATGCTGGGGAAACGTCCTCGGTTTTGATGGTCTGGAACATACAGACCAAGAAGAAATCCCCAAGAGAACAAAACACAGTGTCCTTTTACATTCCCTTTGGTGACAATTTAACTTCAACTTGTAGGCATCAAACCTTGAAACCACAGTTTCTTACTGCAATTAAATTTCAGATTCTTACCCAGATCTGTTGTCCCTTAAATCCAGTTTTACCTTAACAGTCATTGTATATTTTCCATGCACTAGCTACACTGGCTGACATTCTGCTGTTCACATATACCAATGATGTTTTTGCTTCAGTACTTTCTCTACCAGAATTCTATCTTGTCAGAATTTTACATGCCCCATCTTTCTTATTAAAAAGCTATGAGATTGAATGATGTCATAGTTTCTATGAGAGGTTCTTAGACTATATTATTTAAAATGTCTTTATTATCTATATTTCAATCTATCTATATTATCTATCTATCATCTATCGATCGATCTATCATCTATCAATTATCTATCTATTATCTATCATCTATCTATCCTCTATCCATTCATCTATTTTTCTTTTTATTATTTATTTACTATAAAACATTCTTATTTTTTTAACTCAAGAATGTGAGCTTCATAAATAAAAAAAATTCAACTCTTCATCACTGCGAGAGTGCTCTGCATATTGCAGTATATAAGGTAGACTGTAAGCAGGTACAGAGCGCATGCTCCACCCTGCACTTGTGCATCTTTTATAGAGTTAGAACGTTTCTCCCTGGAGCATTTCAGAGATAAGAAAATAGATGAGGAACAAAACCAGAAGACACTTAAGACAGGGAAAAAAACTTGTAAGTTGTGAATACAGTATTATATATCCATTAATAATCTATTATCCGAAGTTGTGCCATGCATGTTCCTGTCAATGCTTGTTAGAATCACATACAGACTCTCTGCTAAGCACTTTACATCTCAAAGCTACTCTTCCTCATTCTTAAAGGGGAAACTTGGATCATCTCAGATTTCTAGATGTTTTTCATTGTGCAATATATCTACATTTCCCTGATATCTGGGGACATTTAACTTTTATTTATCTATTTCACAATCTTTCGGACATTTTTATTCTTCATTGTCATCAGTCTTTGCCTGCAGTTTTAGTAGATTGCTTATTTACTTGCTACTTATTGAAGTTAACTATTTATTTTGAATATCAGCTCATTATAAAAGAAGGTTGTTTTTCTTTTCTCAAAAGTGTTCTCTTTACATTGATGTTTATGTTTATGTGTTGGAATTATGAAGCTTCGTGCACTCATCTCTTTCTGCTTTTGCTTTTGTTGCCTTCACTTTTGGTGTCGTACCAAAATGTTCTTGTCCAGGTCAATATTAAAAGTGTTTCTTGAGACAGTTAGATGGCTCAGTGTATAAAGAGATCTCTACAGTCCACACGGAGGGAACAGAGAACCCGCTCCTTCATATTGTTCTCTGACAATCCTGCCCACATTATAAGACCCAAGCACTTGCATATATACAGATATATGCACATACACATAGATAAATTAAAAACAAGCACACAAATATACTCCAAAGAAAAAGTTTTTTTATGGTTATCATGTGAGCATTAAAGTTTCAGGTCCTTTAAGACTTAAATGCATTTTGAAATTATTCATATCTGTGATATGAAATGTGATATGATCTCATTATTCTGCATGTGGACATCAAAGTGTCAAAGAACATTCATTAATTCTTTTCTGTCCCACTGTATATTGTTGGTATCTTTGATAAAAAATCAATTCACTGTGTGGAATTAACTTTTGGCAAATGTATTCTTTTACAGTGGACTCATTTCTTTTGTAATGTCAGTAACAAGTTAAATATGCTTGACATTAACATTAAGAAATATATATTTTTTATGTGGGTATGTGTGTTTTACCTGCATATATATATATATATATATATATATATATATATATATATATCTCCCTATCCCTGTATATATATATATATATATATATATATATATATATATATATATATATTTCCCATGGGGAGGATAGAAAAGGGCATTGGAGGCCCTTGAACTGACATTAAAGGCAGGTGGTTATGACATGGCATGTGTGTAAAGCAAGAGCTCTTAACTACTGACACTTCTCTCCATAATCAAATGTACAGAACACCCTTCAAACTCCATTAAAAATCAAAATTATGGACAAATTTAAGTACAGTTACAGAACACCAAATATAAAATATAAATCAATATATGAGCTCAGTAGTATTTGCACTTATTTTATAACATACATATGTGTATGTACATATGTATATATATATGCATATATAAATAAAGAAAATGAAAAACAATAAAATGAAAGAAAATCTTTACTAATATGTTAAAGCAAACAAGTTAAAGATGAATATACTAGGAAGAATAAAATATTGATTAAAGCAGTTAAAGAAGCCACAAAATAGAAAAAAAATGTGTTATGTTCATGAGTCAGAGAAATATAATATAGTTAAAATATCTCCACCACCCAATGTGATCTACATATTTGAAAACAATTTTCAAAATTATGTTGCAAAAACAAAAACCCCCAAACAGTTGGTGAAAGTATCAAAGTCCCTGAAAACACACAGAATTATGAGGCAAGTAATTACAATAAGCCAAACTATATCAAACAAAATCAAAGCTCCCAAAACTGGGGGCTTCACATCCTCTGATCGTAAGCTGCAGGGACCGATCAGTATGGCAGTAGTAGGCTTTTATTTAAATTGATAGGTACTTTACACATGGTTATTGTAACAGAAAACTTAAAGAGTTTTTAAAGAAAAAAAAATGTGTTATGTTCATGAGTCAGAGAAATATAATATAGTTAAAATATCTCCACCACCCAATGTGAATTTATCCAATTTATCCAATTTTTAGTGGTATACATATTAACTGTAAGCTTCAGCTACATTCAGTTGTTCTTCTAAGACACAATAAAATGCATAAACTCTTTATTTTTCTGCTCCCAAATAAAATCCTAACTTTGAAGAAGTATTTGTAAAATATATTTTTTCCCAATAAAAGAGCCAATGAATATAGGCTTTGAAGAGTTAAGTCTTCCACTACTATATTCCTTAATATTTTATACCTCATACAGTTAATTGAACATTAAGTATACTTATGCATACTGAGCATAAAAATATTGAATGAAGGACACAATTCTGCCTCATTGGTTTTTTGTTTTGCTTTGTTTTGTGTTGATTTTTTGTGGGAGAGGGGAGCAAGGAAAAAGTTAGCTTGCACCAGTGACAATATCATTGCATTACAACTTTTACACAACAGGGGGAAACAAAGACCTGTTGCCCACATTAGAACTGGAGCTTATAGGGGAAAATATTATTTTGATGTGAACAAAATAGAATGGCACTCATGACCTTTCTAATAAGTTTTCTGCTATGAAGTTAGAAGTTACATTAGAGATCATTGCAAACCCTTACAAGGGTGATGCATAGACTCAAAATGTATAGTTATCAGCTCTTTGTTTCATTTATATTGATAAGGAGAGTGTTCAAGCCATGTATATTCAATTCAATAAGCCTTTCCTCTTCACTTTCCTTCTCACCATCTGAGCTCTACCCCACAATTGGTTTTGAGTATGTAATTCATAGTATCCTCATCTACAAAGCACAGACAGTATTTCTTATTTCTATAAAGATGTGGGAATACATTAGGACAGTGAATGTATTTTACATAGGGCTTGAGGCTATGAAAGGTCAAAACGTATCAGCTAGTAATATTAGCCAGGCTGATTTTATGTGAAAACAAAAATCAGAAGTGACCTTGTAAAATGTACAGATTTAAATTTAGAATGAAATATGTTAAGACTTTAGATGTTAAATATCTGACAACGTTTGCTGTTATTGTTTCCTGTCATTTCTAAACAACACAAAAATCTATGGCTCAAAATTTAATTATTGTTGAGACAGGACATTATGTTGCTGAGACTGGCCTTGAACTTGTTATGCAGCTGTGGCTGGCTTTGAACAGCCATCTCTACTCCTAAGCACTAAGTTTGGAGGTGCAAGGCACCTCACCCAGATTCTCTTATCTTTTAGATTTGCTAACATTTCAATGTGACTTCTCTCAAATTTTCTTTTGTGCAATTGTGTAAAATCAGATACTTCATTTTTTCTGTACAGAGGCTTATAATTCCACATATCTGTATGGAATTCTAATATTTATATCGACTCATCATATCTCATTGTTTTTAGAATTTTACTAACATGATTACTTTATTTATCAGATATTTATATAATTTTTGTTACAAGTCATGTATTTTTTTCAAGTGCCAAATGATCAAATTTAGAGAGTTGCACATCCTGAGGAAGCTTTCCCTCTTGGAGCCATATTACCAGCCTGGCATTTTCTTTTTATAGTAAACCTTGGGGTTATCTAAATTGTATTCTAGTGTGTTAACTGATATCTGGTAGAGAATGCTGTTCCATACCTTCACAGAATGCTCCGTGAACCTTGTTTTCTAATAACCCTGAACGGGATGCCGATTTCACTACCCCCCCCCTTTTTATTCATGTTGTGTAGCTCTAAGAATCAGACTGCATGCAGCAGTTAACCAAATGCAAAACTTCTTTCATCTTCCTGTAGGTTAATCCTTTATTCTCTTTGAAAAACAGAACTCACCTTCTCATCTTGTCGAGAGCTGCAAGTAAATTTCTGTTTTTGCAAAAATCTGCAATGTTTTCTTACCCTTGAAAATCTAGATGGAAGACCAACCAGAGAAACCTTTTACATTTTTTTTGTTACTTTTACATTATACAACACATTAAAAAAAATCCTCAACCAGCTGGAGCTCCAGAGATCTGAATTATGTGCTAACTACTCTGGTTAATTAGAATGCTACTTAATTTTTGTAATTCACCCTGAGCCTGAATAGTGCAAAATCCATTTGACCTGTATCTGACAGTCATCAGCTTGCCACAAGTCTCAGACCTTTCTAATGATGAACTGCTCTGACTGGTAATCACCTTTGGGCCCCCTGTTCCTACTCTTCACAAATTAAAAAGAAGTCTGCAAAAACATCCCGGTGCAAGGTGCACAGGCAATACAGTAAGGTTGTATGAGTGGAAAGCTATCAGCTGCTTTGAATACTGATGACTGGAAAGAAAGTGGAAACATACCCAGCCATCCTCTAGTCTTTGTGGGTTTATTATAGAGGGAAAAAAGGAGAGGAGAAATAATAGCACAAGGAGACTGGGAGAAAAGAGAGGGGGAAAAGTGGAGAGGCAGATGTGGCCAGGCTTTATACTGAACAAGTCAACAAGGGGAAAAGGATGCCACAGTCACACTGCAGTTTTCAAGGGTACTTACCAGCAAGGATAGGGTGAGGGACGAGTGGTAATTACTGAAGATGTGCCAATCATTAAGGAAAGTAACTTGTTATATTCTAAGCCAGAAAGGATGACAACTAAGGTTTAGGATGGTGGGATATAAGGACTAGTCCTTTATATATTTCATCTGAACAGTGACAATATCTGAAGGCTTACTATAGACAGTAAGAAAAGATCCGTTCATGTGAGGGGAAAGAATTTGTATACTACCCAAAGCAATCTACAGATCTAAAGTACTTTCCATTAACATCCCAAAGACATTCCATACATAGTTAGAAAAAAAATCCTAAAATTCATTTGAAATCATAAAGATCCTGAATAGGAGATCAAAATCCAAATAGAAAGAACAATGTTGAAAGTAGTAGAATACTTGGTCTCAAAATGATGATGCAAAGCCATGGTGACAAAATAGGTATATATGTCTCAGTAAGTAACGATGTTTTCTGTGCATGTCTTTTGACATGTGTTTCATTCAAGAGGAACCAAATCTACAAAGTAATCTCATTCCACATGTATGCTATGGTTCTGCTCATTCCACTTATCATCCAAAGACACAAAAAGCTGAAAAAAAATGATGATTACAATGATAAAATAATAACAATAAATAAGAGTACCGTTCTAAAAAAAAGCATACTTTATAATTTCATGGAGTTAACGAAAAGAATAAATAAACAGCAAAAACTGCAAGTTATTATGGGATGAGAAGATTCATGGAGAGCTGAAGAGACTTCAGGCTGGCACATGATGAGAGAGGGGGTATCTGAAAAGAAGACTAAAATAGCTCCAGAAGTTACAAATGAACCAATCACAACTTATGCTAAGTAGTGATTCCGTCTTCAACTTATTTCTTCAATGTTTTGAACTTTTTATCATATACATATTTTACTTGCTTGATCTGAACTATTCCAGTATTTTTTTGAGGCTACCATGAAAATCTTTGTTCTTGATTTCTTTCTCAGTATATTTGGCATAGGCAAATAGGAGGACCTCTGATTTTTGTGTGTTAATTTGTATCCTGATACAAAAGTGTTTATCAGCTATTTAAGTTTCTGGTAGAGTCTTCAGGGTCTTTTATGTCCAAAACTATAGATAATCTGGATTCTTCCTTTTCTATCTGTATCCTCTTGATTGCTTGACTTGTTTTATCACTGTAGCTGAGACTTCAACTACAGTATTGAATATGTAGAGAGAGAGTATAAATTCCTGAGTTGCTACTGATTTTACTGGAAATGTTTTGAGTTTCTTTCCCTTCAGAATGGTGTTGGCTATGGGCTGGCTGTAAATTGCCTTTATTATGTTAAAGTGTGTCCCTTGTACACCTCATCTCTTCTGGACAATTATCATGAAGTGATATTGGATTTTGTCAAAGGCCTTCTCTGCATGTGATGAAATTATCCTGTAGTTTCTGTCTTTTAGTCCGGTTATACTGTTGATTATCTTTATTGATTTGCCTACATTGAGAAATCTTTGGTTTTTTTGGGGGGGGGGAGAAAAGTCAGTGGAGTCATTGGGTTAAGGGCAAGGATAGTTATTGTGTATGTCAAAAGAATAGAGGAGGGTAAAGAGCTGGCAGGGGTATTCTCTGAAAAATCCTGAGTTAAGATGGAGAAAACATAAGCTTGGGTATTCAGTAGTACTCACTAATAGACTGGTTGGGAACTGCTGCCAGCTCCCAGAAGCCTTCTCACCACTCCAGCCCCCTTCTTTCTCCACCTTTCTTAGGCTTTTGCCTCATAATCTCTTGCATTCTGAAATAATAAAATTTATTCACTTCCTGTTTATGACTCTCTTCGTTGCCATAACTTTTCTCTCGGTTTGTGGTGTTACCAGGGCATACTTCCTAAAAAAAAAAGTTGGATTTTTACCTCAAAAAAATTTTGAGCATCCCTTCAGTGAGGAGCAAGCCAGAAAGTCTATCTAAGTTTCAAAGCTCAGCAAAAATGCTAAAATACATGGTGTACAGCCAATGTTTTTTTGCCTGCCTCGGTAGAATTATTCTTTCTTCTGCTTTTTCAACAAGTGTTTCATATATATAGATATAGATATAACTATCTATCTATCTATCTATATATATATATCTCCCCTCTTCAATTTTTTCTTTGAGTAATTATATTTATTTTTCTTTCTTTTCTTTTTGCCTTTCTTTCTTTCTTTCTTTCTTTCTTTCTTTCTTTCTTTCCTTCTTTTTTTCTATCTTTAAATAAGACTAAAATACCTCCATTGGAATTACTAAATTTTGTATCTGAAACTACTGAAATAATACCAACAAAAAATAACACTGTCACAAAATACTAACAACCACAGTAGCAGAAGCATTGTATACAAACATTGATATCCAAGTGTGTTCTGTAAAAGCGGTACAATGCTTGGCATCCCCAGAAGAGCATCTTACTTAGCACCTCGCAAGTGTGACGAAGATTCTAATTTAGCAGATGTGAACCAACTACAGAGAAAGAGGTTCCATTTCCAAGATCCAATGACTAATATACCAAGCACACATCAAATGGAATTAGAACTTCATCTTCTCCTTAAGTCCACAATTTTTTTCCCATCCAGTACAGAGCAACAATAACAGCACTGAAAACCAAAGAGTCTCATTTCAGAAAGACTGGAGGCGTTTGAGTTCATTACCATTAAGTTCTGTTCAAGTGCTTTCTTCAGCTTCCAAATCAATCAAGAGCTGTCTCCTTAGCCTGTGTTGCCGAACGTGTGTGTTCATGGGTTGCTATGACCCACATACATGTTTAATTGAGCTCTGCTTAGAATTGTTCACTTAATTGCCAGAATCCAACCTACATGTGTGACTGGGCTATGGTGAACATGGGTAAAGCTTGTAGACTGAGAACAGGCTGAAGAATGATAGCAATCCTTGGACCCCTGGGCAGCAGCAGAGAGGATAGGAAGTACTTGCCTTAAAGACCCCTTGGACCTGCATGGTATGCAAAGCTGCTAGGTTTTGTCCATTTCCTACTGCTCAATGAAAGGAGATTTCGTTTCCAATTATGGGTGATCTATTTTTGTCATATCCCCCTCCAGGGTCACTGCCTCCTATCCTGCACTTATTAATTTGGGAAACATTTTGGAAAATAGTGGAGATTAAGACTGATGGGTGCTATTTTAAACTATACTCCAAAGAGAAGCTGAAATAAGCAAGTCAGTACATCCTTTGGTATGTTGACAGGCAGTGAATTGCAGCAAAATGGGAATTAAGCTCCAGGCCAAAATTAAGTCTTATAAAGCATCCCAGCTTTATAACCATTTCTGGGGCTGTGAAACCTGCTTCTGTTTGCACAAGGCTATTTAGTTTCTAGAGGAATTCTATCTGAATGCCTCTAAATTACAATGCCAGTCAGTGAAGGGCTAAAACGGCTTGTTTTATTTTTATAAAAGCAGTTGGGTTTGTCTTTTACTTTTCCTGGTCTTCACTTTCTACCTAGGCCACAGTAGGACAGTATGGCTTTTCCCTTGCCTACACCATTATGCAAGACCAAGTAACTCTATAAAACAGCACTTGCACCCTGTCAGTCACTTTTAAGAGTCTACATTGTCTCTGTGCTACCCATTAAGCCAATGCCACACCCTTCAAAATAACATTCAATGGGCCCTACTCTCTATATCCAACTTGACTGCAAGTCTTCCCACTGGTGCTGATTCCAGGTTCCCTCTCATCCCCATTACCAAGATGTACAGAGTTACCTATACCGTGTTCTACATTCTTCTCTATCTATAATTTGTTTTTCCTAATGTCTGCTACAAATAACATCTTTGTAATGAACACCTTCTAAATAACTCTCTATTATTATTAAATACCTATTAATCCCACACTAACATCCAGTGTAGTACAGAATAAACATCTAATATCATTACTTTATTACCTTATAATTGTGCTCATTTTTTTCTATGTAAATACATTAACATCTCAGTTCAAATCACAAATGCTTAAAAGCAATGTGAAGCTTTGGAATCTCATATGAATATGGACTTCTCAATACAGTATCATTTAAATAGTAAATATGTAATAGTCAAGACATGCTGAAGTAAGTAAAGGCCCTTCATAGTAGAATAAAGAGTCCTGGATTTTGTAAGTACATATTGCAAAGTATGGTCTTGACTTTTGCTCTTACAAGCTCCATGGTCTTCAGCCAAATGATTCAACCTTTCTGAGGCCAAGATAACAATTTTGCAAACTCAGAGTAATAACAGAACCTGCCCTGATGCTTTTGAAGTCATCCCAGGAATGGTAACAACTTATCTAAAACATCTCCCTTTTGAATTATGACATTCTGCTATTTAAGTGCCTTTTTAAAATATAGAGCATGACAAATGAGCTTCCTCACTTTTCTAAGGAGTTGTTTGTTTACTTGACTGAGTTCAGGAGAGTAGAGAAGATGACTTAAAGCAATTATAAAAAATACAAGTTATAATATGAACAGGAAGGCTTATTCACAATGACCCACACTTACCGTATTTATAATATCTAAAGCTGGAAATAAACTAACCATCTGTTAGCAGGCTAATCAGTAAGGAAAACTATGTTGTTTTTATCCTATGTGATGTGATGTGATCTAGGGTTTCATAAAAATAAAAATAATAATAATAAGAAAAATTAAGCTAAGCAAAATGAATTGCAAAAGAATCACAGTGAGTGGAATAAGCCAGATGTTCATAAAGCTCAATTGGACTGGTGTACAAATGATCATCCAGGAATGATATGAAAGCCCAGTGCAACAGTTGTTATGGTGATCAAGTAGAAGAGTGTACTTATTACAATTCACACATCACAGGTAATATATATTACATGGTACATTTTATTGCATGTCATTTTCATTTTACTTTAAAGAGTTAATTTTTAAAATAATTGCTGAGATGGAGAGATGATCAGTGGGTAGGAGCACTGCCCGCTCTTGCAGAGGACCAATGTTTGGTTTCCATCACTCACATTAGGCAGCTGATAAAACACCTGTAATTTCGTCTCAAGGGGAATCAGATACTCTCTTCCTGACTCTGGGTTCCTGCGTTTATATATAAACTCACACATATACATACTTTACAAAAGTAAAAATGTCTTTATGTATGTATTATATATTATGTATAATTTTGTTAAATATAAAATAGTATGGCTCTTGGAGGATTCATTTTACAATTTATGTTTGTCCCTTCTATATTGACTTCTTTCTCTTCTCTCCAGTTGGAGCACAATCACTGTTAATCTGCTTCCCAATTAATATCATCTATATTCTTCTATTATTCTCCAAAGCCATCCATAAGTTTTTGTAGTTATTCCATGTTGTACACACACACACACACACACACACATACATATTTCACACAAATTCAAAAAATATATTTAAGATAAAGGAAGTTAAGCCACTTGGTTTGATAATCTCCCCACAAAGAGAGAGGGAGAGAAGGAGAGAGAGAAAGAGAGAGAAGAGAGAGAGAGAGAGAGAGAGAGAGAGAGAGAGAGAGAGAGAGAGAACCAAATATTCTAGTATTAGAAGTGAGAAACCTTCTTTTGAAAGTTTGGTCAGGGTAGTCCAAGTAACTCCACCAAATGATATAAATGTAGGCTTTAGGTGCCTCTCACAGTTTGAGGGTGGGGTTATTGCTGAAGAGACCATATACTTAGAATACAAAACTTGGATGATTTGTGGTAGACCTGTGGTAGACCTGACTTAAAAGTCTCTCTCCTGAATCTATCTTTCATGGTTCTAGGAAATATTGTACGAGCTGCCACAGGAACAAAATAATTAAAAAGCCCTATCCAGACTCAATACCTATGAACCACAACAATTACCAGCATGGCAATATATCCATAAAGGTACAAGCACATACTGGTGGGAGTCAATAGTTATCTAACCAGACCTTAAAATCCACTAAACAGGGGAAACCACACCTGGAACTAGAAACATTGCTAGCTTCCCAGAGCTAGTGAGTTCATAGACCATAGAGGTAAAAACCTGCTACTATCATTTTGCTAAACCAGTACCTTTTTAAGGACATTCTAAATCTTATACTCACAGGTAAGTGTAGCTACCAACACTCATCAAAGAAGATTCTTTTTGCTGCAAATAGAGACAATCACAGAAAAACACAACAATAAGACAGTGCAGAGATCAATGGATCATGGGAAGCCCAGTCCCAATAGCCACATCCACATCACAGATACTGCATCAGTGGCTCAAGGAACATTATGGAAAATGGTGACAAACTATTGTATGAGCTATCATACCAAGAAGTCTACTGGGAAACAGTATTACCTAAAAATGGCTGCATAAACAAGACTGGAACAATAGTCATTTCTCTGGACATGTTAATGTGGAAGGAGGGAAATTTCACAGGGTTACCCAGACAATGAATTGTAGGCAGATAAGGATTGCTGGGACTAAACTTAAACTCTCCTTCACTGGTTGTCCAATGCAGAGTGGTGAGCTTTGACATCATATACCCACAGATGACAAAAATGGACTCAGTAGAATATATATATATTATATATATACATATATACATATATATGTCATATATATGTATATATATGTATATGTGTATACATATATATATGTGTGTGTTTATATATGTTATATTACAATTTTAATCAGGAAAAAAGATATCAACTTGAGAAGGTGCACAGGAAGGTTTTAAAGAAGAGTAGCTGGGAGAGACTATAGAGAGAAAGGGGAGAGGAGAAAGATGTAATGCTATTTCAATTAAAATCATAAATAACAAATAAGTTATAAAAATACTGTATTTAAAATTAACATATAGGTTCCTCATGAATTTTAGATATGTGCTTAATTTAAGAATGGGAAAAAGAGCAGAGTAAATTTCCTTTTGGGGAATCACGATGGGCATCAATCTATATGGCTGCTGGGAGGTGCTAAAGAACGTAAAGCCAAGTAAAATTGGTTGATGGGGCAACTGGTTGATGGGGCTTTGAGATCAAACGCCAATGCCTGAATTACATGCGTTGCTATCTTCTGCCTGATTTTTCAGAATTAGGAGTAAAACATATCTTGAAAGAGAGAATGATTAGTATCCCCTGCAAAGCATTCGCATCTATTTTAGAACAGATCTCAGCAGATCTCAAGTGACCCGCCCCCACACTGACCCGCCTCCACACTGACCCGCCCCCCACACTGTACAATCTCCAGCTCTAGGCTCTCAAAAAATCAGCACAAGCTGACAACTGTACAGCTTTGGCACTCTCCAATTATCCCCTTTCAGAGCCAGAACACACAAACACTTTCTTGCATTTAATTAAGTATTGCAATTCCCGATTATCTTTGATTAATGAAGAGCGATATAGCGTATAGCTGGAATTATGTGATTATTTCACAATTGATCTTTAATTATTCCATCTGATAATAATTTCACTAATTTTTCATAATGTTCTCATCTTGCTTCTTATAAGTGAGCTATATAACAATTAATAATTTTCATTAATTTTCCTTAAAACTGATTTGAAGTTTTAGATGGAACCCTTAACCTTCAAAAACTGTTTTTAAATTTCTAATTAAGTGGTAAACTGTGCTATCAGATCGGGAATCGGCATGATTTCTTAAGAGGTCAGAATCTAAATAAACACTGAGATGATTCTGCAGTATTCTTTGGGTTTACAACTCACCCAGTTCTCCCAATTCATTTGCAGTAGCTTGGCCATCCAGGTTAGAAAGAGGTTGAGTTCCTGCTGTCCTGACAACTGTCTGCTGCCACTGAGCTGGCTTCCTCTGCTTACTTAACTACTGAAGTCAAAGTAATGAGATGTAAATAGGAGCTTTTGCTGGGAGACAGGTAATGTGGTAAGGCACAGGATGGTAGGAAGCCACTTTTAGCAATTGGTGCAGACAGCAAAGAAAGGAAGGCTAAGAATAAAACTTTTAGTCTTTCTCTAGCTGGTCAAACAGCTGAGACTAAGCAGGTTCACTATGTGAAATCTCAAGGAAACTTAGAAAGCTCATAGGGGCCATAGAGGTAAGGGATTCAATAGCTGAACCACGTAGCAAATACCCTGAGTACTGCTGTATTGATTCCCTCTTCCCCCATGACAGACCCTCAAAAAAAAAAAAAAAAAAAAAAAAAAAAAAAAACCTACTGTCAACAACATTTTCAAAACTGTGAAAAAGAAAGTATATCAGTTCATCTGGCTGCCAGTCAGAGCCAAGATTTCAACCTAAAGCTATCTGATCTAAGACCTGTTTTTACAAATTGCACAATAAATGAGATACTGTATGAATGACATTTGGAATTATTCCTGAGTCCTAGTACGTGTTTAATAAATTAATTTTTCTATTGTTTATTTGCTGACCTAAACCATTTGGTCCATCTTGGCTAGAATCATCTTGCTAAAAAAAAAAAAAAAATAGATTGAAGCTATTTATGCACCGATATGGACTAGGCAGAGGACAATAAGGTGACCCTGACACTTGACTATGGAATATAATCTAGCAGTTGGGCCTTTTGAAGCCAGGACTGCTGGAGATCATGAGGGGACACAGCAGGACTAATGACTACTGATGAACTTACACCCTTGTGCTGAAAGCTTCATGCTAATTATACGTGGAGGGCATGACTTCAAAGTTTCTGAAAAATATATTGCAATTAGTAAATGTTTCTAAACTCATGTATTGTTTCTGGGTAAATTTGACACTTAAAGAAAAATATGTACCTTTCATTAAGGATATCAAGTGGGCTGATCTCCCTGCTCTGTATTCATATAATCTGCAGCACCCCCCAAACCCTGTTTTCCCAGTTAGTTCTGTTTGAGAAGAGCTGGTTTGCAAAGAGACTGGATAGCTGGTTAAAGGTCACACAAGTTCGAAAGGGCAAATCAAAACTACCACTCTCTCTAGAATTCACGCCATTCATATCAGAGCTGATCGTTTACTTGGCCAGCAATATATTAGTTTAGTAGGCATAAGACTAATCAACCCAACACTATAGAGAACCAGATCTTAAAATTGGTGGTTGCTGGGGGGAACAGAACTGTTCCTGAATGCATGGCATGTCTCTCTTCTTTCTTTAGGGTACCCTAAAGAAAGGATAAACTACACTGGATAAACTTTGTATTCTCTTCATAGCATATGGCCTTCATTCTCCTCATCAGTCATTGTACCATTTCACAGGTGGGAGACCCAGTAGGTTGGAGGATAAATGAATGCAGTCCCTGCACTAACAATGTATTTCCATGGAGAAACCTTCTTTAGTATTAACTGACTTCATTTAAAATATTTGTCATTTTTTTTTTCGTTGAACCTTGAAAAGAATGTTTGCATATCAGACTTTCAGAAAGCTATAACAAGCCAACTTTCTTCAAAACGTATTAGCAAATCAGATTTCAAAATAGAAATCTTCCAAGTCATGTCTTCCTCCTCTAGGAAATGACCTTGTTTCGGGGTATTCTCACTCCCCTCTGAGATGTCAAGGGTCTCTATGTGCAAGGTAATATTATTCTACCAGTAATATAAGAACATGAAGAGAAAGATATGGCCCGCCAGGTTTATTCCCCACCAACCCCCAGCCTGTGCTCTACTGGTGGGAACAGAGTATGTGATTCTGGATGATTTTAAAGCAAAGGCATTTCTTTTTTTTTATTGGATATTTTATTTACATTTCAGATGCCATCCCCTTTCCCCATTCCCCTGCCCCCAGAAAACCCCTATCCCATGCTCCCTTTTTCTTTTTGCTTTTATACACTTTTTAAAAATGTTAATCAAAGGCTTTATAAGTTTGGTAATGCCAATCAGAAGTGTAACCTAATACCCAGCCTAGATGTATCAACTATCTTTGACTGGTGGAGACACATGAACAACTGCCTCCATATCCCCCCTCTCTTTCCCTCTCATCACCTAACTTCTCCTCTCTTTCTTCTCCTCCTCTCCTTACTCCTTCTCTTCCTCTCGGTACCCCTCTCATCTTAGCTCTTCCTACATATCACCCTTCCTGTTAAAATGAAACTTTTCTCTCAAAATACAATTAGAGCATAATTATGCCAATTTGTACCAGTAATGTACAAGCCAGTCCTAATACCCAGTCCATCATTTTGTTGACTAACCAGAACCTCTGTCATCTCTCCTAACTGAAACACTTCGTTCTGGACCTGGCTTTTTTCTTGGCTTTAGAATGAATGTCAGCTGAGCAAAGGCATTTCAAATCCCGCAGTTGCCTATGACCAGATGTTAATCACTCAGCTGGAAGACACATTCTAATTGTGGCAAAAGATCCTAACAATCCAAGAAAGATTACGAATAAGAAACATAAACTGTTGTCTTACTATCCAACAGTCCATCATCATAACCAACCAGCCTAGATCTCTGTTCCAAACCTCTTTCAAGTCATGTGATCAAACATCCTTTGATAGAATATTTCCATATATGATTCTGGTGCTACTGTAAAACTGCAAAAATAATGTAAGATTGACATTTTTAACAAAATTCAAGACAAAAAAAAAAATACAAAACCATTTCCTGGTACCCTCTCTGGCCCTACCTGGTGAAATCTTCCTGGCCCACATGGTGGATTTGCCTATCCATGCTCAGTTGATTCTCATATCTCCAAAGGATATTCCATGTATGAATTGCCCAGAAAAGTATATTTGAACTCGCTCTGTTAAGTACTTGGTATATTAGAGAGCTGAGGGATAATGATAGTGCCCCATTAGTTATCATTTATGGAAATCTAAAATGAATGGAAGATTAAGAGAGGTGCAATTTGACTAGCTTAAAATAAAACGTATGCATTTAATCAGCCATTTAAAACTGTCCGACTGTTGGCTGCATTCAGAAGTCTTTGCTTTAAACTAACCATAAAATAGTTTTGTAGCTGTATGCCTTATTGATTGATATTTCCTAGCTGTGTTTAGTTTCCTATTCTGTCTCATGTGAAAGTTTTACAGTTAACCGGAATACAATGTTCATCTAATTACTGTTATTTACACAGGCTTGCCATTTCCTTTTCCTCCTTCACTGTTCTTTCCATTTTTTGTTACTATTCATTTCCTCCCATTTTGTTATATATATATCTTGCCTGAGTTGTTAAACAAGTAAAAATAGGAATTGATTTTCTTATGGGCTGATTCTAATATTTCTTTTTATATTTGACCTATACACTTGGGGATTCATATTATGCTACACTTTTACATACATTGTGAGTGATAACATGTGTGTTCTACACTAGCATGCTTGTGATTTCCATTGTAGTAGGATGAATGACTGCATGTCATTCCCAATTAGGCACTCCCATCATCTGTCCTGATTAGCACAAAGTGGGACGAGGTGAAAATGATGATTCATGTGCTCAGAGGCTAAGGAAGAAAGCAGGACCTGGCCAGCCCTTTCATTAATGTCCCAGCACCTGCTCCTATGGCAGATCTGTCTAGTGATGGATGTGCTTTTAATATGGCATCCAAGAGCCCTAGGGGCTATGGAGATTTAGGTGGCTTGTTAAAGAGCTGTCCTCTCTGTCCTGTCCTTCAGGCAAGAATTCTTCCCTACATGTCTACCTGGCAAGCTCCCTCATCTCTTCATGGTTGCTTCTACAAAGTACGGAAACTCTTCTCTATTGCTCTCTAGTCACCCTTCTAAGCTTTTTCTCTGTTCCTCTCAGGATTTTCAGCCTTCTGACTGAGCAACTTGCCTTTCGAAGCAGCAGCAGCAGCAGCAGCAGCAGCAGCAGCAGCAGCAGCAGCAGCAGCAGCAGCAGCAGCTTACCCCAAAGCTTGCAGGGAGTCTGGGAAGCATCTGAATTCTCCTATCAGCTGGCTACCTGGACTTAGAACTACAGGCTTACCCAGTTGGAAGGCTATGTCACACAGGCACAGAGAGCTCTGGCTAGGAATAGGAGTCAGTCTTCACCTCATCACTTTGGCACTAAAACTCTGAGAATCGTTATCATCATCCAATATATAGAAATGATGAAGAATACCTGTTTTGATGGCTTGGCATGACCACTAAACACCAAAGATGCATTTGAGATAGTATTTGTACCATAGTATGTAATATCTCCACCTTAAATACTTAAAACTTTTATTGTTTTATATTATTCACAACTCTTTTTATTCCCTCTGTACAAGAAATAATTTTGAAAAGCTGTCATTTGCCGGTTTTCATTTTCTAATAATACTTGATATTAAATATACATAAAGAGTGTCCTGTCAGCTTCTCATTTTTTCATAACAACAATACATGCACACACACACACACACACACACACACACACACACACACGTTGTCTGCTGGCTATCTTGGGTCTTCAGATTTTACTCAACTTCTTAAATTTGGAAATGCTGCATGCACTGCAAAGAATGGACATTTGGTGGGGTGTTTGGATGCAGTGAATTGGAGTTTATTTTTTGCTTCCACTCTTATAAAAATCATATCCCATTTATGAATACTGAGTAGTTTGATCACAACTTATGTTCAGTTAAGATGAAGGCTAATAACAACATACAGTCTTTTATAATGGCTAACATTGAAGGCAGAGACATATCAAGAAAGAAAGCAGCATGGGGGTGATTCTGCTAAGAGTGGCTTAAAAGCCTTTATTGTATGCCTGCCATCCGAGGGGGAGGCTGATGCCAAGCACACTGCTGAAATGAGAACTGTTTAAACTACACAAGGCAAATCGTCTCGATGTGGATCTCTTTAAGTCCCAAGGTCATTTACAAAGGCAATCCGAGTGGCAAAACATTGGAGAGATCCGACAATCATATCTTGACATTAGTGATGCTCTGGGAGAAAAGACTGACATATTTCTCCAGCAGACATTTTCTTCTGCCTTAGGATGAATGCAAACTTTCAGGTAAGAGGCAGTATGGTATCTGTGCCATTGCTGTTCTAGAGCTTTGAATCGAAGAAATTGTATTCTATGTCCTTAAATAAACAAACCCTAATACACAACACTGGAATCATCACGAGATTGCTCAATTATGGCATTTTGAAAACATTCCACGTGTGTTTTAAACATACATCTTTTTAAAGGTATACTACATTTTAGGAATAAGGAAAATAAAGGTACTGAGAGTGTAGGAAGGAATAGAGTTTAATACTTCTGGTCAACTCTAAATTATAGAACAAGATAAAGGTATAACACTAAAGATTATTGCTTCAAATTTACTGAAATTGATATCTTTTTTTTTTTTTTTTTTTGATTTCCATTTCATTATCTGAGCAATGGGATGGTAATGCTAGTTCCCATGCAGGATTACTATGGGAGTTAAATGATTTACAACACATAAAATAAAAGAAGCAGATGACAAAAAAAAGATGTTTGCAATAAATGATGACAGAATGTGTTAGATAATACCCTTGGTTAAGAGTTTTTGTCACCTCTAAACTCCTCTGCATTGAAGGTTTGGTCACCAGCCTGTAGCGCTAATGGGAGACAGTACAATCATTAAGAGGTAAGACTTAATCGAGGATAAAGGAAGTCAACATTCTTCTAAACCCCAGCCCCTCCTCCCTTCTTTACCAACATTTGGAAGGTAGATAGTTTTGATCCACTGCCTACTGCTTGTTGTGATCATCTGCCCTGCCACAGGCCCTGAAGCATCCGCCAAACTGATCCTGTAGAGATTTTCCAAAGTGGACTTTTTAGAGTGGGGGCTGATGAAAGGAGATAGAGAGCTCCCAAGGGGCACACAGTCTTTGTGATCAAAGTGTGGTCTGATTGATCAATACCATGATTCTGATTCTATAATATGGCTGAAGAAAAGAATCTGGCTTCCATAAGGTGATTACTCCTCTTTTAAGGCACATAGGCTCACCATCCTAAGACATTTTCCTTATTTAGAGATGGTCTGTCCCTTCTTGAGCTTCAACTGGTCTTATAATTTAAGGTACCTGTAGGCTTAAGACAGTGATTGCAAGACTGTAAGTAATTTTGGGAAGTCTGGAGTAGACTATTATAAAATGTGACGCTAAGACACCTCAGTTACTCCTGTCTCTATGCCTTCTGCCTTGAAAAGAAAAGAAATGGGTTGTATTGCACTGGTGGTATTTAGTCCCATGCTTCATGAGTGATTAACATTCACATGAGCCAAGTTAAAGAGGTAACTGATCCAAAGTAAAAAAGATGATAGAAAAGGAATTCAGAGATGCCAGGCTTTTATCCTTCTTCTATCTATCATGTGGCCTCATGTGAGAGGTCAATGCTTTTTCTAAGGAAAAGCAGTTTGTAAGTACCTATTAACCCCATTTTACAAATGGACAAATATATTCAGGAACATAAAATAAGGCACCATAGTTTCAGTGCTAAAGAGCAGTGGTATAGACACTCAAATCCTTTTCTGTATTGCTATAGAAAACCAATTCTATGACATAACAATCGGTCCATTCCTTGACCTGTCAAAGGGTTTTGAATCATTTGGGCTACTTAGGAAATGAAAGGAACCAAAGTCTTTTTTAAAAGTTAGAGCATAACTTTCCTCCCTTGCAAGCTAGGATACCCTATTTTAGATGTTTGCATCGTATTTTTGAGGCAATAATGCTGAAATAAATGTCTGTAAAAGGACTGCACTTTCTTGGGCACTTAGAAATGTACATGGCATGAATTGCAAATGCAATTGTAGTGGTATGGGAGGAAGAAGAGAAGTAAAAAGAAAGCCTGTAGTATAACATAACTGCTGCCATCTACCTGTAGGTAAAATTCCGTAAGTTATTTTGAGCTCTTGTTGGATGCTAGTTTCTGCTGCACTGTAGAAATGGAACCCACCCATCACACAGCATCCCTAGATCTGGTCAGAGTGGCTGATTAAGATTGAAAGACATGCATTTTGCACCTAAGATACTCGACACTGTCTCTATTTGTGCTTTCCTCTTTCCCCTCGTGTCCCCCAAATTCCATGTCTTCAGGTGAGAAGTATAAATATGAAAAATTTTATTTTAAAAACCATGTCAATATACGTAGTACATAAAGTTTATAAATCTAGACCGGGGTCCAAAGAGAGAATCCCTACTGTATAGACAACCCCTCTTGACACCATCTGCAGAGCCTGAGCCAGAGTCATTTCTTCATTGACAATAAAAGAAGCCCAGAAGTTTCCCAAGAAGATAAACCGTCTTAAACTCTTTTAGTATGTGAGTATTCTTGTGTTACCCAAACAAATAAATGAAGCAACATAGGTCTCACTGGCAAGTGACTTCCCTCCTTGCTTTGGTTATAATAGAGAATTGAATCTTTTTTTCTTGACTCTTTTAGTAGACTCAGAGGTTTCAGAAAAGTCCTAAGTCTTTCTTAATATCATTGGACTTCAATGCCATTTATTTCAAGGCTAAGAAGAAAATGAGTATATTCAGAAATATACAGGGTTTAACTTCTTGTTCCTTGGACATTTCAGTAACCTGATATTGTTTCTTATGAAGCAGACAAGAGTAGGCCAGCAGAGAGCTGATAAATCATTTCCTTTTTATTGTAGAATCTTCCCATTTCCTCTACTCTGAACCTCGACGCTAAAATGGGCTGTCTTCTCTGTCTAGCTTGGCTGTAGTATTGTAAGACCGGAAGGTCTAGTCTGCAAGGCAGAATGGCATCCTGTGTTTTCCAGCTGTGTAGCCTATAGCTGATAGGGCTGGGGAACTCACAAGCTAGGAAGGACATTCAATTGAAACCTCCTTGGCCAGAGGCATGATGAAAGAGATTTCTTTCTGGTAGAAAGCAACAGTATCACCATATTTGCTTTCTTCCATATCTAATCTTCAGGCTTTTGCCTCTTCTTCCAGTGGGAAGGGAGACCATATCCACATCCACAGTGCAATATTTGACAAAGGGAAGGGTATGCTAAAAGAAGGAGAATACACTTCTAGCTTAGTACATAAATAATACCACAGAAGATAGTGTACACAGAAGTAGGAAATGTGTCTCAGTGACTGCAATCAGCCAAGCCAAACTGTGTCCAATGAGTCACAATTACTCAGGATTCTAGCAAACACCAGTAAACAATGCACTCATTGTGTATTAAATGATTTGAATCCCACAAATACTCAAAAGAAAACACAGGGATTCAATACAAAAGAAGGTGGTTTATGTAGGGACAGCATCAAAAATTTACTTTAAAATTCCAACAACTAAACTGCTGTTAAGGATGTAATCTATGGGAGCTGACACAACAGGAGATGCTGAAGTTTGAACAATGTAAGAAGTGAAGATAAGACTTTTACAGAGAGCATAACACACTCGGTAGAGGATATTTTATTATATGGAGGTCTTTACAGTTGGGATCAGTATAGACTGGGGTCTAAGTAGACCTAGTGGGATCCAGGCAGTGTCTGTGAAAACATGAATGTTCAGAAGAATGGAGAAATTTTGTAGATAAGCAGTGTACATGAGGGGATAGCCCAGTTTCTCCCTTTACAGGTGACCACAGAGTTTAAAAAGAACACAATTAGAGAATGAAATAAGATCACATGCCCCTAGGTGCACACTTATTCCAGAGGGGATATAAGTGTCTTTTATGTTAAAAAAAAAAAAAAAAAAAAAAGACACACGAACAGTGAAAGACCATATGAAGGTGGAATCTGAGTGGGCTCTGCAAGTTCCGACAGCACTTTACTGAAGGAAATTTAGTGCAAAGATCTTTAGATGAGACGAAGCTAACAAAGCAAAGGCATTTAAGTGGACACGAGTAAGGTGTGAAAGGGAAAAGGGGAGAAGAGACAGACGAAGTGAAGCAAGCCACACACAAGAAGGAAGACTTTAAAAGAATTTGGACAGGCTAGAGGATCAGATTGTTGAAATAAAGTTGAATAGGCTGGGCTTTCATCCAGTATGGTTTCTGAAGCCATCTGATATTATTAACATCGGTCATAATACTAACAACATTTTAAAAGTTCAATTCTTAAAGGGCAGGCACTATGCATTTTTAAGTAATAGTTCATATAATGTTGACAGGGCCTTTATGTGTGAATAGTGTATTATTTTATGATACAAATTTAGATAATTCCTCAGGTCCATAAGTGGAATGTAAATAAGAGCCACCTGACCACAGGACTTCAGTTAACTCTCAGAAATGTAAGCAAGTCTCTCCTGAGCTAGTGTAATTAGTGAGTGAATCTTAGCTGATGGTAATCTTAGGTTACATAGCAGTGATTTGGTATTAGATTTCTCAGAACAGTCACGAGTTTAAATTAAGATACCATGCTATCTCCTCTTATAACAACTCACCAAGAGTCACATACCCTTACAAGTAGATTCTCAAATTCACTGTCTCTGTCCCTTTCACTTCCTCTTCCTTCCTTTCTCCCTACACACAAATACAGAAACAACTTCAACGAAAATGATGTTGCTGGGAACCTAGAAAGCCTTTCTGTAAGATCACATACAGAGAAGACCCAGGATTCTTGTCTACATCAACCTGCTTCCTATATTATGTGTTAGCAAGATGTCACATAGAAGTCAATGCTCATCATATTTGATTTCAATATGGTCCATGAGCTAGGACATTTTTCGATTTTTAAATAACCAATGGAAATGATAAAATATCTCAAGACTTATGAACGCTGAAGGATTTCCTACTACACTACCCATAAATAAAACTTTATTGAAACATAATGTCTATACGCTTAGATATTGCCATTGGCTGCTTTTACAAGGCACCAGTAGAGCTGAATAGCTGTGCCAAGGACTGTCTTGTGAACAAAGCCTAAAATATTTGCCTCCTGGCTTTTGCAGATAAAAGTTTCTGATCCTGTCCTAAATTGAGATGCTTCTATTCTCCTACCATAGCCTCCCATTGTGCTGTGCTGTGCTGAATGCACACAATGGACTGAGTGAAGCAGGAAGGTCATGGAAAGGACAAGAACCTTGCAGAAAGGAAAAGAAGAACGTCACATGTCACTTTTAATTTGAGATTTATAATCAATGGCATATATGCGGCTGCTTATTTCCTCTTAGGCAACAGACCTGAGATGCCAATGCTAAATGGCAGGGAAAAAATGTGCTACGTGGGATATTTTAGTGGTATTTTTTTTGTGAAAAAGGATTTTTCAGTGGGTCAGAGACAAGAAGCACAGTTGGATAATCAGGTGTTAAAATCTCACAGAGCTTGGACATTTGTACAAATATAATAACATGCCTAATCTAATTTTTTCAGCCACCCATTTCTCTAGGGGGATATTTAAGAAGAAAATCAAAATATAAACTGTTTATTTGTCTGTCCAGATGCCAAACAGCTGACTCTACTACTTGACACCTGACAGAAGACATACATCATGCAACTCATTTTAACCAAAGTCAAAAGAATCTCTCTCTAACATCCTTTAACTTCTACTTCTGTCCCTTATGCAACAAACTCAAATCAAACCTGCAGTCTACTAATTGTTCATTCAAAACGATTATCCTTTGGTGTTTGGTGACAATCTCTATCAGATTTAACTCTACAAGTCAGGACAATTGGAAACATTGACCACTTTTGTGTCCACTCTGTTGCAGGATCTCAAAAATTAAGGCAGGAAATGGAAAATACATTCGTCTAATTATTTCAGAAGCACAACCAAGAGAGTTTCATATTCATCTACTAATTACCAATCAGCCAGTAATGTGATATGGCAGACTTCAACCCCTGTCAATTCTAAAGCGTCATACTTAAACAAAAGTACTGATTCTTGAGTTTTAAAGATCTCATTCTGAAAACTCTTCCCCTTTTCCCTAGTTTTTTTCTTTTTTATTTCCACCCTTTGAGCTAATGTGTCACATTGTCAGGGCTGTGTCAACCAACAAGGTGATGTGTCAAAGTGCCAATCAGTTTACCAAGGTAAAAAATAAATGTGTTTCCCCTTAAACCACAGTTTATTTAACCTCATTTTAAAAAATAAACTGCTGAATTCAAACAGAAAGAAAACTTGGGCATGATCAGTTGTCTATATTTGAGGAGGGAGGGAAAAAGGGAAGGATGGAGGGAGGGAGGGAGAGAGAGAGAGAGAGAGAGAGAGAGAGAGAGAGAGAGAGAGAGAGAGGAGAACCATGCCAAAAGCTTTTAAGGATTTTCTTTGTGATGCTTTGCCATTAGGATCAATCTGTCAGACAATTATTTCCTGAGAGTTTGGACTAAAGTCTCCCTTTCTCTGTGTGCCAGAGACAGCCAAGGGAGATGCCCCATGCCCAACCCTACTTTCTGTTTCGGAGTGAAGTTTTCTGGATGTCAGCTCATGCCCCAGTTCCTTTGAGGGATTAGGAACCTAAATGTTCTTCCATACTGGCTCTTCTTTTCATTTTGAGATTCCCATTGAGCACAGTCAAAGGCATAACCTCTGCAGCAGTTGATAGGAGGCAGTGAAGGGAATTCAAGAAGAAAGGGTCAATGGAGTCTTGTATTTGAAAGGAGTCAGGGCTAAAATGATAGGCATAGTCAAACAAATTCTTGTTGCAGGACTTCTTCATCTGGCTTCCTTCTACCTAAGCCTAGATAAAATTGAATACATAGATTGAAAAAAAAAGTTGCTTCAACATACGTTAGATTGTCAAATGTACAGAAATTCTGTAGTTAGTAAGTCAATTTCACATAAAGATTATAGTCTATTCACAATTTTTTGTCTCAGTTTATTTTTTAAATAAGTAGTAATTAAGAGAGCAAGCCCGGAATGCAGAGAGACATTTGCTTTTATATTTAGAAGGGATATTTAAAATCTAAATCCAAGTGATTAAGACAAAGGGGACCAGGAAAGGAAGAGTCTTGATACTCAAACTTGTAGACATGAGTATAGTCTCCAGAGCTCATGTAAAGGAGAAAGGCAAGAACTAACTCCACAAGTTTACTGCCAACTTCAAGTGTCATGGTAGCTTATGTAGAGGTTGGCAATATGCACACAATAATTAACAAAATGTTTAAAAACTAAAAAAGAAGAAGTAGAGGAAGAAAAAAGAAGAGAAGAGAAGAGAAAAGAAGAGAAGAGAAGAGAAGAGAAGAGAAGAGAAGAGAAGAGAAGAGAAGAGAAGAGAAGAGAAGAAAAAATTCCAAAAGATCAGAATAAAACCCCACACATTATTTTAGGGTGAGAGAAACAAATAGCTGCAGAATTTATCTTCTAAACTAGTTCTAACAGTAGATTATTAGCACAGATGGCTTTAGAAATGAGACAATCATTGTCAACATCCATAAATATACAACAAACAAATCATGACAAATAAAGTTAATATCCTTTGACAGAAAAGAGCCACTAGCCTGATTGATCAATGGGGCACTCCAGAGATGTTGTATCTGGATTTCAATGAAACAGATGACAAAGACGCCCATGATATTCTAGTCACCGAAGGGAAAATGTGGACTAGATAACACTGTGCTGCATCCACCAGGATCCTTTTGGCAGAGGACATAAGACTAGTGCCAACTGGCTAAGGCACAAGAACTGCTATTATGACTCATGTAACAGTCTAGGCCTGGCTCTGATTCCAGAATAGACTGAAAATATGCAGGAGACTTAATCTTTCTTTATGCCACGGCTCTACTCTTGCCTCCAGTGTTAATAAGCTGAGGTGGACCTCTACACATGGTCGCTCCTTTCGCTGTCATTCTGTTTCCTCAGCTTTTGTTTCAGCCAGAGAGCCTAACAAGTCTTCCCAAGTCTTGACTTTAATCTCACTAAGCTATCTTAGAATATGTGCCCAATAATGCATCCAGCAGAGATTCAGATTCTCTTTGACCACATTTGGTTATAAGACTTGGACCCAGTGTAGAATGTATGCTCAAAATCACACAGAGTGAGTATTGCAAAACACATACTGTTCTCAGGGAAATATGTTCTGCCAGAGAAGAAGAAAAGGAATGTTGAGCATCAGTTAAGTATGGGACCATTTTGTTCATCGTTTATTATGTCATATAGAACTTTTTGATATATACTTTGTTACATATTTTGACATGTAGCCTTTGGTTTAGTGATTTACTGATTGCAATGAATTGACATTTTTTTTAGTTGATACAAGTGTATCAACTAATTCCTAATTCCTAATTCCTAAGTGGTTTTTCATTTCAAATACCTTAACAATAACACAAACATGATCTTTTCATATTAGACCAGTTGATGAACATCTAGATAATGGAACTTTTCATACTTAAGTTTTGTGTTAATGGTCAAACATCAGTTAAATAAGGTGTCGAGTATAAAGGAAGCTTGGTCAAACAGTGGTTAATTTGGAAGAAATAAAACCTCCAGAAATTTTAATTAGCTGCAAGATCAACCCAATAGTTAGTACTAAAGGAAATCCTAGGCTCCAGTATTTTAAAATGCAGCATTATAATAACTCAGAAAGTCAAATACCATATTTTCTCTCATATGTGGAGGCTAGATTTAAAATTAAAGGTGTGTGTGTGTGTGTGTGTGTGTGTGTGTGTGTGTGTGTGTGTTAGAAAGAATAACAGGGGACACTCTATTGGAATACTGCATGGTAAAATCAATGACACTGTTTTACAAGAAGAAAATTAGATAGATTTAGAAGTAACCTGAAGATTAAGAAATTAGAAGACAGGGCACTCTGGAAACTCAAGCTATCTTAAAAGAAAGAGATGAAGAAGCTAATATAGTCCACATAGAGTAGTGTATTGAAGTAGTATAGCATATATCTTTTAAAGTTCTCAAATGTCTGTGTATGGCATGAGCAGTACTTACATAATGCTGCCCTATTTTTCTTTTGCTATCCATCCTGACTTCAGATGATCATCTCTTAAGAATGTCACCTAGAAAGTTTTGACTGGTTGGGAAAAAAAAAAGTGACAAGCTTGCAGTTTGCATAAGGGCTCTGACAAGGTCTTCTAGGATAGACGAGGATAAGCACAGGCAGCAGCCAGTTCCTGAAAACCTTATTTCCTCTGTTGCCCAGCCATGCCAAACTAGTGCTCTTCGTGGAAGATGAAGTTTGACTTGCTATGCCAAAGTCAGAAACACACAAAAACATGAAAGGTCACTTCTGAAGACTAGTTTCTCTGTAGTAAAATACAACACATGCTTATAGTCTTACATACATGTAACACAAACATACAGGTAAAACAAATAAGACTTGGACACATGGGGTCTTAGGATTCAGGTACATTATATAAGCACATCTGGTCAAGTTTTGGCCTCATCCTTCTTCTTTCTTCTTCACAGAGATAGTTATAAAAATACTCTTTGAAATTGGTGTGACTTGTTTTGTCATTTGGGGATTACTTTTGTATACTTGTTTACCATTGCATTATATGTAGCTTGAAGGAAGCCTTTACTGAGCTGGTTTTCTATATATGTTGTGATATAAATGTTCCATTTTATTTCGGGGATTAGGTTTCATATGCTGTTTATATTCCAATGGAAATGATGCTTGGTCACTTGTTCAAACCCATCTCTTAAAAAAAAAAAAAAAAGCAACACTTGTTCTTTAAAAGTCTGGATGGTGGGATGGTGGGTTGGAGAGATGACTCAGTGGTTAGAATCATTTCCTGGTCATGCAGAGGACCAAAGATCCTAATATCCACATGGCGGTTCACAACCATCTGTTACTCCAGGTTCGAGAGCTCTGATGCCCTCTTCTGGATCCTTTGAGCCCTAGGCACACATGTGATAAAGTTACATGTAGACCAAACATTCATACACACAAAATAAGAATGAAAATACAATAAAATAAATCTAAATAGTATGTCCACTGCTCAAGTCAAGCCTGGCTGTATTTAGGCCTCTTAACCTATCTGTCTTTCAGCTACACTTTTCTTGATTTAGAGCATGTATAGCTATGTTTTGGGTTCCATTGTGCCTAAGACTGTGATAGAATGTTGTTAATTCATGGCTTGATTTGATCTGATATTTAGCGAAGAGAAACTGCCAGGGCTGTGCCCTCTGGGTAAACTCATAAAGAGCCCCATGCATTCCTTGGCGCATAGTGGTTGATTAATAATTAAAATCAAAGCTGAGCTCTTGAGGACGGGCCAGAGAGGAGTCTCCTTTCCTGGCAATTTTTATCATTCCCTCACATGCATCTGTGGAAACCCCTGGGGCTGCAAGTCAGTGCTTAGATTCCTTAAAAAGTGTTTTTACAAAGGAATTCATCTATAATCAAAGCAGCCATAATGAGTCAACCTGGGAAACATGATAATTTCTCCTAAGGGTTAAATTGTTTCAAATCAGAAGTCAAAATTATATTTATACTAATGACAGCCTTAAAAATGTAACACAGCATTCAACTTTTGCATAAAAATTGCACATTTTAAATACCAAAAGCTTGATGTGAATTTTACACTCTGTTTATGTTAAACCAAAAAAAGTGAACTTAAAAGTAATCATGTAAATTGAATGATAATAAGAGTTCTTTTATATTTTTAGACTACTTCAAATGAATAATTTAAAAGGCATCAAGCAAAATATTTTATTAACATAAAGTTAATGGTATATTTTTATAGTACCTGATTTTCAAAAATTTGCACTGAGACATTATCATAATCAGCTCATGTCAGTTGTGTGCCATTTTACATACACTATTTTTGAATAAAGTTAATGCACTCGTTGGCACCGAAGCTCCGTTTAAATCTTATTCCTCAACTATCACTGCTGGCCTTATTAAAATACTTTTAATTTGCCAACTTCTGTGTAAAATCTGGAGTGAAGATGGCCTTACTCTTTGAAATATAATTTCTAACAGTGGTGTTTCTGATGATATAACAAGGTCACCTAAAAATTGAAACAATTTTGTTAAAATAGGAGGAAAATCATAAGATTCAGTAGGTTACCCACCATGAAATGAAGCAAGAAGTATTCTCACACAGAAATTACTTCATCACACAAATAAAACTTTATGGTGGTTACTACCCTGTAAATTAGATATTTATTCCTTTCCTATTAACGTGCCTTTTCTCAATATGTTGAGCTGGGTTATCATATAAATCTGTAAATTACATGTGCCCAGGGAAATTGGCTCATTTTCACATTTGAATTTTCATATATAATAATTCTGCAACAGATTATATTTTATATAAAATCAGGCAATTATTGAGCAATTTTCCTCTCATATGACAAGATAATAGAATAAATAGCCTTTGATATTACAAAATGTTCTACCTTCCTGATTAACACAGGGATATAATATTATAGTTTGCTAATTTTATAGGAATGGATAAAAGATACCAAATTTACAGAATCAGTTTATAATCTGATTTATGACTTTGTCCCTTCATTTAGTTTTACAATTTTCCCAGTCAAACAACCTGTTTCCTATGTATATGTCCTTGTAGATATGATAAGTTGGGTGTTAAGCTGGACAATCTAAATCCAATTTGAACTTCATCAGTTTATAATGCTTCTTCCAAAAAAAGGTGGGTTGCTGTGCTAGATAATTCTATATGTCCTATGTTTAAAATGTGTGTGTGTGTGTGTGTGTGTGTGTGTGTGTGTATGCATTTTCTTTTTCTGTTCTTCCACTTACAGTCCTACAGTAAGAATCCTATTCCATACTTGGTTGTCTACAGCAAGTCTCACAAGTATTTTGTATTGAAATCAAAGACCCAGAATTGTCCTCCCCAAGCCTTTACATAAGAAGATGGATGAGGGAAAAGGGTGTGTATATATTATTACTCCCAAGGATTTCTTTAAAATTCTATTGTTTGTTTCTAAGCAAGGTACATTTTTCCCCTTTTCTGTTGATGTTTTAAACTTTCTGTTTTCTTAGCTCCAAGCTTTTTTTTTTCTCTCCCTCCGGTGTATGTGTTTTAGTCTAATAGTGCTTTTGAGTGCCCAGGTACCGCTGTGATAAGTGCCATAGAAATACTTATGTAGAAAGGTAGATTACTTTGAACTGGCTTTCATTCTTCTTTCTCCAAACAAAACTTTCAGAGCCAGAAAAAGAAATCAAACTTGTTACTGGTTTATAAAAATCAGTTGGTGCTTTTGCCTGCATAAGAACTATGAGATTATGTCAAAGGACTGATATAATTAATAATTTATTTCTAATTGATGAGGGCTTCCTTTTCAGGTGGAACAATAAATAAAACAAAGAAGAATGTCTCTAGCCTACCACAGATCAAGTTCCTCTCTCTACTTTTAGTATAAGATTTATAAGGAATTGAAAGCTTGTAAGTTACTGTAGCACCATAAAATTAAAGCAGAGAAAGCAGTAAGCTAAATTTGCTAACAGAAGTACTGGAGGAATGGCTGACAACTCAGAGCTCCACAAACAAACTTGGCATGTTTAATTACCCCTATCAAAGAACGCCAAACTTTGATAATATACTTTGTAAAATTACTGTGACACTTGAGAGTAGTCGAAATTAAAAATTCCAATTGATGATGCATCAAAATAAAATCTAAGAAGATGATGAGGATGAATATAGTGTCCCAGGAGCTTTCCTTTACCCCTACACAGTGTTTATAATCACCCAGTAAACATCTGAAGCCCCAACATGTTCAAATGATTAATTTTAAAAAAGAAACAAAGCAAAAGGAATTGGGTATGTGCAAGCCAGTGGCCTACTTCAAAGATTCCATAAGAAGGAAACACTTTGTGATGGAAATTCTTTTCCTCCAGGGTTTCCCCTGCCACTTGGTATTCACCATATTCTCTCCACATTTTTCCTAGCATAGTTCAGCCATCTTCACTGAAGAAGCCAGACATGTTTCTTTAAAAAAAAAAAAAAAAAGAAGAAGAAGAAAAAAAAAAAGAAAAAGAAGAAGAAAACCAAAGGAAGGAGAAAAAAGGGGAGGAGGAAAAGGAGGAGGAGGAGGAGGAACAAAGGAAGATGACAGAGATCATTACAGAGTCAGTTTCATGGAAGCCATGTCACCTTAGGGAACACATGTGGCACCAGACTCTAGTGATGCAAACAGCATTAACCTGCTTACATAATCTTTGTGTTCTTTGAAACCAAAGAGAAGCATTTTAATTTTTTCAAGTTCTGTTTTGTCCTATCTATCAACCTTTGACTATTTATGAATCTCTTCAAAAGTCAGTTTATCCTACGAACATATCTGGTCTCCTAAATCCAATTTGAAGTTGACCTTGCAATCCCAAGTTTACCAGCCAAACTCTCAAGGTATGTTGTTTTGCAACTACTGATGCATTCAAACATTATAATCATTATTTATTACCCAACCGCACTTCGGCGCTCTAACGTGAGCCTTGAATAGTTGGTGTTTTCTCTTCTTACAAGCCCTGTCACCTGAACAGCAGCTTGGGTCTTGTCCTTGCTGATTATTTTTGTGACTCTAAGGGTTTTGATGTCTTTTATCTTTCTTTGATTGCCTAGAATTTCCAATTGCTTACTCTGGGAGTTTTCTTTAGTCCCACCCTACCCCAGTCTACTAATTGGAATTCTTGTGCCATTGTCTATGTGCATCTTTCTTTGCACATGGCTTCTCTTCATCTTGGTTCTCATAGTATTTTAACATCTTTTTCCATACCTTAAGCCTATTGCTTTCTATGTCTATCCTGGCTAGGTTTTTTTTTTTTTTTTTTTTTTTTTTGCCAATTTGACAAAAGCTGGAGTTATTTGGGCAGAACTCTCAATTGGGACTAAAATAAAGCAAAAAGCAAAACATAACAAAACAAAACAAAATACAATTTACCACTTACCTGTAGGTAAATCTATAGTGCATTTTTAAAATTACTGATTGGTGTGGAAAGGCCAAGCTTATTGTGGATGGTGCCATCCCTAGACAGATAGTCCTGAAGTGTTATTAGAAAACAAGAGCAGAGACTGAAGGAAAGGCCATCAGAGACTGCCCCACCTGGGAATCCATCCCATATGCAGTCCTGAAACCCAGACACTATTGTGGATGCCAAGAAGTACGTGCTGACAAGAACCTGTTACAGCTGTCTCCTGAGAGGCTCTGCCAGAGTCTGACAAATACAGAGGCAGATGCTCATAGCCAACCATTGAACTGAGCACGTGGACACTAATGAAGGAGTTAGAGGAAGGACTGAAGGAGCTGAAGAGATTTATAACACCATAGGAAGAACAATATCAACCAACCAGAACCCCCCAGCGTTCCCCAAAAACGAAACCACCACCAACCAAAGAGTATACATGAAAGGACTCATGGCTCCAGCTGCATATGAAGCAGAGGGTTGCTTTATCTGTCATCAGTGGAAGGGGAGGACCTTGTTCCTGTGAAGGCTCAATGCCTCAGCATAGGGGAATGCTAGGGCAGTGAGGCGGGAGTGGGTGGATAGGTGGGAGAGCACCCTTATAGAAGCGGGGGGAGGGGGGGATGGGATGGGGGCTTGCAGAGAGGAAATCAGGAAAAGAGATAACATTTGAAATGTAAATAAATAAGATAACAAATAAAAACAAAAAAGGAAGCAGGATCAGCAAGCCAGGGGAAACAAGTCACCAAGCAATCTTCTTCATTGGTCTCTGCCTTAGTTTCTACCTTCAAGTTCAAACGTGCCTTGACTTCATTAAAGCCCCCTCCCCCCCCCCCAAGTTGTTCATGCTCATGATAATTTATTACAAATTCTAACTATGGCAACGTCTTTATGGCTCAAATATTTACAAGAAGTTTAGGCATACAAAATCTAAATCCTCAACGAACATTTGCCTGTGTACGACTCACATTTAACTCATGCAACTCTTTGTTCAGACAGATTCTAAACCACACCAGCTAAACAGAAGTAAAATTAGCACCTCGGTTGTGAAGTTGAGAAAGCAAAATAAACATATTGATTTTTACGTTCGGGTTATAACAATCTCCCTTTTCTTGAACAGATTTTTTTTTTTCTTTTGAATGTAATGCGGCGTCTTCGGCTGTATGTGTTAAGTGCAAAACAAGACACTTGACCTAAGCCAGAACAATGAGAATTTAATGTTCCAAGTGAACTTGGGTGAGAAGAGACTAGACAAACAAAAGGAAGACTCCACGTTCGGGTGGCCCATCCCGTAGCTCTATCTTGCAGTTCTCGCAATACTACATCCAACCAGATAGATAGAAAACATCAGGACACTACTAGAACTGTTCTAAAGACAGTGATGCCGATAAGACAATGTATGTTAGTTAAAACAGTTCTAGTTTTTCCTAACATTGGATCCAGCCTTATTTAAAGACGTTAGCTTCCCCCATTCTCCTTGGGAATCATAAAGTAGTCTGCCTTCTTCTCATTAACTCTATCTGTTCTGTTTTATGAAGGTTAAGGGTCCTTTTCTATTTATCACTGAATGCTTCCCTGTGGTCTCAAGATAAGAAGGTCAGGATTAGTGTGTCTTAGGGAAGACATTGTCAGGAATGTATGTTGGGTCTCCTCTTACTTCCTGTATCATCAGCTACTGCTCAGTAACTAATTACTGTAAAAATTGGTACCTAAAACTAGCATATATACTTTTAGCTTAGTGTCAAAAGGTCAAAAGTCTAATATGTTCTAAAGGCTTAAGCTCATAGAATGAATAGAACATCCTTTTATTTTGGCGATTCTAGCTCCTGGAGCTGCCTTCACTAGATGACATAGAGCATTTCTTCTACCTTCACACTATGCTAAGCATTTTGCACACATGCCTTCACGTAGGAGGAGATGCCCTGGTGATATCATATGAAGTTTTCCATAGAACCTGCAAGAATAGACCAGCATTCCTTTAAATCTGTTCTATGGTAGGCGAATGTGCTGTGTCCATGTATTGTCTATGGTGTTTTGTGATAGCAGCAAATTGAATCCCAATCTTGGCCCATTTTTAATCTTATTTATTTCCTTCAATGTGGTGTCTTTATTTTATACAGTATTTCTTCTTCATCTAGGCAGTGCTAGTATGGACACTATCCTCAACAGAAATGGAGACTCTTGTTACTTTTGAAAGTTTCATATATAAAGGCCACAAGCAGTGTTGTCAGTGGCCAGTAGATAGAGATATCATGTAAATTTTCGTGAACCTACTCAGCTTTTATTTCTAAATGTATACTCTCTTTCTTCATACATAATCTGTCGCCATGAGTCAACCTCCCTAGCTTCACCTCTTTTCCTAGTCATTGATCATTTTTTTTTTTTTGAGAACATTCCTTATCACCCCAGAATGCTAGTATCTTCACTGGTCTTCCCAGCCTCAATTCCTAGTTTATCTCCTGCCCCCCCCCCCCATTTGTTCACTGTATTATCCCCAGGAAAATAAATGCAGAGAACATTTAGATGCATCAGTCTTAGGGTATTCAGCCTCAGATGTACTCCATTTAGGATTTCCTTGCATCATTAAGTCAAACTACACGAAATCTTGCAAGTTGAAATTTAAAAGGCATGTGCAAGCATGAACGGTCAAAACAAAGTGATGTTATAAAGTTTGCTCCAATGAAGTTTCAGCCCAAGTAATGTGTCCATAAGAGGTTTAAAATCTTTCCATTATCTTCCAATTACAAAGTTGTAGAGAATGTTTTGGTTTGGTTGGTTGGTTGGTTGGTTGGTTGGTTGGTTGGTTGGTTGTTTTCTGTTTTACTGCATGGGTCAGGTGACCATAAGAAAGAAATTCTTCTACATTGTTGCCTTTGCGTTTACATTTTTAAATTTTTCCCATTTCTCCTCTTTTCATACATTTCTTCTGATATCAGAGGAGGTCCACTGGCCTCAAGTCCAATCAAACCTGCTCCTCACATCTTAAAATCTCTCTGGAATATTGGTTCTTAATTATCCGTCAATTCACCCTCATCACGTAACCGTGCTCCCGCTTTCTACCTTTAAATCTATTCAGATTTTCGTTCTTAAATGAAGTTGCCCTTGTCACTGTCAGCGCCTTCATAGCTCTCTGCCAATAAAATAAGAATATTCTACAATCTCTACCTTTATTTTCCCTAACCCCATCTAATAGGGTTTCAGCCCTCACCACTCAAAGGATCCTGCTCTCTCAAGGTTCACTGACAATTCTTTAGTTGGAAGATCTGATTTTTCCCCTCTCTATTTAGTTCTGACCTTAGTGGCTTTCACAAAAATCTTTTTTTTTTGGGGGGGGGGCGTCCATCTTGAGGGACAAACCCTTCCTCAGCCTGTCTACTCCACTACCACTACTTTATGCGTCTTTGTTTTCCAGGATTGTAATGCCATTGGAGAAATTTTCATCCTCCTAATTTATCTTTATTTCACGGCAAAATTCTAAAGAATAAAAGCAAAACAAAACAGGTTCTCAGTTTCATAGTGTGCTGCCCTTTCAATTTTTTTTTTTTTTGTATTTTGCCACAAGACATTCAAGTGTTTAATCTACTACATATCTTTTATTCTTTCTCTCCCAAACATTGTTATATAATCACTTTCTTTAGAATATATTAAATATTTGGTGGATCAGTCCTTTCAAAAATATTATTTTATTCTCTCATCTCTCGTGTGTGTGTGTGTCTGTGTGTGTGTGTGTGTGTGTGTGTGTGTGTGTGTGTATGTGTCCCTCCGCACATGCTTATAGAGGAGGTTGGTTATGTAATTCTGCATATAATTAAATATACATGGTTAAAATTCATGCTGCTATTTTCTTGGAGATGACTTTCAATATTATCATATCAAAGCCTTGGAAAGCCCTTCAGTTAATAAACCTGTTTAACTCAGTTTGACCCAATGTTCCCAAACTGATTTGACCTTATAAAGTTTTAGCTCATCATTCTGAATAAATACCTGTTGAACACTCAGGGAAATGTCATCAAAATATAACAATCATGTTTTTGGAGTCTAACCAACTTGCTGAAATCTTGATTTCCCAATTATTAGCTCTGTGGGCAAGCTACACTTCAAGTTTCTATTCTTTTGTCAATAGTAACAAACACCTTGAAGCCATCTTTGAGTGCTGGTGAGATCGCAAACAAATTGCTTCCTGTGACACTGAGCATAAATGTTGGAAGCATCAGTGTTATCATCACCATTATTGTATTATAATTATTTATTCATGCATCTCTCACAGACCATGCTATATAATATTTTTAAACTTCCATTACTATCTAGGTAGAGTGTCTTATGTATTAGTATTTCATAAATCCTAGGCTAAGTGAATAACATAGCTAGATATTTGTATCTATACCCATAACTATTCCCATATATATCTATATAGAGAGATAGCTATATAGTTATATCATCCACCTCTCTCTTGATATGTGTGAGATGTGTGTGTGTGTGTGTGTGTGTGTATGAGAGACAGAGAGAGAGAGAGAGAGAGAGAGAGAGACAGAGAGAGAGAGAAAGAGAGAGAGAGAGAAAAGAGAGATGAGCTACAGGAAAAGGAAGAATTTTTGAAATCTCAATTATATGGTGCCATGTAATAAGCTAATCTGACTTGATAGTATGACACTTTTTGGAAGATAAACAAAAACTTAGCCTATGTCTTTAATGCAGAACTCATTTTTCAGTGTAAAAATTCCCACAGTTAATAGATGGTTCATAAACACTTTGAAGAAAATAATTTTAAGTTAAAATATATCATTTTTATTATTAACTACTATTTTAAAAATATTCATTTGATTAAATTCATTTCCCTTTCCTTCATTGAATTCAACGGTGGTTGGTATTATTAAGTCAGCGTGTAGCCATTACCACAGAATTATATGGCCTCCATAGTCTTCCCAATGACACTTAAGACATGTTACAACACAGTCCTGTGGTTGCTCTGATGATGTAGTGATAAAATAAAATTTCCCATGCAAATATAAATCTGGGGGCATCTTTTGTTTCTGTGTTGATATGAACTCTGTGGTTACTAGCTTGGCTATAAACTAAAGGCAGAAAATAGTCCCATTTCACCCAGTAAGTAAACCAAGTAGTTTTGAAAACAAGCACTGCATGGTAAAATAACATAATAGAGGACATATTATTTCACATACCCCATAGCTCCTAAGTGCACTGAAAATGATCAAACTGAGTTGGAAAGATTTAGCCAAATCATTTTTTCTCTGACACTAGCCCAGAACGGTATTATGCCATTGAATTTTTCCAAATACATCTTAACCATTTTTGCAAAGACGCTGAATTGAGTTCATCAACTCGCTGCCCCTTTTGCTTGCACTTGCTTCAGTGGTTTCTAGTTCATGGTAGCTGCTGACTGTGAGGATGTAAAACTGACCTCAAAACAGACATAATGTCCTCCTTCCAGTCTGTGTGGATTGCTCTTTTTTAGGAAGCAATATAGCACTCTAAAACCCGAGTTTCAGTTTCAAATGTTGATTTGGACATTCACGAGCTTCCATGCTGAGCAATTATCTGAAGTGCTAGGTGTCTCAGATGCCTGTTTTGAAAGCTAATTAACACTACCTGCCTTAGAGGGTGGGTTTGAGGATTATAAGGATATACAGATTTCGAGAACTGTGAGGATATACAGGTGCTAACTAACTATAAGTTCATTTCTATCAAGTTCACCATCTCCATAAGCTTTCCTTTAACTTCATCAGTGATGGTATATCCTGCAAGTCCAAATGGTGGTTGCTCAGAGTGGCTCACTCTAGCCAAACAATCTAAAGTGGTTCAAGAACCATGTTCTCTTAGTTGTTGTCACTACAAGTTTTATCTCATTTATTTTCCATTTTCTTTTCATCACCCTTCATAGAATATGATCTTCTTGTTATGTTTGATATTTTATCTGTATTGCCTAGCATAAATGTTTGCACATGCTCAGTCAATATCAAGATAGTTTAACACAGTTTGATTTGATTTAAAGGAATCTGGCTAATACTGTCTAAGCCCCAAGAAATAGCTCTTGCCAAGACTTCTAAAGAGCATAGAGGCCCAATTCTATTATGAATGGAGAATTGAAGGGACATTAACATTGAACCATGAAGTGATGAATAGATAGCATGAAGCATATGCTTTTGAGTGACAGGCACTTCTCACGGAGACCCTAACTGTGCTTTATGACTTAATCACATTGGTCTGACAGGTCTGTATTCTAATTGGTGCTTTAATACTATATGTCTAACTTATTCATCCCAGGCTTCTCTTTGCACTTGTGAGAAATATAATGCTGAGATAAAACAAGATGAATGCTATATTCCACTCACTCAAACATGAAATTTAATTTAGAAAAGTGAAAAAAATTGCAACCAGCATGAGTAAGCAGTTCAAAATGGAAAAGCAGTCAGTCATCCACCACGGTCTCATGGGACCTTTTATGTATTGGTTAATTAAAATGACCTGAAGTGTTGAACCTTCTTTCTCTGGGGGATATTTTGAAATTCTTATACTTCCCAGGGGAATGACCATATTGCTTCACTCTCATTTTGAGATGAGGACACAAGCAAGCCAATTAGCATTGCTAGACTCAAAGTCTTCAATGTTAGTTGTTAGTGGACCTGCCCCTACTCCCCAACTTCTATCAAAGACGAAGAAAATGAGACCTAAAGAGAAAAATGCTTTGCCAGCTGATATTTTCTCAGTAGAAGATGACATAGTAAGTAAACTCATGGTAAATTTGATCTGGAATGTTTCACTTGTTAGTAAAAGGACTAGCCACCTGAGTTACCTCTGGCCAGTCAGAGTACGTGTAGTCATTTGCCATGTTTACTGTACATATTAAACTCAGGCAACTTCATAGAACTATGGTTCTCCTCACTGTTGTTTCTGTTTTGCAGCTAGGTCAGGAAGGGCTCCCAGAATCTGCCCACACAGGACTAATGAGCTCTCATTTAACAGTGTCATCACCGTTGACTCTGAGTCAAGTATCTACAAGAGGTACTCTGCCTCACTGTCTCTTTGGGGTCCCCTTAGAATTAGGTATGTTCACATTTTTAAATGATTAAAACATTGACCAGGAAGAACACTGTATAACACATGAAAAGTATATTAAATTTCACTTTCTGTAATAACGTTTAACCAAAGCATAGCCATACCCATTTGTGTACATGTGACTGATTGTGTCATAGTTACTAAGTACGAACACAATGGCAGTGAAACCTACAAGATTTACCTCAAGCCCCTCCATAGAAAGTGCCTATGCACCCCTAATGTCAATCACTATCTGTCTTGCTTCTCCAAGTTACAATGAGTAAGAAAACAACAATGAAATAGATAAAGAGAAAGCTGAAACTCTGTGGGCCTAATCAAGACATTGTATCACATCATCCTCTCCATCTCAAAGACTCCAGGAAACATGGTGGAAGAGAAGACAGAAAGAATCTACAAACATGATATTTGGGAAGACTGCTCTGAAATGTGACTTCTGGACAGGACAGGGTGTGAACTCAGTACAATTGTGGTTACTGTCACAAGACAGCACAGGACTGACTTATCTTGGAAGGGGGAAGGGCTCCTAAGTCACAGCCCTTCCCTTAGGGACTACTGACAGTTAATGGCGTGTAGCCATTGATAAGTTGCCTATGCTCCAATAAACAGCCTCCCACCCATGCTCATGCAGGCAAGCCTATTTACACTCAGTGGGTCACACACATGCGGAAACACATGAAAATAGGGCAGGGAGTCCTGGGGAAGAAGAGCATCTGGGTTGCAGAAGGAGAGGAGAGCAAGAGGGTAATGAGGAAGGGTGTCGAGCATCTCAATTTATTAAATGCAAGTGTTAAACTGTCAAAGAGTAGGGAAGAAAAGAAAAAGTAAAACAAAAATCAACGCTGAAAGAAGAAAAACAATCTACCCCAGGACCTACACATGTCTACACCAGCTCCACTGCATATATATAACTATTTTCAGTTAGGTGCTTTTGGGGGACTCGTGAATATGGTGAATATGTAAATTAATTGGTTGCTGATTCTTGTCCCCCCCCTTTTTTTTTTAATTTTCTATTGACGTGTTCTACTTCAAAACAATGGGTTTTGGTTTTTCTTATTAAATTTTATTTTGCTTGTTTTGTTGTTTTCTCTTAGAGGCTTGTTTTGTTTTTGTGTTTTTGTTTTTTGTTTTCCTAATGAAAGACAAAAGGGAGTGGGTCTGGATGATTGGGGAGCTGTGGAAGACCTGGGAGGGAGATTTGATGGAGGGAAAAGTGTACTCAGATTATATTGTGTGAGTAAAGAATCTATGTTTAATAAAAGGAAAAAAAATAGAAGCTAGGCAAACTCATGGGTCCAAAACAAAGACAACTAAACTGATGTTTACAGAACAAAGATCTAAAAGCAACAACCCGGCCCATGACACAAATTCTCTGCTGGATTGTAATGAATATAAGCATGTTGTACATAAGAAGGTCACAGGCATTCCTGTTAGGACACTTTCTCTTACATGAGTCCTCTAACAAGAAAATTCTCTGACCCATCCTGATTCATAAAATGTGTTCAGATCTTCAGGTTCTTGTGAGGTCAAAACTATTCTCATTATGTTGCTAAGACGGCACTAGCCTTTCACACTCATCCTTCCAGAAGGATACAATGAGGTTTTCTAGAGGCTTCAAGAAAAGTGATTTTTTTTAAATATGGATTAAATACAGAACCAGATAATCCTTCTCATAAAATGAGCTGGCACCAAAGAGAATTCCAACATCAAAACAATGGCAGTTTTCACAGTTATTTTTTTGTTTGTTTGTTTGTTTTAGAAAACATGGATGTGTATTTTAGCCTTTTTTTTGTCATTCATAGAAACATATAATGGTTAATTAGTTTTGCATGTTGGTAGATAATCATGTTTAAGAGTTCTCCATTTTAATTTCCAATGGGACACAATAGATAAATAAAACTCAAACATATACAAATTTAACATTCTCAAAACATTCTCTTTTTAAACTTTTTATTGATACCTTATGAGTTTCACATCATGTACCTCAGTTCTTCTCATCTTCTCTTCCTCTCCCTTTGCTTCCCAAATAAAACACACACAAATAAATAAACAACAACAAACATCCCAAAGCATAAAAAAGAAAAACTCAGTGTGTCCCACAGTCTACCCCTCTCTCCATACGTCTTCACTACAATGAGTTATCGGTCTGGCTTGAGATCTCTGGCTTCTGTGACACCGTCAATATCATATGTTCATTGGAACTCCTCTATGTCATCCCATTGCTGCCCTGTGTCCTGGAGATTCTGAATCCCTGAATAAGCAAGACTAGCCCCTTCACATATCCCAACCTTTCACAGATGATAGAGATCTGGGGGGTGAGATCAATTCAGAGCTCTGGATCTGGGCCTGGGTAGCAACTGGCTAGTCAATTCTCCCTTGTTCGCATCACCAGGGCAAGCTCACCAGCAATGCTCAGGTAGCACCTGTAGTCGCCTGCGGCCATGAAACAACTGGGTTCACCTGAAAGGGGGGCTGGGAATGAAAGGGGGATGAAGGGTGAGAAGAGATGAAGCCAAGACAAAGTTCTCTGATCAAGGCTCAAAGCTTTAATGTTCAATTCTCAATTTAAAGGGAAAGGCCCAACCCAAACCCTTTCTGGTTTAAGCTGGTGATGGGTGGGATAATTCGAAAATCTGTTCTTGGTCACAGCTGGAGATATCTCAAGGCAAGCCCAGGGGCAGTTCTTCTTCTAAGTCCCATACAGCCAAGGTGGGTAACTCCACCTAGATCCTATCACTTGGTCTGTTGTGGTAAACAAGGTCTCTCAGTCTTGCTCAAGCCTGAGGAAAGGGCACAAGCACCCCTGACCCCATACCACCATCTACAGGGGGCAGTGAGCACTTTTCTGCTCTCATGTCCTCAGAGCCGGTTCCCCTACACTTACACCTCCAGAGCCAGCTCCATTGTGCTGCCCAGTCAAGGCATGGAGGGTCATTCTCCATAGAGCTGCATCCTGTGAGGGGCTGGGCCAGCTCTCCCATTCTCATACCCTCAGGGCTGGCACACCTGCACCTCTTCAACCAGGGCCAGCCCTACTGATCAGCCCTACTCATCTATCCAGGTGAGATGCAGAGGTCCCTCACCCTAGGGCAGCAGCTGATGAGGGGCAGGACCACCTCAGCAGCTCTCATGACCACTGCATCAGCTCTCCAGAGTACCTTAGTTGGTGAGGAGCAAGGGAACAGAGGATATCTCCTTTTCAGCATAGACTATTTTATGGAAGAGGTGTAGCAGGGCTAACCTGTTCTCTCTGGATGGCTTACCTGTGCCTCCTCCACCAGGAAAGTTCTACCTTGCTGCCAAGGTGAGGTGCAGGAATTGTTCTTTTGAGTGCTGCAGCAGGAAAGGGGCAGGGCTGGCTCATGCTCTCTTATGACTGACTGCAGGCCCCCATTCTACTGATTGCCACTGGGGATGAGGTGGGGGAGGGGCATCACTCCCACATCCACACCACCTAACAGCATACATGTGGTAGGGCCATCTCTCCTTTGCTCTGTCCTTGCAGCTGGCTTACCAGCTTCTTGATCAGGGCCAGCACTTACTGTGCTGCCAAGGCGGGGTGGATGGTCGACTCTCCCTTGTACTACAGGCAGCAATGGTCAGGGCCAACTTGCATGCTCTTAGGACCTTGGGGTCAGTTCTGACTGTCATGAGAGGCAAGGGATTACGTGATCATCCCCCAGCACCCATGCCACCTCATATTAAACCAGTGTGTATGTGTGGGGGGTCAGCTCTCCCTTGTTACCACCCTCTGGGATCGCTCATCTGTGCCCCATCAACCAGGGCCAGCCCTACTGTGTTGCCTGGTTGAGGCACAGGCTTGCTCTCTAGAACAGTACATCTAGTGGGGGCCAGGGCTCGCTAAGCACAGCCCCTGGACATGTAATTCTAGGAGGCTGTACTGACCAGGAAGTCCCATGCTCTCTACTGGTAACATGAGCTACAGACAATGACACCTGCCACTGCATATCCATGGATCCAGTCATGGTCCTTAGCAGCAGCTCTAACTAGGATGTCACCATGGCCTCTGGTTACAGGACTGGCAACTCACAACAGACAATTCCTTTCCACTCTTGAGTCTCCAGTTCCATCTCTCTTCATACTGCTCAAGGTTTTCTACTTCTCTTTCTCTCCCATCTGACCGCCACCTACTCGTACATTGTGGTGGCTTCCTCTGTAGGCTGGGCACGAGGCTGGCAGGCACCTGGGTGACATCTTTCATCCCTGCTGAATGGTGTGGCAGCAAGTGAGTGTCTATGGCTTGCCTGAGCCCAGCGCTGAAGGGCGGGTCTTCCCCTGTGCTGCCCTGCCTAGATTTGATTTGATTCAATTTTATGAATCTGGGCTTATGATATCTTTGGCATTGAGCTAGGATCAACAAATGACTGATATCTGCTCTGCTCATGACTGATGGAAGAAGACCACCACCACCAAGTTGTCTCTTTGATCTTTGACAGTGGCTTTTGAAACTTTCTTAAGAGAGAAAAAAGTAAAAGAGTTCCTCATGGCCAACAAGAGTTGTTCCATGCTAGCCCCCACCCCATGAGCTGTATTTCTGATTATAAATGAATCTTTCTTTAAGTATGCATCTAAATTTGAATGACCTGAAATCCACAATTATTTCTGTTCTTTGGTCCTCGAACCCTCCTGAAGCACAGCCCAAGGTGCTATATTTTATTCCCTTATGCTTCTGGTATAGCTCATCTTAAGGCAGTGCTGACTAACCCTATCAGGTTTATTGTTAGATGGCTTCTGGTATGGGTTGAATCCCCACCACTACACATACATCTCCTGGACTTCTAATTACTTGTGCCTTTGAAATATGAAGGTCTTTACATAAAGACTTAAAGAATTAATTTACATACATACTTAAAGAATTTACATACATACTTAAAGAATTAAACTCAATTGAAAGACTACGTTAAGAAGGCTTTAGCAGAAAAGATCAATACACGTATACACAGGAAGGACCTGAAGACAGGAAGAGTGCCATGTACAAAGGAAACTGATCTCTGAAGGAAACAAGTTTCCCCTCACCTTGATAACAAGTTCTTGACTCCAGAGCTATGAAAACATACTTTAACTGTCTAAGCTTCATACTACATGACATTATAATTCCAGAGCCTTGCCCAGAAATCTAAATGAGGCACCCTCCTCTAAATCAGCTTATTTTCTATTTATTTGCATACAGGATACTTTTGTAACTTTTCTTAACTTATTTTATACCATTTCATCTCCTTAATTAAAACTCTGCAAAGACTGAGTATACCTTTTTGCTTTGATTTTTATTTGTCTGTTTTGGCTTTGTGATACCAAGGGCAAACCCCTTGATTTTACTTGTTCTTATTCATTTTGTAAACTTAAGTTTTTGCAAAAGGAAACGACTAGGGGAAAAGAGGCGTTGATCACTTAGAGTGCTAATCTTGGAACATCTACTTCTTGGATTAATGACCTTGGAGGAAATGAATGAATATTAACAGTGCTTTTTATGTATATCCTGGATATATTTGAAAATAATTAGATTCACTTCTGTGGGTCTTCTGATGACTGATCAGTGCAGCAAAGACCTGTACTGTCTAGTTAGATTATCAGAGCTACACAAGGGCCTTGTTTCATTCAGAACGTTGATTGGGGAGGCTTGTGCTATAAGTGTGCTCCTTGAAGAACCCAGGAGATGTCTGGGTGGAACAGAAAGTATCCTTTTCTTTTTCATCAGTGATGTATCACTGGTCACCAGAAGCATCATTTTAGAGACCAACTTTGGCTATCAGACATTCTCTGTTTGGGGATGGGCCCTGCCCTTCCTGAAAGATTAAAGGCTGAAGAAAGAACTAGTGCCACTAGAATGATAGAAATTCTGTCACTCTCATAGTGGCTCTTGCTTCTTGTAGCATTTGTTCAAAGAAACACATAAGAATATGGTATCAAAATAAGTAAGAAAACAGGTTTTACTTTAACCCAGTACATATATTTATGAGGTCAAACAGGAAACAACTGAGAATCTTCATAATGGGTAGTCGGGAAAAGTGATTATTTTTCACTTTCAGACAGGTCTTCAACTGACAAATTAGGTAAAAACAAACCAAAAGAAAACAAAAACAAACAAAAAACACAAATAAAAAAAAAACACAAACAAATAAAAACCAAAAAACACCAGACATGAAAACTGTCAATGAGAATGCACTGTACTTCCTCAGTCTTGGAGACATTTTGCACCCTGTGACTCATACCTGCTTCTAATGTTACATAAAGCCTACAGAGTCAATATAATTATTCCACAGGTATGCCTGTGACATTGGGCTTAGTGCTTGTTAATGGAGAAAACTATTGATGCTCTCCCTTCCATTTGTACAAAACGGAAATGAAAATGGCTTCCATCTGCTATTCATAATGAATGTGTGTCAAAATTACTGCTGTGAGGATGGCTTAAGTGGGTACCAGTGAGTCTCCTCAGTACTTCCCTTTATAAGGGTTAAGAAGGGTCATTACTATTCTTTCAAGTTAGGAGAAAGGAGAAGAGTATAGCCAGAACTAAAAATTCTACTCTGACACCAAAGCCTGTGTCAGACTTATTCTATGCCCTATAATGTATTGCCAAGAAACAAAACAAAGAAACAAAGAAACACAAAACACCTTCTCCTCCTTTTTCTCTTTCATTTCTGTCTTTTGGTATTTATACTTAAATGATACTTCATAGAGTCCTCAGAGAATTACAATTGCTACCCACAGTTTGGAGAATAGACAAAAAGCATTCCATTCAAATTGTCTCCATCATAACCTGTCCTAGGAAAGATTCAAACCTGAATTGTACTAGGCACTGAGCCATCAAAGTAAGTCCTCAGAAATCATTATTCCAGTGTTGAGCAAACTCTGCTTACCATTTCACTATATGCATGAAGCCAGCAGGGGTCCCTCTTATGACCTCCACATCTTCGTCTGATCTGATGGGAAGAAGCACCTGACAAGATGATTTTCAGGTAATCTCTAGCTTCAATGCAATAAATGTGTAGGTACTGAAGTTGAAAGCTTGTGACATTTGACAGAATATCAATGGAATTGTTATGCACAGCTACGGTTGGGACTGAGTATGTAAAATTACATCACGGAGGATGAATGGCGCCATTTCAACAGCTATGAAATGATAACCTTGTCAGCTATGTTTAAGTTTTCGAGACACAGAAAAGTAGAAAATGCCCCATGGAACCACTTAGAAATGCAAGCCAGTCACATTTGCAATTACACGGATGTGACTTCTCATAAAACAAGGTTAACATAGGAAAGCAAGGAAATAGAATAAAATGAGAAGCTGCAACTATTTCTCAAATTGTTACCTGTGCATAATCATCACTTTGCTTCTTCTCTATTCACTTAATTATTCTGCTTTAAGTAAATTAATAATTAATAATAAAATAAGATCTCTAAGCATTGCCTGCTCATGGGTCTTAAAATTTATTTAAAAGAAAAAGTAAACATATTTCTAAAATGAACCAAACTCCATTGTATCTTTTTTTAAGGTAACAAAATCAAGTCATTAACTCTGTATCCCAAAATTGCAAAGAGAACCCTAATGACACTAATATCATTCCTGAGCATCCTACAGTCCATCTTTAGATTTGGGGAAGTAAGTGTTCTTGACCAATCTGATTTCTATCTGCTACCACTTTTTATGATATCCGAACATCAGTTCTTACTTTCAACAGTCTCAAACTAATAATATTTCTGAAATGTTATGCAAGAAGGGCAATAGTCAGGACTCCAGAGGCTGCAGCACACTGTGAAAAAGGCAGAGTTCACCAAGCAGAACTCTCAGGGGAGTTCCTGAAGAGAAATTTCCAGCACATGGAGGGATCATTAGGAAGTGAAAGGTTAGCAGAGGCACCTTGCCCTTGATCATCTGACAGACCTTAGTGTTGCAGAATTATTAAGGGCTGATTACTCTGTCTAGGCAGATATAATCAGTCGACTATTCTGCAAGTGTGTCCTTTTCTGGACAGTAATTTGTCTGTAGAAGGAAAGTGGCAATTCTTGCCTAGTGGCTGTCTCACCACAACTGGAGTAACTCCAAGGATGCTCAATTTCTTCTTAGAATTTAACATAGGAAGCTGTCCAGAGCAGACAGGTCTCTAATGAAAATGAACATTAATACTGAAATGTTTGTCATGTCAATTCTAAGGATTTCTGATGTTTTGAAAACCAGCTATCCATGTAAGGCAATCTAGACTGTTGCCTGTTAACTCCACTCAGCTATTTCTAAATAAAACATAGAGAATACCCTTATAATAAACTCCAAGTCATGAATTTGCTATAGTCCCTTAACTCACAGGCTGACCATCTCAAATCAGTTAAAAAAGTTAAAGAAGGACTGGGTCTAACTATCTTGATACTAAAATTTGTTTTGAGAATTGTATATTGCAGAATGATCAGCCTTGGTGTATCTACTCAACAAGCAAGCTGGGCAGACCTGCTCAAACCTCTGAGGTCCGTGAATTCCATCTGGAGGCAGCGAAGACACAGCATCAGAGGATTGTCAATTTGCTCTCCCCCCCCCCCCCCACTCCTCTTCTAATATCTCAACACCCATAATCAGCTTGCAGAAGCTAATGATGAGTCAGCGCCCCTATTCCCTGGGCATGGGGACTAAGGTGGTAAATGTTGGGCTGTCTCTCTAGGGAAAAGTAGTGGTTTTGTCGGAATAGAGAGGATTAGCTAGGGTTTATTGCATAGCCATAACCTATTAGTAGAAATCTGTATAATTAATATCAAGATGAAGATATAAATTCTTAAATGGCACCAATTTACTTTGTTTACAAATTTTAAGGTTTTCATTGGCATGAGCTTCTTAGTGATATAAGAGTGAGATGAATATTGTTACTCTCATAGGCATTGTACCAGTATAACACATTTAGGCACCTTGCCCTTGAAACTAGGGAAGGTGGGCTGAAGACTCCCTGCCTTAGATTAAGCACTGCCCTTTATGTGAAATGGGTGCTCTTTATTCAAAAGAGCAGAGCATACCTGTTGGACACTTTATGAGTCAAATGCAGACAGGTACAGCAAATAACTCATGATCATCTCTGCCTGGCCAATGCCAGATAAGTTTACTATGAATTAATATAAGGAAAGTAGAAACAACAGGCTCTTAAGGGTACCAAACCATCCAGACTTGTACACAATATGTTTTTATTGGAAGATATATATCTTGTATGTGCATGTGCATGTGCATGTGTGCTTTAATTGAATGCATGTCTGTATGTACACTGTGAGTGTGCACTGCTCATAGAGGCCAGGGACAGTATCAGATCCTCTAGAACTAGAGTTCCAGGTGACTGTACTCTGCCATGTGGGTGCCAGAAAGTAATCTGGTCTTCTGTAAGAGCAGCAAGTGCTCTTAACCTCTAGCACTCTTAACCTCTAGCACCCCAAAGGCATTGTTTTTAATGTTTTGATTGTAGAAATAATTGAATAACAGCTCAGACATAAGGATCAAGAAGAACTAAAAGTAGTTCTCTAACAGCAGAAAGGACTTTTGGTGTGAGGAGGTAAAATGTTAGGAATAAAGGTAAAATCATATTTTATTGAAAGAAAAAAATGATATCACAAGAGATGGTACTTCTCAATCACCAAGACTTCATATTTAGGATTTAAAACTTTCTAGTTCAAGTGACTAAACATTCTGGAAAAATGGACATGCTCCTACACATATATTGAAACTGTGAAGCGAACAGTTACATAATTTCTAAACTTCTAATATCTCGACACCCCAAAATAATCTCTCAAGATTGCACCTGGTTGCTTCCAGTCTGCACCTGCATAGGGGAAAATCAGCCTGTCTCCCCCTCTTTATCAACACCACACAGTCTGCAGGGCTTCCAGGAGATGCAGCAACCAGGGCAACAGTCTATAGGTCTTCCAGGAGATCTGATGCAGCCAGGGCAAGAGTCTGCATGTCTGCCAGGAGCTGAGCTGCATCTAGGGCCACAAATCTCCCAGAGATCTTCTGCAACCCAGGGACACAGGAGGCATGCTCCAGAAAATGAAACCCAGGCAAGCTAATACCAGAGATAACCAGATAGTGAGAGGCAAGAGCAAGATCATAAGAAACAGAAGCCAATACACTTTAACATCATCTGAACCCAGTTTTCCCACCATGGCAAGCCATGGATACTTCAATATACCTGAAAAGCATGATGCTGACCTAAAATCTGATCTCATGGAGATAATGGATACCTCTAAGGAAGATATACATAACTTACTTAAAGAAATGTAGGAAAACACAGTTAAATAGGCAAAGGAATTGAACAAAGTAGTCTAAGATTCCCAGCTTAAAGGGCCAGAAAACATCTTCAACAAAACTATAGAAAAAAAAAAAAACCTTCCCCAACTTAAAGAAAGAGAAGACCATAAAAGAACAAGAACCCTACAGAACACATAAGAGATTGGACTAGAAAAGAAAAATCTTCTACCACATAATAATCAAAACTCTAAATGCTCAGAACAACAACAACAAAAGAATATTAAAAGCTGTAATGAAAAATGGCCTATCAGAATTACACCAAACTTCTCAACAGAGACTCTAAAAGCCAGAAGATCATGGATAGTTATAATGCAGACTGTAAGAAAACACAAATGCCAGCCCAGGTTTTTATACCCAGTAAAACTTTCAATCATCATAGATGAAGAAACCAAAATATTCCATGACAAAACCAAATTTTCATCTATACCAAAGGGAAAAAAATAAGAAATTAATAATCTTACAACAAATGAGAGACTCAAATATATATTCTACCTCTAACAACAAACATAACAGGAACTAACAAGCATATGTCTTTAATATCTCTCAACATTAGTGAACTCAATTCCCCAATAAAAAGACAGAAGCTAATAGACTGGATATGCAAGAAAGATCTAGTATTTTGATACATTCAAGAAGCACATCTCCAGACAAAAGACTGAGACTACCTCAGAGAAAAAAGCTGGAAAAAAGTTTTCCAAGCAAATGGTTCCAAGAAACAAGTGGGAGTTGCTATTTTAATATCCAATAAAATAGGCTTTCCACAAAAAGTTGTCAAATGAGATGGTAGAGGACACTTCATATTCATCAAATTAACAATCCACCAAGATGAAATCTCAAATCTGAGCATCTATGCCCCAAATGCAAGGGCACCCGCATTCAAAGAAGAAACTTTAATAAAGCTCAAAACACATATTGAACCCCACACAATAATAGGGGGAGACTTCAATTATATATAGAGAGATAGAGATTGATTGATACATTGATAGATAAATATAGATGGGGGGGGAGAGAAAGAGAACATTTTACCCTAAAACAAAAGAATATACATTCTTCTCAGCAACTTATGGTACCTTCTCCAAAACTGATCATATATAATCAGTCACAAAACAAAACTCAACAGATATAAGAAGATTGAAATAACTCCATGTATCCTATCCAATCACTATGGACTATGGCTTGGCTTCAACAACAACAATAACAAACTAGAAAGCTCACATACTCATGGAAAGTTATACTCAATGATAACTTAGTCAGGGAAGAAAGAAATTAAAGACTTTCTAAAATTCAATGCAAACCAAGACACAGTATACCCAAACTTATGGGACACAATGAAAGTAGTGCTAAGAGGAATATTCATAGCACTAAATGCCCTCATTTAAAAAACAAAAAACAAAACAAAACAAAAATAACTGGATAGATCTTATACTAGCTAGCGACTTAGCAGCACTCCTGAAAGTCCTAGAACAAAAAGAAGCAAACACATCTAAGAGGAGTAGATGACCAGAAATAATCACATTCAGGGCAGAAATAATCAAATTCAGGGCAGAAACCAACCAATTAGAAACAAAGAAAATGATACAAAGAATCAACAAAACTAAGACCCGGTTTGTTGAGGAAATCACAAGATAGATATTCCTTAGCCAAACTAATTAAAGTGCACAAAAACAATAACCAAATTAACAAAATCAAAAATGAAAAGGGAGACATAAAAACAAAAACTGAGGAAATTCAAAAGAATCATCAAATCTTTCTACAAAAGCCTTTACTCAACAAAACTGGAAAATCTAGATAAAATGGATGAGCTTTTAGACGGATTCCACATACCAAGGTTAAATCAAGAGCAGGTAAACTAGCTAAACCATCCCATATACTGTACAGAAATAGAGAAGTCATTTAAAATCTCCCAACCACGAAAAACCCAGGACGAGATGGCTTTAGTGCAGAATTCTAACAGACATTCAAAGAAGTGCTAAAACCAACACTCCTCAAACTATCCCATACAATAGAAACAGAAGGAACACTACCTGATTCATTCTATAAAACCACGGTTACTCAGATACCTAAACCACACAAAGAACCAACAAAGAAAGAGAATGTCAGACCAATTTCACTAATGAATATCAATGCAAAAATACTAAGAATAAAATTCTGGCAAACTTAATTCAAGAACACACTAAAAACATTATTCACTGTGATCAAGTAGGCATCATCCCAGGGATGCAGGGATGGTTCAATATACAAAAAAGTCCATTAATGTAAGAAAACAGAAAGAAAAAAAATATATGATCATCTCATTAGATACTGAAAATACAATATCCCTTCATGTTAAAAGTATTGGAGAGATCAGGAATTTAAGGCCCTTACCTAAACATAATAAAAACATCACAAAACCATAATAAAAATACATCAAACCATCAGTCAATATCAAATTAAATGGAGAGATACTTGAAGCAATTCCACTAAAATCAGGGATAAGACAAGGCTATCCCCTCTCCCTGTATTTATTCAATATAGTACTCGAAGTTATAGCTACAGGAATAAAACAACAAAAGGAGATCAAGGGGATACAAAGTGGAAAAGAAGAATTCCAGGTATCACTATTTGCAGATGATATAATAGTATATATTAGTGACCCAAAAGAATCTACCAGAGATTCTTCTACAGCTCATAAATAACTTCAACAAAGTGGCCAGATATAAATTTAACTCAAACAAATCAGTAGGCTTCCTTTATACAAATGATAAACAGGCTGAGAAAGAAATTGGGGAAATGACGCCCTTTAAAATAGCCACAAAGAGTACAAAATATCTTGGTGCAACTCTTACCAAGCAAGTGAAAGATCTGTAGCACAAGAACATCAAATCCCTGAAAAAAATAAATTGAAGAAAACCTTAGAAGATGGAAAGATCTCCCATGCTCATGGATTGATAGAATTAACAGAAAAAAATGGCCATCCTACCAAAAGCAACCTATAGATTCGTTGCAATCTCCATCAAGATTCCAACACAGTTCTGCACATATATGGAAGGAGCAGTTCTCAATTTCATAAGGAAAACAAACAAACAAACAAAAAAAACCCAGGATACAAAAATAATTCTTAACAATAAAAGAACTTCTGGAGGAATCACCATCTCTGACCTCAAGATTTACTACAGGGTAACAGTGATAAAAAAACAAAACAAACAAAGACAAAATTCATGGTATTGATTCAAAGACAAAGAGGTTGACCAATAGAATAGACTTGAAGACCCAGAAATAAGCCCACACACTTACGGACACTTGGTCCTCAACAAAGAATCCAAAAACATACAATGGGAAAAAGAAAGCATCTTCAATAAATGATGCTGGTCCAACTGGCAGTCAGTATGTAGAAAAATGAAAACAGATCTATATTTATCTCCTTGCACAAAGCTCAAGTCCAAGTGGATCAAGGACCTCAACAAAAAAACAAGATACACTGAATAGAATAGAAGAGAAAATGTGAAAGAACTTCAAACTCATTAGCATGGGATTTGATGGGGGTTATTTCCAATGGCTCAGGTTCTAAAATCAACAATTGATAAATGGAAACAAAAAGCTTCTGTAAGGCAGAAGACACCAACCCCACATCTGATAGAGGACTATTATCCAAAATATATTTTAAAAAATGCAAGAAGCTAACCTCCAAAAAAATTAAAAATGGGGTACAGAGCTAAACAGAGAATTTTCAAGTGAGGAGTCTTGTATGGCTGAGAAGGACCTAAAGAAATGCTCAACATTCTTAGCCATCAGGGAAACGAAAATCCAAACAACCCTGCTATTCCACCTTGTACCAATCAGAATGTCAGCTGGCTGGACCACCCAGAGCTCCCAGGGACTAGACCACCAACCAAGAAGTGTACAGGGAGGGATACATAGCTCCAGATACATATGTAGCAGAGGATGGCCTTGTGTGACATCAATGATGTGGGGAGGTCCTTGGTCCTGTGGAGGTTTGATGTTCTAGCATAAGTGGATGCTGGAGCAGTGGGGCAGGAGAGGATGGGTGAGTAGGGGAGCAACCTCATAGAGTCAAAGGGAAGGGGGGTTGTGAAGAGGTAACCAGGAAGTGAGATATCATTTGAGATGTAAATGAATGAAATGGTTATTTAAAAAAAAAAACAACAACAGCAACAAAACAAAATCAAAACAAAACTCTGGCTATAGCAGATGATGGCCAGGATGTAAAAAGGAGCACTCCTTCAGTGCTGGTGGGATTGCAAGTTGGTACAAACACTTTAGAAATTAATCTGGCAGTTCCTCAAAATATTGGAAATAGTTCTACCTGAAGACTCAGCTGTACCACTACTGGGCATATACACAAAAGATGCTCCAATATATAACAAGAACACTATGTTCATATCAGCCTTATTTATAATAGCCAGAAGCTGGAAACAACCCAGATGGCTCTCAACAGAAGAATGGATACAGAAAATGTAGTACATTTACACAGTGGAACATTACTCAGCTATTAAAAATGACAACTTCAGGAATTTGGCAGGTAAAGGGATGGAACTAGAAAATATCTTGACTGAGGTAACCTAGAGCCAAAAGGACATACATTGTATGTACTCACTGATAAGTGGATATTAGCCCAAAAGCTCAGAATATCTATGATACAACTCACAAACCATACAAAGCTTAACAATAAGGAAGGCCAAAGTGTGGATGATTCAATCCCACTTAAAAGCAGGAACAAAATAATCTTGGGAGGTGGTGGGAGGGGTCTTAGATGGAAGAAGGAATGGGAAGGAAAAAGAGGAGACAGGTTCTGGTATGGGAAGAAACAGGAGAGAAGTCCAGAGGGTCAGAAGAATGAATAGAAATATATAGCAGTGGGGGGTGGGGAATGGAGGGAACCACTAGAAAGTCCCAGACACCAGGGATTCCAGAGGTCCCAGAACCCAATGGGGATGACATTAGCCTACATACCCAAGAGAGGGGAGATAGAACCTGAAGAGACCATCTCCAGTTGATAGACAATGCCTTGAGTTGAGGGATGGGGCCACCCACTCATCTCCAAATCTTTAACCCTGAATTGTTCCTGTCTAAAGGAAACAGACAAAAATGGAGCAGAGACTGAAGGAAAGGCTTTCCAGAGATTACCCCAACTTGGGATCCATCCCATGGACAGACACCAAACCCCAACACTATTGCTAATACCAAGAAGTGCTTGCAGTTAGGAACCTAGTATGGCTGTCCTCTGAGAAGCTTTACCAGCACCTGAGGTAGATGTAGATATTCTTAGAAAACCATATGACTGAGCCTGCGGACTCAGATGGAAGAGTTAGGTGAAGGACTGAAGGAGCTGAAGAGGATTGCAGCCCCATAGGAAAAATAATAATATCAACTAACTGGATCCTCCAGAGATGAAACCATGAATCAAAAATTATACATGGGTGGGTCCACGGCTCCCACTACATATGTAGCAGAAGATTGCCTTATTTGGCATCAATGGGAGGAGAGGTGCTTGGTCCTGTGGAGGCTTGTTGCCCCAGATGAAGAGGTAGATGGTAGAAAGGTGAGGCTGGAGGCGTGTTTGCAGAGGGAACACTGAGAATTGGGACATTTGAAACTTAAATAAATAAAATAATCAATAATAATAATAGTAGTACAAAGATTGCACATGGTTTAGGGTAGTGCACATCTATGAGATATAAAATATAGAGACATTTGTCAGCTGCAGACTGTCCACTTGATTGGGAAAGTGCTTGAATATTCAGAAACAGAAAGCAAAGTTTCTATGACCTTATCTGTTCTCATACTTGATAGCATCCAGCTTTCTAGTCAGTCTAATGGCTGGGGCTTGATTTCATTTTTATTTGCAACTTTTGATTCTAAAGAAGCCGAGATTCTTCCACAGATCTGATAGGGTATTTCTTTTCTTAAGCCGTTGCTCCTTTGGAATAACATGGCTTTCTTGTTAGTCTCAAAACATATCTGTATGTCCCAAAGACAGTGATATAGGCAAATTCAGTAGAGACAGTGTATAAAGAGAAAGGTTGATCTTTTCCATCTAATCCAAAAATAAAACTAAGTAAATATTTATAACAGGAACTTTTTTCCTATAAAGGTCCAGATGATGAATACTTCTGTTTGCAGCATATCAGATCTTCGTTGCAACAACTATACTCAAAAAATTGTGAAATCATCTAGACAATGTACTAAGTGGTGGACCCAGGTGTGTGCCAGTTGGAGGTTATTTACTAGACAGTGCCTGGACCATACTTGGCCCATGCACTATAGTTTGTCAACACCTATTTGTAAACAAAAAAAAGTTTTCTATTGCTTTGTACTGTTTAAAATGAGTTAAGTACCAGTGTGGCCCATTTCTGTATTTGGCTTTCCTTAGAATGACACACAGAATACTTTGATTTATAACATCATGGTTGAGTTACCTGTATCCCTTCCACATTCTATTTCATCGTATCAATGATGAATATCCAGTCATGTACCCATTCCCTGCCATCAGGTTACACATGCTTATATTATGACTGTAACGTTTTGTTCAATATTTTGAAACTAATTTGTTTGTAATTTTATGATCAAGTTAAAATTTGATATATTTAAATCTAGACACAAATACATGCTCTTCTCTTGGAGATCATAACTGCTGATGGCAAATTTTGAATATTTACTTTCCATAATGTAGTGATTTGATAGTTATTTTACAGCTATATGTGTCTACAATTATTTGTGATGAAAATTATATCACGCATTATATTGTATTTATTAATACATAGCTTAGCATATTTAAGACTGAATTGTCTCCACATTTAATGACCTCAATATTTCCCAGGCCTAGAAACAGAAAACAAAGATTTCTGACTACTTCACATTTATTGATAAGAAAACTCTGAAACAAATTTTATACATCACTATTTCTAATTTTACAGTGCTGGAAATTTTATCAATTTTAAAACTGTAAATTATGTGGAATTATGAACTATTATAAAATTTCTGGAGTGAAAGGAAGGAGTCCATCCGCGCATCCATTTAAATTTCTATTTTAGGTTGCTTTTTCCTGTCCATCTTACTGAAGTAAGAAAATTTACCTTTGGAGCTTTTAGTTATGAGTAATTAGAAAGCATTTTGTAAAAACTTGAAATTATAGACTTAAAAAAAGCCATTTTTCTCATGTGTTCAGGTGTTGAAAGTAAATAATTCTGTAAAGATAAGTCAAAACATAAAAAAAAGTTTTTATATTGGTACATACTCTAAGGATGTCCAATTGCATACAAATACTTGTATCCACAATAGACAGTCAAAACATATGAGAATAATGTTATAATTTTACTAGATTATTATACAGAAACATTAGTAATACCCCCACTCCAGTGCACATTAATTCTTGGTTCCTCATATAATAGTATGTGAATATACATGGCATCTTAGTCTCTGATGTTCAAATCTAAATTATATTCCTGTACCAAATGCTCAAATTGACTCACTTTAAATCTAAAAGCCAGCCAGGTATGATAACACAAACCTGTAATCCCCACCAATAGAGAGAGGCAAGAGAAGCAGAGCTGGGGGCCAACCTGGGCAGTTTAGTGAGCTTTTGTCTCAAATTAGAAAAATAATGAGAGGCAAAGAGGACTTGAGGTTCATCTCAGTTGTAGGATTCTTGTTGAGTCTGTCAGGACCTAGGTTTAACTTGCAGTGTTCCAAAGGGCTAGCAAGCAATAATGAAACAAAGAGCCATAGATCCATCCAAAATTCATACTTCACCAACTCATATGTACACACACACACACACACACACACACACACACACACACATCTTGGGTGTTCAACTTTCAACTTCATGGGCAAAGTGCTATCCTTCTCCAGTCAGAATCCAGGACACAGAGAATCAAGTGTTCCTAAGTATCTGCAAACCCGATTCATACAGAATAGGAATGAAGTTGAGCATCCCTGTTCTACTCTCAACCTAGAAGATGAAAAGGCAGAAGACAATTCACTTTCAAGGATGCTACCCTCAGCACTGGACGGAGGAAAGTTTTCCAAGATTTAATAAAACCTTATCCATTCTGACCTAGACACAGTCTCTTCAAAGTCTTGCATTTCTATAGTAAACAATAACAGAAATAACAGTACTTTTTATTTGAATTCAACCAACATTAATTTGCTTAGTAATTTTAGTGCAATAAAAATGAAAGAGCATCACAGTCATTTCCACTTTACATTGGTCCTTCAGATATTTTCCATTTTTCCTAACCACTGGCCAAGAAATGTCTACAAAGGACCAGTTGACGTAACGCATGTTTCTAGACACTGTTACTCTCCCTTTATTTGTAGTAAGAAAAAAAAAAAAAAAAAAAACCAACCTTCTAAAACACCATTGTTCATGCTGAAATTGGAATTTCATACAACTTCACGTGCCCTGACTTGGTTACTTCCCCTGGTATTTAACAATATCAAAATTGTTTTTAGCCCACAGGTAGTATATTCATTTGGTGATGGAACTGAACTTTTAAAAATGTTTCTTAGACTATGTCATCCTTGTTATTTTTTCTTACCGTATTATGCTTTTCTTTTATGTCGTAGTTGTTGCTTCTCTCAGCTCTAACCCCTGAGGATGATACTGATTCAGTTTATATCCCTGTCTTGTCTCTATTCATTTCTCTATGGATCTTTTTTATATGTCTCCCACATTCCTTCTCTTTCATGGATCTGTCTCTGATAGTTTTCTCTGGATCTCTCTCACTTTCTGCTCCTCATTCTTTTCTTTTCTCCCTCCCTCCTATTGTATAATGATGGCAAAAATATCCTATACATATCTCCTGCCATTGTCTTGTCTTATTTTCTATCTTGATTTTCTGCAAAAGAAAAGAGCTATTCATTCATTGTCAGTAAGTCCAAATTTTGGAGGGAAAACCTTGGCTTCCAAGCAGTATCACCAGGAATACAAACCTCCAGGAAAAAAAAAATAATAAAAGAGTGTTCCCTCCATGGTGCTTTCTATTGCTTTGATTTAAACCATCTCCTGCCACAGTAGAGTGGCAATACTTCAAACATAGTCAGCTGGATACGGGATGCTTTTATATCTAACCTGCACAGTCCACTTCATGTAGCTTCTGCCAGCATGAGCCTGCATGGGAGAGGACAGAAAAGCTAACGACTTTCACCTGGAGGGGAATTTGAAAAATCACAATCTGCTCTGTAATTACTAGGACCACTGATTGATTACACACACAACATGGGAGGGAAGCAGGATATGAGAAGCACAGTGTTCAGTGTCCAATAAACTGTAAGAATCATGAAATCCCACTACATACAAAGATGGGGCTATATAACTGGAACCTTCCTTGTTGAAGAACTAGTTCTCACTATAACACAAAATAAAGATTTAGTTTCTCTTTTTCCCTACTTCAAATTTCCTTGTGGCACTGAAAACATTTTTCTTAATGAACAAGAATTAGCTAAACTATTAGAAATGGAATACATTTTCAAGTAAGGTACACTTTTAGGTATTAAACATTAAATTGTTCTCTTTGTGGGTATGTGCTTTCATGTGTGTCTGGTTAACTATGTGCAGGTCAGAGGATGAGCCTGAATGTGCACTTTATGTGAGACAAGGTCTTCCACTGGTCTGGAGTTATAGATCCACTAATTATGGCTGTCTAGTAAGTCCTGGGAATTCTGTCTCAGCCTTCTAACCACCTGGAATCCACCACATGGAATTCCAACCACTTACATCACATACAGCTTTTGTGGATCAAACTCAGATCCACAAGTGGATAAGGCAAACACATTAGCAAAGGAGCTATCTCTCAAGGCCACACATTAAACCCTTTATTGAAATAGTTATCATGAATTACGTGGCGATTCATCAAAAAATTACTGTATACATCAGTCAGTTTTCTCATTGCTGTGTTCAAAATCTTGAAAAGAAGTGGTTTCAATAGAGAATGGTTTATTTTGGCCAGCATTTCAAATTCAAATTTGGCTCACACTCACAAATTCATCATTTAGGGCAGGTCATGGCTTTAGATGCTAGAGGTAGCTGGTCCGACTGAAGTCTTCATCACAAAGATGAGATGGATGAAGGTTGCTGCTCAGTTCACTAATTCCTTTTTATTTGGTTCAGGACCAGAATCCACGGAATAGAGCCTCCCACAATCAACATGACTCTTCTTACTGCAATTACCTAAAGTCCCTCTCAGACAGGTTGAGATCCTCTTCTAAGGGACTCTTGAAGAGAGTAGAGATTAACCATGGAACCTTGGTTTCCTCCATCCCTGTTTCTACTTGTTTAATGTGTTTGTCACCCAATATATCACATACTTCTCTGCAAAGACTACTTTCTCTTTAAGTTGTGGCTTTTAATTTCTTGTCAGACACTTTGTTTCACCTTCTAAAAAGCTAATGGGCCTACCCTTCCTCATGCCTGCCCTCCTTCTCTCTCTCTCTCTCTCTCTCCCCGTCTCTCTCCAACCCTCTCTTTTTCTTTCTCTCTTCTACTCCCTCACTTCCCCCATTCCCTCTCCTTCCTTAGAACAGATGAGGCTTTCGTTTCTTTTGAATGAACACATGCTTAAGACGTGCCTCTGGCTAGCTGCATGCCCCTGAGAGAAACGCTCATCCACAGGAGAAGTTGAACCCTAGAGACTAGAGGAAACCAGGCATTCTGTTTCTAAAGACATTGCTTGATAGACTTGTTGCCAATTGCCCTGCTGTATTTCATAAGTTTCTTAGGCAGAAGTCTTTGTTTAAGATCATTAAACTTTTGACTTTCGTACTTGGCACAGTACTGCCACCAAATGTTCTATATGTAAACTTTGCTAATGATCCTAGCTGGGGATGTGTATTACTTGACCAGGTGAGTGGTTATTAAGAGTGTGTCAGAGTCCTTCAGGAGAAGAGTATGTTCAAAGTCATAGGCTAGGGAGAATAATCTGCCACCTACATGCAGTGTAAAAGAAACCAGCAGTTTAGATTTAGCAGTTTAGTGTTTAGCAGTTTAGATGGAACTTGATGAAGGTCTGGCCTTAGGGGATAAAGTAGACATGACTCTTTTTCCTCTAAGCTAAAAGATAGAAATCCAGGGCACTGCCTGAGGTCACACAGCAATATAACTCACCAACAGGACTCAGCAGAGTCCTAGCCATCTCCTTTGTGACCTTGTGTTCTACAAGCACTTGTAGAGCACCCACTGAGGGTCTAAGAGGTATGATTTATACTGAAGATCAATGAAGTTCTGCCTAAAAGGAGTGTTCACTGTCTAAAGTCATATCATGCCTATCTTGTAATCTAATATCTTCGCTGATATTTGCAAGACACAAGGAATCTGAAGAATTATTTCAAATTCCATGCTAGTGATGGTTATGCATCCTGGCCCACCCGCCTTGACTTTACAGGACACTTCCAGCTTCCTTATGGGTATTAAATTATGAGTTTCCGGTTATTCAATTAGTTCTTACTGGCTCCTGGAAGCCAGAGTTCAGAGCTGAAAGTATGGTTAGATTCATGAGATATTTACATATATTCATCACAGCACATTCTTGAAGATGACACTCGTTAGAGTGAAATATCTGATTCTCACTGGGTTATGATTACAGATACCATGATGATAAAGACTCTGCCACAGGCTGGCAAGATCCATGACAGTCTGATATCCTAAGCACTCAGGAAAGGCCTCCTTGTGAGGACCATTAGAAGACTGATGACTTTCTCTGAGGCTGCAGCAGGGTCATTGTTCTTCTTATTAATATTAACTTCAATGCCCTCAACATGATATTAAATGAGAATCCATGGGCTAAGAGAAGAAAAAAAATGGAATCCTTCCTGGTTACATTCACTTAATTTCCTTATGAGCACTCCAAATTTTCTTGCTAACTGAAAAGGGATCTTTTCTAAAAATAAAATAATTGAAGTGCGACTTCTGTTTTGCATAAGAATAAAGTAATAGTAATAACACTGAACTTCACAGGGTCATTAAACTTCTCATATAAATATACAGCATGTATTGCTATGACTGTATATGTAGCCCCCCACAGTTCAAATATATGAAAGCTTTCATCCTTAGTTTGACCTGTTGGGAGGTGGTGGGAACTTCAAGAATTGGGGTACAGTAGGAGGGCTTCTGGTTACTGGAAATGTGCCCTTAAAGAAATCACACCATGGGACTCATCTCCTTCCTTTTCCTCTTCAGAGCTACTAGGGAAATTTTTCTGCTACATTCCTTCAAGTGCTGACGCCATGATATGCTACCTTACCACAAAACCAAAAGAGCCAGGGATAAGAGACCATCTGCTGTAATATTTAAAACCTTGAACCAAAATGAACCTTTTTCTTTATAAGTTGATTCACTGAGGCTTGTGTCATAGTAACGGGAAGCTGACAGACAGAGATAAGTATTCCAACTATCCTACTCCTTTTCTGTATAAAGACATTAAAGTCAAAGTGAGAGAAACATTTTACCTAAAATCCCAAGGTTAATATTAGCAAAGCTAGGATTTACCAGGTGAGTGGTTACTGAAGAGTGCAAACCAATTTTAAAGATTTACTTGGCTAACATGTGAAATGAGCACAAGGGGTAAGCCCAAAGCAGCATTAGTTACTGCTATGTCTAGTTCTTTCTTAGTTCACTATTCCAGAAGCAACAGGCTGGAGCCTTTAGGAGCACAGGGGCAACTTCTTATCTATATATCCTTAAAGAATTATTTTTATTACTTTATTTTTATGGGTTTAGATTATTTAACTCAATGTGTATCTATACACCACTTGTGTGCCTGATTACCACAGTGGCCAGAAGGCCTTAGAACCTCAGGAGCTGGGGTTATAGTTGCTTATGAACTATGAGATATGGATGCTGTAACCAAACTCAGTTCCTCTACAAAACCAGAACATGCTGTTTTAACCCCTGTACTTTTTTTTTTTTTTTAATCCAGCTCTTAGCTGTCATTTTATGTAACAACTTCAGGCAAAACATTTGGAATTCACATGACGAAAGAAATTGTCGTGTGACATTTAGTGATGGGATTCCATTCTAAGAAATATGTCCTTAGACAACTTCATCTTTGTGTGCACATACATAACTACTTATATACTTATACACCCATCATACAGGTGATCTAGCACCGAGCAAGTCATTGCTATGAGATGTTTGAACTTTAATCACAATTAAAGAGCTGCCACTATACTGCAAACATGTTACCTGAGTTATTTTTTTAAGTCTTTTATAGACTAGGTATTTACATTCCCATGAAAAAAGTGATCATTCAGAGCCACCTATACTTGAGTGTGACCACAAAGTCAGAGTGTGGTAAACATGGCTTGAACCAGGTTTCAACACCTCCAGAGGCAAAGTTCTCCACTCCATCTCCTCATGTGGTCATCCCATACTTACTTACTACTCATGGTGGTCCCCGATTAATATCACAGAAATAATTTGTGTCTCTAAACCCAATCTCTTTGGCTGCAATTATACTAGATCTTTACAGAGAATTGGAGGAGAATGCGTGCTATAGAGTCACACACACACACACACACACACACACACACACACACACACACACGAACACAAACATTAAATTTGTGCTTGTTCATTTACCCAGTGTCACACTTCAAATATAATGCTAATTGGAGGTTAAAATTAGATGATGTATCTAGCGGATGCCTTGGAATCTTCATACTCCTCAAAATGTTTTTACTTAAAATGTTGACAAACCATCAAATGAGGAAGTGTTTGCTGATTAGGATCTTTAAAATGGGACCTTTTAAAATTCAAAGTAAAAACCTGTTTGATATGCACAAAACAAGTTGGAGAGTACCATGCCAAACAAATGAAAGCAGATGGTGAAGTTAGCCCTTGTAATGATTCATCTTCTTTGTTAACTCAACTGTGGTGTTGACCTCTTAGGCAGCTGGTGGGGCACATCTTTGGGTTTGCTTGTAAGGACATTTCTAGAGAGGTGTAACTGAGGTTCAGGGGAGGCAGGATGGAACCAAACTGGAATAAGGGAAAAGACAGCTGAAAGCCAACTCAGCCAGCATGGTCAGTCCTCCTTCCATATCCTGTCACCACTGAGGAAACTCTTCACACGTTCCTGTTGCTACAGTATCCCAACACATGAACCAACTACCGTCAACTAAATCCCCAGAAACCGTGAGTTAAAACCAAGTCCTTGCACCCTTGCTTGCTTCTGTTAGGTAGTTTGTCAAATGATGAATAGTACGGCATAGTAACTGCTTCCTGAGACATTTAAAATCAGGGCAAAGAGGGCCTCGCAGATGATAGAGAGGTTAAGAACATGCACTTTTCTCGGAGAGAACTTCAGTTTTGATTTAGCACCCATGTCTGGTGTCTCATAGCCACCTGTGATTCCAGCACCATGGGATTTGATGCTCTCTTCTAGATTTCACATGCATATTTGTGGAATCTCTCTCTCTCTCTCTCTCTCTCTCTCTCTCTCTCTCTCTCTCTCTCTCTCTCTCTCTGTGTGTGTGTGTATCTGACACACACACATACACACACAAAAATGTAGTATTGTTTTGTTTTAAAAAAGAAATGGCGATGGGGTTAAAGGGGTACAACTAAATTGTCTCTCAGCTAACCAGTGTTTACCTATTTACTGGATCGTCTATATTGTACTTTCTCCAAACTTAGGGATGGGAATTTGCCCCAGTGATACAGATGCAATCACTGGTCCTCTGAGGTTAGTGCCTTCATTAACATGTTTTCACATCATATTAAAAACTTTTCTGCACCCCCCCCCCTTTTTTTTGGATCATTGTTAGGTGACACAATTTAGTCTGTCTTTGGTGAGGTGTGTGCATGGCTGCAAGAGTAAGGGTCTTTATACAGGAAAGGGGACATACTATCAGATTTTTTTTTTTTTCCTCAAAAACAAGTTCACAGATGAATGGCATAGGCAAATCTTGGAAGCATGTATTCACCTGAAGTGTGCCTCATTCTCTCGAGAGAGTTCTGGGACAGAGGCACAATAGAAAATGTATTTTCATTTAAAATGCTAAGTCTTTGATCTGCGTTCTAAATCACATTAATTCAAATGCTGCCAATTTGAAATTCATTGACTTATAGAATTTTAAAGATGAGCAAATTAGGAAGATAAGTAGAACTACACTGGGAATATTTATTCTCTTTGGGGAAATACATTTGCGACACTTAAAATAAGCAGAAATCTTGCAGCTGTTTACAAACAGTATATCTAACTGAAATATTTTTTTTACAATATTTAAAATAAATAATTTATTTTAACACTTCTACTCAATCCACTTGAGTCTCACATGTAGCGAATGATAATAAATATGTATTTTATCATTGAAAAATAGAGCTTATATGTTGTCTCTGTACATTTGTCTTAAGTGATGAATCGGAGATGTATTTAAGCATTTTAAATAAGCACCTTAATTAAATCAGGACACATAAAACCATAAGAGCCTTATGAGCCATCATGGCAATTGATACCAAACACATTATTCTGGCGCAATCTCAGAACTCATTTTTTCCAGTTCTTTCGGGGATATTTTTCCTTACTTTTCTGCAAATATGAGTAGGTTCTTTTGTTAGCTTTTCATCACTGGGATAGTATCTGATAAAGTATGGTTACAAGAAGAAAAAAATTTAATTGAGTGAATTATCGATTGATTTAGGGTTATAGAGACAGGATCTATTTCTGTGCCCCAGGTTGGACCTGGAACTTCTAACATAGCTTAGGATAGTCCTGAACTCATAGCTATCCCCCTGCCTCATCCTTCTCAGTGTTTGATTACAGGTATGAGCTGCCATACTTGGCTGATAAATTTATTTTTCCTTGTGGGATCAGATATTTACTCCATGGTCACTGTCCATTGCTATACCAAGCTACTGATAATGTGGGATACTCTAGTGGAAGACTTTTGATGGAGGAGGCTACTGACCTCTTGACAGAAGAAAGAAAAAAAAAACCTATAAGCAGAAAAGATACCACTGTGCCTTTAGATGTCAAATACCCAATGACCTGACTTGCTTTCATATGATCCTATCCGTAAGACATTTCATTACCAACTGCTGCCAGGCAGGCTAGTGATTAGATCTTTAATCACTGCAATATTTAAGATCCAAGCCATAAGAAGTATACTTTAACTAAATGTATATGTCATGCCACCTGACATTTGGAAAACATGAAGTTAGAAGCAGCTAAGTAATGTGCTTTCATATGGGAGTCTTAGACAGTAATATTACATTCAAAAATACTTTCTCCAATCATAATTTGGAGAATATTCTTCTGAATGGATCATGCAGACTATGAAAATCATTTAGCATTTTCAGTTTTCCATTCACATTCATTTCTGGTTTCTTTGTCTTTCTCTCCAAATCAGTTGTCTGCAGCAACTTCATATCCATGAAGTCTGACTCCAGATATATGGCAAGGAGAGATTATCAATAATAACATTGACTCAAGATTTGGGGGACGTTGGTAGTTGCTGTTTTTTTCTTCTATAGCTTTGTGGATGCCTTTCTACCAAGAGTTTGAAGTCATATGATTTTAGAGCATTCAATTGCCTAAGAGCTAGAGCAATAGATCGGCACATAAGAACACACATTACTCTTGCAGAAGACCTGCATTTGTTTTCTAGTGCCTTTGTGGAGTGGCTCACAATTCTAGGAGATCAGATGTCCTCTTCTCTCCTCTGTATGTACCTGTAATCATGTGCACATATTCACACACACACACACACACACACACACACACACACGCACGCACAATTTAAAAGTAAAATAATTAACGTATAGAAGAACATGTCATTGCCTAGAATTTCTACAATATAAACCTAAGCTCACCATCTTCATCCCCACTCCCTGTTTTCGAAGTGTCCCTCCAGCCACAGTTCGAAGTTTGCATTATTCAGTCATTAAAAATATTCATCCACGTCCACAACTTTCCAAGACTGAATTAGCCCCTAATGACTGGAGGAAGAATATGACAGACATAGTCACTTACACTCAAGAATGTCATCCTTGGATGGAGAGCAACAGACAATTAAAATGAAACATTTAAATTCAATGAAATTGATACAATGTTGGAAGCAAAATGGATACAAATAAAAGGGACTCCACTGCTAGGAGGCAGAGAAGTCTTTCCTCGGGGGACGTTGTTCAAAGTCAAATTCAAGATGATTATCTGGAAAAAAATTTCTTAATTGCATAGGTGTGTCCTCTAGGGAGAGTAATGAGAGACAAGTGGGTGCCAAAGGCACAGAGCACAAATATTCCTATAAGATGCCAGAGAAGAGGAAGTGATGCACAGGGATGAGAGAACTTGCTGTCAACAGTCTTAGACACTCCTTAGCTGATGAGTACAACAAGAAAGAAGATTCTGAAAGATATTCAGAGAGAAGATCAGACAATAGTCCAATACACCTCAATTGCCGTTTTCCTACTCAGTAAGCCCATCGGAATCATTTTATCTATTCTCTTTCCAGACTTTTGTTCGGTGCATTACATATATTGTCTATTTTTATTTAACTGCAAACTAAACTTACCTTTTTCATGTTCACCTTGCACTTCACTAAACTGTCACAGGAGTCTGTATCACTCCTACCCTTTAGAAATGTCCCTGCTACCTTGACCATAGAAATACAAATAGCAATGCATGCTTCCTACCTACCAGATCTGAAGGTTGCAATGTATTGTCATTGAAGGTAAAATAGAAAACCACTTAAAATAAACAGCTATAAATATTCTACTCGAAAGTTCTTTAGGATTCAAAAAGGGGCTAGCATATTTTAGAGCAGTTTTATGTCTTATTCACAAACATAATTTCAAGAAATGTTGCCAGATTCTACAGATTTATCTAAAGAAAATAAGAGATAAAGTGTACAGTGCTAGGTAGTGTATTCATTAAGTCCACGTACATTGAAAATAAGTTCAAAATTGTTCAAAGACAAGGGAAAATAAAAATGATGGTTGATCCACACGAAGGAGTAATATGCAGCTATTACAAATAGTAAAATAGATAAATATCTTATGACTTAAGGGTGTACATAATATAATGACTATATAATTAACAAAACCGGGCCGTCAATACTTGGTTATGTAAAATGTTGTAAATACCCTCTTTGAGAGGACAGCTACAAATAACAGGCATAGATAACAAAGGTAACAAAGGCAGGGGAATTTCTGGTGCCTTGTTTTAATTTTTATATTCTGTAGTTTTGTATGATCTACTTTATATTAGGAGCATAATTTAGTGCAAAGAAAAAATTAAAGCAGGCTTATTTTTATTTATAATAGCAGAATATGCTTTTGGCATGTAGCTCAGTAGAAAATGTATTTCAATTTCTCTCCAATGTATAAAAATTATGTACCTTAGCTACCTTTCTTGGGGCATCTGAAGACAGGAGACAGACTGAGACTGGCAAATGGCAGCAAGTAGCTAGCCACACATCCATCTTTTTTTCTGAACTATTTATCTTGGACATGAACAATTAAATAATACCACTGACATGGATTGTCTATTGGACTTAACATCTACAAAATACCAGAGTCCTAAGATGTGGAAACATAGACATAACCATAGGTGAGGTCTATAGACCATGTGTAGAGAGATTAAGATACCTTTCTTCATTTGGAAGATAAGAGTTTATACCTCATGAAAATGTGATGACAAAGCTTTAATAATAATTTCTTGGGAATGGAGAAGTGGCTCAGCATTTAAGAGTATTTGATTCTCTTCCAGAGGACCTAAGTTTGATTTTTAGCACCTATATCACATTGGGAGACTTGCAGGAGCTTGTAACTCCGAAGGGGTCTAATGTCCTCTTCTAGACTATTTTGGGTACCTTTATATTCTCTCTCTCTCTCTCTCTCTCTCTCTCTCTCTCTCTCTCTCTCTCTCTCTCATTCTCTCAGCTCTTTCTTACTATTTCACACATATAACTAAAAATAAAAGAAATCTTAAAAATAACTTCTGATATAAACAAAAGGTCACTGGGCATCAAAGTGATTCCAAGCCTATACACCTAAAAAAGAACCAAATGAATATAGTTTATGCTCTTATCTTCTGTGTCCTACATTGCTCTTTAAATCTGGCTGACAGCTTTGGCCTGTACGCTTAATGTTCCCGTCTGAGATAATATCTCTCATTTACCAGAAAAACCATAACCTTCACTACTTTCAAAGTCAGGTGCCCAATATTCTCAATAAGATAATCTCTCTTCATGGTCCTTCCATGTTTAGTAAAGTTCCCCAAAGCTGTTCTCATCGCCATTGCCGATTCAATCTTCTCAGCTCATGAGCAAGCCTTCATTATGATTTATAAAAACATCCCATCCCTTGAACCCTGGCTTCTGTGACAATTTCACTTATGCAGAAAACATGCTTTCTTTTCTGATGTAGGATGCTTTCCCTCAGCATTCTCTGCTGGTCCCCATAAGTAATCCCCCTGAGCTGAATGGAATATATCAAGTCTCAACCGAAAGCAATTTGTAACTTAAATTCCTAAAACCCAAGCTCACACCTATACCTAAAAATACTATACAGCTAGAGACAAAGACTTTAAATGTATGACTAATGGAAAATAAGAATGGTAGTTTGGTTTTGCTCCAGTATTTTTTTTTTTTTTTTTCTTTTCTGTTGGTCTAACCAAATGTTCTGACCAAAGCAACTTAAGGGAGAAAGAATTCATTTCACTTAGAGTTCTAGGTTACACATTCCTTCATGGCAAGGGTTTAAGGAATTAGTTTCATCATATTCACAGTCAGGACAAACACAAAGAAAAGAGTGTAAATATGTATGCTAGTGGTTAACTTAGTTTCTCCACCTTTATGCAACCAGAATCTCATTCCTAGGAAAGAGTGGCTCCCAGAATAGGCAGGTTTTTCAAAATTGAGATAATCCCAGGGGTTCATCTTCTAGGTGTTTCTAAATTCTGTAAGTTGACAATTACAAACTAACCATCACAGTTTCCTAATATAACATGATGATGCATTTCCAAGAAAAGGAAAATTATATGAACCTATGAACTTTTTTATGAACACAGAAGAATGTCTATGAGATCCAGAGGGAAGGTGCTTATTTGTAAGCCAGAGAAGTGTCTTATGGGGCACCAAATGTGTCAAAGATATAAAACATCTGAAATGGAAGGAAACAAATTTCTTTCATGTAAATCATTTAGTTTTAGGTACTTTGTTACTGTACATTCAGCAAAGTAATAAATCTGTAGCTGTCACTTTTCATATACATTAAAATTAAGAATATAAGCCAGAATATCTGTATTTAAATTCATCATATCAAAATTCCTAATAAGTAATCTGCAATTATTCTTATTCTATAGATTAGGAGAAATTTTACCCCTTTATGTTCCATATAAGTTAAAATGACAAAATCAGGTTTAGAACTGGGCTATTTGCCTGCTAATGAAAAGCATAAGATAGCAGAATCTTTCAGTCTATTGAAATTGATGAAATGTTTAGGAAACTCTGAACAATGAAACATAAGAACAAAGACTCCATATTTGATCTTGGTGACAAATCTAAATTGAAGTGAATGTTTTTACTGAACAAAAACAAAAGAGCTAGAAGCTCTTACTGGGATCCCATTGCAGTCATGGTCTCTGCTGATCCAGAGTTTGAGCTTTGGGCAGAAGATAAACTATGGACTTCTCAGTTTGGTCTGGAGACACTGAGTGGCCACGAGCTCTAAAGGCTGGGTAATGTCTGGATGAGCCTAGGCTCTCATAAATGAGGCAAGGTGTTAGAAAGAGCAGTAAATATAGCCTCTAATCCACTGTATTACCAAGTTGACATCTCAAAAGACTTTGAACATCATTTGGACCACTTTGATTGTCAAAGATTTCTTCAGTTAACAGAAAAGAGTAACCATCAAAAACAACTTTGATAAATTAGAATTCAATAACTCAGTTTCCTTTTATCAAGATATCATGAATTGAAAAGGCACATCATAGATTAAGGAAAGATACTCTCAATTCTATCTATAAAGAAATAAATCTTTAAGAAATAAAATTGATTAATCAAAAGACCAGTGAACAAAAGACTTAATGGGAGACAGAAACAGAGAATGCAAGAAATCTAATATTTTAATAAAATTTATGAATTACTGAAGAGATAAGTAGACAGCTCAGCCCATAAACTGCTTGTGTTATATAAAGGCTTGGATTTGATTTCCACAATCATGTTTTTTGTTTGTTGTTTTTTGTTTGTTTGTTTTTGTTTTTTATTTTGTTTTTTTTCTAGATCTGATGCCATGCACTCATCAGTCCCATTGATGTCAAGGCAAAAACTAGTCATATCCCTGGAGCTAGCAGGTTAGGCAGGTATCCTGGACTACTGTATGTGTTCCAATTCACTGAGAGATTCTATCTCAAAAAGACACAACAAAACAAACAGGGCCAATGCCTGAGGAATGCAACCTCATATTATCCTTTGGTTTTTATATACATCTGTGATGGTTTTTATATGCTTGGCCTAGGAAGTGGCACTATTTGGAAGTGTAGCCTTGTTGGAGTAGGTGTGGCCTTGTTGGAGTAGGTGTGTCACTGTGGGAATGGGCTTTAATACCCTAGTTCTAGCTGCTTGGAAGCCAGTATTCTGCTAGCAGCCTTCAGATGAAGATGTAGAATTCTCAGCTCCTCCTGCACCATGCCTGTCTAAATGCTGTCATGTTCCTGCCTTGGTGATAATGGACTGAACCTCTGAACCTGTAAGCCAGTTCCAATTAAATGTTTTCCTTATGAGATGCCTTGGACATGGTGTCTGTTCACAGCAGTAAAACCCTAAGACAGCATCTCACAGAGACAGGTTGACACATACATGCATGGATATGATACTCAACGTACCAACTGGATATATGTTATAACTCTTTTCTATTTCATTTTTATGTGATGCATCTTTTTTCTATTAATAATGTGATAAGCAACCTAAATGCAAGGAAGATATTTTATCTGGAATGTTAACACCAGGTGCATCTATGGACAGCAAGAAAGTCTTTATAGCCAGTTCCTGGACCCAGTGATGAGATATGTCATCTCTAGGCGGCAGCTCTGCTCCTGCATCCATTGTCATGGTACCCACTGCACATCCCTTTGCACATGCATCACAGCTCAGATAAAAGACTCATCCCCGACCCACAACCTCCTCCTCCTTCTCTTCCTCCTCCTCCTCTCCTTCTCTTCCTCCTTTTCCTTTCCTGTTTTCACCTCCTCAGAGGCCACCTCTGCCAATAAAACTTCTCACATGAGACCTGTGGCTGGTATGTTTTGCAGCATTTACTAACACTGAGTTCTTCCTATAGGCTATGATTAAAACCCCAATTTTTCCTTTTCATTGTCTGCCATTCAGGAACAATGTACTCTTAACCTATTTTCACAGGTAAATCTAAAGCTAGGTACTGGTCAGTAGAGGAGCAAGATTATTTATAAAGTAGTTATTTGTAATTCTATGAGAGCATACGAGTCCAGTATGATGATACATATTGTAGGACCTGATTTCTACCTATGTTGTGTGACCATTGATTTTCTCTACTAAACTTAAACTCCCAAAGCCAGGATATCCATTTCAATTTTATAGTTTGGACATCTTTGAATAGTGAGTCCAATGTACTAAATCTCCTATCAATGATACAGACGATAGAACATCCCAAGGCAGGGGGATGACCAGCTTCTCAAAGAGCATTTCAAAAATACTGTTTGTGGCCAAAATCAAAGACAAACATTTACAAATATAAATTACAACAAAAATATTAAAAATATAAAGTAAAAACAAAACTATGTCACAAATATATTCCAAGGACATTGTAAACTACAAAAGCAGCAAACTCTGTCAGGTTACAAATGTGCTTCAAAGTAGGACAAACAGAATCCATCACCCCCCACATCTCCTACCCCTCCAAATGCCTCACCATCATAATGCAAAGATGTTGGGGGCCGACTTTTAGCAGAAAGCAGCTATCAGCTTTGCAGCCATCTTGAGCCATATACCCTGACATGTGACTTGGATTACAATAGCCTACAACAGCTGAGCACACTTGATAATCGATAATCTTGGTTTAGATACCTTGAGATTAAAGGTGTGTAACTTAAGAGTGACTTAGAAATGTAGAGATACGATTTAGAGACAAGACCTAAGGGCATGATTAAAGGTGTGACCAAAAGGCGTGGCTTAGAAGTGAGACATATAAAAGGCAGAGACAGAACAGATCAGACACAGCAGACATTAGGGAGACACAGAAGAGAGAAGGAGACACTTCAGAGAGTACAACTTGGAGTACAACTTGGAGTAGGAATTAGACATTAGGCACTTGGAACTTGGAAGAAGTAACTTGGAACTTGGAGGCACTAGAAACTAGGAACTAGGAACTCAAGACTTGGGACTTAGACCAGGAACAAAGAAGCCATGTGTGTCTTCAAGAAACCAGTACAAAATAATCAGAGGAAAGAAAATTAAAAAAAATTGTGTTTCTAACTGGGTGGTTTTAGAAGTCCCGGTTTGTGTTTCTTGTGGTTACTTCTTTGAAATCTTCTTCTTCCCTGCAAGAACTCTTATTTAAAAATATTCACCATATCTCTCTATTCCTTCATCATAGTTCGAAAAATCATCTCTCATTTTCCTCTAGTCCTCTGTACTATGACCAGTTTTACCTAAAAGAATGGGATAGACAGCATTGCCTCTGGCTGCCTCCCACGTCTTCTTTTATCTTACCTCCTGCAGATGTCTACACAGAACCCACCCTGCTGGTCCCCTCTTTGGTGACAACTGCTGATAACAGTACTGTTAGTGGCTATCACTTCAGGGGGATTTGCATTTTAATAGGTTTCTCTCCCACCTAGGAGCCTTGCACTGGATCACCAGTGGATCAGTCAGCTCACATTCTGTCTGTCCAGTGTTTGAAAGGCAAGCAATAACTGCAAAACAAACAAAGAAAGCAGGAAACCAAAAGTAATCAAGGCTGTTCATATAAAAAAAAGTAGATTCCAAGCATTTCCAAATTATTCTGAAAAGGAAACAGAACTGGAGACACTAAATTTCCAAACACAATACTAATTTGAGAAAATAATATTCTTAAATGTAATAGTCACCTATAATAATCAGGTAGAACTGTGTCGAGGTTGTCTGACCTGGGTTATACATATGGATCTGTCACCAGCCCATCATCACGTGTAGCATCCCTGACATAGAGAAATTGTCATTCACTCATCACAAGAGATGAGCTTTGGTTTCACTGAGTACAGCATTATTTCCATGTTCAGATACATCCAAAGCAAGAAAATACTAACGTACACCAAGGGCATTCACTCTAGGAACATCGGGTGTGCTTTCTTCATTTCTACACTTGTCCTAGTAGGCTGGTTATTTTTTTGTCCATCTGACATAAAATAGAGTCATTTTAGAAGAAGGATTTTCTATTGAGAAAATGTTTTCTCAGGACTGGTCTATTGGCAAGTCTGTGGGAGGTGAAATCCACCTTTTCCTCCCCAAGTTAATTTGCTCATAGAGTTTATCACAGCAATAGCAAGCAAATTATGACACCTATCATGTAGACTCCGAAGGTGTAGCCAGTATTGGCCAGAGCAGCTTTAAGGAGAAATGACTTGTTTTAGCTAACATTCTATTACTGAACCACTGGATCCTTATGGATTTACTGAATATCTGCCATTCCACTGTAACGTAAACTGTAAGTGTTGGACATGGTGACATTGATGATATGACTGTAGTCATGGTGATGATGAGGATGCAATAATAAATACTGAGGAAGAATGAGATTGTATTCCATAATACTTCAGTTCATCTATCCAATAATCTTATACAACAGGTTCTAATGTTATCTTCATTTCACAGATGAGGGAACAGGAGTTAACTTAAATAGATCAGAGAAGTGAAAAATGTCAAAATCTTCTAAGTGTAAAATGAGTGGACGAGGAAACCAAGAAGCCCCTTCCCCCCAGAGTTTCACCATGTGGTACCACTGAGTCCAAGGTCACAACACACAATGGGATTACCTGGGTCCCTGGCTTTGTATGGCTTCCTTCCCAAGATCTCCTGAGAAGACTACAAAGTTTCTAACTTGCCCTGTTTTTCAATTCTGTTTGTACTCTGAATTTCCCCTATGTTTGTTTAAAGTTTTAATCTGAATCATTTACGAAATCCCTCGTTTTCCTATATTCTAATTAATTTCTCTTCAGATCAGTCACTGTTGTATCACTCCTCACTCAGCCTGAATGTAGAAACCCCAGTAAGCAAATACTAACAAACAAACAGGAAGCGACCCCACTAATCCTCCCTGACAGCTCTTGTGTTTTACCTAATGAGTCCTAATGTGTTAGGATAAACATCCATTCCAAACTATTTGGTCAGAATTTAGAGAATCAATGTTTTTAAGCATTTGGACGTTTTTCTGTACTTCAGTCAGTTCAGTCTAAATAAGCTCCAAACAGAAACTGCAGGACTTTGTCATTTTGCTTTATTAAAAAAAAAAAAAAAAAATACCAAAAGGACAGATTATTCTGGAAAGTTCTGTGAAAAGGGAGTTTGTAAGATTCACCAGACTACCTTTCTCTAGAAATAGAAGGTCAAGTGCCTGTTCTGCTTCCAGTTAACTCCTTACAAAAACGTAAGAAAAATCTGACAAGCACTTTGTTCATTTAATCCAAGTTCAAGTTTCTTTAATGAAAAATAAAAAAGTCAGGCTGAGCAAGCCACAGAGAGCAAGCAAGTCAGCAGTACTCTTTCCTTGTCTCCACTGCAGTTTCCGGCTCCTGGTTCCTGCCTTGAGTTCCTGTCTTGGCTCCCCCTCCATGGCAGACTTAAAATGTAAGGTTAAGTAAAAGCATTCAGTGAGAATGAAAACCAAAAACAGTTCTATTTTCTCTTTCTAGGGTTTATTGCCTACTGGCAGACTCTGATTTCCCACATTATACCTTGTGTCTGGGAGCTAGATACAAACTATAGCTTCTGTGTTCCTATTGCCTTTCCTCTATCATTTGAAGTCCATTAGCCCATAAAATATTATTTTGTGAGAGCTCTCTCTTCAATAGTTGTTTTCTTCTTATGGAGGGAATTATGTCAGCACTCTCCTTGGAAAAATACAATCTGCTGTTTTCCACCCATCAAGAGTTATTAAGATAATCATAAAAGAGGCAAGAACAAGAGACATCTGTCATGCCCTTCCTAACAATTCCTCCTCAGTTACCACAATTGGGTAGTCACATGTGGTAAAGAAACCACAGGTCATGAAAGTTCTAAGAAGTTTCCATTTATGAATAGGTTTCCAAGCAGAAATACAGTAGCACTTGGGTCAGTTATTTTCCCATACTGATTAACAAACGCTCAGCTTCTCTTAAGTCTCTACCTCCTCCATTCTTATAAATGAAGGTTAAATGGTCTCTCTCTGTTTATATATATTTTATATTTCAGTAAGCACAATCCCTGTGTAGTTTAGATCTATTCTTTACAGTTTTATCACTATCCTCGCTGTCCTGTAAAGTGTGAGAAAGCTTGGACAAATTCTTGAACTTCCCTCACATTTAATCTAACTTATGTACTTATCTGAAATGATTTGGTAAGCATTCAGTCTTAGTTCTCCATGATGCATCTACACATGTTAACAGAGTTCTTGCTGTCATAGTATTCATGTGCTAAAGATGGGCACATTATTAAAACAACATGATCAGTATTCTCACATCTATAAAATCTAGACTAAAAAGGAAGGCATTAAAAACAAGCAGGGGTAGTTTCAAGTAATAACACATATTGCTATAAAGAAAATTCAAGAAGCTAGGATAAGACTGACTGAACATTGGATTTCTTTGAACTAGCTAGCCTGGAAAGGCTTCTTAGGAACATGGAAACTGGAGAGCACATTCTCACCCTTTGCATTCTCAAAATCAGTTTTCTTCATATGTGACTCATAGTCTCAAACCAAGGAGTTAGATATTAGGAATGAAAAAACAGCCCTTTCAAATGCAACCTCACATCAATTGGCCATTCTTTATAGGCAACAATTACAAAGCCTATTTATTTAACATTTTTTTATGTTTATATTCTTAGATGGCATTTTAAAAATTCTCTACAAATATATTTATTCCTTAAATTATAGATTGCCTAGTTTCTAGTCTTTCTTAATCCTCTTGATTGGACACAGAATTGAAAGGATCGAGTGAATGATAATTTGTAACTGTAATCACATCCTGAGGTTGTTTTTTATGCCAGTAACCTCAGCTCAGCTCTGCTCTGCTCTGCTCTATCTGGGCATCTCATAGTCCAGCCACACTTCATCTTAAATACTCAGTGTTGGTTTCTCTGAACTTCTGATCTTGCATTACAGGCCCCCACCATTCAACCTCATGAGAACTTCAACTTTTTCTTCCATTTGGATCTATACTCATTCATTCTCCAGCCTACTCCAGCCTTCTTCAATCAAATGCCTACTCTATGGATCAGACCTTAGTTCAATTCCCCACCCTCCTTTATAGCTGCAGTGAATGATGGGAAAGGCTGGACACCAAAGTGTCCCTTTTATTTTTGTTAAACCAAGGCAATGATTCAAGAGACAAAAATAAAGATGGAAACACCTTCTACACAAAGGAAGCTTATTAAATGTTATAACTGTGGTTTTAGTCCATTCTGCCTACACTATTCCTCTAGACTTTGACCTATTATTAAAAATCAATGTCTTAAAATATTAAGTGATGATTATTACTGGGGTTTTGGCTGCTTTGTTTTTCTTCCTCTATTTATCACATTATTGAATTTGACAACACTGTTTCCATAACTATTTATGGCTTCTTCATAGTTATGTTATCAAGACTCACAAATGCCTTTCCTCATATCTTCTCCTCATTGCTAACTGACTACCTGATCCACTTACCAGAGTCCTGTTTTCTGTTTTATTAACCACAGAAATCCCCATATATCCTCAATAGTTCTCAAGAAATGATCTAATGTCCCATTTTACTAATGTACCATGATGCTAAATTGAAAATTTCCTGTTATCTTGTATTTTCTGTATAAGTCCTTGGCTAAGAACAACACAATACTTGCCAAACCTCTCCTATTCTAACAAGAGATAGTAAACTAACTATACAGAGCACTCAAATGAGATTATTCAAGACCAGGTATACCACATGGACCCACTCCTAACTCTTGAACATATGAGCTAAAGGATTGAGATGTACAAGACATTGGGGACAATATTCCAAGTCTGAGGCATATCTCAGCATTTCACTTTATACCAGGTAAAATACTTTTCAAAAAGAACCTCCAAAAAGCACAGCTTTGTAGAGAATTTATCTAGGATATACAAGCCTTGGAGCCAACCTACAAGACTGTAAGAAAACAAAAAGATTCCAATAAAAGTACCCTAAAGATGGTTATATGGGTATACTTTGGGTTGAGAAGGCAAGGGCTGCTAAATAATTCTTGTGCAAAAACATCTGAATTCAAAATCTGGTACTTGGAATGGCCCACTCTGCAAGCTAGAAGAAGAAAATTGTTTGGGGCGGAAATGCTTTCCATCAAGTACTGAAAACCATGGACATTCCCTAAAGTATAACATGGCTTATGACTCTTGAAGCACAGTGGAATCTTATGAATGTCTTAAGAACTGCATGGCAGCATGAAGTGACCCAGAACAGCATGGAAATAGAAGATCACAGAATAAGAGTAGAACTGAGAACAGGCAGCCAGGCTAGAATTCTTTCCCATATCACAGACATTTCAATTGTCAAAAAGCCTAAGAATCTGAAATTTAAATCTCTCTCTTGGGTAAGGACAATGGATGACAGCTGTTTTGGCCATATCAACTTGTATCAATCAGGCTATTGTCTCCAAAGTCTACTCCTTAATTAATGATCTTTTCAATGGGGTAAAAATAGAAATAGAAACAATGAAAAGAGGAGAAGGAGACGGCAAATTGAATTCCCATCCATCTCCCACTGACAGCTTCTAATCCTGAGGCAAGCCCAAGATGAGGAAAGCAGAGAGGGTCCTTAATTGAAGGTCTTTTTAAGGTGCATATTGGTTACACTATTCAATTAGTAAAAGAAGGCCTGTCTCAGGAATTAAGGAGTTAAAAAGTGAAACACCCAAAACTTAGGTACCTTGAAGAAATTCCTGCCAGATTAAGGCACAGTAGCATCCAGTTAAAGGAATTAAAGAACACGGTTAGCATCTGGCACCACTCTGCAAGTATCTGCCAACAAAATGGTAGAATCAAGAACTACCTGTGGACTTGACCTAAACTTTTGTCTCATTCATCTTAAGATTTTCTATCTGTTCATTTGTTCATTATTTATTATTTTCTCATTTATAATTAAATTCCCTTCTCTAGCAAATTAATTATATTTCACTAGTGTTTTCTTCTTGGTCCTGATGCATCTTGTGGTTAATGTCTTGCTTTTGAACTTGGTACTCCTATGTTCTGTGACACTGCATTTTTTTTATTAATAATTGTGATCATTTCTTACTCTCTTTTGCTGTTTTTCTTCTTATTTTCTATTCCTTTTGTTTTCTTTTTTTTCTGCTTTCAGTTTCTCTATGGATTTTCTCTCTCTCTCTCTCTCTCTCTCTCTCTCTCTCTCTCTCTCTCTCTCTCTCTCTCTCTGTGGTTTTGTACATTACTAATATTCTTCTAACTTCCATAGCTAAATCTCTAGCCTAAGTCTAAGATCAAAGATTTACAAAGATCTGTAAGATATCAGGTTATTGTGTTTTTATAACTTCTTCAAGACCCAATTTATTTACGCTATACATTTTATCCAAACAATTCAGAAGATGGTATCACAGATCCCCTGGGACTAGAGTAAAAACATGTTGTGACCCCTTATGTGGGTTCTGGGAATCAAACCCTGGTCCTCTGGAAGAGTAACAAGTATTCTTAATTACTGGGCCATATCTCCACACTTGTCATATCCTTGTTTATATTTCCACAGTATGTTTTTCTAAACTTGTACTTCTTTAATAAAATCTTATCCACCTTTTATGACTTGCTCAAATGTCACCTAGTTTGTAAATTCTGTTTCTCTTAGAGTGAGGAACACTTAATATGCCATCCTTCCTTGCAACATAAAAACATTACAGATGTTTGTCTGACTAACCTTCTCTGTGTTCTAGTGACTAAGTGTCCTGTTTGTCCCTGCTCCAAGATATGTAGCAAGATCTTTTTATAGACAGACATGGAATTCCACTGAAAGGTAACTTGTGTACAGTAAAATATAAGATGATACCTTAAACCACACTTTGTTCAAATGGGAGTTCAAAAAACCAAAAAGAAAGAAAGAAAGCAGGTAGAGGTGGTGTGTGTGTGGTGGGAGGGAGGTGTGCATGTACACACTCCCGTGATTATCTGTATATAATGTCACCTGTTTTTCTTGAACAGTTTTAATTTTTTTCAAATGACTTGACATCCTTTCTAGAGTAGGGTTTTCACCCACTGTAGGCACAAAATTGAAGTTAAAAAGACAAGCTTATTGAGTCTAGATATCTTGTGTGTAGAACAATTCTTAACGAAAGGAATAATGGAATGATTATACACCATGCCTAAAATATACAAAACCACATAGCCATCACTTACACACACCTATTTATGACCGTATTTATACTCTGGTAGCACCATATCCCTTAATGGATTTAAATTGGAATCACAAAATGGAAACGTTGATGGGCATTGGCTTTAACAAGTGACTTGCTGTAAGAAGAATCTTTTGTATTGCAAAAATGAACATCATGGTCAGTTGCATTTCCTCTCCAGAGTTCTGATGGCTGATTCTTGATTGCTTCCATGACAACCATGTCATTTCCCTGCCAGAATATCTTACAAACAGTTAAGATGAATGGAAATATATGCATACTCTCCTGAAATTAATTGTTAAGAAATGAAAGAGAGAGAACTGAAGTTTTTTTTTTTTTCACTTGGTGAGCACCATTGCACACACACACACACACACACACACACACACACACACACACACAAAAGACTTTCCTAACTAGGACCCTCTCTATGTGAATCAACATTTTAAATCAATATTTTATGTGCATACAGGATGACCAATCATCATTTTCTATTTGTTTCATAAATAGATTTCTTGCCTCCTCCAGTAAGCTGTAAATTTTCTCACAGTGTTTCAGTTCCTTTGCTTTGACCAAGTTGTTGCTACATACAAGAAACTGGTGCTCACTTTCACATAAGTGATCACTTTTGATCTTTGCAAACATTTTTTTAAAGATGAGGAAGCTGAGGTGCAAGGCTTATTAAGTATTACTCTCCATTTAGCTGGGAAAGGAGATCAGTTGGTTATATTAGGTCTCCTAATTGTTTACTCTCCTTTTATTGATGCCTCATAAGGAATTAGGTATATTTTGTGACTGTTAGTGCTCTGAATTCATTACTCTTTCCCGTAGTTATGTCTCCTCTTTATAACTTTTTAGCTTTTCCATTGATGGCTGAGTTTATTTTCTCACCCCATTAGTTCCTAGATGGCCATCTGTAAGTTGTGGCAGTGGAAAGCAGAGCAAGTGGCTATCTGCTCAGAGTTTAGTCTTTAAGAGACATCAGAGGCTTTTACAGGTCCCTTTTATGCATCCCCACCTCCATAAAAATGACATGCTTTGGCAACCACAGTGGATCAGAGAGGATCAGCCATCACAAGTTACATTTGGAGCAGATCCTGAAGTAAACTCCTGCTTTGCTCCAGCTTGCTAGAGAGCAGAGAAAACGAAACAAGAGCTGCTTAGTCAACATACAGAAGCAAGCAAGAGAAGATCATAAGTGCACTGCTGAATTACGGCATAGTTTTCTATGCACTATCTACTGTGACAAGAATCAAATGATTTACTTATGATAACTCTGAGTGCTAATCCCTAATTTGCCCCAACAAGCCATATATTCTATACTTGTTAAGAGGCTTTGAAAGTCTCTCTTTAAGCTCTAGCCATAATACGCACACTGTAGGAATGTGTGTGTTGACCAGACATACAGATATATTCTGCTTCTTGAAGTGCATTGGCAAGTAGTCTCAGTGCTTTTGCATCAAAGAATACACGAGTCTCATATAGTAAAAAATTCTGTATCATACAATAATTGACACAATGTATTATATTCCCAATGCTTGCCTCTGAAGGATCCTGATGGATTCCCACTTAAAAGATCTATTTTCCAGAAAGAGAACCATCTTGGTTCAACAGAACAAACTGTTTATGCTGGTGTAATTCCACTTTTGTGACTTAATACAGATGCTAACATGAAGCACAAACATGCACTTTGTGAGCCCAAGCTTCCCATATATAAAGTAAGAATAATAGTGCTGTTTCTTGCAGGACTTTTGAGGAAGACTGGGGTAATGTATAGAAAAAAGTCTATATTTAACTTAAAAGTAATCACTATTGATCTACTCTGTGAAATAAGTGTTTTCTTTCTTCTAATTCAGTATAATAAAGATTGAGAGCCATGCTATTTGGCAATTCATTGCAACATTTATATAGATTTTACAAATACAAAAAGTAGTAGAGTTGAATGGTTTTAAAATACATCTGTTAATTTCTTCATAGTCATCCCTTCGAGAAGTTGCATATCATTCCCTCCAAAGTATAGGCTGGACAAGGTGCTGTTCTTATAGAAAGTAGACCGTGGCAGACACGTTCAGTTACTACTTGCATTTCAGATTAAAGAAGGCTGTAGGGTGAACTTACCTCCTTCTCCTCACTCTCAGAGATCAGGCCTCACGGTCTAGTTTGCTTGTAATGGAAATCAAGTATAAAAAAAATATCTGTAATCATTGGGTACCTTTGAGCCGGATCATCAGGTTCAGTGGGTAGTGGACTTCCGCCTAACAGTTTCGAAGAAAGATTTTCCAGATACTGCTTGGTTTGTTACTGCTTCTTATAGTAAAAAGAGAAGAAAAATAGATACTCAGACTTAAAGGATGGGAATGAGAATTCTCAGAACTTTTAGATGATACACAGTATCATAACATAAACATTTATAGGTTACTTCGAAATTGTATCATCAGAGTTCCAAAGAGCTTGGTGGGGGCCTTGAGATTTTTAGTTGAGATAAAATAGTTGCTGTAGATATTACTATAAATCTTATAGAGCCTTGAAATCAAAGAGCAGGGATGTTAGGAATGGTCAGGGTATTGGCCCTGAGTATCCTCAGGGGAGTTCTGAAGTAGAGGATGGTTTATTTTAAGCAAATCAAGGATATCGTTTGTGTCTAATAAAATAAAACCTAACAATTCTCAGAAGGCCACATTTTTTCAATATACTTATTTATTTTTTTTAATTATGTATACGATGACATTGCCAACATGAAATCAAAAGAAAAGAAATAAGGTAAAACAAAAGGAGGCCTTTGAACCTCAAAAATGCTACTGGTAGAAAACAGGCTGAAAAAAAAAATAAACCTGCTCAGATATAACTTCGTTCTTCGTGACATGTTCTTTGGGGGCAGGAGGAAGAGCAGGAATAAAGGCAAAAGCTATAGAGAATTCTTCTCAGTATGGGACCTACTCAGTGAGCATATAATGTTGCCTAGCTGGAATTTACAGTGGCTATGGACTATTGAAACTCATGTACCTATTTATCCATATTCAGTTCTGAAAAAATTCTAGCTGTTATATACCTGACCTGTGTGTGTGTGTATTTGTGTGTCTGTTTATGTATAATGGCTATTATAGACAGAAAACATTTTTAGAAGAACTCAATGAGCTATGCTTAAGGAAAGAGGTCTAAATAATGAGTCTTCTCTGTACTTGAACTTCACTGAGATGATGAGATTCTGGACATTGAGGTGAGACTACAAGACGTGGCTTTGGCTGATTCAAGAAGGGTATGTGTGTTCATGTGACATGATGACAACTGTGGCGCTTAGGAACACTAGGTGGTTGTACAGATGTGTCTACAGGTTCAATGAAGCTCATCTCTTCAAGTGGGAGAGCTTATTTCTCCTTTTTGGGGGTGTGTAGATCTACTCACCTCATTGGATGTTAGCTGTGTGCTTCTAAATAAAACAGGCGAGGGTGATCACTGTCACTTCTGAAATTAGTATGTAAACATTCTGGAGCTTTTCTTGGGTACCTTTTTTTTTTGTTCTGACACTCTGCAGAGAGCCAGTTGCATAGAGAAACCACATGATGAGGACTATGGACTTCAGCAAGCAGGAAAGGGTAGCTTTCCAGCAGCCACATGGGTGAGCTTGGAAACAGGTGCCTTGCCTCAATGGAACCTCTAGGTGAAGCTTCATGGTTGATATCTAAGTATAACGGTATGAGTCTTGAGCTAGAATGACCTAGTTATCTAGATCTATGGTCCTAACTACTGAATTGCATAGGATAATAAATACATAGAGCAACATGTCTTAGTTATTGTCCTATTGCTGCAAACAGACAACCTGACCAAGGCAATTCTTACAAAAGGAAGCCTTTAGCTAGGGGGTTGTTTACAGTTTCAGAGGGTTAGTCCATTATCATCACGGCAGAGACTATGGTGCCAGAAGAGTAGCTTTATATCCTGAGCAGTGGGCAACTGGCAGGGTGGAAACACACAGGGATTGTGTCAATTCTGAAACTGCAAAGCCCACTCACAGTGGTAACCTTCTCCAACAAGATAACACATTCTCCAACAAGGGCACACTTTCTAATCTTTTCCAAACAGATTAACTACCTGGGAAATAAGAGTTCAAACCTATGAGCCTACGGAGGGTCATTCTCATTCACAAGCCTGCAGAGTATATTGCTAAACATTGTATATAAATAGTTATATATTAATCAATGCTGAATACAAGAAACTACCCCCAAACTCCTCAGTATATGAGTCTATTATTCTAATTTTATAGGTAAAATGACTAAATAATCAAGTATATTAAAGGGTTTTACAAAACCCTGTGCCTTAAAAGTGACAGAATAAAGATTGGAATTCACCTCTACGTGATTTTTTTGGCGAAGATGGTTATAAAAATCAAAATAAAAAATATAACTGCAGTGTTTTATAAAAAAAAAATAGTGTTTGGGTTGACACAGGAAGTCCAATAATGACATACAGTACTACCATCTGCTCCAGGAGTAGCAGAGGTGTTGGGCAGAAGACTAATGTGCAAATATGCTTAAATCTATACACCACGGGGGCCAGGACATCTGGTAAGAAGAGGTGAGCCACAGCATCGTGTTCCAGCTCTCCCAATTATGTTAATTGTAACAGAACTTGGCTTCCTGGCAATGCAGAGCTAGTGAGGCATTTGACATGCCGTAGAATTTAAGTTCAAAAGTAAAATTGTTTAATGAATGCACACCCTACTCCCTATTCATTATGCAAAGTCGGGTTGTAGAGTTTCTCAATATGTACTCTAATTCCCTTTAAGAAACGTGATTCCACATTCTTCATATTAGTGCAAGGGGGACAAAAAGATACTTTGATGGAAGGGGCTCTGGGGTCAGTTAGAAAGTCTCTGCTCTATTCTTTTTAGGATGATATAATCCCCCTTTTTCTCTGCCATTGTGTTTTATTATATTGGAGGTTGATGTCTATAAAACACAGCACCTCCCCTTCAACTTTTCCATATAACTTGATTAGACAGGAATAATCTCTTATGCTTTCATGCACAAATTTAGGAGTGACCCAGAACAAACGAGTTTCCTTTATCACCATAGCAACCAGGACTATGGAAAAATGCCACTCACTAGGCTATGCAAGTCAGAATTCATTCCTTTGATGTTAATTAACAAATTGCTTTCAGAAAATCAATTCAGTTTCCCTTCTCCCCTCTAAATGTTTGTGATATGTGTTTTAGTACTTTCTAAGGTAAGGTGCTGGAAGAACAGACAGTGAAGACTGAAACTGGTTGAGTTCTACCTTTCCAGGTAAAATACAGATGAGACATGGGACTATACATTTTTAGGGGTGGAGGTGCTAACTGAATGCATGCCTCCGTGCTGTACAAGTTACCTTTTGTGTCACAAATATTGTCTGACTACATCCTGAGAAAAGAGATGCCTAAAAAGATAAACAAATGTCTGTGACAAAGGAAGCTTGCAGGAGCTTATACTTCAATACCCCTACTCTTCTAGTCTTGTACTACCAAGTTTCCCAAGGTCAATTTGTTGAGATATGTCTACATATCTGTACATGTCTGTGTCTCTACCTATCTATGTGAAAGATGCCTACCTTTTGGTTACGCTGCGTATACATACTCAGAGAAGCAACATCAATGAACATAAGTGGGTAGTTTCCATGTTGATGTTAATAAGTGTTTGAAGATGGCAATAGTCATTCATCGAAGATGCAACATTTTTAATGGCCATGAAGGTTTCAGCAGATGTAAAGATGTTTTTAGAAAAATCAGAGAGAGTTTAACAACTCCAGCCAAGTTAACTAATGACAGTTGATAAACAGTCTCTAAGAGGATATATTTAAAGACAACTCAAAATTTCAAAATCTTCAAGCAAGTTTCAGAAAATTCAAAGAATCAGCAAACCTCACATGAAGGGCTTTCTTTTCTCGTCATGTGTCTTCCTGAGGTTTGATCCTGTTTTACTCCTCGGATATGGCAGGTTTTAAGATGACATTGATGGATAGACATAAAAGATCCAAGTTCATGTAAAGGCATTCCCATCTCCCTGAGTAGATGACAATTTTTTCAAAGGTATATATTGCTATTGCCCAAATTCTCCCCTATCAACCATAATGGATGGGAGAAAAGAATTCAATGAAATACTGTTTTAAATTGGTTTAATTAAGTTATTGATAAAAGGATTAAAACTGACATTTTCAAATATTGAGACAGAAAAATTCATTATTAAAACTATTATCATTTGTAAGTAACAAAAAAATAATTTTTAGATAAAATGATATAAGGTCAGGAAAAAAATGCATAACTCTGGTCAAAATATCTTTTCAGCTCAAGATTAAACCTGAAAAGCTTTATCAAATAAAAATTATTAAAAACAATCATTTTCACATTATTTCCGACCAGCAGAACCATTTCATTCAAAGACATCTAGCAAGAAAAGCTAATACACAAGACTAATGGAAATACAGCTGATCTAAATGAAGGGCCAATGAGTCTTCTGAAGCCCTGTCTGTCCATTCTTGCCTTTCTTTTGCTAGAGAGTGTAGCATCTTATGAGGATATTTAGGTTCTTGCAATACTGCATCAGGCTATGGTACATTGGACAAGGTAATTAGCCACTTTACAACTCAGTATCCTCGGCTATATAGTGAGAAAAGAAGATTAGACTATCTCTATATAAAGAAAACGACCTCTAAATGTCCCCAGTGCCCCTACCTCTGAAGAAAATAGATGTAAGTGAGCACAGGGCTTTTCCAAGGCAGCTATAATATATGTATAACCCACTTAATATAAAATAAACTATAATCTCTTTGACACTCTTGTTCTTTGTCTCAAATGGTGGAGAGTCCTAGGCAATTGCCACATTTCATGGAATTGGTGTTCTTAGACAACAGTTCCTCAGATTGAGAGTCTTTCCAAAGGCAATGAGACCTTTCCCAAGTTAAGTCATAAGATGGTGGAAGCTTTGGTTAACTACCGCCTTCTGATACTGCAAACTGTAGGCACTGGCTGATGTGTGTAGTTTGTGTGTAGGACCCACAAAAACCTATAGTAATGAACAACTATGGCTGTCAGTTATAAAGTTTAGGGTAACATCATTTGCAATACAGAGAACTACACATAACAAAATGTTTAATTCACCCTTTCAGATTCTTTTCACAGGTGTTTCTCATCATATTTATAACAGAATTCGCTGTCGCCATTGAACCTGTCTCATTATTATAGACATTCCCAACTCCTTTTAGTGATATTTAGAGCATCTGAGAAATGCAAAGTTGACAGTTGATACTGGGGCCCCAGCATTCCATCTTCTGACGGGCATTTGATTTTTATCTTTGAGCAGGAATCCATTCACTGCTATCCAAAAGTTAAAATACCAAGGGTATTTGAGAATCAAAATAAGACTAGTTAGACAATGTTTGCCAACATGGCTTATAATCTGAAGGAGAAGCTATCGTCACTGTAGCACTTAAGCCAATAATTGGAGTGTACTTGCCCTGATAGATTTGGATCTTTGTGAATTATCAGTCAAAATAATTTCCAAGGCTGTATTTTATTTTGTGAAGAGATCATATTATATTTTAAGCCTGGTAATTTTTGATTTACCAGACCTCATGATCTTCATCATTAAAAAAATAAGCCAATGAACATCAATGAGATACATGCAATACCAATTCTACAGACAATAATGGGATTTTTATGCTTTATAATTTTTGACACCAATTATCATCTTCTTATCCTAAGAATTACTCAATTATTAATTTTGGATTGAATTAACATTCTCATATAGGATGTAATCAACTTTTCATTCTAGAATCTTAGTCTCATCCTCATGTGCAAACAGAAATCTAATTCCACCATTTTTTTTTCCTTTAGATAAATACCCTATATGATCTAACCCTTTTGGGATCCAATATTGTACTAGCCAGTCATGGGATTCCAGTGTACATATTTAAAGTAGAATGAACAGCTTCATATAACTCAATGTGCAACTGAAGGTGCCTGTGCAAGGGTATCTTGAAGCCACTGCATCTATCTACTCTGTGCCCAGGGAGAACATGAAAATGATTGTGTGGCCTCTGGTTGATGGGCCAGAGTGCTTTGAAAATGCTGAATGGCGGGTGAGAGTTATGAAGAGTCTTGACATGGCATGATGGTATCAGGAAAACCTGAAGTTTAAAATTAGCATGAGCTTATGCAGACAATCAACCAGGCTCACCTTGCACCTATTTTTGATTAAAGAATGGATGATGGAATTGACAGACTCAAGATGAATTGGGCATGTGACTGTTGGCACAAATGAGTGAAGCTAACATGATTTTTCCTCCTGCTGTGTATTTCAAAAACCTAATATCTCCAAAGCTGAGAAACAAACACAAATATAATGCCTTGTACAACTTCTTCCCTGTGATAATATATTTTCTTGTAAGAGGCAGCATTCGTGTTTCTGAAAGTAGATACTTAATGAAACACCCCTTCTTAATTCAGCATAGGAGAAAGGATTTAGAAGATTACTATTTAATTCTCCCTACTTTGTTTGGGAGGGGGCTTTAAAAACAGAATTCTTAAGCAGTAAGCTTCTATAATAGTTATTTACAAATCATTTATCTCACTCATTCGTAAAACCAAACATTAAAATGTGCCCTGAAGAGCAGCCACCAGTACCTGTTGTATTAATCACCTGGGAAAGGTTTTTGAAATGGGGTCTCCTTAGCCAAGTATGTACATATGCATATCAGGAGAGGGAAAAGAAACCAATTCTTTTTTTAAAAACTTTTTCATAAAATTTTACAATCCAGCTATTGCTCCCCCTTCCCATGCCCTGAGAAGATACCCCCTCATCACCAGGCCTACCCACTGCCTGAGTTTTTGGGGCCTCAAGTCTCTAAGAATTTGGCACATCTTCTCCCACTGAGGCCAGATCAGGCTGTCCTCTGCTATATTTATGTTTGGACCTCAGACCAGCTTGTGTATGCTGCCTAGTTGGTGGCTTAGAGTCTGGGATCTGGGTTAGTTGAGAATGTTAGTCTTCCCATAGGGTCGGCCTTCTCTTCTGCTTCTTCCATTCTTCCCCTAATTCAACCATAGGGGTCCCTGACTTCTGTCCAATGATTGGATGTAAGTATCTATGTCTGTCTCAGTCAGCTGCTGGTAGGAACTCTCAGAGGGCAGCCATGCTAGGTGCCTGCCTGTAAGCCCATAATACCATCAGTAATAGTAAATAGGCCTTGATGTCCCCTAATGAAGTGAGCTCCCAGTTGAGCCAAGTCTTGTTTTTCAACACTCTCTGGCTATTTCCTTTGAAGCCAGTGACTAGTTCTTCTCTCCATCATATGTCTGTCTTACAGTACCAATTATTAATGACCACATTCTGGAAATTCTAATATTTACACTGAAGAGACTCTTAAGCAGTGGGGACATCTGACAGAACTGTCCTTCCAGGTGCTCTGCATCTCTAATGTCATGGGACAAACATCTTGTTGAGTTTCTCTGCCACAAAAATGTCTTTTACTTTCTGCTGATACTTGAGGAAAAGCTGTAAAAGAAACTTCCAATGAGATTTGCTTACCAAGGGTATCAATAAACTCTTCACTATTTGTATCCATTTCTTTTCTCTGAGGGCTATTACTGGATAACATAATTTGTGAGTGCCTTTCTACCAACGTGTTTATTGAGAGCCGGTTGTGTTTTTTTCTGTAGGTTTATACCACTTTTTGTTTGAGACTTCCATTTCCAAGGATGCCTACATAGACACAACCTCAGCAAGCAGAGGTGCCTTCCTCTCAAATGGCAAGCAGATCTGTTTCCTCACCAGGATGATGAACATATTATCTCCCTTCAGACAAAGGTTGAGAAGGGTCAACTTTCTGTCAAGTCAGGAGTTCTTTAAGCTTCTGATTCTCCCACTGTGAGGTGACCCACTCTACATGGCACATCCACCTGGTCCACCCCAGGTCACCCCTATGAGACTTTGAGAGAAGTCAATGGGAATATGAATTGTATGCATCCTGCTGAGCCATGGGTCATGATGAGTCCTGAGCCAGTGCCTACAAGAGAGTGGCAAGCTAACATAGTCACATTAAAGGACAAATTTTACAGTTCATGAAAGTGTTCACTGAGATTCTTGCCTCTCTAGATGCCATATCATCAAGTCTTAGTTCTGCCACTTACAGGTAATAGGTCTGATCTCACCAAATACTAGCTTTGTCCTTGCTAAGAATAGGACTTACTAATTTTTCTACTCACTTGCCATGGGAAGTTGTCAGTAACACAAGTAATTTAAACAATAGCAATGGTATTGATATATACAATTATATCAGTAGCACTAATAGCTAATCATAGTTCACTGCTTGCTAGATGCTATATGCAGTACATACCTTATTTATCTTTTTCTCTCCACTTGCAAGAAAAATAGAATTATCAGTTAGTATCAGAATTTTACCTTTAACTATTGTTTAAAAAATACCAATAAAATCATGGGTAGTATAACATACAGAGTTCTGTAAACAGAATTCCAAAAGGAAGTCAACCTTTATTTGCCTAGCTTTCATACAAGGTTCTTCTGAGTCTTTCTCCTTGCCTATGTAGTGCTGTTTGTCTAGAATTCCTTTCCCTCACTTCTGCAGATACATTTGTCCCTCATTATTCAGCTCTAAGTTGTTTTAGAGAAAAGACATTTCCCTTCTTGAACTAAAATATGATTTCCTTTTGCTTCTCTGGTAGGGAAATGAAAGATCACTCTATTGTTCATTTCTTCTTAATTTCAGTATTAGTGTTTTAACACTGCACTTGCCAGACAGAGAACTGGTCTACAACAGAACTTTAACCTTACTCCAATCTTATATTTTCTTTTGAGGCAAGGTTATTATTATTATTCCGGCTGGTCTTGAACTATTCTATAGTACAGACAGGCCTTGAAACTGGGAACCTCTTACTACAGCTTCTTCAGTAGATGGAATTATAGGTGAATACCCATAGACTGAATAATTTATTCATGTTTTAGCCCTGTTTCTCATTAATGTTTTTTTTGGGGGCAGTTGCCCTAACTTCTATGATAAGAGGAAGTATGCTATATTGTACATTCCTCTCTTGTCTGAATATTTCTCTGATAGTAACCACCTTGAGCCCACACTTATGGAACCTCTCTGAGCCTTTGAAATGAGTTCAAACTCAGAGGAAAAGAGGCAGTAGTTTGGATCCTGTAACACAAAAAGGGTAAGCACTTCCTTTATCTGGAAAGACTGGTGAGAACGACAAGTCTAGATGTAGAGAAAACCACAGCATCCCTCCCCAGCTCCATTGTCTAATTCACTGTGTCAGTCTCTCAGTCACTTTTTCTACAAAGGTTTAGAAGCCAAGTGGTGATGAATGAATAACTGTAGAGAAACTATCCTGTGTCTGTATGTATGTGGCATGTATGTTTCAATAATATGTATGTTTCAATAATAAATTTGAAGGCCTGTGGCTTAGGCAGGAAATAGGAGGTGGTACTTCCGGAGGCAGAAATGATTCTGGGATAATGCAGGTGGGAGATTTACCAGGGAAGATGTGATAAGACTGATTCAGGACAACTCAGCACAGGTAATCAGTATCATGGAAGAATATAGATATATATATAATATAATATAATATATAATATATAATATAATATAAGTGGGTTATTTTAAGTTATAATCTAGTCAGAGAGAGCCTACTTATATGGCCAAGATATTTGTAAATATAGTTTGAATCTGAGTCTTCTGTTTGGGAACAGGCAGAAGAAGCAGGCCTAAATTCAACAAATAACCATGTCTTGAAAATGTAGCTCATGTCTCCTTACCTCCCTCAGCTATCCCCTTAGCAGTCTCAGAGCAAATTCATTCTTCTAGTTACCTATATATTTTCTCACACAGCTGCGCCAGGGATAGTTAGCAGGTGCAGCATCCTTACTTACTATATAATGCAGTGGTAGCATCTCACATATTCTGCATATCACATATTTACATTGTGATTCAAAACAGCGGTAAAACTACAATGAAGTAATTTTCTGGTTGGGGTCACTACATCATGAGGAATGTATTAAAGGGCCACACCACTAAGGAAGTTGAGAACCACTGATCTAGTGCTTTATGGTACACAATACACAGTGCACAGTACTGTGTATTAAGAACATGGTAGATACTGGGACAATGCATTAACACAAATAACTTCCTGGATGGTCCTCGTCAGTTTTGCCAACTCAGCAATGATATTATAGTGCTCAACCTATTACAGGTTATGCTAGGTGATGGGTGGACACTGAACCCAGTGCATGGTGCACCAATACTTGTTTTCCCATGCTCCTCTGGAACAAATGGTAAGTGACTAATATTAGATTAGTGAATGTCCATCACACGCTTCCAAGCATGCCTGATATCTGAGAAATGGAAATCAATATCTCACTGATGGTCTTTTACTTTATGACACCAAAGTATCCCCCAGCCATAAAATGTCCCAAAAGGAAAAGTGGGAACAATTATGATCTCCATAAGAACATCCCTACTCACAAACCAGTAGGCAGACATCAAATGTTTCTCACATTTTTGTCTTGGTAAATGTTCTGCTTTTCTGGTTTCTTCTTTCTAAGACTGGTGCTATGCTCTTATATATGCAACTGAAAAGATGCATATGTGCTGTGATATATGTGCTATAATGCTCAGAGATTACAGCTAAGCAGTGGGTCCTGAACCTAGATGAGTCAGATTGAACCCTTTGGTCCAAAGATGCTCTGCACTGCACTCTGATAATGAATACTTTAACTTTTAGTTGAGCGTTTTACAGTTCATTTGATCCTCACAACAACCAGGTGAGATGGATAGATTAAGTTTTGGTACCCTACCTAACTGAAGGTGGTCAGTAGAAAGTCCAGAGTTAGAATTTCTCTTTTAGATCAAAATGGTAGAAACGTTAAGAGGTAGTTTATGTCACAGTTTGGGAAGTATATTTTGACTCATGGTTTCAAAATCCCTCAGATTTTGGAAAGAGCAAGAGCATTCTTGGTACCAGAGGCTGTGGTAAAAACTGGTTTAGATGATATCAGATAGGACGTAGAGGGAAAATACAGATTCAAGGGCAAGATCAAAGCATCAAAGACTTCCTCTTTTATTCTCAGCAATTTCATGACCTTTCAAGGTTGCTTCAAGATCTGGGCACCAAGTGTTCAGAACATGAGCCTGTGGGGCACAGTTCAAATTCAAGCTATAACATGAGGACCAATGGGGGAGGTCTTAGGGCACTGTGAGTATGCTCTCCAGGGGGATTATTGGAAGTGGGTCTCTTCTCTCTTCATGAAGTCACTGTGCTTTCTCTACCCATTTTTCTTACCACCATGCACTGTCTCCCCATAGACTCAAGGGCAACAGTAACCGACTGACCCTAGATTGAAATCTCTGAAACCAAAATAAATCTTTCTTTCTTATAAACTGATTACCCTCAGGCATTTTGTTCGAGTGATGGAAAGCTGAATAACAGAGTCTGTGGAAGAGAGATGACATAAAACAGCACTTGGTGTACAGGTTCTGTGATTCAGTGTTTTTTAGACTTCTTAAAACAGATAACCTCAGGTTCTTGGAATTGTTTCATCTATTAAAGTGGTAATAGTAATAATGCGTCTTATATACAATTTTTCTGAATACTAATGAAAGAAGAATTTGGAAAAATTATTTGTCCCTTTCACATTATCAACATGAAATTTAAGTGGATTTTATTGGATAGCTAATTTATAATTCTAGCAGGTGTCATACAGACTTTTCTGTGAACATTTGTATGTTCACACTAACTCCTTTCTTTGGGCAAAGTGTGGTAAATGAATGGTGTAAAAAAGAAGCTAAAGCTTGTATGGAAATATGTCAAATTTTGATCCCCCTCAAAAGATGAGCAGTTTGGAACTAGAAAGATGGTTTAAGTTCACAGTGTTAGAGTGGACCCAGGTTCAGTTCTCAGCACCCATATAGAGTGCTTCATAACTACCTGTGACTTTAGTTTCAGGCATCCTATTGCCCTCTACTGGCCTCTGTGTGTACCTACATACAGGTGGTGCACGTACACACACCCAAGCCCCTCTAAGCATACATAAAATAAAAAATTAGATATAAATATTTTTCTTAAAAAATCCATTTTTCTAAACACTCCAGAGAAGACTGGGTAAACTGCAGCATACACAGCAACTCATGACTTCACAAACAGGAATGCTAAATCAATAGTCTAGATTCTAGGAACTATAACAACCCTAACATCTAGATTCAGATAGCAGCCAGCTGCTAACCTAGTCATAAATTGATTTTGGTCAGTGGAAGAGGTCTGCAGAGGAAAGAAAAAAAAAATTCCTTTTTTATAGTCTTTGGAGAGGGGAAAAAAAACACATGACACATGAAGACTCGTACACTTGTGATACCACCAGATTTCTTCACACCTGCATGCATATAACACATCATTTTAAAAATTCACTCACAACATTTGAAATTGAATTCATTTTAACTTGGGGGAAAAAAATACCAAGAAAACTGCTAGCTATCAGTGGCCAAAAAGGAAGGCTCTTCCATACAAGGAACAATTTCTGGAGTTCTGTGAAAAGCTAATTTTGCTCTTCTTTTATTTATATTGCATATATTTCACAAGTTCCGTAAGCCTCCATCCCACACAAGACAGGGAAGCTAAGTCTCGAGAAGTCTGAGTTTCCCCAGCATTTCACAGTTACCAGGAACACCTGTGCTAAATAGTTTTCTGTGTATCAGCTGTGAAAGCTCACACTGTTCAATAGCCCTCCAAATTTTCCATTTAGTCCCCATGCTAGAAAGTTCCAGGGGTCTTACAATGGGTTATTGTTAAATGCTTGGAAGATAATGGTTCAAGGATGTCATAATGAATTTTGTTTTTTAAACGTACCAGAAAATTTCACCTACATTGCTTATAGACACTGGCTTTCACCTCTACCGAGACCTGCCTTATTTGGAAATTAATTAAGCAGAAACGAGACGGGCACAAATACCATAACATTCTGAAGCTTAATTAGCAAATGCTTTTTAGCTTCACAACAGATCTTAGCCTTGTTGGTTACTTTGTCTCCGAAAAGAGGAGAAAGCCAAGCGGTTTCATTCTTTGCTTCTTTTCAGAAAGGAAACAAGCGTGTGGAAATTTAAAAATAGATCAAGGGATGCTCACAGGGCAGCTTCCTAGCAACCTGGCTGCTTTGCCAGTATGGGAACATGAGTGGCCTGCAGTCTACCAGGTGTGTCTGCAAGCCACGCCCACACAGAGGAAACATGGATTGGGGTTGGTAGGGGTGGAGTGGGGGGAGCAGTGCACAGGTGCCAGGGCCACAGAGGCTGCCCATGCCCTTCATTGTAATCAGCTAAAGGCCAATGACTGTTCTTAGCAGGTTTCTTCATGACAATCCCCACTGAGCTGTCAGCTTATCCAACAACAGAGCAGAGAGGCTGGGGCGGGCGGGAAAGGCTCTTTGGTCATCAGAGAAAGGCAAGGAGAGAAATTACTTCCAAAACGCGTGCTGTCTAATAGTCAAAAATCGTGGCCCTGTCTTTTCTTTATTAAATCACAAAGGAGAAAATGAAAAGATGGAATGTTTATTGGTAGTCTTTGTGCCTGGAGCCGTGGAGCTTGTTTTTTTTGAGGCTCTGATGTGCAGAAAGAAAAAAAAATCCGCATGTCATATAGCTGCAGAGTACAGACACCCTGGTGCGCACTGTAAAAATATCATAGGAAATATGACATCAAATTGTCTGCCTACAATGATACCATTTCTTATTAAAATAAAAGGAAGAAAGGTATAGAGACTAACAATGTGTTTCCTTTCTCACTCAGTCTTCAAACAAGAGCAGCTACCTGAATGTTCAAGATGTTAACGCATGGCCTTGTGTCAAAGTGAATAATTAAGAATTAGGTGCCAGCACAAACATATTCTTAACTCTTTGCTACTTTTTCTCATGGGGGGGGGGATCCCATTCCTAAAATGCCCTTTTTAGGAAGGAAGATGCCAAGAGTGCTAACTTTACTGAATATGTTTCTCTTTCCTGCTTTTGTAGCCCCACCTCCCTCCCTCCTTTCCTCCCTCCCTGCCCCTACCTCTCTTCTTTCCCACCTTCTAAGGCAGCAGTCTCAAATAGTCAGCTGTTTCCTAATTCTTATATCTTTCTGTTTTTTTTTTTAACTTGTGAAGAAAGCAGTAACAGGAACGTAAAAGAGGGCATCCAGTGAATGTTTACATTATTGTTATGAGGTTTTAATGAAAAATCATTACTACGTCTGTTGAAATATGTGTGTGTGACTATGACATCATTTTCTATGACCTCAGAGGTAACCAGTAACCAAAATTACCTGTCTCTGATTACCAAAGCTCTCATTATATCTTCCTTGCATACATACACACTACACACACACACACACACACACACACACACACACACACACACACACTCACACATCTTAAATTCTAGGAGACTGCTATACCATGGAGCTACAACATCTCTCACCCCTCATACAAATTTTCTAAAATATAAACATAGAAAATTTAAAGAAAGAGATAAAGATGAAATACTATTTTTTGAATACACCCCGTTAACAGTCTAAGGCTTTTTTTTTTTTTTTCCTAAAACATATGTTTTGCAAAAGGGATCTGATGTGACAAAGAGGCCTGTGTTTTGCTTTGAGTGTTGAGTAGACACTCAGGAATGGAGCCCAGAGTGCTAGCAGTGGCTTCATAAACAACCATTGCTCCTTGGTGGTCTAAGGTAGGATAATTCAAGTTTAAAGCCCACAGAAGGTACACACTGAGTTCCAAGCTGGCTTGGAAAACTAAATGAGACCCAGTCTTTTAGAAAAATGAAACGGAAAGATTGCCTTAGGCCCTAAGTATCTCGGCCCACATTGCCCTGCTTGGGGGCCACTGTGTCTCAACCTGAGCTGCTGGTCCGGTCTGCCAGTCAGGGTCTAGCAAGACAGGGAGTGGGGATGGAGGGGCAAGAGACAAGCAAAGTGTATGATCAAGTCTCTACTCTCCTTGATTGAAAGGAAATCCTGGGTATTTATATGCTTTTCCACGAGCCTTGAGGCCGTGGACAAGCAGGGAACACAGCTGAAGGCACTTTGGCACGAGCCTTGCAGCCATGGATACCACATGGACCTTGCAGCTGGGGGCACTAAACAGCAAAACAAGCTATGTGGGAAAAACAAGATGTTGATCAGAGTGTGCTCAGCTGTGGTAGGCTGTTGAAAACAAGTCTCTAGTCAGGGTATATGGCTCGAGATGGCTACAAAGATGAGAGCTGCTTTCTGCTAGGAGTCTGCTCCCAACACCTGAGAGTAACACATAATTAATTAATTAACTTTATATCAACACATAAAGTTTTAAGCTTAGGAAAAATAAAATAGTTATGATTGCATGGGTATCAAACAAAGGCACCTACCACTTCCATTCTTCTTCTAAATGCTGTTTGCTTCCATGTCTCTGGCTAGGAAGGCATGGGATTGTCAACATGTTTATCGTCAGCGCTGATGTATTTTTAGAGAAGGCAACAGAGCTGGCTGTTTACCTGGTGCTACAGTGATTCACAGTCTGTTTTCATGATTAATTTTATAATTTTTTTCTCTCAAACAGGTGTTCTTAATCATTGTCATTGATAAAAAAGGAAACCTCACAAATCATTGGCTGCACATACTAAATCACGGTAGGTATGCTTCTGTCTTGTCCACTAATTACACAGAGATACTTTCTGCTTAGGTGCAGCTCATAAATTCCTGTCTTCTTTAATGTCATTCAGCTATTCTTGTAAACTATTCATAAAGGATCACAGTTATTATGATTGTAAAAGGTTAATTCAAAGTCTAGCTTAAAACAATTATTAAGACGACTTTAAAAATGGGTTGGAGCAAACCATTTCAGAACTTTCAAGTAAAACTTGTCTCCTTTCCTCTTCCCACTGGACACACACTATTTTCAGCCACAACAACGCTGCATCAACAGAAAACTTTTCTGTGAATCTTATTTCAAAGGAAGTTCCCAGAGAAAAAGCCTTTTTTTAAAAAAAAAAAAAAAAATGAACTTCTTTCACGCTTAGTGTGAAAATATCACCTTTACTTCACAGAGACTCTTTAAGTATACCTTTAAAAAAACATGTACCTTATAAATAACGTACTCAAACATGTCTTTGAATACAAGAACTGTTTGAAATTTTCTGCCAGTAAGAAAATGTGATAATCTGTATGAGGGACAAAAAGTCTTACAGTCTATCTTCATTTTGTTATACAGAGTGCAGTGGTGCTCCTTTATGTTTGTGTGTTTGTTGAGAAGTGTGTGTGTGTGTGTGTGTGTGTGTGTAATCCTGGTTGTTCTAGAACTTGCTGTGTACACCAAGCAAGGCTCAAATGCAAAGACTTGCCTCTCTCTGCCTCCTGATTGGATTAAATTAATTTAATTAGGATTAAAGGGGAGCTCCCCTATATTTTTATAGTCTTACTTTCTTAGCTAAACTCCTCTTAAATTGTGTAACGTGTCTTTCTAGCCTGCTCTTGGCTGAGATCTCACATGCACTGTTTGTCTGGTACCTTATTCATTCCACAACAATAACCTCAGCATAGGCATCTTTTCTTATATCCTATTAACAAAGTTATATCATCACTAATTCTAGTGGTTGATAGAATTATTCATATTTTCTTAAAACAATTTTTAGATGAGAGAACCTGTACAATTTATTTAAAAGGTATTCTCTTGGGAATATCGTCCCTGTAGTTTCTAAAAGTAAAACATACAAATAAACAAAACAATAAAACAAAACAAAATTAACCAAACAATTAAAAATCCTGTCTAAATGTTATATCACAAAATTCTCTCTAACATCTTGAGATGAAAACAGTTATGATACCTGTAAATTTCTCAAAGTATCAGTGTAAGTTCAATATGTCATAATTTATTGTAGCATTTTTGTCAGTATTCTCAATGTGTATTATAGTATTTGTTGATGAATGCACATTATTTGTATATGTTTTTAAATCTCGTTGTCCAGTATCAGGCAAGACAAATATGTAACTTCTTATTTCTTGCTCATAACAAAACCATAAATTAGCCTTCTAAAATTTAATCATTAAGTGTAATAAAATTTTGTAGCATACTAAAATGGACACTACATATTTTATTTTATCCCAGAAATCACTATAGAATTTTGCCTTCAGGTTCCAAGAGGTTAGTTTTTAAATGTCTGACTAATTGTGCTGGCTTTCATTCTTCTAGAATAAGCCAATCATAAGACATAACACACACTTAGGGCAAAGACGATCCTTAATAATAATAAATATATATGCTGATATCAAATTTCTTTGAGTTAGACTTGTGGAATTAGCTTTTCAATGAACAAATTTAATTAGATAGTTTGTTTCATACCTGGTCGTTGGAGAGGACCAACAAACAGCTGACTGAGACAGATGCAGATACTTACACCCAAACAATGGACTGATGTCTGGGACCTTTGTGGTCGAATTAGGAAAAGGTTGGAAGAAAGCTGAGGAGGGCAACCCCACAGGAAGTCTAGCAGTCTCAACTAACCCAGACCCCTGAGATTTCTCAGACACTGAGCCACTACCAGGCGGCATACACTAACTGGTCCCACTGACACATATACAGAAGAGGACTGCCTAGTCTGGCCTCAATGAGAGAAGATGCATCTAACCCTTGAGAGGCCCCAGGGAGTGGGGAGGCCTGCAGGGTGTGGGGTGGGGACATCTTCTCAAAGACCAGGAAATAGGAATGGGATGAGGAACTGTGGGAGGGCAGACCTTGAGGGGGTAACAACTGGACTGTAAATAAAAGAAAAAGAAAGAAAAGATAAAAAGATTTTAGTGGAAAAAGAATTCTCTAGAAATGTTAGTTCAATTCTCAATTGTTCTTTGTACTTCTTTCACTCATGAGTATATTATTATAGCCAATCTAAATTTTTATACAGGAGTTTATACTTATAGCTTTATTTTGGTTTGGTTTTGTTATGTACTTGGCTAATTCACTGAATAGACATAGGTTACAATGTACCTCAATGTATTCAAAGCAGATATCAGAGTAAGGGTCCTCAGTTGTTCTGCCTAAGGTGGATTTCCCATTCTTTCCTATGGATGATTTAAGATGATTAAAATATAAATATTATAAGAATAAATTCTATCCTCTATATTCACACATATAGTAAGCATAAATGTAATCTTCTATTTCTATCTCCTATTTGTTGGGTATATTGAAGGTTTATTTGTATTTTGATTATATTGATTTCCAAAATCAGTTTAAATCATTCTAACTGAGGTTTACATATCTATCAAAGAGCTTAATCAATGTTTCACTCCTCCCAGTCAGAATGAATCTCTAGGACACTTAAGACCAAAATTAACACCAAATAGAAGATGATCCATTTTTATTGAATTCACCATTTATTAGGTGAAAAGCAAATTAATGTAAGCATCCACTACACATATATTGCCAAGACCAATGGCTTACAGAATTTCTCCCGATTTTGTCAAGTGTTTTCTTAGTTTTACACTTACTGTGAAATAACTGTGTGGGTGTATGTTTATGTTATGTGTACCCGGAAATATAAAGTAACAGTCTCAGGAAGTGACAAATTTAAAAGCTTCAGCACCACAAGTGAAACACTGAGTAAAACTAAGAGACAATCCAAAGAGATGAACAAGATATTTTCAGGACATAAATTCAGTAAGGGTTAATAACCAGAACTGATAAGAAATTCAAAGAACTTAGCAGCAAAATCTCATACATAGTCCAATATAAATTATGGGCTGATAAATGTTTAGTCTTTTCTCAAAAGAAGACTAGAATCTACAAAATATATATGGAAAAATGCTCAAAATTAGCTAACTTTCAAGATAAATGCAAATAAAGTCATAATGAGACAATACCATATTTCAGTTAAGATAGTTATTATCAAAAGACAACAAGAATCATGTTATCAAAAACACAGACTACACAGGGCTCCTGTGTTCTCTGTTGGGGATGCATTTATAAGAAACAGTATATGTACTCCTCAGCAGACTGAGCATAGAAATGCTGTAGAACTTAGGATTCTACTAGGTATATGCTCCCAATGAATTCATCAAAGTAAAGCTTTATATGCATTTAGGGAGTTTAATGAAGCACAAGTCATAAAATCAGGCATTGGTACAATCAAGCCAAATGTCTATCAAATGATGAAGGGATAGAAGAAGTGCTGAGTGTGTGAAATACAAAGATTTCAAAACACTAAGACCATAAACTCTTATCATTTGTCAAGAAGCAGAGGGTCATGACATTACACAAGGAAGGCATTGTATCATCTCCACTCACATGCTGAATCTACAAAGCTTAGTGGTTGACTATAGAATATCAGCTGCCAGACACACGCTCTTGGTGGGTAGTTAGTCACCGAGTGAAATATTATAAATAGATACAAAAATAACCTTTCACATTCTGAGCAAGATTTCACTGAATATGGTTAACAAAAATCATTGTATAACTCAGAACAGCTACAAGGAAAGATGTGACAGGGCTTGTAAAGAAATGGTGAAAACTCAAAGTGCACAGCTAGGTTTGCTACTTAGTGTACATTTGAATCACCCCATCACATCTTACCTCATAAGTATGTACATACAATTAGGATATCTTAATGCCTCCCAAATTAACACACACACATATTTATAAACTGTGGTTTGCATTTTTGTTATACTTTTAATGCGTTCCAAAATTTATTTGTTGAAACTTGTTGGCCAATGTTTTCTGTAGGTGAATATTAGATCGTACCTTTCTTTGCTAGAGAATGAAATGTCATGGTCTTATAAAAGGGCTTGAGGAAGGGGACCCTTTCTTTCTTGGTCTTCTGGTTTCTGTCAGGGGAAAATCTAGTATTCTCTTCTTCAGAGAATTTTCTTCAGGCACCATCTTGGAAACAAAGAATTGCTCTTACCAGATGCTGGTGACTTCATATAAAACTGTGTCAATTTAGGCATCTTTTGTTCTGTAAGCTATCCAGCTCATGGGATTTTGTTATAGAAGCATGAAGCAGAAAGGAACAAGCAGATATGATAGAAAATAAAGTCAGGGGGTTGGGGATTTAGCTCAGTGCTAGAGCGCTTGCCTAGCAAGCTCAAGGCCCTGGGTTTGGTCCTCAGCTCTGAAAAAAAAAAAAAAAAAGAAAAAAGAAAAAAAAAAAAGAAAAGAAAGAAAAGAAGAAAATAAATTCAGGTAGGGAATACATAATTTAGGGGGAGTGATAAAAAAAAGGCTTATTACAAGAAGCTAAACATGAAAGGCCAAAATTTAAAAATGAAGAAGAGCCTGAGTGTGGTAATGAACAAACAGAACTAGATCATCCTGAGTCCACACCATCCTTTAATAGGGTACCATCTTAGACAAGCTTACTCCACAAAATTAGTAGTTTTGAGGGACTGTAGGGTGCAGTGATGCAGTGAGTGATGTCATCGCAAAAACATCAGCAGACACTCCCTTGTAGCTCCATTGAAGACAGAAAGAAAATAAGACCTCCATGACATGCAGTTGCTGTGAATATTATTTTTAGGATCCTTGGAAAACATGATTTAGAGGTTCTAGATGTTTTAGTAGCTATGGTGCAGGCTAAGGGGAGTCTAATAGATTGCAAAAGTTGGCAGAAATGAAAGCAAAACATAAAATAAAAAATTAGGAGCCAGAATTTGTTCCTATTTGTTTATAACATATTAACCATGATGTTCGTTAGACCTATCTGGATTTAAAACTCAATTCAGACATTCACTACTTGAACTGTTCTGAGAAATACACTTCACCTTTCCAACTAGGAGTTTTTTCATTTATAAAATATAAATATGAACAGATGTTTGGTGGCAAATGTGTGACTAACACGATGCTTGGTGCATAGAAAGATTTGATCAGTCTCGGCTCAGTATTATTACTTCATTGGTAAAGCAAAACCTTTTTTTTTTTTTTTTTTTTGTCTCATGGAAACCTGGGTGATAGCAAACTTCTAAATGAAGGATCCTTTCTCTCAACATTTGCAATCAGATTTTATAAGTAAGATAGTATTTAATCCTGAGTCATCCTCTTTAGAAGTATTTTTATCTCAGAACAAAAAGCACTAAAGCAAAGACACCCACAGTTACCAATTACTGTTTGTTAAAGGAGTTGTTCTCACCTAGTAATGCATTAATAAGCAGTTAACTGAATTACTCTCTCATAAGTGATGCAGACATTATTGACTTTTTCTTCTTCTATGAATGATGGTGCTTTAAGGACAATACAGTGCCATAGGATAGACACTAAGATAAGAACATTTACCCATATTGTTGAATCATAGAAGATTAGAATGGCCCCAGACCCACAAGTTCTATTGTCTTTTTAGCCACCCTGCCTGGGATTCCTCATTTTGCTTCCTTTTACAGTAGATGATATTTTCAAGATTAGTTTATGGGTATCATTTTTTTTTATGTCAGTAAAATGAAAGAAAAGACAAGCCCACAAACTATGGTTTTTCTGCTAGAGTACTTACTAAAGCAACTAAGACACTTCCTCAAAAAGATCTGGGGCTTAAAGAAATGAAACTGTTGAGAGTTGGCTTCATATAACCAACAGACAATACACGGAGCACTGAAATTCAATAAAAAATAATTGGAGCATTTTATATCTAAGAAAAAAGTAAATGAATAGCAAAGTAGGAACATTGTTATTTTGAGAATGCTAAGTATTTTTAAAGTGATATGTGAGGGTGGCCCTTTTATAACTAAAACTTAAGTATATGGAAATTGACTCCATTCCTAGACTGTATTGCCTGTTGCATCCTACTTGTAACACTGAACAAAGTTCTAAAACTCAGGAACAAGTGCATTGGGCAACTCTTAAGGACTCTAAAGAATTAATAGTAACTAGCAGATTGGTAAATGAAGAGAACTGATGTACTAAAGAATCAAAAGTGAGGAGACAAATTGTTTTCCTCCAATCTGATTCAAATATAATATAAAGTATAAAGATAGATATTTAGGTGCATAGTCACTGTATCTTGTCACTTTAGCTGGAAGAATGGGAACTCTCAAAACTCAGACACAAGAGTAGAGATGCCCAGTTTCTTCTTCCACTCTTCTTCTTCTTTATTATACATACTTAGCCCCTGATATCTTATGCATTAGTATTGGGGCAAAAAGGAGAGAGGATAGGAACTAAAGCCATGAGAGAGGAATATATATTCTCCCCTATGAAGTCATGACTCCTAGAGTATGATAGAATATCACTGATCCTTACTTTCTCTCCTCCTGTAGCATGACTTTGGATACAGTCGTAAACATAGAAGAATACAGCCCAGTGTAGTTCTCACAAACTCAACATTCTCAAGAGATAAGTGGGTAGAGGTGTAAGGGAAAATAAAAGGCAAGGTATCAAGGAAATTATGGAGAATGCTCAGAGAAAAACCTTCAATTGCTGAACTGACTTCCTAACTCTCCATACATGGGTTGGTTGCTAATATTGAGTAGCTGGATACTTCCTATTCCCAGTTACCAGAGTTGTCCCTGAACAACACCTTGGTAATGCACATGTCAACAAGAGTTCATTGAAAATGACAATGATAGCACAACACACAGAATACAACTTGAACTTAATTTGTGAAGAATAAAAAGAAGAAGAAAGGAGGAAGAGGAGGAGGAAAAGGAGGAGGAAGAAATTCTCATGTCTCTAAAGACCTAAAAGGGGGAAATGGGATTACATCTGAAATGTAAATAAAATATCCAATAAAAAAAAGATATTATGCTATACTTATAGACAGGAGCCTAGCATAAGTGTCATCAGAGAGGCTTGACCCAGAAACTGAGGGAAACTGATGCAGAGACCCACAGCCAAACTTTAAATAGCCCCTGGTGAATCCTATGGAAGAAGGGGAGGAAGGATTGAAGGAGCCAGAGGGGTCAAGGACATTGTAGCAAACCTGCAAACTCAAGTAACCTAGGATTGTAGGGGCTCATACTGAACTGACAACCAGGGAGCATGCATGGGACAGACCTAGGCCCTCTGCACACATGTAAATGTTGTATAGCTGGGTCTTCTTCCTATGGGATGTTCCTATGGGACTCCTAAAGCAGGAGCAGGGGTTGTCTCTCACTACATTGCCTGTGCTTAGATCACTTTCCCCTACCTGGGCTGCCTTGTCTAGCCTCAATAGAAGAAGATGTGCCTTGTCTTACAGCAACTTTATATGCCAAGCCTATTTGATATCCACAGGAGGCCTGCCCTTTTCCTCACAAGGGTAGATGAGGAATGATGGTGAAATGGAGGGACTAGAAAGAGAAGAGGGAGGGGAAGCTGCAATGGAAAACACAAGAAAACAAGACAAAACACAAGAAACAAAGACAAAACCACAACAAACAAACAAACAAAACAAACACACCTAGGGCAATGATACCCAAAATAAATAGGGAAATAGAAAATTTCAATGTTAAAAAGGGGGTGGTAAATACTTTCCCAGTTTTAAAAATTTAGACAAAGAAAAAATTGTTCAACACAGGCTTGGTGGCACATGTCTATAAGCTCAGCATATCAGAGGCTGAGGAAATAGGATAATGGGTTCCAGTATATCATAGGCTATGTAGCATTGCTGTCTGGAGAAACTGATAACTGGCACGAAGAGTGGAAGGGAACAGATGAAAAGGAGTAGAAGAAAGGGGAAGAGGAAGAGAAGAAGAGGAGGATGGAAGAGGAGAGAAGAGAAAGAGGAAGAGGAGGAGGGGTGGGAGTGGAGATAGGAGAGAAGAGGAGGGAGAGGAAGAAGGAGGGAGAGGAGGGAAAGAGGGGATGAGGGGAGGAAAGGAGGAGGGAAGGGAGAAGAGGAAGGGAGGGAAAGGAGGAAAGGAAGGATAGCAGGAGGGGAGGAGGGGGAAAAGAAGGGAAAGGAGAGGAGGAGAAGAGGAAGAGGAGGAACAGGAGAAATGAATAAGTAGAAGGGGGAAAAGGAGGAACAAATCAATGGAAATTAATAGTAAAGTGTAATAAATAAAATACTATTGCTCAATATCAGACTGCAGATAACAGAGGAAGTAAGGAATCTGAATATAAAAGATGAAATTTTAATGTCTAGAAAAAAAGAAAAAATTTAAAATGTAGTATATTTGAAAATAATAACCCCCCTTATTTAATAGAAAATAAATATTAATGGAAAATTAAATCAAGTGCATTTGGAGGGATTAGTATTTAGCTCAATGCTAAGGCACTTAGTGAGCAGAAAGATCTGAGTTCAGTCCTATTACAAGAAAACAAGACAAAACCAACCAAACAAAAATGTTTTATTTTTTTTTATAAATAATGGTTGAAAACTTCTCAAGTTTGGTGAAAAACGTGTCTACAGTCTCAAGATTAGCAATTACTAACCTAGGTAAGCTCTAAGAAATCCAGTAAAAGGGAATAGAGAGATTGGTACACACACCAACTGTCTTCTGTATGTATAGATGACCTGAGTTCAGGTCCAGCACTCATATTAGGTGGCACACGACCATCTGTAACTGCTGAGTCCAGGGTGGCCCTAGTGGGGACAGAGAGACATGATTCCTATCCCTGAGACAGTGCTCCGTGTGAGCCTCCACTAGTGTTGATGACTTCTGTTGGCATATGGCTTGTTTGTATAATATACATATTTTCTGGACCCACTAGCAATGGAGGACTTTTCCTTCAGAGGAATGTCCTCTATCGTAAAGTTAATGCTTCCATGATAATTAGAAACAGCAGGAAGAGTCCAGGAGTCAAGGGTGTGGCTATGTCTCAGCAAAATGATAAACCCTGGGACCTTTAGGACAGCCCTTAAAGCTATAGCAAAGAGTTCTAAATATAAGAGCTCAACAATACACAATTTCTCAACTATGTAAAAAAATAAGAATGCAATATGATTTATATGAGGGGCATCATGAATCTAAAAGTACAAAAGCAGCCAAGTGGTGAGCCAACTTGTTAGAAAGACACTAAGGAAGGAGATAAGAGATTTAGGGAGTGGTGATTGCAGTCATCCAACCCAGCTAAGTTTCTGCTTATGCTTACAGAGGCAGATAGATTCCTGAGTTCAGGGTCAGCCTAAGACAGAGCAAGGTTAGGCTCAGGCTTGGTAGAAATGGTAATTCTAGGGCAGGGTCCCACCCAACTAGTTTATCCTCTGTGCCTAACTTTACAAAGGTAAACAGATCTCTAAATCATTTTTGCAATGTTCAGGGGGAAAAAATGTATGATTTCTGTCTCCTAGGTATCAAAGGCCTGGGGTTAAGGGATGCAGATTCATAAGATCATCAAAAGGGAACCTGAAGTAAACGACTGGATTGATATGTAAAATAAAAGACTGGACCTGTGTTCTGCAGATGAGCTATTCAGAGAACCTTTCTGTATCAAAGAAAGAACTGCTTGGAGAACACACACACATGTGCACACACACAACACACACACTTGCACACAAACAGGATGTGGACAGAGAGAGCTCTTAGAATGGCAAGCAGAATATAGACAGAAATCTTCAGAGAGAAAGCAGAACATAGAAACAGAAACTGACTTGAAAAGCTGCATTAAGCAAAAGACAGATCATCAGCTTGGATCCATGATTTGTATTTTAGTTGTTCTTTTTGCTTCTCCCAGATACCCCTTCTTTCAGAACCCCTCTCCAAGCTGAGGCCTGTACTTGCATGTAACTCCAGGTCCGTGTAATCTCATGTTCTCTTCTGTCTTCTACACATACTGTGTATTCACATGCACAGTGTGCCTACTCCCTCATATATACACAGTTTAGCAATTTCAAATCTTTAAAACAAAAAATCCATGACCAGAAGTTCTGCAAGTAAACTGCTAAAAATTAAGCACAAAGAAATAAAATTTTCTAACTATTTGCAGCACAAAGGTAACTGTGAATTGAACGGGTATACATTTCAGAAATTATGAAACCTAGAAGAAAACTTACATCTTCTTAAAGTGTTAGAGGTGCAAGAGGCTATTATGTATCATATGCAGATATGTATATGAATACATATTTTCGTATATCTATGTATATTCTCTGATGTACTGAGATATCCTGGGGGGGGGGGGAAACTATGATAATATATTGCCAAAAACATCTGCTGTGACATTAAGCAAACACTTTTGGAAAGCAAAGCAGTTTGTTTTGTGTCACTTGATTAAACAATTTACTTTCTCAGTTATTTTGCAACCTATGTATTAGAAAAGTCTATAAAACTTTGTAGCTCAGGTCAAGTAATCTATCTGTCTGTCTATCTATCTATCTATCTATCTATCTATCTATCTTATACTAATGAATGAATATGTATTATTTTTTCTAATGTAGGAATTTTACCCGATATTATGACCATGATCATTTATTCGGGGATGAGGCATACAAAGTAATGCACACTTTCAAGTGACATTGAGTTGTAGGTATCTTATTATATCATTATTTTAAAATAAAGATATATTACTGAATGACATAGAAAGGAAGCAAAATGATTTTCCCATCAATCACATGTAGAGTAGTGTTATCATAATAGTTAAAATAGCCAGAATCCCCGTCAATTCCCACAGTTCCCTAATTCCTGCATCTTGTAAAGATGTGACAATTTAGAGAATTTATTTTTTTCAGCAAAAGCAAAAGGTATCTTTCACACAGATATTACTGCTTTAAAGGTCTATATATCTGCTTGAGTATCCTCAGTCATGAGTTGGGCACAGATAAAAATCACTAGGAAAGAGACATCTGGATTTATCTTTATAATAAGTTGAAGTTTTTAGATACTTTCTGAAAATTTAACATGCACATATTGGTACTCTGTTAAAGCAACATTTCTGAGACATTGAAGTTGCCAACCAGAAGCTGAACTTCACAATGAGTCTTCTTGATAAATTCCCTTATCTCTTTGGGTGATTATTCTTATAGCATGCTGTCTAAAAATGTGAGCATTTTCTTGATTCACTTATAGTCTGGTTTTAGTGCTTGTTTTAGGTGGGGAGAAAGAAGTGCCTCAATAGGATAACAATGGAATGCATCAATGAATTCATATGATTTGATGATACTGCTTCCTGGAAGTGATGCTACCCTAGACTTTCAGTTGAGCTCATCTTCTTCTTCAAGCTTTTCATTATTGAAAATATTCCATGATGAAGGTGTAAGAAAATGTCCATTACCTACAAATCCTCTAGACTTGAGACTTTTGGTCTCACACACAACACAAATGATATAAGATCAGGCAAAGGCTATTTCATTCATATTCATTTAATGGGGCAATGAGAAACCAATGCCCCCATAGACAGTGGGATCTCATTGCTTTCTACACAGGAGGTATCTGCTTTACTTTAAGAGGCTTATAATGATCAAGACCTCTCAGAGTGATTTAGAACAATTTATTATATTCTTGTTCCTTTCTTAGTTTGTCTACAAAGCTTGACAGAATTTCTGGTCCTCTGATTGGGTGAATCAGTGAACTGAGGATATAAATCTTCTCTATGACTCTCAGTGGTAACTATGTCTGTTTAAGCCCTATTCTCAGATCAAGTGGGAGATTACAAACACATTAATGCCCTCCAGTCAAATTTTGCCAAACTAACAGATGGCTGATACTACTAAGTAACCTTGCCCAACCTTCTGGTCACCTGCTCTGTTGGTGAGACACAGGAACTCTTCTTTAGGGATCATATTTTCTTCTGTGCAAACTAGAACATTCAACAATCATTACTAATTTGCTAATCTATAATGTCCATGTGGTGAATACAGATGCAGTATATTCCTTCATGTGAACTGCAGTTCTAGGATGCTAGGTAAATTGTTCAAAGCCCTCAACTGCTTCCCTTATAAACACTGTATTGAAAATGGAACACTGCTGAGCCAGAATCAACAGTTATATTTGACATCTAAAATCACAAAAGCTCTGTTTGTGGCTAAGAGAACACTTGAGTGTCATATCACACACCAGTAAGTGCCCATCCAAATCACAGGAAATAGCTACTGTCCATAGATTAAATGTCTGCTATTAACCAATGTGCTTGCATGGATCCATTAGGTGTGAAAGTACTATAGTTATATTTCAGAGAGCATTTACCACTTGGTAACAGAGACAGTCCTCTTACCAATGTGAGAACTCCATAAGCACAAATAGTCATGTGAAGTAGACCTGTAAGTATCTAAATAGATACATAGACACCAGAATGCAGAGACTCGCTACAACGCTCCAGTAAAATGTCATCAGGGATCTAGATGACTGTGTCTGTAGTCAGACGACATTATTTCTAAGATGAGTTCTACACCATGAAGTACACGGTAAGAAGGTTTAACAGGTTAAAAGATAGGTTTCTAAGGAGCAGTGGACCTGGAAAGAGGCCAGGGTTGTAGGGCTGCAGTCTGTGCCCCACAATAATGAGTTAACCTTTGTTGGAGAATCATTTTGTATAAATGAGCAAGAAGCTGGACTTTCACTTGAAAAATCGGCCTGGGGTTGATTGACATTGGCACTGATTAAATTTATTCCCTGCCTTAGTTTCCCCCATCAGATAAATGGCAAGAGTAATACTGTAAAACGGACAGCAGTAATCAAATATATCAAAGTATTATAAGTGTTTAGCATGATGCCTGGTGCTGACTCATTAAATGTTAGTTATTATTAATAAATGTTCCTCATTACTACTGGTAGTTTAGGAAGCTTATGAAAATGACTTAGGTATTTTAAATCAATTGCACTTGCAGGAGAGACACTAAGATATATTATGAGGACAAAACGCTCCCAGCTCCAATATTCCATAGCTCTGTAATTCCAGTTCCGTACCGGGAACTATTGGTAATCACCTTCAGACACCTATCAGGAAACTCATACATTTATGGACTTAACTATGGGTTACATTTGCTTTTGACTTTCTAGGGGGCCTCGGCATGATACCATTAATTCATTGCCACAACTTCATAAACTATTAACAAAGGAAAAACACCTAGGAGTCAAATAGGGTAAGAGTAGCTTCCATAGCTCCTCAGCCGCTGGCAGGGCTTTAAGAAAAGAGAGATCAGTGGCACATGAGACAAACTTGCCAAGGAGTCCAGCTTTGTATGACACCATTTTGGTACTTACAACTCTGTTCCATTATGCCCACGCTGACTGTGAGATTCCTGGAACTCAGACTCCACAGCCGAGGGGAAGGAAAGAGGAAGAGATGGTGGCGGGTTAATTTATTTAGCATAAATAATGTATTCCTTAATTATCTGCCACATGATTAAGTAATTCTGATGTAAATAATTGAAATCAAGGGAAGGGGAGGACATCAAGTGTTGGGAGTGCTGTTTTTAAAAATGTACTTGCGGAGAAGGTCAATTGAGATTTCAAACAAATGCTTTGTGGGATCATTTATTCAGGGACGCTTACCCGAGAAGTGCTACCAAGTGCCAGGCAGGGTGTTGGGCTCTGGGGATACAGTGATGAACAATCCAGGTTTCTAATTTAGAGTAATTCACTTTCTAATGAGTAATACAGCTGTACAATTCCCTGAATTCAAATTTAATTACCACGTGTCCTATAAGAGAACAGAAGAAGGAGTGACAAACTGCTAGGGACGTTAAAGCAGACTTTGTTGGGCTGTAGTGCAAACAGTAGAAAAGTTAGTGATATAGGGATCCCAGTGAGAAGGAGGTTTGCCACAGCACTTCTGAATTAGGTACTATTATATGGAACAAACAAGGAACATTGCCTGATGTTCAGCTTTAGAGTTGAGATGTAAATTAAGGATGCTGCTCACAGCATCTTTTAGTATTACTCTGTGATGATACATCCAATGGCAGAGCTCACTCAACCAAAGCCACATTCAAGTTTCGAAGGCAAGGGCGTTGGTTTAGTCTTATAAGACTTTGGAGTGACACTACCTGAGTTGTACCTATCCCCACCCCTACTAAAGTTGTAAGTCTGACTGGGGCAAGCCATGTCTTCCTTTCTAAGCTTGAGTCTCTTCATAAGAGAAAGATACTGCTAATCACAATCACATCTATTTTGCAAAATTCCTGAGAGAATTAAATGAAGTGATATATTCATAAAGTATTACACAGAATAAGAGAGGGTGAAAGATCCAAAAATGAAAACCTCTGATTCCTGTATTATGATAATTGATCCTGATTTCCAGAATCTAGAAGGCTCTAAAGCTTTGGGATTCTGAGACTGAAACAACCAATTTTTGGAAAATAAAACAAATCCCCATGTACAGTATATATACATGCAGATACAATACCATACACAGGGGGTGTGGTATAACCTATAAAGCTCATGGAGTTAACATTTTTAAATTATAAAATGCACATCTCTAAGGATGTCTACTTTCTAGCTTTGTAACTAGGAAAAAAATATATCATGACTCATGATTTTTTTTTTTTTTTTTTTTTTTTTGCTTGATGTAGGGTTTCACTGTGGAGCAGCTGTCCTGGGGCTCACTATGTAGACCAGGTTACTCTTGTACACACAGAAATCTACCCTCCTCAGCCTCCAGAGTGGGATTAAAGCATGTGCCATTAGGCCTGGGTCAAAATATTAATTTATTCTTGTCATCTGGAAAGTGAACTTGTTTCAGAAATGGCCAGAGATAGATTCTGAAAAACTAAAACTAAAAGAAGCTCACTGTCTCAGTGCCCCCATGGCATGTGGTTACCATGTTACCTCCCAGCCTTACCCTTTGTCTTCTTGTTTCTCATGAAAATAATGACTGCCTTTCTTTCCATGCAGTTCTTTTTTATTCCCTTATTAATTCTTGCGGTAAAATTGTCATACATAGTCAAAGTGGTCATTTTAAGCATCTTTAAATGTAAGGTTCAATGGTGTCGAACATACTTGTGATGAACAACTACTTTTACTCTCAAGCTACACCAACTACGTCCATCTTTGGAACTGAAAAAAGCTCTAATGATTGTCTCTATTTTGATGATTGAGATGACTATAAATGCCTCATGGACGTGGACTTGGACTTATGTAAGATGATCTTGTCTTTCAGTGACTACTTAGTTTAATGGCTTTAGTGGTCATTCATGCTGTGGTATGTATAAAAGATTCCTTCCTTTTTAAATGTATATACCATATTGCTTTATTTTCATGCATCCCAGGGCATGAATTGCTTCCATATTTTAGCTGTTGTGAATGCTGCTTGGTCCAGTAAACTCTTTTTAAAGCATGTTTATGAAAGAGCCTATTTATATAAAATACTAAGATGATTGACTAATGTTTCTCTTCTGCTCTGGGCCCCCCTCATCTCATTGAATCTCAGACTGTGGCGAAAATCCCTTGTTGTCTTTGGCACACGACGTTCTATCTGTGGGTGTATTAGCATCCAGAAGGCTGGTATTTGCTGCCTTTTTCTTCTGAGCTGAATCAATCAGCCTCAGCTACTTGTTTATAAAAATTCGCCATCCTTTCTTTTCCTCTCCATATCTGAATCTCACATTTGCTGAGCTAAATAGGATACTGGCAGGTGTTCTGCGGATGAAGACCACAGTAAAAAGCATTGAATCCAATCTCTAGAAAATTTTGCTATCAGGATGATGCTTTCCAAATGATACTTGATTAAAAAATCGAAAACTGTAAAAGGTACACTCTAGTGATTTGAAAGTGTCTTATGCTCAATTTGGCATGAATATCAATTAGGGTTTGGTTATAAGTAACAGAAATTAATTCCAGCTTACTTGAATTAATTTAAATAAATAGAGAGAAAAATATATAATTCTGAACTGAAGAAAAACCTCAGCAACCAGGCCGGGTAGACAATAGTAACTAAACTATTCTGGTTATCAAAATTGCAGGTAGAAGGTATAATCTCTTCATTCTAATTGAAGTCCTGCCCTTAAATCATTCATAAAAGGTTCAGCTACTCGAGGGATAGGCTGGCTGGCCTGTTTGGGGTCATGGGCCCACACTTCATCCAGAAGAAAGCAGGAGGTCTTGACTGAATAATGTACACAGATCTTACACATTGGGCAAAGTATAAATTTTCAAAGGAAATTTAAAATGCTGTCACCAAAAGAAGGGGGAATAGATGCTGGGCAGGCAAAAACAACAGATGTCCACTGCAGTGGGTCTGTTTGGGATATCTCTGATGAGCCAAAATCCCCCAAATCAGGCAAAGACACATATCCCAGCACATACACTTCTTTGTGCTAATTCCTAGGGTGAGATTACCTCAGTGTTGTTGCTTTGTCCCTTTATTCTTTATTCTTTTCTTCTTTTTTTTTTTTATAAAAAATTGCCTTTATCATCCTTTGCCCAGATTTTTCCATCATATGTCTGCCACAAATATGGTTATTTTAAATGAACAGAGTTAGTTTAAAATGCAACGCTTTTCAACTCCTCTTATTGAATAAATATCAAATAGAAATATTATGCACATTTATGATGAAAATTGTCCAAATCACTGTATTATTTTTAGTTAGGGGGAAAATGAGAGTATTTTTGTCAAGTAAGGACCTACTTTTATTGTCAAGTTTTACCCTGAAGTCATATCATATATCTTTCCCCTAATGAAGTGTTTTTAGAAGTAAAATATAGTCCTCTGCTTCTAATCTTTTGATGCCACAGATTGCTATGGTAACCTTGGGTTTCTTGATTTATAACTCTCCGTTTGTGAGCAAAGTAATTTCAGTTTAATTTACTAATGGATCTTTACTCAATCTACAATAACAAATAAGTCTGACCACACCCCTTTTTATTAAAAATCTATAATTGGAATTTTGAAAATGAAAAGATTATTTCTCAAAGACCCTGAAATGCCATCTATACTAGAAAAAAAAACCCAGGAAATTGGAATAAAGTAACATATCAAAGTCATAATACAGTAAGTAGCAACTTCAATAGCAATTTCTTAGAAAAAAATAGCATTTATCTTAGAAGATCAAAAGATAAGATTAGAATAGTAATCAGAATACAAAATCACAAAAACTTAACTTCTAAGTTTGTGAAACACTGTGCTCAAGAAAGCTTGTATTTATTTATTCTTTGTTGTGAAAAATCCTAGAATGTAGACTTAACTAGACAGACCCAAATGGTATTTTGACACATAGCATCATGGCTAAATGTGCCCTAGTTTACTTCAGATCCTGCTTCATTTAAAATGGATTTAGTGTTGGATCCAAACAACTATAGAGAATTTTAACTTGAAACAAAGTGAAATGTCCTAACAAATATACTTGTCTGTCAACTAGCTCCATGTTTGTCCCCTCCGAAAGACCAACAGGGAGGTCAATTACAAAGAAAACTGGGTGAAGAAATGACTCAATATCTACTCTACACTCTATTATGTGCTCTGTGCCTAGGCAGGACATAGAGACATTTCTCTACAAGTTGTCTCTTAGGAGACTCTGCCCTATCTCTTATACAAGATGATGATGGCTGGATTAAGTCAGACTAGAAAAAAAAAAAACCTTTGAAACAAATTACCTTTTATTCAAATATATGTACTGTCATGGCAGGATCGAGTCATTGTATTTTATCTCTTTGATAGAGAGAAAGTTGGGACTGAACCTCCTCACAGGATCACTTTATCGTTCTTCCATGAGGTCCTGTGGAGGACAAATGCAGCCCTAATGCAGAAACTCTGCAAACAGGCACAGTGTCAGTACTTTGTGCCCTGAATATCATTCATGTGAAGCCTGACTTTTGGGGAGATGCTCAGGACACATACAGAGTCACAAAATCCATCTTCTAAAGTTTGTCTCATTAGCATATGACTCTTTGTTGTTTCCTCAGATTGAACAAAACTAGGTGCCTCCCATTTGCACTGCAGGGCAGTGAGGTTCCTAGTCTATGAAGTCCCCTTGTCTTCGATGAAAAGTTGGACTTCCTTCCAAACTTATACTTGATGAGAAAGATTTCCAACATTGACAGTAATAGTACTCCCCTATCCCTCAAGGTCAAAGCCCTGGGTGTGTCTATTGATCGAGTATGCATGCTTCATGGGAGGCAACGAGTGGTAATATTAGCATTCTCTACTTTCTTTTTCAAATCCTCACCTTGTATAAAAACTATTATCTCTTTTTTTCTTGTTTCAGTTTAATACCCATTTACAGGGGAGAAAATGAACATATGAAAACACAAAGGAAAAACTATAAACATTTTGTCTCTCAGAAACAAGCTTTGGGAGATCTATATCTATATCTATATCTATATCTATATCTATATCTATATCTATATCTATATCTATCTATATATCCCAATGTAACCTATCCAGTCTTTAAATGCATCCTTTGTGTATGTCTTCAGGATTTTTCAGGATTCTTACTATGCCAGGTCTTTCATACCAATGTTTAGAATCTTGGGCCCCATGTTGAACCTGTTTCTACATTTTTACAAGTTAGAGAGAATTTTTTTCCTATTGTAATGTTTGAGAAACTGTTGTCAATCAACCTTTGGGCCAAAAGCAGGTTGTCCTCTATTACCTATGGCATGTCAGATAAGAATGGTTTTACATTTTCAAGTGGTTGAAAACAAGTGTTATTACTTACTGACACATAACAGTTAGATTGAAATAAAAGATTGGTGTCCACCATAAAGTTTTCATGGAATACAGGCAGGCCTGTTTGCTGATTTATTATCTGTGATTGGCTTTGTCCAGCAGGTTCAGAACTGAGAAGCATAGCGCAGGTCACATGGCTTTGCACAACCTAACACATTTCTAGAGAAATGTTGCTAACCTAGTTCAATGTAGCAGAAGATTTATGATGGTGAACATATAATTTCTGTCACATATAGGTCTACGAGTGAAGGAATAAAACAACAAAAAGCCACCCCCCCTCTGTGTACATGTTATATTTTATCATGAAAAAGGGGGGTTCCAAATTATTGCTTATTCAATAATTTGATAATTTTCCCGTATGAATTTTCCCTGCTCATTTATTGTCTTTATCCTGATGCTGAATATAAATTCTCAATGTTTCAAAGCATCTTGTTTGTTGACATTAAACACTGTAGGCCATAAAGAACACAAGGCATTGAGCTAATGAAGTGAAAGGACCTTAAAATGTTTTCTACTGGCAAGTGAGTCACTCTATGATCTTCCTTAGAAGAGTCATGGGAGAAAAATTTGAGAGGCTCAGCATCCCACCATTCATGGTAAGAAACAAGCAATATGTTGACTGGTACCTGTGAAGATGCAGGCTAGAGAGAGCATGTACAATCTGTGTGCACTATTGCACAATCAGAGCTAGGATTTCAAGGCGACTAACACAATGCTCATTCATTCATTTCCTGATGTCACTAAATTCTGAGAGGTTATGATAATAAATGACATTGCGGAGGTCAATTGACTGTTTATTATGAAAATAGGAAACTGACTCAAAGGTCTTCCTTTTTCTGCTCCCTCGCATCAAAAACTCTAGTGATAAATTCAGGAGTATGTTTCAGAAAAAAAAAAAAAAAAAAAAACCTTTTGGATTCTAGAAATAGACCTTTAAGCTGTCTTAGTTAGATTCAGCTGTCAGTTTGACACAGCCTGGATCCAACTGAGGGTGCCTTAATTGAGGGATTTCCCAGATTGGACCGCTTTGATTGATTATTGATGTGGGAGGGTCCAGCATATTGGGAGTAGTACCATCTCTAGGGAACTGGTTCTGGGTCATATAAATGCTGAGTATAAGCCTGATACCAATCCAGAGGGTAAGCCAGTTATTAATATTCCTTCATGGTTTCTATTCCTAGTTGAGTTTCTAACATCAATGTGGGACTGTGATCTGGAAGTCTAATTGAAAATAAACCCTTTTCTAACCTGAGTTCCTTCAGGGTATGGTGGTTACCATAGTAACAACAAATGTAAACAAGAACATAATTTGGGACCGGAAGTGGGATGTTACTGTGATAGATCTGACCATCTGAGTCTTTTGTCTCTAGTTGTATTTTTTGAGGTCTGTGGAAGAATTCGGAACTTGAAGCAGAAAAAGGCATTGACTGCTCAGAGCTTAATGCTATGGGAGCTTGGACAACAGCAATGCTGAAAGAAATGAAGACTGTTAGGGATATTTGTCTGAGATTTGGGGTTAAAAGTCCGTGGTTGTTAGTCAGCTAGAGACTGAAGAATCTATAATTAACCTGAGATCAGTAGTACTGAAGTTAAACATGTCCTTCCCTGAGATAGTGGATGTTGATTATCTGGAGCTGAAGAATCAACTCTGATTATTAAAAGAACAAGATTATTAAGGCAAACTATTTGGGGCAATGTTTCTTTAGGGTCAGCATACAGAAACTATGATCTAGTGATGGCCAAGGCTACATCTTAAACTGATCGCCTAACCGGGTACTGTTTTTGAAGGCACGAATGGTACAAATTGAGGAGGTCATGGTGATAAACTGAAGTCTGGAGCCCCATGGAAGGGTCAGAATCAATGAAGAGAAACCAAGAGAAGTCACTAGTGAACATGCAGCCTCAGGTGCAGTGGAGATATCAGAATACTGACGATTCCAAGAAATGGGACATAGGCTAAGGACAGTGACAGGTAGACCCAGCTTATGAGAGAAGCTCTGTGTGCTGCAAATGGTACAATTTCATAATGGGCATACCATTGGAGCCTAGATCATGAGAGAATTCCAGATGTGAGACATTGAGCTATAGTATTTGATTTACAGGGTTGGATTGGGGTGTTTGCTAATCTGATTGTTTCTATGCATTGGTTCTTCTCTTTTGAGATTAAAATAAAAAATGCAACCCTGTCTCCTTTTTTTCTTTCATTACTTTTCAGGACCTCATAGTAAAGAATCTTTGGAGTTTTATAACAGATACTGAACTTTTAAAGCATTGGGATTTTTAAAGTTGTACTGCGTTTTATATTGTGATATCAACATGAGGTCTTGAAGACAAGAAATGAAAGGTTATGGCTTAAAGTGATGTGTTGTGTGTCAGGTTGACAAGGAGTGGAGTGTTCTAGTTAACTTCGGCTGTCAACTTGACACTTCTGAGGGTGTCTCAATTGAGGGATTGATTGCTCAGATCAGATTGGCCTGTGGCCATGCCTCTTGAGAGACTGTAGTGATTTGATGATTGATGTGGAAAGGTCCAGCCCACTCTGGGCACTACCATCTCTAGGAAGGTGGTCCTGGGCTTGTTTAAAGAAGGGAGCTGAGCATGAGTCTAAGAGTGATCCTCTGAGTGAATTAGTAAGCGGAACTTCCCCATGGCTTCTGCTTCAGTTCCTGATTGGCCTTATTTAGTAATGGTCTGTACCTGAAAGGATATGCCAAATAAACCTTTTCCACATTTAAGTTGCTTTTGGTCATGGTGTCTATCACAGGAAAAGAAATCAAGGAAGGACTTAAACAATGACTAGTATAGACGTGGGACAAAGTGGAACTGTGTCCTATACTTACCTGCTTTAGAAGTATACAGAATAAACTTGGGAACAAGTAAAGGATAAAGAAAGAGCAACAGAGAAAATAAGTAAGAGAAAAGCAATAGGTCTTCTCTGATAATGACATGAGTGATTTAAGGGACTGTTATTTTAGGAGTATTGGCTTTCTCTCATCCCTCACAGTAACACTTTAGTTTGTACCAGATGAACAGAGATGCTTCATAGTCTGGTCCTTTTCTCTCTTTCACTTGCTCTTGTGTTTTTGAGTATTGGGTCTCAAGTCTTGATACGGTAGGCAACCACTCTATCACCTGACAGTACCCTTGGTACCCAAGCATGATATTAATTAAGCAATAGAGGCAAACATCTCACCAGGAATCCTGAAATTTGTTCAGTTGACTCTCCCTGTGAATGAACTCATGCAGCTGAATTCATCTGGCTCTAAGAGCATTTAAAGCCAACAATTGTGACTTACTAGTAATGTTTTATTTATCATGTTAGACCTAAAAAAAAAAAAAAAAAACCACAACTCTGTGATAAAGAAAGATACGCTGCTCTGTGATCCTCTGACAGGCTTTTGTGGCTTTAAGACTTTGTATTTCGAAAGCCCAGTTTAATTTGATTGGGGGATTTTTTTTTTTAAGTGGTGACTAGAGGAGACTAGCTAGAAGGAGCTAACCTTCTTTCCTACCTATACGTTTTTCTAAGATCATCTACCTTATATGTTAAAACACAGTGTGGTTTTTAATTAAACTATACTATATTAAACATTGTAAATCTGTTAACAATGGACATTTTAGAATAAACACGATTTATTTTCTTATCTGAAAACAATTAGCTATTCAGCAATTGGCAAAATACTATTTCTCATTTACCAGGAACCCCATTGCCAGTAATGTTTTATATCACAATATCCACAAAGCTCCTCCTTATTGGTGGCAGAATCTTTTGCACACTGGATTACACTATACTCTCCCCCCTGATACTCTCAAAAGAAGCTGTCAATTGTGCTTATTACACAGCTTTTGCTATCACTGGTCTTGTGCGGTATTATTTTGCTTTGATTTCTTAGTTTGTCTGCTTAGTCTCACCCTTTCTATTTATTATAGTGTGTCTTTCTCCTTCTTTCAAAAGGTAACCACTCTAAGATGCTTATCTTTTGTTTGGTGTCAGGTCCAGACAGAAAATACAGATTTAGAATTAAATCTATAGCTAAAGCACACTTGAGTGACTCCAGTGTGTTTCAAATATTGTATGGAATGTTCCAACAAACCCATAGCATATATTTGTGCCAACAATTATTCATTGTTTGAAATTTAAATTTACCTTATCAAGTAGGATATTTATTTGCTAAGTCTAGGAATCATAGTTTGGTATAATCAGTGTCTTGTGTCTGCAGATTTCTTGATTTTTTTTTTATAGTTAACAGATTGATATTTTCTCTCTGTGTGTCTGTCTTCCTTTTTTCTTTCCTTTCCTTTTTATCTTTGTCTTTTTTCTTTTCTCTCTTTTTTCTCGTTCCATTTCCTTCTACCTCTTTCTTCCACTACTTTCTCTATTTGTACTTTACACTCCTCCTGCCTAGTCTTCTTCCATTTTTCAATCAGCATGTCTCTCTGTCTGCGGTGTATTACTTTTTCTTGGGAAACATGAACAAGGAAACATCTGTTAACCCAACATAGGGCACTTACAAAAGACTAAAGAAACAATCCTATTATACTCTGGCTCTGGCTCGGTGAGTGATTGACTTTATAGGGTTTACCTAGACGAGCATGGATAAAATATATGTGGCGAATCACCTAAAAGCAAAAACCAGCATAGATGACTCATGAAACTGTCCCTGCTACTTCTTGCAAGGCTTGCAGATAGCTGCAGCAGATTCAAGAACCTCCTCTCCCCCAAATTCTTACTACTTACACAATGTGTGGAATGTACTTGTGAACCTAACAACTTTCAGATGTTCCTTAGTTTTAAAATTCTCATTATTTTCTGACTCTTATGAGCCCAGGTCCTTCAGCCTGTAGGAAATGTCTACACAACAGTGCCTGTGGGCAGTCCATACCTGCAGGCAGTCCATATCTGCAAGCAATTCATACCTGTGGGAAAGCCACACCTGGGGCAGTCCATACCAGTGTGCAGTCCACACCCAGGGTAGTCTATACCTGTGGCAGTCCACACTTGTGGGCAATCTACCTCTGGGGTAGTCCATGTCTGTGGGCAATTCATACCTGTGGGCAATCCACACCTATGGAAAGTCCACACCTGGGGCAGTCCACATCTGTGGACAGTCCATACCTGGGGGCAATGCACACCTGGGGCAGTCTACACCTGGGGGCAGTGCACACCTGGGGCTGTCCACACCTGGGGCAGTCCATGTCTGTGAGCAATCCACACCTGTGGGCAGTCCACTCACATTACTTTCAATTGCTACAGCTCAGAACTACTGGGGTCTCAATTCCACATACTTAGATTGATATACATATCAAATTTATTGTGATTAGCACAATCCTAAATGTCCCTTGTCACCTGTGAGAAAATCTTCAGAATATAATTTCAGTTACAAAATTACAGTGAGCATAGAAATAGATAGATAGATACAAATAGATAAATAGAAATAATGTATAGAAAGATTGATATTTATATGCATTCATACAAAATGTATATATATATATGTATGTATATATATTTTCTGGATATTTATATGCTAAATATTTACACACTACCATTTCAATAATAACTTTTGAGTGCACTTCAGAGAAGTAACAACAGTCTCCATCCTAAACACATTTAGTGTTTCCAGCATAATACAATTCTACAAATACACTAGTTAATTATCTTATTGCCTTAAAAATCAACACAATACAGGAGCTCATTTATGTGTGTGCTGGTGTGTGTGTATGTGTCTGTGTGTGTGTGTGTGTGTGTTTTTGCATGTACATTTGTGTAGGCCAAATAATAACCTTAGAAGACACCATCTTTCACAGGTTTGGAATGCACTGAGTAAACCAGACTAGCCATCCAGCAAGCCTCAGGGATCCTCCTATCTCCACCTCGCCGCTCCTGTAATTATGTCAATATGCTACTATGTCTTTTTACATGGGTTCTAAGCACAGAAGTCAGGGCTTTATGGTTTCAAGCCACTTTCTCAGTCTCCTTACTTCAGGAACTCTTGATATACTTATTAGCTAGAGGAAGCTCAATTTTCTGAAACTGCTTATTCTTAATACGTTACCATTTTTTTTCTTAAGAATTATGATGTTTTCGTTGACATCTTAGAGCTCCTTGTGAATTCTAGACATCAGTCCCTTGCCATGATTGCAAATATCTTCTCTCAGTTTTCCATCTATGAAATGTCTTTATCATGTTCTTAGAATAGGTTTGTAAATTTGATTTATTTAAATTCTTCAGTTAAGTTCTTAATCCATCCCAAATTCCGTTCGTTTATGCTTCTAGTCTGGCAGTTCCTTCACACAACCTATTACATAACCCATTCATTTCCACCTATCCTAATCTCTGTATTTATTTTAAGCAAGTTCATTGTGTATCATCTGTCAATCCCATTCTCTTCTTACATCATTAGCTAATCTATGTATATGTTTGAAGACCATTAACAATGGCTTTTGCTAATGCACCTTTGAAGCATCTCTGCACATCTGGAAGGGCAGGCTTCTTTTCTCTAGCCTTCCTTTTCATTATTAATTTAGATACATACAGCCTTTTAGTATTTCCACATGAATTCCTCAAGTTCATCAAGTTTCTCAAATACTCCACTGACAACTTTAAGAGGATTTCCCTGACCTAGATAATTTGAGCATTATGGACTTGGTATCTTTTTAAATCAACTAGCGTCTTGTTATATTTATTTCTTCCTGCCTTGTTTGTGCTTTAGTCGAATTTAAAAGTGTATTCCATAGCTTGAATGAATAGCGTTGGTTATGTTCACACCTAGTGTTTTTCTGATTCTCATGTCTATTGTGAGTAGAAATGTGCTTATTTGGTTTTTAAGTCAATGATGGTGATAAAATATCCTATTTAAAAATCTAACTCACTGCATTTCCATTTTAGTTTTAGCATTTTGTCTGTTGATTTATGATTAAAACAGTAAATATTTATTTTTCTTTTCTAATAGCACTGGGTTTCCCTACTTCTTATTGAAAGAGAAAACAAAGAGATGTTTTGTTTACAGTTTTATAGGAAAACCACTTAAGGCTGGACTGCTAAGTAAACTACCTACTGTATTTATATATAATGTTTAACATGACAAGAATGTTTTAAAATGGAATAGGAGTTGCACAGTAGCATCACCAACATCCTAAGAGCTGCACAATTTTCTGCGAGTCCATAAACAAGAACGCCCTTGAAGCTAGTTCTAGGAATGCTATCCTCAGGCACAGCATTTGCACTGACATTTTTGGGAAGAGGAACCATGATGGAATTCTCCTTCATCTCTATGGTTTATTAGTAGTCAAGCTAAAAGTGAACTCTCCTGTAACTCATGGATGAATAAATAATGATATGCTCTCATGGTCTGTAGCAGAGACTCTGAAGTGAGAAGACCCCACACTGGAATCCCATTGTCATCATTGAAAAGTGTGACTCAACAAGCATTTACACACATAAGTTACAGTTCCCTAAAGGGAGTAAAGGGAGGTTATTGTAAAGAATAATGTTGTGAAAATAACGCCTGGAGTGACTCATATCGTGTGGACAAGGTTGAAAACCCTTGTGACAGACATAATGGTGACTCCATTAATCACCTCAGGACCTTGGGTTCACAGGATGGTTCCCTACACCAGGACCAGCATCATCTTCTGAAAACAAATTCTCAGGTTCCATCTCAAACTTGTAGAGTCAGAATCTCTGGAGAAAGGCACCGCCTTTTTGCATTATACCAAACCATCCCTTTGTTTGTGGATCCACACTTGACTAACAAGGCACTAGGAGCAGTATGCCTCCATCTGACAGGAACAATCGAACATGGTAACATTTTGGCATATCTCAGCAGCTATTAATTGATAGTATAGACACTATATTAGCATCACTGTGCTTTGTTGTTTTATAATTATGACACACATATATACACTTGTGTGTAAATATGTACAGATGTACATGTTTTTCTTCTTTTATAATTTTATAGCATTGAAAGCAACATTCCTCTTAGCCACATAAATAACGTGGATAATTTTTATCCTTTTATCTATTTGAGATAGAAAATATTACAAAACATGTTGCATATAACTTCACTCTAAAGCCGACGGAGTATGATACTTGAGAGAAAAAGAGAACTCTTTTTAGATTCAAATAAAATATTCATTCATTTCATACATCGGATATTTTTGAAAATACCATTTCTACATATAAATACATATTGTTACAGTTGTATATAATATTTTAATGTAAAAATAATCTTTATTTCTTAATATCATTCTTTCTTTTTATACTGCAGAGTTTGGCTACAAACCTTCCCTTAACCACTCTTCTCTTGTTATTTGTTCTATTTTTAAAAGTAAAACAACATAAAGAGTTTAGAAAAACAAAAGCCCCAGAAAGCATTTACATGGACCGAGTTGTTCATCTCCATTGTGTCAGAATTATAGATTATACTATCATTTTGGGTCCCTTTCCATGTTCTGGCAAGCTAGATTCCTTAGTACTACCCCCAAGCCCCAACCCCCACAAGCCCCCCACCCTCCCAGCTCTGCTACAGAAGAGTACTCTGAGCATGTTCTCTAAGCTGTCTGGTTCATGGTAAGTAATCAAGGTGCATCCCCTGAAGGTAAAAGCCAATAATAGACACGGAGAAGATCACTTTCTATACTCAGGTATAGAAGGGCCTTAACCTCAGTGGGAGTCTCTTTCTCTGGAAGCTGAGCTGAACTTCTCACTGAGCTCTTCCACATGGAATTGCGCATGTAGATTTATGAATGAAAAGGAATGCAGACCATGTGGTTACTAGGAATTTTGGAATGATGCTACAACTCATTATAGCAGTTATCTACAATCAGATGTCCTTTGATTGTAGGGGAGGGGCTGTGGTCCCACAGGAAGCTGAGCTGCCATGCAATTTCTCCTCCTGGCAGAAAAGAGGTGTTTGGCACTAAATCCAGCTGGCTTCTTCTCTAGGTAACCCAAAGTGAAATCTTGAACAAATCTGCTCATCACTACACCATATTTTTCTTCATATTATATTTTGACAGACACTTAGGATACTATCTCATCTTAGTTCTGGCTCATACTTACCTCTTCTATATGTTCAGTCATTTATCTTTAATATCTTTGAATGATTTTGTTATAATTTATTTGTACACCTTTTTGTTGAGACATTTTTTATACTGTGGAATATACTATATGATGATTTGGCGTTTGTCTCAATTATTTTAATACCGATACTGTAGGGAATTGCTGCTGTTTCATTTTACATTTAAATTTTTTCTTTCTTTACTTTTTGCCATCTTCTTCTGTCATAATTTAAACTATATAAACCAGTCTTTTACTTGGGATATAAAAACTACAGGAAATATTTCTAGTTGTACTTCCTGCTTTTAAGATAAGACCTAAGATCTACTAACATTTAATAACTTCACAACTTTATCTACTTATCTTCTCATTTCTGCATTGGCTTTAATCCTAGATTGTCCTGAGTGTTGTTTGGATATCCTTTTTTCTTGTTGTGTTCTCAGTTTTTTCTTTTCTAATAGCACTTGATCAAATTATTCATTTTTTCCTGTGTTTTATATTACAGAGTCTTCCTAAAATGGCTTTTTATCCCCTTTGGGGGCATTTTATATGTGTGCTTTTTGTGTGGATTCTTGGTGTATAAGGCCAGATATATCTAGGGTTTGTATACCTCACAATGCTTTGCTATATATCTTTATGTTTGATGATTTGACTTGATATATATGTTGAGCTATTTTGTGTGTGCATCCCTGCATGTACATGCACATGTGTGCATGTGTGCGTGTGTGTATGTGTGCGTATTCCACCCTAGCTCTGCCATCTTATCCTGATTTTCTTGAAAAAAAAAAAAAATACTGGCTTAGCTCAGGGAGGGAAAAGGGAGCAGAAAGGAGATTAAAAAAAAAAAAAAAAAAAGTGTGGCCCTCTGCTTCTCTGTCATCTGAACATTACACAGTAAAAGGCACTAAACAAGAAAGACAAAGGTTCCTCACTGCTTCTCAGTATCTTCACATTCAGTCTTCAGCCTCTGCTTTTGTCTAGATTTTAAGTGTCTTTGGGGTTCAGGAAGCTTATAGAAGCTCTCTCCTTGCTCGTCTGTACACTTAGGAAGTTCCCACTTGGTAATCTTAGATGTATTCTGCCCAGCTAATGATTGCATAACTTCCATTACCAGATGGGTAGAGTAGATGGTCCCCATGCCCTGTGTTAAACATTCTCAAATCACTCTCTTATTTCGTCTTCCAACAACTCCTATTGAGGACTGAGACATGCTAGTGCTCATAGGTGCCAGGGACTCAAAGATGATTTAAAATGTGATGTGGGCTTTGTACCAGTTAGCTGTAAAACTGTAAAAGACTTTTAGGAAGCTCACAGTAAAACTCCCTTTAAACAACTACATTACTCATTTGAATCATAGTGGTGATTAGAACATATTCTCTCCCATCCTACATAACTCAAATAGATTATTTTTAATGAGCTATTATTTCATTTCCCAGGCTTTATTTCTCATTGTTTAATTCCATTAAAATAGCATTTCACATTACTGAGGGGAGGGCTGGTTCATCTGCTGATTGCTGTACCTTCTGGGATCCCTTCTGTTCCCCGAGGCTGAGGCAAAGCCCAAATTTACTAATGAACTGCCAAAAATTTCATCTTACAAATTCCGACTCGTATGCCATTACCGTAAAGGCTTTGTAGTTATTACAGGAGCGAGTTTATCGCCTGGAAACTAGGACAGGGCTGTTCCAACTAATTCATTACATACACTTCACACATCTTAAAGAGTAAAGGGGCTGTATTTATGAGTTCAGTGTGCGTGGCTACCTGTGTGTGTTTGTATGTAAGCGAGGCTTGCCGGGAGAGAAATAAAGAGGGCACACAGGTATATGTTTTCTAATTTGGTTTACCATGCTTCTTTGTGAGACCAAAATGATAAATTAACAATTAGCTTATTTTTTTTCTTTTAAATTTATTTAAATTTATTTCAGCATCTTGTAAGCCTTCATTTTTCATTGATTCAATAAATAAAGTACCTACTGTGTGGGGAGTTTATAAGAGATCGCATACTAGGGCTAAAGTACACCCACCACAATCTCCTTCCCTAGCTATTTTTCTCTACATCAGGATACTTCTGCTGGGAGGTTTGAAGTGAAGACCTCACAAAGTGAAGTGAAAATGAAGTAGCATTGCATTTTGAAGGCAGTGTTAGGTGTTAATGAACTTTACAGTTCCCCACTGACTGATAGCTAGCTTCTCCTTCACCTGTCATTTAAGCTTAAGCTTCCTTGACTCACAGGCCAGACTATGAAAAAGCACCCTCCTGACTCCAGAACATTCACAACACCAACATCATGGGAGTAAACAACTGCCATGGACTCCAACCCACGCTTTTGGGGTTCTGTCTTGAACTGTAGGTCCCAGTGGTCTCGGTTTTTCAATCTCACAGCCATCTCCCCTTCCCACTATTTTTTTTTTTTTTTGAGACTGTAAGCTTTACCATCAGATATGAAGATAACCTCCTTACTCAGTTGTGTTAGCAATTGCCGAACTGTACAAAGTGAAATGCCTACAGAAGACCCTTAATATGTCTTAGTCACATAAACACACACACACACACACACACACACACACACACACACACACACACAAACAGAGGGAGAGGGAGAGGGAGAGGGAGAGGGAGAGGGAGAGGGAGAGGGAGAGGGAGAGGGAGGAGAGGGAGGAGAGGGAGGAGAGGGAGGAGAGGGAGGAGAGGGAGGAGAGGGAGGAGAGGGAGGAGAGGGAGGAGAGGGAGGAGAGGGAGGAGAGGGAGGAGAGGGAGGAGAGGGAGGAGAGGGAGGAGAGGGAGGAGAGGGAGGAGAGGGAGGAGAGGGAGGAGAGGGAGGAGAGGGAGGAGAGGGAGGAGAGGGAGGAGAGGGAGGAGAGGGAGAGAGTTCTGATAAACCCATGTCTCTGAGCTATAACCAAGATAACCCCAACCCCAACTCCTCTCTTCATGGCATACGTAATTTGGATGAAGGTGAAATTATTTCAGAATAGCAGATAAGAAGGATCATGTGGAACAAAGTTCAGAGTAAATAGAGATGAAAAATATTCTAGAGACAGGCTTATAGAGCAAGATGTCATTCCAGCGCTTCTAGATCCTTTTGGGGCTTACTTGATCTCTTTTGTAGTTGCATCCTTGCACTGAGATCGCTTACTTTGAGAAACACCTCTTACCCTGGAAACTACCATTGGTAACTCAACTGTGCTTTATCCTGGTGAGTGGAGCATATATTTTAATATACTAGATAGGTTTATCTGGGTTAGCATTTCTCAACCTGTGGATCATGATTGTTTTGGGGATTACATAGCAGATACCTTGCCTATCAGATATTTATGTTCATAATACTATCAAAATTACTGTTATGAAGTAGCAGAAAATAATTTTATATTTGGGGGTCATCACGACATGAGGAACTGTATTAAAGGGTCACAGTATTAGGAAGATCAAGAACTGCTCATGCAGATTATCAAAAGTTATGTTTTGATGAGCCAAGAGAGAAATTCACAGCTGTCCCTTATTTGGTGTCTTTCCTTACTCTATAACTTTGAGGCAACAATTGCAGAAAATAACAATAAGACAAGATTTAAAACTTGAAGTTTAACTCTCAGGTTTTGTCAGACAAAATCTCTTTACTGCATGACTACAGGTATGGTCAAGTCCAGGAGTAATTGCATTTAGCATACTTCATTTAGGTAATTTATAGATATATTTACATTTAGGTATTTATGAAAGTAAATACTTTCCTTCCTCAAAAACCGTACTGTTTATCAAATGGTAATTCCTTCTCCTTCTAACTTACTTGACGCTTTGGACCAGTCTCTAACGAGGGTGTTAATCATAACTATTTTCTGTCTTCCCTCTTCTAACCCATCAGTTGTTAGGTCAACAGAAATATCTTTCTTTCCATTGAATCTGTTCCTCTATTTCTTTTCTTTCCATTCTTTCTATTACTTGTTTTATTAACAACCACCTTTCCCCTGTTTTGTACCTTGAACTTCACCTCAATAGTATGACTACTCTCATTTCATTTCTGACACAGCTTCAGAAAAAATTCCATGTCAAAACAACCATGTCAATGACTTATTAGAACACGTTAAAGGCTTCTAAACATTGAGCATCAGATTACTTCAATTTTAGTAGCATTTACCTAAAAATTTAATATTCAGATGTTATGCTTATAGTCATTCCTAGACAAGAAAACCTCAGTTCTTATCATGAAAATTAGAACTATTTTTGAGCTAATATCCAACTTCTCATCATGTTCCTCACTTCCTCAGAAAACGTTATCACTCCTTGAACATACTTTGCGTTCCCTGCCTTGCTTTCGCAAGCGCTATTCCCACTTCTAAGAAAGCCAGGTCATTGAGTACCACATTGCTGTGATCTTATGAGCTCACATGTTACTGTCCGAAGCCTTGTGAGATATACCAGGGTACAACCTCATGTTTCGGCAAGCTTCCACTGCACTTGGTAAGTTTAAAATAACATGTCTGCGATTGTATGTACCTGTTTTCCATTTTGACTTTGAAAACGTTAAAAACAAGAAGCTTTCTGAGGTACTGGAGAGAGGGTTCAAAGAATAAAAGTGCCAATTTTTCTTTCAGAAGATCCAGGTTGGATTCCCAGCACTCACAAGGCAACTCATAACCATATGTAGCTCCAGTTCTAGATCATTCATCCCTCTCTTCTGGCCTAAAACAAGCCACAGATGCAGGCAAAACACATATACATAAAAATAATAATAAAATAAATCTCAAAAACTTCATAAAAGAAACTCTTTAAATGCCCAAGTTCCTAATGTGAGCAATGATTGAAACTAATTTGACAAATGAACAAAACTCCTTTCATAGGTATTATTCCCTGAGAACTCTAAATGCTCTGGAAAGTGCTCTATTGTTATAAAGGGGAAACACCTCCTCTTCCTCCCTCAGGCTTAGTTTGCTGTAGACCTAATTTACTAAACTTCAGCTAAGCAAGTCCTCCTTTCATATAATGGCTTTACTGTTCCCACCACAGTGACTCATATGGCCCCTCGTGCTAGCCAATCCCCCAAGCAGTTACTGCATCAGTCATCACAGAGCGAGGCCCTGCAAATTATATACATGCCACCCCACTATACTTCTACTGGTACCTTATTGAACCTTAAAGACAGGGGACCTGAACAACTGCCATGCTGCCTGCATCTTCTTCTAATTTCTCCCTGACCATCCTCAAATTTCGATAGCAGACCCATACCCAAAATATGATAGTATGCGTTCAATAACTTCAAAGAATCAAGCAAATTACAGTAAGATTCACTGAGAACTCCAGTCCTTTCTGAGTCATTATAGTGTTCACTAGCTGGTGTTTAACTGTGACATGGATAGAATTAAAAAGACATGTATGTTCATTTTTCCTAAGCTACAGTTTATTAAGCTGTGGGCTTTGAATCACCTGCATATGAATCAACCAAGTTATTTGTTAAAATATACTTTCCTCAGCTCCCCTCGTGAGCTTCTTCTAGAGGAATGCCACTCAGTCTTTATTAAACACACAACAACAGAACTGAGTTCATGGTGAGATGCTAATTGAACCAACATTTCATTCCTTCCGTGTCCTTTCACATTTCACTGGGTAGCCACGCTCCATTGTAGGCAGACTCTAGTCATTCAATGTCTCCTGCTATCTGATACCATCACTACAGTGTCTCATGTGGGCCACATAAAAAGGCATGGCCAGTTTCTCCGACTTATTTTTTTAGTATTACATCTTTTACTTTGCAACCAATATAAGAACATATATATTTTTAATATCTCAATGAAGCATAGCACAGAAGTAATGGTAAAATATTTCACTGTGTTGTTTATGTCTAAGTCTTGGATGGATAAGATTAGATAAGGTTGAGGCCAGACACTAGAGAAAGTATAAAACAGTACACACATACACACACACACACACACACACACACACACACACACACACACACACACACACATATATATTCCTCAGGGTGCACCTACTTCTCTTGCAGAGAAACTGAGTTTAGTTCTCAAAAACTACACTGGGAAGCTGTACTACACAATTGTGTACTATAAAATCAGCTGTAGCGCCAATTCCAAGGAATGAAATGCAGGTTTTTGGTCTTTGAGGGCATTGCATTCACACACACACACACACACACACACACACACACAGAGAGAGAGAGAGAGAGAGAGAGAGACACAGACACACATAAACACACACAATTTTAAAATAAAAAATATCAACTGTTAAAAGCTCCTGATTGTTCCTTTTAAATAACCCTGAAAATCACTGTATACATACATTGTAAATTAACAATAAACAGCCCATTTAAAAGACATGTTATAGCATCATTTCCCAGAATATTTCCTTAGCATGTATTTCAGAGATGTTATATATTCTAAATTATCAAGAGGAAAAAGAATTCATACTTCCTCTACAATCTGTGTGTTATCTTGAAGGTGATGTTGGCTTCTAAGACATGCTTATTACAGTCTGAAATTTCTGCAAGAAGATTTTTTACAATAAGAATCTCAGATATGAACTGGCAAAAACCTTTCAACTTTTTTTTAGTCTAACAAGAAACCCATTATTATTAAAAATAGCCATCTAAACTTATTAGATGAATAAAATGACATCAAGTGCCAGAAAGTTCCCGGGTTTAAAGATAAAATCACTATATAAAAAGCATAAGAAGTAGAAAGACTTGAATATCTGTGGTTGCTTCACCTACTCTAAGACGTGTCTATATGATATCTGCATGGAATATTCTAGAGTCAGAGAACTGGAATGCTGTAAATGAAGGGAGAGCTGAGTAATTTGAATATCATAGTTTTTCTCATCTTACAAAAATGAGTTCTTCTAGATAATTTTTTATTAACCTTACATTGTTGGTTTTTCACACAAGCAAGACCTCAGTGATGAGATGCTTTCCACATTTCTCCTGCTTTACTTTTGTGCTTCATAGATTGAAATTTGTATCTATAGATGAATAGCTGAAAAAGTGCCAAATTTCACTGATTAGTATTTCACAGCAGTACACAAGAAATCAACATGTCCCTAAATGCCCACTCAAATCTATTTCCAAATTAATATCTTTAAATACCAATTTTCCATATAACAATTATTAATTTTTGATTTAAGATCTTAGTTGAAGTCTAAAATAAACATTACTCACTTATGAACTTGTGCCAATTTGCATAGCATTTGTCATTATGTAAAAATTTTGAATAAAACTGGCCATATATTTTATTAGATTCATTTAATTATTTATACATTCATGCATTTGTATGCGTGTATGCATGCATACTACAACTCACGTGACCCCAAAGAATGGTGATTACAGTTGGTTTGGTTCATTTACTATGTGAGTAGTAGGGATCAAATCTAGGTCATGAATTCTTGTGGTAGGCACCTTTGTTTACTGGTCTACTGACTATCTCACCAACTCAACAATTATCGCTTGTAACCTGTTCTTTAGAGACTAGAACATTATTGTGTAGGTTTATTTACGTACGTATCTCCTGGAAAGTCAGAAACTAAAATATATTGAATCTTCAGAATTAAGAAAAAAGCAACATGTGTAAAAAAAGGAGACTGGGGTCTAATTCTATTGAATGCTTTGGAAGTTATTCCTTACTGTAAAGAGACACTGTCAAGGCTTTGTGTTCAGCCAGCCATTTGCCACTCAAGATCATATAGCCCAAATCACAAACTTTTGTGGCTCAATTACTTATTACAAACAAATCGTCAAATCGTTTTGAAATAGTTTGACAAATCTGTGTGTTGATGTTTACTGGTATAGTTGTATGCTACATTGAGCAGACTTGGTGTTTACTCTGAATAAATGCCTCTGTAGATATTCTGAGTTCTTAAAACTGTGCAGTTCTCAGAGGAGACAAGAATTTTGATGTATTGCAGAAATGCTGGTAATTCTATCAAAACGGTGAAAAACAGGAGCCTATTTCCAGTAGCCCAAATTAAGGATGCTTTTTAAACCTTTCATTTCATTAAACTGCCTGGCTGGGTAGGAAAGCCATGCTGAAATATTGTGATTAACACAAGGGGAGCTTAACAGACAATGCTATTATAGGTGAAAGACTGCTAATTGCCATCTTCCCAATAACTTATTGATTTTAATCAAATCTTCCTCCAGCAGCATGCCAACAGCAAATGGATAACGAGATAGAAAGGAAACACTACAATGGAAGGAGTAATATGGGAGAAATTATTCATGTTTGATTTGTATAAAATTGAACAAATATTCTTGATCAGCATTTATACAAATATAGATTCGTTGGGAAGGTGCTATCTAAATTGCTTCTCTCACAGCGTATTGAAAATTACCATAACTGTTAGCATTTTTAATTATTTTGATCTGCTGAAAATAGATTAAACTGAATGGGAAATTGGCTTATTAAGGCTTATATATTTGAGTTAATATGAAATGTTCTCAGCCTGTGTGTCTCAAGTATCTTTCAGTTTAAAAGGCACTTGCTGCCTCTGCTTAATGCTAGGAAAGTGAGAAGTGGTGGGTTTAATCCTCTATAAGCAAAGGTCTCAGTGAGGCGGGTCTAAGTGAAAAACCTTTCCACTCCCATCATGTCAGCAAAAACTTAACCACATCTAGGAACAGAAATATTTCATAAGTGAGCAGCTTGTCTGCGGGCTAGACAGAACTACCTCTTTTTAAGGGGGAAAAAATCTTGCCAGACTAAACTTTAACACTTAAAAATTGGAGAACCCTTGAAATCTATCTTGTATTACAAGTGTGGTTTCACAGTTTGAGATTCAATATAGTGGGAAACACTAAGGATCTCATTCTCTGGTCATTCACTGAGAATGGGAAAGAAGCATGTAAAGCTTTAGTTGGGGTCTCCAGAGGCCCTGGAAGGCATCTTATCCATCAAACTATGACACTGGCCCCAAGATAAATCTCCAATGTCAATGTGATTACATACACACAAAAAATTACTAGTGTTCATTAAAAATCAAATTAATAGAACGCATAATCCAATTCTACCATTATCTAGCCCAGGATTTACATAAAATTCTCTATTTTAATAGTTTAGATCTGAGCCAACACTGACAGACTTGTGATTCTCTGTCTCTAGGCTCTGTCTTGGATATTTCAGGAACAATACTGTCCTCTACCAAGTAGCACTCTTTCCTCAATATATTTGACAACTGAAAATGTTTGTGGACACTGCTAAATTTCCCCATGTGGATAAAATCTCTTCACTAGAAACTCGTACTGTCTTGATGAGAAATCTCCAATAATTATCCAATAAAGTTTCTCTTTCACTCTCTAATGTGTAGAAACAGAATAATAAAATTTATACTGTAAAGCTGAAGTCTGAGAAATCACCTTGACATCTATTGTTGTCACACAAAAAATCATCTTTATCTAGGACAGCATTTGGAATTCGTGACCTTAATTGACTACAGGAAACTCTGAAGGAAAAAAACAAACACACATATAAATGAACAAAAAGCTTACTGTGGTGTTTAACCAAAATAACCAGTCGTAAGGAGTCCAAGCTGCTACCTTCTGTTGAAAGTTGTCGATAGACACAGTCTTGTCCAATAATGGCAAACTAGTTTATAAAAAGCTGCCAACTCAAGCTGTGTGGTACTGACTGATGTAAAACCTGCATGGAGAAGAATTCTAATGTTACATCCAGGCTCAGCAGGAAAGGGAGTTATGATGGATTAGTAATGTCTACCTGGATAGGGAAACGGGAAGGATGGGAGAAATTTCACATATTGGTCTATTCTTTCCTAGTCATTTCAACTAATTTGGGGTTCAGACCACTTTAAACACAAAAGGACACAGTGGCATGCTTTGCATTTCTCATGTAACTGCATAAAGAAAGAAAAGGAAGTAAGTGTCACTAGAAAATATTGATGAAGGATCACCTTCTCTGTAAGCATTCCTTTAGGCTCTTTGAACATACTACTGAATCAACTATATCCTCCTGTACTAAACTGTGTTCTAGTGATCTACCTTCCAATGCACAAATAAATCACTCAGTTAAAAACAAAAACAAACAACAACAACAACAAATACACACGAGCCTTGACTTTACAGAAATACATACTGTTTTACAAAATGTGTAGACCTAACTGTTCTGTATTCTCTAGGCTTGCTCTAATATCTGAGGGAGAAAGATCAAATATTATGCCATCTTCACTTTGTATCTAGTCTACTGTATGAACTCAGTTTCTAACAATACTTTATAAAGACTTGTTGACAAGTTAACTTCCATTTCTTCAAGCTTGAAAACAGTCCTATGTATAATAACAGCTAAAAGATTAGATTGGAGTTGCCTATCTTGTGCATGAAAGACAAAAGCTCTTTTTGGAGGTGTCCTACAAATAATACTACATTGTTACCTCCTTCAAGAAATTAAGATGTAGCCAATAGCTTAAAAAGAACCCCCTTGGGGGCAATACTACCCATATAATGACAACCATAATCATTTATCGAATGGCTTCCAATTTTCAAATGATCACTTTTATTAACTCCTTCAAGGCTAACTGTATTAGGACTAATAGCTACCTTACTTTACTGGTGTTTGCAAGAAAACAAAATCATTAACTTGGTGTGGTAGTACATGCTATAATGCCTGTATATATAGCAAGACTCTGTCTCAAACATCACGTGAACAGTATATAGGATATTCAACATACACTCTCTTGAAACAAGAGTTCTCGGGCTCCCTCACCTTTCAAATGACAACAGCACATCCCATAACCTAAATTTGCATCATAGCCCAAAATATGAGAACAGCCTATAAAAAAAACCAAAAGTCTCTTATTGATTCCTTGACTGCTAAGTTTTTTATTTTATCTGCAGATAGGATTGACATAAAACTTGGTTGATTCCCTTTCTTTGTTTCAGGACTGATTTCTATTTCCCTGGTTTAAAAAAAAAACAAAAAACCAAAAAAAAAAAAAAAAAAAAAAAAACCAACAACAACAAGACAAACAAACAAACAAACAAAACAAGATGAAGATGAAGACAAAGACAAAGAGAATTTGCAGCTAAATTTCCCATTCAAGGCAAGAAAGACTCATGCCAAGGCAAGGATTAGGATTTGTGGACTGTAGCTTTCAGATTGTCAAAGGGATATTAGCTCAGAGAAGATTAAAGCTTTGGAATTGACTGGCGTATGGATACAAAAAGATAAGAATAGTAGCCCCTTGTGAACAAGGCCTAACATGATGGCTTCTTGAGGCAATGGCTAGAGAAGCGAACAGAGAACTCATTAACCAGTTTAAACTAATCATTCACTGGCTGATCACTTTAAGATTGATCTACTGGCTATTTCTACATAGGCTGGTGATCCTCAGTCAGACCTCCATTCACACTGTTCTTTCCTTCCTCTGACAAGTTTTCTAAGAAAAGGAATTTTGTTTTCTGCTGGTGTTGTTCTGGTCACTTGTCCTTTTATATTTTCAAGACCCAAGTTTACCTGCTCAAGGTCAGGATTCATTTGGACATATTCTCCATCTTGTGTGTGTGTTTGTGTGTGTGTGTGTGTGTGTGTGTGTGTGTTGTGATGGGAAAGAACAAAATACATTTAGTAGAGAAATAAACAGAAATGATGAATGAAGAAGTTGTAGCATGGTGTGTATGTATTTACCTAACATTTAAATCCAATAGAAAAGACAAAGTTCTGGAAACATCACATCTGGCTTCTCTGGCCAAATGTCATGGTAAGGAATGGGGCTTTCTAGAATGCCAAGCTGAAAAGGAAGCTGATGTAAAGTCAAGGATGGAGCCACCAACAGGGTTTTAAAGCATATTTAAATTCAATTTGAACAACTAATGTTGGGTAAAGAGAGAGTAAAATACATCACAGGGTTCTTATCAGCTTGTGAGATTTGGAGAGGAAAGATTCCCATTTGAGCGAACACTTTGGGGCTTTTCCTTCCACGAGAAACATGTTTCACGTCATCCAGACACTAAGTAGATTTCTTTCACAAAAACTGTTACATTATCTGGGTAAACATGTCAATCAAAGACTACAACTAGCAATTTACAGCAACTATGCTGGGTTTAACATCCAGAGAGCAAGACTCCAGTGGGAAATAGTGTTTTTATTTACCTCTTTGTTACTAGAATGTTTCTTTTAAAAAGGTTTTTGTGGAAGAGCTTTGAAAAGAGAGTATTTATGTGATAACCAAAACAAATCTTTAAAACTTTAAGGTCTCTTTATTGAATTGCTTTCTTCTTCAATTTAAGATGTATTTTCTTGAAAATAGTATTTACAAAATTGTCAAATATATCTTAGGACAAACACTTTTTTTCTTATAATGAAGCTTTGAGAGAATTGGCAACATAATATGATATTCCATTTGGATGTTAAGGTATAATCATTACTTATTAATTTCCTTATTTTCATGGGATTTTTCTCAAACTTAATATTCTATTAAGGTAGCATCTGTTAGAGGAATTATCGTAGTTTTTTAAAACAAATTTTAGCTGATTACCATGAATCTACATAATTAGAATTAGGTCTAATTATGTAGTGTAAATACATGTAATATATTTATAACATATAATGACATAATTATGATTCACAATAATGTTGGAAAAACTCCTCCTTAAAATTAGCAAGAAAAATATGCTTCATAGCACCTCTACAATTTATTAGCAATTTTACAATATATGTCTCTCTGCAGCTTCTAAAATAGAACTTCATAAGAAATTATAATACAAAACAAATATATTGTGAGGTTATTATCCAAAACTAGTACTAGCAAAATTTTATTAGGTTTTGAAGCAATGAATATTTTATAACCTGTTTAAGAATATACCTTAAAATGGTAATCCTATGAGCCTATCTTTCTAAAATACAGTGAGCCCATTGTGGAGTCTACAACATACAATAAGAGCTAGCGACAGACAGCTATTTCACAGGCACACACTCACTGAAAGAAGACAAAACTCAGAATTTATGATGAAACTTTACTCTTATCCTACCTGGGAATACAATTTTAAAAGCTGAGCCACCCAACTGCATTTTGTACCCTATACTAACTACATAAAACATACATGTTGAAATTACTACACACTCTTAATTTATTAATTACTCATTCTATTCCCAAAATTAAATCATCTATTTGATGCACAGTAACACATTGACTGTAACTGAAGTACTTATTTTTTCCTTTCTAGAAAGAATCAGAGAGTAAATTTTTTTTTAAGGCTAGGATGCTATATAGCCTCTGCCACAATTCTTCAAATAAGGATATTCTGCAAAGGCAGTGAACAGAACATATATAAATAAACACCACTTGTTCCCAACAAAGATTTTATAACACACAGTAGCTGATGTATTTGCCTGAATATGGTGTCTTTTGCTGAGCTCTGCATCTGAGTTCTGAAGGCTAAATTATGAGAAGTAGCCGAGGTATTCACAATTACTTCCTTAATACTTTATGGAGAACATACAATCAATAATTCAGGTGATCTCATGAGAACAAATTAAATGAAAGATATAATCATATTCTTTACCAGTACTTCTGAATACCTGTGAGAAATATTTGTATCTTGTTGAAAATTCAAGTTGTAACTAGCCAAGACATACCCAAGACCATGCATGGAGCTTCTAACAGCATTTCATCAACTGAATGATAGATGGATATCAGCTTGGAAGTAAAGAGAATACAATTTGACATGTGCTAAGGGCAGATGAGCCAATGGTGTTTCAGTCTTTAATGTATAAACTAAGGGAATTTTATAAAAATCTAAACCAGGGTTCTTTGAGGTGACAGAATTCTAAAGTTCCTTTTCTGCATTGCGATACATCTGCTCTGAGGTTGGTTTATGGAGACAGTGGAGGGTTTAACTTGTGTCCTCCTTCAGAGTGACACTCTAGATTAGCCACTGTGCACACTGGATGAGACTCCTTAGGCACAGGAGCAAGAAAGTTGAGAAACAGGCCTGATTCTCTGGGTTCTCAGATACCTTTGCCTGAGATCTGAATAGAATTCCAGTATCTAGTTTAGCCCATTTTTCCCCTTAGACATTCTTCTCTGTATGTCTTCTCAACCTATGTTTCCCTCATGACTTTCTGGAGTCTTTGTATCCAAAACACTCATTTGTTCTTTATTTTTTGTTGTTTGTTATTTCTGAGATTACATTTAATTATAAAATTTCTTCCTTTCCTTTCGTCATTCCTGTATACCCATCCCACCCCTCTCCATTCATAGTTTTAAAGCATCTTTTTTTTGCCATGGGTACCTTCTGCCACAACTTAAATGTTAGTAACCGTTTACATCTTCACTAAAGTTTCTCCCACCTCATCCCATTTATCACAGCCCAGATACAAAATTTTGCATCCATTTGTGGTATGGTTAAGTGTTAACTCAGATTGCTCAATTATACTTTTAGAACAGCTTCACCTTTTAAAGAGGAATGATAAGTAGCCAAGGTAGACAGATAGGTATAGAGATAGATAAAGGATAGATAGAAGCTAGAGATAGATAGATAGATAGATAGATAGATAGATAGATAGATAGATAGATAGATAGAAGACAAAATCTGATAGAGAGATGGATAAACAGAGAGATAAACAGATGTGGGAGAGAAGCTGAAAAGGTATTTTAAGTACTTAGGCAGCCAGGCTTTCAACATTTACCCCTTGAAGTTCCTTGTGTAGGAAGCACCTGCTGTTTGGGACACTAACTTCATCTTCTAATGCACATGAAATTTACATAGTCACCAAGCATCCTCAGCTTGCTGCTCAGAATATGGGCTGTAGCACATAACATCAGTGACATAGCTGTTGATGAGGAACATGTCTTTAGTCCTACTGGACTCAAGTCTGCATTTTACAGGTCCTTAGTGACCATCATCTTTGTATGGAAGAGGAAAAAGCAGAGGGCTCCAACCAAGGCATTATATTTCAGAGATGAATATGAAAACTGTCTAGTATATCATGCTGCCTTTCATCTGTGGAAGAATTTTCATTGTTCCCTAAACAAGTGGAGGCCACAGGGCATGCCAAGAGACATAGCTGTTTCTAACATGTACCTAGATACATCTGTGTTGAGCTGACTGCCTCCTCTTGGGTATTCTCTTTATTGATGTCTATGCTAACTAGGGAAATGCAAGTCACTTGATGGTACCCAGCCTTCTTCATGATCTTTTTCAAGCTGTTCCTTATCTCCTCACACTTAGTGTAATATAGTCTATATACTTGGGAATAAAGTATTAAATGTTAATAATCAGAAAAGACGAGACTATTAGAAAGGACATTTTGTTACTCATTGGCGTATTCCAGGGATCCACAGCCTCTCACATTTGTTTCTCAATGTAGAACATTATTTAGACAGACCCATTTGTTTAATATAGACTGCAGCTATGTTCATGCCACACTAGGACAGTGAAGTAGCTGTGACAGGTACTACAGTAGCTCCAATGACTTAGACTTGTACAACTTGAGTCTTTTACAGAAATAAGACTGGGCAATCCCTGTTGCAGAACTTGAGCCTAAATCCCTAAAGACACTATTCCATTATCTATGATACTACCTCCAGTATTCCTCATCTGGATAATATAACAAAAATAGTCTCAATTAAGCAGTGCCAGGATTTAACTTAGTCATGATAAGTCTTTCAGAAGAAGCAATATCTCCCTTTCCCCCTCTTTCCAGGGCTTTCAGACTAACCATTGAATACATTTGTGTTGCCTAGCTAACACTTCTTGATGCTAATCTCTCTCTCTCTCTCTCTCTCTCTCTCTCTCTCTCTCTCTCTCTCTCTCTCTCTCTCTCTCTCTCTCAATATTTTATGCACATAAACACTGGCTTGAGTGTATGCTTGTGTACTACATATATGTGTCTGGTTCCTTCAAAGGCCGGAAAGGGACACCATATATAGTAGAAATTATTTTAAAATCCTGGCTCAGGTTTTCTTCCATGCTTTAGACCATTTATGCTCCTGGATGAAGCACACACACAGCCTTTATATTTTTAAATAGCCTTATGCAGCACAATAGCTGGGCAGCTGCCTAACCTCTATGCCATTAGAATTTACTTTCCTATTGGTAACCCCAAGTTATCACTTACTATTTACTTTGTTCCATTTGGACTACTCTTAACTCAGTTGGGCAGCCTTCTGGGCCATGTTCTCTTGACCCTTAGCCTATGGTGGCTCTCCTCCCTCTTGCACATTCCTCTTCTATTCTATGGAGGCTTCTTCCTTCCCATACTCCCTGTGGTCCTCTCTCTCCAAGCCAACGAAGTCTCAACCCCACCTATGTCTCTTCAGCCCAGCTATTGGTTGCTGGCATCTTCTTAGATGCTTAAGATGCTTAAGGCAGTGTCTTAAGACACTGGGGCAGGACCACTCAGTGTCTTAAGTCTTTGGAGTAACCAGTCTTGGGGGGCTCCAAAGAATCATTAGAATACAAGCAGCATTAGGCCAATCCACTACAATCATATCATTTAAAACAAAGTTACAGGTGGGTTTGAACCACTGCATATATGCTCAGAAATGAAGGATGGTCCTCTGTTAAAGCAATTAAGTGTCTTTAATTCCTGAACTTTCTCTCTCCACCCCCTTGCTTGTGCTTTGAACATCGTAACGCATTGTTTTCCCTCATTCTTCTAAAGTCTATGGAATTGAGTAAAATTTGAAAAGCTATCAATCCCATTGAGTTATGACCTGGGCATTCCCATTCTGCCCTTCTCTGTGCTTCAAGCAAACATACCGAGGGAAGAAACACTGCCCAAGAGAACTAGTTTAAATTAGAGCATTTGTTCAGTGTATCCAGATACATCATATCTACTCCTCATTCAAAACCTCAGAATAGTTTACAGATGCATAAGATCATTGTTTTTAGAACAGAATTGGAAACAATTTCACAAATTCTCACCAAGGGGGACAGGGTCTTACAGATCAACTTGCTTGTCAGTCAGAGTTGAATCAGAAAGGTGTACCTGTAATATAGGATATTGAACACAACATGTTAGCAACACCTCAGATTATATTTCATTACCTAAGCTTTTATATATTAAAGGCACACACATGTACACACACATACACACATACACACACACACACACACACACACACACATATATATATATATATATATATAAAACATACATAAAATTTTGTATATTCTAGACACTAAAACAATATTATAGTGATCATTTCTTTAGAAATACTCCTAAAGAAGACTGATATAATGCCAATAGTTGTCTTTCAGATGCAAGGTTTTCATTGCAAAAGACATCTACTAAATCTCAATTGGCTGGAAAGAGTTGGCCAAGGCAGACCCCAGATCACTACATCAACATCCTGTCTCATTTACTTTTAAGGTTGCATAATAAATCCCCAGGCCTAGGAAGACACAGAGTGGTATATTTTGGCCACAGATAAGACCTATCCCTTTTGCTTGCGCCTGAGTAAATTTGAATTGCCCCCAGAAAATGTGCATGCAAACTTTAAATATTTTGAAAATCATTTACCATTCTGTGAAAAGGACTGAGGACAGACTGCCCAGAGAAAGTGTACTGCACCAGTGTGTATTTCAATTAGCATTACCTATGGTTTTACTTTGGGGGACTCACTTTATTTCTAAGGCACTCAGACAGATCAAATATAAAGCTGTGGTGGATCTGAATCCAAATACTTCCTGTTGTCTGCTATTGTGAGTCTGCCTGGCTTTTCAGCTTTGTTATATTTATATGGGAGCTACTAACTGCCTTAATACATATTTAGTGACCCATTGTGAGAGGAAAAACAAACCCACACATCTGAGAAAATGAAATCTTATATGAGGACATATAGTCTCATATAAGCACAGAACAGTCACCAGCACGTCAGTCAGCACTGTGGTCTCACCAGTGTGCTACGTGTACCTTTGTAAAGACCACGAGATTAAAGCAAGTTATTTCCATAGCGTGTGGTGTAATTACATGGTAAAATATGAATTTAGAGTTGTAGGCTACGATAGGTCCCTCTGGAGTAATATCTCATCGTGGGCATTACAGAATTTCCCAGTGACGTTCGGTGTTCCCACCATCCTAGATGCAGCTTTGATCTATTTTGATCTGTCAATAGACTTGCCCTAGAATCCAAGTTCCATATGGTACTCTAGAGTGACCCAGGTTTGAGAGAGAGAGCTCTGCCAACAGTTGGGCTGCTTTTCTCAGGGTTAGTCCAGGAAGCCTCTTGGTATCAGAGGTCCAGCCTCCATCTTCTGAATTTAGAATAAAGCCTCCATCTTGCCTGCTCATACCCTGAAGTTGTAACTATTTCAGATACATGCTACAAGACAGTGGAGGTCTTCAATAATCTTACAGTACCTTCAAATTATCTAGGGCACACTTAAAACTTGCCATCTCAGAGTCTACATTTTTCAGTCAAAGTAGACTAAGATTCCACCTGAACCAATCTGGTTGATTGTTCCACTGGGACTGTTCCACAGGGCACCCTGCAGGGTCTTTGGCAGACAACAGCAGGTCGGAAGGTAATAGTATCCACGGGGTCCTCAGGGCTGGTGGGGTGGTCATAGGAATCAATAGTGAAAGGAAAGTATCTTGGATTTAAAAGTACAGTGCTTTGTGTTGCTAGCATTGAATCCTTCCCTTTTTGGTTTTGAGTGGAAGAGATAGCTTGCCTAATTGCTGCTCCAGCTTGCAAGGGTCACAGACTGTAATATCTAGTGCTGTATGAGGTCTTTTGCAGAGCTAATGCATATCAAATAATTTAGACCATTTCCGTGTCTGATAAAATGGATTTTTGACAGAAAGAGGGCTGCTTAAATCCTCATCCCTACTGGGGCTAATCACAGAGTATTAAGATACTTGTTTATTAGGAGTAAGCAGCTGAGTCATAGACCCCTTTGCGAAAGTAAACTGCAGCACATCTGGGTAAAGGGGGAGCTATGAAATGTGTGCATCTTAACAGGGCCTCTGAGCTGTCCTCAGAAATCTTACAAATGCACTGCATCACAAGTTTTGAAGAGGCAAACCCAAGTGTGAACATTAACAATATGCCCAAGCACAGCTTTATATAATCACGATTGAACGTCCGCTGTCCAATTCCGTTCCCACTCTTCCTTTTCTGAGCCAAGTTAACAAGGAAAAGGTTTTCAGGTAACCTAGATTTGCTGTTCTTGTAAGTGCTTGTTATAGCTGTAGTGAAATAAAAAGAAGTGCCGGGTGGGAGGTACACATTATCACACATAAAAATGAGCAAGAAAGGAGACATTTTAGGCTTGCCTGTTGGATAAGAAGCAAAGAGACCCATCAGAAGTGCAGTTCTAGAAATTCCCTAATTTTCAGGTCGTCACAGACAAAAGAAAGTCTCACTCTAAGACAAGATCTGGTTTGAGGTTGTTGCCTAGGTGACCCTGCATCTTAAGCAGTTGTTAAAAAGGATCCTGGGCCTTTGGCTCAGAAATTCCTTTTCAAAGAATTTATCTGGTAGAAATATATAGATAAAACTATCAAGATGTCACCAAAAGTTATTTACTGTAACTGCCTTTTAAGGCATAATTGTAAATAATTCTAAATAATACAAATAAACTGATAAAACATGATCTGAATAAATAGTAACATATCCACCCAATGGAATACTATACAGTCCTTAAAAAGAAAGACCTACATCTAGGTTACTAATATGAAAATATATGTAATTAGTAGGACAAAAAAGAATTTCAGAATAGTAGATATGAGCCTGACTCAAACACAGCAAAATATAAACAAGAAATCCAATTTCAATGATTATAAAACAAAAATGTTAACATGTAATTTCTGAAAGAAATAGAGCTACAGGGACCTTTCGTAGTCAAGCATATGCATCTATATTTATTTACTAATTTTTAAGATGAAAAACTACTTATAAAGATTCTAATGTATTAGCAGTCCTAATCTTTTCATTCCGAGTTGTTTTTTCAGCCATTGACTTAAAAATAAGTCATCTGAGATCTAGTGATTGACAAGTTAGCTGTTCAAAAGCCAGAAACATAGCTAAGCCATATTAGAAACTCAAAAGAGCAAAATCCTGCCTGGTTCTCTCTCCCTTCTGAATCTCTCCCAGCAAGGACTTTCAGAGTCTCAGGGGTTGGGCAGAAGAGTCAGAGGAAGCAGAGAGATCAGTATCAACACACAACAAAGCTCAGCCCAAAACTGAGAAAGGAGAAACTTCCCTGTGAAAGCTCCTTTCAAATTAATAATCTGGCAGTTAATTTCTGAACTAACTCTAATTTGTACGTGGCACCTTCTGTCAGAGCTGTCAACACGAGTTGCTTTTATTTCACACTGGCTTGCTAGCTGGAAGGGCTGGCTTGGGTCCAGGTGCTCACCCTGCTAGCACACACTGCCATCAGCTTGGGCATTTCATCTGAAACCATTGGGTGACTTCATGAGCAAATGCAGGTGGCTATTTATAAATGTGATTCCTACTTAACAAGAGAAACCCTTGTAATGTCTCCAGGCCTAAGCTTTTTCTCTGATAGTCAGACTTTGAAATCGGAAGGAAGACTCTGCAGGAGCTGGCAGGGGTTTTGGGGGTAGGAGTGAAGGGAGATTTCTAGAAATGAAAACATTTGTATTTTGGATATCAGCAACTTACGGAATATGAAAAAAGCCACTGGCAGAGGTAGCTGAGTCTTTTCATCTCTAACATGGCCACTCTGTGGAAAATGTCCTTTCCTTCTCCCTTGGAAGCATTAGATGGAAACAGTTGCTTGTCAGAAGTGTCCTCTATGGTTACAAGGTGGGGCTTTATGTAAGTTAATTTGAAAATATGACTTCTTTTATTAAGACCTGTGCCATTCATTCTCATCTCCTTTCAAAGCCTTTCATCTTCTTTCTTTGCTTGTAAAATCTTCTAGTTATTAACAGAAAGGAAAGCCCCAAGGCCACTCAGTCTAAACTAATCATCCATCTTTATCCTCCACATTTGGCATTTTTTCTCATTGTCTTCTGAGAGATTTCTGGAGTCTTCTAGAAAATTTTAGCCTTCATTATTGGTCTTATTCAAGGTTACAACTGCTGCAGTGAAACACGATGACCAAAGCAAGTAGGGTAAGAAAAGGTTTATTTGGCTTATACTTCCATAGTATTTCTCATGAACAAAGGAAGTAAGGACAGGAACTCAAACTGGGCAGGAACCTGGAGGCAGGAGATGATGCAGAGACCATGGAGGGATGCTGCTTACTGGCTTGCTCAGCCTGCTTTCTTCTCTTCTCTTCTCTTCTCTTCTCTTCTCTTCTCTTCTCTTCTCTTCTCTTCTCTTCTCTTCTCTTCTCTTCTCTTCTCTTCTCTTCTCCTTTCTTCTCCTTTCTTCTCCTTTCTTTTCTTTTCCTTTCCTTTCCTTTCTTCTTTTCTTTTCTTTTCCTTTCTTTTCTTTCTTTTTGTTGTTGTTGCTTTCTTTTTCATTTGTCTTTATTTTTTTTGAGACAGAGCTTCTCTGTGCTATCTCTGGCTATCTTTGACTTTGCTTTGTAAAAGAGACTGCCCTGAAACTCACAGAGATTTTCCTGCCTCTGCCTCCTAGGTTCTAGGGTTAAAGGTGTGCATACATTTTTATAAAATCAAATATTGCACCACTCATAATGGACTGAGCCATTCCCCATCAATCACCAAGAAAAGGCCCTGCAGGTCAATCTTATGGAAGTATTTTCTCAATTGAGGCATCCTCCTCTCAAATGACTTCAGCTTGTGTCGAGTGGACATAAAACTCTCCACTACAATCTTCAAATGAATCTTTCAAGGGGAACTTCATGCTTTGTGTAAAAAGCCAGTACCAACTGTCAGTAGTCCCTGGCTACACAGAGATCTTCCCCCCTGAGATCCTCAGTTCTACACATATGATCCAACACTTTCAATTTCTTCCTTGCAGAAATATGATACTTTGCCAGGTCTCTAGTGATGGCTTTGCTAGAAATTTCTCTGATTCTCACTATGCTTTTGTGAAGACTATTTTCTGATACAAGATTTATGTGTTGTGCAAGTTTCTAAAACCATAATTTTTCCAGGAAATTAGAAACACGTCATGAGAATCTGGTACCCTAAATGTTAATTATATTATATTTTTAAAATGCATTGTCCCATGTCTATATTCTATAAAATGACTGGGCAGAGAGATAGAGGTGGGGCTTTTAGGCTTCTCAGGAAGGGATCTAGGAAGGAAGAAGGAATTCCACCATGACAAGGGCATAGGAGGTGGAACAAGCCTAAAAGGTGTGGGAGGGACAGACAGCAGACATGTGGGTACAGGAGGAAAGTGGCCTCAGGAGAGCTTCCCAGCAGGGTCCAGGACAGCAAAGATAAAACAAAGATTTAGTAAGTATTAACTCAGGATTAATGGAGGGGAGTATGTGTTAGCCACATGGAGTTAGGGAGTGGCCTAGCTATTGAGCTATTTAAGGTATTTTAAATATAAGGTTGTGTATATATGTCTTTCTTTTGGGAATCCAGAACATTGAGGCAACAGAAAGAAGTGTGCGCATACCCACCAGGAAGTGTGAAGCAGATTAACAATTTACCACATCAAGCTTAAAGTAGATTAAAAGCGGTACTTGTGGGGAAAGTAGATAAACAGGTCATTTGTTTTCAGTTGTTTGCTATTGCTTTTGATTTTGCTATTTTCCTGTCGGATTCTCTGATTTGAAAAAAGTCAACGTATCTTGTATATCTCCAGTTAATACTTAATGTTTGTTTCTACTTTTTCTTATGTCATTGTTACATTCGAACATTTTATAATTCTGATTTTTTATCATCACACAAAGCAAAACCAAAAGCCATAATATGAAAACTACATCATGGATTTAGAAGACAATATTTTCTAGATATTCAGATAACAAAATTTGTTTTACTCTAAAGCAGTAGTTTCAGCATGTGGGGCATGACCCCTGTGGTGGCCAAATGCTTCATTCACAGGGGTAGCCTAAGACCACCCCAAAATACAGATTTTTTCATTATAATTCATAGTAGTAGCACAATTACAGTTATGAAGTAGCAACAAAAGTAATTTTATGCTTAGGGATCACTACAACATGAGGAACTAGGTTAAAGAGTTGCAGCATTAGGAAGTTTGACAACCATTGCCCTGAGATGTGTTTTTTGAGCAGATATGGTGTATAGGCTATTCAGGGTGTCTCTGGAGAGGTATGCCCTCAGCATCCAAATGAATATTTTCAGGAAAATAGAGAAAAATCATTACCATTTTCATCTAAACATTTAACAAATAGTTACTGAGCCTATGCTCCTGCAGGTAAGTAATTAAAATGGCATCCCTCTTGTTTTTCTAACTGAAGAGACACACTATTAGAATATGAATTCTTGCATTCTTATTCATTTAAAAAATAATGGCTCACGTGTTCCATGCATAGTCTAAAGAATGTTTATATAAGCAGGATCCCTTACAAGAATAAGGTTGGTAAGTGGTTTCTACAAAGCAGATTGAGAATAAAAATAATATCTTTCAATAAAGATGTTATCTTCACTAACAGTGAAGATGCTAATGTTTCCATGTTTAATGTGTTCATAAAGGTCATTTGTAAAAGGCCTGATTCTTAGGTGAGGAACAATGAGCTTTTCTTTCTTTTTTTATTGGAAATTTTAATTATTTACATTTTAGATATCATAGCTTTTCTTAAAACATGAGATGAACTCAGACTTCATCAGAGATGTTTCTTGATACAGTGAATGGTGGTCAATACAGAAACTCACAATTGGTCAACGGGCAGAGAGTAAGTTTCTGTTGAGTGCTCAGCCACAATAGTATAGCTTTATCACACTCCCTCTTGAGGCTTAAGGACTATTACAGAAGAGTGAGCAGAAAGATATGAGTCATAGGTATGAATGGACTACCTACTATAGTAGACACTATAGTGCCTTCCAGGCATTACAGAACCTCTGAATTCATGAATCTATAGCAGCAATGGCTGCCTGCACAAGACTTGCACAAGATCAAGCCAGTCAATATTTTATGATGCAGGAGGAAGGTTTTTATATGCTTCCCATTCTTACTGAGGAATTATAGATAGTTGATGGCTTATGGGCAAGGGAGGGTCAGTTTGTACTAAGGGTATGACTGCTTATAGGTCAATCATGCTCCAGTGAATGGTGGTACACTTCTGGGTGTATAAGTAGCACAAAGTTATTTTACTAAAAGGGTATGTTCTTTTATTTAAAAAGTAAGGAATTGAACATATATCTAGAAGGAGTTAGGGAAGAAAACTGGGTAACTATGGTGAAAATATATTGTATGAAATTCTCAAATAATAAAAATATTATATTAAAAAACAAACAAAAGAGTAAGTGGAGTATAAGAGAGGCTCTTCAGTCATCAACATCATACACTCATAGGGCATCATAGGATGCCAGTCACATTATGTTTGTCACGCTTTGACTGCCTCAGATGAGGTGCTCAGCTTCAGTCTGCCAGACACTGCTGTCTTGATGTCTTGCCTCCTCATAGACCAACATCTTAAGCTAACTGACTGTAAAGAGGAAACTCAAAATATGTGCTAGAGCAAACATTCTTTCGTGTCTACAATAGCAACCTTAGGCATTTTTTTTTTTTGCAGTGAGGAAAGACTAGACTTATATTCAATGATATTTAATGTCTCAGGACAGGAAGATCATAGCTGCAAGCTGCAAACAACACCTACATTAAACCAAAGCTTTCTAAATTAGTGGTAATCTCTTCTTTTATTAAAAAAAATTCATACACTATATTTTGATCATGTTTTTCTCCTCTCAAAATTTTTTCTAGATCATCCTCACCTTCCTCTCCACTCAACTTTACGTTCTGTCTCACTCTCAAAAACAGTTACAACAAAATAAACAGTAACAAAAAAACCAACCAAAATAAATAAAACACAAAATTTAAAAAGGTAAAAAGATTAATTTGACAAAAAAAAATGCCAAATAAAAATTAAAATAGCATTAAAAACACAAAATTTAAAAAGGTAAAAAGATTAATTTGACAAAAAAAATGCCAAATAAAAATTAAAATAGCATTAAAACCATTTCTGTTTTGGTTTATATACCCAGTGACACTACCTTGGAAAAAAACACAATTTTTTCTTTGCCAGCAGCTATTAATTAAAGATAGCTTCATGGACATCGTAGGACGATCCTGTTCTACTTCCCCTTCTCAGTGCTGGGACCCAGTATGGTTTCATGTAGATTTTGCATTCTGCAATATCATTGATTAGTGCCAAATTCAACACTTCCTGTTGGTTTGTTTTTGTTGTTTTGTTTTCCTTTTTGTTTTTTTTAGATTAATTTTTTATTGGATATTTTATTTACATTTCAGATGTTATCCCCTTTCCCCATTCCTCCCCACCCAGAAACCCCCATCCCATCCCCCCTCCTTCTGCTTCTATGAGGATGTGCCCCATCCACCCACTCCTTCCTCTCCACCCTTGAATTCCCCCACACTGGAGCATCTAGCTTTCATAGGATCAAGGACTTCCTCTCCCACCTATGCTCCACAAGACCATCCTCCCCTACACGTACAACTGGAGCTATGGGTCCCTACCTATGTGCTTCCAGGCTGGTGGTTTAGGCCCTGGGAGCTCTGGTTGGTTGGTATTGTTTCTTTCCCTATGGGGTCAAACTCAACACTTATCAGAGAAGTCTCTTTTGTAGTAGGTTAGGAAGAGAGATCTAACAAAGATACCTACATCTGGACAATGTGCAGAGAGTGGGAGATTTCTGAGTACTTGGTCCTAAATAGGACATCTCCATAAAGCTACTTCCCTCAAGGCTCAGGTATCTTTGACGAAGATGTGGTGGAAAGAGTGTATGAGCAAGAGGTGGTGAATGATGTTGAGGAGACAGGGTATTTTAGACACAGTAGGGTCAATGCACATATGAACTCACAGAGATGATGTTATTCTATTATAATGCAACCCATTGCATATGGAACACCAAGAATTACTAACTATCAGGAACTTAACTCTTTGGTAATTCACTTGAGAAGAAGAAAATAAAAACAAAACTGCTTCTGCCTCTGACATAGTTTCTTGGAGTCCCCACATATGCGCCTTTCTTAAGTGACACATATGAAATAATGTGGTGTACTGTAGAAAGGGTGGTCAGCAAAGAACTGGCCACAGAGATAAGTCCCATTAAGTGCCATTATTAGAAATGCCACATACATTTCTGCTTTTGCAACATCACTAGAATGACAGTTGCCAGAGGGCAGGAGATGTGCATGTGCCTCTCGTCATGACTTAACGTCAGTGTTTAAAGTCATGGCTATTACCAAGTAGGAACGGTCAGTTTTCAGTGAGTGAATGAATGACCAATGTGGACAGCCTTAGCCTTCTGTTTCAAGGCACAGAACACTACCACTGAAACTGAGTAAATCTAAGGAGAAAGAGAATAAATATGCCTTATAGATGAAGTTAATGGGTTTGAGAAGAAAAACTGCCTTACTGCCTGTGGGTGAGAGAAATAGAAGCATTCTTAATACCTGGGTTATGAGTCTGTATTAAAAAATAATTTCCTCTGGATGCTTGGTTTCATTTGGACCCGTCATACCAAATATAGTAAATGAATTATGCTAAAAAAATAAGTTCCAAACCAAATAAATGTACATACACCTGCAGGCATTCCAATTGGATTTTTTTTAAACTCAAAAAAGTAATTACGCTATTATCTATTACGGAACCTAGTGAGCTGTGAAGAGATAGTGGCGTTCATGTCTACTATTACTAAGCCATTTTTTTTCCTTGCTAAGAACTAATATGTCAGAAAAGTAGCCAAGAATAAAAAAAAAACATTAGAAATATTGAGATTAATAACTATTATGGTCTCACAGCAGAAACAAAAAACCAGATAAATTGATGAAATGTTAAATCTACACCAACTGACACTTTGTGTTCAGATTCTAAAAATTACTCTAACTTTTTAAAATGTATTTATGAATTACGTTTTATTTGGGCATGTTAAATGTGTGCTTAGTACCAGCAGGTTTGACACAACCTGGGACCACCCCCCCCCCACCCGCCACTGCCTGGGCTCAAAGATGCTGGTGGTATAATTGCTTTTGAAGCTTTCTGATCAAAATCATCTATACATAAATGTATAAACATGCCTAAGATACAGCTTCATTCAGTTCATTCTTTCCTGCTTTGTTCAATTTTTCCTTTGTAGGTTGATAGGGCGAAGTGGGAATTCCTTCACTTTGTCATGTGATTACTTATCATAACGACAATGTAACAATTAAAATTTACTGACCATTACCCTATGAAAACAGCTTGCTTATGGCTCCATTTTCTCCTCCATGAGTTCATCAGACATGTACACTATCATATATTTGTTTCTTTAAAGAAAGATCTAAAAGAAGTAAAGTGTAATAATGACAAAAGCCACAACAGCAGCAATAACTTTTAATAATAATATAATAATAATGATAATATTATAATAATGTGAGAAGCAATTGAAAAAGACATCAGATGTCAGCTTCCAGCATCCATCTGCATGAATACAACCATATGTAACCTACACAGCAGCATCACTTATATAAACACACAAATAAATTAGCAAATTTCAAAAAAATAAAAAAAAAAGAAATATTCTAAGAGTGAGTAGAACTGAGGTTGAGGAAACTGATTTGGCATAGACTTGTGCATAACATAATTTCTAGGACAAGAGCTGGGAGAGGGAACTCAAGAGTCTAGTCTGACTACAGCCTGCCATTTAAATGTAGAAGGTGGAGATGAAGCAATTATCTTTAACAGTCTGGGTCTGACTGAAGATTTTAGCAACAAAAAGAATGTCTGTACTCCAATAATAAATACTTAGTTTTAGTTTGATTGGAATAAAACTAAAAGAAAAAAAAAGTATTTTCAATTTGTGTTTGTAGATCTGCTATAGTCTGTCCCTCCAGGATCCATTGTAATTAAGGTCTTGATGTCCAGCGTGTTAGTATTGGAAGGCATTGGAAGGCACAGTTGAAACTATGGGAGATTTAGAGTCTAGTGGAGGTCTTTGGGATGTTAAGGTGGCATTTTTGGAGGTCGTTATTCAAAAGGCTTGGAATAAAAGCCTGCTATGTGTTCTGGCCCATCTTTTCTCTGTGTTCCTGGTTTAATGTAAAGTCATTTGTTTCCTTCTCCAAAGGCCCTCCACTGCTTTCAAAAAGGCTAGGATAGGATGCAGCTAAAAAACAATACCAGCATCCTGTTCTTGATATACCGCCATGTTGAGCAGAATGCACCTGTTTTCTTTCTAAATTAGCAGCCTTACATATTTTGTTGTAGCAACAGAAAACTGACTAAAATATAGATACTAGACATCATGAATTTTACAGTCAAATAGATGGAACTAGAAATTATCATCCTGAGGGGGGTAACACAGATCCCATAGAACATGTATGGTATGTATTCACTGATAAGTGGATATTAACCAAAAAGTACAGAATACCCATTGTACAACTCACAGACAATATGAAGTTTAACAAGGAAGAAGGCCTAAGTGAGAGTGCTTCAATCCCACTTAGAAGAGGGAAGAAAGTAATTAAAGGAGGCAAAGGAGGGACCTAGGTAGGAGATGGGAGTGGGAAAGGAAAAGGGGAACAGGATCAGGTATGAGGGGAGACAAGAGAGAAGTCCAAGGGCCAGGAGAATAAATAGAAATATGCAGCAGTGGGGGTGAGGGTGGGTGTGGGAGGAATCTTTAGAAAATTCTAGAGACCTGGGATGTGAGAGGCTCCCAGGACTCAATGAGGGTGTCCTTAACCCAAATGCCCAATAGTGGGGAGATGGAACTTGAAGAGACTACCTCCAGTAGATGGACACGGCCCCCAGTTGAGGCATGGGGTCACCTACCTACCTTCAAATTTTGCGCCCAAAATTGTTTCTGTCTAAAAGAATGCATGACAAAAATGTAGCAGACTGAAGGAAAGGCCATCCAGTGACCAGTCTAACTTGGGATCTATCTCATGGGCAGGCACCAAACCCTGACACTATTACTCATGCCATGTTATGGTTGCAGACAGGAGCCTAGCAGGGCTCTCCCCTGAGAGGCTCTACCAGCAGCTGACTGAGACGGATGTAGATACTTATAGCTAACCATTGGACTGAGGTCAGAGATCTCTATGGAAGAGGGAGAAGTATTGAAGGAGCTGAAGAAGATGGCAACCCCATAGGAAGAACAACAGTATCAACTAATCCAGACTCTTCAGATCTCTCAGAGACTAAGCCACCTACCAAAGAGCATATATAGGTTGGTCTGAACTTCCCTGTAACCCCACTGCACATATGTAGCACAGGACTGCCTTGTTTGGCCTCAGTGGGAGAAGATGGATTTCATCCTATTGAGACTTGTGCCCTTGGAAAGTGGGATGTTGGAGGTCGGGTAAGGGGTGTTAGGCAGGTAGGAGAGCATTGTCTCAGAGCCAAAAGTGCAGGGGCAATGGTTGAAGAACTCTGGGAGGGGGTACCGGAACGGGGGCCAACATTTGGAATGTAAATAAATAACATAATTTAATAAAAATAAAATATACACACAGAGAAGGAAAACTTGCCAACAAGTTGCAGCTGACCCAACTTAGCTCTAACCAGATAGCTATTTTGAAGTAATGGTACACATGCTCAAATCTCCTCTGCGTTACATATGTCCTACAATTTAGGGTCTCATTGAGCTGATAGACACATTTAAAAATTCCCAAATGTATTCAAAGATTTGTCCTGCAAGCTACATCTTTGAGACAGCAAGAAGCTAAAGTTCTCCGTGTCACTGGTATGGCTTTCCTATACCTGGTTGCAAGTGTTAAAGCTCAGTAATTTCCCTGTGTCTCCTTTGTTTTGTTATGGCTGAATATAACAGGACAAGTAATTTATAAAGAAAATAATCTTATTTCTCACAGCTTTAGAGGTGGCAAGACCCAAGGTCAAGCTGTCAACAGGTTTGATTGTAGGCAGGTTTGCTTATGTACAGATTTGCTGGTGGGTCAAGGGATACATAGTGTGGAGGAAGGGGACACTGTGGCCTCAGGTGGAGGAGAGTAGAATAAAGTCAACTGGATGCCTTATTAAGCCATTAACACCCCTTTAATCTTGCTCACTGGAAGAAGCCACCACTGTCTAATTATCTCTTAAAGGTTTTATTTCTTAATATTTTCTACTGGCAACATCTGCATTTTAAAGAGCGGTGTTCAAATCATGGCATCCATCAATGGCTGCCCTGATTGGCAAAGAAGGAAGAACCTGTAGGATTTGCCTAGAGAAGCAGAAAACAGAGATGCAGTCATACTGGGCAAGGATAAAAGCTCAGATCTACTTTTCACTACTTTGTGAACTTGACTAATCTTGTCACCTCTAAAAGCATTAGCATTTACAAGTGGCTGTAAGAGTTCCCTAAGATAGTATTCACAACGGCTTCATAAACTGTATGGCTTTGCTTAGTGGGCTGGCTACATCCAGTCCGATTGCCTCTTTAAACTGCCATGCAAAAGGGGTTCATTTATCAAACCTAACAATTATTGCTAATCTGCTTGGTGTCAAAACCGTGCTAAATTTGAGCAATATTGCACCAAGGAAGTTATAGTCACACGCTGAAGAGCTCACAGCCTTGTGAGAAAGGTAGATAAGCCCCCAAATTAAAACATGGGAGGATCTGTGCTTTATGTGAGGCATGCTTAGTATACTACAGAAACACAGAGCCTTCCAGGTTAGCAGTAATGAAACCAGTGGACTGGAGGAGGAGGGAGGTCCAGTAAGCTATCTTTAATGTGGTTAGGGACACATTATGCATCTTTGTGCTAATTATGCATCAGTGACTTTTATTAAAATATACTAGGAGGGGGTGAAAGGATCAAGCAGCAAGAAGGGTGAGCTTCCATGTTGAAAAAACAGAATGAGATCTCAAAAGTGGTGAATAGGAGGCGTGTGTTGGAATTACTATCTGTTGCCGTGCTAAAACACCAGGATCAAAGAAGCCTGGGAGAGGAAAGGGTTTAGTTGGTTTACACTTCCACATCACTGTTCATCATTTAACGAAGGCAGGACAGGAACTCAACCAAGGTAGGATCCCTGGAGGTAGGAGCTGATACGGAAGCCATGGACGGCTGCTTCTTACTGCCATGGATTAACTCAGCCTACTTTCTGATAGAACCAAGAGGACCATCAGTCCAGGGATAGCACCATACACCACAGGCTGGGCTTTCCCTTGTCAATCACAGACAACTGGATCTTATGGAGGCATTTCCCAATTGAAATTCCCTCCTTTAAGACGATTCTAGGTTTGGTCATTAAACTAGCCAAGAGAAAGTGAGAATAACTGAAGCCAAGCCAGAAGGCTATAGAAGAGATAGCATATTCCTCCATCTCCATGGTCTGCACACTTTGAGTATTTACATGAAGCTGAGTTTATTACATTAACTGGAATGAACAAAATGAAGAATGTAGCAAAGGACTACGTGAGCTGCTCACTGTCCGTCACTGGTCATCTCAACATTTCCTGGGTCTGCATGTCATGACCAACAATCTCCCCAATGTCCACACTGCCTCTCATTATGCACTTAGTTGGATTGCAACTAGTATTCCAGGCAATTTGCTTTTTATTTTTTTTCAAATATCCAAACCTGATGCTAGGGCCAATGATAATTTAGAGGTCAGAAAGCTTAAAAGAAGTCACGAGGTAGATAGCACAGCTACTGAGTAAATTATTTTTACCTGGCTAATTAGAATTGCAAAGATACATAGTAAATTATTAATAGTGCATAATCCAGGCCAAGTGATTAGTAGGATTTTCACTTTCTTTACTGTGTTCAATTTGTACATGTTCTAGGTTGCTTCTTTGTGGCTGTGATAGGACACTGTCCAAAACAAAGCTGTTGAGGGGTAGAGCTTGTTTGACTGATAGGTTATAGTTCAAAGTCAAGCCAGGAGAGTCAAGGTAGGAAGAAACTCAAGGCAGAAACCTGGATGCAGACACTGTAGCAGGCACCATACAGGAGTGTGGCAGACTGGCTTCCTTTTATGGGTTGCTCACCTAGCTTCTTATGCAGCCTAGAACAATGTTTTCAGGGATGACACTGTTCAAATGGAGCTTGGTCCTCCTCCATCAGCTACCCATCAAGAGACCATCCCATAGCCATGTCCATAGGTGAGTCTGAAGAAGACCATTCCTCAAATGAGACTCTTACTATTTTTTTTCTATATATGTCAAATTGGTATCCAAGATTAGCCTTGGCAATCTTTGACTTGGAGCATAGAGTATATACTGCTTAATGACGAATCAAGCAAGACCTGGATATGTTGGTTTTTCATTTTTTTTTTTTTTTCGGATGTAATTGTAATCTTAATCTACCTGTGACAAGGAAAACATCTCAGAAGAAAGAGACTCAGCTTTGTAGACAGTGCTCATTCATAGTTCTTGTTAGTTCTTTACTATAATGTAAGATTCGGACTACAGTTTATCCTAGTGTTTTCCTAACACTTTAGCCTCATTTCAAGTGATCAGATATGGGAAAGCATTTGTTTGTTATGCTATCTGGTTGCAATAAAGCCCGCTACACTTTGGATCAGTTCATCTACTCTTGCAGGGGTCTGCACTTTGAGGGGGAAAAGGATTTACAGATCATCTAATCAACCCCATGTGTAGTGGATGAGCTCCCTGTACATCCCTCTCCACCAAAGGATAAGCCTAGGAAGAAGACACTTACACATTGCTGCCTTGTACGGATTCCAGTATCCTGTTTGTGAGAATGCCAGAGAGCACTATTTAGGGACAGTGGTTTTAGTACTGTTCTAGGCTGGTTTTAGTACTTAACAATGAAGAGGTAGCATATTTTGTTTAAAGATGAAGATACAAACTCTTTAGGTTTGAGGAGGTTGGGGATATGTTTGTCTGTCCGCCTTTCCTATTCTTTCTTTTGCTCATATATTTTCTATTCTTCCCCATATTTCATCATCTTCCTGATCTCCCTCCAAAAGTGTAGAAAGATAAAAATAACTAGTCTTTGTTATGAAACTATAGAAATGGAACTTATGGGCTGGCTTTAACCTCAAGTTCCGTAACCTTCACCCCTGGGGACAATACAGTGGCTTTATAAGTACAGACATTGGTACTTCATAGTATTTGTAGTATTTGTTGGCAATTCCTTTAGCTATGCCCAACAGCTACCTATGTAGCAACAGCTTGCATCTCTGCTGGCCAGTGACAAGCCAGGAGCCAGGCATATTTTCATCCACCCTCCCCACCCCCCCACTTCCCCCCTGTCTCTGTTTTTCTCTCTCTCCATCTCTTTCTCTCCAACTCCTTTTCTCTCTCTCTCTCTCTCTCTCTCTCTCTCTCTCTCTCTCTCTCTCTCTCTCTCTCTGTCTCCCCTCTCCCCTCCCCTCCCCATCCCCCCTCTCTTTTTCTCTCTCACATGCTCCTGTTGGCCTCTTCTTCTTCTCCTCATTTCTCTTCTCTCTTTTTCTGTCCTTTCTGCTCCCCTTCTTTCTCTTCCTGAACCCCAGTTCCCAGTTCCTATCCCTTTTCCCAATAAGCTTCCTCTTCATTTTATACAAGGCCTGTTATAGGCCTGATTATTCAGGGATATGCCTCACATGGGCCTGTCAAGATGCTCTCTCCCACTGCATTACTCTGCATCATACGGCCATTTTATCCATTTTATAAAACACAACAATATTGTGTTGTAAGCATAAAATAATTATTTGCCAAAATGATACAGACAGAAATTTGATAGTTGATTTTCTTCCACTCATTGATTAGTTAAAGAATGAGTGAAGACTGGATCACATTTTGAACATTCTGGTTTCCGTGAATTTTAACGTTCCAGGTCACTTTCCCTTCAAACCAAATATTCCTCAAGATTTTAGGGGGTTCCTTGTTGGCTTTGGCACCTCCAGAAGGCCCTGTGGAGAGTGGCTGAGACTCATTGTAACGCGGGCCATTCTTGGCCTTTTAAAATACCTTTGAGTGTTAAACATTTCACATTCATTCCTGCTAATGACTGGGGAAGGGAGGCTTTCATTTCAGTCCCCTCTCCTCTTCTAAAAGACTGTGGGTTTCACCTTTTAGGGAAGCACCTGGCCCAGCGCTTCATCCAACATCAAAACCCATCCCTGGGATTTCCATCTTCAAACAAGTGAAACAATGCCTCCTCACAGGGGGGCTGCAGTCAAAGAGGAGTGGACTTATACACATATGCCAACTATTCAGATAGGCTTGCCTACTCAGAGAAAATTAGTGGCTCATAGAGAATACTTTTCAGTGGGGGACCACTTACCATTCCATCATACCTTCCTCCAGCCTTGTTAGAGCCCAGGGAGGTCACCCCACACACTCATGTGAGCAGAAAGTGCATGTCCTGATGACACGCCTCAGCATGAGGTAACGGAGGTATCCTGATTGCTTGCATTTGGACCTCCCCACGTTAACGGGTGCTTTCTCACAAATGAGCCACATTCTCTATATGAATTTGAGAATCACAGCCTTCTCCCTATGCAAGCCCCTTACACTTTAACGTTTACCTAAAAGCAAAGATGGACGCTGACCGATGTTTTGTCTTTAAAAGAAAAACAGTAAATAGGAGAGAGAGGGGAGAGGAAGATTAAAAAAAAGTATTTCCATTAGCAACTTTGGGAAGAAATTGCTCCACATTGTCGCTCTGACAAGGAATTTTCCCAGCATGTGCGTATCTTAAAAGTACTGCAAAACAATGTCTTAAAATGAACTGATTAGTATGCATGCTCTGTGGTCACATTTAAGTTCTATTTATAAAATCTATTCTGTTCCAGGCTCAGACAAACAAAACTGAGATGCAGCTGTGTAACACATTGATAATTTTCATTAGTTCTAAAAGCCTCAATAGAATTTGCAATTTTATTCATTACATCTAAATAATCCTGGAAAACCCATTGTGGAGATGACCTTTCACTTTTTCCCCCTTGGCCTCTCTGTGACTTGGCCTCTGTGTGACTTGGTTCTGTGTGTGTGTGTGTGTGTGTGTGTGTGTGTGTGTGTGTGTGTGTGTGTGTATTTACTAGGATAGGTTGGGCAGGGAAAAGAAATTTCTGCAGGAATAAAGAACAAGAAGAATGGAAAATGAGGCAGAAAGGAATCAAGATCACTCATGTAGATGCTAGCACCATCCAAATGCAGGGAGTCCTGCCATCGGACCCCAGATGTGAGCAAGCCCAGGTTTCTGAAATCATCATGTGATGCTCTGAGAAAATGTGGTTTGTGTTCTAATTTGCTAGGGGGCTGTTTACTGTTTAGATGGGAAGGAATAAGGATTCTCCCAGACTAGTAAGCCCAAAAGACAGGCCCAGGAGAAATAAATGATACTGCTTCACTCAACTTATACTTGTTCTTGAAAAGTAAAACAATGCCAACTTGGGAGGGAACTTTCCAGTGAGTGTTTTGTGCATTTGGATCCCAAATAAATAAGTAAATTAATACATACACTAAAACATGCACATTCCAGAATGCTGGCAGCCAGCCAGTAAAATACACAGAGCCATATTTAGACAATTAAGATAACACTAATATAATAAGAGGCATAATATGAAGGACAAACAAGAAAAAGACAAACACTTAAAATTTAGTATCCACTGAAATGGTCCTTTCATACTGACCAGGCAATTAAAAAGATAAAAGTTAATGTGTAAAGGATGTGAGGTACTTGTCTTAAATAAATATTCGTGGGCAGCCAACACAAACACTCACACTTGAGCATTTGTCTGATAATTGCTAACATGGGGCTGAAGATAATGAAAATCATGAATTACCTATTATGTACAAGCCAGCTTTCATAGTAATTCTCCTTAGATCTGTCTGGCTAGCATCTTAGGACGGACCTGTCTCAGTATCTCTGACTGGTAGGGATACATAGTGGCAAAGATAAATTATGGGAAATAGCCAGATAAGCAAAGTTTACAAGACTCCCACTTCACTCAGAAATTCTAATATGAGAATGCTAATTCTTAGTTCTAGAGGGAAGAAATTTTATATCAATGAGGCAATGGAAGGCTTTCATATTTCATGCCTTTTTAAATTTAGCATATTTGTAAAGTTTTATATTCTTAGGTATATACTTTGGGAAATTTTTTTTATCAAAATAAATGTTTTTTTATCTACTATTGAGGATAACAGAAATTAAAACTCATGCAGGGTAGAACAATCTATAAAATTGTTCACTTTGAATAAAGTTGGAGAGAGTCAGTATGTAGAGTGTTGTGCAAGTCAGAGAGCATCCTCTGAGAGACCTGCACTGCCAAGGATTTCAGAGAGACATGATATTCAAGCAAGACAAGGACATAGAAGTCTCATACTTAGAAACATTTGAAAATTGCCTTAAAGCTTATTGGTCAAGTTAAAACCTGATCATTATTCCAAGTTTAGTAGAGACTATGACTAATCGTGTGAAATCTTATCTCACTTCAAGTCCTCTCTAGCCAATGATCCCTCCGTCCCCACATTTTTTATTGAAATCTAATCTTTTCTTACACAATATGTCCTGATTATGGTATCCCCTCCCTTTTCTCTTCTCATTTCTTCCTCCACCTTCCTCGCATCCAGATCCACTCCCCTTCTCCCAATAGAAAAGATCAGGCTTCTAAAAAAATGATAATAAAATATAACAAAATAAAATACACTAAGAAGAAAATGAAAACTGTCGCAAAGGCACAAGAATCAGAGACCCACTTGTTCACGCACACTCAAGAATTCCATAAAACACATGAAGCCTGAAGGTATAATATCTGCCCAAAGGACCTGAGGCAGACTCATGCTGGCCATGTTCTCCCTGCCTCTGTCTTTGTGAGTTCACATGAGCTTTAATCATGTTGATTTAGAAGGCCTTGTTTGTTTGGTTTTCTCTGTCCTCTTTGTGTCTTTAACTCTTTCAGTCTTGCATTCATGGCTTCCCTGATCTCTGAGGAGAGAGATTTTTATGGAGACACTCCATTTATGGAAAAGTGTTCCAAGGTTTTACACTGTCTGAATGATGCCTAGTTGTGGCTCTCTCTGTATTTGTTCCCATTTGCTGCAGAAGGAAGCATCCCCGATGATTAGCCATTGATTCCTAATACACTGATTAGGCAACTCAGTTTTAAAAATTTGGTGTAATATAATGACCCATTATAGGAAATGCCACCATTTTTGAGTGTGGAAAGCATATTTAGCAAACCCCTGAAGGCTTCTTGTGTAAACAGTAATAGAAAAGGTCTCACTGACATACAAATATGCCAATTGCAAGCTGAGACTTTCAACTAATTTGCCTCAGTGAGGATTCACAGATGAAGAACCTTCTATAGGAAGAACTCCATTTGGGACATAGGTCTGACAATAGTTACATCTATAAGTATAAAACAATCCTTTGGAGTTGGTGTTACATCGTCACCATAGTAGGCAATATTTGGGGATGTTATCAGTACTAGTTGGAAATACCTGAGGTCATAAAGGTCTAAATATGTAGTAGGCTTCTATAGCTATAGCTACTAATTGGTCATCGTGAACCATTAGAACATGCACTGCTGGATTTGCCCGAGTTACACTTGTAGGTCCATATGCAAAGTCTTGGTTCCCAGGAAGGCGATACTGACAGATTCTATGAGTATTTAAGTGCTCTGATCCCTTGGGAAGTTATAGTATGTCACTGAACAAATGCCCTGCTAAGGAAATCCAGGCAGAGCCACAACCAGTACATCCTCACCGCCCACCCCCCCCCGACCCCATCATTCTTGGATGTGCTATGAATGATTAGCATTGACATAAACCTTCCCATCATTTTCCATCTGTTTCTCTCAACATAGGTCTGAGGCAAGGTTTACAAGGTTGAGGCCAGTAACTTCAAAAGAAATTTAAGTTTGATGAACGCTGATAATGCTATACAACCACCCTGGTATGCTATTAGTTAAATGCAGGGTACTCTGTAAGTTACTGAAGTTGATTCTGAGGCAACAAGAAGCATTGCCAGTACAGCTACACTTTCAGTTTGCAGCCTTGTCTTACATGACAAGTCAAATAAAGTAGAGAAAATGGAGGTGACATGGCCGCAGAATCAGCCCTCTAAGCTATAGCTATTACAGATTTAAGCACCTTGAGAATTCACTCCAATTACTTTCTGTTTGTTACAATGGCAAAATTAATCTCGAATTATGTCAGTTTTGAATTAGGAGACATTCTCAAGAATATACCTTTGGCATAAAATGAGACTGCCTGGCACACACATTTCATCCCTCCTGAAAGGCATTAACTATCAAGCCCGCTCAACAAAGATGTACTTGAGTGCTATTCTGCACAATGAGGAAACAATGAAGACAGCTGACATCTATTGCTTATCATGTGCTTAGCATTTGTGAAGAGTTTATGCACAGTCTTTCATATCATTCCTAACAACACTCCACTGGTGTGTGTTCTGTACTTTGCATATTTTATAATGAGCTATCTAAGATTAAAATGTGGATATTCCTGTTTTATAATACACACTTTTGCAAATCGTTCTGTGTGTCTAGAGCATCTGCCCTGTCTCCATATATTGTGGATGTGAGTGTGTGCCTGTGTGAATGTGCCCGTGAGTGTGTGTGTGTGTGTGTGTGTGTGTGTGTGTATGTGTGTGTATACAGGTGAAGTCAACTGTATAGCCAGCTTTTGATATTGGGAAGTTTTCCTGTTTATTTTTACATCATATTTTTGAGATTCCAGTTTTGAGACAAGATCTCCCATTGAACTGAAGATGACCATTATTTTTTTTGACTAACTGGCCCGCAACTCCTGGCCTGTATATACCCCAAGCTCAGGGCATAGATGTATACCACTAAGTTTGCCTTTTAAAAAAATTGGTCCTAGGGATCTGAACTCAGGTCTTCATACTGGCATCCAAACACACTGTCTCCTAAGGCATTTACCCAGTCACCAAATTCAATCTTTAAAACATAAATGCATGGTGCTAGGATTAAACATAGGGCACTGTGTGTGCCAGGTCCATACTCTAACACTAAGCTATATGGCCAAGCAGCTAGGCATCCACTTTTAACCACATGGCACTATATTGCGGCAGAGGTAAAATGGAAGAACCTGCGAGATTGTCTACCGCCTTTGTTTCTTGAACTTGCCTTGATTCAATAAAGCTTGTTTTTGATGTGTTTATAACTCTAAGAAAAATTGTAAATTACTGTGCACACTGTTATTTCTTTAATTCCATAAGAGGAAGATAATAAGGATAATGAGGATGGTTCCTTTGTAATTCCAGTGTGATATTTTTGTGGGTGGTTTTCAAAGCACATGGTATGCAATTAGAGATAATGCGGATGGCTCCTTGTTTTCTAGGCATTTGCTATCCACTGGGCCTTTGCTGAGAGCACTTGATATGTGTGCCATAGGAATTGATGTGGACATTGGGTTTGCCTCTCAAGCTTGAGAGCCCTTAGGATTTTGGCAATGGCCCATAGCTTCAGATGACTTGTAATGGAGATCTGCAAGGAGGAGTCTCCATTATATTTTGAATAGAGCTTTTTGCTTCTGATAGTATTTCTTACTGTCTAAAAGTCTTTTCCTATACTTAAAATTGCCAGAGTAATCAGGAAAGAGACTCTTGAAACCAGCCGGCTCACCCTCCCTATTTATTCTCTAGCCATGACTTTCATCATAACTTTAAGAAGGCACATCAGGAGAGCTATTCTTCCTGCCAAGGCAGTTAGGCTCAGCAGAAGCAGATGTCCAGCTATGTAATTTCTGCCCCACTATCACTGATATATTATTGGGGAAACATCAAATCAGATGAGTACTGGAAAAATTCAAGCCCACTCCATGGTCTCTCGGTTCGGCTTACACTCCTGATGTCAGATTCATGTTAACCTCTAGTGTTCACATACTCTAACATTTATCCTTCCATTATGAAAAACCGATTTTTTTCTTACGTGCCACTCAAAGTGCTTTTGGTTATTGAATATTTTCTTTTTTACTCTGTTTCCTTCCTTTTCTCATCGTATATTATTGATTCCTGTCTTTGGTAAAATAGTTGAACATGTAGATTTTCATTATGGCAAAAGTTTTAGTATTTACTTATCAAAACAAAAAAGAACAACAGTGAGAGTGTGAGTGTGAGAGAGAGAGCGAGAGAGCGAGAGAGCAAGAGAGAGAGAGAGAGAGAGAGAGAGAGAGAGAGAGAGAGAGAGAGAGAGATCGTGTGTGTGTATGTGCGCATGCCTCCATACATGATCACACACACAAATGTCTTTCTATATACAAATATGCATCTTATTTTCGTGGTTTATAGAATTTTCTTACTGAGCCTGTCTCACCTCAAGTGCTGCTTGACTCCTTACCATAGACTCTCATTAATGTGGTAGATGGATTTTGGTAGCAACATCTTTTCATCACACTGAAGTAACTACATACAATTCATTCAACCAATAATGCCTGAGTGTGAGGAGGGAAGAAAAGATTAAAATGACCATCTATCTTCTTTTAAAGAACATGTATTCTAAGCCAGTTCACTCAACCTCATTCAGTGTCGTTCCTGCCCCTAACACTCATATTCAGCCTAGCCATTACTGAGATTTGCTTAATAAATTCAATTACAGTCAATTGTATTAGTCATAGTATTGAAAAAGAGATGACCACAAATAAATATCAGTGAGTCACGCATGCAAAAAAATAATAAAAAGAAATGGCTTATGGGCACATGAAGAAATCACAGGAGATAAAATGTAAATAAACCAAGAGCTAAGTGATGAACCTCTATGCAAATTATGGATTAAGCATGCTGACAGAAATATTGGGAATGAGACTTGATGTAAGAGACCATGAGAGGGAATATTTTATCTTTCATAAGCTTGAATAAGGAACAATTTTTTAACAGTTATTCTGTAACAACATGGTTTATTAGACTATTAGAAGTGGGAGGTGCATGTACTCAATTCATAAATGTGTTGTAGAAGGAAAGAATTTAACTCATGCACTATGCAACTCTTCTTAAGACAAACACTACATAACCTGAGAAATTGTGAAAGAAGCCAGCCTCTGATGGATTGATTGGAAGGAGCCATTAGGGATACTTTTTCTGTTGTTATTATTTGTTGTGAAAAACAAAAAAGAAAAATAAAAGAAGATCAGAAAACTGATCATGATTGGGGATAGTTAAAAAATGCTATTAAGGAAACTCTCTCTCTCTCTCTCTCTCTCTCTCTCTCTTTCTCTCTCTCTCTCTGTCTCTGTGTGTGTGTTTGTAAATAACAGCCACCTTCATGAAAGAGGCAATAATAAGAATAGGTTTTGAAAGCACTCCAAAATTTAGACAGAGTATTTATAGGAGTAAAAATAGGTGGAGGGACCCCCACAAATGTAGTAAGAAAACATGTGCTCCATAAGATCATTTGGTTGGAGAAGGTTCTTCTGGGACCAAAGAATGATGTTTTATAACTCAGTGAACAGGAATTGGAGAATATGAAGGTAAACAGGGCTATGAACGAGTCAGAATGGCAGAGGAAGAAACAAGTTGAATGATTCAGCTGAACCATGGAATGGGGGGGGGGGTCAAGATATTGACACAATCAAGGCTGTGATTTCAAAGGCTTTCTTTGACACTTGATAGTTAGATTGGAGTGAGTTGATAGAACTCAGGGAGAAAAGCCGGTTAGGAGGTCCTTAAAACACTAAGCAGAATGAACAGATGAACTTAACAAAGGTATGACTGGGTAGACTATAAAAGAGAATAGAATGAAGAAGCATTTTATACATGTTACTGGTCCCCAGAACCACACAGATTTTTTTTTTTATCATGCTTGTTAAAATCAAGTTTCTCTAATACAGTGTTCAGGAGTAGAAAACTGTTACCTCCTAGGGAAATCAGGTACCTGGCTCATATTTCAGCTTCTAGAAAGAATCTTTCTCAGCTTGAGATGTATTTGATTCCCTGACTTATGCAGCCTGAGACTGGTTCTGTCTTCAACAAAAAAAGCAAGCAGTGAAGCCATTGTGTCCACAAGTCAACATATTTAGAAGAGACTCTCATTTTCATCTTTATCATCATCTCTCCTTCTTCAACCATTCTAATATGTAGAGACTATAACTATACTTTATGTGTGAACATACAGAATATATTGTATTTTTAAAAAATACAGTATTATTTGGCTTAATAAATATTGACACATACTGATTCATTATATACTATTAATAATGACAAATTATTTGTCTGAAGACTTCTTTATTATTTTCTGTTTTCCAGAGAAGTTTATATTTTTAACTGTCTTTAGTATAAACCCTAGGTATACAAACGTGAAGCAAGAATATGCAAGTAATCTGTTTTTCACAGCATTATTTTAAGTCAGGGGTCAGACAACTATTCACTATGAGTTAAGAATAGCTTTTACATTTTTAAATGGTTGAAAAAAAACCAAAAGAAGAATAATATTTCAAGATAATAAAATTTTTATGAAATTCTAATTCTAGTGTCCAGAAATAAAATTGGACAAAAAAAAAAAAATGTGGTCATTCATTTATGCACATGTCTCCTTCACACCACAATGACACAGCAGGGACTGTAAGTCCTTTTATTGCCTAAAATATTTACAAAGCCCTTTGGAGAAGGGGTTGGCTGACCTCTCCTGTGAGGGCCTACTGTGCCGTCTGTGAGTGGACAGTGCCTGCTATATTGGGAACTCATCAGGAATACAAAACCTCCTGACCCGTTCACGACCTACAGATGAGAGCCTGCGTTTACCTGGTCGTCAGGGGGAGCACATGTGTGTTAAGATCCAACAAGCAATACGGAAACGTGTACGAGAGTCACCCTAAGTGGCCATTAGGGCACGGCCTCTGGGATCCCAGCCGCAGGAGGCAGGATAGGATCTAACTTGAGAGTTTATGTGTCCATGAAGCCCCTAGAATGCTGACATTGTTCTCCTGACAAATCGTGGAGGATGCCAGTGGACTCTTTTCCACCCTAAAATCCTCCCTGCTTCACAAGGTTTTCACTGACCGTTTCAGATGTGACAAATTCTTTCTCCCTTCTGTGAACTCTTCTGCTATACACTAGGCTCTCTTTATGTGTATCATATATAACGAAATCCAGCATTGGGAGACACTTCAAATGGAAGGGAATCTTTATCTTACTAACGTAATAGCCACTTCTGTTTCCCAAACTTACCAAGCATATTCCCACCTCAGAGCTTCTGCACTTTATCTCTAGGGCTTGGGAGCCAGTTAGACCATTTGTGTCTCTCCTTCAATCTTATCTAGTCAGCAAAGAGCCCACTAAGGATGCTTTCTAAAATACTTCTAATCTCAACCATATTCTTCCCACAATTTACTTTCTTTAGTCTGCTTTACCTAGGAGATGTGCATTACATAGTTGCCCCCATGCGTCTTTGCCCTGGTTCAGTGGTTCTAATGTTTCCTAATGCTGCGACCCTTCAATACAGCTGCTGATGTTGTGGTGACCCTCCAACCATACAATTATTTTCACTGCTACTTTATAGCTATAATTTTGCTACTGTTATGAATCATAATGTAAATATCTGATATGCAGGATATCTGATACGTAACCCCAGTGAAAGGGTCATTCAACCATCCAAAGGGTCATGACCCATAGGTTGAGAACCACTGGTGTAGTTAGACTGTATTTTCTATCATGGGAGAGACATTGTTTTTTTTTTTTTTTTTTATCATTTATAGCTGAACACATGCTATGTGCTGACTTTTAGGATTAGAGGATAAAAAAAATTGTACCCAGGAAAGCACCCCCAAACTGACAAGGCATTTTGTGGATAACTATAGAGCAAATAAATTAATAAGTCATTTCCTCTTAATTTAATGAAGAGATTATGAGTGGTATTGTATAAAAGTTATATACCTATCATTGTTAAGCAAGTTATGAATACAACACTAGTCAATAAAAGCCCATATTCACAGAGTACTACGTAGTAGTCACTAGAAATCAATATGACTATAATTCTTATTTTAAGCTCCGAAGAAACTGAGACCTAGGGCTATTACAATATTTAAAACCAGTTCAACATGTCTATAGACCCAGGCAATTTATCTCAAGACCATGCAAAAATAACCAACACACAATCACCCTTCTCAATTGGAATTCAAAGTCTGTCTGTTTTGTGTGGTAACTATACAGTACTTTCATATTGTAAGAAGCTTAAATATCCAATCATTTTGTTCATATCATCCATCAAAAAACAAACCAATGAAGTACCTCATGGAGGTCTAAGAAAGATACCCTGACACAAAGTAAATGAGGGACAGAAATATAAGATTAGACTTATGTGAATCATAACTAAGAACAGACATGTCCATTGAACTTCCCTCTGATTGCTTCACACACCTAATAATCTCTCTGCAAGTTGCACTTTGAGGAGGGAAGTGATCTGAAAGCTATCATTTCTCAGGCTAGAGTAAACTACCTTGGTTTTTATCTTTTATATTCTTGTGTAAGAAAAGAAATTCTGAGGTCCTAGAAGAGAGAAATTGAAGAATATGACTTCCATGTGCCCAATACGATGTATTTAAAAGCTATGGCAGGAGGGGCGTCCTGAAGAGTTGACTTGAGCAGCCATATGTAAGCCTAGTTTAGATACTCCTGACCATGGTCCAATCCTCTATTATCCATGCTGTGACAGGGACTCTTCATTTTCATCTCACACTGTCTTTTCTCTATTAATAGAGGCAGGGTGGAATAGTATGGGGCATGAATTGGCAATCAGGCTGACAGAAAGAAACAGAGAGCCCAATGACACACCATACACTGGGAAAATGAGAAAAATTTTCATAACTTTTAAAAAGTCAGTTGGAAATCCATATGAGAAAGGAGAAATAACATGGAGCACAGATACAGAATCCAGTATCAAATCAATTTCATGACCTAATCATGAAAGCAAAAAAATCTTTCATATTTGGAACATACTACGTGAGTAAGTATACATGCACAGCTAATGTCGAGACCTAAATCTCTCTGTGTGGGGGGAATTGACTGCTGTCATAGGCATGTAGTCATATATACAGTATTCCTGACATATGTGTGTTCACCCTTTAAATCCACAGTTCTTTACGCTAAATATATAGCCAAGAAAAACTTGTGAGGCAGGTTATATATTTCATAATGCTAATAGCAGCACTGTTTGCAAGATAGATAAGTGAAAAACAGAAACAACCATAATCTTCATCAAGAGTAATACACAGTATCTACTGGCATATTTATACAATGGGATAAGTGGCTCGCGGCTACATATCGCATCACGGAGATGTCAGCAATGGAATGCTGAAAGAAATAAGACCTAAAAGATAGACTGCTATGGGGTCTTAAGTATTTCTAATTGAAGGAAGGATTGAAAGATGCAGTCATTAAGGAAGCATACATAGAGGGAGAGTTACTGTGTGATACAGAGTTTAAGATGATTGTTAATAGAGAAAAATCAGAGGAAATAGATAAAATGTAGAAAAGACACACAGAAGTATTCCAGATATGATGATATTCAATTTCTTATTCTTGTTCGGGGCACAAGATGCTATTATTTTGTGCTTCAAATAATACACATACTTTCTCTAACAAAATGTATATCTCAAAGATAACATGCTGTGCCATGTTAAAAGTATATAAACTAGCTACTATATTTAAGCACCAATATTTTATTAATATAATTTCAAAAAGTTGATCACCAATATAATTAGTTCACATTTTCTCAATCTAGACATCTGGTCCCTTGGAATTTACTACCAGTATTTTTATTTTTATTGGGCAGTGCATCTTTTAAGCAATTCAACATATTTCTGAGGATTTAATTATTTTTTGGTGAAAATTTGTGGTGTATATAATAGTTGTTTTCCTTAATGTTTAGCAGTTTTTAAAAATTATATATATGTAGTTTTTAATGATTCCTTCCAGCATGAACAAAGGGTTGTGATTCAGGCAGAGGATGCTGCTACTGCACTCATTGACCAGATCCAGCTCATAATTCAGCAAAGTTGTGCACAGATGGAAACCACTTCAGAAGCCTGACAGAAAAATCACATGCAACTCACATATATCTTTACCTGAATTCAGAGGGCACTTGTAGGCACAAGAATAATGCAAGTAAAGGGGAGATTAAGACTTCCTAATACATGGGTGCCTTTTGTTTGAGGGACTATCTCTCTGAACAATATTTTCTGGAGTCCAGATATAGTTGATATTTTGAAAAAAAAATCACAAGCCAAAACACAGTTTGATTGAAAAAAGAAGGTGGGCATGACCAACAGTAACTGCATCTATTTTCTACCTCAGAGATGATCAGAACTCTTACTGCCTCACAGGAAACCAGAGAACAAACCTTTCAGAGAGTTTTTCAAGTGGAAGCCACATCAGGTTCATCTACAGACTCAGAGAATAATGTGGTTAGAAGAAGCATTACAGCAGCCAGATGGATGATAAAAACAGGAGCAACATGTACTCGACACAAATGGGGCAGAATACAAATAACCCTGTTACCAAACAACCAGCAAAGGGTTACTCATATTTCTACAAAGTCTTCAGCTTGCTGGTCAAGCACCTGCTTCAAAAGAGAGCTGCCCAGGTCAACATCTTCGTTGGTGTCTTGATTAGACTGTAATTCGGATAATAAATAGCAATTCTGAGTTGGGAAGAAAATGCTGCCAAGAACTGAAAGGCCCAGAAAAAAATTCTTCGAATGATTAACTCTTGTTTTCATCCAATTGTCTGAGTCATGAAGCAATCTATCTACCCAAATGCCCTTTCTTTGTTCGTTTTTTCATCCAACTATTAACTTATAAGGCATTATCTGGGGCTGGAGTGTTGGCTCACCAGTTAAGAGCACTTACTGTTCCTCCCCAAGCTTCAGTTCCCAGCACCCACATGGAGGTTCATTATCATCTATGCCTCTAGTTCCAATGGATCTGATATCCTCTTAAGGTCTCTTTGAGTAACAAATGCACACCATACACTTCCACAGATACATGCAGACAAAACGCTCATAGACATAAACTAAAAATAAAAATATAGTTTAATGACCATCAGAATAAAGATAGGGGAGAAACTTGTGTTAAATTATAAATTTAAAAAATAATCTAAATTTGAGTTAAGGCAGGACCTGCCTTGACAAAGGTCATGGTACAACATTTTTCTGTCTCAATACTATTAGCCTTACGGATGGTTCATTTCTAGTTATAAGGGTCTGTCCTAGGGGGATTTTTAGGATTGTCCCCAGCTTTTATTCACTAGACTATACTAGTACACAGTATCTTACACACAAACAGTTGTCATAACTGAAGATGCTACTGAAAGCAAAGGATTAGTCCTGCCTTAAAGCCACTGGTTAAGAAGAGAAAACTATGTTCTCAAATACTTGTAATACAGTATGGGAAATCCAATGATTTAAAAAAAAAAAAAACACTGAATGAGCTATGGGGGATTGATGCACAGAGCTACTCTGAAGCAAACATTTAACCTTAAAGAATATTGTGACGGTACACAGAGGTATCTCTGAACTGCATCTTAGAGAAAGGGTAGGCTCTGCCATGAATTGTAAAATTACAGATAGTTTTCTTTCCCAGGTTAGAACATTTCTTGTTTAATTTATGATTATAAGGAATATAAAAATCTGAATATTTTCCAATGTGTTGTATATTTCTACTGTGTTCTTTTCAATGTAAGGGTGACAGCCATCCCTTCATTCACTGAACAAAAACTACTACTACTGTTTCCAGGTTCAGAGGGCGTGAGATAAAAATGATGCAGTCTGAGCACTTGGAGACACAGAAGCACAATTTAAAAGAATTAAGGCTGACAATAATATTAAGTGCTTTATGAACTTTCTGAGTAAAACAGGCATCATTCTAGAATGTTTCTTCATGGCCTTTTGATAAGCTGCCTACTCGCTTACTTTAGGACTGACTATTCATGAATGAGATATATAAACAGTTCCCCATTAAATACTTCAGTAACGTATATAAACACTATGGACCTTAAAGAAAAGGCTGCCAACTTCAAAGATCACCCATTTAATAAACATATGATATTGGACCTGGCATTAAAGAACTAGTCCATTGCCTATTGAAGGAATAATTAGTGTCAGAGCTTAGCATGTCAGGAGACATAGGACTTCACAGGACTTCACTGACTAGGGAAACAGGGTTATGACTATTGACAGTGCACCAATACTCTTTCAGTAAGTGGGACATGTTGCTCAGTTTGATAGATACTGATAACATAAATGACAACAGCAAAGTTCAAACACCTTTTCTAATCAGGACACACATAGACACACACATAGACACATCACACACACAGACATACACACACTCTCTCTTTCTGTCATATATATATATATATGACAGAATATATATATGTATATATACATATATATGTATATATACATTCCTTCCCAATGAACTCAAATGCAAGACAAAATTCTACAGACAATCCCCTTTTCTCAACCTGAATATTAGGTCATCCTAGACAGACGGTAGTAGTCATTATTTAGTCAAGTATCCCTTGAAGTATATACTTTGATATAATTTTTGAAAATCCCTTTGTCTGGACAGACTGAAAACATGCCAGTAGATGGAAAATGTGTGTTATGCTCTCAGCCATACTTTTATCTAGACTGCGACATACACTATAGAAACAGTAATGCTGAGATCAATGAGGGCATAGGGTGTAGTTCCTTTATTAGAGCAAATAGCAAGAGCCAGGGGACCTGTGGGAAGTTGCTGATATTCACCATGCAAACAGTTTCTAGAAAATAAATGACATTGGCACATCCACACAGCAACATTTTCATCTCTACCAAAGTCGTCTGTCTTTCACCGCATGGCCAGAAGAACAATTGGATACCACAATAGACATACAGAAGAAACTAATTACCAGGCATTCAGCATACAGCACCGCATGTCACACAAGACTCTCAGAGCCGTTGATCATGTTCACAGTCAGAAGCCCAGGGCTGCTGGGTATCCCAGCAGCCTCACCCTTCATACTTCTCTTTGCCTAGGCACTGCTGGGTGCTCTCAACCCACTGAGGTTTTCAGAACCAGTATTTCAGGAACCCCACAAGTATTTGTCTGTTAAGAAAACTGAAGGACAAGAAAGCAACTGGGACTGGTCTTTTAAAATGCATGACTCTCTGTAGGCAGAGCAAGGAAAAAGGAGCTGAGCTGCTGCTGAAGGCACAATTCAGGGTTAGAAGCATTCTTGACTGTGCTGACTCTATTCTTTAAAAAAAGAAGAACACAGTTCTGCGATGTATAGAAACAACCGCAGGGTGCACATAAGATGAGCTCTTGGTCCATACTTCCCACTAAGACTTGCAGGGGAAATGTAGTCTTCAGTTTATTCATCTCAGGCAGATGCTAATTTGTTTCTGGATCGACATTTGGCAGAAATATGATTAAACATAGAGAATTCACAATCAGCTATCAGAGCAGGAAAGCTGAATACTACTGATGGATTGATTATGTTTTGAGCTATTTAGATAATTGGACATACTAAGTACAGAGCTCTTCTGCCATCATAATGGACCTGTCCTGTTGTGGTCTATTTAACAAACACTAGGGCTATCTTTTTAAAGCTTGTTTACATTCCTGTACGCCCTGGTTTTATTGATATTATGTCCTTTGAATTATAGGGTCACCCTCCAGGAAAAGTTGAGGAGGGTGTTTTGTTTTTAAAGACAACAAAATCCAAACCCTTATAGGACACATTGGGATAAGATTTTTCATATAGCACTCCTGATATGAGCTCTAATTTGATAATTAGTCAAAGACAGGGGTGGCCAGAACAGAAATGTCCCTATTTCCCATTTCCAACTAAATGTTTCATGATATGTAATATATGTATGAGAATATATATATATATATATATATATATATATATATATATATATATATATTTTTTTTTTTTTTTTTCCTAAAAGTCTATGTGCTTGGCATACTATTTCTGGATCTCTCCATACCTCTATCCTGACATTCAAATCTGAATTCAAATGTCCACGCTCATAACGCTACCTATTATTTTGTTTCTCATAGAGAAGACTCTGATAGCATGGCAAGGAAATACTTGGTAGGTTGTAGTTACATACAGAACATTTTTTGTTAGAGCTTCGTGATCTCCAAAAGAGAGTAAACTCTCTGCTGGTGGTTGTGGAGATTGTGGAGGTTGTTGGGTCCAGGAATTTGAATTAGTGGATGATTGATGATGATGATGATAGCAGCAATGAAGATGAAGATGACAACAAGAAGAAGAAGAAGATGATGACAGCAAAGACAAGATGAAGAAGACTAATATAAGACAAAGATAACAATGATGATGATTTTTCAATCTTGTATCTGTGGCTTGAATCGGTGGGCTGGTGGAGCAGATGTTGGGAGACATTCTATATACAATTTGTTTCTATAAATAAATGGTTGTCTCTAAGCATATTTTTTTGGCCTTCATGCTAAGAGATGTGCTCTAGCTTTTCCGACTTCCCGAGAGTCTCTACCTGCTGAACTCTTGAGTACCTGTTGCTTAAGAAGAGCTTTAGCATTGACAAGCAAGGCTCTCAGGTGAACTGTAACCTGAATGGAATGTTGTTGACGTTCACGCTGAACACTTCATGGGTTCATACAGGTCAGTTCTGAACTACAAAAAGTGACGGCTGGAAGCTTAATTTTAGTAGGCATTTTAGATTTCTCCTTTTAAATTTTCGCTATTCTTTTTCCTAAAGGGTTTTCAGGCACCCTATATATTTACTTAAAGTTATCGAACTACATATGTTTACCTTATAAAAGTGATGAATCTCATATAAATACAGATAATAATAGGTAATGTCCCCTATGGAGTCCATTAGGGTGAAAATCAGATTCTGGGTATATTTCATACAATTGATTAACTGCTATATGGCCTTCCTAATGACTTACACTTATTTTTTTTTGAGGTTATAAACAATAAAAATTGGAGATTTTTCAGCCCGATTCTTTGATTTATTTATAGCATTTCACTTGTCTTTGATCTCATGAAACTTTTAAGGAGATTTTCTGTGAAGTACCGGCATCATTAGCCGCGTCCTTGTAGTGTACGGTCATAGGGGTAGTCTTTGCACGTTGAGACCATTGAAACTTTGCTTTTGGGCATTTTTAGAACGTCTTTCATTTTCAAGTTCTCATCTAGAAATAAAATGATGGGATAAGAGAGTACACTGTTGGCATATTCTCAGTTAAGCTGTCAGGTTTCTAGAGCATTGCTTTGTTTGTTTATTAAGATACTGAAAAAGCTCGGGACTTGGAAGTTGCAGGGTGGCAGTTTCTTATCCTCGTGTTCCTTAGAAAGTAGATGTGGATCCATCTTTTTCATTGTTTGAATAGGTTTCAGAATTTTGATTTTTTTTCCTCTTGCACTCTCAGACAAAGAGAAAAATAAGAAAAAAGTATCTATTTGTTAGAGAAAAAAATTGGAAACTGACCTTGTGGAAAATATGGAGGTTTCAGTTGCCTTGGAAATAGAAACATTAGCTGGCTTATCTTTAGTTCTGACTCTGCAATGTAAATACAGAAAAAGATTTAAAAGAGAGTTTATTGGAAGTTGGAAGATGTTAGGGTAGGTGGGAACCACAAAGAGTGTGGGAGTTTTAAAATAGTGCCTGCATGAAGAACAAGCTATTTTTTTTTTTAAACTTGGATTTTATGTTTACTTGAGAAGGTTTATTCTAAATACATTTGGTATATATACTGATAGACATGCTATAAAGAAGTACATGCTAAGATCTAAAGCATAGTCAGAGTGTAAGCCTACAGCATCACCATGTGCAAAAGGGGACGATAATTAGGTCTACTTCCAATAATAAACTTATTTTGCAGGTATAAAATAATACGTTTACTATAGACATTAACTTCTTATCACCTGCTATAATCACTGTGTTATGAAGATAGATCTATGTGTGGCCCGCACATCACACCTAGGCTCATTGTTGTTCTGCTTCCTAGCTTTAAACCCTACTTAAATATAATTTGCTCCAAGACCATGTGTTTGAATGAAATGCATGAGAGGAGAAGAAAGTGAGCCAGCTGTAGACACGATGGACTTCACCTAAGAGCTTGTCTTTCTTGGGCATAGAATAAGACAAAGCCACAACAAAAGGTAAAAAGGAAATACAAATAATTTTTTTTTTAACCAGAGATGCAAATGACAGCATCTGAGTTAACTTTGAGAAGTCATTCGGACTTATTTCTATCAATCTATATTTTCTCTTTCCCCTAACCATCTAAACTGTTCATTGGACTTACATTTGAATCAATAGAAGATAAATGGAATATTTGTTTTATCTTTTCACCAAGCTTCTCATTTAATAATGTTTTCAAATAATCATTTCTAAAATTACATTTTAAGGCAATTTTCCCATTGGTATTATGCTTTTGAAGTTCATTGTTCTTGGAGGGTCGAATGACTCTGAATGCCATAAAGCAAAATATCACATCAGAAGTTGTAGGCAAGGGTAATAAACTTGACTTTCCCTTGTAGTGCATTTCAATTAGGTAGTCTGGTACCTGGGGCATAAGGATTATTGTGCTTTCTTTAGCCACAATTCATGCAACTGTTAAGTCATGTGTAAATGAATGCCAGTTAATGACATAAATAAATACATACATAAGTGTGGTGTTCAAGGATAAACACAAAACATGGGTTGATTTTAAAAGAATCAGAAATTCAGACAGTGTTATGAAAATTAAAAAAAAATATTTAGGTTTCCCACTACAATTCTTCTTCCATTCTCAATAAGAGTTTTTAATATGCTCTATGATATTATAAAAATAAGAAACAAAAGTGTATTGTTATATGCTTGCTTTAGATAAGCAACTAGTTGACACAGAGAAACATTGATATAAATAAATAATAGTTTATTAGGAATGCTTGCTTACACTGGTGACAAGCTTGTTTTAAGCCTAAATTATGCCTAATTGCCAAAAACTAGTCTATTAGAAAGAAATTTGATCGTAGAAAACAATTTGTGGGGTCTCTATCAGTTCCCAGTGGGATGGTCATTTAATGTTACTCAGTGAGACTCCAAACAAAAATGTGATTTCAGCCAGTGATAAAAAAAAAGAAACTGTATAGAAACTAACTTGTAAAGTACAAAAGTCAATGAGCAAAGCAGCTTTAATAGAAAATGAAAAAAAAAAAGGTCCATTTCATAATTTACATGAGAGATTAATAATATAAAATCTCTTTCCCAAAGATGAAGCATCTGATGTAATTTTGAAGCACAGGATTATAAGATAAAATACACAATGAAAATTCATATAAAAACTTGCTTACATAAGACGTCGCACAGTCATGTAATGCTTTCTAATCCGTATAATTGCAACATCAGAAATATAAAGCTTACAAGTCTTCAATATTAAAATTATGAAAGATTTGGGAGCCTGCTGCATGCTTGTCAGATAAATTATAAGGAAAAAAATCACCCAAACTTTGCAGAAGTTTTAAGAAAGAGATTTTATCATGTGTAAATGAAAAGATTAACTCATGTCTCTTGTCTAGCCAAATGACAGAATTCTACTTGGTAATACACAGGGACCCAAACTCTCTATGGTTGGTTTTATTTAAATCATAATATAAATATGTTTGCCAGATACCCCAGAAGAACTTGATTCATGATAAACTAAATGAGTTATAAATTTCTTAGGTTTTCAATTTTAAAGTAAATTAAAAATAACCACAATAATCAAAACCTCCCCCATTCCTAATTTCTCCATCCAATTCCTTTCTTGTAACCTTCCTTGTTTTCTCTTAAAATCATGGCCTCTTTTTCTTTAATTGTTATGTAACAATATTTCATTATTAGATGCACTTTCATCATCCAATATCATTTTTATTTCATCTTTTAAAAATACCCCTTTGAAGTTAAGTGGCATTAACAGTGTAAGTTACATAACAGAGAAATAAACTTTATAGACATTCAGGGTTTGCCCAAGACAAGAAGACTCGGTAGAATCTCATATTTTCACATGCAAATCTTCATATTAACTGTGAATGCTAGAAACCCACCTATGCACGCGCGTGCGCGCGCACACACACACACACACACACACACACACAAACTGAAAGGGAGGAAGAAACAAAGCAGAGCTCTCAGTGCCTCTTTAGTCTTCAGTCCTCCATTAGAATATGCTTGTGTTGATATACGTGAACACTTAAAATAGTTGATTTTTACACTTAAATTAATTCCTTTTTTCTAATACTTTCAATGAATATTGTGTGAACCCAAGGCAAAGTTGAAGAATCAGTTCTCAGATTATTTTGCATCACACAAAAGCATGATGTAAGTAATTGCCATCCAGAATGGAAACGAACATTTGACAACATAGTATGCTGGCTACCTTTCAGAACTTTGGTTTCTGCCTCATCTTGGTATCATGTACAACCAGAAAGATCATGATTTTTTTTTTTTAATTTAAATGCCCCTCACCCATTAACTGAGGAAATGATGAATAGGATATTGCAAAAAATAAAGAAGTACAGTGGGTTTCAAATGCCACTTCTGCACCATTCTTTAATTGCCTATCTAAGAAAAGGTTCAATTGGGGGAATTAAAGGATAAATTTAAAATTGAATAGCTGTAGAATACTTAGAAATGTAGGTGATGCTGAATAGGAATATCTTTTTAAAATGTGTGTCTAATTGTATTAATCGTGAGTTTTCAAGGAAAAGAGAGAAAAAAAAACGCTCATCAACTTTTGGCATCTAGTGAAAAAAATAATTAGCTTAGGATAGGTTTTTGCTTTTCTTATGCAAACGAGTAGGACTAAAGAGAGCACTGAGGAGGCAGGCTTCTCTGCTTGAGCCTTGTAGTCATTCATTCCTTCTTAGACTAAGACACTTCTGCATTTTTTTCCTCAACAATTTATGACATCTATTCACCCTTGTGTGTGTATGGCTCTGTGGGAGAAGAGGGGTGTCTGTGTGTGCTACACCTATTAGAAGTAAGATTCTCTCTTTCCACATGTAGGTCCTGGGGCTCACATGCATGTCCTCAAACTTGCAGCCAATAATTTCACCACTTGAATCTTCCCTAGATTTTGTGCTTAATCTTTTGGTAGCTTGCTTCTCATCATGACCAGTAACTGTGTGGTTTTCCTCAAGTCTCATAATCTAGTATGTAAATCACTAGAAGAAAGACTTACAAAGTATCTGCTTTCAGTTTTATTAAAATTAATACTTGTTTTTTTTTATTCTCTCACTTGTCATCATGACCATTGACTGATTTCACCATTCTTCTTCACTTCTTTTTTTGTAGCCCTGACCCATTCCTGTAACACGATAAATGGTCATTCTACACATAGACTGGGGTCCCCAAGTATCTATACAGACAGTGATTTAAAATCACAATGTATCTTCAGATGGAAGATACACATCTAGTAAAAAATCAGACAATGTAAATACTGTCCAGAACTCAGCATATCCCTCAGTATAGATCTACTACTGACAGATCCCTGTTCTTCCAGAACAATCCTATTTAAATCAGTGGATATCCTTCACAATATGATCTGGTGGGACCTCTGCTTCTGATTCCATTCAGTACATAGAGTAAAACCTAACCATTTGATAAACTGTTTAAAATGGAGGTGTAAGAAGTGACTATTTCGTTGTATGCCTTTATTTAATTATTATTCTTTCCGCATAGTCAGGAGCATAATTCTCTGCTAAAACGGCAATCTTTATTTGCCACCATTTAGAAACCTGTGCAGCCATAGTGCTGTATTGCACAGACTCTCCTTTGGAATGAAAGACTGTTTACCAGCTTGGTGGTAAGACATAGGCATTATCTTTTGACTGAGGAAGGATGCTGGGGAGGGTTATTATCTGTAGCCACACTGTTAAGAAAGATGCTGATTTGAAAAGTTCCAGCATTTTTCCCAAGTCATGGTAATCAATATTCCAGGACTAAATAAAACAAAACTGTTTGCCGTGGTTCCTGCCACACACTCCATGCCATTGTGGACCTCCTGATAATGGTTGGCCATAAGGGATAGGTATCAGTCACATGTTGTTCTTTTACTTACTACACATCATTCTATGGAGACAACTAGCCACAGTGTCTTAGAGACAGTGGGCTCAGGTTAGTAGTCTTAAAGACTTCTTTTCCAGGAATTTCCCACCAAATAAAAAACCTGTTTTTAGTTCTTTGTTCCATATCTATTGATGAAAAGACAGTAGAATAATATCTCTGCCCCGATGTTGGGACATTGAGTTAAGCAGATGAATATTGCTACTTAATACTAGTATTAGCCACAAGTCTTGGGCTTCAACTGAGTGTTGTCAATGCTGTTTTCCTAATAATGTTTCGAAGTTAATCCTTTAAAACAAACCCAAGAAGGGTCATGTTGAAGACTGATATTTCTAAGAAAAAAAAAAAAAAAACTCAACCAAACAACCAACGAAAACAAAAACCAAAAACCAACTCAAGAAACAAACAAATATCTCTTCCAAAACAAATAAAAAAACAAAACCCCAGGATGGTCAGGATTAGAATTGATGTCTAAATGACTTCAAAGCTGTATGTACCCTTAATCACCTCAGCATGACTCACTCCAGTAGCAGTTACTGTCACAGGTGGCAATTCTCCCCAACTACAACTGATTTAATAAGCAGTGATACATACAACTGCTACTTAGTGCCTATAAATTGAAATACTCTAAACTGAGTTTAATTACATGAATTCTTAAGATCAGAGAAAGACTGCTGTCAGGGGGATCACAAAAGACTATGGAGAGGGATGTACAGTGCCTGGGCTGCATGCTGGGTAGGAGGTTCTATCCTGGTGCTTCAGAACAACGAAAGTCACTAGCATGTACTGGGTACTTGCCTGTGCCTGACACCACTGCAAATGCTTTGAAATTAAATCACTATACAAGCTGAAAGAATGCGTGTCTATTCCCTTGCTCAGTCCTTCTCTGAATACATCCCAGGTTGCTACTATGTTATAAGTACACTGGTAAGCACAGGAAGCAAGGGACCAGGCAGAGGAGGGTTTTGCTTGGCTGTGAGGTGAAGGAAACAGAACACAAAAAATGTAGACAAGATAAGAATAATATTTCAAAGGCATACAGCTCAGAGAGAAGTTAAAGAAGGTAACAGGCCAGAAAGATGGTCTGAAAAAATTCATTTTTGAAACAATTTTTTGAGAACAAGTCAAATAGTTTTAAGAAGTCAGCCATAGAAAAGGAAGCGAACAGAGGGTTTCAGACAGAGCTATATGGTGAAAATAAGTACAATGAACTCCGATTCACTAGCCAGTTTCAGCCCATGTGAGCAAAGGAAACAGAGACAACAGACAGGGAGTTCAGAAGTTCTGTGAGTAAAGACCACACTGGGACCAGCTGCAGAGAGGCAGATGAACTTTCCTTGGGGGTGATTCAAGGCTTATATGATTCGGGGGATGTTACAGCAGAGGAGGGAGATGGGCAAAGGTCATTGGTTGAAGGCTTAGGGTACCACAATGTTTCATTAGCACGGGGAAGCAATTCAGGGATCTTGAGTGCTAGTTGAGCTGGTTTTTATCAGGAGAAAGAAAGTTGAACCTATACTTTAACTAAAGCTACATGACATTCTCCAAGTAGAGGAATGTGTGGGGGGGTTTGAACTCCCCAGACAAGGTCAAAAAAGAAACTCTGCCAGAAAAGGGAGTACTGCCCAAGAAGGCTATCCAGACAAAGGACTTCAACCTTAACTATCAGGGGAACAGGGTATAGTAGGAAAATTAGCGTAGATATGGATCTGCATCTTAGAAGGAGAGGACACCAGATTCTTCTGTCTGTGTTTAACTATATAAGGAATTAGAGCTTATTATAAATAGCAAATAGGAAACCAACAGAAAATCCTGTGTTCATGAATGATGCAATGTGATATGCTATTTCAGAGATGTTTTTGGACCTCAGTGGGGCGACAAGGCACGTTAAAAGACTGGCAAAAATTAAAGATGGTGGCCTAGAGAGATGATTTAGTGGTTAGGAATACTTGCTACTATTTCGGGTGATCAGGATTCAGTGCCAAGCAATGACTTTGGGCAGCTCACAAAAGTCTATGACTCCAGAGTCAGGGGATTTGAAGTGCTTTTTCTATCTTTTAAGGGCACATACACAGACAGATGTTCATGTATAAATAATAAAATACATCTTTTAAAAATGATATCTAGGAGGCAAAGTACAAACTCATGCATTCCTATGAAATGGTAATAACTGATTTTATAACAATACTTTGAAAGTAGATGCTATTATCATTCTAATTTTGTAGTTGAAGCCAAAGTGAGCAATGGCTTACCCAGAGTCCCATAACTAGGCAGTTGGCAGGCAGAGACTAGAACCTCACCAATATGATTCTAGAACCCAAGCTCTATATTCTTCTTTCTTCTATGTGCAACAGGAAGAAGAGCCATTTCTGCTTCTCAGGATGATTCTCTATCCCCTAAGAATCCCACTAAATCTCACGGAGGCAGATCCGACAGCAGCAAGAGTTCTAGTATCTATAAAGTGAAAGACACTATCCATACTCTCAGTCCATCACCCCTGTGTGGCAGTCAATGAGTGAATGAAAACAATTCCCACTGTATAGTTTGTCTTTTTTCTGATTCATTCTCATCCTGCACTAGCATCTCTTTCTCAAAAACAGAGAGTAGGCTTTGTCGTAGACACCAACATCTGTTGAAGGCTAGAAACCATGATGCTCAACTTTCTTTACGGTTGTACAATCTGTGTAACCTGTACAATCGTAAAGAATGTTGAGCAAGGCTTACTCAGAAAGGTCCCAAGTGGGGAGAAAATAAAAATGAATTAGCTGAAATAAAAGGCTCTAATTACTTGACCTAACTCTCATTGTTCACACTGACAAAGGCCTATAACCTCAAGGCTCCTATTCTTCATTCCCTGTGCAGTGGTTCTTCAATTTCCTAGTCTACAGTTCTTCTGGGGGATGCCCTTCTACACCTCAGTATCCAGATCTAACTCTATGAGCCACTGCCTGGTGTGGTTCTCTCACTCAGTCTTTCTGTCATTCCTGTAAGTAAATGATTCTTTTCTGAGAATACAGCACTGCTTGTGGGCCTCCAAGAAACAGTTAATGCTGCTGATTAATTCCCCGTTCCTACATATCACTTCAAAGACACTCGCCCTTAGTGGGCTCTGTAGTTTATTATCTCCGCTTTTGAAGCTAGCAAAGTTTAGTTTGCTTTAAGATAATAGTTCTCTGTCTTGAATATTAATGAAGAAGCTCAAGTTTTAAACACATTAGGGTAAGTGCCTAGCAAAAGCAATCACGGAGGTTAAATAGCCTCAGTTCTATTTCAACACGTTTTTGAACTACAACGTATTTGAGTGCCTACTGTGTGTTAATTCCGGCAGTGTATGAAATGGCTAGATTTAAAATTGCATTTAAGAATTAAGTATTAGGATATACATTTTAATTGGTTATTAAATGAGCTGTACAGCAAGGAACAAATGAAGGGTGTGTGTAATTGCTGATGTCATCAGGGAAGCTCCTGATGCATTGAGATGAGATTGGCATTGTCCTGAAGGGCAGAGAATAGGCAGGCATGGCACCCTGTTTCCTGGGATCCTATCTATCTCTTCTTTGAATTAAAAAAAAAAATGGGAGTCTCAGGTAGATAGTATTTTTCCTTAAATCTCAGGGTAAATCACATGCCTTGCCTACTAAAATGTGTTTACGGCACCTCTACCTCAAGTTTTAAAAGTAATGTGTATGTCCTCATTCTTCTTTCTCTCCATCCAAAAGGCTGAAAAGTAGACATCATGCTAAACCTGGTCCCACTCAATAGCACACAGCCAAGGAAGTAGTGGAGTAGTCAATTAGGTCCCAACATGATCTTACACTACAACTTGTTAAGCTACCTTCCTATCTCCACATTGCTCTAGAGCAAATAAACAAAACCTGCATGACTCTATAGCCACATTTGCTATCTGTTTCATAAGTAATAAATCATGATGAACTCCCAGCTAATATTTATTAGTTTGTCTTTAGAGCAGCATAGAGAAAGTAGCTAGGAGAAGGAAATGATGCTATAAATTGGAATAGTCAAGCAAAGATGCTAATCCAATAGCACAAAAACTATTAAACGGAGTAGATGGAATAGTCTGGGAATTTGCAGGGTTTTTTTTTTTTTTTTTTTTTTTTTAGACTAGGAAGAAAGACAGAAGAAAAATAGAAAGAAAATGATGTCTACAGCAGAAGGTGATACTGATAGAGACTCATTTAGAAGCCACATTGTCTAGTTTATTTTTGTTATAATCTGCTTGTAAAGGGGATACAGAAAGAGTAAGGGGCAATGAGAAAAAAAGCAAAATTAACTTTATCAAATAGAGTTCTAAAGACATTTCTAAAGAATGTTGTTTTCTATGTACTGGTTTCAGGTTTTCTGAAGAAAGGATCTCTTCAAATTTAAAATGCTTCATTCCTTTTTGGTTTAAGCAGTAGAAAGTTAGGGGATATGATGGAGTGATGCACATAAAAGAAGTTTAGATGTCAAGAATGAGACATGAAACTCTATGTAAGATGAGGAACTCAGGACCTCTTAAGGGTTGGATGAACCAGAGCAATTTCTTAGGGTAGTATATTAATCTAAAAACTCCATATTAAAATTTTACTACATGGCAAGCATGCAGGGACCCATGTGACTGTGGTCATATGAAATTGATAAAAAGTTTCCAAATGAATTCATCCTGATGTCAGAAGACAATTAATGGGTATTTATGAGTTCTGTGGTTCTATTATTGCAAAATTAAAACTTAAAAATGTTTCAGATGGCTTCATACTTAAAGCTTGGAATTGAGCTCGGCGGTAGAGCACTTGTCTATCAGCCATGAAGCCTTGATTTCAATCTGTGGTAAATTTTGCCTCCAAAGCACAAAAGGGTACCTACTTTTATGCTACCTGAATTAAATAACACTGATGGATCATAGTTTTAGAGTAGCCTGCAGACCCTGTTTGACATATTTCTCTATGCTTTAGAATACAAGGAAAGTTGTATTTATGATGGATATAGATGTATATTGCAGATACCTCTTTGGTTGGAAAAGTAAAAGGCCCATACAAAGTGAAATTCATAGGCCACTTTTCTCCATGCCGCTTTGACTTATTTTTATATAACTTGTTCCATGTGCTTTTCCTGTGGTTTCTACAACTTTGTTATCAAATAACCACTCACAGTGAAAGGTCAGCCATGGATCCTTCCATTATTATCATTGTACTGGTGATTTTCAGATATCTGAGGGAAAGAAACATTAAAGTACTATAGGAAGTTGTAGTATCCACCTAAAGTCCATCCCTACACAAAACCTCAAAACAAAACCTCTTGAATCTCAGGTGGGATCTTTGAAAGTCTCTTTGTTAAAAGTGAAACAATGCTGGATTATGATGAGTTATATATAATGGCCTGTGTCATTCATCAGAAGAACAAAGTCCAAGAGATATAGACACACGTGAGGAAAAGATACTCGGAAGGAAATGATGACCCGAGAAATGACTGTACCTAGGAGTGCCTGGCATCACTGATAAGTTAGAGCAGACAAACAAGGAAGGATTCTTCACTGGTGCCTTCATACATCTTGGGTTCAGACTTTTAACTTGAAGAGCAACCAGATGATACAATTGTTTGATTTTCCCAAAGAGTTTTGGACAATTTGAGACAACAACCCAGAGATTACAGCCCAGGGCACTTACAGGGCTTGTCTTCGATACACCTAAGAATAATCATAGTTCCTTTCTTGAAGGTACTTCAGATACAAGGTTTTGAGAACTCGGACACTGTAGCAGAAATGGATAAAAGTGATTAGCTATTAGGAATATTAAATGTAATTTTAATTAAATAAATAATTGGTAATATGTATCTGGTGACAAAGACTAGATAAAATCATGACTAATGAGATCTATATAAAAGATTCTGAGTTGAAGGTTAAAAGGTATCCTAAGTTTTGGGGCTTCAGAAAAATGATTCAGACAAAGCACAGTGTGAACAACAAGAGGCGACTTATTTCTAAGCTCTGAGTGTCAGACATGGTCTGAGAGCTATACTCTGTGCAGATGACTTCAGTTTATTTCAAGATGATTTTTAAAATTAGGGTATGCTAGTATATTTTATTACATAATAGAATCTATGAGATAATCAGTTTTCAAGGGGAAGGTCTATCTTGGTCTAGAGTTTTTGACTGTTTTAATTCATGACAAACCTATTCCATTGCTTTGGGCACATGCTTGTACATCATGGAGGGCTATGGGGGTTGGGTGGGGTGAAGAGTGACTAGAAAATGAGGCCATTTCATCAAATAGAGAAGTAAAGAAACAGACCAAGGTCTCTTAATTCCCTTCGAGGTCTGTCTCTAAACCTTTCTTGCCTCGCCTCTTAAACATTCCCTCCATCTCCCAATTGCATTAAGCAGGAGACCAATATGTTATCTGGTGTCTTTTGAGAACACTCCAGACCTGGTGGTCTTTCAGAGTTCTCTGGGAGGTACGAGTATTCACGGCACACAAGTGTGCTTAAGGAGATTGTATAGTGCTATTTTAAAGGGGTAATTGCCTTTAACATTTTATTTAATAGACCATGCATTCGTGCAACTGTATTTGAAGATAACAGCATGTATAAACATGGAGTCTTCGAGAATGTTGGCTTCAGAGTGAAGAACTGTTATTGGTGACTAGCTGCACCCACCCCCATCCTCAGTGGACCATGTGAAGGATTGTTTCCTTAAGCCTCTCCTGAGGTCATAAGCATCAGCTGAGCCACTTGTTCTCCTTTCTGTTTTTATTTTAATGATGCTCTAAATGAAACTGGATTTGAGGAAGGAGGAAACTTGACCACAACCTAGTCTAAGTAAACTATGTTCTTCCTTCTGTGTCACCTCATTGAGCTGGAACTCTAGTGGGCAGTATAGTAGGTCAGCCCACAATGACCTTACATCTTGATTTCATTGTTAATAATGTCTGAATTTTACCAAACATCAGAAATGTGTCTTGGTGCTCCCCCAAAAATGACAGCAATATTTTTCCAGAATAAAAATGTGTTTCTAGTCAACAGCAAAACTAGATTCTACATTAGCAAATAAAGGAATAATCATCTCAACTTCGGGATGGTTGTGGTCAAAAATAAATTCCTGAATAAACAGACATCAGCCGGCCTTTCACAGGCACTCTGTTCATATGAGAAAAACCAATCACAGTATCAATTCAAGGGAAATGGCAGAGTCTGGCTAAGCACTCTTCCAGGCTCTGTGAACCTGCAAAGTGAGGCATTTGTTATCCCCGGGAGAAGGTACAATCTTCAGTTCAGGGCAGGGGTCAATAGCCTGGCCCAGTGATAGAGGCACCCGTTTATGGCCATATGCACTCTCTACCTGGTCTATGAATAAAAAGGCAGAGCTATATCAGCATTATCATTCCCCTGACCTTCAGGAGTGGACTGGTCCCAGCAGGGGAAGAAAAAAACAGCAGGGGAAGGAAAGGGAAAATTAAAATGTTAAAAACTATATTATAGCTCATTGGTGACCTTTAAGGAAAAAATTAGACTTTAGACTGCTAGGCTGCAGTGGATACAACAAAGGCTGACAGCTGTAAAAGTTAGAGATTTAGGTTTTTTTTTTTTTTCTTCCGAGTGGCTTTCAACCAAAATCTTAAACAATAAGCACACCCTGCATGTTTCCTGCTGGCTGACAGCCAGAGAAAGTTCAGAATTTTGATTGGTGCCGAGCTATTACAGGAAACTTGTCCTGGGTTTCAGAACATTCCTCTCTTAAGCTATTTGCTGGGATTGTCCGGGCTGCTTCCTATTAATAAGTTGATACAAAATGCTGTCTATCTAAAGTCATACAGACATCTTTTCTCTTGCCCAAGCTTCCAGGTTGCTTGGTTGGCCGTGTAGATACAGAATGCAAAGCAGACATTTGAAGCCAGTGGTGTTATCGCAAGCATAGTTCAAGAAAATGTGCATAGGAAATGATCTCGTGTCAATGTATTCGGACTACCTGGAGTCTTCAAATCTAAAAATCAAAATATAAGTGCTCTTACAGCTTTGAGACAAACCCTAAAGACATGCTGCCTGCATGTGTGGAATGACAGGATTTTATTGTCTTTAAGACAAGGAGTTTAAAGGTTTTCTAGATGTTTTCATCCTTGATAATAAACAGAAAGGCAGACAGATACACAAAGTATTTTAGAGTAATTAAGTATTTTTTCCTCTTAAACAAAATCATCCCTCTACTTGATAGAAGGGAAAACACACATTTGGGGGGTTTATTTCTTTATCTTTAGGTAATCAACATTCAGCCCATGCTGTTTTCTTTAATCCTTAAACCCTGCATTATCTCTCTTTCTTCGCTGAGGGGTAAATTCATTAGATCCCTGATATCTTTTAACAGCTATTTTATTTCCAACCTCTCTATAGATTGCATCATCAAAAGCAAATATATTTAATTGTTAGGCTTAAGTTGGGGTAAAGACAATTTTAGGATCGTGTTTCTCAATGGTGTCCTGACCTCACAGAAGAGATGCCATTGAGGTCAAGGGAAATTGCTACGGAGATTATCAAGTGTTAAAAGTTGTTGAGTAGAAGCTGTAAAATATGTTTTAAACCTCTGTGTGTGTGTGTGTGTGTGTGTGTGTGTGTGTGTGTGTGTGTGTGTGTGTGTGTGTACTATCTATTACAAATAAAAAAAGAAAAAATTCTTGGTGGTGTTTGCAGAATCCCATTTTCTTAACAGGAAATTGACAAATGGCAGCATCTGGCAGGGAGAAAAAGCATATGGTCCGACTAACTGTTTCTATAGAGGTTAAAACAGCTTTGGAATTTCCCTGATTGCTGTTATGATTGACAGACCGTCAAATAAACCATTCACTTTTCTTCCCCACTCCAACAGTCCCATGTTCTGACAAAGACACAAGGGGGGAAGCCAGCAGTGTGGAACATGAGAAATTAGATATGCAATGCCCATTAACATAAATGGATTTTATTTTTGCACCTAATTCCCTACACACCATGCAAAAAAAAAAAATCTACCCCCAGGACATGGAGTATGCATGTTTTCTTGTTCTTTCTATTTATAATTTTTAATTATTAATTTCATATATAATTGGTTTCTTTAGAGAATGTAATGCCTAGTAGGTTATCTTAAAACAGTGTTTTGGAGTCTTGGGGCTTGATACTGCAAAAAGATGGGCTGATACTGCAAGATGTTATGGTATGTAATACAAACAATGAAAATTAGGCTGAGAGGTCTTGAATGAAGTTAGACTAATTAAACAATTCTCAGTGTTTGAATTCTTGCTTCTTCTCCAGGGCATGCTGCCAATCATTTCATCTTGAGGGACTGCTCTGGTTTGCCCTCACCTCCAGGCTCAATTAATAAATGTAACCCTCTAACAACTTATCAAATATTTTTACTGAGCAAATGAAAACTGTTCCAGTGCTTTTGACTTACCAGATTTCTCACTTTTCTCCCATTTTCTCAAAGTTTGTATAAATCCTTACTAGAGGATGGTGACAATTGGTGGACACTTGTCTAGTCTCATCCCATGTTCTAGAATTCCTCCTTTCTCATTGTGCAGTTTCAAATCACACTTTGTATATCTCTAAAGACCTAATATTTAGCATCTTATGTGCCAGCTTTCTCTGTGCTATGACAAATACATCATGAGAGTTAGCATCCAAGATGTCTGTAGGGATAATTCCTACCTACTAGTGATGTTCTTGAATAAATTGGGAGTTTCTGTCACTAAGCACCTTGAAGAACTTGTCTGTATAACTAAGAGGACACAGAAGTGATAGTGTGTGGCTTTCCAGACCAAGCTTGTTCCCATGCTCTGTACTGAATCAGCATTAAGTTCTTAGGGAAGCCAGCTCCTTTGATGCTAATACTCTAACAGCTCCACAGAGAGAAACCTGTATAGGAAACCAAATTTGGAGAGACAATACACTTCCTTCAGCAACCAGCAGCTGTGTGTCAGTCATACGAGCTGGCTACTTTGGGATGTGCCCTTCCATCTTAGTCAAGTCTTCAGACAACTACAGTCTTGGCCAACAACTTGGCTGCAAGTCAGTCAGAGATAACAAGCCAGAACCACTCAGTTAAACTTCAACTGACTGTGACCCCAGACATTGTGAGATAATTAATGCCTGCTATTGTTTCAGCTTGTGATAATTTTCTAACTAGCATATTCTTAAATAATATGCAAATGACTAATATCAAATGCATTGAAGGCTTTTTGTTATTTTTAGCACACCCATTGAAGACTTTGCAAATAAACGAGGTCCCCTTTCCAGAGTTTAGCAATTGTCAGCTGATCCTGAACCTTTGTGATTCTTACCTTTTCTATGTGAAACTGAATCCTTTCCATCTTTGCTCCTTTGCGTGGATTCCTCACTTCATGTCTTTTTAGGTTTAATGTAGCCATGGTTAAACCAAAGGTTCTCACAGTTATGCCTTCATTTACTACTACCTATTACCCCATCCCTTTTTGCATGTCAAAAAGAATCACCTCAAGTTCATAAAATCAGAATTAAATGCTTCATTCATCACTTCATCCATTTTTTTTTTTTTTTTTTTTTTTTTTTTTTACTATTATGCCAGGTCTATGTGATCACAATGGTAGGCACTACAAATTTTTCTTGGAAACCCAACAGGCTTTATGCTTTTCCTTGTCACAAAGAACTCTGAACTCAGCTTATGATTCCTTTGGGTATATCTATTGCCTTTGCGACAGAATGATTCTGATTATCAAAGCATGACAATCGAAGACTTTATAATCTACTCAATGCTAATATTTTCTAACCTCATATAATTCATATTTAAAATGAATAACCTGCTACCAGATCCCTATTCTAGGGCCTTTGTGCATGTTCTTTCAGGTGCTTTTGAACACCTTTTTTCCATATTGGCTTCCCATTCTCTGAGATTTTAAACCCTCTAACAAAGATGTATAGAAATTCTTGCTAGCTCAGCTTCTAAATAAGCATATCTTGCTTCCTTCACTGTGGCTCTGTGTTCTCTATATAACTTCATAGCCATAGTCTCAGTCATGTTTTCTTAAGTATTGTACTGCTTCACGTTCATGTACACTACCAATTTAACTCCATAGAAGCTATCATGTTTGGTGCAGATTCAGATAAATCCCATTATACAATCACTCAGAAGCCCTTGCTACAACATGACAGTGATGCTTAGACAATGTTGAGGTACAGCAATGAACAAGGACCAGGTCCTCATAATACTTACAATATTTAAAGAAAAAGCAGTCGAACATGATGTTTATAAATATAAAACAGGCTAGATGATAATAAATGCCCAGCAAAACCCAAACAAAACAAAAACAAAATAAAACAAAGCAAGATCAACAGTTCAATGATTGCACACATTAGTAGAAGTAGAATGAAATAGCTCTGTCTAAGATGATCTGTCATAATCTGAATTTTGAACAGTCATCATAAGGTAATGAAAAAAGCAAAAACACTATAAGCAGAAAACCAAAACCAAACCAAAGCACAAAAGCAACAAACAAGCAAGCAAGTAAACAACAACCATAAAACCAAAACTGTAAAGTCTCTGAGACAGGAGAAGACTTAGTGTCTTTCAAGAACCAAATACGTAAGTATGACTGGAAAGGTGGGTGAGGAGCAGGGGAAGAGGAAGCGCTGAGCTCAGTGGTGTCATGGAAAGGATCCTTCTAGTTCTTGCAGCTTTAGCAAAGTTTCAGCTCTGTGAGGTGTCTCTGTGTCAAAGAGAAGTTTTGAAGAAGAGAGTGTTGAGAATGACATTAGAAACAAGTGGAACCCTATTACTGCTAATCCATGTCTTGAGAAAAGGCCTCATGTAGGTTTCTATAAATATTCAGTTAAATGATTTCCATCTATCCATGTTACAGAGTCAAACTAAACATTATTTGCAGAGTGTATTTTAACTCATGTATGTTTATTTTTTATGTGCTGCAAGACACTCACATTTTATATGACAAACTGAAGGAAGAGACAGTTAAACTCTGTCTACTTCTATACTTGGGCATTAGCAGGAGTTTGGGATCAGGGTAGCAGGTCATCCAAGAATGTGAGTAGAGGTGATTTTATTTCATTTTGTCAAGATCATCTCATGTAAATATAAAATTAGATATGAAGACTATCTGTATTCTAATTTAGGTCCAGCAAATAAATACTTAATAAGCCTCTCATTCAAACCAATTGTTCCCTCACTTGGTCCTAGTGGCTGGGGCAGACACCTAGTGGTGTACTTCCGTGAAGGCACCATATCCTGAGACATCTTAGAGGAGCCACTGCAGTCAGAGCAGCGGGTAAGAACACTCACCCACTACCCTAAGCCCCAGAGCTACATCTGGAATCAGGGGGCATTCAGGACCCACCAGGCACCCAAATCCTGCCCCTGCGAAATACAACTCCTCTTCCACCCCTCACCTGGTCCTTGTGACTGGGGCAGACATCTAGCTGGTCTGCTACCATGGAGGTACCATATCCTGACATCCTAGAGGAGACACTGCACTCAGAGCACTTGGAGCTCAGGATCACAGGATCACAGGATCACAGGATCACAGGATCACAGGATCACAGGATCACAGGATCACAGGATCACAGGATCACAGGATCACAGGACCACAGGACCACAGGACCACAGGACCACAGGATCACAGGATCACAGGATCACAGGATCACAGGATCACAGGATCACAGGATCACAGGATCACAGAGACATCTAGACCCTGAGGAGTTCTGACAAAAGCAAGATACTGGAAAGACAGGCTCCAGTCAGAGACAGTGAGTGCAGGTAGCTCTAGAGTTAACCAGAGGGTGAAAGGCAAGTGCAAGAACATAAGCAATAGAAACCAAAGTTTTTTGGCATCATCAGATCCCAGTTCTCCCACCATAGCCAGCTCTGAACACCCCATCACACTGGAAAAGCAGGATTCAGAATTAAAATCAGTTCTCATGATGATGATAGAGGATTTTAAGAATGACATATATAACTCCCTTAAAGAAGTACAGGAGAACACAGGTAAACAGGTAGAAGCCCTTAAAGAGGAAACACAAAAATCCCTTAAAAAAAATTGCAAGAAAACACAACCAAACAGGTGAAGGAATTAAACAAAACCATCCAATATCTAAAAATGGAAGTAGAAACAATAAATAAATCTCAAAGGGAGACTACCCTGGAGATAGAAAACCTAGGAAAGAGATCAGGAGTCATAGACTCCAACAGAATATAAGAGATAGAAGAGAGAATTCTCATGTGCAGAAGGTACCATGGAAAACATTGACACAACTGTCAAAGAAAATGCAAAATGCAAAAAGTTCCTAACCCCAAACATCCAGGAAATGCAGGACACAATGCTAAGGCCAAACCTAAGGATAATAGGTATACATGAGGGTGAAGACTCCCAACATAAAGGGACAGTAAATATCTTCAACAAAATTATAGAGGAAAACTTCCATAACCTAAAGAAAGAGATGTCCATAAGTATACAAGAAGCCTACAGAACTCCAAATAGACTAGACAAGAAAAGAAATACCTCCCATCACATAACAATCAAAACATCAAATGTACAAAACAAACAAAAAATACTAAAAGCAGTAAGGGAAAAAGGTAAAGTAACATATAAAGACAAACCTATAGGAATTACACCAGACTTCTCACCAGAGACTATAAAAGCCAGAAGATCTTTGACTGACATTATACAGACACTAAGAGAACACAAATGTGAAAACAGACTACTATACCCAGCAAAACTCTCAATCACTATTGATGGAGAAACCAAAATATTCCATGACAAAAATAAATTTACACAATATCTTCCCACAAATCCAGCACTTTGAGGAATAATTGATGGAAAACTCCAACACAAGGAGGGAAACTACAACCTAGAAAAAGCAAGGAAGTAATCTTCCAACAACTCCAAAAAAGATAACTATCTTACACAAACATACTTCCACCTCTAATAACAAAAATAACCGAAAGCAACAATCTTTTTTCCTTAATATCTCTTAATATCAATGGACTCAATTCTCCAATAAAAAGTCTAAGGGCTACAAATAGGAAAGAAAGAAGTCAAAATTTCACTATTTGCAGATGATATGATAGAATACTTAAGTGACTCTAAAACTTCCACCAGAGAACTCCTAAACTTGATAAACAACTTCAGCAAAGTGGCTGGATATAAAATCAACTCAAACAAATCAATAGCCTTCCTCTACTCAAAGGATAAACAGGTTGAGAAAAAAATTAGGGAAATGACACCCTTCACAATAGTCACAAATAATATAAAATATCTTAGAGTGACTCTAAGCAAGCAAGTGAAAGATCTGTATGACAAGAACTTCAAATCTCTGAAGAAAGAAATAGAAGAAGATGGAAAGATCTTCCATGCTCCTGGGTTGGCAAAATTAATTTAGTAAAAATGGCCATCTTGCCAAAAGCAATCTACAGATTCAATGCAATCCCCATCAAAATTCCAAATCAATTCTTCATAGAGATAGAAAGAGCAATTTGCAAATTCATTTGGAATAACAAAAAACCCAGGATATGGAAAACTATTCTCAACAATAAAAGAACTTCTAGGGGAATCACCGTCCCTGACCTCAAACTGTACTACAAAGCAATAGTGATAAAAACTGCATGGTATTGGTACAGAGACAAGCAGGAAGATCAATGGAATAGGATTGAAGATCCAGAAATGAATCCACACACCTATTGTCACTTGATCTTTGACAAAGGAGCTAAAATCATCCAGTGGAAAAAGGACAGCATTTTCAACAAATGGTTCTGGTTCAACTTGAGGTCAGCATGTAGAAGAATGCAAATCGATCCATTCTTATCTCCTTGCACAAAGCTCAAGTCCAAATGGATAAAGGACATAAAACCAGATACACTGAAACTAAAAGAAGAGAAGGTGGGGAAGACCCTCGAATACCTAGGCACAGGGGAAAATTTCCTGAACAGAACACCGAAGGCTTATGCTCTAAGATCAAGAATTGACAAATGGGACCTCAGAAAACTGCAAACCTTCTGTAAGGCAAAAGACACTGTCAATGGGACAAAAACAGCAACCAACAGATTAGGAAAAGAGCTTTACCAATCCCACATCCGATAGAGGGCTAATAGCCAATATATACAAAAACTCAATAAATTAGACTCCAAACAACCAAATAACCCTATTAAAAATGGGGTACAGAGCTAAACAAAGAATTCTCAACTGAGGAAAATCAAATGGCCAAGAAGCACCTTAAGAAATGCTCAACATCCTTAGTCATCAGGGAAATGCAAATCAAAACAACCCTGAGATACCACTTCACACCAGTCAGAATGGCTAAGATAAAAAACTCAGGTGACTGTAGATGCTGGCAAGGATGTGGAGAAAGTGGAACGCTCCTCCATTGTTGGTGGGATTGCAAGTTGGTACAACCACTCTGGAAATCAGTCTGGCAGTTCCTCAGAAAATTGTACATAGCACTACCTGAGGACCCAGCTATACCACTCCTGGGCATATACCCAGAAAATCTTCCAACAAATCTTCCTTGTATAACAAGGACATATGCTCCACTATGTTCATAGCAACCTTATTTATAATAGCTAGAAGCTGGAAAGAACCCAGATGACCTTCAACAGAGGAATGGATACAAAAAATGTGGTACATTTACACAATGGAATATTATACAGCTATTAAAAATAATGAATTCAAGAAATTCTTAGGTAAATGGATGGAACTAGAAAATATTATCCTGAGTGAGGTAACCCAATCACAAAAGAACACACATGGTATTTACTCACTGATAAGTTCATATTAGCCCAAAAGCTTAAAATAGCCAAGATTCAACTTACAGATCACATGAAGCTCATGAAGAAAGAAGACCAAGAGTGGATGCCTAGGTATTACTTAGAAGGAGTAACAAAATACTCAAGGGAGCGAATATGGACATAAAGTGTGGGACAGAAACTGAAGGAGAGGCCATCTGGAGAACATTCCACCTGGGTATTCAGCCCAGGTGCAGTCACCAAAGGTAGATGCTCATGTGGATGTCAGGAAGTGCATGCTGACAAGAGCCTGATATAGCTGTCTCCTTAGAGATCTGCCAGAGTCTGACATATTCAGAGGCAGATGCACATAACTAACCGTTGATCTGATCAAGGGGTTCCCAATGGAGGCGTTAGAGAGAAGACTGAAGGAGCTGAAAGGGTTTGTGGCCTTATGAGGAGAGCAACAATACCAATCAACCAGAGCTCCCCAGGGTCTAAACCATCAGCCTGGGAAGCACATAGGGAGGGACCCATGACTCCATCTGTATATGTAGGGGAGGATGGCCTTGTAGGGCATAGGTGGGAGAAGAGATCCTTGGTCCCATGAAGGCTGAACACTGAGTGGGGGGTTATTTGAGGATGGAGATGTGGGAGTGGGGGAGGGTTAGGTAGGGTCACATCCTTAGAGAAGCAGGAGGAGTGGGGATGAAATAGAGGGTTCCTTGATGGTGGAGGGGAATGTGGTAAGGGGATAAAATCTGAAATATAAATATAATATCCAATTAAAAAAATAAACAACGAACCCCCCCCCCCCAAAAATCGTAAAACCAGTTGTAGCTTCTTATAGTTACCTCACCTTTTACCAAGAAGGCATTCAAGGAATCACTGTATTTTCCTTATATTGGTATATTTTAAAGTATTGTCTCAGTGACTGTAAAAACACATAGTCAACTAATCTGTTTTAGAATTTACATAGAGTCACATCAAGTAAATTGCTCTACATTTTCTTTCTTGGATAAAAGAACAGTGACATGGTCCAACAGACAGACTGTTCATTTTCTCCTTTTCTCTATCCTTTTTAAAAACATAATCAAAGTATTCCATGGTCATGCTGTGAGAACTTGCTCAAATATATATATATATATATATATATATATATATATATATATATATATATATATATATATGAAAAAGTGATCTTAAATTCTTTTGTAAAAAAGGGGGATTAGAAGTTATGAATGTATTGGCAAACCAAACCCCGCCCCAAAAATGTACTTATATTTTGAGATTTACAGCATTTATTGCCAATTTTATATTTATGCACACTATAAGTTTTAGAAAAATCCTTATTTAATTAGGGTGATCTCAGCTTTTATCTGTTCTCCTGTTCTAGTTTAGAACAGTTTTGTTTTTAATCTTTCAACATTTTCTACAGTAGATGCTATGTCATATGGTTTCCTATCCTAAAATCTCTTACTTCTCATCTTGGGGCAAGTAGGGATCTAATCTCTCTGCAATAATAAAATCTTAGAATTTTGGTCTTTATGAAAAAAGTCAAAGCAAAACAAGATAAGAAATAAAATGAAAATAGTTACACCATTTATAATACATCTTAAATTCATTTTTTTTGCTTTTTAAAAAATCACTGCCAGGCAGTAGTGGCACACGCCTTTAATCCCAGCACTTGGGAGGCAGAGGCAGGTGGATTTCTGAGTTCAAGGCCAGCCTGGTCTACAGAGTGAGTTCCAGGACAGCCAGGGCTACACAGAGAAACCCTGTCTCGAAAAACCAAAAAAAAAAAAAAAAAAAAATTGTTTTTATTTGTTTACATTTCAAATATTGTCCCCCTTCCTGGTCACCTCTTCATGTCTTTACATATTTAACCCAGATCCATTTTAATCATGTTGTTTGTTTCAACAAAGGATAATGAGCCCAGAGTTAGAGAGAATGCTCCTCACATTTCTCATAGGGATAACTCTGAGTATGATCAATGTAGTCTTCAGAGAGCCACTGTGGGATTCAAGCCAAGTGCCCTGAGAGATTTCAGATGATATCTCCCTTTCTCTGACTTCCTGTTCTTCCCACATTTTTATTCTTCCAAACTCCTTTTTCTAGAATGTGTCCTGAACTAACGTACACATGACAGGTGTGCATGACTTTCTCTTCATAACACTTTGCTGATTTACTCGGCAACCTTTATCTTTTTAAAGTTATAATCCAAAACACACAGTGCTCATTCTTCTATCTAGTCTCCAAGATCCCCAAAGGGAATTCACTCTAGCTGCCAGTCTTGTTATAATACGAAAAAAAAAAAAAAAAGTGTTTTTAGTCTGATATTACAAGGTCTTAGTGAAACAATTGCTGAGCCTACTAATCTTCCAACCTTCAATAAGTCCTCAAAGGATACTAGAGTTTTCGAACTTAAGCCAGCTGATATGTAACTGCTGTAAGAAAACTCCTTTTCATCTATGAGAATAGTACTTGTTTTTCTTTTTATACTCTGCTTTGAACTTTATATGTTGTTGACATTTTTTTTAAATCATTCCAATTCTATAATGTCTGAGTTAAAATTAAAAGCTAGCAATTAACATCAGTAGATTGATACCATGACTCCAGTTCTGGAACAGCCCAAATAAATCAATGTAGAGGAGATAAAGTATCTCAAATAGTTGCAATAAAACAAAGTGGGTCATAGGCAGACACAGAGGAACAGGAGGATGGTGTGCACATACTTGGAGACATCATGGAGTAAATGAGCAAGGAGAGCAAGGCACACACAAACAATTATTAAATAAAAGTAAATAGAATCCCTGTGGCTGACACTACCCCAAATGATAAGTACAAGCATAAAAATATAAAAATTAACCAAACAAATAAGACAAGAATCCAGAAAATTTTCATATATCCACATATAATTAGTTGCCAACAAAGACACCACAGCCATACAATGGAGATGGGACAGTCATTTCCATATGGAATGTTGAGTAAACCAGGAAAGCACAAGTAAGACTGAACAGCAAAAACAGATTGAAAAATATATTCTATGGATCCCAATTCTATTATATGAAACATGAAACAGTGTACTACATGCCAAGGTGTCAATGAATAATTACATGTTCTGACAAAGAATATTCTTATGGACAATTCTCAGTGAAAAATTATTAAGGTATAATTTTTATTACTTATTTTAAGCCTAGGATGAAGCATGTCTCTAACAATGCCAGCATGAAGTCTACAGTTACGAATAACTTACAATGCTGAAATATGGACAGAACCAAACAGTAAACATATCATGATTTTATTTATACAGTGTTGATTATTCATTTAAGCTAGAAAATAATCACCATCTCTGAGAATACATTCTTTAGAGGGTCAGTGAGTAACAATTTTCACACACACACACACACACACACACACACACACACACACACAAAATCTCAGTAGCAAAGCTAGTCTTTTACTCCCTTATGTGTCCTTTTTTCCACTCCCCCTCCCCCACTAGCAGTTTCAGCTCTATCATTGATAGATAAAGAAAGAGAGGGAGACAGCCTAGGTGTCAGTCAATGTAGGAGAAACAAACATATGGCATATGCATACAAACATATATGTATACATGCAGAGAATATTATGTTTGCACAAAGTGTAATGAATACTTGTTGCAGCCCGAGCTACCCCATGTTGGGTGTCAAAAATGTTGAGAGCCGCTCTAGCCCATGTTTGGGGGCCAAAATATCTCAGACCACTCTGTCAGTGTTGGAAACCTGCACTGCCAAAAGCCTTGGAGACTAACTTGTTACTGCCCCAAGCAGCTCTGGTCTGCAGGTCAGGGTTCAGCAAGAGAGAGAGTGAGGACAGATGTGAAAAATGGAGACCAGACAGAGTATGATTCAATCCTGTTTATTCTTCAGTCTCTCTTCCTAGTCCAAGTCCCAAGTCTTTAGTTCCTAGTAACTAGTTAATAGTCCCTAGTGCCTCCAAGTTCCAAGTTACTTCTTCCAAGTGCTAAGTGCCTAATGTCTAATTCCAAGTTCTTCCTCCAAGTGCCAAGTGCCTAATACCTAATAATTCTTCTTCTGAGTTCTCTAGTCCAAGTGTCTTCTTCCTCAATGCCTAATTCCTACTCCAAGGTGTACTCAACTCTTCTGTCTGCTTTAAGTCTCACATACCCAAGGGAAGATCCAGGGTATCTAAAACAAGATGTTATCAGAGTGTGCTCAGCTGTTGTAGGCTAATATAATCAAATCTCTTGTCAGGGTATATGGCTCAAGATGGCTGCAAGGATGATAGCCGCCTTCTGTCGGCTCCCCACAAATACTATTATTTACAAGAAATGGAGAAAGTAGAGAACACCATACTAATTCATATTCAGAAAGATAAGTATCACATATTCTCTTTTCATCTTAGTAAAAATAAGTAGACATACCTAAGGGTGAAACAGTGATTGTTAGAAGTTTGGAAAGATGTATGGGGGTACACCATGTGTAAAAAAGAAGACTGAATTTGGTTAGTCTGCACTACACTGGTCTGAAACATTGTACTATGCCAGATTATCAAGGAGGAAATGGTTAAATGGATTTTTACTAAAAAATAAATAAAATATTATTTTCACAAAAATCATGTTTGAAAATAATGGTTATTAATAACTCACAAGATATTCTCTACAGCAAATTTGACCAATTAGATTTTAAAATGCATGCACACGTACACTATAAATCATAAAACAAAGAAACAACTTCACAACTCTAGAGAGGAGCAGAAATCACTCAACTTTACAAATGAACAAAAATGAATAGAACTTAAGAGACTTGTGGGATTCCATTAAATGTATATAATATGATAATATGAAATTTAAAGGGGGAAGAGGGATGAAAATACAAATAGTTGAAAAGATGACAAATTGAACATTTCAGTATTTCTATATGTTTAATTTCAGTGCAAGGATAAATGCAAAGAGAAATATTTCAGGCAGACAAATAGTCAAAATATCAAGAGACCGAAAAATCTTAAAAACAGTAAGAAGTCACTTTTGTGCAAGTAATTTTTCATAAGATAGGCAGTGGATATTTTCATCCAACCACGGAGGTCAAGGAAGGAGCAGATGACATCTCCAAAGTGCTAATTAGAAAAGAAGTTGGCTGCTGAGCACACTAGATCCCACTGTATCATCTTTCCCAAAACAAGAGATGGATGGAACATCCTTAGTAGTGTGCCCCTCATACATGAAATGTTAACTGGCTCTCTTCAATCTGAAAAGATCATTCAACAAGAAGTGGCAATGCAGAGTCTGAGCTTTCTATGACTATGACTGGACTACAGGGTCATGACCTCATCTTAATGTACTGTGGCTCTAGAAAATGCCCCGCAAAGTGAAAATCCTCAAGCTCATTATGTTGCTTACTCTAGTTTACAGTAAATATTGGGAACGTCTAAATTTCATACCTACCAAAGCTATTATTTCATTATTTACTCCTATGAGTATAATTGTATTCAAATGAACAGGATAAATATAAAATGAGTCTGCATAGGAAATGTCTAAAATTTTCAAACCAAATCCTGTGCAAGCATTGTAAACAGAATCTTGGTTATCAACACACATACACAGACACACACACACACACACACCCCCAAATATGCTCCTCAACAGGTTCTATATATTATATAACATTTTATTTAAAAAATTATTAAAATCTCAACTTTTTACGTAATAACTTCATAATTTTGAGTTTTTACGTTTAGTTTTCTTAATTCTTGAGGAAAATGTTCCTCTGTCACAAACATGAGAAAATGGTCTTTCAGTATGATGTTGTTTACCCAAGACTTTTCACCAAACTGTCTTTACCATGCCCTACATCTGCAAGACAAAGTAGCTTGAAACACTAACTTGATCCATTGTAGAAACTCAGCATCCTACAGGTTGACATCTGAGGACATGGCTCTGGCTCTGTTATCCGCTGGTCTATGCTCAGGTCAGGGTTTGCATTGTTTGGATTACCACTGCATTTTTATATTCACTATCAGTCATGACAAGGCTCACTATGTTGTTGTTGCTGTTTGGTTTTTTTTCTTTTTTTCAACTCAAAATGCCTTCTACTGTTAAGCATTTCTACTTTTGATAAATGTTAAAACCATCTTGTCAAGTCTCACTGCAGCAGGTACCCAGCTTGCATATTGATTGGGATTCCATGCAGTCTGAAGATTATTTTTTCTCCCGTTGAATCGTCACATGTGTAAGAACTTAATTCTCTTCAATTATTTTAAATGCAATTGTGGCACAGGAGAAGTCTATACATTTTGTACTAATGATGGACAGTTGACCTAACCACTCGATATTTAAAAATTCAATTATTAAAATACACAAACTTTTAGAAAAATGCTCAGCACGTTACAGGTTTTTGACCCAACTATTAACATTTTTGATGACATAATATTGATGTATGGAAAAAAGCAGAAAGAACACTGACTCAGCAAACAGTTGTGTTTTCTTTTCCTACTATGTTCCTACAGGCTTATCCAGGGAATTATAATTGTAGGATCCTATTTTCTTACCTTTTTCTTATGAAGTAGAGATACAGGACTAAGCATGGGGATTAAGAGAAACAAGGGAGACCAAAAGAAAATAACACAAGGCCTTTCTCTTGGCTTTGTTGTCTTGTGATGTAAGAGAAACAGGTATGCTCAGATACGTGTCAAAGATGGACTGAGCTACAGGTCTGCGATGATCTTCTGAGGTCACCCAATAGCCTCTATAATAATTTCTATCTACAATTCTACTGTGGAAATTTGAAATTGTAACATCACATGCCAATTAGATCTACTAAGCATTGAGCACGTGTCAGTCTTTATTCTAACAGTTCAGTGTTGGGGTCCACACTAGCCCCACGTTGGGGCGGCCAAAAATAATGTTGCAGCCCAGGCAAAATGTTGAGGCCCGGGCTAACCCACGTTTGGGCAGCCACTGTATCCCGGCCCAAGCTGCTGCTCCGGTCTGCGGGTCGGGGTTCAGCAAGAGCGAGGGTGAGGGCAGACTCTACCTAATGTCTGATGTGTCTGATTCGTCTGATCTCAGTCTGATGTCTGGTTCTGTCTTCTATAGTCTGATTCTGATCTGTTCTGTCTCTGCCTTTTATATGTCTTACTTCTAAGCCACACCTCTAAGTTACACCTTTAATCATGCCCTTAGGTCTTGTCTCTAACTCTGATCTCTATACTTCTAAGTCATACTCTTAAGTCACACACCTTTAATCTCACACACCTTTAATCTCACGCACCTTTAATCTCAAGGTATCTAAACCAGGATTATCGGAGTTTGCTCAGCTGTTGTAGGCTATTGTAATCCAAGTCTCATATCAGGGTATATGGCTCAAGATGGCTGCAAAGCTGATAGCCGCTTTCTGCTAAAAGTCAGCCCCCAACAGTTCAGTGCCTTGAGTATTGGCAGTGGCCTCGTTTTGGAGTGCAGAAAAAGAGACTAAGTGACAATTATTAAGGACATATGACTAATCAGTGTCCTTAATCACTGCCTTATGTGGCTTTTTGTTTTCTCACAAAAAGTGAAAAACAGTAGTGCCTAAGAAGTAAAAATTCACTGTCTTTGTTATTCATTGTTATTGTTATTTATTGTTCTTATTACTGGAGTGTCCCTCAATCATTAGATAAATGAAACACATTTCAAAGAGCAGGGAATCTGAAAAGAATAGGGAGCCCTGAATGTCCCATAGCATAGGCATGCATGCCAGCTTTCTTTTTTCCTTTTTATAGCTGAAAGCTTTTGGATCTCGGGAACAAGCCAAGGTGGATGATTCATAAATCAACAGATTATTAAAGCTGAGGATTCTTAGATGTCTGTTTTCCAGGTAAACTGTGAGTATAGTCAGTAGACTGCTATTTCCAGCCTATGACAGAATCCACTAACAAACTTAAAAAACTCAACTGAGAAAAAAAGTCCAACTCTCCAATGTAGATCCATTATAGAGTTGGATATTTTTAGTTTCTTGTTGCCATAGTAGCCATACATGGAAGCAAATACACTATAACTATAGAGTAATACACTCTAACTATAAGCCACCATAAACATAAGATTATACTATGGTCAGTACTGCATTAACTTGCATGATTATTAGTGGTGTTAAAAAAAATAAAGCAACATAGTTTATCCTATTGACCTCTACAAGTACATAACTTATTATTCATGAGAGGCTCTAGATTGACACTTGGTAATGGCAGCCTTGTTTTATTTATATAAGAGAGACAGGCTGGGAGTACTCAAGACCAAGCATACAGATAAAGTTAGAGTTCACACAGTCATCGAGATGCCATGTGGATTCAAGCTACAGGTACCCTGCTAAACTTTAACCATTTCACAATGATGCCTTCACACCATTTAGCCATGCATCGGAAACCTAGAAATTGTTCAATACCAAATCCAAATCTTTAAGCATTTAAATGACTCTCAACATATTACTCAATATAATTTGAATTTGAAGTGCAGTCATTGGTATTGAAGGCTATGTTTACAGTCACATTCAAACTTGTAAAATGTGCAGAGTCAAAAAGCATTCAAACAAATGGTGACTAACATTCTTTAAATATCAAAAGAATAAGAAGAGAAAGAAACCAGTCCAGAAGAATTTTTAAAAAGAAAAGTTTCATTAATGTAGTATGAGGGTAATCGGTGTAACAAGCATTCTGGCTTACAGGAGAAGTGGGCAAACTAATGAGCTCTTTTATGTGTGAATTTCAAATTTCTGAGCTGAGAAATCAAAGCATCAGAAAAATGTAAATCTGTTTTTAATGTATGCATAAGGTTCCTTTGTTAGAAACAGCACCCTCATTTTAAAAGCCAAGAGAAAGAGTGGTAGATGCCGCCTTAAAAAGCTTTAATAACTGAGGAAAACCGAGAGAGAGAGAGAGAGAGAGAGAGAGAGAGAGAGAGAGAGAGAGAGAGAGAGATTGTAAAAATGAAATGTACATCTTAGACAAATATAACCTGAAATCACCAAAAAGTGATAGCAGATTCCAGATTTGTAGTTTGCCATTGTTTTATCATGTCATTAATTTATAATATTTTTATGTATTTTTAAAAATCTCTTAATGTACCTCTAGCCTATTTCTGGCTTTAAATGCTGAAATGTACTGGGCACAACATCTAAAAGAGACATGGAAGACAGGACGACTCTTGAACATTTGCCTTGAAAGAAGCTTTATAGACCAGAGCTAAAACAATATGGAAGAGTTCTGAGGCTATTTTTGCAAGTGTCCATTATTTTTCATGATTCTAGGTTAAATTTCATGTGCTATCAAATTTCTAAAAGCATTTAAACCTACATGAAGTTTTTCAGGAATTCCCATGTTTTCCCCAACCAAAATAAATGAGAAGAGTGGTCCAAGATTATGGGCTGGTTCCCATTGGCCTCCATCAAGGTAGTAATGACTTTTACACATAAAATTCTTTCCTATCTCCTCACTCTGATCCACTGTACCCTCTTCCCCTGATTCATGGTCATTGCTATGCTATTATTTTATCATTTTAAACTGTTAGAAATGTCTCCATGCTGAGGACCAATCTATATAACATTCATGCACACTTTTGAAAGTAAAAGGAAATCATAGACACATATATTCAAATAACACTTGTATTCTTGGAGAACTTTGGGTGTATATAATGTATTCAAGTAATAACTATCCCTACTCATCTCCTCTACCACTGGATACAACCCCCACTGTCTCCTCAGCTTCATGTTCTTATTATTTTGAACGTAATGAGTCCACTCAGTCCTTCTAATATGAACATGGGTGCATGGATGTACGTTAACACATTGGCAACATACCAAGCACCATACTCCGGAAAAAAAAATGGCAGCTCATTCTCCAGCAGCCAATAAGTTCCAGTAGCTACTCAACTAGGACTGTGACCTCCTGTGCACCTCCTTCATCCATGTTGGAGCTGTGAACAGCTTGCTCTTGTGCAGATCTTGTAACTGCAGTCACAACTACTCTGAGTTTGCGAGTACAACAGTCCTGTTTTATCCAGAGGACACTGTCAATATGCTTAAGTTCTCTGTGTGGCTCTTAACAGTAAAGATGTCTGAAAAAACCAACAGCATAAGGAGTCATACTATTAGCTGTATACAAACAACAACAACATATTAAACCAACCAATCAACCAAAATGACAAATACATAGGAAGTCTCTTCTGGACTCACAAACTCCCTTTAAAAGACAAAGCTGTCCTAAACAGATCAGGGAATTTTCTGTGATACTATCTCTGCTAGTTGTGTCAGAAGCTACGTGCATAATATCTCACCAAAATGACTGCCCAGCCATGAGCTAAATGAGAAAAGAAGACAAGACATGCCACAGTGTACCAGGGAAAGCCCCTTAGGCCTCATCCTATTCCAAGCAACTAAGACTGAGAGTGAGGAAAATGGTCTTACCCAGGGAAGATCATACCAACTGATTATACCAAATGGTCAGCAGAACAAATACATTCAAGTAACATTATACAGACTAGTCTGACTGTATATATAATCTTAATGCAGAAAAAATCAATTAAGAAGAGGCATGCATTTGAAACAGAGCAAAAAGGAGTAGATAAGAGGGTTTGAAGGGCAAAAGAGGACGTGGGAAATCATGTAATTATATTATAATATCATAATTTTTAAAATAATTTTTAAAGAATCACATAGTGGCAAGAGTATTGTTAGGTTCACCCCATTTGTCGTGTAATGTGAGGGTAGTGATAGTGTGTAGCACCAGGTATGCACTGTGTTTAAATGAATATTTATAGGTTTCCTGTGTAGGCTACAAATCTATGAACCCCAAATCTGACAGCAGTTTTGTCAAATAGTGTGCCTGTTAACCCTTAAGTTCTTTTTTTCCTTATTAACATTTTTAAAATTGTTTTATGTCCATCAGTGTTTTGCTTGCATGTATCTATGTAGTTCTTGCTGCCATAGAAGATCCCTGGGACCTGGGGTTAGAGAGAGTCATGAGTCACTATGCACGTTCTGGGAAACAAACATAGGTCCTCTGTGAGAGCAAAAATTGATCTTAATCACTGAGTCATCCTTCAAGCCTCTAAATCTCAATTTCATGAGGAAAAAGGAGTGCCACAAATTAAGAAAATTCTAAGGCACATTAACTATTTATTGTCTGAGTCATGGAGTACCTGCTAGCTACTATTTTTTTTTTCTTTTTACCATTTCCCAAAGTGTCAGAAAGCAACTTTTGATTTATAATCCAGATATAAGATCACTTTAGGAAGCATAGTTTCTACACGAATAACATGAAGATGTGCTTTTAAGTACAGGAGAGACAACAGTTCATCTCTGCCTGCTTCTATCCAGTAGCCTGGCACAAATAAGTAAAATATTCGATAAAATGCTCCCCTGAATGATAAAGTGCCTCCCTGCATGTCATTTCCACACAACGCACTGACGTGCTTGCCTCACATGTATAACAGTATAGCATCTGCAGGCTCAGATGCATTTGCAGCTCTAGAGAGGATATTTTGTTGACTATAGTTGATCACCGTTGGTATATCCCATCCTCTCTCACACAGCTTTAGCTTAAAAATATTAGTCCTGATCAGGCCTCAGTCAATAAATATAGAATACCCTGACCATTGTTCCAGTTTCTGGGTTGAGTAAACCAGAAGCCAAATCAGAATGGAGTACTTAATATGACTCCATCTTTAAATCAAAGCATAGCTTTCTCCCTCACTAGAAATAAATGAGAATCATGACAGCTTGTTTCTCTCCTATACCTATTGTCCATGGTCAAAAAGCTATCTCCCTCGTACCTTCATGTGCATTAAGCTTGTGAGATGTCAGGTTGCTTTGCAGCTCAGGTGATGAGGGTGTAACGGGCATCACTGGACTATATGTGATGATGGCTTTGAATGCCAAATTAAGTTGCTTTTTGATTTATTCCATCTTTGTCAAAGAAGGAAGTATATCTTAGAAGTGTTGAATTCATAAAAGGCAAAGCAGAGACAAGAAAAAGGACAAAAATTTTATTAAAGCTGAATTGTTAAATTAATGGATCAACCCTGAACTGTAGCGTACTTAATCAATACATTTCTTTACTCTTTAGTTGATTTGAGCATTCCTTCAATTGTCCTCAAAAATGTGATATATTATATATACTAATCTTTCTGTGACTGTTATTTTGTGTTTGTTTACAAGGAGGAAGGCTAAGATCAAAATTGGGAATCAAAATCTGTAATGTGATATGATAATTATCTCTACATCATCTATCTATCTATCTATCTATCTATCTATCTATCTATCTATCTATCTATCTATCATCTATTTATCTACTCTCTCTCTCTCTCTCTCTCTCTCTATATATATATATATATATATATATATATATATATATATCACATACATACATACATACATACATACATACATACATACATGTCTCAAGACTGGCTGTTTGGTCAATTGGTTCCAAATGTCACTGGAAAATAACTTTAGCTGTTATTTGTAGTTCTCTATAGATTAACTACATTTGTCTCAAAGATATGACATTATATGGAAGGACATTCATCAGAAGAGTTATATTGACTGTCCCAAGGAAGACTATATCTCAAGTAACTGCTGCTTTTTCATTTTTTTTCATTGCCTTTTGTATGTCCCTAGATGCACTGTAGAAACTGGAAATAATGAGTGTTAAAGTCTTTCACCAACCAGCATTCTCAGTTACATCTCGCTTAGATCAAGGAAGTGTCCAGTCACATATTTGAAGTAGAAGAGCAAATCCTTATAACAACAACTATATCAAGATTTAGGAGGCTTAGATCATTATTGTAATGAGAAAAATTTAAGTGTTAGAAAAAGGAAGGAAACTAAAGTAGGAAAAAAATTGTTAAAAGCCTGAAATGGGCATTTTGGAGTTGGATTATAAAAAATAATTTTCTGAGGAAAAAAAAAAAATCTCCTGATGTCCTTAAAGTCTTCATTTGTTATCAGCAAGTTCCGTTTCTTTGTTGACTTTTATTTTCTTTGCATGTAACAGGAACGGGAAGCTTTATTTTGAATAGTTTTGATTTTAAAGCAGCTTTTTGACTTAGCTGTTTCCTCTGAAAGGACACCACTTTCATAACAAAGGTTAACTTGCTACTCAACCTGAAAAAACATTCTGCTCTGTAACAGCAAGTTGTGTGCACAGGTTTCTAGTTGAACCAAACTGGCACTTTCCAAACTAGATTTGTGAAAGGGGTTCCCAGTTGAGATGTTGCTGTCTGTCATCTTTTTGATGCTGGTGTCTAAATTCTCCTGTTTCACTGGCCCCATGTGAGAGCCAGAATTCTCATAGGCAGAAGCTAGAGAGAAACATGAATACCATCAAACCACATCTGCCTAGGGGCAGAATGTGAAATCTCATGCACTCCTCTAATTCTCAGAGGAAGACTTTGGAACTGACCAGGAAAGATGCTAGACAGGAATCAAGATGGTGGCCCTGGAAATGTAGAGCAGAAATATGTTGTCTCAGAAAGAGTCTAGTTCCAGCCCAAGTTCTGAAAGGAGATCTTCAATACACAGTACTATGCTTACAATTAAGACCCATTCAACCTAACAATACTACTTCTGTAGATTTATTCTAATAAAATAAATCAAGGGAACATCAAACACATTCATATTTCTGCCCAATGGAATACCATATATCAGGGAAGACAAATCAGCTATTTACAGGTAAATGAATAAAAATGGATCTTAGGCCTAATGTTTAGAGAAAGAAACAAGGAGTAAAGACAATTCATTTACCATAATAATATTTTATAAATTCATTAACTGTGAACAGACAAATATTTTAATTAAGGACAATGACATGGAAGGACTATCAGTGAAAGTAAAGAACAGCCATTTATTTTAGAAAAGGAAAAATCACACAGTTAAAACTTGATACCGCACTGTAGAACCAAATAAGTGCCTTGAAACTTTGATTCTTCTTTAGAGAAAAAAAATGATATCCTGACATGGAATATACACTTCTGAAGTATTTTTTACTTTAAAAAAAAGTCTTTACCAGGATAATTTAAATAAATACTGCATAATGCAAACTCATCTTCGGAAGATTTGTTTTACTCTCATACTACAGAATTCTACATGGTTAGTAGATTATACATTGCTATCCTCGTGAGTGAAGCTAACAAAAGATATATAGATTTAGAAACAATTTTTAATGCCACATGGAGCAGCAAGCTGTCTTTCAGGGTTGTTTTCAATGTCAGTGTCAGAGAAAATAATTCAATAGTGTGTATATAAACAGAGTAGAAAAATTCAAACCTAAAATACACTTATTCCTATGAGTTCAAAATATTTGAAGGTAGACATAGACAGAATCAAAGCACAAAGATCTAGAATAAGATCAAGATTGGGGCTAAATTTTATATATTTTAAAAAGTAAATGAAATGGAAATTTTCAAGATAAAAATTTAGTTTAAGACAGACTTAGAAAAATACAAAAAGAACATGAAGCAGTAACGTTGAATCGAAATAAAATACAAGGAGATAAAATTTGGTTTGAAGATAGGCATGTGAAATTAAAATGCAAGCAAGTGAAGCTATGGTTTGCAAGTATAGAGCTAAGTTTAATTTTCATACAATTTTGGATTACATAGTGGAGTGGCAATTCGACTCCTATCAAGAACAAAAGAAAGAAGAAAGCGACGAAGAAAAAAAAAAAAAAAAAAAGTAACAAGTAACAAAAACTTCTACAACGGAGAAAATGTCCGTGCAGTTTTGGAATGGTATAAAATGAAAAGCTGAAAATAGAATAGGAATAGATAAAGGATAGTAAATAATGACGGGAAGAAAAGGGGAACCGAAAGGAGCCCCAGCTTCAGTGTAGCATGAAATTGAAACATGGCAAACAGATAATATGAAATTCTGCAAAGGCAAATGACGGAAGGGTAAAGCCCCGAAATGGTTAAAAACCTCGACAGAGATGACAAGATTTGGAGCGATGCTGAAGAATTAACAATGCGTGCTTATCAGCTGAGACATAAATGAGAACGCATGACTCAAGTCCAGGAAGAAAATGAGTAACAAAAAGCTTCACAAAGATTGTTTTCTTTTTCTTCCTTTCTTTTTTTTCTTTTCTTTTCTTTTCTTTCTTTCTTTCTTTCTTTCTTTCTTTCTTTCTTTCTTTCTTTCTTTCTTTCTTTCTTTCTTTTTTTTTTTTTAAAGCCGAATAAAGCGAGATAAGTATCTCACTCAAATGCGGAAAAGAAACACATGGAAACAAATGCTTGCTCTAACGGCAGGTCAGAGGCGTCCAGAAATTGAAGAAATGCCTTTGAAAAGATAAAATGCTGGGAGGGAGAGAACTGAAAGGAAAGGAGAGGGGACAAGCTCTGACTGAAGGATCCGCGGAGGGCAGGTCTCTCCTTTATCTCAAAGTTGTGCTGAGAGACTTGTGGGAAGAAGCTAGAAAACGAGAAACAATGTAAGACATAATTTGAAATTTTAAAGATTGTCTGGATTCCAGAAATAACCACATTTTAGAATATACGATGCCAGGCTTCTACATATATGCATAGTTTCGAAATCTGTTTTCTAACATAAAACATACAGAGATTCCTGACATAGGATTAATCGGCGAAAGGTAAGACAAACAGAAATTTGGACTAAGTCCCAGACGATGCCAGATATTTCTATCACACACCAGATACTAAAAACATACAATAAGATTTTATTTGAATGCTGAACTTAAATATTTTTCAAGCTGCTCCAAAGATCCTATTTTAACCATGTAAACATGGCTGGACTTTAAATTCTTATTTTCTAATATTTAAAGGGATATAGACATAGTGTGAAATAAAACCTTTTGGATAGCACAAAATATACATCAGAAATCTAAAGAACATATTAAAAGGACAGCCCATTTTTACTTGATGAAATACTAAAATAATATTATTAAATAAAGGGACAAGGAAATCTCTTAGAGACAATTACTATAGAGAACATGAATGGGGTTAAGCAGGAGTACCAACCACGGACCACGTAATCATGAAGATTTCGCAATTCTAGTTAGAGTTCTCTCTACGGAGTTTCTGATACATCAGAATCCATTTGGAAAGTTATCATTTTGAAATCTCGATAAATCCTTAGAAAGCTGCCAAAATAAAGACCACATGAGGTCAAGAGCAAAAGAGATGCTGGTCTATCTTCGTTCAAACAAATGTCTTAAGCTAGTCGGAGGATATAAAATTCATGCTTGAGATGATTTAGGGACACCTTGAGCCAGGCAATGGGTGTGAGTCGATTAATGGAATAAGGACTCTACATTCACTTCCCAGTGCGGCAAAACTAACAGCAGTGTATCCTGTCATTTTATGAGTTCTAAAGAAAACACTAGTGGGTGAGCATACATTGTGTTTTAGAATCTGTTTGAGCACATTCCCATTAACATTTAAGGCAGTGGTTCTCAACCACCCTAATGCTTCTGTGACCGGTTAACACAGTTCCTCCATATTTTGGTGATTCCCCAATCATAAAATTATTTCCACTGCTACTCCATAATTGTAACTTTGCTATTGTTATGAATTGTAGTCTAAGTATCGGATATGCAGGTTATCTGATATCTGATTCCTGGGAAAGGGTCATTCGACATGGAAAGGGGGTCGGGACCCACAAGTTGAGAACCACTGATTTAAGGCATGTGTGTGTGTGTGTGTGTGTGTGTGTGTGTGTGTGTGTGTGTGTGCGCGCGCGCGCCCCCATAACATGTCCTGTTCATTTTATCACTAGCACTACTTTCATAGACAATAAGTCAGGCCACCTAGTAAGAGCATGCACTGAGCTTTAATTTAACGCTAACATCAATGTCCTCGGGAAACAAGACTTCTCAATCCAGTGAGAAATGCTGACAAGGCCTTGTTATTTTCATATTCTGGTAAAAATAAAAGTTCAGAGAATTAAGAAAATTATTTAAGGTAATAAAGTGCATAACATATTGAAAGCTGCATAGTCCTCTAAATCTTCCAAATACAATCATCTTAAATATTGCACACCCTGTATTGACACAATCCTGTCTCTATGTGCGGTGTAATCAATTACTAAGTAGAGTGTTAAATCTGCTATATTTGCTCTTTAGCCCCAGCACTAGGGATAGGGTTGGAAGCCTGCATAGGCTTCATAACGAGACACTATCTAAACAGTTTAAAACTAGAGATAAACATTGAACATTTTTGTTTGAGAATTTTTGTGTTCCCTGAGTTTAAAAGACTGGAGTTACAGATACTTGATCCAAATGTACATTAGTAAAGCTTTTGTGGCTGGAACAGGAATTTTAACATCCCTCTTTTGTTTGATCAGGTTGCTGGGGTCCCAGTTCACCCCACTGACTAAAGACTAGATGCCTCTGGTCCCTAAATGCAGCCTCAGCTCTCCCTCTGATGCTGCCATGTGAGTTCTCAGTCACTTGCTTTTACATTTGGTTCACATCAGCAGGCTCTTGAAGGCAATTTGCTTATAGCACAATGGATTGCTTAAAATGTTACAGTATAATCTAACAACTTTACACACTGTTTAAGAAATAGAGAAAAGGGCAACTTGCTCTCATTTGCTTCTCAAATGCCAACCCATAGGCAGTGATGCGGTTTTATGATGTGTGGGTTTCTTTCTTTTTTCTTTGCATTAGACATTACATTACTTTTTCAGTGGCATAAATTGAAAACAAAATCACTTTACCTGACAAAATTCTCAGCAATTTGCCAGTACTAAACGCTACTCAATCCATTAGTACGTGTATATTGAGTTTGCTTTATATAACTTTTTCTATATGCCTTGCCTTTTCCTCCCCTACAGTTACTAGAAGAGAAGAAATGCAAAGGGGGATGGAAGGGAGTTTAATCAAGTATCCTGATATGTAATGTTCAATGTATCAAAGACAGCCTTGCTCTGTGTTACAAATTTTTTCAAAATCTCAAACACCACACCCCAAAATATTTCTCTGGATGCCTGGAAGAGTTCAAAGATACTAAATGGGCATAAAAGATGTGTAGGGAACTCCTTTAGATAGTAACTCTGTATTAATATCTGTTCTTCACTTAAGTGCTGGATTATGCTTTAAAATTATGAAGAACCATTATAATCTACAGGCAGATCAAGGAGCTGTGTACTCCCGAAAATCAGGGGTAGCATTTATTGAAGGGAGAAAGAGACTATATGGATTAAGATGGGGTAGGATGTGTGGCATTTTGAGGTTTAAGAAGTGAAACTTTGTAGTCAGGATGAAGGGCCATCATTTAACGCAGGATCATTGTTTGTTTCTGCATTTTGAATGTGGCTGATATGGGCCAGGTGACACCCAGCCCTCTTCAATGTTTGCTATGTGGCTTACTGAATGGGTAAGTGTATGCGGTAAAGCCTTTACAGTGGTGAGTTTCTATGCACACCTGATGAAAGAGTGCCCTAGGATTGGGTTTGTGCAACAGTTTTCAGGATGGTTCACTGAATCACATGCAGTGTATCATTTCTCAACCTGGGCATAGGAAATGGTATTTTAACAAAAAGGCTATACAACAATACCTGGACTTTTTAACGGATATTATGATTTGTCTTCAGAGTAAAAGTAATATTTCATATTGGGGAGAGCTGTTCAGGAAACACATATTAATTTGAACTGAGGATTGCTTGTAGATACACACTATTTACATTGCTAAGTTTTGTCTTCTTTTCTAAAATACTGTGACAATTCCAAAAATTCTTTCTTGAGATACCATTGGTTATAAAAAAATGTCCTCAAATAAAGACAATGTTTGAGCAATTATTTTCAACAGACTATATTCTTCTGCTGGTTATTTTTAGGAACTAATCAATGAGTGGGTGCACTGGAGACTGATATAGATCATCTGTTGCTTTGAGAAACAGGTACTTATGGCCTGATGAATGTATGTTTTCTAGCTGCTGTCTACTAGAAATAAAATTAAAATAAAAATTCTCTATGGATAGAAAATCTGTAAATGTTCTGAATGCCTGTTGCTTAAAGTTCTTGAAATATAAATGTAATTATTTAAAGCAATGCTGTCTGTATATTTTCTTTTAAAAAAGATTAGAGATAAACTAGTTGTAGGCTTTTTCTTTATTTTATTTTCTCTTCATACTAAATATATTACAAGTTTAGAGAGATCATTTTAATGTTATTGTTTCTAACTTCCTATGTACTATTCTCAACCTGAGGATGCATTCTATCAACAAGAGTGTAGGTACTACAAGAAAGTTTCATAAAATTCTGCCAGTTTTCTGTAGTGTTTAAAGAAACTGGACTTGATCTTAGAACAAAGTATTTCTTACAAGTGTGTCGTGGATTTAGTTATCTTTTAGGACACACACACATACACACACACCAACACACATACACACACACCAAAGCACACACACACACACAAAGATTTTAAGTTTACTTTGATAAAATTTATAGGCCACATAACATCCTGAGGTGCAAAAATTGTTAAGGATGAAAGCAAGTGTTCTTCTGTAAGGGAAAAATTTCTAAACTATCACAGGAAAAGTGTCCATCCCTAAGCGAAAGCAATCCAATGACAGGATGTCAGATGTTAAACAGTAATAAAAGGAAAGCCAGTCATTTAAGAAGGTATTTAGAGCTACCCTATAATCACAGGGAGCTGTCATGATCATGCATGCCAGCGAAAGATTTCTGTGACTGTAAAATTCAAAGCATTGAGCCCAGGACCTTGTAACCCACTAGCAAGTCAGTTACTTTCTACCTATTCAGAGAATTCTGAACCTCAGTATTCCCAATCTCACATCTGCAGAGAAACTTAAAAGGCCCCATACACATTTCTTAGGAACACAGTACTACCTACTGAATCAGTGTAGGGGGAGAACCTGCACTTTGACAAACTCTTGGGGCCATTCTTAGTCACATAAAAATTCAAGAATGAAGAACATGGGCATACATCAGATGGCATGGTATTATGTATCAGAGGGAGAACTCTGAACCAGACTGCTTGAGTTTGAATTCTGGTTCCATTATTTTCCAGTTGTTTTATCTTGGATATATCAATGGAGGTCTCTAGATATCAGTTCATTTGAAAAAAAATTCCTCAAAAAGTAACTGGTACATAATAAGAAGACCCAATGCCTTCTCAATGACAGAGGTAATAAGTCCCTAATTTCAAAAGTGTTTGTGCTGATTGCCTTTATAGCCTATATAATTCATTTTTCTTAGATAGAGTGCCACTATCATTTACACTCTTTTCCTGTGTTACAATTAAGAATACATAGATGTATCAATTTATTCTTTATATTAGATATACTTGCTGTTTTATTTGGGAAGAATTTTAGGGCTGATTTTTCAACCCTGACATCTATCTATCTATCTATCTATCTATCTATCTATCTACCTACCTAAATGTATATATATTTATTACAAACATAATAATAGAAACTTATAGATACACATTTATCAAATTACTCATTTCAAGAACATATTTTTACAAAAGATTAATACAATTTTCACTCTTTTCATAGAGTCTTTGTTGTAAAATCATGTCCATTTTAACTTCCTGCCACTTTTATTTTTTTTTGTCTTTAGCAACCACCGGCTCATGGTCATGGAATGCCTTCATCTATGAAAAGCTGAAGTACACTCAAGGTGCTTCACCTACATACACACTCTTATCTATGAGTATGCATTTGGTATTTTCACATTTGGAAACATTCCTTTTAGTCAAGGCATTGTTTTTATTGTAGATTTCTAGGCTATAATGCACTAATTGAAAATAAAAGAACATTACTAAAATGATACATTAAAATATTGAACATCTGAAAAAAGAAATAAGATTTCTAGGGAATGGAATGTAACAAAGTGGCTCACTGTTGCAAGGAAGGGACATAGTGGTGCACATCTGCAGTGGGTAAAATCACCCTAAGGTTGTTTAAATGTTTGTGACTGAAGGGCCAGTGACCAATGACAATATTTCTGAGTACAGAAGATGCCTTCCTTTCTGTCATTTTCTTTCCAGAAGTCCTCCAACCTTTCCTTAAAAATGAGCACTAGTTAAGCATAAACAGGAATGAAATAAAATAGCATTTTTTTGTCTTTATATTTGAATACCAAAGCTTTTGCTAGAGCCTATGGAATAGCTACTGATATTGAGGCCATAGGTTTAATGCAATTAAGAATCTCAAGACACTCTTAATACTTTCCAGGGAAGATAAATACAGTTCAGAAATATCAAGTTGCTGCAAAAATAAATAAATAAAAGAAAGAGAGAGAGAGAGAGAGAGAGAGAGAGAGAGAGAGAGAGAGAGAGAGATGAATTTTACAAGAAGGGTCAAAGTTTCAAAAAATGTCTAAAAGTATTTCTGAAAGTGAAGCCTGCAATGATTTTTAAGTAGCTTTATTTCTTCTTCAAAAATGCTGTGGAAAAAGTCAATTGGTTTTTTTGTGTTATATTTTACTTTGCAAAAATGATGCTGATATGAAAAAAGTCATCACAATTGCCTAAAGTTCTGTGAGGTAACGATGTGGTGTGTCTTCTCGCTAATGGTCCCAGTATATTTGTAAATCAGAAGAATTATTCTAGAAATTGTTACATAAATATCAGCAGGGCAGATTTCTTTCATTTATTTTGCATAATTACATTCAAAATGGATAGTTCTAGCACTCTTAAAGCCAATACAACCGCCTGCAGAAGAATGTCTTTTTATATTCATAGAAACATCAGCATATTGCAAAGACACGTCTTGGTAGGTCAAAAATTATTCTGGATATCTACTTACCATCGCAAATGAGAATTAGGCAAAAGAGATTACTGTATGGAGAGAAAAGCAAAATGGGACTTGAGCAACCGACAACATTCTCTGGATGTCTGCAATTCACGCTCCTGTGGCCTTTCACTGTTCATTTGCAAAAGAAATAGGAGGTTTGGTCCCGTGAAAGATATTTACAAGGCATCTGAGGATGAAAATTAAGAGTGACTCACAACACAAACTGAAAATGGCTTTGAAAACTTCGCTGTACTTTTTCAGTCAGATCTATTGTATTAGTATGATGGATGCCAACCAATATGGGCAAAAAGTCAGTCAACAGTCCTGTGCTTGAAGCAAGGTTTCCTCTTACTTTCTCTTAGTCTAGAAAGCCAGTTTCATAAGAGCTAATATTCTACTTGCTGTCAATGTCTCTCTTGATATATTAAAAAAAAAAAAACCCTGCAAACCGCTAACCCTAAATTGTGTAGTTTGTGAACAATCCAAAGCATGCTCCTCTAAATTAAATTTATAGTGAGTAAATGTAAATTTCTGTTAATGTTTTCCTAGCAAAGGTTGGCTGGAATAAGGTAGGTGGTGAATTTGTGCCCTAACACCCTTATTTGGATATGTTGGTGTCAAGGGTTGGTATAGATTCCCAGAAGTGTTCTATATCCTCCTCCCAATCCAAATCATTTTCAGAATACTGTCACTCAGTTTGCTTATCGACTTTTCTATACCATCTGCTCTGGTAAGCTCAGTTTCGGTTCTTAGGAAGAAGCGTATTCCTCTTCCAGCGTGTACCATGTCTGTTATGGTGACTCTAGCTTCTTGGAGAAAGCTTTTAGTGATTGACATTTGCGAAGTACCTGAGAATCTTCCTTGTGCTAACTCAAAAAAAAAAAAAAAAAAAAAAAAAAAAAAAAAAAAAAAAACCCGTTCAGAAAGTCAGACTCTTTGTGTGATTCCATTACTACATGAAAGCGTCAGGTGAAGATAAAATTCTTCTCTATCCCAAAGTGGGAAACAATGAATGCTGCATGTAACCTTGTTGCGAACTGCACTAGCCCTATGTTGGGCGCCAAAAATGTTGAGAACCGTACTAGCCCACGTTGAGGCCCGAGCTGCCCCACTTTGGTCAGCCAAAAATGTTGCGGCCCTCTCCACTCCATGCTTGGCGGCAACTGTTTCCCAGCCCAAGCCCGCTCCAGTCTGCGGGTCAGGGTTCAGCAAGAGAGAGAGTAAGGACTGACTAGAAGAATGGAGACCAGACAGAGTGTGATTCAATCCCGTTTATTCTTCAGTCTCTCTTCCTAGTCCAAGAGCCAAGTCTTGAGTTCCTAGTTCCTAGTTTCTAGTTGTACTCATTGTTGCTCTCTCCCGGCTGTCTAATGTCTACTCCTACTCCTAGTGTCTGAATCTCTGTTACTCCAAATTGTTCTCAACTCTCCTGTCTGCCTCTCGCCTTTTATATGTCTCACTTCTAAGCCATGCCTTTTGGTCAGGTCTTTAAGTCATACCCTTAGGTCTTGTCTCTAAATCTGATCTCTAAGTCACACCTTTAATCTCACACACCTTTAATCTCACACACCCAGGGGAAAATCCTGGGCATCTAAAGCAAGATGTTATCAGAGTGTGCTCAGCTGTTGTAGGCTATTGTAATACAAGTCTCATGTCAGGGTATATGGCTCAAGATGGCTGCAAAGCTGATAGCCACTTTCTGCTAAAAGTCGGCTCACAACATAACCTGGTTCATTTCACGAAGAGGGATAAGAACATTAGAACATTATTAGCATTCAGGTAGCCTCCTGCTAACAGACATGTTCTCAGTTTAACAAGCTTTTCTGCAGTGGGGTCCAGAGATGGCTTCTCTGTGACTAAGGACACTTGTGTTAAACTTCCTGTTCTAACTCTTCAGGCTGAGTTTGTGTACCTTATATCATCTAAGCAAAATATTGTTCTGATGATACTGTAAGTAATTTCTCCCAAGTAATACTTAGAAATGTTTCATAGACACACACACACACACACACACACAGAGGGAGGGAGAAAGAGGGGGAGAGAGAGAGAGAGAGAGAGAGAGAGAGAGAGAGAGAGAGAAAGAGAGAGAGAGAGTATAGAAAGCATCTCACAAAGGATAAAAGTGGTGATGAAGAACTGAAGTTGAGAATGCCCCCAGTAAGAGACTGTGGTCCATTCGCTCACATCTGCCATTACTAGCAAAATTCAATGTTTAAGATACAGGCTATTTTGGTTTATTTTACCCCATGCCCATAGGATGCGCTCCTGCAACATGGTCTGCAAATCACCATAACCTCATCTTCCTTACCAATTATATCACTATGAGTATTATTCTCAAAGAATAACAGCAAATGTGTCTATTCTCATCTTTATTTATTATTCCCATGATCAGCAGTCAGGAAATCTGGTCTATAATCCTCTCATATACCCAAAAAGGCCAGTCAGGAACCATTACTTATACACCATCACCACTGTTCATCTTGTTTCAACAGGCTTCTTTTTTTAAGAGTACACAGAACAATTTCACTTCATTCTGTTTTTTTCCTGATACAAATATGGAGAGAGCCATATGCAGAAAACCTCGTATATAAAAGCCTGGTATCTCTACATGGAGGGAATTGTCCATGATAGTAGCTTTCAACATAAAATTGGAGGTAATGTGATATTTACTAAAAACTGGTATATAAATTGAGCATAAATATTGTCATTAGGCCTCTTGAGAGATCCATATATCTATATTATATTATGTTAATTATATATAATTACAAATTTGTAAAGAATAGTTACTATTAAGCTGCCAATTTTGTTGAATAGTTCTGCTAGTAACTGATACTTTATCATTATATGTTTATTAGTAATAATAAATGACTAATACTTAGCTTATGGTATGCATTTTACTTCATGTCATATAAATACTTTCAGACTGGTTGTAGCAGAGCCAAGCAGCAAGCATCATATTATATTTCATTATTATAATTTTATGTGATTTAGGATATAACCTATAATTCAGGACACCACAATTATTTGGAAAATACAACCCGTCAATAAGAACAGGAAAACCATATTTATTTTATGTCTTTTACATTTTAAGTTTATGAAAGTAGTCACTAGAAATATTTGTACAGTATTTCAAAGGTATATGAGAAGGGTGTGTGTTGAAATATTAAGTATAGATGAGAAAACTTAGAGACATGAGTATCATCAATAACGATATAGTAAAACAAATTGTTTTATGTATAAAGTACATTGACAGTTGAAAGTGTGAACACATTGTATGAAGGTATTTATACCTGAAAAGTATAAATATATTTGGTTGTTCAATAATATATATATAATAATATATAATAATAATATAATAATAATATATAATAATATATATTATAATAACATATATAATAATATATATTATAATAATATATATAATATACCTGGATATATATACACACACACATATATGTGTATATCTCTATCTATATATCCAGGTATATGTATAAAACTTAGAACAATGTTTAACTTAACTGTAAATCTTCCCAGTTTAAGTCAAGATTTACATTTTTTTTTTTTTTTGGTAAATTGTTGCAAATTTTAATAAAAGTAACCATCTTATAAAATTTAAAACTAAATTTCCTGGATGATTTTAATGGTTCTTTTCTTAATATTCAACTATCCTTCAGTGAGACCTATCGGATTCTACAAAAATTTTATCTCTTGGTAAAAGATATTGTTTCAGAACTCTGACAGCTCACACAGGAGAATGCTCAAATAAAATGGCCCCAGATACATCATGAATGAACAGCATGAGGGAAGCATGCCTCAGCCAACCTCAGCACCCAGTAAGGCACTCTGCAAAATGCAAGCTTTATCTGACATTCTCAAAAATGGGTGCTATTTTGGTAAGAAGCAATCTCATACAAGCCACCAAACATCACACTGTTGCTCATTTGTTCATTTTGCTTGACAACGAGAAATCTTTTTGTAAGCCACCATTCATGAGAGCTTGAATATATTTCGCCTTCAAAAATGGGAACCACAAGATGACCTGCTGTTAAATCCTGAGGAAAATTTGTTTTTAATTTTTTTCTTTAAATTTCCCTCAGGAAGCTACTGCTTCCAGCAAAGATGCAGTGATTAGGATGAAAATTATCATTCCCATGGAGAAGGGGAGAGTGATGTAGAAACTGAATTTGAGGAAATGCAGTGAAGTGATTTCTCAAAATAAGGTGGGTCTTAAAAGCCACCAAATTCAGTGCCCTGTAAGAGTTTCTAGGCTGAACCTAAAGTAGGGGAACCAAGCCAAGCCCAATTTATGCCCCAGTTATGAAGATTTGGTAGCCTAAGAGTGCAATTAAAGAAGTCAGAGATAACAAAGGAAAGAAACCCCTACAAATCTGTAGCATGTACCCCTCAAGTATTTGGCAGGACAGTGATCCATGTGTAATGGCAGAAAGACTCATGGTGAGGGAAAAAACTACTCAAAGGGAATGATTACACGAACAATACCCAGTGCTCAATCAGAAGTGGAAAAGTGCCCATACCCATCAGGCAGCCTGCAATAAACCGTGAAAGTCACAGGTCATTTTCCTGAACACATGAAGTCCCATTTTGTGATCCCCAAATGCGCAGAAGAACGTTGAACTAGAATGCAGTATGCATTGAATGTGTTTTGCCTTTTTTTTTCTAAGCTGTTAACTACTCAAATTTGGAAACACATATCTGTAATACAGGTTCAATTCTTTGAACGTAGATAATACTGAGGATATTTATTAATGAAAGCTCATGTCATTGGAATAAAATTGCTAGCTCTGAACTAGTGCAAACATCCCTTTGTATCTCTCTCAAGGGCTTCAGTAGCAATTATTCTGAATAGTATTAAGAGGCTTCCCATTTTTATTATCAATTCATTTCTTCTGGTTTGCTTTCCTTTATTTTCCTTTTTTTTTCTTTCCTTCTTTCCTCTTCTATTATTTTCCATTTTTAGATAGGGTCTTTCTTTGTAGCCCATTCTTATACTCATGGTCTATCTGATTCAGACTCCAGAGTGCAGCTTCTACTATACCTAGCTCCAGGCACTCCCCTCTTCCTATTCCTCCTCTTTAAATGAATAATCAATTCCAGCTCTGATAATTTAAAATGGTATATCAGTGGACCATATACTAGTTCTAGCAGTTTTAATTCTTCTAAGGAATTTCTTAGTTGCTCTCTAGATAGATAGATAGATAGATAGATAGATAGATAGGATACTGAAATCTTAGAATTTTTAAATCACAGCATTACTGATTTATTGAATAGTTAGTAGATCACTAAAATTTCTCAGCCCTTTTTGGAAATAAAATAATGTGATCTGAAAGAATCTATGAGAAAATCAAAATAATAAAGCCTGACCCATGTTTGTGTCCTTATTTAAAAGGATGGACATGTATTTAAGGGACTTTTTTGCTTGTTTTTTGTTTGTTCTGTTTTAAATTATTTACTTCTTATATTAAAAATAGATGTTTTTATATAGAATATTCTGATTACTGGGGTTTGTCTTCTACTTCTCCCAGTTCTCCTCCATCTGGATCTACTTTCTTTTAGTATCTCATTAGAAAATAAATAGGCTTCTAAAGAAAAATAAAATAAAAATTAATACATACAAATTGAACAAAGCAAAGAGAAAGACAGTAGCCTAGAAAAAGGCACAGGAGTCAGAGACCCACTGGTCTCCACATTCATGTACCTCATAAAATCACTATCTAAAAGAAATAATTTATATACAGAGGACCTGCAGCAGACTCATGTAGGACCAAGGCATGCTGAGCTGCCCCAGTCTCTGTAAGTTCATGTGAGCATTGCTTAGGTTAATTTTGAAGACCTTGTTTTCTGGGTGTCCTCCTTCAACTCGGGCACTTACACTTTTTCAACCTCTTCTTCCACAGTATTTCCAGAGCCCTGAGGAGAGGAATTTGTTTACCATCCCAGAACTCTTAAGTGGGACAGAAGGTAGGGGCAGCTCAATCTCCTAGAAAGTCTTGAACCTGAAGTATTCAGCAGAACACAAAACAAGAAGAAAGACCTTGACTCAAAAATAAAGTAAAGGAAATAAATCCCTACCCAAGGCTGTTCTTTGTACATACTCACTCTCAAATACATTCTTCATGTACACATCATTAACATAAATACAGAAACTAGTAAATATGAATATATCTGTATATGATCAAGAAACATAAATTTGAACCATTTCTTCTTTCATTGTAATTTTAATATAAAGTGGATTACTGGTAGAGATTTTAGTCAATTCTGAAAATGATAGTAGGTCATCATTGCCATGGTTTTATCTAGTATTTGATATATCAATGACTACTATAGAATAATTTAAGATATTTTTCAAAGTACTCTCAAGAGTTTTACTTATTGCCTTGTTCCCTCCTCAAGTGGACCAAAGTCACTGTATTTAAGAACTAAAAATCTACATTTTTGACAAATTCTTAAGAACCTCTTACAAGTCTGAAGCCTTGAAATCCATTGTGGCATCTAATATTCATCCATCAGAGTGACTTTTATCCATTGTGAGCAACAGAATATTCGACATCTACTGGCTTCTGCATTGAAACATCAAGTTTGATTCTTGCTGCTTAGGTGTTGACAGGACTTTAATAGACCCTGGTTTCTGGCTTGCTGTGACTCAATCCCTTTATATCAATTGTTTCTCTTTTTAATCAGACTCTTATCTTGTGGGGGATCCCTGGCTACATCTGTTCCACAATGTTCATATTCCTATGTAAAGTAAAGAGGTCAAAATATAATGAAATTATCTAATAAAAGCTCAATAACTCTATAACAAAATCTTAAATTATCTAACACAGCCTGTCTTGAGAGATGTATTTACTTACACAGGAAGACCATGTCAATGTATATAGTGCTTTAAATATATAAACTGATATATTGATAAATGAATGTGTGTTGGTGGGGAAAATAATCATACATATACAAACACACACATATACACACATACACACACATACACACACACACACACATGAACAAATATACAAATTGTATGGCAAAAATTGAGAGAGACAGAGCAAGTTAGTAAAGGAAGAACTTACAGGTATTAAGAATCATTAAAGGGATCTATGTTAATTTTTCCTCTAACATTAACTAACCATCTCTTGTCTCCAAATTAAGCTTTCAGTACTGAGATTAGGTTACATCTAATTGAGTTGTTAGCCAAAGGGGCCCTATGGGAATCTCCAAACAACCCAGGCTGTTGCCAAGCCTATAGATTGTTCTCCGAAGACTTACACAAAGTCCTGGTGCTAAAGACACAACACACAAAATGCATTGAACATAGAGATGTCAACCTGGTGCCTAAATAGAATCTTCACCCCTGTGTTCCAGTGCCTTTGGTATAGAGAGTTACTCCGAATGTTCCGAAGAGAAATGCAAATACCAAGCAAGGCACCAACCCTTTGATCTACAATAGTGTCCTGTCTGTAAGATATGCTAGGTCAATGATGGCATCAATCTGTGGGAGTAAGCAAGTGATGACCTATATTATCTAAGGCCCACCCCACAAGATGGATACCTCACCCAATACAATGTGGGTAAAAATCTTTTTCAGTTGCATTTAACTACTTTAACTTAACTATTGATAATTCAGAGAGCAAGTAGATGATTTAAGAGACAAGACAGAAAGAATAGCAAGAGTAATGCGAAGCAGCTAATGTTTATGGAATTTGTCAATTTGAGTGACACTGATGAACAATAGTCTGTTGTTAAAGTAATTGTATTCTCTCCAGAATATCTCATCAAATTTTGGAATACTTACATAATCCAAATCACTTGTATACTTATGGTCTATTTGGCCTATCTACTGAGAGTATAGAAGTTAATCAGATGATTACCTGGTCCAAGAGCACCTATCATGGTTGAAAGGAAGAAGAAAACCAACAACGTAAGAACTGTGATGACAGGTGACAGGGGTATCCATGACGCACTGAATGAATGTGTATTAGCTCAAATATGTTCTTATGGAGCACATTAATTTCTTAGAGTACAACCTCTGTATGAAAAAAGATGCAATTAAAATTAAATCATTTTCTAAAGCAAAGACTTTCACAGAAAGAGGACATCATGTATAAGGCCTAGAGCAATGACTAAGTATAGCATATTCAGTTACCAGAATTTCCCTTGCATGTTTTGAGTCTATGTTTTGCAGTATGATGGGGAAAAAGACAAGATATGAAGAGTTTACAACATCCAGAGTAGAAAGACATTGATAGTGTATGAGACTTTATAAAGATGCAGATGTGGGAACCTGAGAAAAAGTAACAGAGACAAAACAATATTTTTGAGCATTTATGATGAGCTCTGTACTGAGCCTCATGACTTTCTTCTGAGAAAAACTGAAGCTTGGGAAATGAATAATACTGTCTCACATCCCTTGTTCAACCAGTACATTGCTTGGTATTTAAACATATTACGTGACTCTCAGAGACAGCAACAATATTATTCCAATATATTGCATCAGAGTGCTCTTGTTTTACTAGTTGAGTGCATTTTAACAGGTTTAATTGAGAAGTGGACAAGATTAGAAATAAAGAAAAAGGTATGAACTCTGACTGCTGGCAATTTAGATTTAAGTGGAAGAAAATTCTTGAGAGAGTTTAGCCTAGAATGCAAGAATTCTGAAAATATGAAAGGAAGAAAAAATAGGCAGAAAAATAGAAGAATAGCATGGCTTCTAGGATGAGTTTTAGAGGGAGTATGAAAAAATAAGATGGTATATATGCTACCTCTTGGCTCATCCATGAAATAAAGAGACATAGACTATGTGGGAAGGCCTTACAACTTCAGGCTTTGAACCAATGGATTGAAATTGTATGTACACATCCTAATTTGAAAAAAATTAATTTCACTAATTTCATTAATTAAAAATTTCATTAATTTCACTAATGTCAGATTTCTAATGAAGGCCACAGCCTATATGTGATACATCATAACACTGAAAATTAAATTAATATCTCTTTTTTCTTTTAGATGATCATGAATGATGCATGGGGTGTATTCATTGGAAAAAACTCAGCAGTGGGGTCTTAAAAGTTTCTCATCTTCCCAAGTTTGCTTTCCAGTGAACTGTTTTCCCTGCAAATGTATCGATGGGTATCATAATTCTCTTCTCCATGTCTGAAACACCAGTTTATCTATTTAAAGAGACTTGGGTGGGAGATCTGTTGTAGTTTACAAACTAGCTAACAACAGCCCACATATTTCTTTACCATTTTAGTTCTCCTTCAAGAGAAACATTTTCATGATTTCCTCAATATTAAACAAATAAATTTTCTCTAAGTTTATTTAGTTTTATCCTTAACAAAGTATAGGTGCTGGTTGGGAACTCCTGATGACAGCTGTTTTCTTTGATACATCTGCCCATGTACAGTTCATTTCTTGTATATCTCCCACCAATATACAAATAAGAGCAACCTTTTCTTTATGATGTAATGATCTTGGGTAGAACCACAGTGCTATTAAATAAAGTTCATAATTCTTAAATATGGAATCAAGTCCCTTAGAATTTGTCCCCTCTGCCCCTCTAGTTCCCGATAGAGAGGATGTATGTTAAGAGCTTTAAGGTACCATAATCTTTCTCTTGTCTCATCCTTTTCAAAAGCTGTGCCCTCTGCCTATTTCCTGTTCGAGTAATACACAAACATTCATTCCATATGAATCCCACTGGCATTTCATTCTTAGCTAATAACACCCAGTTTGAATTTTCCTTGTCATCTCCATCATTCTGTATTGATTCCTTTTAGTGCACGATAAACAGCCATATATCTGGGTATTATTTCAGGATTCACCTTAGCGTATTATCTTGTATCCTCTATTCCAACATCATTCCACATTGCTATCTATTCTACCTTTCCTCATGCTGTATTATAACTCAGTTTCCTAAGCCGGTATTTTCAAGAGTGTCTTAGAATTCCTTTGGAAAGTATTTTGACACTATGTTTTTTCATGCAATGGTAGGAAAACCTAATGAAACCTAAGAACATTTGAAGTTCTTCAGTCGAATATTGACAGCTACATAGTATAGCATTCCTTAAACACTAGCTTGCATTTACATTTTAATCATGTTAGGCATGTCATGTTCATTTGTGTGTGTGTGGGGGGGGGGGAGGCTTGGCGAGACAAGGACACAGGGTAGATTTAACATATATGTGACATAGTTTTCACAAGTTCAGGTCTCAATCATTCCTGATATGTCAGTGGAAAAAGACTTCACAAAAGTGAAGAAATTATAAACTATGGGGGAACAGACTCATTTTAACCACAATTACTCAAAAGTTAGCCATAAGCTATTTGCTCGCTGATGCTGTACTGCCCTATGCACTTCCACAGAAATAAGCAAGGTGAACTTGAGTGAAACCTCTGAAGTTTTCTTCATTTTTCCCTTCAAAATGGATTTTAAAATATACAAGCTAGAGATATAACATGGAAGAAATTTTGATGGTTTTCTTCACACAGTTTTTGGAAAAATAAGATAAAGTGGAAATATATAATTTCTTATTAGTGTATTCCTTGAGATTTTGCAGTCCTAGTAATAAAATGAAGAGTGGCTCTAGTAGAACAATACAATCACATTCATAAATTCTGACAAGAACATAGAATTGGTCAATGCATATAAATGTATAATTGATTAATAATAAATGTATTCAAATTGTGCCTAGTATCTCGGTAATTTTCTTCACCTATGCTACAGGATGTTGATATTTTGGCCACTTCAAATCTTGTCTTTTCTGCAGACTTCCAGTACCACATTCTCTGTCAGCACAAATTGACCATTGTATGTTTCTCTTATGAATGGCATAATTCAGCAGTTATCTCCTTCTGACTGGATACTTCATTTGACACAGTATCCTCAAGATCCATCCATATAATCATATGGGTAATACTCTGGAGGCACTGGCCATATCCCCCCAGTAAATACATATCATATTTTGCTTATTCACTAATCTATCAATTGACACCTAAGTTGTACACAATTATTGGCTACAAAAGTCCTATAAAAATTATAGTGCAAAAAAACCTCATTATTATTTATCATTATATTTTGAAGCAACCATGGTACCTGTATTCTGTAAATCAAGATGCATGGGTTTGAGGTATAAGGATCACTGTAAGTTTAAGTATAGTCTGGGTGACAGAGTGTGTTCTGGGCAATCCTGGGCTGTAATAAGACCCTACTAAAGAAAAAAATTGCATTTTAAATCCTTAATGTAAATACTTTATACTGAGTAGAGAATGTTTCTATCTGCTAGGGACCAAAAAGGACCACTTGCAATCTTTCCTACAGGCTAAGAGATTCTCAGGAGTTCCTGCTTTAGAGATGGTCTCTGTTGTATTGAAAATAAGATCATGGTCACATAATAGTCAATGAGAAGAATATTAACTAACAAAGAGTCATTTGATGTAATTTTGCTTTTGAATTTATGTTGAATAGGACTTACTAACTTTAACCTAATCTGTGATTGGCTGGGACTTCTCATTTGCCACTGTCTATTCTCAAAACTCTTATTAAAGAAAGTTACCAAACACTAGTTGGAAATGTCAGAAAATCTTGATGATACTTAATGTAATTAAAGGAGACTGTATACCAAGATGTAGATATTAAAGATAATATGATCATTTGAGCCTTGTTTTCCCTTATATTTTGAGACCTTTTCATCTCTCAGGCATTTCTAAGGCATTTAAGAAGGCCATAGGTCGAAAGCCTATAATAGAGGATCAAACATTTTCATGTCTGAAACTATGTAAAAAAAATGTAAGCCTCCGGGTTTTCATACAAGATGTGAGAACATAAATGAACTTATAAAGGGTGCTTCTTGTCCTAGACTATTACCTTGAGAAAGATGATTTTAAAATTAAAATATATGTTAGGGTCAAGAAGATGACCAGAGAAACTCTTTCATTTAGAAAATTGAAACCTTTAATCAAATTAGGAGACTCAGAGCATAGAGAAAAAGGTAGAGAAATTGACAGTCGACAAGCCTTACATAAAGCCACTTGTAAAGTGGGTATTTCACAGTCATCTTAGTGCCCAGACTTCACAGGGATCCCTTCTGTCATCTACCTTTCGACTATTTCAACCCTGTATTTCAGAACTCATTATTCAGTCACAGTAAGGAAATCTTTACCCCCAAACAATAGAAAAATGGTTATACTCAGGGGTAGAGTTATAATTAAATATGTCTTCAGAGGCATTTAACTTCAGAACACCATGATGCATGTAATACTTGTTTAAAGTGTCAAATGAGCATAACCTGATTTCCACATTCTGAAAGAATGGCCATCCAGTAATTAGTGCAGTAACTGTTACTTGCAACTGTTTTCAATAGATAACTGGGAGGCTTGTGTGTGAAGTAAATGGACTTTCACTGGGACTCCTTTCAAAACATACAGCAAGCAATCACACCAAAATATTAATTTGTACTCAAACACTTGATACCACAAGACACTCCAATTATCTATCACTGTTTAAGCCAGAAGACTTTCTCAGGCTTTAAACTAGTCTCTGAAGAGATTTAATTCAATATTACTTACCCAAAAGCAGCCAGCATGCTCTTTTGTTGACCTTCAGGTCAATGAGAGTGACCCAACTGAGACCCAATCAAATCTAAATATGTCCCCCCTAAAGAACGATTCACAAGGTTAATTGTATCTTAGTTCTATTCGCTGAATAAGGAATCAATTAAAGAGAATAGCAAAAGGAGCCATAAATGGCTACATGAACTGTGTAGAAGCAAGCCATAGACAGAAATGTTTCCTTCTGCTTCCAACACCATGTATGTCTATAAGGAAGTTAATTAAACCATGGAACAGACATTCTTATGTTTTTCATAATCATTACAGTCAACATTAGTTTAGTCTTGCATGAAATCATATTATATTTATGAACATGCAAAGGCTCAGATGGACACCTAAAACTGTATAATTATTGGTCACAATGACAATGTTCTTTGGACATGATGCCATTGAAATGTGCTTTCTTTCTGAATCGAAGAGAAATGCAGTGTCAGTGTAGTTAGCTGTAATCACATGATATGGGAATGGGAAGAGAAGTTTTCAGTGAAAGTACTACTGTTTCATATTAATTTTCAAGGTTTGTGTTTGAGCAGTGAAAAAAATATCAAAAGAGTCCAATTTATAAAGGAAGATGACAAGTAGAAATAGCACTTTTCACAAGAAATAGAAAAAAGTGGCTACAGTATCGAAATCCTTAATATTCTGCTTAGCTATATAACATAATAACACAGAGAGAAGGAACTATCCTTTAATATCCTAAATTAAGATTCTAACTATCTGAGGGTGTACTATTGACACGTATTATCATGATGATTTCTGAAATCCTTTTGTTCAGCCCAAATCTGAAAGCTTGAAGCTCATTCTGTATCCTTTACTGTAACTTTGCTACATTATGTAAAATGCAAGATGCTCAACTAGAATAGTCGTGTATGTATGAAAGCTTCATCTACCATGACAACTGACACATTCTAGGAAGTAATAAAGGATGCTCCAGTGTTTCTGCACTGAAACAGAAGGAGGCTTAGTCAGGGCCAGTGTGTAGAGATTTCAGTCAACTGAAGGTTTCAAGCTTGCTGCTAGAGCCAAGTTTCTCCAAGACATTGATGTGTTGATTTTTTTTTTTCTTGTATTAGCAGATCTTTGGATTCTTCTGAACAAAGCAAACATGACATTTCATCAAGTTGTCTTGGAAGAGATAAAGTTGGAGAATTGGACTGTACATCTTTAATTCCTGCATATGATCATAAGAATAAGATAGAATTCTAACTTGCAATTCTAGAATGAGCCACCAGTAGTGTGTTGGGTCATAACTTTTATTCACTTATTCTATCCTAAAGATCTCCTTTTTATTTCTGCACAAATGTGCCTATCTACTATTTACCCACCAATCCTTATGAGCAGAACTCTCTACTTGGGCTCTAACCTTTGAGATCACTTATGCATGTATGCTGCTATGTTCCAAATAAACCAAAGCTTGTTAGCTATACATTTCAATTTAACAATCTTCCCATTTCAAAACAGCGTCAAATATTCCCCCTAAGTCTTTGGCTTATGCATAGGTTCAATATCCAGTTTCTTCTGAAAGTACAAATTACATGTTCAGTCCAATCATTTCCTTAGATGTGGAGCTGTTCCCATTTCTTTCAATTATACATCCTTACTTTCTCCCTTCCAAGCATCTCCTCCCTTCCCTCCCCAAATCTCATTGGGTTTGGATTAAATGCAGTCAGAACATTTGATCTCCGATTCTGCTGCCGCGGCATCTCTAAACTAGTTAGTTTGGCTGTAGCTATTGCTTTTTCTGTCCAGCAGTTACCACTCAGGAGCATGTTAAACTGAGACCTGAACTGTCAGGATCAACATTTGAATCAGGATTAGCCATCAAAGGAGGGCAACCACTTACCAGGCCCCATGAGGGGAACTGGCTTTCAGAATAATGCTTCTCTCAAAGAAGCATGACTAACACACTGAAGGGGCGAAGCATGAAGTGCAGAACAGGTTAGACTTGTTAAGTGGCTGTGGTTTGCTATGATCAATGACTATTATGGGAAGCCCAGATATAAAGATGCAGTAGCAAATAAGGAGAGCTGGAACAGGTACAGAGTCGCTCATCTTTATTACAGCTTCCTGGACCGAGAATGTGTAAGTAAAACCAAAGGTGTTTTTTTGTTTTGTTGCCTAGACTCTTCTAGGCAAGACTAAATGAGATCTTTAAGAGAAACGATTATGTTATCTTACGTATAATGTATATACGGTTCATTGAAGGACTTAGGTAAGGACCGCTCTAGTTTAATGTATGCCCAAGCCATGTGTGCACGAGTGCATCCTTTGATTGCATACTGCTGAGGTAAGCAAAGGGAGAAGAGGATGCTGAGAGCCTTCAGTGCCAAAGAAACGCCTAAATGTGCTGGCTCTCTCTAATACAGGTGCTCTTATCATCACGCAGTTGTTTTTACTAAGTACCAATTATACATGGTGGTGTCTGGGGCCAAGCACAAAGTCCATGACCTCTATCTTCTTGAGCCTCATTACTAGGCTCTTCAAAAAGGTTCCTCATTTGTTGTCCCTGCTATGAAGTATCTGCTCCCAGGCAGTAGTTAGCATCAAGCAGCTGTTATTAATCTACTCTTTGAAGGATTTTCCTGGAAGCCAGGCACCTGCTGAGGTGAATAACTGTCCCAGTGGGAACAAAGGTAAGCACAAACCACATTTCCACTTTCCATCTTCTATCCTTAAGAATGCCTGAAATAAAACGAACCACATGGAGCTGAGAAGATACTGCTGCCTGCTTCCTTCCTAAGTAAAGGAACAAGAGCCAGAGTGAATTGCAGACGGCTCTCACCCAACAAAATAATTTCATGCTGACGTGCTTCACAGTCAGCTGTGAGGTGACTAATGAGGGACCACTTCACTGTGTGCCCCTATGCAAACATTTTCATTTTACTCCAAAGTTCAACAAAATACTCGCTAGAGAATTTTATTTTTTTAGTTTGAGGAACAACAAAGTTTGATTTAAATTTTAAAAACATTCTCCTACTTTGGAGGAGACGAGATCCTCTTGACATTTATCTCATTAAAATCCTAGTTTAAACTAGGATTCCTGTACACACGGCTTCTGTTGCTGCCATTTTGATAATTTTTTTATCATTCTTTGTATAATAGTATATAAATATGAATCCTTGTCCTAGAGATAGATGGTGAAAACCTTGAAATACTTGAGTCAAAAGCCCTATCTCTTGCTCAGGAGTTCTGGAATGATAGCTAAAAATAAATTGTTTACTCATTTACCTTGAATAGAGATTCACCTATTTTTGCAGTCTTTCTTTGTGATATTAGAGCTATCCCCACTTCTCTATATATTATTTCAAAAACGTTTTAAGAGTAGATGTCTTTCAGATAATTTAAAATATATCAAGCATACACACACACACACATGTTCATGCATGCACATCACACACACACACATTCATACATGCACAACACACAGAGTTTGTTTCAAGTATCCTTTACACGTCATGAACTAACTACACAATCAAGCTTGACATTGACGTTGTTTTCTTCCTTTTCGTTTATTATTCTCTCACACATTACCTTTGACTTTAGTTTCCTTCCATCCCCTCCCTGCTGTTGCCCACCATCACCGCCCTCTCACCCTCCTAACCTTCCCTGCCTCAGAAAAAAAGCAGACCTTCCAGGGACATCAACCAAATATGGCTTAACAAGCTATATAGTAAGACCAGGCACATATTCAGACATTAAAACTGTGCAATAGGAAGATAAGGGTCTCGAAGGCAGGCAAAAGAGTCAGACTGCACTTGCTCCCATGGTTAGTGTTCTCACAAGGACATGGAACTACACAGCAATAACATATACAGAGGACCTGGGTTAGACTTCTGATCTACAGACTCTGATCTCTGTGAGCATGCATGAGTCCCAGTCAGTTTTCTCTGTAGGCTGTGCTCTTGTGGTGTCCTTCATCCCTCTGGATCATCTAATCCTTTTTCTCTCTACTCGGCAGGATGAAATCTGTCTAATGTTTGGCTGTGGGACTCTGCCTCTGCTCCCATCCACTGCTGGATGAAATCTCCCTGGTCCCTCTCGTGGTGATTATGCTGCAGTCCTAGCACATCCTACAGGCATGACAAACTGCAGGTCAGAGGCTTTGTGGTTGGCTTGGTATCCTAACCCCTCCAGTTGAGGCCATGCCTGGTTAGAGAGGGTGGCAGGTTCAGAATCAGTGCTTGCTCCTCACTTCCCATTATGAGGAGTCTTCACTAGTGTCACCCTCATAGATGACCTTGAAATTCTTATTCCACTGCTTCTACTGCCCAAGTTCTAGAATTAAAGGCACGGACCTCAAATGCTAGATGTATGGGTATAGGGCCTGAACTTTGGGCAAGTTAAAGCAATCATTCTACCAAGTGCTGTAGCCCTAGTTCAGTATATTTGCACTTACAGAAAAAAAAAACTGAAACGATTCCACAATAAACATTTACATACCCACTCCCCAGATTCTACAACCAATATTTTACAGATACCTTTAAAATTAAAAATTAGACAAATTGCACCACTGCCCTAGTAACAACATTTTACTCCAAATTGGAAAACCAGCTACATTCTTTGCCACAGTCTACTGAGCAGTAGCTTTCAAGCTACCCCCATGACCTCCCTGCTTACTTGTCTTCTCTTCTATTGCTAGTAGCTAAACAGCTATTCTCATATTTTTCAAGCATGTAAATCTTCTTCATGACAAAGGGATGTTATTTTTGTTCTCTTAGGCCATTTCCTTCATCTCATCTAGTCTCAGTGGAAATGCACACCTTCAGAGACCCCTTTCTATGACCTTTGAATCAATGATATCTTGTAATATGCTACCCCCTGCCCCACCCATGCACTTACACTACCATAATGCCACAGTCACACACAATCTACCGTGTTGGAGAAGAGAGACTAAAATGAAAACTTTCGAGACCTAGAGTACGAATCCAGCATATAGTAACTACATTCATGCCCATGGGGTTCTTCATTGTGAGAAGACATACCCGTTAACAAAAATGAGTAGTAAATGTGGCCCTCAAACCACTGGCAAAATTGTCACTGTGGGCTTGTCTAAAGCATTTTGTGCCTATGCAAAGCAAGAGCGACCCAGAGAGGAAACCTTTGAATTTTCCCAACTGCATCAACTAAGAACTATGAAATATTCAAAGATGTGGAATTGGGAGCACTGCATTTTCTCTAAAATATTTCTAACCTATTGCAACTATTTTGAATATATCCTTTTAAAGTTCAATTTGACATTTCTTACAAATATTTTGGAGAATATTATTTTTTCCATTTTCATAACCTTCTCCTTCACACCATGGAAAGCTTCAGGATAAAAAGAGAACTGTGGTGATTTTCCTACTAATTAGTTGCTCTTATTAAAAAGAGCAAGATAATTGATTTTAGGATGCACTACCCCTTATTAAGACCTAATTAAGCTGTATATCAAAGACTAATTAAATGGCATTATTCCATCTCACTGATGAGTCTTGATGCTCGGTGAATAGATTTGGGTGGTAGATGAATACTCTTGGAATAGATTTCACAGCCAGACAGATAAATATAGACGAAGAAGCTGAGTAAAGGGAATTTTCGATTATCTAAACCTAACACACTTATTGGTATTTCTTCAGCTTGACAGTTGGAAATGCACAAAATGAAACATTTAAACACAAACTCAGCACTGTTTAGGGTAGAGTACAATGAAGGAGCACTGCTGGAAAGCTGAAAATTTAAATATGCCATTAATCCTTCGCATGAAATGCTGGCAGGAGAATTGAAGGTATTTGCTTATTTATTTACTCTTTTGATGAGTCAACCTACTCAGTCTCAGTGAACGCTTGTGAAGAGCTCAATTATACAAGTAATCGGCATCCGAAAATCTGAGATTGTGGCTAAGGTTGCCTATCACCACTCTTTGTTAGTTGTTTATTGAAAGCAATGTCTGGAAGAGGAAAGTGGCCAGGTAAGGGAACAGAACCATGGTTGCCAGTTCCTCTACCCAAGGAGCCCAAAGGAGGAGGGAACTTTAGCTTAAGCCAAACAGAAACTGCTCTTTAAAAATATTTGGAGACTGAGAGCCATTAATAAAACAAATGTTTTTCAGAATTTTATCATACTTTAGAATTGAATTTTTTTCACCAGCAAATCAATCTGAAAGAAGTCAATATTTTTCCTTGACAAAGAAAATAATGCACCAGTTCTTCAAGTGTTATGTAAATCTAGGCATTGTATTAATCCCATCAAGCTGCCCTCTTCTATGCAATGCCATGGTGACAACAGAAACTCATCATTTCATTCAATCTGGGAGGTCACAGCCTCCTTGTATTTTAGTAGATAGTTCCTCAAATTTGTTGGCCCTCTATAATGCAGAAGCTTTTGAATAAATCACAAGATATTTGCAGAGAGTAATGATTTCAATATACAGCCAGGCTGTATTTGATTGTCTTTAATAGTTACCTTCACTGGCAGTACAATAATTTGCAAACAATAACATCAGTCATATGTCAGTATTGCACTCATTACTGGCCAAGGTATAACCCGCAGAACCAATAATCTATACTACTAAATATCTCAATTGAATGTCACTGCCCACTAAGTGCAGGTTATTCATTTGAGGCTGAACTTTTGCAACTAGAAGATATATTTTGAATTATCTGAAGGACACTGTTCCTTGAACTCCTTTTCGGTTAATAAACAGAGAACTGGAAATAGCTCTAAAAATCACTAAGAAAGGCCATACAAATAGAGAGTCAAATCTCTGTTAAAGAGACACGAGTAAACAGTTTATTTTTAGCTATCTTTATGGAACACATAAGCAAGAGATAAAGGGTCTGACTCAAGTGTTTCAAGGTTGTCACCACAGGTATTCTATTCAACTCAGCAGCACATATAATATTTAGATTACATTTTAGATGAAGCTTCTACATCCTTTTATATTTTATGAAAAATTGCAGATTTTAAGATAATTTTGTATAATTACACACTGCACATCATTGATGAAAAACAATCAATTAGTAACAACTGCAATTCCTTCTTTGGTTTGATATTCCATTCTTGTTTTTCTTAATAGAGGTGGAACAGTGAAGACAGAGGGGTTTAATTAATCTCATGGGCTTTCTGTCTCAATGGAAAAAAATCTTTTCATGGGCCCAGATTATGAATCCACAAATCCATAAATCTAATCAACCACATGAATAAAAAGAAATGGAGACAAATTCATTAAACTCCTTGAGATATTTTAAAGAAAAAATATTATCAATGTGCTGAGTGAAATGTCAATGCATCATGGAATCCAAGACATTGGTGAAAATCTCCAGGTAATAATGTCACTTAATGGCAAATACAGATAGCCAGTTCTCTGACAAATTATTCCAAAAACATTAAACTGAATATATCCTTATCCAACTGCCAAGGGAATTATTATTGAGAATGAACCTGAAAGGTGAGCTCATGTGGAAACTGAAAGTCTTAATGTGCTAAGGATAAATATTTCTTTGTAAGCAATGCTGGTTATTAAAGACAAAAGAGCCATATAAAATATTGAGCACATTAAAAGAGAACACCTAAAGCATTCAAATTTCAGCCACAACTCTGAAGTAAAATGGAATTCCAGCACATTAAGAAGGGTTCATGGATCACAATGAATGTAGCTGATCAAAATACTCTCTGGGTTAGGGGAATTTACATCCACTTAGGAGCAATTTAGGGAGTCCGTGGGTCCAAACAATAATCAAAGGATTATATGTGTGATCTCCTCATGGCCACTGGCTTCTGCTTGGTGACACTGAGAGATAAGAGATGGATTTGTGCTTGATTTGGGGGATATTTACAGCTTGTTCCAAATCAATTGCCAACTCAGCCCATGCAGGGAAACTCAAGCCTTGCTGATAGCAATGTGAGTGGGTGGCTATCCACGACCCAGAGACTTAAAGTCTCTTGAGGCAAATAATAAAATGACACAAAGTATAAGATATTTGAAAATTCTTTAATGTTTCCATTTTAATTACTTGGTAAACTGGATTCTTTATTAATTCATCTTTAATCTTTTTCTTTCTTTTTTCTCTTCAACTATTTGTCTTATTTCTCCTCTTATTAAGTATGAGGTTGCCTTTTAGGTACCTGGGAAGAAAATGTGGTCTTTTTTTATATATATATATATATTTTATTTACATTTCAGATGCCATCCCCTTTCCCCATTTCCCCTCCCTAGAAAACCCCTATCCCATGCCCCCTTTTCCTTTTTGCTTTTATACATGCTCAATCAGAAGTGTAACCCCATATCCAACCTAGATATATAAACTATCTTTGACTGGTGGAGACACGTGACCATCTGCCTCCATGCCCCCCTTCCTCTCTCTTTCTCTCATCACCTAGCTTCATCCTTCCTGTTAAAATAAAATTTTTCTCTTAAAATGCAATTAGAGCATAATTATTCCTAATTGTACCAGTGAGGTACAAGATAGTCCTAATACCCAGTCCATCATTTTGTTGACTAACCAGAACCTCTGTCATCTCTCCTAACTAAAACACTTAGTTTTGAACCTGGCTTTTTTCTTGGCTTTAGAATGAATGTCAGCTAAAAACCATCCACTCAGATCTTTTCTCTTAAAGTAAATAGCCAGGATTGGCTATGAGATTATAGGTCTTCAACCCCGTCAGAAATCCAGAATGACTGAGTTAACTGAAGTTATGGGAAGCACTAAGCATAGCTTCTAAAACTTAGCCAATTTATAGAGACCGTTGAACACCTGGAAAGCCCCTATACTACCAAACGTTGGAGCATCAAATCTTCAGCCTTCTTGCCCAGAATCATCTGACAGACCTTAGTGCTGCAGAATTTTTAAGGGCTGATTACTCTGTCTAGGCAGATATAATCAGTCGCCTATTCTGCAAATGTGTCCTTTTCTGGACAGTAATTTGTCTATAGATGGGAAGAGGCAATTCTTGCCTAGTGGCTGTCACCGCACAACTGGAGTAACTCCAAGGATGCTCAATTTCTTCTTAGAATCCACAACAGGAAGCTGTCAGGAGCAGACAGGTCTCTAATCAAAATGAACATTAATATAGAAATATTTGTAACATCAATTCTATGGACTTCTGACGTTTTGAAAACCAACTATCCATGTAAGGTAACCTGGACTGTTGTCTGTTAACTCCTCTCAGCTATTTCTAAATAAAATATGGAAAACACCCTAATAAGAAAATGTGGTCTTTTATCAAGTATGTGAATACAAAAGTATCTTAAAGTTTTCTTTTTGAAAATTTTTTTGAGTTTTCCTCTACATTTTACCTGTTATAATGCTGATATATTGAAGGTTCATAAATCTTCTATGTTGGTGGCTTACCTCAGGGAATCAATAGCAATTGTTGTTTAATATAAAGCTTTGTATATAGTGGATATTCAATAATCACTTACTGATTGCATTAAAAATGAAAAAAATGCCATACCTGGTATTGTCTATCGGTGAATTAATATCTAAAACTGCTTAGTAGTGTCCATGATTGGACTAAGCATTTTCTTATGTGTGGGAATAAGAAAGGGTATAAAAATGAGTCCATGAGTAGACAATTTATGGTGAGTAAACATTTTATATGCTGGCTCACATTTTAAGATAGTCATGAATTCAAACACAGTCTATATAATATTAAAACAAGTACTTAACAATACTTACCTTTATGATATCCCTATGGTAGGCAGAGAGAAAAATGACTCTCAAAGATTTTCTTTTGTAGTTTTTATCATTGAAAGGGTAATAACTCTAGACATGGTACATGGTTACCCCTTGATTTGGTCACATAATATTAAGAAGTAAAAGACTTTTTACATGTTATTAAGGAACCTAGCCTCAAAGTGTATTACAAAGACAAACTAAAAGTAAGATTATCCAGAATGAGCCTGACCTAAGCAAGTAAGCCATTTATAAGAGAATCTTGAAGAAAAGGCCCTAAAGAGGTATCAGACACTCCTGTTGTCCTAAGAGAGGAGGAGGAGGAGGAACAAGATGAGGAGGAGGAGGAAGAGAGAAGAGAAAAAGAAAGAAAGAAAGAAAGAAAGAAAGAAAGAAAGAAAGAAAGAAAGAAAGGATTTATTCAAGAAATTGAATCTTCTCATTAACATCATGAATTTACAGGTGAATGCAAGACCAAGATGACGAGGTGTCACGGGCCGAACAAAATGTTGAGGCCCGGACTGCCCCGCGTTTGGCGGCCACTGTATCCCGGTCCAAGCTGCCGCTCCGGTCCGCGGGTCGGGGTTCAGCAAGAGAGACAGTGAAGACAGACTCAAAGAATGGAGTCCAGACAGAATGTGTTTCAATCCCGTTTATTCTTCAGTCTCTCTTCCTCTAAGTGTCTCCTAAAAGTGTCTTCTACCTAATGTCAGGTAATCTGTTTTCCTCCAAGTTCTATTGTTTCTCTGTCTTCTCTCTGCTATGTCTGATTCTCTGCCGTCTGCCTCTGCCTTTTATATGTCTCACTTCTAAGCCATGCCTTTTGGTCACACCTATAATCATGCCCTTAGGTCTTGTCTCTAAATCTGATCTCTAGGTCACTTCTAAGTCACACTCTTAAGTCACACACCTTTAATCTCACGCACCTTTAATCTCAAGGTATCTAAACCAAGATTATCGGAGTGTGCTCAGCTGTTGTAGGCTATTGTAATCCAAGTCTCATGTCAGGGTATATGGCTCAATATAGCTGCAAAGCTGATAGCCGCTTTCTGCTAAGTCAGCCCCCAACAACGAGGCCTAACCCAAATCTACATCTTCATTATATCCTTGTGAAATACTACTCAGGGGACACATCAGATAACTATTGAATCTGTAAGACGACTGAATTATGGTTAAGCTACTAAATACATGACTGATTGTTACACAGCAATAAAAATCTAGTTCAATTAAATTTTGTAGTTTTTGTTGTTAAAATGCTGTTTCAGAGAGAAGCAAATAAAGAGCAAATCAGATGCCTAGAGTCATAAGCTAACTTTTGCTTACCAGAGTTGAATCATAAAACATCTTCACCAAATTTCTCAAATTTTTAGTACTCTGATATAGCATTTGATGTTCATTTAATTCAAATTCATTTGAAGTTTAGAAGCCAAGATTTGTAACTGTTTTGCCAATCATAAACCTATTTGCTCATTTACTGAAAATGCAGGTCAACTATATCTAGGATATCATGTAGGACATGATTCATATTAAGTAACAAAGTATACATGGAGTCTCATTTCTGAGAATATTATTGAGGTTTATAAAAGTTATGAAAATAAATGCAAATACATATTGGTATTCTCTCAAATAAATTTATATCCATCAATATTTCTATTGAACATGTTTTTTGTGTGTAGGGCCAGTTTATGGGAAAATGAAGGTGAACATTAATTAGCCTATGTTTTATGAACTGCATTTTCTAATGTGAAAATAAAATTTTACACATATATATAAGGTATGATAGGGAAGCACCCATATTATCAGCACTGTAATCAATGAGAGGTAACCACTCACCTTATCAGAGTCATAATCTGTGATAGATATCACCCATATTATCAGAGTTGTAATCTATGATAGGTACCACCTATATTATTAGAGTCATAATTTATGATATATAAGCACTCATATTACAGGGGTCAAAGATAGAAAGTGGTGAATTCTAGTAGGCCATCAGGAAAGGTTTAAGAGATGATTATCAACCAGACATGGAAGCCGAGGGTGGTCTAGATGTGTAGACTCTCTCCTGATGTGAAAAACAAGCCAGAAATGTTATGGCTCTTTAAAAGAATATTTGATGAGGAATTTGGATTCTGTGCCAATAAAGAAGACCAAGTTGGTTGTTGTTGTTGTGCTTTTAGAGTACCACATAAAAGAGTTAAATATAAATATTATGATGTGAAGTTCACATAAAAAACACAAACTGCATTTAGACTAATTATAAGTCAACCAAGTTCTTCGATGGTAAAGATAGGAAGAGATGAAGAAGAGTCCTGATATTTTGGTTAAGACTGAAGTAGAAAGCCCCAGGTTGCTAAATGGCAGAAAATAATGAAGACTCAAATAAGTAGAGTCCAAGCTGGGCTTTACATAATTTTCAATAAGAGTGCTGAAATCCATGCTCCCAATATCAACATTATGAATCATGTTGTCCTAGGACCTGATCTGTGTGGCTTCTCCGATATTAAAAACAACTACTATTGTCCTTATGTTCTGTTCATTATGATTGAGCAAGGGCTGGAAAGAAAGAGAAACAACATATGCAAGGTAAAAGTAAGCACCATGTTTGTTATTGGTCCCTCCTCATTTAGACACATTTCTAGTAAGATTTGATCCTTCTCTTTCTAAGTGTGAAAGGCTAGAGGCACTCCAGCATTTCTGTAAAATGAAGGAAGGTCCTGAATTTTATTCTATAAGGGAAAATAAAGAATCTGATGAAAGAGTGAAGAATTAGCCTGTCTATGGTTCAGAAAAGTCAAAACTTTGATTCTGCATGAATCTTGCAACTTAGTGTTGAGATATAGAAACATATTGAGTAGTTCTTTTGAATTAAAATTTCTGGCAGGGCATAGATTTGCTGGTCTGTTTTACTCCTTTGTCATAGGAAACTGTTATCTAATAAAGAATTTTGTAATCATGGTCACTTTTGGAAATAGTATGGATGTTTTTGGTAGGCTTTTGTTGGAGAGTATAGACATACTTGCATAGGATTAGATTGTTTGGAGAACGATTTGTCTTCAGATAATGTGGAAGAATATGAATTGAACAAGTATCATTACATAGGAATTTCAGGGGAAAAAAAGTCCTGTTAAAATTCTGTCAAAGACTGCTCTTTCTTTTCTGCCAATCAGAGGCAATAGTGAAGAAAGCATAGATCTACACTGTGGTCTCATTGGTTCCTTGTGTGATGATTGCTAACATTCAAACTTATTAGAAAGTACAGACCACTGGGTGAGACCATCCATATCCTAGTGTTTATAATTTTGACCTTGACCAAGAAATGTGTATCTGAGTCTCAGATTCCCTTTTAAAGTCTTTAGTTGATCATGGCCCTGGGATAGTAATTCATTTGATTTTTTTAAAAGCAGATTTTTTTCACTATTAAGAAATGTAAATATTGACTATAAAGGAATAAAAGCATTGATATCATTTGCATTCATACTATGTTCTAGTCATAGGAAATGAATCATTCAGAGCATGCTCTTCTTATTTCATTCTATTTTCATAATAAATGTTAAAAAATTTTATGTTATTCTATGCCAAATATGGCCAAAGACCATCTTTACATTTTAAGATGTTTTCACGGTTGATTTTAACAGAAAGCAAAGCAATGACAAATATATCGTAGTGAAAAAAAAAGATATGCTATGTGAAAGTAATAATATTGCATCTTTACTTTATACAATGTTCAAAAATCAATGTGATGTGGCTCAAATTTCTAAGAATAAGAATTAAACTATGATGCTCCTAGGAAAAGACATAATGGGAAAGATTCATGACACTGGATTTAGAAATTATTTCTTAGATATGATACCAAAAGAATAAGCAATAAGAAAAACAGACAAACTAGATTTTATAAAAAATAATCCCCTCTCCAATACATATAACTCATATCACAGTAACACAGAAAAGAATAGTACCAACAGAGTAAAAAGGCCTTTCCCAAATTGGATGAAAATGTTGGTAAAAAAAAAAAATGACAAGAAATGCATTGATTATTTTAAGATTTCTACAGTATAGTAGCACTGACAATGCCAAACAAAATAATTATATTATAACTAGAATAAAACTTGGAATTGACATTTTCTCAAAGAAGATAGATGAATGGACTTTAAGCACGAAAGAGTATTCAATATCTCTAATCATCAGGGTAAAGCAAATCAAAATTATTATGAAATATCAATACTCACTAGGATGGCAGACATTCATGGAGGAAAGATAGATTTTAAAAAGAAGGGGAAGAGAAATAGGAAGCAATGGGGATAGAGTGGGGAGAATTAGTAAGTTTTGATAAGGATGTGGGGAAGATGGAACCTTTGGGCATTGGTGGTAAGAAGAAAGACTTGCTATGGAAAGTTGATTTTGAAATGATACCAAAGTACTTAAATTATTTAGCATAATAATTTGCATTCATACTATGTTCTAGTCATATGCATGGTAGGAAATATGTATCCAAGAGAGTTGAAAGCAGAGACTAAAATAACACATGAAAACAGTGATAATAACACCATTATTTACAGTAACCAAAATACAGAAATTCTGTATCCAAGCATTTCTCCATTAACATATAGGTGGAAAATAAAAACATAACATAGATATACAGTGAAATAGTACTATAAAACCCTCATAGCAAAGAAACTTCTGACATGCTATAATATTCCTGAATCTTACAAACATTTTGCTAAGTGAAATAAGTCCTTCACAGAAGAAAAACTGTTGTATAATTCCACATATATTAAATAAATAATCAGTCATTACCATAGAGTTAGAGAGAAGGGTGGCTATCAAGGACTTGATGTCCATTAATCTTTAATGGATAGGAAGCTGCAGTTGTGGAGAATAGAAATAAAGTTCAGAAGTTAGATTGTGGACAAGTATTGCACAACGGCTTAACAGCTCTTGTTGGAACTGAATCAACTGTACATCTAAAATTGGTAAATTTGATGTTGTCTGAATATTTCTTTGAGTAGTATGCTTGGCTATTCCTCCAGAAATGACAAAACCCTGTAATACTCTCATCTATTACATGCTCTGTGAATGGAATGAAGAGAGCCTTGACATACACCAAATACTTCTCATGAAGACTCTGTTCTAGCATCACTGCTAAATTCCAATCACCAACAGAGTGAAAGAGGATTTCCTGGTGGCTGGAGCTGACTGTGAATCATCCATCTCTCTGTATGTAAGCAGAGTAAGCTCATTGGTTGATCAACCTGGACTTAGAATTTGCTTGTTTTTGTTTCTCTATATTCTCCTATTTACTCAGAAGTGTCAGGCAAGATCTCAATAAAATAAGCCGCAGTCACAAGCAGGCGAACAAACTCATTTTAGACTGGTTAGATGCTGAGTCATCCACATTTCTTTGTCAATAAACAAACCTCAAACTTAAGATCTTGAAGAAATGTTTCTGGTATAAGGCAGGCAGGCTAAATTTGTTGATGTGATTATTTCTTCTTGGGTTCCCTATTGCCTTTTCTTGTTAAGTTTACTGCCTAGGAGCAAGGGGGACAAACTTGTGAAAATGTGTCTAATGGAGTATTTCAGGCAGTTTTGGTAAGAGGATAGTTCCCATGTTCCCTGACTTAATCTGGATAGGTAAGCTTAGTTTCCCTGTGTTTTTCAAGATCTTCAACCCTAGAGTAACTTTGATTAATCTACTTAGGGTAACTAGGATCATCTACTGTATTCCTGAAGCAACATTACTGATAATAACTCAGTAGGTGTCCTGACAGGGAGTAAGATGTTATCTAGCTTTTCATATTGTCTGTAATTTTCTTGAATGTACTTCAGGATAGACAGTTGAATATAATGAACTCTCAAACACACTAAGCATGTGCTTGAAAGTGAGATTTGCTTATGAGCTAGTTCAGTTGGAAATAGATAATATAAATATTAGTTAGCTTGCATTTGAAGGTTTCAATCAGGGACTATCAGTGTTAAATACAACTATTTTCAATATACCTGCTTAAGTCTTCCTAGAACGTTTAGGCCTCAACATCCCCTCCCCCAAAACACACACACACACCACACACACACACACACACACACACACACACACACACAAATTATAGGTGACTAAGGAGTCCTAAGAGCATTATAAATAGTCTTCTTCGGTGGTCTGATTAAGAATCATCCCTATAGGCTTAAATGGTTGAATATGTAGCTCTGGTTGGTCAAACTAGGACGAATTAGGAGATATGATCTTCTGGGAGGAGGTATGTTGTGGGCATGTGTACTGAGGTTACAAAACCCTATACCATTCCATTCCCAGAGTGTATGTCTTTCTGTTTCTCTGTCTTTCTCTCTTCCATTTGTGGTTGTAGATCATGCTGTAAGATCTCAGCTACTGCTCCAATGCTGATTCCTGCCTCCCTGTTGCCATGTTGCCCACCATGATGTCATGAGACCCTCTGGAATAAGGAGCTCCAAATTAAATGCTTTCTTTTATCAGTTGTCTTTGTAATGGTGCTTTGTCAAGAGAATTGAATTACATAAGGTAGAGAATACACACACACACACACACACACACACACACACACAAATGTAAAATAAACATATGTAATAATAGTGCTAGGATTGTAAGGTATTTGAGCCTCATCTTCAGTCCATGCTATACTAACTCACTCTTATACTCTTGCAAACTATATATGTCATAATTGTTGGATGATTCTGTCACTTGATTGCACTAGAAAATTAGTCACTCATGCATCAGACAGACTGTTTTGACAAAATTTCATTTAGAAACTTCTTGAAGAGACTTGAAACTCCTGAGCTTACAGAGAGAAACCAGATGCTTTCATTCTGTATTCCTTGAGAATAATTACTTGACCACACAGCAAAATTTGTTGAAGGCACATAGTAGGTGATAAGTAATTCTTAGAAAATAAATAAATTTAATAATACCCTCCAAGATGCACTATTTCTTATTTGCAATGAAGGTAGTAAAATTTGGCTTGGAACTGAGCAACCAGAAGGCTGTAATTATAAAATGGGAATCTAATACAAAGAAGAAGAAAATAAGTATTTAGAGAGAGCTCCATGAGGAAAAAAAAATACACAAATGGCCTCATTGTTATGATGTCCTTTTAAATCCCTCAAAGTGTTCATCTACCTTTGTATTTATTTTTCTTAACCTCTTTGAGTTGGAAATAATGTACACTCTTGTACCATCTTCCAGGGGACACCAAGTTAAGTGCGTGCCTTGAGCCCAATTATACTGTCTTCCAAATAGGATCCCAGTTTCTCTCAGGAAGACATGGAATCTCAGAGGAATAGCAGCTGCAGAAGCAGTTGTAATGCTGAATAGAACCTTAAGTAAATAGCCTAGAAGGCCAGTGAACAATGAATTATAATAAACCAACTGTAATTAGTAATAAAAGCCTTAAAATAACTGTACTCATGAGATAGGACTGGTCACATCCTTGCTGTGCTCTAGAAATAATAGAATCATTTTTTCACCCATTGTAACTACAATGGTAATTAAAAGCTGATTTAAGATCAAAGGTAACCTCAAGGTTATAAATACAAGTAGCTGGCTCAGAAAGTATAAGTAGCTAGTTCATATTCACATATTCACTTTTTAAAAGTGGGAAGGAGCTTTTGAAATCTATTTTTAAAACAAGCTTAGTAAGAATCAGCTAAGTAAAGCAAATCACTCAATCAATACAGTTTTTTTTAAGTATCTGAAAGAACTTAAGGAAGGGGAAACACATGTAATCATAAGTGAAAAAAAGCTGTTTATTTACATCTATTTATCAATACAGGACTGTTTTGAACTGTGAACGTCTATGATGTAAAATGAAAAACAAATTTAAAATTTGTAGTGAATTATTACAACTCAAATTACTTGAGTGGTACACCCAACAGATTCTACAGACACTAATAGAATCCTGTAAAAAACCGTATTCACAAGATAGGACTTTCATAGCCTTGTTGTAGTCTAGAAATAAAAGAATAGAGTTTTAGGGGGGCCTTTGTTTTGTTTTGTTTTGTTTTTTTCTCATTAAATATTACTATAATTGCTCCTAACAAGAGCTAGAAAATTTTTTGGTCTTCCTAAAGTCTCACCTGTTGCTCTGTAGTATAAATACATATTTATTAATTTAACTATTCAGCTTTTCCATAATCCTTTATAATGGTAGATTAAAATTTTTTTATATTGGAAAAACCATCATGACTATATACTAATACCGAACATCAACACTGAGAATATACCTCCATCATTGAGAATAATCTTAGAAGGTTATATTCTCTATTCAATTTGATGCTTCAAAATGAAGGTCGTAAGTCATGAATAGGGTATCTCCAAGGGAAATGCTATATTCTCAAATAGCTGATATTGGGAGTAGGACAGTTGGGGAGTAGAGGTAAAAATGTCCTTGCAGAGGATGTAACCATGACAGATGGACATAAATCATCTAAAGACATGGTTGCATGTGTAATGGCAAGAAGACTATGTGTTGTGAAGGGTAAACTGGGATGAGGATGAGAGGTACTAAAAAGAAAAGAGTAGTAGAATTTGAGTAGTGTAGGAACGGTGCAGATAGAGCCAGAGTCTGAAGGTCTGAACAGAGGAGGTTATTATGGAAAGCTTAAAGATGGCCATTTCTAAAGGAGCTGTGTAATGGAGGGGGATTGTAAGTGGTGAGAGTGAGCAAAATTCTTTGGATAAAAACTGCATGGCATATACAAGGGTCTTACAAAATAGCACATAAAAGCATATTGAAAATATGAATCTTCCCAGTTTATAGACATGCTATGGCCATGACACAAATATTACCTTCTCCTTAAACTAGATGGTGAACAGCTTCTCACAGGTGAAGATATGGCTTTCAGTGTCTGCATACAGGCTGTACCAGGAGGGAACAGCACATCTTTTAGACCCTGTTATGAAGAACTTATGTTCTTTCCCATGCTGGGTATCATTCTCCATTGAATAGCTCAAAGCATGAGAGACAAGTAAGAATCATTAAAAGATTGATTCACTTGTTATATGTTGGGTACCTCCCAATAGCTAAAACTTTTCTTTCATCTTAGAGGTAGTCCCATTTAATTTACATATTATTAAGCTCAAAAGAGGGCACATTGCAGTGATAAAATCAATCAACAAAACCAGCATGTAGCAAGAAATGCTTTCCTAGATAATACAAATGTAGAGACAGCATAGTAATGTTTATGAGTCAGAAAAGCTAGTTTGCATTCAGTCATATATGAGTTGAGATACAGACAAGGGATAAATATGAATTTATCTTGGTAAACACTGGTAATGAAGTCAGATCCAGAGATAATAAATTAAGGACAGGACTAAAACAGTCCATGGGGGGGGGGGGGGGGAGAGAGAGAGAGAGAGAGAGAGAGAGAGAGAGAGAGAGAGAGAGAGAGAGAGAGATATTGATTGATTGATTGTCAAGTATGAGAAGAGTGTATCATGGTACCAGACAGTTAGACAATAATGAGGGCATGATGTATAAAGAGTTTCAATTCTTTTTTGAAACCAAGAAAGAGTGAAAAAGGAATTTAGGACAAGGAAGTGGGAAGCACTTTTGGATAAAAACCTAGCAATGTCTTTATGAATGATTGGTGGAAAGTAAGTTGGTTTTAGGTAAGCTTTAACTTATGAATACAGATGCAATATCAACAGATGAAGGTCTTGGATGAAAAAAGCATTTCTGTATTAACTAGGATGAAACAAAGTACTTAGTTTGTGTCAACAAACTAAGCAGGTAATGTGAAAGTTGAAAGAACGATTATCATGGGATTATCATGGGATAATCGTTTTATCTAAGCAAAAATAGAGAATGAATGAAACAATCTAGAAGAAATAAATAAGTCAATCTGAAATATGAACTGAGAAATTTGTGAATAACAAGGCGTTCAGCATTTGTGTGTAGATTATATAATACCCATCTTCAAACAAAAGCTAAAGTTGAACTACAATTTCCATTTTGAGCCTAGTCTTATCACCCATGTTGTCAGACAAATACATGTTATGTAACCATACACATTTGAAGACAACGACCTCTATTACTAGAGTCAAAAATGACTCGGCATATTTGTTCTTGACTTCAACACTAAAGGCAACTTTGCTCCTGATTTGTCGGCTAAGTTCTAGGAGTAACTGCCAATTCATTAATTCATATCTGCTGTGACTATAACCTTTTTTTTTTTTTTTAATTCTTTTATTCTTTTTATTCTATCCATGTGCTCTTGGTCCAGTGACCAGAAATTAGCCTGAAATGGCTTTTTTTTTTTTTTTAATCTTGCCCTTTGTCCTTTACTATTTCCCACCTAGGGTTGCCTTTTATCTGACTTTTGATTTCTGACATAGGCTTTTTCTCATTGACAACAACTAGTGAGAACGCCAGTTAAAAGAGAAAGGAGACCCTCTATCTCTTGACACATTTGAGTTACCCTCTGAAGAGAAGTGGGATCCTATTCCTTAACAGTCTTGTCATCAAAAAAGGAAAATCTATGTGAGATACATTTGATCAACAAGACAGGATCATGTAGCATTTGAGTTTCTATTTTCTATTGCATTCTTTACAGGGCATTGGTCCAACAATGCATATACTCGGTATACTTGAGATACCTCTTTAGACATGTGTATGTGCTTTTTTCTCCTTCTGAGTTCATCTTTATTACTAAGTAAACAAACGAGTTCTAACTTTCTTCCCATTTTACAGACTGGGAAAGCAGAACTTGAAGATTGCCCAAATTTTCCAAGTAGCAAAGATGATCAGGGAAGGATTGAACTAAGGTTTGTACTATTGGAAAGCCCTCAGCATTATGTGTGGCCAGAGTGTCTTCCAAGACACCAAAACACTAATTCTTCTTGGCTATATTATATGCTTTATTAACATTCTTTATAAAGGATCAATTCATGCCACAACACAGAAATGGGATGCTTTACTAAAAAGACTCATTGTATGAGTTGAAAATTAACTAAATTTTCAAAATTAAAGCACGTATTAGTTATACCAGGTTATCTAAACAAAAATATTTAAAATGGTCACAGCAACATTACTTTTCTTTCTTCACAGATGATTTTGGTATTGAGATAATATTAATCAGCAAGGCAGCCATCAAACTCTAAATTACCAATTCTTTTACTTGTGTACAACCCAAGGTACATCATAATATATTCGATAGAATTTTAGTGTTAGGGATATTTTTTCTCATTCTTGAGAACATTCTCTCTCTCTCTCTCTCTCTCTCTCTTTCTTTCTTTTTTTTTTTTTTTAGCAAAAAAGAAGGGGGGATATGTATTTCCCAACAAAATGCTGTAAAAAAAAATAGGATATTGAAAATATTCTGCTTCAAGGCTGGAAAACTTGGTTTCTTTAATAATTTAAACCTCTGTCTTCCTAGGTGTGCCTCATAACTACAGTGAAAGTTAGGAAGCCTGAGACTCCCTTCCCTAGGAAGCAAACTTCTTAGCATACCGATCAGCAGAGTTTCCTCTTTGTCTTCAATAGATCAATAACACTAAAGCTTCCAAAGCATCTGTGCAACAGAGGGCTCCATTTCAGAATTCACCCATGGGTTGTCTTCAAACACACCGGTCAATACCTGCAGCTCATCAATTTCGCAGGTCCTCTGACCATACCTTACATGGATCTAATATCAAGAGCTCCGTCGTAAGTTTTTTTCAGATTAGATCAGTTTCCTTTGAGATTGTATTTCAGGAAGTAAAATGCTCTTTGGGAACTATTTAGTTTTTTCTCAGCTTGTTCTTTTTCCTGCCCAGCTACTCTCATCCCTAAAAATCCCATGGACTTGTCATTTTTAAAGTTGAAGTCTCAGGATTATCTAAAGTTTATTCTCTGTAGGAAAAGCATATGAAAGCAAGATGAAAAGGATATATTGGAGAACACACACTCACACTCCAGTTGGAGGGGGATTTTAGAAGCTGTGCTGACAAAAAAAAAATCTATTTTGTAGAGGAAATAAAATAAAAATAATTTAAATACTCACGAAACCCCACCAAAAGTGGCAGAAAAATTCTATGTAAAAAAAGCATAAAAGTTAGTCGCATGAGATTACTAAAAGTACTAAAAGTGGTTGATAATTTTTTTAAAAAGATATTGTACATTATTTTTGGCTCCAAAATTCTTAATGGTCTTAAAGGTACTGTTCCATGTTGTCATATTGCCTTCTAAGAAGTTTAAAATCAGTTAACACAATGTGTGATCTGTCCTGATGCTATGTCATGTTCCTGTTTTATGGGAGAAAACTGTAAACAAGGTCAGATATGCAAAAAAGCAAAACAAAGAGTTCTCAATAGAGAAAAGGCATCTGTGGAAATGGTAGACTGTCAAGTCTCAAAGAAGCCCATAATTAATTATTGTTTGGAACTCTTCCAATATCGAATTCTCCAACTGGTTAACACTTAGGCTGAAGCAGGCTGAGTGACAGGAAGAAGCCTTGGGGTAAGAGCTGCCAGCTCTGAGACAGGCAGCCTCATTACAGTGCACCAGACCTCCCCTCCCCGCACACCCCCACCTCACCAAGGGCCTTTCCTCCTCTAGAACAATATGTAGAGCTGAGGGAATGGGGCAGCACCATGAACTCCCTCATAGGAATACCTGGCTTAAAGGGCATGAGTCATGTATGCTGCTCAAGTAAAAACGTAAAATAGACAAACAAACCCAAAGAGTAAAACATGTGGATTATATGAAAGAGAGACTAGAAGTCCTTGAGTCATCATTAAGAGATTTTTATATACAGGGTTTCTTGTGTATATCAGTCTAATCGAGTAGCTTTCTATGTGATAATTAGTTCATAAGATTAGCTCCTTCCTTAAAAAAAAAAAAAAAAACTTCCTTTTTTAATCAATTCAATGTCAGGCAAGTGAAGGATACAATGGAAATATGAGGATAGGATGTTCCACAGTCAGCAGCAGTTTCTAATACAGAGATGAAATCACGGAGTGAAGAAAAATTGTTACTAGAGGTGAAATAAGGAATTGTGAGGGATCCTGATAACTAACCTCGAGTAAAACAACAGAGGAAGAGATGTTTGTTCGTTTTGGAAAACAAAAACAAGAACCAGCCAAACAAGCATTTTCTGTTCTCAGGCAAGTTAGTCTCTTAAGAACAAGAAATTGGCCTTCAAAAGGCCACTCTTGATTTGGACATTCGATTCTATGGTGTGATGGGGAATGGGGGGTCGGCACAGCACACTAACAACTCTTTAGGTTTATAACACATAGGCTGTCCTTCCCAGGGATTACCTACAGAAGCGCTTCACCTGCGGCTGCACTCAGAACATCTCAGCAGAGCCGTCTGGATGCCATCCTTGAATCTGGAAGACAGAAAAAGCATCAGGTAAAGCTATCAGCTTAAGATACAAAGGTAGGTCTGAGCATAAGTGATAGGCAATATCCACACACCGGAAAGATCTACCCACAGAACACAGAATGCCGAGGACAGGGTGGATTAGTGGGTTTATCTCAGAAGTGACAGGTTTCTGCATATCAGAAGCAGCTGCTAGAGTGGGTGACGGAAAAGCTTTATATGAATAAGCCCAGAGCCCCGTTCACTGGGAAAACTTGGTTTTCTTTTTTGATCTAAGCCCAGTTTGGAAATCCTAGATTAACCCGACAGAGGCAGTTTTCCTTCAGTCTCAGTTGCTACTTCCTTGAGGGTTTGAGCAGATTCTGAAAAGCAATACTTCTCACCAGAGCCATTAACAAACATGACAAAGCAGCTGAAGAGAAGACCTTTAGAAACAAAACAAAACAAAACAAAAACTCAAAAAGAACTACTTCTGCTTTGAATGCTTTGAATAGTTTTTGCACAAGCTATTGATTGTCCTTGTGTGGGGTAAAAGTTTTCACTTCATCTCCTTGTTTAGAGAGGCAGCAGAGGAAGTCTTCTTTTGTCTTAAGTGTGGGCTTAATTTAACTATGAAATTGCCTGGAGGAGCCACTGACTGGGACTCATAGTCTTTTAACCCTCTCCTCGGAGTAAGCTTTCCTATTGGACTCGAACTGCTGAGAGAATCTTAGAGAATTTACAAAACACATTATCTTTTGAACTTGGCCCATTTGCTTGGATCTTTCTAGCTCAAGTCTAGAAGAACAAGAAATGCATTTGAGCCTTCTCCAAGCATGCAGTGGGGGTGGGGTAGACCTAGGAGAGTGTGGAGGTTGAGCAGAGCCAAGGAGACAAGTCACTGTTAAGGAAATCCAGCATGCTCAGAACACCTCAATGGTCCCTCCTCATCCTGGGCTGTTCTGGGACTGTTCTCAGAGTTTTATCAGGAGATCAAATTAAAACTGTTAATTGTGATAATTGGAAAATATCTGCTTCAGAAAATCTGTTGTCAGGGTTCCTAAATGCTTTTTTTTTTCCATTCACATTACTGTTTCTGGAATCACTTATGAGAGGAAGCAGAAATATAAAAACAAGTGTTTCAGCTTCCATTTTTAAAGTAACTGTAGCATCCACTATTTTTTTAATTAATTAATGTATTTATTTATCTCAAACGCTGCCCCCTTCCCCCTAACCTCCCATTATCCTCTGAGAGGTTAGACCCTCCTCCCCTAACCCTGGCACATCAAGCCTCTGTAGGATTAGGTTCATCCTCCCCAACTGGCACCAGACAAGGTAGTCCTATTGGGGAACTGATTCCACACTCAGGCTACAGGTATAGGAACAGCTCCAGCTTTAGCTGTTGGGGGACCCACATGGCAACTGAGCTGCACATCTGCTACATGTGTGCTGTGTCCTGGGGGCCTCTGTCTAGCCAGTGTATGTTCTTTGGTTTGTGACTCAGTCTCTCAGAGCTCCCAGGAGTCCAGGATAATTGACCAACCACTAATTTTTAATGACTGCCAACTCCACAGAGTTTTGCATTTTGAGTCTAGCTTTTAAGAAGGGCCCTAAGACATACTGCATGGAATTCTCATTTTATGGATATCATGGTTTCTTTAGCCTTTAATAATATAAGAAATATTGCTATGCATCCAAAGCCTCTACAGCTTAGGTTCCCTCCTCCTTCTTAAAAAGCAATCATGAAGCTCGTTATGAACAGAACCTAATTAATATAACTAGTTTCATTATAATTATCAACCCCTTAGTACAAATTGTCTTCCTTGATGTACAGTCTGCATAGAATTGCCCAAGTTGTAACTATGACACAAAAATTACTGGCCACCAGAGTTTACCAAATGTCACTGTAAAGAAATACTAACCCCACTGGAGTGACAGCTTTCATTTACCAGAAGATATTAAAATCCTGTCAATGTGATTTCCATCAAAAAGGTTTTCACTGAAATAATAAAAAATGAATGAAGGAAATCAAATGTAGTCATCTAGTTAAATATTCATTTTCTAATCTTTAGGGAGCTGTTTACTATACTTTGAACACCTGGCCTCTAGTAGAACATTGTCTGATTTTAAACTTGTTATCATGCCACAGAGAATTCCAACAGGGCTACCAAGTAAGGTTCATTTATTAAAGCAAAGTAACAAAGAATCCCCTTGAATCTGAGACTGACAGAACAGACCTTTGTATCTAGGGGAAACAGTTGGGTATTCCTTCCGGTACCTGAGAAAGAGTGAAGCAAAAGATTCAAATTTGAAGCAATCCTCTCTGAAATGTGAGGATGACACACAAAATATACAAAGGAAGGGACTTCTTCAGGAATACACCCCAGTCAGCTCAGCACTGAGGAAGGGTCCTAGGCTTTACTGGAAACTCACCTCCATCCCTAGGAGGCACTGAGGTGAGAAGCTAGAAAGAATGCCAGGAAGAAACAAGTAGAGAGGTGGAAGAAACCAGAATGAAGCAGAATATTGATAAATCAAGGAACACAATCTAGGAGGCAAGGGGCACAGATCCACAGCCCAATCCAGTTCCTCTGAGGCCACATGGAAAGACAATAGTTTGGCAAGCCAGGGCTTCAGCTCTTTAATCAAGCCACAGGCCTATCATATTAACTTATTGTCATTCTTTACTAATAAATCTAAAGGTACCTTAAAAAATAATCGGTTGAGTTGTATTTTCACATCTTTGTTTTGTTTGTTTGTTTCTTTGCAGAGGCAAAATTCTATTGTGTGTATATATACATTTAAAAAAATTCATTCTTAAATACGTGATTATGTTAGCTGAAAATTTTAAACATGTTAATTTCTGTGTAGCATAGGTTCTTCTACTGAATAAGAGTGATGGAAAGAATATTAATAACAAAAATTGGACTTATCACAGCTACACTGTGGTGCTTCCTATGTTCCAAGCATTCTGAACTGACATTATCTAGTGTTTACTAAAAATAAAATTCAGATAACGGTGCATTAAAGGATATATCAGAATAACACATCTCTATATATAATTTTAAAAACCAGTGTTATCAGAATGACATTGATAGAGAACATAATGATAATGTCAGGCACCAAATAAGCTACAAAGTACTCAGCAAAATCATGGAGTTCAAGGGAGAATTGCCACTGTCATGGTGGATTTTAAATCATTTCTGAATGTTCTTTTAATGAAAGCAAAATTTAATAAGCTCCTTATTTGAGTCATCTTAATTTATTAGTTCATAATATCCTGGATGCCACGTATTAACATAAAGAGAAGAGTCATAAGAGTCACTAAACAGCATCTCCAATTGCCCGCAAAAAAGCACAACTAAATTCTAGGCCAGAGAGTCCCAGTGAATCCTTTAACACTAAAAAAAACCGCATCCTCAGAGTGAAAGGTATGAAGAGTGGAGTGTAGGAGGGACTGGAGGATGGAGATCTCCATAACAACACAGATGACATGCTAAGAAGCATGGTGTGGCAGCAGTTGTCATACTGTCAGCAGGTGCACTCACTCTTGGGAGTAGCAAATCTAACTCACAGGGGCAGAGTTAAGAAATAGAAGTAAAATAGGTCATTCGCATAGAATGAGCTAGCATCAACAAATTTCTCAGAAGTTTGGGAGATGACAAATAGAAGCCAAGTTGTTTCCATATGATTAGTATGTGTTCAACAGGCAGTTCAGTTCAAGGTAATACTTTAAGATAAATAAGCATTTGATGTGAGCTACGAGACTTCAGCAGAATGCTGTTTGGAAAAGTTTTCTTTCCATTTACCTTCTATTAGGTTTATTAAAAGAGCTGAGTATGTGTCCATTCAAAAGACAAACTTGGAGTCCTGAGATGTGTTTCTTATATAGATAAGTCAGGGATATCCACAAATAAAAACAAACTTCACAGCAGGCACACAATGAGTTAAAGAAATTGTCTTAGATGGTATTAGAGCTGATGAATGGAGAACCTAGATCCTTGTATAAAAGTTATAATTTTATCTGTGGAATCAAGGCAAGAAAGACCTCCTTTGGTCCATGCCTATGAATTCAGTGACAATAAAGAAGAAAATACTACCACTAATCCTGTCTTAACTAGTCTCAATGGAGGACACATTTTTTATATAAATATATTTGTAGTCAGCTACCTATAACTAGATGATTCTTCAACCGAAAATCAAAAATTTAGGCATAGAAGGGGCTTGGTATCCCAGGAAGATCACGGGATAATCTTGAGATTTGTGACATCATTACAAAATTCATCTGTTTCATTATGGAAATGATTATACCCATAGGCTTTCTATATTAACCCTAATATTAAAGCCTGGCACCACTTAACTCTATTATATTATCTTGGTTCTATTTTCAATATAAAACCTAGTCATCATGAAAGTGTGTTGCTGTGTAGTGAACTGTTAGACAAGAGAATTCTAAATTTTCTATACTTTATAGTACTACCAGGCAGGGGCAAGGGGTGTCAACTGCCATCCTCTCATGAAATAAACAATGTAAGAGATAATCTAGTAATTTAAGTATGATTATATTAAAGTATGCATTAGATATATATCTATTAGTTGATATATATATATATATCCATATGTATATAAATATATCCATATAATACATATATGGACTAAAACATAAAATGAAGATTTATGTAGTTACAACTAACTTAATGTCTTTGAATTTGACTGTGTGTGTGTATGTGTATATGTGTGTATGTGTGTTTGTGTGACAGACTGTGGTAGATTTATTCACTGAAGTGCCAGATCATGTTTTATAGCACTAAATTATAGGTATGTAAAAGGAAGAGGAAAGGAGGAAGTTAAAAAAAAAAGAAAAAGAAAAATTCTGAAAAACAGTAACAAGGATGAGAAGGAAGAGAGGGAGAATGACCAAAAGCAAAAGAAGGAGAAGAAAGGTTAAAATATGATTTTTAAGGAGACTCTAAAACAAATTAATTTCTTGAAACAACAATATAGTTTAAATAATTTATTGGTTTATTTGAAATGTCCTTTTGTCAAACTGAAAATTAACAGAAAATTTCAAAGACAGTTAATAACAGGATACTCACTTTTTTATCCTATACATTCTTAAAAGCTGAACTGACATATACATAACAACATATACCATACACATGTGTATGTATGTGTATGGTGTGTGTGTGTGTATATAATAGTCACCTTATGTCTTTGAAATGTGGAGAAAATTATGGGGCATTGGTGTTTGCTAGTCAGTAATAACCACCAGAACAAAAGACAGTATTTTTTAAAAAAAAAAAGCATTTGTTGAATTATATTTCTTTCTTCATTCTAAAATTAGCATCTTCTTCGTTTAAGTTTGGAAAACAGATATGTATATCAGAGTAGGTTAGCAGCATCCCCTGTTTTCTCACTGTCTGTACTCTTTCTAGTGAACTTTAATATTACATATAATGAATTTCCCTATATGATCTCTTAAGATTGCTATTTAAGTTACTGTATGAAGGGTAAGTCGAGGTAAACATGATAGATAGCTATGCATACTCTTATTATAGACCAGACACACAAACATCTTTGAAATCAGAGGACTCTTTTTTTTCAGTGCTCATGCAAAATATTGTTTTATCAAAAGCACTTGAAATAATAAGTTCTTTGACTTATCTTAGTAATAGTTGTCTAATACACACATGACAGTGTGTTTCTACTTTTTGGTTTGGGAGAATTTTTTTCTCTAGTAACTGGAATATTTACAAGTGTTAAGGAAAAAAAATTAAAAAAAACCACCATGGCCTTTCTCACTTTTCTCCTGATAAGATGATGTAAGAAAAAGAAGGCAAATAATCTAAACAATAGTTAACACCTTTAGCATCTGTTGTAAAGCAAAAATGAAGACTAATGTTCTCCTAGATAGCTCATTCAATGTTTATCTTGATGACCAGAAAACAAGCAACTGAACAGCCATTGAACTGAATTACAATAAAATATACGTTTTTCAGAGAGAACAGCACAAAATCAGTTTTCATTTGGCATGCTAAGTATGCTATATTTGAACAGAATGTTACATATTCATTTCATTCATCATTTAAAGGCAGATAATCAGGAAGTCATTACGTGGCCTGCATTGGGCAGCTATTCGATTAGCGTATAATTGAGCACTCTGTAATTCAGCCAAAGCTGACAGGCTGGGAATGCTTAATAGCCATCCTAGGTATTTGAAGTGTAGAGAAAATTATGGGGCAAGTGGTGGTGGCTGGTCAATACTGCCTACCAAAATAGAAGACAGTACCTAAAAAAACCAAGCATTTGTTGATTTATATTTCCTTCATTAAAAAAATAAACATAGTATTTATCTCATTTTACAAACAAGCCATTTATAAAGTTCTATAACTTATGTGGAAAGTCATCCTTGCTTCATTGATGACCTGACCTGACATTGTGGGGTGTTATAGCATTGTTCTCTAATGTCCCAGGAAGACTTCATATTCAGTATCATGAAGGTGGCAATGCAAATAAGTCAAAAGCCCACTTGTATCCAGTTCTGGAGTTAGAATTAATATTGAAGAGTTAGAGTAGCAACATGGATTATTCAGCCAACATTTGGAACTGTCTTGTTCTTCAAAAGTTCATGAGTTTGAGGTTTATTCCCAACTTATGGTGGTCTCCAAATATAGTAGAAGCTTCAAGAGCTTGAGCTTAATGGAGGATTGGAGAATGGTAAATGTTAGGCATTATGTCTATGAGAAGATCTGAAACTAAGACTTTTTTTTTCTAGTAATACCATAGATAAAGAGTTTTGCTTCACCATACACTCCTCTCCACATACGTTGCCTTGCTACACTCAAGAACCAACCAACCACACATTGAAAACCATAAAAGTATATCTCTTCATAAGTTGACTGCAACAAATATTCTTAAAATAGTAATTGAGAACTGAATGACACAGTAATATAGACAGCACACTGGACAAGATAAGTCACAGATGCCCATAGACTGGTTGTGGTTGGTGGAGACAGGACATCCTACTATAACTACTGAGGTGTGCACTGTCAACACATTTACTTAAACATCACCAACTCATGGCATCATGGCTTCTAGTGGTCTACCTTGTGTTTTTTAAATGCCATCTTCTCTATCAGCCTTATTATTCTCATCCAAGTTCAAGATGAAGGTTCAATTAAAGAAGACATCTAGAAGTTTTAGAAATAAAACACAATTTTATAGAGAATTAATAATTACTAGTTTTTAATATTTATGAATTTATTTAATGTTATGTATGTATTTATTATTTCTGCAAAAATTTGGTGAAACTATCAGTGACTATTGAAGACAGGGTGACAGTGTTAACACTGACATTTGTATTCAGTTTTGGGGACTGCTGTAAAAAATGTCCCTCATACTAGATCTTTTGAAACATCATAATATTCCCTCCTCAGTTATGGAGGCTCAACATCAGAAGTAAAGTTGTTAAAGACAAGGCTAGCATTCTCAAACATGCACGTTAGCACCCTCAGACATCCAGGTTTTTCTTGGAGTTTCATAGCTTACAGATGTGTTTATTTTACCTGGGCATCCATCTTAATAAGACTCTCTTCCAGTGTATTAATCCTTCGTTGTGTTAAGACTTTTCCTTTAATTGTCACTCCATCATATTTCTGCACTTTATCTTAAATAATCATATATGTAACATTCTAATTTCTAAAGATTGTTACATTCCAAGGTTTTGAAAGTCTAGTCTTCAGTATATTCTTTGGGAGGACCCAATTTGTTCCATATATTATTATTTAGCATTGTTAACAGAGTAGAAATGAAACAAAACAGGCTCTTTGTTCTAGTATCTGAGGAAGGTGATGTCTACTATTCCCTTTTGATATTATTTGTCTTGATATGGTGTGTGTGTGTGTGTGTGTGTGTGTGTGTTCAGCTTCTAATGATGCATGATCATCTGCAACTCCTGTTTCAGACAATCTGATGCTGACTTCTGAAGTCTACAAAGATGGCACCAGGCATACACATAGATCACTTACATATACACAAGCAAAACACTATGGCAAATGAATCTGAGGAAAAAAATAGAACTATTCAAGTACATATTGTCAAATCTCTCAACTAAATGAACAAGCCTACCACATTGCTGATTGCTAACAGGTTCCATTTTTTTGTGTTAAAAGACTGTTGAAAGGGAAACACCTACCCACACTCAAGAAAATCCTGGCAGTAATCATGTATGTAGAGAAAGAGGCATTCTCTCTTGTTGAGAGCCACACTCTCCACGCTTGGCGGCCCTACGTTGAACACCAAAAATGTTGCGGCCCGCTCTGTTCTGCAGGTCGGGGTCTAGCAAGAGAGAGAGAGAGAGTGGGAGGAAGAAAGGGGAGAAACTCGAAGAATGGAAACAAACCAGAGGATCTGTAGTCAAGTCTCCTTTACTGTCTCCAACACACACACACTCCTACTCTACTACACCACACTACACCACACCCTTACAAGGAAATCCTGGGTATTTATAAGCACAAGCAGGGGAACACAGGTGAAAACAGTTTACCAGGTGCACCATGCAGCTGGGGTCACTAAACAGCAAAACAAATTATGTGGGATAAACAATATATTTATCAGAGTGTGCTTCAGCTGTTGTGGGCTTTTGAAAAACAAGTCTCTCATCAGGGTATATGGTTCCATATGGCTGCAAAGTTGATAGCTGCTCTCTGCTTAAAGTAGGCTCCCAACACTCTCTATGGCATACATCTTCTGACAGAGCTAGGATAAGTCTCTGGAAGGTTTTCAGAAACAAAACGTGAGACCACACAGTGGGAAAGGAAGTGCTGTGCTTTAAAGCTCAGGAACCATTTGCCCACACTTCCTGCATCATCCTATATCAGTTCTGCTCCTACAGTGTAGAATCCTACTAGCCCAGTCTCAGTAGAGTGTCCTATCATATAACAACGTGGGAGCACTTTTGAAGAACAGAATTGTTTTAATATTTATCTTATTAGTTAACAGGATCTATATATGGCAGAGATATTTTTGACTTGAGTTCTTCATGAATGTTTAATGCAACTCACATCGGTGAAAAACTATTAGAAGTGACTCTCATTTTAAGTTTTGTGCAGAGATGCTTCAATAAGACCATGCTAGAGAACGTGATGAGGGTCCCCATGATTTCAGCTATGAGAAACTGGGCTTGAGTAGGCCATAAGCAACCTAAGAATTTATATATGGGGGTGACTGCTAGGAAACAGTGAGCAAAAGAGAGAAAATGCCCTCAAGGCCATGGAAGCAAAATCAGTGTGTGTAAGTAAAAAATGGCTGGGGAACCATTCTCAGCTGAGAATGCCCTGGGTTCCTCCAGCTGAAAGTTAGGCCCAGCTGCTCACTAAAGGCTCCATGGCTCCTCACGTCGAGGCCCCAACACACGAGGAAATCTTTGGGTTTCCAAAACCGATTTATTGGCATGACAGACGGTAGATGGATCTGGATGCACACCTCCTAAAACCCAGGGCAGACCTGAGTTAAATAGGGAGAGGAAGAAGGGGGAGGGGCTGGGGAGGAATGCTTAATTGGCTTCACCTTCTAGCCTTCAGGTACCTTATTAGTATGTAAATCTCTCTAGGGCCTGGGGCCTGTTTATCATGCCCACCTGTGTATGTGATTGAAGGGTGCAGGTTGAATGGAGATCAGACCTCATGTCCACAGCCCAACAAGTGTGATTTTTTTTTCTATTGATAGGATGAAATAGGAGTGTGTATGAAAATCAGGGTGAGTCTCAGGATGCATTGCACCAGAGGTATCAAGAAGAACAAGTACTGAGCATTTGGCAATAGAACCTATAGGAATCACACATTTTCTTTCACATCATTTGTGAAACAGCTATATATGAGAAGCAGGATATTCATCACAGAGTACATATTTTTAAGTACAAGAGAACTTCAGGATGGTGAGACAAAGAGCACACCCAATAAATTATTAGTGAAAAAATTCTAGATTTATACCAGAACCAAAGAATAAGAGCTGTCTCATAAATGTGTTAGCAAAATAAGACATATCTAGTGTTGAGTTCTGCTCTCTGACACCATTTTCTCTAAGACCTGTCATTAAAGCTTTCATATCAATAAATTTTTCAACATGGAGTAGAAGGAGAAAGGATTTATCCTTAGTCAAATATATTATTTTTATTCCTTTAACAGGATAGGTAGTCTAATCATTGAATAAACACCGTGTCTGGTAACTTTATATGGCCTTGGGTATTTTGATCATGAAAATAAGCAAAAATGGTACCTGCCTAAGTTTGCATGAAAAAGCTAAAGAATGAGCAATCCAGCTGGTAAAATTTATATCAAAAGTGAGACCCTATGTTGGTTATGACTATAAACTATGAATGTAGTTTCCACAATGAACCATTTGCTATATATATATTTCAAATAAGGTTATACTCCCAAGTACTGGGAGTATAACCAGTACACACACACACACACACACACACACACACACACACACACACACATATATATATATAATACTTTTGCCTGACTTTCTTGTATATTCTGTGGAGATATGGTATTCTTTCCCCGACACTATGAAAAATATGATCTTCCTTCATATTCATGTAAGATAGGCATTTACTACAAGAATTTTGTCTGTCCCATAATCTCTCTATATTGAAATCACATGTGTTTTGTTTTGTGTATTTTTTACTTCATTTGAAACCATTAGTTTTCTTTCTTCACATACTAATTACAGATTTAGAGTCAGGGCACATGCTCTGCAATTACAACATGTAAATGTAAATTCTGCAGTGTCAATTTTGCAATTTTATCGAAAATACACAATTTCTTTGCCCATAGTAGACACCTGATGATTTAAGAGTTGATTGAGACTATCATATTGGAACAAGATCATATCCTAGAGCCGCACACACTTAAATATTCTTGAGTCAGCTCCATATTCTATTATAATAGACTAGCTCGGTGCAGTTTTTTGAAAAGACCCGACATTTTAATTAGCTTTGATTAACAGTGCAAAGAGCTGAAGGAACACAGGATCCATTTCATTCTGTTTTTAAGTCAATATGCAGGGATTTACATTCACTAGTCTAACTCTTTCACATATCTCCAGGAGGATTGGGCCCCAAGCAATTTATTCATTTGTAGCCATAATAAATGACTCAGGGGACTGAAATAGTGAAAGTCTGTCATTTGAAGAGTTGTAGTGATTGGCTCCAATAGGAAAATGAATTCCACAAAGCCAACTAGAGGATATATAATGAATCCATTGCTTCAGTTACTACAAGAACAAAATGCCAAAGGTTTAGTTCTCATATATAAAACAAAACTCTCTGGTAATATTATTTAGAAAGCAAAAATTTGGGATGACTAAACCCAATAGTAGTTATACATATGAAACTGTGCAGGTTGATCTCAAACCTGAAGCAGCTAGACAAAGCCCGCACAGCTGCTAAAGATTCCTTGTCATGCTAGATGTATTTGCTCTCTGCTGAGTCACACTTACTCTTTGTCCAGTCCTTTCTATCTCTAGGATAAGAAGCTTGAACACTCTGTTCCTGAGACTCCTTAGTAATTGGTTTCCTTTTGGGATACCACAACAGACATGTCAGTTGGAGGACATTGAGGGGCCAAAGCAAAAACATCTATTTTTCTTTTTTTATGATTAGTTCTGTATCTCTCAGAGCAATAGACAAATTAATCAAAGACTGTGACCACAGGCAATAGCATACATAGTGCATGCAGCAGTGTCATGGCATCCAGGCTTCATTAAACACAAGTATATGGCTTTAACAACAAAGAGTGAATCTCTACCAAGTCAACAACAATTATAGGCTCCAGGAATCCATCTAGATATGAAGAAGCTTCACACATAGTAAATAATAAATGCACACTATTCTCTTCCCCTAAACCAAATCTTTCTTCCTTTCTTTCTCTCTTTCTCCTTCTCTCTCTTTTTCTTTCTTCCCTCTTCCTTCTTTTTTCTTCCTCTCTTTCTTCTTTCCTTTCTTTTTCTTCTTCCTTTTCTGTGGATTCACAACATGTCTAGATCCTAATGTTAAAAGTCCTATCTTCTTAAAACTTTTGGTATGGTTTAATTTTCTTCTTGGGATGCTTATTTCCATTAATGTATTATAGCATACAGATATTGTGCCAAAAGTCACTCCAGAATCAAATTAATTTGTACTTAGTATGTTATCAGGTTGGATCTAAATGTAGTCACTATACTATGACTAGAAAACAAGGAAAGTAGTATAGGTCCTGTAGTGACTTAACTGTAGCTCAAGGTATTCCGTCATTGTCTGAGATGGCTCGCCTTTTAGTAGCTAAGTCTCAGGGTGACAATCAGCTCAAAGTATAAGCAGAGAGCTCCTGTTGTGGTTCCTAAAGTGGATTTCATCTTAGAGCTGTGTTCCTGAAAATCAGATCACAAGTATAAACTGCTATGTTATAGAATTACAATATATGATACCTTCCCAGCTTCAGCATGTCTCTTCTAGAGCTAGCTCTTGACTGACAAGGAATGCAATTGTAAAGATTACAGTGAAGATCTTGGAGTAATAAGGGTTAATAAAAAATATAATGCAAATACTCCCGAACCTTCTTTTCTGAAGAGAGAGTCACCATTGTTCTCTAAGAAACAATGGAAAAGTAAATCAAAAACTTACAATGATCCCAATGAGGTGGTGACTTAGCAAGAAGGTGGAGGTATTTCACGACATGAACTCATCTCTATTCACTACCTTGCAAAAGCTCTAGAACCAACTCCCTTCAAACTGTGGGTTAAGCAAACAAAGTTGAGCCTACAAGAAGGGGCTTATGCATAAAAGAAGTTGTAGGTGATACATAAATTTAACTTGGTAGACCCCTGGGCATTGTATATAGAAAGGCATTCTAAAATTGTTAAATACAGATGTATTTAGAAATCCTCTGATAAAATACAGTTGTACCTGCAGTGTGTTATATAGGTTAGATGTAAGTAGTTCTAACTCATGTGTGTGATTAGGTAATGAAAATGACTCAGTAGCTGTGTGGTATATGTGATAAGTGATCCTACATCAACACTGGAATGACTTTTAAGAAGAATCCAAGGATGGATAATTTTTTTCTTTCATTCGAGGTAAATAAGTGCATCAAAATGCAACTGATATTGAAAGTGTAGAACCCTGAGCAAAGCTTCACAGCTTCAGAATGGCCGCGCTAACAGACATGTATAGAGTCTGGGACTGGGCAAGTGTTTGAGTGGTAATATAGCTTCTTAGTATTTTACTTCTGAGTTCCATACAATAAACCTTACACATACTAACTGTTTATAAGAATAGGTCATGGAGTTGGTAAGGTGGGCAGAGCATAGGAGGAGCTGGATCTGGATGAATGTGTATTGGAATCGATGCAGATGAAACACTCATGTATGAATCTCTCAAAAAATAATCAAATATTGGCAGAAAAGAATATAACCTAAACTCCTTCCCTGGTAAAAATTCAAAAAGAAAAGTAGAATAATAAAATAAACGTGTCTTCCAACAACAACAAAATTTTTAAAAATTTTTCCAAGATTTTTATTTTTTTATTTTAAACAAAAGACAGAGGAGACAGGAAAGCTGCACAGTGTTCATCAAATGTTACCAAGCTGCTTTTGTGCTTGTCATAGTATCTAGAATGTTCCTTATTTATCATGGCTTTACAAGACTGCTCAGCTGGAAACTAAGGCTCCACCTAGTACTTTTTGTTTGCTGATCACTGGCTGAAGGAGATTATGGAAATTCTATCAGTGAAGGGAAGTCCCTGATTTAGTAAGCCTAGTACAGTGATAATCATCACATGGTATGCAGGATGATACTTGGTCTGAAAATGTCTCAACCTGAAGGAGGTACAATTTGCATCCACCTTCTTTTCAAAATGACAGTGTTGAAAGTACATCTTTGTAGAAGACGCTCTGTTCCCCTCAGCACAATATTAGTATTGAAATCAGTGTCCCGAGGAGGTAAGGTTGTTTATAGGCCAGGATGTCTGCACACTCAAATATAGATCCACACAGATGAATAGCCTGTCTTTAAGGCTATTTTTAAGGTGAATACTTGTTATTTAGTTAGTTCTAACTGTATAAGGACATGCTTCTCAGGTTGCATTAGTCAACACAGTTAATTTCTTAGTGGGTATCACTTGCCTTTGATCATGTGCATGGACAAGAAATTGCAGCCAATATTAAGTGGACAAATTCATGGTGTTAATATTTTGTGTCAAAGGAAATGAACTAGTTTTATCATTGAGGAAATACGATGTAAAACAGAGGAATTCATATAGATGTGTGCCTCAAATTAAAATATTGTGTAGTTTTGGAATAAAACTTAAACATAATCATATTTACAAATTGTATTTATACTACATATATGCATTATTTAACTTCTTGTTAGGGTTCATCTAACAACTGAAGTAACTGAACAGAAATGAGATGTATTAAATTTATACACGTACTTTGAAAGTCTGATTTTGTGTAACAAAATTTTTACATGAGATTAAACAATAATCAAAGGATTCTTTTAAGGTAATCACTTGAATTTGTTAAACTTATAAATAGAATAATAACTTTCATATGCTGAATTAAAAACCTTAAGAATAAACTGAGTTTGTAAATTTGTTACTTGTGTATTGAATATTAATTCAAACAAAATTAACCCTGAAAATGTATTTCTGTACTCCAAAATCATTGGTATATACAAAAGTCATTTAATTGATAACCAGTCCATTGTGGAGCTAACTGTATAATGATTAGTATTTCCATATTATGAAGTTGTTATAAACAAGCTAAGTATGTCAACTAGACCTCCAATAGACATTGAAAAAATACTTGGCTGTATTTAAATTAAATGAAAATGATGGATGGTGTATTAGCATGCAACTTGGACTTTCCAAGGTTAATGTTGCCCCATAAGCCACCCTTTTTTCCTTTATGTAAAACTTCTCATGTAAAAATAACTCTACTTGAAGAAGAATTGAACACTTACTTCTCAAATTCCAGCCTTGAAAAGAGTCTGGGACCTCATCAAGTCTAATCCCTTCATTTTGTAACAAGGGAGTCAAACCTGAGAGATGTAAAATACCTCTGGGCACATTTCCCCACTGTGAAAGAAGTAAAGGCTCCTGACAGCCCTGTGACTTTTTATCTCTAATTGATAGAGCCTTCCCACATCAGGTCTCTCAACATTGACCCTTGAGCCAGGTCATCATTTTAACCTCTAATTTGGTAAGGGGAATTGGGAGCTGAATGCCACATTATGCAGCGGTATCATCATTATAAAAACGAACCCAGCTGAGATCCTGGAGTTCCGTGCTTTCATAGGGCTCTGTTGCTTTCATATCTCAACCTGGCACCTTCTGTTGCCACTAAGTATTCACTTGGAGTTCTTTTAAAAGGAAAGTTTCACACACTTACCATGCCCTCTACTCTCTAGGAGAAGGAGTGACATTTGAGAATTCTGACAGTAAGACATCTCTGACTTCAATCACGGAGTACAAAAATGAATATTTTCCACGTGCAACTTTGAAGGTTGTGCTCTTTTAGCATAGCCTTTCCATTTTAGTGAAGATTGACTGCAGGGAAATTGGATGGTAGGTCAAACAACACAACAGAGGGTGGTTTAATAGTAGCCTATGTAAGGAGATGAAGAAGAGGCTCCTGCTGAACCAAGTCAACACAACTCCCATGGTACTGGCAGAAACAAATGATCCCAAGATATTTAACACTTCCACATGAGCCTTCTGTCCCAAACTGTGTAATCAAATTCTGTTCTCTCCTTGCCATCAGTGTTGTTCCCATGGTCTCTCTCATATCCCTACTGACCAGTGAATGTTGTACACTAACTTCCACTCAGAATAAATGTTTATTTACATAGGCATTTTAGCATAGATTATCTATGGTAATATAGTATATAATTCGGCATAGGAAAATGAGAAATTAGAAATCAGAACATAGGTGCTTAAGAAAATTAATGAGAAAATAAAGAATTGATAAATGAGTAACTTTTTCTTCTTGATTAATTCATAAGAGGAAGCTCTTTCTTAAGAAATGTTTAATATTATAATAAGTCTCCATTAAGATTTTGCTTGTAGAAACTAGGATGGATACATTATGAGACACACCAGCTTCTTCTATTCGAGGTAGCTATCTTGTGGTTTCTTTCTTCATAAGATAGAAACTCCTCCATGCTTTGAAGATTCCTTTTGTCCCACCAATATGGCTCCTACAGGCTCTGATCTCACTTTTATAAAAGAGTATCAGATACTGCCTGTTTGCTGGCCTCCTACTCCAAATGAAAAGTTACCATCCCCAGTTACAAATGTTTCCCTACATGAAAGGGATCTTTGCCCCTTCTGTACAGATGGTTTACAAATTATTTCTTCACTTGTTCTTTTTCTTAACAGATATTATTATGTTATGATGATGTGTTTATTCAGTCCATATCGCTAGGTCAATTTTTTTTTCAATATAATAGTTTTATTGGTTATGTGGGAATTTCAAATCATGTACTTTGGTAATACTTCGAAGTCCTCCCAAGTCTGCCCTCTACCCTGGGACTATGCTGGTGCTTGGAATTAATTGTAGAATGCTCCTTCCTTCTCATTGTCTTTATTTCTATCTAAGGCTCTAATTCCATGGGGTTTAACTCTCTGATGGTTTTCACGTGTGTCTGCCATGACTGTAACAAAATGGGTATTTGGCAATCCGTACCTCCACTATCCCAGTATGTAACCAAATATGAAGAAACTTTAAAGAAGTTAAAATGAAGTCTTAAGGATATGTTGCATGTAATATAAAAAAGGCACACTGTCGCAGGCTACTTTCTGGCCCATGTAGTCTTGCGGCCTCCATGGCTAGCCCCATGCAGCGACCACCCGTCTCATGCCCGGTTCTCTTGCTGCAGATTTGCTCACAGTCCCAGCCATCCACCCCATATGGTTAGCCATCACAAATCCCTATAACCAGGTAAAATCAAAACTCGAGAGGCTTGTAATTTATCAGTCAGAATTTATATTAGTAAATTCTCAACCCACAAAATGCCCACACAACGAACTCAAAACTCAGTTGATGTAAACACAAGCTATACACCAAGATGGGGCAAACATACCCTACTTATTATTTAATCATCTATCTAAAAAATCCCCAATACTTATAGCTCCCAGGACTTGTGAGGTTCTGTCTCCTCTTCTTCTCCTATAGGTTCCATTTTACCTCCTTTTTTTCTTTCTTTTTCCTTTTCTCCCCTTCTTCTTTCTTTCTTTCTTTCTTTCTTCTTCTTCTTCTTCTTCTTCTTCTTCTTCTTCTTCTTCTTCTTCTTCTTCTTCTTCTTCTTCTTCTTTTCTTCTTCTTCTTCTTCTTCTTCTTCTTCTTCTTCTTCTTCTTCTTCTTCTTCTTCTTCTTCTTCCTTCTTCCTTCTTCCTTCTTCCTTCTTCCTTCTTCTTTCTTCTTTCTTCTTCTTGACACAAACGGTCTTTATTGAGTTCACACCAGGAGTCCATTGGTCTTGAGGATCTCTATGAACTTGCAGACTTTCTTCTCAGCGTTCTTTTCTGCCTGTTTCCATAGCCTCAAGGGTTGATTCTTCTGATAGTGTGGTCTTGGCTATTTCCTTCCGTTTCTCCTCCAGAGAGGCTGTCACTGCCTGGTACTTCCACCCAATCACATGAGCCAGACGCCCTAAGTAAGCAAACTTTCTGGTAGGCTTCAGCCGCACAACCTTGAGGGCAGCAGGGTCTATAATCCACTTTATCTTGTCATAGGGTGGAGGGATCTCATCCAGCACCTTGAGGTGTTCCAGGGCAGCCTGGCCTCTCTTGGTATTGTATGGCAGGATGCCTCATGCACTGCGCCAAAAAATTGCAACTTGGGGCTCGGAAGAGGTAGGGGCCTTGAGAGGAATTGATATTCATCTGTTTTCGGGAGAGAGGCCAGATACTTTAACTTGTTTCTGTAGAAATTTCCAGAAATGTTGCCCTTACAGCATACAACAACCACCTTTGGCCCAGCAGTACCTGCTTGGCCACAATGGCTGCCAGGCAGCCCAGAAGATGGCCTCAGCCATCCAATACTAGAACCTGGCCCTCCGCCATCTTTGGATGGGAATGTGAACAAAATCCACAGCAAGAGAACCATGTGGTAGGTGGCCACTGCATGGGGCTAGCCATGGAGGCAGGGAGACCTTCAGGGCCAGAGAGTAAACGATAGCGTGGGATGGTACCTTTTTTATATTTCACGAAACAAAGGTAGGCCAAATTAAATGACTGGTGTCCTTAGGAAATTTTGTTGTGGCTACATAGAGGACAGCAGAAAGATTCTTTAGGGAGGAGTTACCTTCTAAGCTTAAGACAGACAAATAACCCTCCCAACAGTTCAATTGTTGATTTCTAACCTCCTGCTCTAGAGAGACAAAGCAACCGTGCTGTTGTTTAAATTGCACGAGCAGAACAATGCTGAGGTAAACCAGGAAACTATGATGCTGCCTTCTTGTGTTTCAGTCTGTTTTTTTTTTTTTTTTTTTTTTTTTTTTTTCCTAGTGACCTACTGGTTATCCTTATGTGTCTAGTCCTTCCATTATTGTATGCCAGAGCCCTTTGTTTCTTCTAGCCTTTCAATTATCTTCTTCATTACAATAATGGCCTCCTTGTTGAAACTTCTCACTTGCCAGTGTACATTGTTGTTCATCCACTCTGCAAATCCTTCTATGGCTTATAATTACTAGATTCTTTGAAATAACTTTAGGTGCTATAAAACCTTTGTGTGGTTACCATACTATGAGGTTTTTCTTTGGATCTTTTCCTATTGAAGTTTTCTTTTATTGACAAAGCATCATTTATATTTTTTTTCATTTCTTTACTTCTATACCTTTATACTTTTGGTATGATATTTATTGTGTACATATGGATAGGAGTGATATAAGTTAATAAGGACTTGGGATATAGCTCAGGAATATAGTTCTTGCAAAGCAAGTTCAAGGTCATGGGTTCCATATCCAGTATAGCACACATAAAATTCTATTGTTTATATTTAAGTAAATGATAGTTGCTTACAAAGAACTTCTTTAATGCCATAGTGAAGAGCCCTAATTCAATCTTATCTTTAGTAGAACTAGGTCTGGAATTTGTTGCTGTTTTATGTATATTTCAGATTGTTTTGAATTTCAAATATCTTAATGAACAGCAGCAGTTGACAGTCAACTTTCTTCCATTTCCACTCCCAATTTTCTATACATAAGAGGAGTTTTGACTTTACTCAATTAATTGATGCAAACATTTGAGTACTTATACCATATGCTTGCAAGATAGCTGAGTGACTTCTCAGGTTCTTTGTCCAGCACTCATCTCGGGAATCCTCTGGCTTATATTCACTGTAAAGCTGAAGGTTCTAAGCAGTTTCTTCTTAGGATACATACCTTGGCTGAGGTCTCAGATTTTCACAAAGTTATGTTCTAGGAAGGTCTGTGCTTTTCATAGGGTACCTGCCTGTGAGTCTTTACTCTTCAGGATTAAGTGAGTTTCAGCTACTCTGGAGACAAAGCTCTTGGGTGGGCTTCTAACATATTACTATCAGTGGTTCATCTAGATAACAATAATTGTATAAGATCATGTTTTGAATTTCTTATTCTACTTTCTATATATAGTATCCACCTATGTTTTCTACTAATTGGTAAAAAAAATCTTAACTTTGATCTAAGAAAATAATTTATCTATATTTGATGCCTGAGAGAAGAGCCCAAAGGTGCCAAAACATGAAGCACAAAGACCAGAAATTTCATCTTGGCTGAATGATTTGATATAAGCAGGGGAATTCTGTTGATGAGCAGACGTTGTAGATACCCACCGAATTTGACAGCAGTGTGCTCCATCCCTCATCCTGAAGAACATTCTCGGCTTCTATTTGGGGAACTGTCTCTTACCTAATCCAATTATTTTATTCTTACACAGACCTAGATGTGAAAGCTCAGCCTAAGTAGCCATCATACCCCATATTCCAGTTAACAGTGCAGTTATGAGACAAATCCCAGGCTGGATGGTGAACAGAGAGTTTGCATATTCGGAAGAGACTAGGAAATCAGCCCAATTCCTCTTCATATGGAGGAAGGCCCATCAGGAGACCAGTAAAGAGGCATGACCTGGAGACTAGGCTCATGTCCCTTTCTCCTTGTTTCAAATGACTTTTCTGTTTCAACCAATTAAACTTGGATGTTATCTTAAAATCTCATACACTCCTAGGACACTTTGCTTTATCTGAAATAAAGTATGTAAGTTGTAGTCAATCTATGGTAAGCATCAAACCAGCTCTTGACAAGGTTCCAAAGAATTCTTTCAACTTATTATTTTAATCCAATGTAAAAATGATGAAAATAATCACATGAAGAAATTTATTTTACTGTTCTATGAACCACTTAATTTAATCATGCTATTGAAAGACCCTCAATACTTTCTGATTACCCTTATGTTATGGATGAGAAACTCATAACATAAAAGGACATAATAACGTTCCTTTAGCTATATAAATTATGCCAAATATTAAAAGCATGTACTTGAGTTTTCAGATTAGTAAATTCTGATAACTTTTCTTTTAATAATTTTGAAGTTAGTGCACAAAGTGATAGATTTCACCGCATTATTTCATCCTATCATTTTCTCTCTCTCTTTCTCTCTCTCTCTCTCTCTCTCTCTCTCACACACACACACACACACACACACATACACACACATAAACATACACACACACACACACATATATATATATATATCATGATATTATCCTTAGTTTTTTTTTATAAAATATATCTTTTGAGAGAAGAACCATGTACTTACTTAGAAAATTCCAGTAGAGCTTGCTTTTAGCCTGTACTTACATCCTTTAAAATGCAACATAAGATTACAAAGCCATTGGGACTTAATGATTTAAATATCAGTGGAGCCAAGTTTTCATATGGTAGAAATGATTAAAAGATAAGGCTATTGATAAAATAAAATATTGTTTTATTTGTTCCATCGTAACAAACATACAAAATGCTTGATGGTTTCTGTGCTCTAAACACTATGATTATGAATAGCTTTTTCTCAACTAAAGAATAATCTGTCATGAAGATAAAAGATACATAAAATAGTCAATATAATAAAATGATACTTCATTGAGTCCGTGTGTGAAAATATCTCACAGATTAAATTATGAAGTTCTTCTAAATTAATTTTGATCTATCTTTTGTACTGTAGGTGCTATAGTGCCAAGAGCTACATACCATTTTCATAGTCACTGTTTTGGAGCTCCTGCTTCATGGCCATGTTTTATAATTGGCATTCAGTAAGTATTCTGGAGACGAATGTATAGATAAGAAATACTCCTGGATTTACCCAGATACAAACCGGAGCAGGGTTCCTTATTGCCAGCATGATTAAGGAGGGCTCTTTGCAGCAGACAGCATTTCACCTGGGCCTGCGAGGCTAGTCAGGATTTGAATGAGATTGAGTCTGAGGCAGGAGAGCTGCATAAACAAGAGCACACAGGTGCCAAAATATGCAGCACGTGGGAAGAATGTCAAACAGCTCTGTTTCATTGAAGCGTTTGATATATGGAGGTGAGTTGTGGAAAATGAGGTTGGAAAGGAGGTTTGGGACCAGAGGGCCTTTTATTTCAATCTAAGAAGTTTTACTTTTATTTTGTAGACAATAGGGAGTCAGTGAAGGATGGTGCCCTGGAGAATGAGCAGAGCCAGGGAACAGGATGATTAATCTGGGCAATGTCTGCGGACTGGATTAGAATGTGGAGAGATTGGAGGTAAGGAGACAACTTCACTATAAATCGCAGGTGAATAACAATGAAATCTGAAAGCAGGGTGAAGGAGGCAGTACTGGAGGTAAGCCGACACACAGTACATTTTCTTACTGTTGACTATGATAATAGCCCCAGCAATCATTTGCTTCTCTATTCACCACTGCACAGGGACACTAGCATATTCTTTTATATCTTCAAGAGGCAAACCCATTAAGTCACTCACACTATCCCTACTTTGTGCTTTAGAGACAGCGTGCAGCTTACTATACCCAGCAAATGAGCCACTATTGAAATCTAAATAATCTGACTATTTTTTTGTCTTGGATCCTGAATGTTGGGCCTTGAACCTTATACAAGCTAAAGTACACTAAAGTAACTTCTCTCCAGATATGAGGCAAATGGAGGAAAGGAACATTATTCTATGACAATGGCAAAGAATAGAAAAAATCAGAAAGGAGAGTTAGGGACTAAGATGAAGGAGAGCTCAAAAATACAGGTGATGTCATGGATTCAATTGTGTTCTATAAAACCAGGCCAGAGTCTTAATTTCCAGTAACTCAGAGTATGACCTAACACAGAAATAAGGTCTTTACAGATCTGACTAGGTCAAGAAAGGTTGACAACCATGAACCATAATCCAATTTAGCTGGTGTTATTATAAAAGGGGAACTTTAGATGCGTGCACAGAGAGGGAAGGAGTTTTAAAGACAAAGTGGGCGAAAACAGCCATGAGATAATAAGGCATCTTTAACCCAAAGAACATCCTCAGATCTCCCGCACATACCAAGATAGAAAGAGCAAGAAGCATTTGCCCTTAGAGACTTCAGAATTACTAAGACATCGGCAGCACCTCAGTTGATTCTTCTAGCCTTCAAACTGGAAGGCAATAAAATGTTATTTTATGCCACTTGTTTGTAGTAGTTTTATGGGAGTGCCAAAAATTAAACATCCAAGACAAAGCAAGAAGCTTTATATATGTGCACATGCACACATATGCATGAATGATGCACATGTACACATATTTATATAAATACATGCATATATATATATATGTATATATATACACATTCATTAAAATGGATGAAAGTCATCAGAAGACAAATGCAGAAGGATGAGATTGGGCAACAGCAACTTCCTTTACTATAAACATTGAACATCAGGGCTGGGAAGACTGCTAAGTTTGTAGATGGGCCTGTGATTGAATTCCCAGAAAGTCCAAAGTCCATAAAAGCTGGATGCATTTACAGGCATTTGTCACACAGGTCTTAAGAAGCCAGGGCCAACATAGGTCAATCACTGGAACCTATTCAGTTAGGTCCATCAGTCAGCTCCAGCTTTAGTGAGAGATACTTCCCAAAAAATTAAAGGCAGGGTGGTGGAGTGGTTCAGAGTGTAAAGGAATCTGATGGCAAGACTGACAACCTGAGTTCAATGTCAGGGTCTGAGATGGCAGAAGGAGAGGATCAACTTTTGAAAACTTACCTTTTACTCTTCACATCCACACCGTGATATGGGCATCTGTTGGACATGTGCAGTAAATATTTTTAAAAGTAGAGATTGCCTAAGAAACACACCCACATTGGACTCTGGCCTCTATATATGTGCACACAAGAACTCACACACTTTTGTGAAAGACACACAGACATACACACACACAAACACACACACACAAGCACACACATATATATGTATATATAAATACATATATATACACACACAAGCACACACATATATATGTATATATAAATACATATATACATACACACACACACATATATATGTATATATAAATACATATATACATACACACACACACACACACACACACATATATATATATATATATATATACACACACACACACACACAGAGATACACAAAACTAACAATTTTATTTTGTTTAAAAGTTGCATGCTAGTTCACGACCAACTAGGGAGCTATTTTAGTACTAGTGTGATTAGTATATTTCAAATTCATGTAAGTATTGATACCAGTTTGTATTAAGTATGAGGAATTCTGGGCTGTAATAAAGGATGAGAACATGGCAGAGACTTTCAGCAAGTTCCAGAACACCTTTCTCTTGTTATCCACCAGGGTGATAATGAAACATAGTATCTACAGGCCATATATACATCATACTCTTTAATTAGTAAATGTACCTTGAAGGACAACCAGAAAGAGAAACCTTCAGAAGTTGCAAGAACAAAGGAAAGGGTTTCTTTTAAGAATGCTGTAGATGAGTATAAACTTGTACACCTACTCTGGAAATCAGTTTGGTAGTAGTTTCTCAGTGGGAATAATTCTACCTCAAGACATAGCTCTAGCAGACCTGGGTATATAAACAAAATATGCTTCCCCATACTATAAAGACTCTTGCTCAACTATGTTCCTCCAGCTTTATTTGTAATAGAATCTCCAAAAAACCTAGGTGTTCCTCAATGATGAATGGATAGAGGAAACATAGTTCATTTACACAATGGGATGCTACTCAGCTACTGAAAACGAGGACATCACGATATTTGCAGGAAAATTGGTGAAACTAGAAAATATCAACCTCAGTGAGGTAACCCAGACCCAGAAAGATACATGTAGTATGCACTTATTTATGAGCGGATATTTGCTATAATGTAAAGGATGATATGATACAATTACAAATACAAAGAAGCTAGACATCAGGATGAATGGAGGTAGGAAACTGGGTGGGAGAGGTGGTTGGGAGGGGAACAAAGGGACCAAGTGTGGGAAGGACTGAGGGAGAGTGAATTGGACTTGGTAGTGGTGGGGCATCTCTGGGATAAACTAGAAACCAAGGCTAAGGGGAATTTTTAGGGACCTATAAGGGTGACCCTAGCTAAGATTCTTAGCAATAGGGGATATAGAACCCGAAATGGCTACCTCCTATCATCAGACAAGACTTCTGATGGAGGGATAAGACACCAACCCACTCATGAAACCTTCAACTCTAAATATATCCTGTCTACAAGATGTGTAGGGATAAAGATAAAGCAGAAATTGAGGTAATGGTCAACCACTGACTGGCCCAACTTGAGACATATAACGAGAGAGAGAGAGAGAGAGAGAGAGAGAGAGAGAGAGAGAGAGAGAGAGAGAGAGACCATACCTTTACCCTAACAGGGCTGCTGTGTCTAAGCTTAATAGAAGGTATATTCAGCCCTATTGCAACTTGATATGCGGGGGGATGGTTGATATCCATGGGAAGCCTCTCCTTCTCTGAGGAGAAAAGGTACAGAATGAGAGAGAGGGTGGGAGAAAGGAGGGAGGGGAAGCTATGATGCAAAGTAAATAAATACATTATTAAAAAAAGTAATGCTCTAGAACTATTTATAGGTTGGAGCTAATTTTCAATGTAAAAATAGAAAAAAAAGTAGTAAATATTTTATTATCATAACATTAGTAATTTCAATAAGACATACATAGTAAACAATGTCATTTATATCTGATCTTATCATTTGTCAATTCATGAATTCTAGGCATTTTTGACATATTTAGATCATTGATTTTTAAAATCTTTTCTTATCTAACATAGAGGTTTAATGTTATATAGTTCCCTTTATATACTCTTTTATTCATTGCCTCTTTAACTTATTATCATTCAGCTTATACATTTTGGGTATTATAGGACTCACTATGCAGCTCTAGCTGGCCAACTTGGAACTCCCCACATAGAGCAAGCCTGCCTAGAATTCATGGTTCCACCTTCTTCTGCCTCCCAAGTGATAGGATTAAAGTTGTAAACCACAATGTCCAGCTAGTGTGTTTCTAACTTCCATTTTTCTTTGACCTCAAGCTATTTAAAAATACAAGAGCAAAACTCTTAAAGTTTGAGGACTTGCTCTTGATTCTTCATTATTGGTCCCAGATTAGGGTTTCAGTTATTGGTTAAATGTACTGACTTTTTACTCTCTAGGACATAGGAGATCTTGAAGTATTCATTTGAGATCTCTTTTGAAAATAACATATATTATTATAGAGATGTGTTTGCATGTGTAATAATACATTCAGTTGATTGCTAGTGTTCTGTATATCTTTCACTTTTACCAAGCTTTGATTTTTAGATCATCATTTAATAAGAACTGGATGTGTTGATCTTTCAACTCTTCACATTTTTCTGTTCATCCTGTTACACTTATAACTTTTGATTCTCAGTTTTCACAATCACTTATGTCATAGAAATATATGTATATAAATATGTATACATATGTATTTAATTACTTTTATACAATGTTTTTTTCACTTTTGTTTCTGTAACAGAGACAGCATAAAGTTGGGTTTTTAGTTTTGTATTTTAAATTCTCTTCCCTTAAGAACTGGTATTTAGGTAATGTGTCCCTTCTTACCAACTCTGAAAAGGATGTGAGGGCGTCACTGAGAACAGTTTGAAGTAGAAGAATTACTGACTTATGTGAACACTACAACTTCAGTGGAACTATTTCTATGTAACAGAGATAAAGATGATATAGTAACAACATAATTTATACATATACGAGATTTCTTTACGCAAACTATCTCCAGATAATGATCAGAATGTCAACGTACTTTTGCTCTTGGCTTAAATTTTTTCTTGTGATTTTTTTATAACTTTTATTAAACTCATGTTTTACTCTCTTCTAGAACTTCCCATCTTCTGCTGTAGAGCCCTGGCTTTTACCATCACTTATTTGCTTGCATCTGAATTTCTAGAGACCGAGTGACAAGATGTAGTTCATGGGGAGCCAAGAAAAGGCATATGCTGCATATTTTTCTTCGATTACTTTTCACACGGTCGCTTTCTGCCAGCATATGCACTTCACATTTGAAGAAAAACCAGAAAACAATAAATATTTTTAAAGGTAACAGTCCCCATGGAGCTGCATCACAGTGGCTTCTGTGGGATACATCTGGCTTCAGATTTTACAGATGAAAATTAGTAAAGCAGTCCCAGTGAGTTCATTTGATGACATATTTTTCTTCTAAGTGTTTTTCTTTTAGCAACACTTTATTATTAGCACATTGAAAGTTTCTGAGTAGGTGCATTTTTCTCCCTAACATTAAATGGTTCAATTTTCTCTGCTCCTCTACTGTAGATGGAAGTGGATCTGAATGTAATATTTGCCTTACATGCTTTGTTTTTTCTGTGCAGGTAATTTGATAATTATTGTCTAATTGGAAGGCCATGATACACAGACAAAATACCAGAATTCATAAATTTGGTAGTTTAATGTATATTTACAAGTTTGTTTATTGTCTGTGTGCATTTAACTATAACCATACAGACACTGGCAGAAGCAGAAGACAATCCAAATCATGTGACCATCATTAGGATGCACTTACTATTACAATGAGTTCTGTAAACTTAACTCTTAGGCCATGAGGTCCTTCTTGCCATGGAGTGTGAGTCGTTCTTGGTTGTAGTAATGCCAATATTCTAATTTGCTTTATTGTTTGTGATCTCGTCAGAATAAAGTTAATTCTAAATGATTTTGCCAACTGAGTTTTCTTAAACCAAGATCAGATATTATTGTTGACAATTTTTCATTGCTTAAGTATCCACATGATTCAAGCTGCCTTAATATACCTACACTTGAATTTCACACTCACTTCTCCAAGACCTTAACAGGCCAGTACAAGAACTCTAGGTCAAATTGCTTGTACCAGTTTTCTATTTTGGTTCATTTATACTTATATCCATTGATCCATGGAGATGAAATATGAACAATAGGTCCTGCTAAGTCTTATCTTTCTGTCCTAGGTGCATCATAAATTTTGTCCAATCTATTTTGAAAACAAAACATTTGTTTATAAATATGTTACAGATATTCTGTTGCTCAAATTGTGGACATGGAGAGCAGTACACAGATCTTATTTCTATATTAGAACTGAGCAGGTTTAATTTGGCTGTCAATATTATAGCAAGCATTTAAACTATATCATGACTGATGCTTGTTACAAATTACCATAAAGTAAAGGGACTGGGAACCAGTTTAGAGGTCATTATCTTTTACCTTATGTTTAAATCTTATATGCTCAAGAAATAATCAAGTATGCATATATACATGTGTATAGGATAAAAAAATAGAATAAATGCAACTTCAGCACAGTAGCCAGCTATAACAGACCATTTGTGCTTTGTGGCTCCATAAGGATAGATTTAAAATGGAGCCAGATTTCTTCAGATTTCTCATTGTTGGTTGCCCAAATTCCAGTAGGTCGCTCTACCCTCACAAGCATATGGACAGCATTACTTGTCCCAGGTTATAGGAAAATGAAGAAACAAAGCTAGAAGGGGCCATAGCAGAAGAAATTCAGGAATAACTGGACATAGAGGTAAAGAATAGATATGGGCAATATGGTGCCATAATCTAAATTTATGAACATATCAAAGCATAAATAATAATTAACAAAGAACTGTCTTCAGAGCTGGCTGTATTTGGAACTAAAATGATTGCTATCCCTCTGTCATTTTTAAGTCTTCTCTCTCCATCTTCTCCTTTCTCATTCTTATTTTTTTCTTGGTGAAAACAAACAAACAAAAAAATGCACACAAGTAATGATAAAATAATGACTTCAGGATTTTATCTGTTAACAAATGAAATTCAGGGGTATGGAGAAATAGCTTAGTGGTTAAGTGCACTCTCTGCTCTTCCAGAAGTCTTGAATTTGATTTCCAGCAACCACATGGTGTATGGTAGCTCACAACCATCTATTCTGGGATTTGATGCCTTCTTATGGCATGAAGGTGTATATACAGATAGATCACTCACTTACATAAAATAAATAAATATTTTAAAATGAAATTCAAAAGAGCCCATTAATTTGCATACAATCCTTTTCTTTGCTCAACTTTTAAGCAACCCTACAATTTTAAAACATTTATTCTTTCTCCATGACATCAAGAAGGTGATTATCCTCTTATTTGTCCAGAAATTGACCTTTGTGTAACTTGATCTTTATGATAACACCATCCTTTTCTATAATAAAGGGCATATGATTTAATACTAGCCAATGAGATGTAAAATTCCATCCTATGTGAGAATGGGAGCTAGTCTGGCCATTAGCTGCTAAGAAAGAGAAGTAAGAAGAAATGTTGACTTTCCCTAGCCCTCTAGAGAGTGTCATGCTTGCATATGATGAATAGCTCTGAGGCTGCCATCAAAATAATAGCTTAAGCATAACACCGTCATGCAGAGAACACAGCTAGAACTTCATAGCAGAGTGAGATGGACAGACTGGAAACTCTGGCTTGCTACAGTATCTTCTCTTTCCTTGCACATGTTGAAGGAATCCAAAATTATTTATTGTTTGAGGCAATTGTAGATGAGCTTTGTTCATTCAAAAATGCATCTTATTTAAAATTATGATGCTTTTGGTGTGTGTGGCTCAGAAAAAATTGCTGGGTACTGCTATATACTCAGGTTACTAACACAAAATTTGTTATAACCATGCCAAGAAGGGATAGCCCATAGAAAATAATGTAGCCTTTGCTCAGATACTTGTCTGTTGTTTATAAAATCAGGGTTATGAGAACCATGTTTCTTCTCATAAAACACAGAGGGATAAATAAGTATCATGGAAGCATCATTCATTGATGACAGACTCAAATTCTTTAGAGTTCCAGTGGATGTGAGAATAAATTGAAAGAAATCATGTTCCAATATTAACTTTAGAAAGAAAATATTATTTTCAGTTGAATTATCTTTTGGTGACTAATAATTCAACTGTACTCTAAAGATTGATGGTATTCTATTTGAAAATTCAAATGATTAAAATAAATTTTATATGATGTGGTATAAAATTATTCATGTAGTAACATAGTGAAAGAAAACACTTTAAAAAAATCAAATACCTCTTTGCCTTATAGATGCTTTTCAGTTTCAAGAGCTCCTATTCATCAATGGTTGATCTTAGAGCCTGAGCCATTCTGTTCAGAAGAATTTCTCCTGTGCCAATGTGTTCGAGGCTATTTCCATTTTCTATTTTATTAGCTTCAATGTATCTGCTTTTAAGTTGAGGTCCTTTATCCACTTGAACTTGAGCATAGTGTGGGATGATAAATATTGATCAATTTGCATTCTTCTACATGTAGACCACCAGTTATACCCATACCATTTGTTGAAGATGCTTTCCTTTTTCCACTGTGTGGTTTCGGCTGCTAGGTCAAAGATCAAGTGATCATAGGTGCGTGATTTATTTCTGGGTCTTCAATTCTATTCTGTTGATTGACCTGTCTCTGTACCAATACCATGAAGTTTATATCACTATTGCTCTGAAGTACAACTTAGGTCAAGGATGGTGATTCCTCCAGAAGTTCTTTATTGTTCGGGATTGTTTTGGCTATCCTGGGTTTTTTGTTTTTCCATATCTAATACAAAAATTCCAAACACTGACACACTGACACATAGTATGTCATTTCAACTCACTGGCAGAGTTAGGGACTCAGGAGACAGAGACATTAGAAAGACAGAAGAAAGGGAAAAATGTTCAACTAAATGAAAAAGTGGGAAGGCAAATGAACTTTTAAAAATATCTTTGTTTTCTTTTTTCTTTTTAATTAGTTTATTTATTTACATTCTGGTCATTGCCACCCTCTGTCCAGTCTCCCACAGTTCCTCATCCCATTCCTCCTCCCCACTACCTCCAAAAGGGTGCTCCCACTATACCTCCCCTTTACTTGGGCCCTCAAGTCTCTCCAGGATTAGGAGCATTCTCTCCCACCGAGGCCAGACCAGGAAAACATCTACATATGTGCCAGGGGCCTTGGACCAGGCCATGTATGCTCCTGGTTGGTGGCTTAGTCTTTGGGAACTCCCTGGGGTCTGGGTTAGTTGATACTGTGGGTCTTCTTATGGGGTCACTCTTCCTTCAACTTCTCCAATCCTTCCCCTAATTCAACCATAAGAGTCCTTGACTTTAGTCTAATGGTTGGGTCTAAGTATCTGCTTCTGTTTTAGTCAGCTGCTGGGCAGGGCTCATAGAGGACAGCCATGCCAGACTCCTGTCTCTAAGCACATTACAGCATAATAGTGTCATGGTAGTGTCATTAGTCCCCAACAGAGGGATCCCAAGTTGGGCTGGTCATTGGACCTCCTTTCCTTCAGTTTCTTCTCCATTTTTGTCCTTGCAGTTCTTTTAGACAGGAACAATTATGGGTCAGGAATTTTAACTGTGGATTAGTAACACTGTCCCCCCACTTGAGGCCCCGTCTACTGGAGGTTGACTCTTCAAGTTCCCTTTCCCCAGTGTTGGGCATTTTGGCTAAGGCCACTCCCAATGAATCCTGAGAGTGTCTTACCTCTTGGGTGTGTGGAACATTCTAGAGGGTCCTTTCACCTCCCACTCCCTGAGGCTGCTTATTTCCTAGATCCAGAAGTAAACCCTTACACCTATGGAAAGCTGATCTTTCACAAAGAAGCCAAAAACAGTTTCTATAGTGTGAAGGGTGATAAGTATCTCATCAAATATATTCAGGATGATTAGGAGGTAGAATAGAGGCAGGAGACCTATGTAAGTGTGTGTGTGAGTGTGTGTGTGTGTGTGTGTGTGTATCTGTGTGTGTGTATGTCTGTCTCTGTTTGTGTGTGTGTGTGTGGTGTGTGTGTGTGTGTGTGAGAGAGAGAGAGAGAGAGAGAGAGAGAGAGAGAGAGAGAGAGAGAGAGAGAGAGAGAGAAGGAGAAGAGAAGAGAAGAGAAGAGAAGAGAAGAGAAGAGAAGAGAAGAGAAGAGAAGAGAAGAGAAGAGAAGAGAAGAGAAAGGGGGAAAGGGGGAGGGAAAGAGGGATATTCTTTCTGTTACAGAGTTCCCTAGAGGTTTAAAGTTCACCTTTCTTCATTAAGTAATGAGGCCTTTTCCTGGAGTGACCTATTCACACAATCATGAGCTGTGATCAAGTTGCCAGAGCTGGTCCATAGCTGGGGTCTAATCTACTGCTTCCCTCAGTAGGGAGTGTTTGGCCAGGCCATGATGTTTTCCTGTTGATTCACCCCACTGCCCTCTCCTCTCTCTTTCAAATGGCAAAGTCTGCCTAGAAATGTCAAGCCTCACTTTGCAATCATATAATTCAACCTCTACAGGAATAGAATGATTACCCAATTAGGAAAACCATGAGGTTCTAGCTGTTTGTCCCTTCCTATCTCATCGATGGTCCTGGCTGTATAACTGCATGGAACCCTCTACTGATAACAAGACAGCTACTTATAATAATTATTTCCTTGGGTATATCACCTCTGACATCTAAAGTTTTCTGAACGCTGTTTCTATGATGCTAATGGTAAACAAAGTATTTTTACAATGGGATATTAGCTTAACTTAATGTGAATAGAAGTTTCTCCTACAACCAAGACACCAGGCCACCAACTGCTTTTAAGAATGGCCTTTGCATTGTTTCTGTTTTTATTTTTTCAGCACCATTATCTAGTGTGATCATTGGTGGCAGCAATGTAAAGGAACTCTGTATTAAATATGAAGAATAATTGAGAAAAAGCATGAAGTGAAAATGTGGCTCAGTAAATAAAATGGCAAAGATACTCCGTTTTCACATCTGGGGAATTATGGACCTGTAAACACACATGGGTGACTCATGGAATTTTTTGTAGGCGGCAATATCCAAGCCTTCAACAAAACAAGTGTTTGAGACATCTGGTCACATTAATCATCTAACGAAATAAAATATGTAATGCTACTTGGTAAAAAAATTTAAAAAAATCTAGGTTTGGTTTAGCACAAGAAATAATCAAACATTGAATTATGGGAAGAAGATTTAAATGGGGTGTACATTCTATACTTTCAGCCCTTTCATCCTAAAAAGAAAAAAAAATACGGCTTCCTTCACAACCTGATTCATTCATTATTAGTGGTAGATTTCAGGATTGTGACAAGAGTAGTTATGTAAATTATATATCAAAGAAAATCGAAACTGATTAGGCTTTGATGGAAAAACTAAGCAAAAATAAAACAATGCTTTTGCACTTTCAGTAAAAGAGAAACTATACACACACACACACACACACACACACACACACACACACTGTACACGTAGCAAGTAGCAAGTAGGGCCAGATTTTTTAGAGATCTGTATTGTTCTCCTATTAGTTGAAGCAGGAAGCCTCATTAAAGAAATGTAGCAATACATTTACCCCTTCGGCTGGTGTTTTAGCTATAACCCCAAGCTTTAGTGGTTGCTCTGGGGAGTACACCGTGTCCTTAACTTATTGCTGTTGACTATGTATTAATATGTGTTCCTGATGTATGCCATGAGAACCTTAAAGTGATGTAACTCCATATATAGCTTCATATATACATATATACTAGTGAAATATATTAATATGTGCATTTATTATATACTATATATATGAAATACATATTTCTATTATTTGCTGAAAAAGTCCAACAAACTAATGTTCAAAATATTTTTAAAATGGACCAAAATTTTTTTTATCTGCAAGTTTATTATTTTACACCCTTGAATATTTATTTTACATTACTGGGGATTGAATTGAGGGCCTTGTGGATGTTATACAAGCATGCTACCATTGAGCTATATCCCAGACATTTTTCATTCTTTATTCCTAGGTATAAATAGTTTTCCTTCAGCCTAAATGACTGTGAAAGAAAAAAAAATAGCTTTTATTACTTGTAAATAGCTTGAGTTCACCTTCAGTTTTGAAGGACATTTTTTTATATGATGTAAAATTCATGCTTACTGGCTCTTTAAGATGAGTTCCAGAACCTAACCTAGCTGTACACACCTGTAGTATAGCACTGGAAGAGAGGACAATCAAGAGTTTAAGGCCAGCCTTGGCTGCATAATGACCAGGTCTTGCAAACCATTATTCCATTTTCCCGACTCATATTTCTCCATCTTTACCGGGGATTTTTAAGGTTTTATTTTTAAATTATCAATGTCCTTAATCCATCTATGATTTATATATTGAGTTTTCTTTCTGAAGCAGTTCATAGATTCAAGAAAATATTATAAACGTACCGATGGTAATTCTTCAATAAAAGCGAAAGCAGAACCAAAGCAGGCAAACCTGACATTCATGGGGAAGCACAAACATTCCGCATGAGCAATGATGTCTTGACTTAAAGAGAACAAAGCTGGTAGTCGCATAACACCTGATCATAGGAGACACTGTAAGGCATAGAGGAGAAGGTAGATGGGACTGGGCACAAAAACCTACACATGGGCTATACATGGTGGCATATCTTTGTCAAGGGATTGATAAAGATATAGGCATAGACTGGATAAAGAGGTAGACTGTTGAACATACAGTGTAGGATAACCTGGATGTATCTTAAGTGCTATCACATATCCTATACAAAAATTAGCTGAAAATGTTGCAAAGGCATAAGCACAACTTCTGACGCTATAAAACCACTTGTACGAAGTAGGAACAATATTTTCAGAAGTATAAAGCATCTATATTTGTAACGATTTCTTTCTATCTCAAAAGTAACACACAGTCAAATGAGATACTGCAAAACCAGAAGCATTGGGCAGCAAGGATCAGAAGGGAACACAACAAAAAGGCAACTTATAAAATTCCCAATCTATTTGTTGGGCATAAGATTAATATCAGGAATCCATAAAGAATTTTGAAAAATACATCTTATCATTAAATAAATAAAAGACAACTGAAATGGTGAGAGAATTAAACTAAATATTTCTGAATAAGTAGGCATCGGAATAAGACAACTGTTTGAAAACCTGTTCAGCAACACTGGACATCCAGAAGTGTAAAAACCACACTTCACATTAGTCCAAATGGCTACTATCAAACAAGGAAAAAGATACCAAATTCTGGCTAGTATACAGAGATGGGAAAGTACAGCTTCTTGACACTAGTGGAAATGGAAACTCATATACTCTTTTAGGAGTATGCCACATGTGTTCTTTAAAACTAGACTACGTGGACTGAGTAAACTAGTTAGAGCACTTTGAGATTTCTTCATGAAGAACATCAAATAAACTTTTCAAAGAGGTAATAGCATCCTGTTGTTATTTCAGCAATGCTAAGAGCTAAGATATAGAATTACCCTATGTAACCACTGATAGATGATGACTGGATAGAAAGAAAAGATGATATAGATAGACAAAATGAAATAGTAGCCAGCTACTTTAAGGGAGAACATCCTGTCATTTATAGCCAATGGATAGAAGTAGAAGACAGTACACTGACTTAAATGAGGCTGACTCAGAGGGCTTGCATTCCTAAGAGTTCACCTCAAAATGAAAGAAGACAGACTAATACTTAGTAGATAATAAAAAAGGGAAGAGGATGAGAAACACATTGGAGAGGGGTGAACTCTTATGTCAAGCAAAGGGGTTAGGTCTCTAAACATAAAGGATTGAGATGGAGATGCTAACTATCTTGGTTTGATCACTATACAGGAGAATACATGTATTCAAAACTGCATTGCCTCATAAATATGCACAAGTATTTAATTTTAATTAAAGATAAAACAATGAAATTATGCAAATATAAAATAGGAGTGTTGTCTAAACAAAAAACTACAAACTCTTAAAACACTACAGGCATGCATTGCATTATTTCTCTGAAAACCATAATACACATATCAGGAGACAATTATTAGTGGGCCTTCCACATTGTCACCTCGGCAGGAGCATGCTTTCATTTTGGACTCTTCCTTCAAGGACATTTGAACAGAAAGAGGCTTGAAATTACAAAGACAATTTTTTTTCCTGCAGCAACAAAAAGCAGAATTCTTTAGAGCCTTAAAAGACAGAGATAATATCTCCCTTTGGAGAAAACTTAATCATGCTTACTTTCCATTATAAAATATTTGGGGTCTCTAACAGTGGGGTTACTGGCCTGTCACACACCCTATGTGCAATAATCCTCTGACAGTATGAAGCCTTAAGGCTGTCATAGCTGGCTTCAGAGAGGTTCATGTCCTGCTTGCTATAAAGGATAAAACATTTTTTTTCTCTGATTCGGGACTCTTTGTCTCCTACCAAAACATACAAAGGCCAATCTGACATTTCTCAACAGTAAACAGATAACTTTCTGGCATAATTGGATAAAGTTCAGCCTAGAGATATAAAGGTAGAGTTCACATGACCTCAAGATATTATATTTTGATGCCACTAAATTATCCCCTACTAATGTAATAGGATTAAAAAAATAATGTTTATTTGCATTCTGTAGCCAACAACAGGCTGAAGAAGAGGGAGTAACAAGACTACTAGAATAGAAATTAGACCCTTTCAAAATACTTCAAAAAATTATGTCTTTATGAAGTTAAAGAAATCTTTAACCTTCTTGCTACTACACTTTATACAAAGAAAAAAATCAATGTGCCCTCCAAATTAATATATAGTTTGAAATAAACAAATCTGAAATAAAAATAAAATAGTCAATGACCTTTCAGATGAATCCACATTTCTCCACTGCTTTCAATAAATCTGTACTTAGGTATTTTATAATCTGACTGGAAACAAAAATAAAAATAACAAGAATTATGTATTATATATTTGTTCTAGTTTTATAAACTACAAGCTCATAAGTTCTTTTGCGAAGAGATTTTAAGTCAAGAATGGTGAGTTACACCTAACTAGAGAACTCTTATAAAGTATTGCCTTATAGACATTATTTTTTTTTACTTTCTTACTTTACCTAAAAGGTCTCAAGATACATAAGCAATGCTTCGTACAGTCATCATTACAGTAGACAACAAAGTCGTTCATCATGTTAATCATGGCAACATCTCATAGAGCATCCTCACTTCTACACCTGAGAGGAGATTCAACTCTATTGAAAAACTACATAAATGGAGGGCATCAGTTTTTATATGTTTCTTAGGGGGTAGGGTTGCCCATTCATTATGACTGGAGGCATCAAGTAATCTGTTGCCTGGTTCCAGTTAAATAAGAGTCAAACCAACTTCATCTTACCTGAAGATCAATTTTGTGGCAGTGTCTCAAATAGGAAAAAAACACCTTAATGATAAACTTCAGAAACATATTTTCCTTAACTTCTTTATATTAGGAGATGGCCTATTGAAGAAGGGACTTCCCAAATAATGAAAGCAACTTTCTAAAAGCTATATTCGGGTATAAAAAATTAATACTCCTGTATTTCTTGCTTTTCTGTATCTTTCAAAAATGTTCAATTATTATAAGAGTTTAAAGAGCTGGGAAGAGGATTAGATTTTTAAATTTATTTCATAATCAAAAGTCCAATGTGTTCTATTTAAGGGAATAAACTGAGAAGCTGTGATTTCAGTCAGATCTCTGAGTACTCCAATATGAAGCTCTATTGGATTTTCAATTATAATTAACAGAATAATAACTAAAGATGTAAACAGAAACAGAAATGACTGTACTATCAAACACCTGCTTCATAATTATTTGAACAACAAAATGTTTTTGAGTCTTCCACTTATTTATAATCCTGGCATGTTTTTTAAAATTCCTGTCTATGTATCAATCTGCTTAATTATTTTACAGCTCTCCATGAGATAAAAACAGCTTAAAAAATATTTTGATCCAGGTGACAAACTAAAAGCAATAAATCTATTACTGGGAGGTCAGATTATTCAATCAAGGAGAGTGGAAATATTAAGCTTACACGAAAGTATTATACAATCTTATTAATTAAACCCTCACTTAAAGGGTATTTCAGTGACCCCCCAAAATTCCAATTTATGACTTAGATTCTGTAGTCTTACAATAATCTTATAGCTGAAAGCTATGTTTGATTTGGAAAACTGTCTTTAGATATGCATTGCTGAATAAAATCAGGCGTCTGCCATCCTGCCATAAAGAAGGCTATGTACAATTTTCATTTGGCATCCTAACAATCTTATATTTGGTTTGAGCAGTACATTTTCATTTCATTCATCATTTAAAGACAGATAATCAGAAAGTCATTACATTGGCCGACACCAGACCCTTCGCTCGATTGTATCGTAATTGAGCACCGCAGAGCGTGTGCCAGATCTAATGGATAATGAATATATTATGTCAGTAGAACCGCCTCCGTGAATCTCCAGGGGAATCGACGGAGGGGGTTGTGGTAGTGACACATGGGGTCACAGATGTTGTACTGATCTACTGATGGGATGATTGTGTAATTAGGTAATCAATGGTGGGTACTGTGCTATTGTGGACATCTCAGCCTGAAAATGAAGAACATGGATGACAGACATGTCAGCATTTATCCAAAAGACTTTTCTTGAGCTTGGGCCTACAGTTATTGTTAACCATTAAGGGGCATATTGTCTTGGGATAGAATGATTAAGCTGTAGACATGTGTCTAGTTATGTTATAATGAGAATGTTTAGCATAGCTTTTCAATTACCCTTTCATCACAGCCTGGTCAAGGTCTGTTTTCTTTCTATGGAATGATGAAATAAATGCAAAATGGAGAGATTTAAATTCCTCTATAGTCAACACAGAAAATCTTTTTTCCCCAAAATAATCACATATATTCATTTGTTTGGCCTAAGAAATTCTTAAGCACACAGTAATATTAATAATAATGTTGATAATAATAATAGCAGTCTTCTTTAAAATTAATGAGTTGTTTGATGTTCAGGCATTCTTATTTAATTAGCATAAATTATCTCATTAACTGCGAGCTCCTCATAGACACATATCCTTATTATTTTCATTTTAAACAAGTGAAACCTAAAGCATTTAAAACTCTAATTGCTTTCCAAAACCACAGTGCATGATGTGGCCAAATTAATGTTCAAAAGATATTGAAAAGCTAGGAGTGATAGTGTGTGCATGTGGTCTTAGCACCTGGAAAGCTGCAGCAAGAGAAGAAAGACTGAACAACTCAAGAACTTTCCATATCTTCTTAGCCTGACAACTCCAATAAGCCATTCTGAGATCATTCCCCCCTTTAAAGTCAATGTTATATACTAAATTTATGAAAGGCATACATGAGAACATGTAATATCATAGATTGAAAAATGAAGAGACAAAGAGTCCTTACATAGATGGATAGAGAAAACAGTGCCAGAGGTATGACAAAAATACAGAGCTTATAATGTGTGGCATTCTTTCTGACATTCATTGCATTGGACAATCATAAAAGCCCCTTGTCCTAAAATTCCAATGACAAACTGATACAAGTCCACAAGATCTCATCAGGGTATCCAATGGATGCCTTTGGCTTGCTTACAGCATAGGCAACAGGGTAGGGGGTAGGTCTCACAGGTGACATTACAGCAACATCACTGTAAATTCTTTACTGTCAAGAGAAATGTTTTCTTGCATAACTAGAATTCCTACTGTCTCCCCACATTGTTTTCCTCTTACACCCCCCAACATCTCACCCAAGACTTCATGTATTAGTGAAGAGTTGCATACAACCAGTGGGGAGAGATAACTAGATAGTCAGCTCAAGAGCCTATGATCCTCCCTACCTTCTCCATCATTGAGTGAAAGGATAGTCAAAAGGCCCAGCTATGATGACCTCAACAGAAGTCATGATGGTGGACATTAATCTTTCACAACAGCCATTTACACTACAGTAGACTTTTTTTTCAAAATACAATGTTGGAATATATATATATATATATATATATATATATATATATATATATATATATTACTGAGTATAGCAATTGTTACTAATTATAACATTCATAAATATTGATTGTATCCTACCTCCTATGTATTAGGGTCAAAACATTTGATTCAATCACCACAGTAGTGATTAATGCATGTATACCAATCTACACATAATATGACTCCAGTGATTTTAATAATGACCAGCTACTGCAGGCCTATGGGTATTGCCAGTATCCGAAGGACTCATTCTTCTGCTACATTTAAGCATGTGTATAATGACAGTATGCAAAAGGATTTTATCCATGAGGAATCAGTGCTATATTTAAAAAAAATCAAGACCCAAACAACAAGTTTTGATTGAGAAGATTAATACAAAGTTAAAACCTCATTGTATCCCAAACTGAAATAATTAGACATATAATTCAAAATTACTTAGACTAATGTTAATAATTAGATTAAATAGTTAAATTTTGACTCAGAAGACTCAATACAAAATGGTTAAATACAAATTACAGAATTCTAACATGGAATAATTAACACTGAATTACATACATAATACAGTATATAGTAAATTGATATATGGAAGAAAAATATTCACAATTATACATGTAGGAAATTAATTGACAATAACTTAAAGAAAAGGAACAAATGACACATGAGTAAATGACTTGCTCAATATATAAATGGAAAGTACAGAAGAAAAGTGAGTATATTGATCATGTATTTCTGTGTAAAAAGTTACTGTGGCACTGACTAGTTTAAGATAATAAGTATTTATCATGTCACAGTTTCTATGAATCAAACTCTACCTGAAGATCACTAGAATACTTATATTATAAGGTCTCTAACTCATATTCTCTCATCTGACAGCTAGGTCATCAGTGTTATCTGTATACTTGACTGGGGAGGTTACGTTTCCAAATTCATTTGCAAGATTGTTGGCAGAATTCCATTTCTCATGGACTTTCCAACTCAATAATTCTGTTAACATTCTGCTTACTGACCAGAAGCCTTGTTCGGTTCTTTTCCACCCAGACCTCTTCATGGCCAACCCATATATGGCAGCTGATATAGTGATCACACAGAAAAGAGAGCCGAGAGAGAAGAGGAGGAAGACACTGAATGTCCAGCTATGAGATAGAGTAAAGGGAAAGTGCTCAACAGCAAAGCAGAGTATATAATCTAATCAGTCCAATCATGTAGAATCCCAGAAATCACTATTCTGATTATTAAAAGCCATTCATTATGAACCATGTATACCAAAGGGAAATTATTATATAAGATCATGAATGTAAAGAAGGGGACAATGAGAACCACCTTACAGGATTCCCAGCACAGGAAGACTGAAGCTTAAGGAATAGTTATAGAAACACCAAAGTGATCATTAGAATCTCCCTATCCCCCTATTCTTCCCCCTCTCCTGCCCCTCTCCGTGCCTCTCTTACCCTCCATCCTCCTTTCCCTTTCTGTACCTCCCCCTCTTCGTCCCCCTCTCCCTCCCTCTCCTGCTATCCCTCCCCTCTCCCTCCCTTTTTTACTCTCCCTTCCCCTCTCCCTTCCTCTCCCTGTCCCTCCCTCTCTTCCTCCCTCTTCCTTCTTCTACCCCTCTCTTTTCACTTCTCCCAGTCCTCCCCCTCCCCCTCCAATCTCTCTCTCTGCAGATCTTCAACTGACCACGCACTTAAAGGAGTTTATCACAATGTTGGTGCAAGATCTTCAAGGGGGTAGTCTGCATGAAATCCAAGGAGGTCATACTTTCGCATGAGAAAAGTCTCCTCTAGGTGGTACTGAGCTAAGAGCCTTTGTTATGCTTTCCTGCATTTTGATATCTCAGTATATCAAGTTTCTCTTTTAGAAATTAACTGTGGGCTCAAGGTTCATTCACTTCTTCTATAACACAATAGCTCAAAAACATTCACTAATGTCCAATAGTACAAGAAGCATTTTCTTAGACCTAACTCAAGAATCATAATGGTAGCTCAGCTGGATCTACTGCTCTGAAAGGGAGAATAAATGCATATATTACCTAAATGTTTTAATAATCTTTTAAAATTTATCTGTACTTATGTGTGTTTGCATCTGTGTGTGAATATGCTCTGTTCCAGGTACCCATAGAAGCCAGAAGATAACGTCTATTCTTTTGAAAGGACACTAAGCTTTCTTAACGATAAAGCCATCTCTCCAGCCCTATATTTAAGAGAGAAATGATGCACATTATGTGGCAATGTTATGACTACTGTAAATGCTAAGCAAAATTAATTATATGCTGAGTTACCACTACCTACCAAACAAAAATCATATTCAATAATTATGATAAAATATGTATATTTTCAAACACATCAGAGATCTTGTGAACAACAGAGTAACACACACACACACACACACACACACACACACCACAGACATACAAATGCCATTTATACTAACAACCGTAAAGAAACATGATCCCAGAAAAACATGTGAATGTAGGAGGTGAGGAACTTTAAAACTGAATGCATTTGCTTAAATCTAAAAAGGAATTTTTTAATGAAAATAGATAAATATGCCCTTATCATACTGTCCCCTCCCTCAACTCCTTCTACCCTCCCCCACACCTCCCCTAGCCCTACCACCCCTCCAGTGACTCTTCAGAAAAGACAGGCTTCCAAGAGATGAAAATTGAAATTGATAAAACAAGATATATCAGGACAAGGCAAAAGCCCTCATTATTAAGGCAACTCAGTAGGAGGAGAAGAGTTTCAAGAGCAAGCAAAAGAATCATTGAAATACCTGTTCCCAATCTTAGGTGTCCCACAAAACCACTGAGCTAACGGCCATAACCTACACAGAGGATCTGGTGCAGACCCATGCAGGTCCAAAGTTCTAGTGCATTTTAAAAGTGCAGAGAATTAAAATGCATGTTAAAAATAGTTCAAAAAGAAAGTGGGATGTGAAGTAAGGTGTAAGGCTCTGAAAAAGCAGGAGGAGAGAGGAAGACCGATCAGAGACAGTATCTGTAAGATGGGGAGTTCAGATGGAAGAAAGTCAAGATAAAAAGACACTGACTGAGAAACAGGACAAAGAACTACAGAAACAAAAGTAAGACTACGTGAGAGTCTGTCCATAAAGTACCCACTGAGCTCCCCTAGGCATTCGACTGTCCAACACTGAGCTGGGGTGTACCAGGAAACTGTTTTCAAGGAGTGGAGTGCCAGAAACTATGAAGTCTGAGTGAGGTCACTCTGATGGAAACCCAATTCTGAGAGTGAATCTGAGGCTGAAGAGGAAAGTGAACACAGCAAGACACAGATAACACACACACATACACGCACGTGCACGCACACACACACACACACACACATACGTACACGCACACGCACACGCACACGCACACACACACACACACACAAAGAGATCAGAAACCAGAAATCTAAAGTAGAGAGTTTAGCAATGCTAATCATCTCCCACTCCAACACACACACCCCCCACTAGGATGCAGAGGAGTAAGAGACTGGGATTAAGTGCAGGGTGTTGCAGGGCCTGAGTATGCCATGGGAAGAACACATGGGATATTAGTGCAATGCTCATGGTATCACCATCTGTGTAAGGAATGCCTGGAAACTTGGGAAGAACTCCATGGAAATTGGGGCCATGCTGCAGCATCCTGATGGGAGCCCCAGACCCCAAGCAGCTCAGACTGTGGAGGCTGCAGCAGGTGGTGGTAAGCTCAACATTCTCTAGTCCAGCCACATAAAGAAGCTATAATGGGTCGCAGCAAATCCATACAGAATTTGGTGTAATAGCCTGACAGAAGTAACACAATAAGTGACACTAGTCAATGCTGGGCAAAACATGACCTGAGTTATTTATCAGTGTATTGTTTTAATCTTATACTTCTATCCCTTATGATTATTTCTATCACTTATTATATTTTGATTATAATAATTATTCCAATTATTTTTGCATGGATATATTTACATGTTTATAGTATACTATACATATATATTTGTGATATATACATATGTATATATATACATATATATATACATATGTATATATGTATATATATGTATATATATATTCTGTTCTCTAAATGTTTAGTTACTGGGTAATAACTTGCATTTTATTAGAAAAGGCATTATTACTGTCATTCTCTTTTTAAAATGAAATACACAGCATTTTCTCTAGGTTATTTCATAACTGTATCATGTATACTTTCTTTCTCATGACAATTTCATCATACCTTCCTTACATCACTACTTAAATATTCACATTTTTTTCCTCCCAAAAACATGTAATAAAAAAACTACACTTTGCCTCAAGAAGTACCCTAGTGCTCCTGTTTCTGAAGCTGGCAAGTCCTAAAGATAAACAGTGAAGTATACAAGTTTCCTATCCACCAGGTAATACTGGGATTGCTGTCAAATATCATGTTTGCCAGTGTAGTAACTTTCCTATTCAAACACATACCCATGTAAAGAGAATACATAGGAATACTCAGTTTAACAAAAACATACAGCAAAAGAAACTGAAAAATGGCAAACATTACCAATGGGAACATTCCCCATACAGATGTTGAAATCACAATAAAGAAGCAGAGAAAGCAAGAGCAAGTACCTTATCACTAGTTGTCAACATCCTAAGTACACAAAACAAAACAAACAAACAAACAAAAGAAATGCTGTAAGGCCAGAAACATATTTCTGTTTTAAAATTGGGTATTATATTTACATTTCAGATTTTATCCCCTTACCCCACTTCCCCCCACCACCCAGAAACCTCCTATCCCATCACCCCTCCTCATGCTTCTATGAGGCTGTGCGCCCACCTACCCCCCGCCCCATTCCCCCTCCCCACCCTCACATTCCCCCCTCCCCACTCTGTGTTCATCCTTCATGGGACCAAGAATCTCCTCTCCCACCTATGCCTGACAAGGCCATCCTCCCCTACATATACTGCTGGAGTCATGGGTCCCTCCCTATGTGTTCCCAGGCTGGTGGTTTAGACCCTGGTGAGCTCTGGCTGATTGGTATTGTTGCTCTCCTCATGGGGTCACAAACCCTTTCTGCTCCTTCAGTCTTCTCTCTAACTTCTCCATTGGGAAACCCTTGATCATATCAGTGGTTAGCTCTGAGCATCATCCTCTGAATGTGTCAGTCTCTGGCAGACCTCTAAGGAGACAGCTATATCAGGTTCTTGTCAGCATGCACTTCCTGACATCCACATCAGTGTCTAGCTTAGGTGACTGTACATGGGATGGATACCCAGGTGGAATGGTCTCCATACAGCCCCTCCTTCAGTTTCTGTCCCACGTTTTGTTTCCATATTTGCTCCCTTGAGTATTTTTGTTACTTCTTCTAAGTAGGACTGAGGCATCCTCAATTGGTCTTCCTTCTTCATGAACTTCATGTGGTCTGTGAGTTGAGTCTTCGCTATTACTCACTGATAAGCAGATGTTAGCCCAGAAACATATTTCAAATACCTACTTTTCAAAAGAATTATCAACCAAGGTGAGGACCGATTACTTAATTAGAAAAGTATGTAAATCAGGAACAGGGCATGAAACTTATTGACACAGATGAAATAATCAGCAAATTGTGAGAGAAAAAAACAAACATGGGGAAAAAATCCACATGAAGAAATTGGGGTAGCTGAAAAAAGAAGCCAACATATCTGAGAAATAATCTATCAACTAAAAAGAAACAAAAGAATTATCAACAGAGAATATCAATCATAAAACATGTTTTAAGGATAGAGACATTAAATGTTGAGACATTCATATGATGAAAATGATTAATAAACATGACCAAATCTCCAAGAAGTCTGGGGGATATTGAAGAACCAACATCTAAGAACCCATTGAATTGAAAGTATGAAATAAAGACAAAAGGTTTATGCATTCTATTTAATACAATTGCAGCCAATAATTTTTCAAACTTAAAAAAGGAACACAAAACCAAATACAAGAATTATTTAGAAGCAGAAAGATACATGGGCAAAAAAAATCATTATTAACATCTCAAAATTATGAACAAAAGTAACAATAATAAAAATTATAAGGGAAAAACACCAACTTAACATTTAGAGGCAGAAACCTCAGAATAACATTGATATCAGTGTAGGCATTCAAATTCTTATTAAAAGAAATCTATACAAAAAAGAAAGACATTTTCATCAATAGAAACACAAGAAAGAATATATTTCTGGAGAGGAACATATGGACAGAAAGACACTAAGAAGAAACAAATCATGTTATAGCAAAGCAGAAAAGCTTCAATACTACAAGGAAACAACTGTCAAGAAACACACTAACCCAACAGAGAAACATTCACAAAGATCGTTGATAATGGAAGGATTCTTTCACCAACAGTATTATTCAGTGCAAATGGCCATAATTAAGAAAATAAAAGATGCAGACTGGCTGAATGGATTAATAAAAGCTATCCAACTATCTTTTGTCACCAAGAAATCTGTCAAATCCAAGTAGAATGAAACACAATAAATCTGCCTCAAATGTAGCTGAAGAAACCACACCAAGAACTGGAGATTGAACAACATTCTTTGGAATCATTAAGATATTGCTGAAGAAATTTTTAAAAACTTGAAAATCATGCTAACAAATAAAAATTACAATACAAAACTGGAACCCCTGGGATTTAGTCAAGAACATGGAAAGAGGATAGTTTATAAGTACTTAACTTGTAAAACCAGAGTGATCTCAATATTAATGTCATATCAGAGAGATGTAGAAAGGGGAAAAAGAAGACAGGCTCCTAACAGTAGATAGCAAAATCTAGTAAAGATTAGAATGAAAACATACAAAATTGAGACTGAAAAACAACATGTAAAATTGGTCAATGAGATAGCTGATTGTTTGAAATGATTAACATGATTGACAAGACCCATATAAACTAAACAAAAGAAATGTGGAAAAAGTAAATTAGAAGAACCATGTATAAAATGTAGCTGTTACAATAGGCTCTAACCGAGTCCAGAAGATCACTCAGGAATACTTCCAAAATAAATATTCCAAAAGGTTGGAAAACCTAGATGGGATGCATTAATATCTTAATGCCCATGACCTCCTGAAATTAAAGTAAAAAGATATTCACAATTTAAACAGAACCCTAAAGATCAGAGTAATTGAGTCTTCATACAATGAGAAGCCTAAGACTGCATGGATTACCACTAAATCCCACCAAATTGTCAAAAGTCAACTATCAGAATGACTTCTCAAAATTCTAAAAAAAAAAAAAAAAAAAAAAAAAAAAAAAAAAAAACCAGAAAAGGAACTCATCTGAGGAAGAAGCTTTCCAAAGATAGAAAAATGAGTGAAGGGAAAACCACAAAAAAAGAAAACTATAGACTAATTTTCCTGATGAAAATAGCTGAAAATATTCTCTACTAGATACTTGCAAATCAAATGACAAGAGTCATCCCAAGAATGTAAGGTTAGTTAAAGATGTTCAAATCAAAAATCATAAACAATATACATAGAATTAACAAAGAAATCATAAGATCATGTGACTAACTAAAGAAAAAGCATTTGAAAAATACAACACATTTTATGATTTAAGTCCCAAAGAGGCTACAAATGTCAAACCAGTAGGCAATGCCATAGTAAATTGGGGGAAACTGGCAACGTTTCCTCTAAAATCTGGAATGGAATAAGCATGAGTACCATATACATTCAAACATTTATTCAAATTTTTTGCTAGCGCACAAAGATCAAGGAAGATAAAAAGATTGCAAGAAAAGAAAGGAAAAAAATGAAATTGTATCTATTAACAAATGGGATGATTCTCTGCTCAATAGAGTCAATTCCTTTCAGTAATATGCAAAATCAACAAAAAATACTGAGCTTTTCAACAAACCAATAATGAACTTGCTCAGAAAGTTACTAGAAAAAAAAAATCTCATTCACAATAGCTTTTCAAAATACCCAGGAAGAAACCTAATCAAGGAGCTAAAACCTCTGCCATGGAAACTTTGAAACACTGGAAATAAAGAAATAGAATAAGACACTTGACAATGAAAATTAGATCCGTACCCCTCATCTTGCACAAAAATCAATTCTAAATGTATCAAAGAACTGAATTTAAAACCTGAAATGCTGAAAGTACTAGATAAAAACATAGAAAAGACTTCAAGATATAAGTATAGGCAAGAACTTTCTGACTAGAGCCCCAGTGACCTAGGCAAGTACCTTAAGAAATAACAATTGAAATTACAAAACACTTTAAAACGTCTACATAGCAAAGGAAATTGTTGCCAAAGAGAATTGACAGCCTTCAGCATGGGAGAAAATACTGCCGTCTATATTAGCATGAGTCTGATATGTAGATTATATGAAGATTTTCCAACTTCAAACATCACAAATTCAAAACTGATAGTCAGCACATGACCCAACGAACGAGGTAGACAGTTGTCAAAACAAGTAAAAGGAGCCCAAACATATTTTTCAAAGTTATCTTGGTTATTTTTCTTGGTTATCAAAAAAACATATGGCAGGGAATGATGAAGAACATGTGGAGAAAGAGAGATTACTGTATTATTCATCAATATATTTGCCGGTATATTGATGCTTACTGATATTCTAATCCCAATAGCTAGAAAATAGAATCAGCCTACGTGCTCATCAAAAAAATCAAAGATAATGAAAACATGGTACAAGTACACAATGTTCATTAAGCACAGTGAGAATTTATTCACCTGTAAATCCCAGAGAAATTACGAATCATGCGGGCAAAGGGATGGAGCTAGAAAACAGGACATTCGTTAAAGAACGCAGGCTCAAAGGACAAACACTGAATGTTCTTTCTCACACATAGTTTCTAGCCTCTGATTTTCATATATGTGTATTTATGGAGGGAGTGAAAATATAGATCCTAAAACTGCATGAAGGTCATCAAGAGGAAGGAACAGGGTTCTTAAGGTAAAGGGGATGCACTGTCATGAATACTTGAGGCATGAACATGAAAAGGAAAGACGGGATGGGGCAGTACAAATGGGGACAGGACAGAAGATGGAGAGGAAGTGGAAGAGCATTTGAAAAATTAATCGAAGCTATGCTTGAAAATGACATGTGAAAACGTGTTACTTTGCATACCAATTAAAATATACAATCAGAGCTAGAGAGATGGTTCAGTGGTTTAAGCATTTGCTATATGCCTGCAGAAGACTTGGGTTTGGTTCCTTGAACCCATAAGACAGCTCAAAATACCTGCATCTCCATTTCCAGAAGAATGGACATTCTCTTCTGGCCTCTATGGATGCTGCACACTCTTGTTTCATATAAATGCAGCAAATACTTGTACACATTTTTTCCCAAATAACATACACACAAATGAGTACACAAGTACGAATAGAGGGACTTTTTAAGGTGCTACTTAAAAGCAGATTTTGTTAGATAGCTCAAGAGCTCATTTATGCTTTTGGTGCTATAGACAAAAGTCAAAGTAAAATTAATAAAAACAATGCAATTACCTTCTCAAAGGGGAAGGTAAGAGGGCCAAAAGTTTGAACACAAAAAACAAATAATAAAAAATAACTTATTCCCTGAAACTTAATAAATTATTACTGATCATGTTATATACAAATAACTGAAGAAGATTTTCCACATAGAAGGAATAACTTAATGGCACAGACAAATCACCATATAACTTCACTAAAGTACGGTAGGAAGTTTTAATGCACATTGACACATGAGGCATAAATGTCATTAACTGAATTTTTTTTGTGTTCGAGTATAGATGCAGTATTAACTTTGATGGCTGTGCCATTAGAGCATGTTAGCACATTTTTATACTTTCATAGAAACCATATCTAAATACCATCATGATACTATTACTGTCTCAAGGGCTTGGAAAGGTGACTATGAGAAAAAGCAGCTAGGAGTTGAGATTTGTTAAAGTGCAGTCTATTCTGGAAGGAAAAAAATAAAACCCAGAAAATAGCTCAGCCGAAAAGTGAAGCATCATACATTTTGAAAATCATAAGGATGAATTTACAAGGGTACAACGTGATATAATAATTGAGAAGAATCATTCAGGATGCAAGAAATGAGACTCTCAAAATCTATTATTTTAGAAAGCATCATGGACCTGTCCAAAGTTGTAAGGATCCAGCTTACTGTGAGTGGCTGATTTGCTTTCTTTCACCATCACTACTTGCCTTACCATAATCACTACATTCAAAACCCAAAATAAATGTATCATTCACCTGCCTAGTCATGACTTTTATTTTTGAGTCAGTTAGAGAGTCTTTAATGTTACTCTATGTTGCTATAGACTGAGAGGTAGAAAATTTTAGTGTAATAAATGATAAAAAAATATTAATATCATGCCAGAACCTCTGTAATCAGAAATAATCTAATAAATAGCTATTCATTTTTATCAGATACATAAATATAACCTTGATTGTTCCAGATGCATGTACATAATGCTATACTTCTTGGATTATCAAATTCTGGGTCAAGTGAGAAATCACCAGCAAAAAGGAGTTTTGTAGAACACTGTTAATTCATTCACTCATTCATTATTCATCAATGAGGCTAGAAAATGTCTGCCCAGCTTGAAAATAAAACAATTTCAAGGGAGGAAATGAAATAACTAAATTTATAATTTTTCGAAACACTTATATATACTGAAACAATGTTACCAGGCTCTAAAGTCTGAGGAAGCATGGTGGTTTAAATCATCCTTTTACAAGGGCAAATAGGTTTCATTATACAGAAATTATGTTGAACTAATCCTTCCCTCATTTCTCCACTTTCTAAACAGCCTTGCCCCTGGTAGTGAAACCGACTATACATTATATATGAATGTGTGATAGAGGTGATTTTAATAGGATTTGCATTGCTAAGAAGAGAATGGCTTCCCAGTTTCACAGCACCAAGCTTTATTCTTGGGAGCAACTGTCATTCATTCATATCAATCAAAGAACTGCCTTTCCCCCCTCTGTACAGCAAAACTTTACATTTTCATAATTTGAAAACTAAAACACTGCCAACAACAAAAGGCCTCTGACAACTTTATTGTCTATCATAAATCAATCTGGCAAGATCAAGTGCCAAAATATAAAATGTCAAACTTATATTGCTGTCTGTTAAAATCATACAATTCTCTATATGCTTAGTGTATGCATTTACTTTTTTGTAACCTACCAACAAGCAGTATTTCTGGATGCTTGACATGGATAAAGTCACATTGCACAAATAAAATTAAAACCTGTAGCATTGCCATTTTTAAAAGAATAAACTAAAAATTTCAATAACAACCCTGCATAAGATATCTTCATAACACAGTAGATTTAATCATTTCTTGTAATATCTAAAATGCAGTTATCCTATGTCAAATTTCCATGCTCTCACACCCAAGTTTATGAATATATATCATATTCATATCAGTATAATTTTACTAATACTCATGGTTGTTCTATAACATGCGGTCACAGCACATTTTTTGAAATCTAATTCATGCATTTTGAAATTCTGGAGGACACATGTTGTTGTTCAAAATGATGACAGAAGAAAGTTACCTTTCCTCCACATGAAATGTTAAAACAGCAGGACAGTGAATTTACGAGATCATGATGCCATCAATCAGAGAAAAATTGGGAGAAATACCAATGGAGATATTATGTCCTTTTCATGTCTTTGCGCTAGCCCAAAGAACACAAATGCTCACATCTACTGAAATGAATCACTGCCTCGTTTGCTTTTGGTATCTTGAATTAGGTAGCCACAGTACTTCTTTTATTAATTAATAATATAATGCTCTAATTTATTCTTTGTTCCTTCTGGACAACAAGTGTGTTGTTACTTGTCACCACAGCCTCCTGAAAGAAGCTCTCTGAAGATGGACTGTGCTTTGTTCATTGAGTTTTCACAATGAGTAAATTTGTCATGCACTGAATATATGACTCATTTGCTACTTCCTTTTAGTATATTTTCACATATATTTGAGACAGCTTCTTGCTTATATGCCAGTCTGACTCTGAACTAGCTCTGTAACCCAGACAGCCTTTGAACTTGTGATCCTCTTGACTCAACCTCTTGAATAGCTATGATTACAGGAAGGCACACACTGCTCTGGCTTCTTAAATCATGTCTAGTGGATTAGGTTAAGTAACTAATTAAGGGAAAATATAAAAAATAAAATGTGAAGGCAATAGTATAAGATGTGATTATATCAATTAATCAATGCTTTTAAAGCAAACACAATAAATATAAATGGGACTTAAATTAGCAGTTAAAATACAGAGAATTTCAAAATGAGCCAACACAAATTATTAACTCTATGCATTAATGAAGTATATAAGCTAATTATGAATGTGAAACAACTTTAGGAAATAAGTGAAGATTTAATATATAAATGCTAGTCAAAATAAAGTCTAACTGTATTACAACAAATATTATGGTTAAAATGTTCTTAAAAATATAATTACACTTTAATTATTTTTAAATGTGCCAATTCATAAAATGGTTTAAAATAGAACTGGTATAAATGGTATAAATCCAGCAATAATCTGAAAATATAAACAAAAATAAAACTTTACTAATCCACATTCATATTGGGATATGTAAATATATTTCTAATATTAATTTATTTCTTAATCAGAAAAAAAAACAAAGAAGCAAAGAAACAAAGACAAATTAGGACAAGAAAACTTTGAGCTTTCTATTTACCCAGCTAATTCTATGACATGGAAACATTTTTAAGAAAAAATAGACTTATGGGCATCATTACGTTAAAGGTATTCTAGACTTTTCTGTAATTCTATGAAATCAAGAACAGGTTTCTAACAGATTTGGAAGTTTTAATGTACTTTGTAAAATTTTATCATGGTAATGTAAAAAATCAAAATGGAATTGTAGCACATTCGGAAATAAAGAGTGGTGCTGAAGTCATATGGAAATAAAAGACCAGAAACCTAATGTCATATGATGAAAGAGGAAAGAGAGAAAGACAGTCTAAGCTTTTAACTAACATCAGAGGTTGGTGAACTCATACTAGAATGAGTTCAAATCAAATCAAAAGACAATTATAAAGAACTAATTAAAAGTATGAAAGGTAAGGGAATGTCAGATAAAGAATAATCAACTAAAGAAAAGGTTTCTACTCCATCCTCCATCCCTGCATTTTTTGTAGACAGGATAAATTTCGGGTCAGAAGTTTTGTGGATGGGTTGGTGTCTCTCTCATTCTACTGGATTTCCTACCTGGCTATAGGAAGTAGCATTTTCTGGTTCCATATCCCCAAATGCTTTGAGTCACAACTAAGGTCACCCCCATTGATTCCTGGGTACCTCCTTAAATTTATCCTGTCATCAAGAAATATAGGGAGAGTGGATGGAGTAGAGACTGAAAAAAAGGCCAAACAATAACAGGCCCAACTTGAGATCCATCTCATGAACAATCACCAATCCCTGACACTATTAATGATATTCTGTTATGCTTGCAGACAGGAGCCTGGCATGGCTATCTTCTGAGAGGCTGTACCCAGCAACTGACTAAGATGATGCAGATACAGCCAAACAGTGGATGGAGCTTGGAGGCTTTTATGGAAGAACAGGAAGAAGCATTGAGGTCCTAGGAATGCCAAAGAAGACCAAAAGAGTCAATTAACCTGGACCCTTGGGACTCTCAGCGACTGACCCACCAAACAAAGAACATATGTGGGCTGGACCTAGGTCTCCCTGCAGTTATCTAGTAGATGTGCAGTTTGGTCTTCATGTGAGTCCTGAACAACAATAGCATTGGGGGAATGGGGAGGGCTGGAGAGGGCAGCTACCCCAAAATCTGTTGCCTGAACATGGGATATGATGTTCTTCTAGCTGGGCTGCTTTGTCTGGCCTTAGTGGGAGAGGAAGCACCTAGCCTCACAGATACTTGAAGTACCAAGGTGGGGGAGATAGCCAGAGTGACTACCACCCACTCAAAGGAGAAGGGGAAAGGAGATGAGGGAACACTTGTGGGATGGGGGTGACCATGAGAGGAGCAGTGATTGGGATAAGGAAATTAATTAATTAATTAAATTAAAAAGGAAAATGTTTATTTATAAAGAAACTCAGCTTCTATAACACTATCAAATTAACAAATAATTAAAATACAAAATAAATATTAGAAATAACAACCAGTAGAGCTGAACTTAAAAGATTACAACATGGAATTTTAGGAAACAGATAAAAATAATCTTTCCTGTAGGAGTTTACCCTATCAAAGGTGACAAAGGTAGCAGAAAGCATAATAAATCCTTTAATTATTAAAGGGCTTTAATTAGTAAATTAAAAATACATGAAGAAATATCATCAAAACCAAGATATCAACACTAAAGGACCAGCTATTGACTAGAGCACAAATATTTCCAGAAATGGCAGAGATAGTGGTATCATTTATAGCAAATACATTCTACTTAAGGGATAGTGTCACTGCCTTGACAATGTTGATCCTCAGATTCAAACTCTATAGTCATTATGCTTGGTGGAAGGCATCTCTGCCCATTACATCACCTCACCAGTCCCACTATAACACCAGTAATTCAGATTTCTTATACAGTTAATCAAATCTCTAAAAGTAGTACTGAGCACTATATAAAAAAGAAGCTCCCCTCCAAAAAGAAGATGCCCCTTAAAATTCAGCATAAGAAGACTGGGTTGTAAAGTTAGATGTCAAAGTAATGAAGCAATCTTCTTATTAATATGGTGGTCCCTGGATAGTGGGAGAGGTGCAGTAGATGAGGTGAGTTAATGATAATAACCTTACTGACCAACAGAAACTAGTAATGAATCTTTTGGTGAGGATAGCAATGTCATATGAGAAGCCATGGCGTTATTATGACTACTATGGCTGAAGTTGAATGTTTTCCTACAAATATTATTTTCAAGATGATGTTATACATATTATATGAAATGTCAGTATACATGTAATAAGACGTGGGGACCTATTTGTCTTCAAGAAATGGAGAACAATCAGAATTACTACCTATTAAGCAAAACAACTGTATTTATAAAATGCAGCTATCCTTACTGTGACCAAGGGGCAGCCACGACAATCACAAATAATACATTTATGTATTTTCATCAATATATTCTATAGTTATACAATATATACAATATATAAAGAGTCCTACAGGAGAATGATGCTATGGGATTATATTGGGTTGCACATACGTTTGTTTAAGGCATGCAGAAGCATATACATTGATTGTTGTAGAATGCTGGACACTAACTTACAGAGAGTTGCTACTTTTTAGAAGATATGATGATACCTTTAGATGATGGGCAACTCTCTCTCTCTCTCTCTCTCTCTCACACACACACACACACTCACACACACACACACACACAGAGAGAGAGAGAGAGAGAGAGAGAGAGAGAGAGAGAGAGAGAGAGAGAGAGATTCAAACACACACACATACCAGGTAAAGCTGCCTGAAGCTAGAATGAGGACAGTTTCTTCACTTCATCTTAGCTAAGAGGCTGAGAAAGGATGAAGAAACAACACAAGTTGTGAACTTGCACTTTTCCTCCTTCTGCAAATTATACTAATTTTTCTCTCTGTTGGAGATTTTTTTCTCTCAAGGGCAGAACAAAATACTAGAATGCCCTTCATCCCTTTAGAACATCTTAAGCCTGAAATCAAAAAAAAAAAAAAAAAAAAAAAAAAAAAAAGCACTGGTAGAAAAAAAAAGAAGAAAAAACAAAGGGAGAGAGGAAAGAGAGGATGGAGGGAGAAACCGAGGGAGAGAAGTAAGTAGAAGACTAGCAGAGGGGGTTAGAAGATACAGTGTGTCTCCTGCTAAAGCCCCAATCATTGCAGTATTATTTTTCTGCTTTCAAATCTGTATCTTTAATACTCTGCCTTGCCTAACTAGAATACATCTCAAGCTTTCGTCCATTCCCATACCCCTTCACCTTCAATATGGATGCTCAAGAGTCTCTGTTTCTTTAACCTAAAGTTTGCCATAAAAAAATTCTCTCTGAAATTATGAAATACATTATATGGGATCAAGCACTCAAAGATAAAGTCTTATTCAGTAGATGAAAGAACTCCTAGAGGCAAGGAGTCTTTAAAAATCTCTCACTCTATCATTTTTTCAGTGGAGGAAAAAAATCCTCTGCTTCCAATTGCTGCATTACAGTCTTAATTTCAGTATTACATGGCCGTCTAAAGCATTTCACAGGTGTTTGCTGGAACTCATTAGGCTATTTGGAGCTCCTTCATGCTCCCTAAAAGGCAATTAAAATGTGTCTGCAAATTACCTCATGTGGGCCAAAGCACAGCTGCCTCTTCCCCCAGTTACCACACAGTGTTTCCAAACACCAGAAAACTGCTTGGAAACGATCAGTTTGCAAAGGCAAAAGAGGGCCTTTGGGTGGCTTCCTTTCTTCCCATCCCCAGATAGGCCCACTCACTTGGGGTCGCTGCCAACACACAGAACTGAGCTGTTGAAAGATAGAAGTGTCTCATTACAAAGAGCTTTAAGGGTCTAAGGATACAATGAAGATGTCACTGATCCAATGAACCGGGCGATTTCTGGGCTAAAGCCTTGCCTAGCTCTTGTCATAGCTGCACAGAAGTAAGTGTTGGCTTTCAAAGGCTGATTTGTAGGTCTCCATTCTCAAAGCCTATTCACTATCTGTCCATTTCTTCATCTTGAGCATGGACTGCTAAAATATGTTCTACAAACGTAACCAATACTAGAGAAACCATTTCCCTTTCCTTACTTCTTGAAGCATAAATGAGAGTATTCAGTAGACATGAATCTCTTCATGGTAGGTCTAAGCTAATCCCATCATGCTGGTGACAACACTGAATGTCAGGGAAGACAGTATGTGTTTCTCAGATAAACAGATTTCAAATCACAACTTAATTGATTAAAAATTATTTTAAGGTAACACCAAATAAACCTGATCAAGTTTCACATTATTTTATTCTAATTTTTAATTATAATTACTACTTCAGAACTTTAAGTACATTGGTTGGATTCAATTATTAACCTAGATATTATTATTATTATTAAATTGTGATATCTCATGTACTATTAAATATATAACTGATATTCAAAACAAAATTTTAAAAAATATAGATATTCTATGCAACTTTCCATAAAATTCTTTTGCCATAAAATAAGCATGCCTAATTATATTCTTATCTAAATGTTGACTTACACTGAGAAGAATTCTTTTAGTTTTTCAAGGTTTCTAATTAGAGATCAAATTATAAACTTACATTTGCACCAATATGATTAATTTGGCATTCAAGTAATATAAATCTTCAATATGAAGCACAGGAATAAAAATATAATTAAATAAATCTTTGAAAACAAACAAACAATAAAAGAATATCAGAAGAATCCAATATTTTCTCAGTATCTGTTGTATAATTTTTCCTGGTGAAGACGAGGCAGTGCCTTGACAACAGACCAAGGAAATAGTTCCACCCAAACCTCATGTAGTTAACCAACAAGGCTGTTAAGGTTACTCTCAAGAACATGGGTGACTCAGAGGTACCTGCATCACTGTAGAGCCTGCGCCAACATGGGGGATGGCTCAAGGGAACTGCATTCTGGATCCCCACACAGCCTGCATACAATTCTATAAAATATCCTTTCTCTCCTGGCAACTGTATACTACCTACATAATTTAAAGAACAGACTTCTTGAATCCTGTAATTTCTGAGCTCCCCAAGTCTCACAAATGTTCTTAGTTCTTAGTTTCCATGGTGCTAGGAGCCCCTCTTCTTCTACCTAGGAAGAAATACTTATTCAAGGGAAGCAGCTCCAAAGCACGGGTTCCCATTAACTCCATGGAATGGTGTTAGGAATAACTAAATGATGACTGCAAGCTATTTTGTAATTACAAACTGCTAAATAATAAAGGTTGGCTAATTATCATTAAAAAATACATGGCGGTTTATTGGAAAGGGGAGGCTGGGACGATACTAGTGGGTTTAATATCTAAATTAGTGGTTATCTTAACTACTTTACTGCTGGCCAATTAAAAAGTTGAGTGAAATTTGAAAGCAAATGCTTTGGGATGCCTCTTTTACTTGATATGCATTTCCAATTGCACATGCTGAGGCCAAAGCAGAGTTAGCTCAGAACCACTTGTAGTAGCGTAGAGCAGGAACAATAGTAACACGGAATGGCTTGTGCCATCTTAGTGTAGGATGCTCAGTTTGAAAATAACATCACTATTTATCAGATCACTAGAGAGAATGTTTTGATTTTCTTTGTCACTTGAATCTAGTCTCCTTCTTTAGGAAGCCTTCCTTAGGCATGCAGTAACTCCAAGTGAGTTTTCACTGGCTCTGGACAATGAGATGCCTATTTATGTGTACTGTATCTTCCTTTAGTTTCTCCTCTATAATACTTCTCATTTACTGGCATTGTGTTTGATATTATCAAGTGAGGGATTTCATTTTTCTCCTTGCTTTTACTTCTCTATATTCCATACTAGGATCAAGCCCCCTAAAGACAAGAATTTGAAGCTCTACCCTGGTCCCAGTACTGGGTCTATAGATTAATTATTGTTTTGTTATATATGTATGTACACGTCAACATGCAAGCAAATGCATGTGTCTATTTGTGTAATGCATGCGAAAGCCAGAGATCAAGCTCAGGAATATTCACCTTGTTTTTTGGTTTTGTTTTTTGTTTGTTTGTTTGTTTGTTTTTCTTTTTGTTTTTTTGAGTTAACCTCTCTCAGTAGAACTTAGGATTTATGAGCTGGCCAGTGCTGGCTAGCCAGTGAGCCAAAGAAACAAGCTAGTGCTTGTTTCTATCTCCTCAGTGCTGGAATTGTGATGGTGAGCCACCATGGCTAGGTACATCAGTGCTGGAGAGTAAATTCAAGAGCTTATTCACGAGCAGCAAACACTAGCAATTTAGTCTTCTTCCCAGCCCCCAACACTTAATGATTTGTTGAAGAAATGAGAATATTTCCCTAATCACTTAATTAGTAGCAATCTTTTCTGGTCAGTCCTTTTTTGTTTAGCAAGTCTAGAAACCTGGGCTTTTCTATAAGATCAAACTAGCATGACAAGATACTGCTGAATAAAGAGTATGTCAAAAGTTAAGAAAGCTGATAGCTCCCAGTGAAAGGCAACAAGTCTGCTAAACCTATGGTATCAGACAAGGCTCAAGATACTTGTAGGCGGTATCTCTAAAATTCCATGGACCTTTGATCTAGTTTGTGCATATTTTATATTAGTTTATCTACCTAATTCATATTGAATTAATCTCTAGTCAGATTACTATATGTTACTATGTAACAATTAACATATGGTAACTATATGTCACTATATAGTTCCCTTTGGAATTTAAAATAAGACTAGCTAGTATTCAGATCTCTACAAGCTCTGCCTCCCTCCCCTCATCTCATTTTTGTTCTTGACCACCAACCAGGGCATAAATTACTCTGTCTTTCTTTGTCAAAACACCCTTATATTGTCTTCTTGCAGTCTTTGCTTGTTACACTTTTCCATCTACCCTAGCAACAAAAGTCCTTGAGGATGGAAGGTTTGACTCGTTTATTAAATAAACCAACACCTATCATACAGGAATAAAATACAAATCGATAGCTTGTGAAATATTAAAAACAACAGTTGGGTATCATTTTCACATTTATGTATTTTCTTAAATTGAGATTATGATACTATGGTCTTGGGAAGGGAATTAAATACATGTAACTACAACACATCCAACACAGGTTTCTATAAATGACAAGTATAACAATTAGCAACAAATACTATTTGATTTCCATATTTTTCAGATCATTGAGATGAAAACCCTAGTTGTCTCAAACAGTTTAGGCAAAGTGGTTTTCTAAAGCCTAATCTGAGATCTGCCACAGAACCTTAAAATAAACACTCTGGTTTATACATACAGAAAAACCTCCCCTTTGAGCTTTTCTTTTTAACTGGTGTTTTATAAAATATATTCATCATTTTGAAATATTGATTAATTGCCCTGATTCCTTAACTTCCTAATTTAGTGTTTTGAAAAATGGTTTCCATTTTTGGCACTTATTTTGCAATATTTTATCTTCAACTGAACTTTACTTAGGTTGCAGTCAGAAGTTTTATGTGATGGAGTTAGCAAAAAAAGTCAATATTTGGCAGTACTAGTATGCACTACTTATAAATACACTCTCCAGCATCATTTCAGCAATCCATAACAAAAGATGGATGGCAATAGACTCTGTTTTTTCATTATATTCACACAAATATGGTGGGCTTTAATAGAAGAAATATACTCATTTAATGCCTTAGACCAAATTTGAGGTAAATATTCTCAATAAAGCACACTGATGTTATTGAATACATATTACATACTGACACAAAAGAGAGATGAGAACCCCAACCCTAAGACTCTATAAGCTTCAACACTGATTCTTTATTGGATGAAATACCATGAGTTTATGACAGACAGAAAGGCAATTTGGTGCTTGCATTATTCCCTTCAGTTCTTGAACCACATATTAGAGCTTCTAATGTCTGACTTCATAGTCTTACCACCTAACAAAACCCTGCTCACTAGTTATTGATCTAGAAACACCCTAGAAGTTGCACAGAGCTTGTTGCTACAGCTATTTCCTTTTCTCTATGAACTTTATCAGTCCAGCATTAATGACTGAGAAGAATTCAGGGCTATGAGTGCTTGCAATAATGTTTCTGGATTCTGTCCTTGAGTTTATAATTGTAAAGCATGACATCCTGTTCATATTTACATTCACATTTTTATTTACCTTGAAGACTTAAAGGTGTGGGTTATGTTGGACACAAACCTTCTCAGATGTGCATCTTAATAAAACAGACTTTGATCTTCACAATTTTATGTCCTTCCTCATTGATATTGATGTTCACCTTCAAGTGGGATTATTTTGAAAATAAAAATCTACAAGGCAATATATTCTTTTCTGGGTCCTGAAATCCAGTGTCTTAGACCTATGGTTCAAATGTTTAAGAGGACATTAGCATCCCTTTGGCAAGCTTTGAAATATATTGAAGTTCAAGGTCTCCTCTAATCCTATAAATTCAAAACTTTTTGGATTGAAGTTTAGGAAATCCATACCTTAGGCGAGTGAAACAGTGGCTGCTCAGCAGAGAAAATACAATTTAAACTTCCTATGTATAATGTGGAGCCATTGTATACCTAAACAGAAGCAGCACTGGCTAGAGCTGGCATAGGGTAAGGGAAGAGAACACATATAAATGGCTAGAGGGAAATTATATATGGACATTTTGGAAACATTTACCCTAAAGCTAACCCCATGTTATCTTCCTAAACACACAGATGATGGTTCTGAATCTGTGTTCTTTCTTAGCAGGCAGAGTCACTCCGTGAACTAAAGAAAATGACATATAATTGATATCAAACTAGACCAAATTAAGAAAAACACCTGTTCCACAGCCATGTATACGTAAATATGCACAACCATTATACTTAAGAAAAAGTCATCAGAAAAAATAACCAAGCATAGAGAATTTATGTAATTTATTTCCTTGATCTCCGTTGTTTCAATTTTTGCATACATACATACATACATACATACATACATACATGTGTGCATATATTTAAATATAGGCATACTTTATAGCTTCAACTATATATATTTTATAGTAACAGGTGATTATGCTACACGTACTATTTTGTGACCTGATTTCTTCATGAATATACTTTATGAGTTCAATTTAAATCAGCAATATTCTTATAAGAGTTTTGATTAATATAAAGATATTGTTAATATCTCCTATTTTTAGATTAACAATACAGAGGGCACATTGTGAAAGATCCCCACTCTTCTAGAGGAACCTATGCTTTAAATGCTAGATCTTAGGTCCTTTACATACATTTTAAACAGCAGAAGAATGAAAATGTAAAGGAAGGGAAGACAGGAGTAGCTGACATTAGCTATAAACATTCGTAAACATATCTTTGTACTCTCTAAAACAGCATCCTTGGCTAAAGTCTATTTTAAAAAGTATTTTCTTACACCATACAGAAATGTTTTGAAATGAGACCTTTTTTATAACATACTTTACAGATTCCCAAAGAGAACTAACTCAAAAGAGAGAAACTTCCTTTTCTTTTGTTTTCTCCAAAAGTTTTCAAAGAAAGAATGAAAGAAAAGAAGGTAGAAGGTAGTGAAGATATTGAACAGTGAAGCAGAAAATTCTGAGACGACTGTGTGGATCTCACACAATGCACTCTCTGTACCTCGAAGCTAAAAATACGGGATATGAACAATACCTTTGTCACCCTGCTGAACCCTGCTTTGCATAAGGAGAAGATCATCTGACAGTCCATGCATATTCAAAACTAGAAAAATGTTAATTGAGAGTAAGCATTCATAATTTCTTAATTTCCAGACTGAGCATTCTATTGAATTGGTTGGCCTTTACAAACATCCTTATTCTTTCTTTGTGAAGCAAAAATTTAAGTGCGTGGGCCACACTTTCCTCATTCGTCATGGATATTTTAATGTTTATGTAATACATATGGCTTCCTTAATTAAAATGATAATTTACCGATAAGTTTCAATTTTTTTAGAGGAAAATAGAATTTCCAAGCAAATTAATTTTATAATTATTAACTATATCCACTTCCAATGAAGGAGTATGGAAAAGTAATGTGTCCAAACCAATGTGAGAGCCACAGTCATACTCAATAGTCATTTAAATATGATTTCCCATGTTCACATAATATATAAATTTTAAGAACCATCTGTAACAATCCTTTCTTCCACTACTAATTTGGACAAGGAAAAGACAAGAATAAAGTCATTTCCTTAAGCTTATAGAAAGTCGATGAAGTGGCGGATGGCATAAACTTTTCCTAGACTACGATGATGTATATGTGCTTCCATAGGTGGATATGCATGTATATAAAATTTGTGACATATATTGTAGACATATTGTGCAACTATGCAATGGGTCATACATCTGTTTGGCTATAAGATGTTGGATACTAAAGCTTTTATTATGAACATAGGCAGTAACAGTTTATAAGAACTGAATATATGGTGTGCAGTATATTTGAATGTGTGTGTGTGCGTGTGTGTGTACACACACACACACACATGCACACACAAACAGAAAAATATTTTAAATAGCCATAAATGGTTCAGACTCTTAATCCTACCAAGTATTATAGTTTAAGAAGACTCACCTTTTTACATCACAGATTTACCCAAATTCACATTTGAGTTTTTATCCATATCCCTAGAAAATGTAATAGAAACGAGTCAAAATGAGCCTAGGACAGCAAATGATTGACAGTTCTTGTGGGTGTGTTTTAGATGTAAGGCAGAAAGGTGAGCTACTCCTTCCTGAAAACACATACACCACAGATTGAAGAAGGTCAGAAACTGCAGACTGAATATTTCCACACTGAGCATTCAACCTGGGAGGGGACTGACTAAGATTCAGGAGTGAAAACACACACACACACACACACACACACACACACACACACACACACAAGGCAGAGAGAGAGGGACCCCTTCTGCAATATAGGAAGTGGAATGAGTTTGATGACTTTAATTAGATGTAAAGGAAATAGTGGGAGGTAACGAAAAAATAGTACAAGCAGGAGTCTGTCTCAGAAGGTTACAGAACTTAATCCTATCAACATCTCATTTGCATAGCCATAGTAAAAAATAACAATGGTATTTTTGTGACCAAAAATATATGCAAAGCAGCCATTGTGATAGTTCAGTTGCTATTTTTGAAATGGAAATTTCCTTTCAATTTGAAACAGCTCCTTCTTCAAAACACCAAAAGGCATCAGCATCTACTTTAGACTACAGAGGGTTTTTTTTTTTTTTTTCTTTCAGTATGATATGGAGGATTTAACTGTAGTATTCCCTTCAGAGGAAAAACAAAAACAAAAAAAACCCAACTTATACCTCTATTTCAAAAATAGGATAGTTTCTTCCTCTGTGTATTTGAGATTATTATAAAAAGCTGAGACATTAATTTAAAAAAAAAACACACTGGTCCAATAAATCAACACAGCTAGATCAATTTTCTTTTTACTCCAAAGGAGGAAAAATGTAAACCATGAGTGGGGTAAAAATATGGCTTAGGTGAAAACGTGAGATAATTTTATTATAGTACCATGAGAATAATCCAATTGTTTATTAGCAGTGACCCTTCCGTGGACATCTGTATAAAGTCATATCTCTGACTGTGTGCTGCCATTCAGTACTAACATTTTAATAAGAAAAAAATGTTAAATATCAAAGTAATAGATGAGCATTCCTCTAAAAGGCAATTTCATTAAATACCATCGGTATTAATCTTTCTAAATCTTAATTACAGCCTTTTGACATATCACACCCCCATTTGACCTTTTCTGCTCAACTCTAGTAAAGAACTGGAGGACAGACAGGGATACCAGCCCCTGAAAACCCAACTCAAAGCATCATTCTAATGCTATTGAGTAAATGGGGATGCTGACCCAAATTATATTTTTATCCAGAAGTCAAAAAGTTCAGAATTTTCTAATCAACCATAATCTCTCTTTGCTATTTCAAAATTAAGACATCCCAAGGAGGAGACTCAGAAGCATCAGCATATAAAGTCCTAAAAACTAGGACTTAAAACAAAAACAACAAAAAATCAGAGCAAAAGTCCCTGAGCTAGAGATGTGCCAGAAAATTTAAAAACAATTAGAAATGGCAGCCCACAATCGAACACGTTGAAGTTCCGTTGAGAAGAGTTGGAGCTGACAGTTTCAGGATTAAAAAAGTAATGATTCTGCTATTAAGCCACACTTGCAGCAATCAATAACAACAAAGCATTGTTAGGTTCACTCAGTCAGCACTAGAAACGGGGCTGAAGAACCTTGCCCCCAGGAACAAAAAGGCGTTTTACTGCCATGCACCAAAACTCAGACGGCAATTTTTATCAGTCAGTTATTTTTTTTCCCCAATTTTTGCTCTTTTCCTGTACATTTTAATGTAGTTTATTTCTTTCTATCTGTTCAATGCGCCCTGCCTTTGTTTCCTGTCTTTCAGTTATATTGTCTGCATGCTATTATGTTTACTGCTCTATTTGCCTTTCATATTTTCTTACCATTAAACAGACTGGAAAGTATATACAATAGCATAAAACCATAGTTTACAAATATAAGGAATTTTTAAGTTAGACTATGTGATGCATCTCCTGTCAAATATCTTTAAGCGGAATGATGTAGAACATTATAATAGGATGATAAATCACCATTATTAGAAAATTATGACAGCCTTAGAATTCGAAGTACATCAGTAAAACAGCAACAAGGAAACAATCAGAATCTAGACTACCTGGGAGGAAGCCTATGCTTGCAGGTATACAAAATTGAGCCTTTGGGGGTATTTAAAATATGCTTATGATAGTGCCTATTAAATAAAAGTGTGATTAATGACTTTCCTGTTTCCATATGGGATACAGGCAAAGAAGAGTTGCCAAGGAAGAAAGTAAAATCCATCACTTCTGAATTTTGAAACTTACAATGTTGGTTCTGTAAGTCTGCCCCAAAAGAGACCAGATATCCGAATACAGAGTTGTGTTGGCAAAATGTTTTCCTTCACTTTTGGCATCACAGGGACCTTTGTTCTGAACTTCTATAGCCTTAGAAACAGACAGGGGAGAAAATGGCAAACACCAATCCCTAACACCATTAATGATATTCTATCTAGTATGCTTGCAGACAGGAGCATGTTGTCCTCTGACAGGCTCCACCTAGAAGCTGACTCAGACAGATACAGACACCCACAACCAAACAGTGGATGAACCTTGGAGACTCTTACGGGAGAAAAGAAGGAAGGATAATGGGCCCTGAAAGGGATAGAAACTCTACAGGAACACCAACAGAATGAACTAACCTGTAGCCTTTGAGCTCTCAGAGTCTGAACCAACAACCAAAATGTAACACAAGCTGTATCTAGGCTTCCCCACCCATATGTAGTGGATGTGCAGCTTGGCCTTCATGTGGGTCCCGAACAACTAGAATTGAATAAGAAGAGCTGTTGCCTATATGTGGGATATGTTCCACTAGCTGGGCTGCCTTGACTGGCCTCAGTGGGAGAAGAAGCACCTAGCCTAGCAAAAACTTAAGTTCCAGGACGGTGATACCCAGGGGTGCCCCACCTGCTTAGAAGAGAAGGGTAAGGGGGGAGGATTGTGAGAGAGGGTGACCAGGAGTTGGGCAGTAAGTGGGATTTAAGCTGAATAAGTAAAAATGTTAAATAAATAATACTAACCACACTGGTTACATTAATTATACTTTCTTTTTGTGTTGGATGATCATTTATCCTTCCATTTAGCTAAGTGGATATGGTTTATATGCCTCTCGGTATATCATTTCATTACAAATAAGAGGACCTTAAAACATCTCATAAGTAGGAAAATGCCACAAAGAAATCCACTATTCTGTATAATTAAAACAGACTCATTGAGTACATAAATATTTGAGGATGCTATTATTAGTAACGAAGTTTATATTCCTGATGCTTAAACACATCTACCCCTCACATCATCTTCCACATACAAAGTCCTACAGTTCATCTGTTTGATCCTTCCCATTCCCCAAGTTGTATCTTTTTAAGGGTGACATTCCACAGGTTTTTTCCCAAGCATCGCTAACTAATTTAAAACCCTGGGATTGCTATGAGCTATCCTAGATATTGTTGACATTGATCTGGTATAAGGCCTGAATTGTGTAAATCAATTTACAAGCATTATTTCATTTTATTTCACAGTAACTCTGAGGAGAAAAAGGGTAAATTTTAACACAGTTACTGAGGGATACAGGAAGCATCTGAGCCCAGGTCCTCCAGATTCACACTCCATGTGATAAAAACTAACTACTGTACTCTACCTGACATTGCTTTTAGTTTGGGTTGATTTCTTCCTGGCCCAGAGACCCAGAACCCATGAAACATTTATCTGAGGTCACTGAACTGCTGAGCTGGTTGCCACATTTGCCTGGCTTTTGGGGTGTTGTTGAGGGAGGTCATTGCAGAGGGTATTGTTCCCAGAGGAAGGGACTATTGAAAAAGCAGGCAGAGTCTGAAAATGAGTTTCAGAAAAACATCTTGGGATCCATTGGAATGAAAGCACAGGAGGCGATTTCTTGGGCTCCTGCTGTCCAAATTCTTCTTGCTAGTTCGAATGTGGAACATTATTTCCATAATGCACATTAATAAGGCCATTTTGTTGGAAAAATAAATTGGACTGCTTGCGTAGCTCATTCAACTCAATTTCCATGGGAATTCAGCACACTCTGAAGAAGGATAGAGCCCTTCCATGGCAAGGCTCTTAACTCAGAGGGTCATTGCTGACCTTTAACATATATTTTTATAAATTCCCTTAATCCACAGTGCTAAAAAACAACCTTATGGCTCTGCAGTTCTCTTGGGCTTATGTGCTTATGTTGCGCTAGTCATGTTACATTAGGTGTGGCCACTAAGAGCAACTTAGGTGACGCATCATAATGAGATACATGGAGGAAGTGACAGGTGGGTCACAGGGAATTCAGCAACCTGACATTATAGACAAATTATTCTGATGGAGACAAAGTCCCCTCTACATGCTGAAGTGGCAGGCTTTTGAGAGATTTCATTCCAAGCATGTTCATCAAGTACCTAGAAGGTACTTTATTAGACAGAGTATATGTAAGAATAAATTCACAATGATCCTTCCATCTGAGGGCTGATAATAAGGAAGGGTAGAAAGACACATATTCACAGAAGGGCATAATAATTATTATGCAGTGCATCAGAGCGTGAGTTTAGATTTTGATGGACTTGGAAGAGTGTTCTCGCACTGCATTTATTAGCCGTGAGGCCATGCTCAGGTTGTTTATGTTGTTAAAGGTTCAGTTTCCTTACCTGGCAGATGAGCAGAGTAAAACTAATTACTCATCCTCAGGTTTTTTTGGACAGTGACTAAGAACAATGTCTGTTTCTTAATAATCACTGTACACCTGCACTGATACTTTAAAAAATGTTATCAGAAAGGGGGATAAGAGTGGAGGTATCCTCAGATTAAATGAGAGTATTATACAGAGCTGCAAGTACAGAGGGAATTATAGAGGGGACACTTACCTAGGTCAGTAAAGAAGTCTTATAAATTAAAAGGAAGCACACTGAAAATAAATCTAAGAAGAGGGTTTAAATAGAAAGGAGTAGTATGAATGATAGAAAAAGAAATAATACCAGAAATCAAAGACACAAGGATGTCTGAATGCAGGGCTATACATTTAAATGCTGACCATAAAGAGGAAGTCCATCTGCCATACTATGAGGAGTAAGTCACTTATAGTGTTCACATAGTCAACTAGACTATGGACACTTATTGTCCTAAGTGGTTGGTGTTCCTGAAAAAGTGGTTTTGAATATGGAAAAGCTTGGATAAAACCAAGTTAATAGATGTTTTAGTTATAAGTCTTTCTATGTTTCTTTAACGTCAGTGCAGCAGGGGTGCAATCAACAAAGTTCAAATGAGATGGATTCCATGTCACTTAGAATAAACACCATAAAAAAAAAAACACACACAAAGGACAAAAAACCAAAGAAGACAAATGATAATGCCATAGGATAAGGGCATAGGGAAAAGGTAACAGATACTTCAGATGGGACTTTACATAGGCACAACCCCTGGGGAAATCAACATGGACATTCCTCAAACAATTAAAATAGAATAATGAAGAACATGAAAGCAACATGCCACAGCAATACATGCCCATTAATGTTTACATCTCTAGCATCCATAGTAGCTAAAAAACAAACCAAGACTAGATAGACATCCAGCAGCAGACCCATGGATAATGACAGTATAAAAAAATTATGACATTTACAGAAAAAAATGAGGGCACTGGAAAGCATTTTGTCAAGGTATAAATTGGCTAAACACAGAAAAATATATTTTTTGCTTATGCAGATCCTAGATGATGTTTTCTGATGCATTATTCACTACAGCAAAGAACTGGGAGCAACCTCATTGCCCATCAACAGATGAACAGTAAACAAAAATAAAATGGAATAGTACCCAGCTCTAAAAGGAGCTAAGACTTTGCAGGAAAATGAATGGGCTTGCAATGTGTAATATTCAATAAGGTCACATCACCTCAGAAAAAAAGAAATCACACATTCTATCTCATATTCAGAATCTAGCATGATATATATGTATAATGTACATATACACATATATGTAAACAAATGAACAGTATACTGAAGAAAAGACAACAATAAATCTAAATATAAGGGATATGCGTGAATGCAGATAATGGACCCAAGTTACAAAGATGGATATAAAAATAATTGGTTTTATTCTACTAATTCTGTCATGGATTTGGGGGTGTGTGGTATACACGTATATAAAATATATTTGATATTGAAAGCAAAAACATTTAGAGAAGCTTCATAGCTTCCATTTTAAATGCCTTTAGTGTACATAAACCACTTGAGTTGTATAGAATTTGGGTCTGATTAATTTTGGTGTATGACTTCTATATTTGCAAGTTTATAATGAAGTTATTAATATATACATGATCATCTCTCTACAGATATAGGGCCATGGCACTGGAAAGGTATTCATAAGAGAAGAAGAGCAGGAAGAACAGAGGAATAAGTAAAATGGTAGTAGAGTGTTACCTTATATGGCATAAAATCCAAAGGGAACTGATAGGGGTGAGGAAGAAGACCAGCAGGAGAGGGGAGGGTAGGGGTGAGGGGAGTCGTTAGGAAGTTCCAGTAAGTGTCAAGTATTGTGAAAATGTCATGATAAAATCCACTCTATACCAGCTTTTAAAAAATTGTTACATTATAAAACTCCAGTAATATGGAAGTGGAGCATAGTATGCAAAGACATGGTTTCATATGCCATGAAATACTTTCTTGTGGTATGTTTATTTATAGAAAATCATGTAGAAGAGTCTTCCATAAATAATAGGGAAGTGCAGACTTGTGAACAGCAACCACAATTGTTCTCGGAACATACAACAAGCTCTTTCATGTATAAAGTTCTATTATTTAATATTTTGCTGACTTGATTTCAACACTAACTTACTAAGTCTCTCTTCCTACTTACTCAACAATGTTATGGGTAGAATCTGTACTTTTGGATAAGCTATGAAGTTACTGCTTTGGGAATTCCAGTTACAGCTTTTACATAATTGAGAGTCCTGATCAATATTTGTTTACAATGATTTCCTCTTAAAATTTGATCTTTTGCATGCACACACACACACACACACACACACACACATTTATGTACACAGAGGTATAGTGGGTGGTAAGATACATTGTGTTAGGATGAAACAAACTTGTTGTTGGGAGCCATTATGACATCTGAGGTTATTTTTGAACAAGTATACCATGTAAATGTCATATGGTGGTGACTTCATTTTCCTTCTCAACCCAGTTGGTGCATCATGAAACTCATCTGAGCTCTTAACCTTAGCTGCCCACAAGAAACATTGGCTTCTGAAATTATTCATGATTGTATCGGATATAATTTAAATGAGTTTTATTTCTAACATTACAACCCAGCCTATATATACGTGTGTGTGTGTGTGTGTGTGCGTGAAAGTGTGTGTGTGTGCATGTGTATGTATTTATTAAAAAAATATAATGACCAAGTTCAGAAACATTGACTTGTACATATTTTAAGACTCTGATAAGATGCCATCATGGCACACATATGAGATATATTGTATGCTTTATATTGGTCACTATGAAAATGAGCTGAGGCTGCAATGAAAGCTTTCTGCCTCCTGTGATTTACAATCATCTATAAATAAAAACCTATTTTAAAAAAGACATTTCCAATGAGAGAGAGAGAAAAAAAAACATCTTCAACTGTCAGAAAACAGCATTGTGAAGGTAGACAGAGCACATTTAGTCTTAATGTGGAATGACCATTAAAAGCTAAGGGTCTCTTTTCATAATGCAGCCGACTTTGACAGGCAGCTGTGTGAAAGAAAAGCTTGTTTTAATGTGAGCAAAGCGTGAGGCACTCTGCAGACTCTCAATCAATAATTGCGGAATGAATGTTGAAAGCCTATTTTTTTCTGTTCCTACTGGTAGACAAGTGTTCTTGTTTTTATTTTCTTTCCTGTTTATTTGCTAGCTGCTTTTCCTGCCCAGCACCCCTCTCTCCTCTTTCAGAAAAGCACACAAATTCAGTAGGGAATTTGTCCAGAGTTCCTGGAGGGGTGGTAGCAAGGATAGACTCCAATCACACACAGCCACTGGACAAGTGCAGGGACAGAGACCAGCCCCACTTTAGGTCTTAGATCTATGAATAGACATTGTGTTAGAAAAAATGGAAGCCACTTAGGCCAGCCAATTCCTTGGAATGGTAGTACTGTCTCACAATAACAATCCACAAATCCTGTTAACTAGGTTAAGCAAAGACACCCCAGATCATATAGGTTTTTTTGGGGGGGTGTTTGGTAGTTACCAAGCTTTAAATTCTGCTCCATACCCAATAAGTAGGAAAAATACAACCTAAATTTAAAATAGCATAACACCAAACTCTCATAAATTTTTCTGTCTCAATCTCCTTATAGTGAGAAAACATAAACAAAAACCAAACCAAACCAAACCAAACCAAACCAAACCAAACCAAACCAAACCAAACCAAGCAAGCCAAGCCAAGCCAAACAAACAAAACCCAAGAACTTTGTAGAAAAGCCATCTGAAACACCTTGGAGACTAAGTAGGTCTGACAACTCTGCTTTACTCAAACCAGCATTGTACATAAAAAGGGATCTTTTGGGATACTTCAAGCCCATTGTCTTTCTCCTTTTCAAGAGTTCATCCTTGGAAGAGCTAGGCAGGGATGATTGTCCTCCTATAATGCTCTTCTGTAGCTGTTTGCCTTTTCTGTACTGAGTGTTCATGTTGCATCCTCTGTGTTGGAATGCATCATCAGTAAACTGATTGAAGTAGATATTCCCACAGTCACTGGATTAAAACACCTTGGCAAGGCTCTCTTTGATTGTGAAGTTATGCAATGGTACTAAGAAGGTATTACCTCCTAGTTCTAAGACTCAGGGATAGATCTGGGACAAATGTTTAAGCGTTCGTAATAATCCCTGCTCTTGTCTGCTGCTGTATATTTTCTAAGCATTCAAATTAGATATGCAGTTTATATCTTAGGACAAACTTTCGATAATAGGTCTTAGGGGATTGGAGCAGGACTTCCAGATTGAGACTGGCCTGAGCTACAAAAAGACAACTGTGAGTACTTATTTCAAAAAGCAGAGATAGAAAAAGAGACAGAGATGGAAAGGAAGTGGGTGATGTGCCGGGAGAGAGGTAAGAGAGCAGGAGTGGAAGAAAAACTAATGGAGTAAGAATGAATGGTTACATGTCAATATATCACTCACTGGTTTCCTTTGCTCTCTCTTGAAAAATAAGAAGAGTTATATGGCTTGATTTTAAGTTATAGATGAAGATTAAAGTGTCCTTTTATAATTTTCCCAAGCAACATAAACAAATTCTGGTAATATAAAACATATCTGGGAACTCCCCCACCAATATCTGCATCAGTAGTAGAGACATCAGATAGCAGTTGATAATTTCTTCAGCCTGAAAGGCCCTGGGTCATACCTACACCCCTGAATTCTATCCCATTCTCACTAAGTGGGCAATATAGCAACCAGTGCATCCATCCTTGTTTATATAAAAGGCTGCCCATTTTACTTCGAATCAGGCTTATTTCCTTAGCATTTTAACTAAACTCATGATCCATCCAATTTGTATTCAGTGGTTTAGGATCTACTCTCAAGGGCACCCCTTTGACTGTTCAAATATATCTTAAACCAAACTCAGTCAAAATCTACTTTTTTTTTTTGAAGCCTACATATTAACTTCCTAATAGCTCAAGTAAAGTAATTTTGGATAAGAATTTAATTACACATTAGTTACAAACTATTTTCTTTTTCATTAACATCACTACAAACTGGTTTCTACTGACTATGGTGATCAAAAAGCCCAACTTAAAAATAACATTTCTTTTTCTTTTCTTCTTTTAACATTGCTCAATGAACTAAAATGGTTTTTATAATCCCCGCCTCCTTTCCTAGGGTGTCCTACCAAGTGGATTAGGACTTCAAATGCCACAAAGACACAAAAGCACTCTCCTAAAATATCCAAACAGGTATAATTATCACCCAGGTTTTTCTTTTTTCTAATGGTTAGAGAGACTGGACAATACGTTTCCTTTTGAAGAGAGAATGAAAACATATATATTCAGTGGACATGTGATACTCTTCATTCAGTGTCTCATCTATCAATTTGCTTTGGATGTTTCAAAACCCTCAGTGTGACTTAAACTTTATAGAATGTGGTCAGTGAAATCTAAAAAGAAATGTGACAAATATATATACTGAGTGTTCTGTGTCGACTGAAAGACATAATTGTCTAATGAAAAGCTTATCCACTGGTTAAGTCCATCACTGGCAGAGAATTTCTTTTACTTCTAAAAGAGCAGATTTGGCTGTATCTTCAAAGAGCTTGAATTTTATGTTGACTGGAATTCATCCGTGGCATTACTGTGTTCTATTGCTAGATTATGGCGTCTAATGTATAAAGTCAATTTACATGCAAAGCATTTGTATCCTTTGTACTCCTTGAATTCCCCAAGATACATTTATATTTCCTTTGTGAACATACTTCCTCTCCCCCAGCTATTCAACATGTAACTTTTTAAACAAAGGAAACTAATTTAAATGGCTTTTCCAATAAGCCAATTCTAATTCAGGAACTGAGGCAATAAAACACTTTTTTTTTTTTTAAGGCAACAAAACACGAAAAAGATTCTGACAGTAGAGAGAGGCTTGAGGTAGAAAAATCATTCATTAAATACAATTGTTATTATACCATAACATCTAGTATCAACATGATTCACAGAAAGGTAAGGGCCTGAGACATGAAGGAAAGGATAGTAGAGGGTGATCCCCACTCACTACAGTGTTGAACTTGATTGGCTTTACCACTTAGTGGACAGATACTTACACATAACCTCTTTTTCCTCTATAGTGGTCCCATAACCCTACTATAACCTCCATAAGACTCTTCATCTTTTTTCCCATCTCCTCTATGTGTTCACAACCTTTCTAATCATGTGCTGATTCTTCTTGTACATTTGTGGGCCTGCAAAATTCATCCTCACATCATGTCATTGCTCTATTTGGGAGAAAAGATGTTATCAAATATAATTTAGAACAAAACTATACGAGTAGCATTTTCAGAAGAACCTATAGAAATGGGTATCTGTCTCCTGCAAGATGTCACTTTCTGTTATCACATACTGATGTTCTTAAAGAAAAGTGTGTGCTCCAAGGGAGGTGGGACACTGTGACTTTGGAGTCAGTTTACCTAAACAAGAACAATTATCCAAAGCTTTCAAGGCATTTCCTTCCTGCCGCAATGAATAATACCAAACACGGTGTTGTCTAATGTCCTTTAACACCAATAGGCTGAGGAAGTAGAATCATTCATTTCAATGAGTATTTGATGTGACTGTATTTACTGAGAAGTCCCATTTATTTTAGGACACTGTGACAAACTTGCTTGAAAATCCTTCCTCCCAATAGAGGTTTCTAATGAAAGATATACTTCTCTCACCTATAGTTTCTGACAGTTTTGTATAAAACTGAGCTCTTTATTGGAATCCAAATGTATAAACTTGTTTCTAATTTCAAATATTCAAAATACATTTTCAGTAAGATTTTCCTCTTTATTTCATTTAAATTGTTTTTTTTTTTTCCTGTAAGTAACTTACTCTGTCCATTTGCAATACAACATTTTTGAAATATCTCGGTTAGAACCCAAACACTATTTCAATTGAGTTACTGCTAAACGGTCTGATAATCATTACCAATGATAAAGAATCAGACTCTGGAAATTAAAGTCATTCATGTTAGATTCTCCATTTGCAAACTAGTAATCACACCTGAGAATAATGTTGTAGAGTATGATTTGCCGGCAGATGCATTTTTTTTTTCCTAAAACTTGAGTCAAACCTCTACTGATTTATCTGGTAAACTCAGGAAGGTGAAGATAGAGAAATTTTAAAAATGAAAGTTTTCCTAAATATACTCATATCAGCACAAAAATGAATTGAGTTTTAGTTCCTGCATATGCAGCCTCCATGGGGAGCATTTGAAGTTATTTCTGCTACTTCTTTTGTTTAATGACTTGGAGTCTGAAAATGAGAGTCAGGAATGCCAGTTTGGTTCATCTCCGAGCAATTCACGTAACATACCTGCAGAATAGGAAAACAACTCCGTGCCTTTCAGATGATTTGATACGCCTGGCTTAGACCTTATCAAAGTGAAACGGATGTGAAACCGAATAGAACTGAAAATAATTAGAAACCCGGTTTCGTCCTGTGGTGAAACACACACAAGGCTTTCTGAATCCTGAAAGGTATCCTTTCATGGGCAGCATGTTGGCAAGACATGATTGGGGTCGCTTCACAAAGTACATCGCTCTAAGGGCTAGTGATTAAATCCCCTCAAATACTGCCTTTGTTTTATAAACACAGAGTGTTCTGTGGTTATACAGTAATGAAGGCTAAATATACTTGTAACTCAGTACAAAGTTGGGAAACAAGTAATCCTTTGCTTTTATATGATACAGGAAAACATCTTTTACTAGCGTTGAGTAACACTGAATTAACAAGATAGAAAGAGTTGTCAGTAGTCACAGAGCAAGGAAACACATCAGGAATTTATTAGATTTGGATTTATCAGTGCATAGAAATTCATGATGTTTAACTTAAAGGCAAAAAGAGTAGAACACTTTGAATAATAGCTTGAAGTGGATGATTAGCTAAAGGGATGCAACATTTAATAGCCAAAATAAATTACTATAATTATTTTATTACCTATGCTAACTGATTCCATTGTTTTTATTGAAATAACAGCTCCCTCAGGAAGGGAAGTGAGCTTTTCAATGAATCTCTGCTCTAGGCTTGTGTATCCTCCTATAACAATCAAAAACAATGCAAAAATAGGCTTTGCTGATCGTATTTATAGTATCTGAATTTCAGCTGTTGTGGAAAACACCTGGAAATATCTGGAAACTTCTGGAAAGAGGAGAAAGCCAGGTTAACACATTACGTTCATTTTCAGGCCATTAGCCCACCCCCATATTTGCATATGTACTATTTCCCAACTTTATTCTATAAATATTATCTCAGGGCCTATGCCAGCATATTATAGTTTCTTACAAGTATCTTCTTAAGAATACTCAATGTCTAGGAGTAGTGAATGTATGAGCCTCAGTTCTTAAACATAACTTTCCAAAAGTAGTTGTGAGGTGGTCCAGTGTTGGGGTCAGAGGGTAGAAAGCCAAGAAGTGGCAATACTGTACATTTCTAGAAAATTGGTTGTACTTAAAACCAGAAATTTTGAGAGTACTGTCATGTTTTGCTTTAAAAATATGCACTATGATTTATATCAGCATTTTCCAGGATAAATGGAAGTCTGAAAGAAATTATGAACTTACAGCAGACTTTTCCTCTTTTTTTTTTTTGTCTTTGGGACACTTCATGAAAGGGGTTAATAAGAACTTGTAGCTTGCTTTGTTTCTCTTCCTTCCAGTGTCTTTCATTTGCAAGAAATGAAAGATCATCTGTCACTGCAAGAGCTGAATCCACAGAGATCAAACAGAATTTGGGGAGTGAAGCCCCCTTGCCTCTGCATTGGCCCCAGATTTCTGCCTGCTAGATACAACCGAGATGATGATCCACAACTGTTCCAGGGTTTGAGGAATGCAAGGCAGTGTAAGATAACTAGTGTGTTAAGAGGAAAATCACAGGGCTAGAGTGATGGCTTAGCAGTTAAGAGCATGTGTTAATTTTGCAGGGGAATAAGATTCCAATTCCTAGCATGCACGTGGTGGCTCACAACCAGCTATGACTTAGTGATCTCAGAATCCTTCAGACATTGAAAAGCACTAAGCATGTACACAGTGTACAGATATACGTGCAGGCAAACTTTTCATATTCGTAAAAATAAACTAAATAAATCCAAAAAGTAGAAAGGAGTAAGGTCATAGAAACAATCTTATCTCCCCCATTTCTTATGCTTCACCGAGACTTGATCACAGCAGATGTTGATAATGTCAGGAGGAGATGTACCTAACAGAGATTTCTGAAATGACTCCTAATTTCATTTCTCCTTTAAAATGACTCTAATTCTTGCCCCCTTCTAATGATCCCGTCACTAAACTTATACAACGTTTATCACTTCAAAAATCACAGCAGAGCAACCGAAATGCAAAATGCTGTCCAACTGTCAAAATAAGTCACTAAATCTTAGGTTGGAAGAGATACATATAAACTAAGTTTTCTTAAAAAAAAAAAAAAATCTTGGAAGCAGTCACATCATGTTAATAGGGGGTCTTAGGGAAAAGGAACTTGTATCCATAATGATAAGTACAAACATTCTGTGGAAACTCTGCTTATAAGGCTTTTCTTAAGAGTTCGATGTTTAGTGAATTTTATGTAGAACTCACGTCTGAATTGTAAATTAGAATGCCTGAGTCCTGCCTGTAATAAAGTAGCACATGCATACCCCTCATACCCATTAATGGGTAAGATTTTTGGTTTCTGGTGTTTCAATTAAAGCAGTCTAAATATGGTTCAAAAATACTAAGTAGAAAATTTTTTAGAAATAAGTCGCCATTTTATTATTTTTAATTCTTTCTTTATTTTTTTACAGTTCAGACTTTATTCTCCTCCTGGTCCACCCTGTGACAGTTCCACATCTCATACCTCCTTCCCCCACCCTGTATCCAAGAGGATGTCCCCACCCCCACCCCACCGGACCTCCCCACACCCTTGGGCCTCAAGTCTCTTGAGAGTTAGGTGCATCTTCTCTGACTGATCCATACCTGGCAGTCCTCTGCTGTATATGTGTTGAGGGCCTCATATCAGCTGATATATGTTGCCTAGTTTGTGGCTCAGTGTCTGAGAGATCCTGGGGGTCCAGGTTAGTTGAGACTGCTGGTCTTCTCATAAAGTCATCCTCATCCTCAGCTTCTTCCAGCTTTTCCTTACATCAACTACAGGGGTTACCAGCTTCCATCCATTGGTTGAGTGTAAATATCTGAATTTTTACTCTTTCATCTACTTATTGGGCCTTTCAGAGGGCAGTCATGATAGGCCCTTCTTTGTAAGCACACCATAGCATCAGTAATAGTATCAGACCTTGGGGCCTTCTCTTGGACTGGATTCCAATTTGGGCTTCTCACTGGACCTTCTTTCCCTGAGTCTCTTCTCTATTTTTGTCCCTGCAGTTATTTTAGACAGGAACAATTCTGGGTCAGAATTTTTGACTGTGTGATGGCAATCCCATTCCTCTACTCGATGCCCTGTCTTTCTTCTGGAGGTGGGCTCTACAAATTCCCTCTTGCCACTGTTGGGCATTTTGTCTAAGGTCTCTCCCTTTGAGTCCTGAGAGTCTCTCACCTCCCAGGTCTCTGATACATTCTGGAGGGTCCCCCCACCTCCTACCTCCCAAGGTTGCCTGTTTCTATTCTTTCTGCTGGCCCTAAGGGCTTCAGTCCTGTTCTCCCCAGCTAATACCTGATCATGTTCCCCTCTTCTTCTCCCTGTAAAACCTTTTCCACTCAGGTCCTTTTGTTCCTCCCCTCTTCCTGTGATTGCTTTCTTCTCCCTCCCAAGTGGGATTGAAGGATCCTCACTTGGGTCATTTGATTTGTTAACCTTCTTGAGTTCTGCTGATTGTATCCTGTATAGTCTGTACTTTTTTTGGTTAATATCCACTTATCAGGGAGTACATACCATGCATATCCTTTGGGGTCTGAGTTACCTTACTCAGGATGATATTTTCTAGTTCCATCCATTTGCCTGCAAAACTCAGGATGTCCTTGTTCTTAATAGCTGAGTAGCATTCCATTGTGTAAATGAACCACATTTTCTGTATCCATTCTTCTGTTGTAGGGCATCTGGGTTGTTTTCAGCTTCTGGCTATCACAAATAGGCCTCTCTGAACATAGTGGAATGTGTGTCCCTATAGCATGGTGGAGCATCTTTTGGGTATATGCCCAAGAGTGGTATAGCTGGGTCTTTAGGAAGATCTATTTCCAATTTTATGACAAACCTCTAAAATGATTTCCAGAGTAGTTGTATCAGTTTGCAATCCCACCAGCAATGGAGGAGTGTTCCTCTTTCTCCACATCCTCTCCAGCATGTGCTGTCACCTGAGGTTTTGATTTTAGCCAATCTGATTGGTAATCTCAGGGTCATTTTGATTTGCATTTCACTGACCACTAAGGACTTTGAACATTTCTTTAAGTGCCTCACTGAGCTCCACTCTAACTAACATTACAAACCTTACACTCACTAACTCCATTCTTTCACCTGCAGATGATATAAGTCACTCCTTTGTTCAACATATCCATGTTTTGGTTTCTAGCTAATAGGTTCCAAGTTAGCCCATCAGCAGTGACATTCACTATCCTTGTCAGTCAGTTTGTTTCTTCAAGTAGTCTGTCCTTTACTTAAGTGCATTATCAAATGCAAGGATAGTGACGCTGGCCACTGTACACAATATATTGATAGCTACATAGCACTACATGTTCATATGTGTGCACTTGGTGTTTATACACTGGCTGTCACTACTCTCTTACAGGATCTAACTTATCAACCAACCTTTATCCTAGGTAGCTCTGCTCTGTGTAGGACAAGGCTTAGGGTGTCTCACAGACAGCTTGGTGCAATGTTTACACTTCCTGGCTCTGCTGGAGAGTCATGGGATACATTCTTTTAAGACATACTTAGGAATTTCCACTGAAACATCAGCTACTACTTGTTAAGCATGTAACTAGGAGTACTTTATATGGACTGTTTATCTTAATTCCAGGGACACCAGTATTTTATGGAAAAGAGAACAGAGACTCAAAAGCATTAAGGGAGGCATAGAAATAAGCATCCAAAAGAGGCGAATGGGATCAAACTTGAGTCTAACTAATTGCAAGGTCTCCTTTCCTAATCGTATGATTTTGCTCATACCTCTTGGTCCTCAGAGAAGACCGCATCCCATATCCTGAGCTCATTCTCATTCTGAGGAAGACAAATAAGGGTGAAGTGAATCAATAAATCATAATTTCTGTCAATTATGCTACTCATCCAGGGGAATCCTTGTGAAGTGTGAAACCTGAGTATTGACTGAAAGATGCAGCTTTTTCCGAGTGTACCAACCAGGAAAAGAATTTACAAGGCAGACCATGTTCAGGGTGCTGAAGTCCAGAATCAGCAAACTGAGGTACCTACAAACACCTTATGAACTGTGTCCTATTGGAGAGAGAAATGACGCAGAGACTGAAAGGTAAACAATAAACACTAAGTAGAAATTCCAACCCTATGAGGTAGGAATTTTTTATACTAAGCCACAGGGAGGTTACATGAACCTTAAGGTTAATAAGAATAATGGGAAATTATTATTTAAAAATGGTATGAGGGCTCACAGGAAACTTTTCCTAACTTCAAAATCTAAAATACATTTTTTTGCTAATCTGATATTTTCTGTATTATATTTGACTGGTAAAAATGGTCAGTGCATCATTTCTAAATATCATACTCTTAGCATATTTAGAGGAAAGAGACTGGACATTGGCAGACCTTGCTTTAAGACAAGGTTTTTCCACCTAAGCATTATTAGACATTTTAGTGCATCCATCTTTGTGGTAGGTAACTACCCTCGATGTAAAGAATATCAGAGAGCATCTATTGTCTCCATTGCATATATAGGGGAATAGCAGGAAAATCATGATTCCAACACCTATAGTGGTGTCTAGATATTGAAAGTGTTGCATCAGGGCAGGGGACATTCCTTTCTCAGCTTTGAGAACCATTGCTCCAAGGAGGCAAGGTGCTTGTCCATAGCCATTCATAACTGCTGTCATTTTTAGATGTTCTTAAATTTATCTACGATGTTACCTACAAAAACCCAGGAAATTATGACAATTTTGTATAGTCTATAATTGGTGCGGCCATCACAGATATATTTTGCAGATGTAAAAGCCCTATCCATAATAAAGGAACACTGCTTGTTTAGAGCATACAGAACAAAAGAAGATACACATCAGAGGATGGAAGTTCAGTTCAATTTAAGGATCAGACTTGTTTTATAGAAGTTAGTACAATTAAAAAAATTCTGAACTTTAATGATAAAAAGCCATGGTGCATAAAACAGCTAGTAACTAGAAGAATCCTTTCCTTATAACTATGAACATTCTGGGTCTCCATCTCTAGTAGCAAAAGCATTTTTCTAGTTTGCTTCTCTGTTGTGATAAAACACTGACTAAAAGCAAGTTGGAGGGATGGTAAAGAATTGTTTGTTTGTTTGTTCTAGCTCATAGATTGAATAGCCAATAATAATGATGATGATGATGATAATAATAATAATAATAATAATAATAATAATAATAATAATAAAAACCCATAGCAGGAGGTCAAGACAGAAACTTAGAATCAGGAACTGCAGAAGAAACCATGAAGGAATATTCTTACATGGCTTGCTTCTAGGCTCATATTTAGCTAGTTAGCTTTCAAAAATGCCTTGGTCACACTTGCCTAGAAATGTTAACATCCAAAGTGGACTAGATCTTTATACATCAGTTAGACAAAAAAATACTGTTCATGAAGATGATTGCCTCAAGAGTTGAGGTGATAGATTTTGATATTTTCATGCAATAATGATCATTAAAATTAGGATTATTCATTCTCTCCTTTGTGTCTGTCAAGTCCGTTACTTCTCAGTTACCTCAATTCCATTCCATTGGCTCACACGCTCATCTCTATGACATACATTAGCTATTTAAGTGTTTCATATGTGTCATGTCTCTGATAATCACATTACTCCTATGAAATAGCTCCACCATGGACTAATGCCAAATAGCATGCCCTGTTTCTATTAAAAGTTGCATTGATTAAGTAGATGTGTGGGTTTTATGTTTCTGAATTTGGGACCCTTATACTCACTGAATGGTCATCTTACCATTAAGCTAACCTCCCAAATCTTTAAAAATTGATCAGGGGATAAGATCGTGCGTATGTTGCCCAGGGAAGCCTCCAAGTAGTTGGGAATAAAAGCATGTATAAATATGGTCAGTTGTAACTTTATTTTTATTGCTTCAAAATCCCCAATGCCACATCTCATCAGGCATTTTCCCCCATCAAATTCGTTCTTTCATGTGATGTCTGTAATCTGCTAGGGTGCTCTGGTCTCAATATAGTCACACCTGCACATTTGTCCTTTCTTGTTTTTAATAGTACTCCTCATCCATAGGAATTAAGTACACCAGGCATTCATAGTCTTCTTGTTTCTGGCCATTTTAAAGATTTCAATATTTGTATAATGTAGGATACAATGTCATAAATCTGATCTGTTTTCCTTTCAGTAATGAAAATATGCCATAATCAAGAACTGTCTCCAAGTACCCGAAATCTTGTCATAGCCGTTAACACATGGTATTCTATAACTGAGGCTCAAGGACTGGGGGCTGATACTTGCTATTCAAAGCACACATGTTCTTAATTATTTGTTCATGTCTTGCTATTTTTTTTTTTTACAATAAATGGCATATACACTGAACTCATCTGATGATATTCCAAAGACAGTTCCTTAAGCAGACTTAATTCCTGATGGTTTCCTGTGCTACCAAGTATTAAGCGCGCTGTGCTTTTGCTCTTGAAGCCGTATTCCACGTAAGCTGGGAATACCAGCCTCACGTGTAGAATAAGGCATTATCCAGCTTTTCAGAGGTCACAAAGTTATGTTTATACAATATTCTAATCCCTTGCCTGTCACAATTTAGCCAAGGTAAGAAATACCAGCTTTGTATTACTGATCTAAATCTTTACAAAAAAATGCAAGGTCTTCCTTCTACAAGCTGGTCAGTGACCTCAGCTCCCTCTAGGCATAGTGCCAATGCATGGCACTTGCTGACTCTGCAGAGAAGCATCCAGAATGCTCATGTAGCTGAAGGATAAATCATGTTTCCATTCTAGATGTGCATTTTCTAAATGGTTAGCATCTAGTCTTATGTCATGTTCACTTCCTTCAGGATTTTTTTTTCTTTTCTTTCTGTTTCTTTTTTTACTCTTCAAAAATTGAGTGGCATGTATCTGACTCAATTAATGATTTCACTTGCTCCTGTAAAGGATCTGGCATGCTTACCTCATCAAGCCCCAGGGCTTCTATTTACTTCATGAGATTGCAAGTACTGGAGGTTAAACTTGTGAAAATCTGAACTCCTGTTCCTCTGCGTAGCTATCAATCCTAAATTACAATGCCAGTATTATGACACTGAGACGGGGCTGTTATAAAGCACAATTGTTGTACAGGTTTTATCCTTCCTACAATGAAAAAAAAGTGTGTGTACTAACCTTCAATAAACATTGGGAAGATTATATTGAAGGATCTCTAGTCTGGTAGAAATCTGTCAAATGAATTGCTGAGTCTACAACCTACAGGAGCGAAGTAATATGGCTGCCTCACTGCATTGGTTTGTTTCTCAATCCGAATAAAGGCTTCCTGCAAAGACAAATAGACTACTAGGAACATGATTTGAGACTCACAACACAGGATGTCAAGAGTAGAATAAGAGATGCTATCACATTATTATCCAGAACATGTAAAGCATAGTTGTTCTCTCAGATGAAGTCTGGGGTTTCATCAAAGCTTAGACTTTTATCTAGGGATCTCTGAAGTTGCTTTGGCCAAGACTACAACTCACCTGCCTGCCACGTGAAGGTCACAAATCAAGGTCTCTTGTCACATACTTGCAAGTGGTATGTTCTTTGGAGATCCATATACCATCTCCTTTACACACAGAAAGGAATAAGAATGAAATGGCTCAGAATATTCTAAATTATCTAAATTACTGATATAGTGTGAATCCTATAAAACTTCATTGATCTGTTTAGCTTCAGATTGCCAAGCCACACTAGGCCTTGGTCAGACCTGCTCTGTGCTGTGTGGAGATAAATTGAATCCTGAAAAGTCTAGGGCAACTTCCGTCAGTGATAGTCATATGCCCAATACCGCTAGAATTCTTATCCACATAGATTTTTAAAAAGTGGAATAAACATGAAGGAGGGTAAATAGCAAGCATTCCATTTCAGCGAAACAAATCATTGTTGTCATTGGCTAGATCTAGTTCTAGCTGAATAAAAACTATAATGAGAAGCACTACTTAAAAAGTATCATCAGAAAAGAGTGTTCAAGAATGCAGAAAAGGAACTTTTTCTCTGAGATATAGTGATATCATTATTGAAGTGTCAGTTAAATACTCCTAGGATCTTTGTTCCTTTAAAAATATATTGAAAACATAATTTCCATTGTCACACTGTAGTAAAAATGATATATATTCCAAAGTGGGCATAATTAATTTCATGTACCCTTTGACAGTTTTATCATATTTCTGATTGTTACAGGTGTTCTTTTCCCCACGGAAATTTTAATGAGCCTACTCTCCACCGTCTACAATCTGCTTATGTTTGTGGAGCATACAAATCTAACTAATATTCAGACTTATTATTTTAACTCAGGGAGGGGATGAATAAAGTTATTTCTCCTTGCTTTATGACTTTTTCCATGTTGGAAAAATACTGTCAGGGAAGTGAGAATATTGATACTTACAATTTTACATTTTTATAGATGTTTTTACATGATTTTGGTATGGTTGAACAACAAGTAGTTTGTTTGATATGGCTGTCTTAGTTTTAAATGTGTCAGTTCTTCCCTTTCCGTTTAATTCAAGTCTCTCCATCATCTTTTACAACACAACATACAATTTAGATTTTGGGGGAGAAAGAAAGTGGTATAGAGAAAAGGAAAGAGAGAGAGAGGAAGGAGAGAAAGAAACACTGGTTTCATGATCAAATCAACTGTTTGTGAAATATTGCTGGTTTAGTATGTTGTATGTCTGAGTTTGGTGATGTTTTCCTATTTGTCACCCTGGTTTGTATTTTAAATACACCATTTCACTAAGTACTCCATTCACGGTTAGAAATGATCAATTCAAGTTATTTGTCATGGAAGAGATAACAATAACATTCAGAAAACTCTGGCTCTTGCTTAAGGTCACTACTATAATTATTGACATTTTTGAAATTATAAAGTAACTTAAGTAAGACAAGTGTTCCCTCGTAGAGTCCCAACAGACCAAGTATTTCTATGGCATTCTTTCTGAACATAGGATAGACTTCCATGATTGGCAAAATTAGCTGCAATTGTCAATTTGACACATTGAGAGCAAGGGATTCAACTAAGGAATTATCTTTATCCAGGTTGCCTATGACCATGTTGGCAGGGATACTTTCTGATTGCTAACTGATGTATAAAGATCTAGTCCACCAATCCCTTGATTCCAGGATTAAAAGTGTTTATAACCATAATTTTATTTAATATAAATAAATGTATATGACAGTAGTAGCCAAAAGAATTATGCAAGATAGATGGTGTACTATGGGTTTGTAAGAACACCTGAAAATACTAGTGAATAGATTGGCGTGTTAAATTTCTACCAATTTTACTATTCTGATACTCTATGATATATTTTCTATATTTATATTAAACTTTTTTTTACCAAAAAACCCATCTTTCAAAGTGACAATTTATGAATATTAGGAGAAAAGATAATAGACAAAGGGTCATTTGCATAGCAGGTGCTCACCATCCAACTCCAGGTCCATGAGAAAAAATGAGAAATGCTAGACAAATGAAGCAGCCTATAGAACAGCATCTGCTGGGGTTATTACTAGTTTGAAGTAATTCCTCAAAAATATGGTCCTTTAACATTATGGCCACCTATATGCATTCAAGAGCCTAATCTTACACAAAGCAGTTATAAACATTCCCTAAGTCATTTGTGTGTGTGTTTTCAGTCATTTGCAGGTCTTGTGTGGACTTCTATGAATAGTCACAAGTGGCTATGCTTTGGAACAGGGTTGCTACTTCATGCTCTGGAGCTAATAATTTCTAGCCATCTGATTAGAAGAAAGAGCTACTTGGGACAGACTCCCTGCTGTGTGTGGAGATTTACTTATAGCCACTAACTTGTTATACACCTATATTTCTTTCCCTCCAAAGCCAGAAATATGCATGATTTAATTATTAGTTTTTTTTTGTCTTTGGAAACAGACATGTGTATAACTCAAAACGTTATTGTCAGATCAAGATCTGGAACAATTAAAAAATGGTTCAGTCACTGTTAATGGGTTCCTGTAACAAGAACAAAATGATGATATAAAGCCAGTATTTTTTTTCATATCTTAACTTCTTAATGGAAAGATTTATTATTAGAATGATGAAATGATTTAGATAAATGGAGATGGAGAAAATTTTTATATGGAACAAGGTAAGACAAGAACCAGCCTCAGAACATTGGCAGGCAGCTGAGCACACCTTGTAAAGGGACATGCAACTTTAATCTTTATTATGGAGTGATCACAAGTGGACAGATTCTGAACACCATCTGCTCTCAGTGAAGCATCTGAGGTACAGGCTGCTCACTCTATTTGCCCTTCACCTCTACCTCTGAGTTCATCCATAGTCCCATTCTGAAAGGTTGGGTTTCATTAAACAGAAAAGTTTATTATAATTAATATTCTTTACAAGAGCCATTTATTTTTAATGACTAGCAGGATGAACAGCTGAAGGTCTAAATATTATTCTCTGTCAGAGGCCTCTAAGCAGGAGGAAGCTTAACTTTCAATTGGGTTCTCAGGTGAATTGTCTGAAAGTTAAAGAGTATATAAACATTTGAGACCATTTGAGTTGCAATTCACATACTCTGTTGGGAACAGTGATAACAATATGCACACAGATGCCCAGTCTTTAATATAAAATGCTTTAAAGGTTGCTCATTATAGTTACTAATGTTATAATACCCCCAAATTAAACCAGGTTTCTTGAATTCCATTTCTTTTATTCTACCCAGCTGAAGATAATATCTTGAGATACATAGGATGTTTCAGACCAGCAGGATAACTAAAACACATGACCTCCTGAAAAAAGTATAAATTTAATATATATGTTATAGTAAACTGATATGTATGTGTTTTATACACATATATGTATATTATCAGACATGTAAACATATGTACAAATTAAAAATATAAACATTATATACATGTTTATATGTATGCATATATGCTTATATGTATATTTTATATTATATATATTCTAATATATATTGTATAATCTAATACACACACATATATACGTATATATGTATATCCGTATATATACACACATATATACATATATACATATATGTATACATATTGGAGTGCCAACTGCTAGCTCTCTTCCATATAGCCTTATCTGGAGTTAGGGCAATTAGAAATATAAGTAAAGACATCAAAATAAGTATATTCTGAATCTGAAGGTACCCAATATTCAGTGATTGGTAATAAGAGAAAGGAAAGATGAACTTTAGACATGGAGATAAAGTAAAGAAGTCTATTGAGAATGAACCAGAGATATGAGCACTTTTCCAGGGCTGTTGGAAATAAGCAGAAGTTATAGAAAATCCATGGGGTGATTCTCTTATAGAACATGACAGAAAAACCTATCTTGTCATCTCCAGGAATAAGGACTTCTAACACTCAATATTATAAAAGAATTCAGTAGTTCAGCTTTTTACTGTTTTAGTTTCTAGTTTCAGTCTCTATGATTTGAAAATACTATGTGAAATTATCAGAAACAATGAGTTTTCAGTTGTATGTTGTGGGGCCGTGAAAAGATAGCTTGGTTTTTGGCTGGGCACAGGCTTCGAACCCCGACCCTGATGGGACAAAGGCAGGTGTTTGGCCACACTCCCAGAACCCAGGCTCTTGACACACAGCCAAGACCTCCAATTTGATCTGCACTGTTCAGTCACATATGGCAAGGCTCCTGCTAGCCCCTTCACAGGTAGAGGACTCAAGCCTGAGACTACAAACCTCAGCCTCAAGAAATTTCCATATTAATGAATTACCTAAAGGCCAGTGGGTGTAGCTAATTAAGTATTCTTTCCCAGACCCTCCCCCCTCCTCCCTCTTTATTTAAGTCAGGTCCCCCCTGACTTAACAGGGAGGTGCATCCAGACCATCTATCATCTACCATGTCAATAAAGCTCTTGGAACCCCGGACTTCCTCGTGTCATTGGGGCCTGCCTTAGTGGAAAGCTTCTCTGTGTTTTCCACTGCAGGGGCCCGCATCTTCAAACAAGCAGCCTTTCAGCCAAGGTGTATAACAAGTGTGCACTTTCTGTGTGGTGTGGTCTCTCTCTTCCCCCCTCATTTCTCTTGGCACACCCACAGTCTCTGTTCATCCGCCTACCCCCCCCCCCTCGTGTGCCAGGGAGCTCCAAATGGAGACATCTACCTCCGGGTCCACTCGAGAGTCCTGCCCACCTGAGGAACTTTAGACTGAGTTCATTCCCCCACCCAGGGCTCCACCCGGTGGCGTCTGCTTCTTTCCAGAGGCGCCCCCCCCCCCGCCCCCAGGCACCTTCGAAGGGAGAAGACATGAGGGACCCACAGCACCACACAACAGAGATGCAGCATGGGGCCCTCATTTTTGCCCCTGTAGTATGTCACCCGAATAGCGTGATGAACTCACTGACTGGTACAACTTATTGCTTCCAGTGCTTTGTTAATCTTTTTACCAAGTGCAGCCACACACTATGCACACTTACTCATTGATCTCTTAGTGGCTATTGTAGGTATTAACAGAACACTGTTATGGATCAGAATACAAATGATTCAATAACCCTGATCTTAATAATGATTCCAAGGTATAAAAGCAGTAATACTATTCAATGAAGTATGCCCACCAAGGTCTATTATGTGTCTTATAAAAGAAACGATGAAAGATTTTGCTAATGGAAAGTAAAACAAGTAAGTCTATGCTGAGATTGTTAAAATGTATAGGAAGACTACATCTTCCGTTTGTGACACAATTACGACAGAAACTGTGCTAGTCAGTAGGTTTTGTCACACCTCACATTGTGAAAATAACCACCATATCAAGAGCTTAGGTAAGGTGGAAGAGATAAACAGAATATCTTTGCAATGATGTTAGAATATCCCATATGGGAACATTAAGCCAAAGTGAAGAATTAGGAAATGAATTCCATGGGCTAGTACCAAGACATCCCATTTGTTTGTACGGAAGGTTGTTCAGAATCAGAAGGTCTGTGTAGCGTTCAATCTTTTCTGCAGCTTCAGGCATCTAGCAAGGTCAGCAAACATCCTCCTCACATAGATAAGAAGGATTAAACATGTCTGCTATATCACTTAATTTCTTATCATTTGTAATAGCATCAATAGGAAGGTAGTACTGTTGGTCACTTAGATTTCTGGGGAATTTGTATGATTAAGGAAAAACAGAAATAAAAGAAAGAAAGACTGTCTTACTATTAAAGACAAGCTTATTTAAGTAGGCGAACAAGTGTTTTTGTGGTCTTCACTCAGATTTCAGTTTTAGTCTTTGACATCTCCCGTCCTGTGCTGAGGCCGGGTATATGGACTACATAAAAAATCCATGGAATTCTTATTTCAGATGACATGATGAAAAGGTTCATAAAGCATGGCAGTTCTGTTGTTGATTCTTCATAGAATTCATGAATAGATACCACATGAATGTCAACAGGACAATGTACATCAGATATACCAAAAATTCGGAGAGAATGGAAGAGCCACCTTTAAGACCCCTAGCCATATTACTTACTCTAATTATGAAAATAGAGCATGATTAACAGTTAATGTACACGATCTTATGAAATTAGCCTGATTGCTGTCTCAGAGGGTCTGCTAGCTTGCCCAGTGCAAGCTCCTATCAAGAAAATAATCATTTCTTATCATTTCTTAAAACTCCATTCCTGGGGACCCCCCTGAAAGGGTCCCACTAAATTACTGTCAAAATTTATATTTACAGCTTAACATAACTTAAGTAACTTGACAGCATTTTTTTTCATGTGTTATTTACTATTTAAAGATTTATCATTTTGTCCTTTACATTAAAGAGTAAAGTGGTTAATAAAAACAATTTATTCCTAATTTGCAAAGACAGTACCACCAACCTTGGCCCCTAAGAAAGAAGATTACAGAGGATAATGTTCTAAGAATCCTTGTCATCAAAGAGAATTTTGAAGCAGAGATATCTTTTAAGATTGAAGCACTTGTCTTTTAAGACTATTCGTTATCTTATGAAGTTGCCCTTGTGAAAGATGCACAATGACAAAATATCAGAGTATTCAGGTTGATAGAAGATAGCTGGGGGAAACAGAAAGGATTACTGAGTGAATAAAATATCTAATTTTTCTTTCCACTAACGCTGGTTGCATAAATAAAACAAGAAAATAACCAAAACCACTTTTTTTTTAACATGGAAATACGTGCATAACAATTAGGGCTGTCATCTGATATAAGAAGCATGCAAGAATTAGAATTGAGTAATGTATCCAAAAGAATCATCGTTTCTCAAGGAAGATAGACCTGGTAGAGATTTGAAAGTCAGTATGTCAGACAGGACACCAGGAGAGCTAAATTACAATGATTAATTTGTATTTTTATTGTTTGGGAACAAGTTATGTTAGTTTGCTCTTTCTCTGCTCAACTATGAGATGCAGATCTGAGGTGTGATGAATTCTTGAGCTGCTGTAACAAGCTATTACAAGTGTGGTGGATTGAAATACATGTATTTCCTCTTAGTTTGAGGGGCTGGAATTTTAAAAATCATGGTCCTTGCATCTTTATGCTCTCTCTGATGGCTCTAAAAAAAGTGTTTTTTCTTGATTTTATTAGTTTCTGGTGAATTCCAGAAGTCTCTTACAGTTCTGATAGCTGTCCCATCTCAGTTCTGATTCCACCAGGTCCTCCTCTGTGAGTCTAAGTCCCCTCTGTCTATCTTTCTATATATTCTTTCCTTGGCTTTTATGAAGACATCAGTCAATAGACTCAAGGCCCGTCCCCAACCTATTCCAATATAACCTCATCCTAACTAATTATAAATTTAAAAAAATCTGCTATTAATAAAGGTCAACTATGGTGGTTATAGATGGAAATGGCATTTTGATTGTAGGAGGCTAAGTTTTATAATGCTACAGTACCAAAATAACTAATTTATTTTTTTTTAACTTACTGAAGCCATACAAATGGAGCATACATGTCTTCTGAATGTCCATCAACCCTATGTAAGGGCAGAGATAATTAACTGGATTATATAACTATAACTGAAATTTCATAATCTAGTAGACTATGATAGTTAAAATATGTGATGCCTAAAAATCAAAACCTGTTTTGTGTCTTTCATTATCCATTAAGCCTAAGCAGTTTCAGAGAAATCACCCAACCTTAGAACCAGAGGAGAAAAAATAGAGCCATATCTATCAATACTATTAATAAAGTAATTCAACAACCTCCTGCAACTTCAATTGCAGTAGAGTTGCCATTACAAAACCAGATAGTATGTCCCACAAACTAGAACCTTATGCAAACAATGAAGTTATTCTTCTTCTAGGACCAATAATCATTGTCATTTATAATAATAAAAAATATGTGATAGTTCAAAAATTTTGGTAGCTCTCTTCTATTTAATGAAGATTCATTTCTGTAGTTTATATTTTGAAAGTCCATGAAAAGACCATGGTTGAAGAGCTAGGCTCCAAGATGGTACTACTGTGATTACAATTTTAAAGAAGTAGGCTTGCTGGGAAGCTTGGAGTTTATGGGATCTTAGTTTTCTTTTGCTCCCTAGCTTGGCATGAGGTGTGTAGTTGTTCTTTATCATCTATGAATGTCACAGACGTAAAGCCAAAGAAGCACATAAGAAGGGTCTGCCTCCAAAACTGTGAGCCAAAGTAAACGTTTTCACTGACGAGTGAGTTAGCACAGGCATCCTGTGACAGCGAGAAGGAGCTGACATAGCCACACATGTCCATTCCTACCAGCCAGCTTGCTATGCACAACCTTTTGAATCTTCATTCTAAATGACATAATTCAACATGAGTTATATACATCCTCAACTAGAATTATAATGACTTTAAAACAGGAGTGTGTCGCCTCAATACTCCCAGGTCATGCTTGCCGCAACTTAAAGAAATCTGTTGAGTTTAGGATTTAAATCTCATCCTTTTTGAGATTGAAAGTATAAGGTTAAAGGGGCTACTTGTGCCCCAGTCACAAACCTAGTGAGTGATGAGTCTTAGAAAAATGGTAAGCAGTTTGGTAGAGATCCTGGGCACTCTGCCCTATTGCATTCTTTATCCAAGCCTCTGCATAAGAACTGCTCAGAAACCCACCAGCCCCTTCCTGCTAATGCTTGTAGTGGCTTTTCTATATCTGTTTTTTTTTTGTTGTTGTTGTTTGTTTGTTTGTTTGTTTGTTTTTCTCATGCCACCCAACCTCCAGACACATATCTGGCTTTTTTTCCTAACCCAACACAGCTATGCATCCTCTGCTTTCTCCTCTTGAGGAGATTCATCTCAGAAATGTCAGAATCAGCAATCACCCCCACCCTTCCCCAAGCCCAGCTCTTCCTATGTAAATGGAACGCACCAGAATGCACCTTTCTTCCTTCCTGATTTTGAAGTTCCCTCCAAATGGGAAAGCAGACTATCAACAACTGTGAGAGAATTATAAGCTTTATGAAGATATAGCCTTACCTTGATCTTTCTGCAGGGCAATCAGTAATAAACATATTAAAACCATTTAAGGACCATTTAAATCAGCTCTATAGGAAAGGAAATGGTTAGTCTAAGTAGAAGTAAATATTACAAAATCCATCCCAGTCTGAATATGTACATACATTCACACACACACACACACACACACACACACACAATTTTCATGTTTTTATTGGGTAGTCTAATCATTAAAATCAATGGATGCCCAAAACCATGAGATGAGAACCTTGCTGTTATTTTAGGATTTCCAGAGCACACTATGGATCTCTTGCTCTGTCTGACTAAACAGAAGTTTCGACTGATGAGGATAGTCTGCATGATTCCCCTTGCTTCAGGGAAGCCAGAGGTCAGTTTCCTTCCTTTTAGGACCTTAGTAACTTATACAGCTGAGTTGGCTGCTGCCTCAGGCTTGCTGTATTCTACCTGCTCAAGTTTCCCCTTTGCAAGGATGCTCTCCTGAGGTTTTACTAAATTACTGATATTTTGATTTTTTTTTAACTTAATGCTACATAATATTTCCTGCAGAGGAGGAAGAGCCCAGGGGAGGTTGGTGGCCCAATACCAAGGAAATATCAGTACCCTGTAAATGTGCTTACAGAGACAACCATCTCCGTGACAGTATATTTATTTCTTGTACACGTTACTGTGCTGTGGTGAGCATGAAAGCAGAGAACGTATTTCAGATGATTCAAAAATGAACATTAGAAAAAATTTTAAATGCTGTGATTTTATACTATATGGTACAAAAAACAAAAGCAAAACAAAAGAAAAAATTCTATCCCACTTACTATCAATACTTACAATTGAGGTTCGCTTCTTTCAGATAACTCTAGCTAGCACACTATGTTACCGTCATCTCTGTGGGTTTCCTCAGTTTGTTTAAAGAACATGAGAGTCTTTCTTAAGCTGAACTCTATGAGGAAAAAAAATGTATGCCCTTGTGGTATGTTTTTAAGGTCCATCATTAGTAGTGAACAGATTTTTAGTTGTCATTGGTCGTCCTTCATCCACCAGCTGCAATAGTGAATGGTACAAGTGGTGTTCGTGAGTGGGCTCAAGTCTGCAAAGTTATTCCCTTCTCCTCATTCCTGATGTTTTTTCTCCTTTAAAACTTGGCAATTGTCTGTCCTCTATTAGACAATAACAACAGGCTTCGTTCTGAGAAGATTAAAAAAAAACAAATAAACAAACAAAAAAAAAAAAAAAAAAGAAAAAAATTAGAGAAACTCCATACCTGTAAGCCCTTCAAACTTTTAAAATCTGTTAGAAGACACTTCATCTCTTTTGGAAGACATGGATTGACCACTTTTATTTAGCTTCCAATGGCTGTTTAGAAGCTATTGCCTACTAAGTCAACCTCTTACTGCTTTTGCAGAAAAAAAAAATCAAATTGTCAGCAAGAATAAAGCATTGTTTTAGAAATACTAACTGTTTCTTCAGTAATTTTTCAATACTTATTAGTGATAATTATTTGGGGTGCTACAATTTTAAGAAATGCAATTTTCAAGGTTTAAAATTTACACACAATTTGGAGTAAAGATGCATGCAAGAAATTATTTTTAGCGGAATATGGAACTATTTGACTTCCTTGTATGAGATGATTGAAGCAGCAGATATTTTAATAAAAAGGTAAGAAGTGTGGAATATTCAGTGGCCATTTTATGAAGTACATAGATTTCTTGATATATAATTTTTTACATTAAACCAAATGCCTATTTGTTAAACATATTTAAGAGTAGAGTTAACAAGGTATCCTATTTGGAATATGGCTAATGTTAACATATGGGATACTCTATGGTCAGGGTTTTAAAGCAGACATTAGTAATAATGAAATTAAGCATTTTTATCTAACCTTTCAAATTATCTTGGAGACTGTCTCTAAGTCTGATAACCTGAGTTAATCCTTAGGACTCAAGTGGTAGAGTAAGAGACACAATATCTGCAGGTTGTTCTCTGAAGTTCACCCATGTGCTATAAGACTCATGACCTCCCTCCAAAAGAAATTAAAAATTGACATGCAATTACATTTTTTTTTAGTTTTCATATGTTTTAGAGCAGTCACTTAAGAGACTTTGGGGGAAAGGTTTGGCTTTGCAAATACTCAAGCAATCGCTGTACAGGGAGCTTAGGGACTCTTCCTGCTAGGATTTTATGTGGAAGACCTCTGAGAGAAACTTCAGTGTAGAAGAGATACCTTCAAGAAAAACAAAAGGCATTTGAGACTTTTCTGGAAAAAAAAAGTTGATTTCATTATTTATAGAAAGAAAACAAAATGGTATTTTTACAAATGCCCCTAGATGACTTACTACTGTGAATGTAACCAGTAGAGATTAAAATTATAAGGCTGGCATCTCCTAGAAAATGCACATATATTCCAAAATTCTTATAAGTGTATTAGTTTATTACAAAACTAACTAAAGACAATACGATTCTCCACAGTGCCTAAGAAATCATCAGAAAGAAAAACAAGAAAAAAAAAAACTTTCAATAGCAAAAAAAATCAATCAAACAAACAAACAAAATCCAAAACACCAAATTCAGTTTGCCTAAAAGTGGAGAGAAAATACCCTAAGACCATAAATAGCTTTGTGAGTAGATCTATGGTATATAACCAAATAACTACCATATATTCAGAAAACAACAAATACTCAAAATCATTTGAGAGTAGAGAAATATAGAGATATTTTAATAATACATTTATGCTCTATGTAAATTATTAATTAATATTGTCAAATATTTCTGACAATAATCAATGAACAACATAATTGGCTCAATTAGCATCTTATTCCACAGTCCACTTCTAACTTAAAGGGATGACAAATGCTGATTTCCCAATATTACAGAAATATTACAGAGATGTCCTATATCTCCATTTTCATTTAATATTTGGTAGAGACATTGTCAACCAGAAAAGAAAATAATAATCAGAGGAAATCCATACATAAAATTATGATCACAATAGCTGACATTATATCTGAAAGTCCCCATAAAATACCTTAAAGTCCATTAAAATAACATTTATATGATTATTGTAAAGTATTAGTACGCTTCATGTACCATCAAATCACTCTGTTAGAAGAAAAGTGGCAGAGCAAACTGTTATTGTGGGAATCAAGTAGAAAGACTAAACTTCTAGTAGTAAAGTAGATAAAATTGAGCAAAAAGTAAAGTTTGGATTTTTGAAACAACCAAAAGTACATTCAGACAGAAAAAAGGCCCAATCACCTTCTTAGATAGATTAAATCAGTACTATAAAAATAATAATTATCTCAGGCAAATAAAATACACTATGGGAAAGTAGATGCTTATTAAAGCATCCTTGATTTTTAAAAAAAAAATGTGCCAAGCAGAAATAATTAAAGGAATCATATGAAAAGATGAACTACATAAGGAAAGAAAGAATACACTCACACAGGTCAAAGCACGCTGAGCATTTTGTACTTCCTGGTTCCCCAGTGAGAGTAACTCGTGTGAAGCACCTACCCCAGAAGGAAATGTACATGGGACAGCTGGAGTCACTGGAACAAGTATGTTTTTTTGATACTATTTGAATATATATATATATATATATATATATATATATATATATATATATAAATTTACAGCTGATAAAGCCGAACCTACATACCACATTCTGCACTAGAATCATTCCAGATGGGTTAGGGGTTCTTATTTTTTTAATTAATTACTACATGAAAATATAGACAGGATATTTCATAATGAGCAAACAGAGGTGGACATTTCAGTCTTTGGAGTTTGAAAGTGAGAAAATACAAAGCAAATACTAAAAGATAAATTATCAGAAGATAAATTAAAATTTTACTCATGGTACTGTGGCAAAATGGCTCAATCTTCTGATGATAAAAATAGTTCTTAAACAAGAAGAAACCATGAAAAACCCTACTTTTCCTTTCCAAAATTATGTGTACGGTCACTCAGTAAAGGCAAATTACAAATATGGGAAAAATTACCAATCTCCCTCATATTAAGAAAATATATAAATTACTTTGTCAAGAAATCTGAAATCTTTAAAACTTTCTTTGTTTGCAATACTATGGGGAAACCAGCCCTTCTCAACATTGCTAGACTGACTGAAAGATAGCATAACGTCTTTGAAGAAGAACTTGTCAATATTACAAAATTTCACACATTAACACTTTTGTAAAGATCTCATTGCATAGAAAAAGAAATCCACCCAGGTATGAATTATTGACTCCAGTGGTTATTCATAAAGAATCATAACTAACAGCAGGACAGAAGCAATGAAGTTCTCAGCGTTACGGGCAGGTTTAACACAAAATTGGACTTCCTCTTAGGGGATATCATACAGTTAACTGCAATAATGAAGACCATCTTTATCTACTGATAGTATGTGAACACCAGTATATATTATAAAAAAATGTTTAAAGAATATAGAGAATAAATATACCCATGCATAATTTGCTTATATTATAAAAATAAACACTGAAGCAGCAAAAATAAAAATATTTATGAATAAATAGGACAAAAAATGGAAGAAAAATATTTTGCTGAATATTTAAATAGAATTCACCTGTTAATTATAGATGTTATTTTATTACTTAAAGCATAAATAAAACAAGAGAAATAACTCCCAAATTAAAAATGAGATAAAATAAACAATACAAGTATGTTTAATATATTCTTGAATAGAAGAAACAGCATAATTTTGTTTTATTTTTAGTGGCACTATTGATATAATTACGTGATACTCAGTGAATCACACAAGGCCAGATTTTAGGAAAAATGATCAAGGTAAGTGAAGATAATCTCAAAAAATATTAAATATTAGAATTTCTTTTAGAACATCAGGAAATTATGAACACATATTAATGCCTTTATATGTTCTTCTTTAAATATCAAATCACTGAAATGTGTAGGTATAATATTACCCTAGCAACAATGAGCATGCTCAAACTTGCTTTTTAAAGAGCATTTCTCAGTATCAAGATTAAAGTTTCTTGAGGAGAGAGCTCTTGCATCTGAAGCAGGTAAATGAAAATAAAGATTTGGGGCACTCATAATAAGACAACAATATAGAGTGGGGGATTTCATGGAGATAGCAAAGGTGTGGGTCCCTTGTTCCAGAGGGCATCCTATGACGATCTCCCGATCTCCCGTCTGGGTTCAGGGTGAGAGCAGGAAGGGGAGATTGCCTGCCCCTGCTGCTGCCTCTGCTTGCTGCTGCTGTCACTGCCGGGTCACTTCCAGGTGCTGCACCTGTCTCTCCACACTGAGCCTGCCTAGGCTGGTCCGTTAAGAAGCCGGCTGGCTGGCAAGGAGGCAGCTTGGTGTCTCAGGCAGATTCCAGCTAAATAGAGCCCTTATATACAGTTTCAGGGTGGGTTAGGGTCTGGCAGCAGATAACGCCTATTGGCTTTGTCTGAAAGCTTGGAGATACCTCATCTGCATGTGGGAGAGCCTGAGGCACTGTTCCTCATGACTGATGGCCACAGACCTCTCTGTGGGAGGGGCTGTGGAGGGCTGAAGCTGAATGAAAAGAACCAGAATCGAACACCTGCCAGTTCAATAAGGATCTGGGGTTCCAGGCTTATGCTGACCAAGCACCCAGCTGCTTCTCACAGCCCCACACAAAGGGACCTGGGGTCTGGGAAGAGACTACCATCTGAGTGATATCGAGTAAATATGAGCAAATACAGTGATATGAATACATGAAAAATATCACATTGAAAAACATGTTATGTAAATGACTGACTGAAAATGAGAGAACACGTTTTAATGAAAGCATCCCTGCAGAAGTTGGTGCCATTTGAATGGATGGTATAAAAAGTTTCTATTTGCCTGGCTGATGCTCCATGCCACTTGATATGAGATAGAAGCCAGAAAAGAGCACAGTCCAGCAGTTTCTGTTTCATTTGGGTTTTTGGCACATCTTTCCATTTATCCCTTTCAGTGATGGAACAAAGGAAAGTCTTCAACATATTTTAAGTATCAAGGTGCTATGGGCACTCAGGGTACAGAGTGTCAGAGGACTGATGAGAACAGGTGCTGATCTGTCTTCTAAGGAGGCAGCCTATCTTTCTGTCTTGTACCAACGCAAACCCTGAAGGTCCCGTGGTTCTATATAAGGCACAGGAGAAGCTACACCTTGGGAAAAACTTAGGAATGGAAGAGAGCAGAAACCCTTTTCTCTGCAGGTGCAATATAAGAGCTCTGTGGCTTTCTCTCTCTGGTTGTGACTGTTGTTTCCACTAATAACAGGGCCCACAACAGGGTGCCTGAGCCAAGGACCACCCTCTTCACTGACCCAGATCACTTGACTCTAGTGATGGAGATGGAGGGTAAACAGTTCTCTAAAAAATAAAAATCAAAGTAACTTTAGAGACGTAGGTCTTTAGAGTAATAAAATCTCAGAGGTCATTCATTAGTAGTTTCTAACTCTTTCATTAAACCCAACGTTTTAGCCCAGGCTGAAGTTCACAGCAGAGTGGAAGCTCCAATGCATACTTATGGTCCCCCAAGCAGTAACAAACTCCCCATTCAATGTTGCCCCACAGAAAAATAGGTCATTTGTTAAAATCAATGGACCCATTAATGGCATGCAGATTCTGCTGTGTCCTAAACAAAGTCTTTAATATCAAAAAGGCAAAAATAAGACTGTCACTTGGATCTTTCCCTGGCTTTCACAAAGCCATGAATCCCATCATCTACCCTTGACCACTTCTATGTCCTGAAGAACTCCATGGAGTAACTATTCTGCCCTGTGGTTGGTGAGAACTAATGTCATGCAGGATCCCAAGAAGGATCTGGATATGAAAGGTCCTTGTTAACGCTTCCCCAAATTATCACCATATGACCATATCCTTGGATTCCTCCATCGTATCGTGTGACTGCACTCATAAAGCACAGTTTCAGGATTGCAGTTACAGCTGTACAATGATGGGAATATACCAATTATATCTATACCAGTCAACTCCCCCCCAAAAAAACAGTTAAGAACACATAATCTGTGGGTATCAATGACTTGCAAAGCTGATAAAAGAAATGTTTAATTTCTTTGATCCTTTGGTTTCTTCAGTTCTGAAAGTGCCTGGATGATGTCAAATTTATATTAAGTGAATGTTCTTGTTTTTGTTGTTGATGCTATTTTTATGGGGAACTCAGCCATGGTTTCTGATGTGGATAAAGAAAGGATATTGTATCTCTTTCCCCTACTTACTGAGGGGCGTGTGTGTGTGTGTGTGTGTGTGTGTGTGTGCAGGCATTTGTGGAAGCAAGATGATGTCAGTTATTATCTCACAGGGACCATCTACTTGTTGCTTTTGAAGCAAGGATCTCAGCAGTTGGTAGAGTGAATCTCATAGATGTACTTATCTCTGCCTTCCCAGTGCTGTTATTACAAGAAAGAAAGAAAGAAAGAAAGAAAGAAAGAAAGAAAGAAAGAAAGAAAGAAAGAAAGGAAGGAGGGAGGGAGGAAGAAAGGAAGGAAAAAAAGAAAGATGCTTTCAGGAGTTTAAGAAATAAAACAAAACAAAAACGTGGGCTGTGGGCTTTAAACCTGTGCTTGCAAGGCAAGCACTGAACTGACTGAGCCGTCTTCTCAACCTATGTCAACTAGAACTTAAAATCCATTGAGTAGACCTACATGCTATGGTGTTTGCCAAATTTATCTACCATTTTATTATCACACAGATGAGTTTGCTCTGAAAAACCCCAAGTGTACTTTCTCCTTTCCTGGTGCTCTAACTGATACACTACCCTTGGCAACCACCAATCTCTTCTCCATCTCTGGTTTTGCCTTTTCAGAACCTCATGCATGATATATCACTCACTAGGTTTCTTTTAAGGTGGCTTCTTCCACACAGGAACATGCAGAGGTTTGATAATGTGAATTTTTAAGCTGATATCTAAATAGTTTTTCAGCATAAGCTTACACTGTTTCAGAGGATATACTTCAATGGTTTTAAAAATGCATACAGAGAATATGTCTCTTTATTAAATGTGAGTTTTCAAAAGTGGATACATACAGGAAGCTCATATAGCTGTGAAATACTGCTGTGAAGATGAACACTTTACAAAGAAATGTTTAACACATTAGTGAGGAAACTTGGGAGACACGGAGTTAATCCTGCTTCCATTGAAGATTGAGCTAATAGTCATTTGTGTATCATCAGTGCAGTGAATAATGTGCAGATGGAGTCCAGATTGTGTTGTTTTGGACCAAAGAAGGAGGGCAGTGCCTCCACTGCACAGGGTTAGCCTGCATGTCTTTAGATCAGTGATAGATTTTGTTGTACAGCATTCTTCTAAATGCACACAAAGGTTAAAAATCTTACAGCAATTGATTAATATCATATATACGTATGTGTGTATGTATATACATTTATGTATATATGTATATAAAGGTATATATAGGTAGATATTTATATAACTACATACATATATGCACGAATGTTTATGCACAAAATGAATATTCAAAATATTAGTTCTACTTAAAATATACCACCTCTTTTCATATAATTTCTCCTTGTGTAATACTTCACCAGTTTTTCATCTTTCTAAAATAAATATATAGTTAATAAATTTATAAATAAATATTCCAATTCATGTAAATGTGTTTTTCTAGGGTTGTAAACCTAGTGATTCATTGGAAGTACATTTAGATAGCATAATAATTATCTCAAATATGTAGTGATAATAATTAAGAGGCAATTTGATTTCTGAAAAAAATTTTGACATTATTTTCTATTAATTTTATCATTGTCATTTAATAGTGACAATAATTTTTATCAAAACTTAATCCATGAAAGAGATTACATGTCAAATATCACCTTTGTTCTCAACTTCACTTCTACATATGTGTCACCCCAGAAGTTCAGATGTGGAAGAAAGTTAAGATCTTCTCATGCTTTGAAAATTTAGTGTAAGCTATTTTGATAAATGAAAATTGTAAGTTGTTTAAAAAGGTTTGACTATATTGGTTTGCGTGAAGCAAAGGATGCACACATTCTATGATGTATTTCTGAAGGGTCAGAGGACAACTTTGGGTAGTTGCTTTTCTTTCTCCATTGTGTAGCTTCCTGGATCAAACCTGTAAGTGTATAGGTAAGAGCTTGCAGCATACTTACTCAGTGAGCCATCTTGGTGGCCCTTAAGAGGCTTCCTGGGTATGTTAGTTTGAGGGAGGAAAGGATTCAGAATAGAATGTCTTTGATCTGTGCATGCTTTCAGAACTTTTGTAACATATTTCTATAAACTTGGAAATTTACATATTGAGACTGCAGAGGGCTACCCTAAGCCACTCAACATTGTGTGAAAATGGTTATTTTTCTTTCCATTTATATCCTGTTTTTAACTTCACTTGTAATTATTTTCCACAATGTGAGTACTTAAAATAAAAAAAAGTAAAAAGCAACTTTTATGACCAATACCATTTTAGAAAATATCCATGTGTGAAGACATTAAAGTTTTGCACCGTCCACGATTTCTTAAATTCACTCTGCTGAAGGTAGTCGATTTCTTATCTATGGCTAGGGAAACACTGCTGTTTAAGTGACAGCATTGTTAACAAGAGGTATCTCAATTGTGCACATTATACCAGGCATTGTACTGAGATAGGTCATTTGGCACTCATGTGTGTTAATCTGGATTTTATAGGTGAGGGTACCAAGCTCTGTTTAACAAATAGTAACCTCCTTCAAGGTCAAGTAAGTCATAAAACAGGATTACGTATACATCACTACCAGTTTTGAGCTCCCTGTAATTGCACTGGACCGTTACAGTGGCTTGTATTGAAGAGGAAGCTTTACTCTACCACATTCGCTGATCTGGTATTGGATCTATCACATCCTGTGTTGCATTTGATACTTCATCTCGAGTTTGAGTCGGGTTCACATTGTTTTTGAAATTCCTCACCTCTACCGTGTCTGATTAGGACAAACTGACTTGAAGCTTCCTTCCCAACACTGAAGTTCTATGGTTCTACAGCATCTTTTGAGTCTACAGCTTGTTGGAAACGTTTCACATAAAACAATTATTAGAACAGCAAATCCCATCTGCCAGTCTTTGACTTCCTGGCAGGGGAGAGCAGTTTCTCCATACTAAATCCAGCTACACTTCCATTTTGCCTCCTGCTTCCCACCACTCCTTTCTCCTCCTACCTCTCTCTGTTATAAGCTGGTTCTGTATTATTCTCTGCTGAATATAACTCCTGCTTCCTTTATTGGTCACCGATTTGCGAGTCAAGGAGGCCTGCCAACCAATTATTCTTGCAAACCCACCTTAATACTTGCTACATTTTTCACCCAAGGAAGGCATGGTAGTTTCTCCTTGTAGGATCTATTTCCCTAGGAAATGGTTTTTTAAAACCAAGGAAAGATTTTCAAAGTATTTCCTCTATGGCTCGGCCATAAGAACTGATGTCTCTGTGCCTGGATTTTTCCCTTCATTGAAAGGCAATGAGGTTCTGGTGGGTTCCTTCTAAAAGAAAGGGTGAGGGAAGAATATGGGGGTAAAGGAGAGCAAACTATAATCACTTATAAAGTTATTAAAATAATTTTATTTAAAAATACTACTTCCTCCCGCCCTAGAAACCTCTTGGGAGCAGAAGAATCACCAGGTCAATTTGGAGTGTTAAGATTGGAGTGGGGGGTAGAATAACACTTGGGAGGCTCGGGACAGCCTGAGGGCATTCTGGTGAAATGACAAATGGTACTGGGAACTTTGCCTACTTAACAATTTCGCCCAAGGCCAGCCTATCTATGGAGGTCATCTGCTTCAACCCCAGACCTGCAGATGTGATTGCATCCAAACCACACAGGGTTTGCAGTTGGGTTCCTATCCAAACTGAAATAACTCTTGTGAAGGAGTTCCAATAACCTTGGCCCGGAGAAAATTGATTACAAACTGTTTACATTTTTGAAAGCATAAGTATCCAAAGGTAGCCAATAACAGTAACTCTTTACAAACAATCCCACTTCCTTTCCGAGATGCCCCGACCCCTACCCAAGCCAAATAACCACAATGCACTTGTTCTGTCAGCTGCTTCAAATCTTCCACAGTTTTTATTTACTTTATTTTAATTTTTATTCTTCTGTCATATATTATATCCTGAATATAGTTTTCCACGTTTGCCTTCCCCAGTCTCCTTGCTGCTCCATCCCTTCACCTACCCTAATCCTCACTCTGCCTCCCTTCAGAGAAGAGCGGTGCTCCAAGGGACGTCAACTAAATACAGCATAAAAAGCTACAAGAAGACCAGGGAGGTAAAATTAAATCAAGACCCACAAGCAGACAAAATAGAGACAACCCCTGATGTCACTGTTAGGAACCTGACAAGAATACCAAGCCATACTTAGCCATAACATATATGAAGAGGACCTAGAGCAGAGGGAGGAAGAATTTAAATAATGAGACAGGTCAGGGATATCACAAGAACGTGTCACATAGCATCAACTGATTAGAACGCAGGGGAGCCTGTAGCAGTCTGACCTAGGTTCTGTACATGTATGTTATGGCTGAGAGCTTTCAAAACAAACAAACAAACAAACAAACAAACAAACCAGGAAGTACTGGCTATATTCACCTTAGTAGTATACTAATGTCACTAAGACTTGTAATTGCAATATCCAGAATAGTTTTAAATAAAAAAAAAATCCTTCATCTGCATAGTAAATTTCTAAAATGGCTGTATTTCAGCTCCTTTCAGAAAGGCAAAATCTTAGGAAAGGCATTGAACAAAAGATAAGAATCTGGAGAAACACTGTTTAGGAAAGGTGTGTAAGACTTTATATTTCTGAATATACTAGTAGAGGCTATGTCTGAATGCCTAAGAGCTCAGCCTCAGTGCTGCAGATACTGAAGAGAGAAGAATTACAATTCATTATGCCTTCCATCTCAGCCAACCAAGGTGAATTAAACTATGCTTAAGAGGCTGAAAACCGTGCAAAAAGAGCTAATCAGGAAGTGTGTTCTTGAGCCCAGAAGGTTGCTTAGTGTTGAGAATTTACCCAGAATGCAGAGGCCTATGTGACTCAGTGCCGTAGAGAAAGATCGAGAGCAATCTATCCTCAGTCTCGCTTTTCACAATGTGAACTGGGTTTCACCTACTGTCAGTCCCGTTATTAGAGTTGGCTTAAGGTACTCTATGAGGGACAATGCCATGAGCATAGGTGACAAGACACTGAGATTAAAATATGCAGCAGCATGCAGAACGAGAGCACGGATGCAAGTCCTCATTGCTCAGTTCACCTATGGAGAAAAACATTAGCACACCACTTTAATTACCTTTTGTATGATCAATTGCAGAAAGGCAATCATAGATGGTACTCTAAAATATTACCACCATAAGCCAACTTTGTACACAGCATCAGAAATCTGTTTCTCTGTTTAAAGAGACAGGGAATACATTATTTTATTTTTCATTGTTGGATTCTTTTTTTTACCCTTTTCAGACATGTGAGTCAATCATTCTGAGGTGACTCCTCTCTGAACCCAATCCCACATTCATATAGCAAGCCTTAATGAGTCCACTAGGAACAAACAAATTAGTCTCCAGGAAGTATTATGCATTAATTAATCAAACTAATAGTATTGTATAATGTGTGATAGATGACAATTAGTTCCAAGTACGATATTCACAGACAAGAGAGACCGGTAAGAAAAATATGGAGTAATAGACAAAAAAACAGACTTAGAAAATATAAATCAAATACCTCTGCTTTCCTTCCTCTCATATCAGGCCAGTGGCAAAGACGAGATGAAAAGACAGTCTGTAGAGATAGCTATAGGATGACAATAGAGCCGGGAACACAGCAGAAGCTTGGTGAAGCTACACTTCCAGGTCTACAGAATGGGTGAGAGATCAGGGCAGAAAGCAGACGCTCTAAACCTGTGAGTCGCAACCCTTTGGCAAACCTCCATCTGGTGAAATGTGGACATTATAATTCACAAGAGTAACGAAATTACAGTCATGAAGTAACGACAAAAATAATTTCATGGTTGGGGCTCACTGCAACATGAGGAACTGTATTAAAGAATAATAGCAATAGGACGGTTGAGAACCACTGGAATAGCACAGAGTCTGACACCTGTTGTGGTACAGTTAGAGAGCACATCGTTGTTTTTTTTGCATTTTTAAGTAGTTGGAAAGACAAAAAGCTGGGATGTGGATACAGCTCAGTTTGTTGAGGGCTTACTTAGCACATAGGTAGTCCTGGATTGACTCCTGAGCACTATATAAAATCAGGTTTTGGACTATCATCCTGTCACTCGGGAGGCAGAAGCCAGAGGATCAAGACAGAAGGTCAGGCAGTCCTCAGTTTGAAGTCAACTGAGCTATATATGACATTCATGACATAAGAATATTACAGGACGTTCACTTTTTAATGTCTCGAGTCTTTTTGAAACACTGCCCCACACATTTGTCATGTCTTGTCTGTAGCTTCTTTATGCTACACTGCACTGAGTAATTGCAATGGAGACTCTCTGCTCAGCACAAACAAAATGATTTATTTTCCAGATTTTTTCATGAGAAGTTTTCCAGCTCTAATAGACCAGAGGAGTCCTTGTCAATCACAGAACACATATGTACATGCCATAACAGGCACATAGATGGTGTAGGAATAGATACTGAACTCTGGAAATTATCTGCCATTCCCCTGAGGCATGAGAGAAAAACATACATTATTTCATGTTTCTTACTCAATTTGTCAGTATAATTTTGAAAAAAAAAATCTGAAAAGTAAAAAAACTCTTAAATGAAGGGACAATAAGCAAATTTGAAAGAATAAAGTCATCTGTATACTTTTAGATCTTATTTATTTATTTTATTATAGGTGTGTGAATTTGTCTTTGTGAATATGTGCTACATGCCTTTGCATGCCTTAGGAGACCAGAAGAGGGCACTGGTTCTCCTGGGACTGGAGTTAGAGATGGTGGTATGCCATGAAATGTGGTGCACCACTTCTCACTCTTCCCCTGTCTATTGAACATGAGTTACAAATGGCTGGATGGGAAATTCTTCCTTATTCAGTACTTGAATATAAAGTATTGCCTTCATGTGATGACTCTCAGGCACATTGTATTCAATGATCTACAGTGATCTTTCTCAGACCTCATTTTTCTGAACAGGCCAGAATCAGAGGTGGACAAGAGAAATTAACCTGCGATTTGGAAGGTGTTCACACGCATTGGCAGAGACATGCTATCTCAGCTTATTGGTGAGACACAGAGGCCCCCTCAGCTCTTACAGGATCTCTTGCATTCACTTTAATGGGCCCCAGAACAATGTGCACACAATGGGTTGTGAAGACTAAGGTGATTTCTAATTTTGAAAGTCCATGTGACAATATTTCTGAACGAAGAAATATAGTCAGTAGTCCTGCCTCTAGCCTAACCCTATCTTCCCCCTGTAAGTGCCTCCTTCCACTCTTATAATCCTATAGTGAATCTACCAGGCTTGTCTACCTGATAAGCAGTGAGCCTCACCCAAGTTCAAGGGGCCAAGGAGTACTGCAAATGTGGGCTAATACTGAATCACAAATTTACTTTAAAAAATTAAATCTTATTGTTGTAACTTGTTTATGACATTGCCTTATAGACAATAATGTTGTTTCTATACTTCCAAAGATTATATGTATCGTATCTATCCTCTATTTTGGAAATATTTCTTATTCTGTACCATTTAGTATGTATGGTTCTGTCTCTATGATTGCTGACCAAACTGACTCACAGCTTCAATTTCTTATATTAAAGCAGGAGCCTCTATCAAGCACTTGGTCTTTTCCTCTCAACTTAAGCTTTGCATCATCTCCATGTCTGTAGGGCGTGCCTCATTATTCTGATGTCTTCAGGTGATACACCAAGAGCAGACAAATCTGTGTTAGTCGGGTGTCTACTACGTGGGAAGATCTTTGCCTTATTTTCTCTTCCAAATTAGTGCCTCACCCTTCAGATGTGACCCCCCTACGTTACAGACAAGAAACTAAAGGTCATAGAGGTTGTCACTTATCAAATCTCTCATAGCTGAATAATGGTAAGTTGTAAAATAGAAAATCAAGGATGTTCTGCTCAAGTCTCAAACCAACACATGATTTCATTGTACTAAACTGCCATCTAAGGACAAACGGTGGCCTTCATACTCTGCAGAGGACACCTGCTTTTGCCAAGGAATTCACTGAATCTCCATATTTGACCCTTGTTTATTCATACACCAGAGTTACTATAAATATGACAGAATCCAGCTAGTGGGTGTATTCTACTATCTTACATAATTCTTATGTCACAAAGAATAAAATACCACTAATTACTGATGTACATTTAAAGAAAATCCCCAATTACCCAAAGAGGTATTTTACTTCAACCACTAAATGGTCTTTTCATTCCTTTTTGCCACATAATATAGTTCCATATTTTAAAAATAGCAATCCAAATTCAAGTTTTCTCTTGATGCCCTTCTACAACTTCTCTATCTCATTTAAACTCTAGAAGGATGAGCACGGGGAGGATCATAGCTCATATTATTATTACTACTTATTTTACAAACCCCGAAAAATTGCATAATTCATCTAAGTTTAGTCTGTTCCGTTGTGTTTTTGTTGTTTTTAATCTGCCTAGTTTTGTTTTTTAAATTTTAGCTTATAGTGGAGCCATCTGCTATTTGATGGCTATTTCTTATATAATTTCTGCTCCTGTTAGTTGGTCTGAGACTAGTTCTCCCCATCACCACTACCAGCAGGCGAATTCATCATCAGATAACATCCTCTGAGACACAGTGATGTCTCAAAATGAAGGGTTCAAAATGAAGAAGTAACCCACAGCAGTTTATTCTGTGCTAATCCTATAAGGATGACAGTGAAGAAGGTGCCCTCACCTTCCTGAACTTGCAGCTAAAGGAATATAAAGCATCAGTTGCACAGGTCAACACAGAATAAAAGATAAGCCGAGGACAACACAGAAGTAACAAAATAGAAAGAGACAATTTCATGTATTGTGAGCGCTAAGACGAAGCTATAATGGTGTAACTACTTTAGAATGTCTCAGTGGCGTTGAAAATAAAATTTGAGCATATGTCTAAAACTGGGAAATACAAAATGCTTCAAAAATAAAAAATATTTCAGTGCCAGCACGCCTCCACAAGCATAAAACTCCTCACCTGATCTTCGTAAGTGATCATGCTCAGAACTGGAACCACACTGAAATCCCTTTGGAGCATTACCCCCAGGAAAGGTGAAGGCGGTGCAGAGGAAACACGCATGCACTCTATGTTGATACTTGGTTCCCAGTTTTAAAGTTTCTCATTATGCATATGAAAATATTCCAAAATCAGAAACACTTGTGATCTCGGCGTTTTAAATGGCAGATTCTTAAACTGTGTATCTTGTGTCAGGAGTCTCAACATTTCCTTCACAAAGTGGTACTTCAGCACGTTTCCTGATTCCCCTTTTCCCTTTTTCTCCTGCTTTTTCTTAACATTGTTCCTGTCTTCGCCCCAACACAATCTTCCCCCTTCTCCTATTTACTTCTCTTCCTCTCTCTTCTTTCTTCATTTCTTTCTCTTCTCCCTTAATAGTCTAAGCTTAAAGAGGTTTAAATTATTCTCTCCAAGTTTAGAATCTTAACTGCATCTGGAACCCTTGTTTACTAATTTTTTTTAATAAAATCTTTACAAGGCAATCAACCTCCTTAGAGTATATTTCAGGACCATTTCCACACTAACTGAGATATAACTCCAAGTATTCATTTCTAGTTTGTTTCTCTGGAGAATTGACTCACTTGATTATCCATTGGAGAAATCAGTGTGTGAGGAACTTGACATTTATCTAAGCTACGTAATTGCATATGTGCTATAAAGGATACCAATAAGGCCAGATTGGCTTTAGTGATATATTTCTGCTGAAAAAAAAAAAATCCAGTTGGCTTATACTATAATCGAAGGCCAGAGACTGAGTTATAGCTCCTGTCATCAATGTCTCCCTTAATCAATTATTTTTCCTATGTTAGGTAGGATTTATAACTGAAAACAAGCATGTCTGGATTGCTTCTCTGTGTGGTTTCCCTTTTTCCTGGTGGTTCTTTTGAACTACAAACTGATAAATCCTGTACAGCACCTCAACATCATTCACGACAGGATGATGAAAGAGAACTGGAGCACGTCCTTGTCTGAGTAATGAAGAAGCACACAGTATGTAACGTATAGTAAAATGAAAGCGATGCTGCATTGTACTATAAACCTGTCAATTGGATTATCACTAGATAAGTATTTACTTGCATGGCACCGATAAGACAAAGCATCAGGATGTGCAGGATGTTCAGAGAGGGCAATCAAAGAACAACGTTATCTATTATCACATAGAAGCCGAACATGGAATAATGACTTCTGAAGTCTGGGAAGGACAAAGGATTAGAAATGTGTGGGGTAAAGACTATCAGAGGTTTTTTTGTTTGTTTTGTTTTTTGTTTGTTTTGTTTTTTCTCTTTTAGATGTGGACCAGTATTGTTTCTTTGCTCTCTGCTGATGCCAGGCATGTTGAGTGTCCTCTGCACATGGCCTTCTCTGCTGGACTTACTCAGAAGGCATTTCACCACACCCATAAAACCATCTAGTGTAGTTTCTAAGAAGTTCATGGGATCTTCTTGTGGCTTCTCCAATGATGTATGAGAGGGTGCATAAACTACCAACGCATCTCCATCATTAAATCAGTTAAGACATACTGTGCTTTCAATCTTCGATCTATCCAAATTCAAACTTCTGATAAGATTTTTTAAAAACTTGTTTTGAGACACATTTTGACAAGCCCTGCTTCCATGGTCTAATTTCTCAATTGGGTAGTCCATACCTAACTCTCTTATTGTTTTGCAAACTTAGTCATATTAAGCCATTTACTGATGTGATTCTCTTCCACTCAAAACAATTTGTCCAACTTCCAGAAAAAAATATTCCATTTTACAAAAACCAATATTTTATAGTTAAATCAATCTATAGTCATCTATTTGTGTGGCAGTTAGGAATAACTCAGTAATTATTTTTACCCTGCTTGTATACACTTAATGTTTAGATTTAAATTCCAATCAACTAATCTGTTTGCCAGCTGCATGCTGAGTAAAATTACGCAGCTTGCAAAGAATAAATGAACTAACCGGTTGGAGGATGCTGAGGAATTTCCCAGAGGACCAGTTCCCAGGAAATAGCTGTCTCACAGCATGGTGGCACTCTGCCTACAACCCCAGGAGAATAGAGCTTGAAAGAGTTGCTTTTTTTTCCCCCTCCTTGAAAGCATGTAAACTGAGGAGGAGTTTGGTGAGACTTGAGTTTAGGGCATAAATCTGAAGGGATTCCAGGCTACCATATTAGGCGGAAAGCTAACAGACGCAGTTATAATACCACGGTGATTCCCAGGGAGGACTTTGCTAGTATTGGTAGATTTGGAAATAGCTGGAGCCACTTTTTGATTGGCCGCTACTTATCTTGAGTAGGCAGAGATGAGAAATGTGGCTAAATACGTGGCAGTGCATAAGACAGTTTGCCACAGAAGAGTCATATAGTCCAAAATGTCAGTAACACAGAGAGTGAGAAGCCTTTCTTTCTGTGAGGCGGAGCCTTCTAAAACATGCAAGTGGGATAATGGAGAAGGAAACTTGGCAATTTTCAAACAACAGCCCCTTACCTTTCCTTATTCAGTTAGAAAATAACATGAGCATGTTTATGTCCTGATCATACGGTAGGTAGGCATGACATCGTGAGCTCCCCACAAGTGATCAGTTTGAAAGTGGAAGAATCATGGCACAGAGATCTGCAGACTGCTTGATTACACATTCTCTCAAGGAATTTTCAAAAAGCATATGTCTTTTCACATTTGAAATTCTATATCTACATTTTAAATTATTATCGTGTGAAGGCAGTTGGAAGATGTCAGATGGAGACAGGATACTCTTCAGAAGCTTAAGGGCCAACTAGCCTGAGTTATGCATCCGTGAACAAAAAGGAGACTGTGTATAAAATAGTTTAGGAGGCAGAGAGTGACACTGGATGCTGTCCTCTGACCTTCAAATACACACTGTGACATACTTCTACCTGCATTTGAACGCAGTAAAACACACACACCACACACGCACACACACACGCACACACACACACACATAGACACATACACACACATACACGCACACACACACACTCATACATTAAAAGCTTTAGAAAGACATACATTTTGCTTGTGGTACGCTGGTTTGTTTAATAATCAGTAAGTTTACCATAAGTGTTTAATAATTAAATGTATTTAATATTGAGTAAAATAAGAGATAAATATGTCGATAAAAGGTTCATAGCCGACAGGTCACTTGATTGACAGACATATAGGCTGACAGAAATAGACAGCATTTGCATCCAGAATAACATGAAAGGCCTTATTACCTACTGACTAGCTAGAGTCTCAAATTCTCCCCAAGGTGCTACAGTCAGTTGTGATATATCAGTCATGCTGAAAGTTGGATGAGAGGAGAGTTGATGTGGTGCAGTATAGTAAGGTATGGACATGGTACACAAGAGCTGAGAACTGGTATAGACCATTGATAGGCTTTGTGAAAGGACTTCTTGTAAGCAGAAGAGCTAAGAAAATAAAATATTGTAATGCTATCATGCTCATGCAAGTCTTAGATCATCTCGGTCCACAGTATGAAGATATGTCTGTTAAATACTGGGAGCTTTGTGTCAATGGAGAAGATACAATAGCTTAATGAGCCAGAGGAGGAAAACTGTGTGTGTGTGGAATTAAAGATTGGATCAGATCTATGTTCTGAATATAGACATTATATAGATAGACAGGAACAAGGAATAAGTACCATCATCTCAGGAAGCACAGAGAGCTTCAGTTGTGCAGGGCCAATGGCGTGGTTATATTGGGAAAGATTGGAATTTTTTTTTCATAGACAACCCAGGTTAGGGTGTGTGAGAATGAGTCATAGCTTATAATGTTTCCTTAGTGACAATCTGACTCCTGGTGTCAGACTCAGTGTGAACTCATCTTTTGCACATAAGTGTGTGTATTGTATGATGCCTGGCATGTACTAGGACTTTACCTGCCCCCCTTGGAGAAATATCTAGTAATGTTTCTGTAAGGTGAAATGGTTCATTCAGTTCCATCAGCTGTGGAGAGGTCTATGCTCACCAAGAGAAACAGATGCCAACATAGGAAACTAATATAGCTCTGTCCCTTCTCTAAGGGGCAGTGTTTTGCTTTGCAGATATTGACTGAGTTGTGTACTTTGGGGACGATGACAAGAAGATTCACTGGAAAATAAATGTTCACAATTCTCCTGATTGTAGACAATGAAGGCCACATCTGACAATCCACATCATTTGGTATATTTTATCCCCTCACAAAAGTTGCCTTTCCTTAACATTTAATTAAATATTTACTTGCCTATCTCTTCTCCAGGGCTGTAAAATATGAATGCTGGTATTTCAGCAGCCCCTTCATAACTATATTACCCATGCCCACAAGAAGGCCGAGAACCCAGTGGACGCACAATCAATATTTATAAGATAAAATTTTTCAGATCACCTTGGGAATTCATACCAACATGGTTCAGCTAGTAGAGTGGGCCTCAACCTAGCCAAAGATTGACCTAAGGCTTGAACCAACCATGTTGGAGTTTTGATCATTGGTGTTTGTTAGAAAGAGTTCATTTCTGCACAGGCTTTGCAAGAGTGGAATTCAAAATAGTGGTGTGTATACTCATTTTTTTTTCCCATTTGGCTTTTTATAACCAGGTCTCTCATGAAACCCAGCTTGGCCTTGGATTTGCTTTGAAGTTCAGGTTTGTCTGGAGCTCCTGATTTTCATGCCTCTGTCTTCTAATTTAGGGATGAAGTATATACCAGAATACTAATGAGTATATATTTTTAAAAATATATCTTTGTATTGATGTTTTGCCTGAATGTATTATATGCACCATGTGCATCCTTAAGTGTACCTGGAAGTTAGAAGAGGGCATGGGGTTCTCTGAAACTGTGATGACAGATGGTTGTGAGATATCATGTGCTGGAATTGAACCAGTGTACTAGAAGAGCAGCCAGTGTTAACTGCTGAGTCATCTTCCCAACCACATGAATAAGCACTTTTAAAATAATAACAAGACAAGAGGTAAATAGTAAAGGGAGTTTGTGTAGCTAAGATATTTGAATTGGTTGCACAGGCTTTTGATAAAGGGAGACGAAGCAAGAAAAATTAATGAGAGGTTTTTGAAAAAGTGGTGACCTCCATAGAATACCTTCACACTCTAAAGTTTTAAAGTTATTGTTATTGATATTATCTTTGACATACGATTATATTCACATATTAACACTAATAATACTTAGGACAAGAGGTCTCCACTTGAAACTTGTATAAGCAACTTGCCAATTTCATTTATCAGAGGCAGATATGCTATGATTTGAAAATTAACAGTGCTTGAAATCTGCTCACACTTCTTTTAATTATAAAGTCAGTTAACGATCACAAATTGATCTCAGGTGAGAAACACAATTCTAAGATATATTTTAATTTTTAAAATTTATTTGTATATGTATGTTTGTGTATATTTCTGTATGAATGCATAAAGTGGTGTGTGTGTATGTGTGTGTATGTGTGTGTATGTGTGTGTATGTGTGTGTATGTGTTTGTATGTGTGTGTATGTGTGTGTGTATGTGTGTGTGTATGTGTGTGTATGTGTGTGTGTGTGTGTGTGTGTGTGTGTGTGTGTAATTGTATGTCCCTGAGTACATAGGAAGCCAGAAGTTACCATCAGATTCCTTGGAGCTGGAGTAACCATCATTAGCAGAGCAGAACTGGTCTTCATGCTTGCACAGAAGGAGATCTTAACTGCTGAGCCAGCTTTATAGCCTTAAGCTATTTTTTGATAGCATACATGATACTGGGTAACAAAACCCCAATGCTTCATCAGCCCCAGCTCTCATCATTTTCCAAAGTATATAACTAAAAAAAAAAACTAGTAAGTAATGGTCATTGTGCTTCAGTGACATATAAACTCTTTTATTTTTTTCAGTTAATTTTCTTTCTAAGTCCATGTCAGAGGCAATATTAGTTTTCCTCATTAGCAGGTGGGAAAACTGCTGCTTAGGAAAGGTCAACAGCTCTCTAAAGCCATGACTGCTAAGGTTCACCTAAACCACGGGAGTGGTGCCTTTTACACAGTGCCATATTCAAACATTTAACCAAATTTACGGCAGTTTGTCATAGGCTTTGCTGTCTAGACATGGCAAGCTTCCTCAGAGGAGATCTTATTTGAGGTGGCAAGAATCCTAGAAGGTTTTAAGCCAGGCAAATGCTCTGATTGAAAGTAAATTACAACTATTGTTTGCCTGCTCCCTTTTACTTTTAATGTACATTTTGTGCTAGGGTACAGAGATGAAAGCTATGTCAGTCACCGGCATACTTTAAAAATCAATCGAAAGGAAAAACAGAGTTAGACAAAAATAATTACTGCGGCAACAAGAGCTACCTTCAGATGCCTTTATATTCCACTGATTTTCCAAAGTTTGAAAGTTGCTTGCTTAACTTTTTTTTAAGAATATATTATCTTAAAGAGTTTGTTATTTCTAAATAACAGCACAGAGTTGAATGTTTTCCTTTCCTGAGATGCTAGTTCGAGAAAAGTGTATTTTAAAGACATTAGTAGGAAATAATCAACATAATTAATCATTATGACATCTACTTGCATTTCATCATTATCATTTATTTATCATAATTGCTAACATGTTCTTAAATGAAGGACACGTACAGATATAACTGTCAGAGAATTTCAGCAGGGCTTTACTTTTGATTGTTGACTATCATTTATTTTGATCCATGACTTTATCTTTCTAATATCATGAAGGAGGGCTTTCATTTGGATGACTCTCTGCAGGCAGTTAACATCCATGTTAAACATCGTGAAGGTATGATGCATGGAAGAATGTGTAGAGGTATTTTCTACAGAATCCTGACAATGTCTAGGGCTTCTGTTGTGTGCCCACTAATAATCTCTGTGACCCAAGTGGCTCAATTCCTGCACAGACTAGAGCAGACACTGAAGAGGTCAGCTCAGGAACTTTGGAAAGCTCATGGGACACTTGCCCCTCCAGAAGAAAGAGGATAAATTAACATTCCTCAGACCAAAGGGGGGTGACCTGTGGGTGGGGTCCCCAGGACAAACCGTTGCTCACCTATAGACAAGGGAAGTCCTTGCCACCTCATTCCCTAAAGATCAATCAGTTTAAAAAGTCACACTAATGCTAATCACATTGTGTCTAATGGCTGCTGCCCTGAAAATTGTATAAAAAGCTCACTGAATGAGCTGCACGTGGTCGCCACTTCACCTTCAGTGTAGGACACCACCAACTCCTTAGAACAGTAAATTCCTCTTGCTTTTTGCAGCAATCCCCAGCTCTGTGTGGTTCACCAGGGGGTCCCTGGTAAGCTAAGGCTCTCCAGAATCTTACAATACTATGCTCTGCATAGTGGAATAACAAGAGCTTCACCTTCTGTTTGACTCTTTAGTCCAGCAATGGTCCTGTCAGAGACCTTGCCCTAATTTCCAATTTTTTTTTTCACTCAGTGCCTCCTTTAAAGGTCTTAAAACCCTGAAATCTCAAAGCCTCTTCACTCATTCCATTCTGTTGCTAATTAATATAGATCTATTTTTTTACCCCTTGTAGAAGTAATCTTTTTAAATAAATATCGTTGCTTTCATTACACACTTCGAACATTCTGCCTATAACCCATTCTCTAAATTTAAAAGAGATTCTGGATCTATTTGTCAGCAACATTGCTTCTGTAGAGGAATAGGGTGGGGGATGAAAAGTAAAAAAACAGCTACTAGTTAAGCAACAAAACATCCTCTTGTGTAACACCAGGAAGGACAAGGATGTGTCACAAATGGCTAAGACAATCTGGCTCTTGAATAGCAATTAGTTTCCAACCCTGGCTGCTCCCAAACTTTGCCAAGCTGACTTCACTGTGCTCCCTTATGAATACCAGGACTGTCTAAGGAAGTGGTTCTCAACTTTCCTAATGTCACAACCCTTCAATACAGTTCATCGTGCCGTAGTGACCCCGGCCATCAGATTACTTCATAGATACGTCATGACTGTCATTTTGATACTATTATGAATTGCAATGTAAATATCTGATAGGTAGGATGCGAGATATGGAAACTCCTCAAATGTGTGCGGTCCACTGTTTGAGAACCACTGGTCTAAGGAAATGGGCTGCTTGGAAGGAATCTGTCATAGGACAAGGCCAAGGAAATAGACTGCAGGCAGGATTCTGACATTAGGCTAGAACAAAGAAGTAACTTCAGGCAGAAATCTAAATCCTAGGCTAGAACAAAGAATTAATTACAGACAGGAATCTAAAACTTAAGCTAGAACAAAGACGTAGGCTTCAGGCATGAAAATGACTTTGTGCTATGACAGTGAAGTAGGCTCAGATATTTTGGTCATCCTGATAAGCCCTTAGAAATAGTGATCACAGGAGTGATCATGGTCCTGCATCTGGGTTTATTGTCTTGCTTGTTCCTTGACTATTTGCATCTATTGTATTGCTGGTTCCTCAATCTAGAACTGACCTTAATACTTGCATGTAATTAAAACGGTATAAAAGCAAAAAAGGAGGAGGGATGGGATAGGGGATTAATGGGGGGGATTGAGAAAGGGGAAAACATCTGAAATGTAAGTAAATAAAATATCGAATAAAACACCTATTTGCATTTAAAAACTAATAAAACAAACAAACAACAACAACAACAAAAAAACCAACTCTCAAGGTAATGTAAAGAGGACTCAGCAGTGAAAAGCACTTGCTGCCTTCCAGAACACCCCAGTTCTCAGCCTCAAAACTGCCAGTTCGTAACCCAATTCTATGGGATCTGATATCCTCTGCTTCCCCTCAAGAGAACCTGCCCATACATGTTATACATACACAAAGACATGCACATACACATGTATATTTTTAAAAAATATAGTACCATGCTATTTTTTATTACCTACTTAAACTTATATTCTTGAATAGAGGGCGTTTCATGAAAAAAATAAAATAAAATAAAGGCACACACATAAAAACAAACAGAAAACAAAACAAACAAAACCCCAAAACCACAAAGCCCACTGTAGTCTGTAAATACGTATGGTGTATGGTTGAATTTAAGTAGCTCATGCTTGGAATTCTGGCTAGTGTGTTTCTTCATATTTCAGTACCACTGTATAACAAATAACATTTGAGGCCCTGTAGAAATAATGTTATATTATCCCTACAGCTAAAGTCATTCTTTTTTACTTTGTCCCAGGACAGACAAGTATGACATGGTAAATGCTTTCCCAGGTCTTCTGCTAATAGGATACAAGTTTCACCATATCCTAATGATGTTTTTGTTAAGTAGAAACTCCCTTTGAGTCTATTAACATCCAAGATTCATACCCAGTCTGTGCTGAAAACCTGCTGGGTTAGTAGATATTCTTAAAGAGAGACCCCTTCACCTCTCCATCTCTCTCTCTCTCTCTCTCTCTCTCTCTCTCTCTCTCTCTCTCTCTCTCTCTCTCTCTGTCTCCAGCTATGTTTGCAAAATCAGTGTATTTAGTTCAAATAAAAAAACCTGGACCTCAAGTTCACTTCAAAAGCTGCAAAAGTCTTTACTAAATTTTATAACTATCAAAAAAAAAAAAAAAAATGAAGCCTAAGTCCCAGATAGACAGGAATCTGACACCCAGGAAAGGCAGACTTTTATCTCTTTTACATTTGAGAGACGAGAATAAACTCTTCCCACTTCCTTCTATCCCCTGGTTTGTCCAAAATGTCAATCAAACCCATTTATTTTTCAGCAATTCCATTTCCTAATTTCTTTGACTATGCTCACTAGCCATGCAACAGGTTTACGAATCTAAGTTTCCCTGTGTAGCCAAATGTATGGTTCAGACGGTTCCCGCTTGTTCTCTTTGTGAATCCAAGACTCAGGAGGCTCCAGGAATTTACTCAAGAGTCTAGCAAGCCTCTTAAATCTCAGTAAATTTCCTTCTGCTGCTGACGTGCTTTGCTCTGCTACTTCTGAGCTTGAATATCACAGCAATAGTGATACCAAGGAGCTGTAGATCGAGAGTCTACAAGTTGAAGATGTTCAAAGACAAAGTAGACTTGTTTGATGGCTTATTTGTGAATGTCTGCCACAAGGAGAAAGTTTAGCAGAGGTAAGGTTCTAAGACCTGAAATAGAAAGGAAAATTACCTGCAGGGATGTTTTATTATTTAAAGGGATAATGAGCGTATGAGGAGAGTAGATGACACTATCAGGAAAGCTGCCACAAGTGACTTAATAATTTGAAAGATCATTTATCATTTCACAAGGGCTCTTTTAGCTCATTTTTTTCTGAGTGACTTTTTAAAAATACTTTGAAACTTTTCCTTTTTTAAAATTTTTTGATTGCCAAACAGATAAATGACCAGTTCTTTTATGAAAAGCAAATAAAGGTACTTATAAACTTACAATTAGCATATTTATAATTCATCTGTGGATTAAGTCACTATATGTCTAACTAGTAAAGGAAAACTGAAAATTGTACAGTTTTGATTTATTAATAATGATAAATGTCTGCACACAGCCACTATCTTTCTGTGGCTGTTACTTTCCATCTTATTTTACATCGCTGTTCATTCTTAAGGGGTAATTTTATCGATTAAGGTAGATTGAGGTAGAAATATATCTAGGTAAAATTTATATTTCCTATCTTCCTGAAAAAAAAAAATACATGTGTGGCCATGAAGATGACTATTACTGAATGGTGGGGCTTCCGACTAGGAGCCCTTATGGGAACTATTACTTGGGGAGGGCTAAGAGCTATTTATCCTCTTACAGGTTCACTTTCTTCTCAATGATGTGGCTACTGATACGATGGCTGGAGTCATAGAAACAATACTGTGGCTATAAGATAAAATCAAATAAGAGGATACAATTTTAACCCAAAACACAAGCAAAATGTGAAAACCTGTTCAGCCCATGTGTCCCTGCACTGCCTGGCTTCTAATTTTTGTACTGAGGAGAGAACCAAGTGCTGTAATTTCAGGCCTTTCACTTGCAGGCATACACAATTCTTTAATCAACATGTGTCTCTAAAGTAAGGGGTTGCTGCATGAATTTCTTATAGAAGTATGAGATACTAGGCAGACTGGAAGATAAACATGAGACATCAAGTTAAAAATAAATATACACATACTCACATTCTGATGTAGCAATCAGGCAACTAAAACCTATCCAAAGGAAAGAGGATAATATGTATGTACAGTGATGTTGAATTCAATATTGCTTCTATATGTTAAAATACTGGGCCAATAAAAGTACTTAGGACCAAGAAGATGATTAAAGAAACTATAGTAATACTCTGCATAATTCAGGCACTAAAAGTGGTCAGTGCAATGCTATGACAAGGAGTCAAACTTAAGCCATTGTGATGTATTATAATGCGGCATCATGAATTTAATTAAAGTATATTAAATATGTCAAGATGTGCTATCATGTGACAGAACTAATCTATGGGGGCATCACACACTGCATGAAAATCTATCTACGCAGATACACGGCCTCAGGTTGATGGAGGTTATGTTTTGGCATTTCTACATTTAAGTTATCCTTCCACTGATATCTTTAAAAGTCTCATCGCATCATCAGGCATTTCTTTAGATGTGGAGCAAAGGATGTTTGAAGAGATAAGATGGAGAGTTATATACATTGCTGTCTCTGAAATGGAATTAGAAGTAGGCAAAACTTGAAATTAATAATTCTTCTGAAGTTGCACTAGTTGGTAAGTTGGGTGAGTTTTGACTATTTGTCCCAAGTGAGAAATCCTAAACCTTTATTACTGAGGAATTACATGTTTGAATTTATTTTGGCAAGAGTTGACAAAAGAGCTTCAGCCTTAACTCACCATCTGCCCATTTCAGGCAACAGCAGACACGCGCTTATTACACATCATGATAACCAACCAGCCTCAGAGACTGCTGAGGAGATAATCTGTCGCAATGAGTTTTTGCCTTCAGTAGTCTGTAAGTATAACCTGAGTCTCTATATAATTATACACATTTTTCTTTTATCATAGCAAGAGTGTTTTGATACATTCTTTTAAATGAAATTTTCTTATTTTTCACCCTAAAGGAACAATAATAGCTATAATTGAAATTGAAAGAACAATATAAGTATGGAACCATGCACCTGCCCTAGGTACAACCTGTGTGGGAAGTTACTGAATCACTGGGAGAGGTGTCAGTGAAGATTAACAAACATTCCAATACTAACCTATTTATAGATGTATGGCTGACCCTTTGTTGTTGGGAAGAGCCATGGGACTGGGTATGGCCATGAAATTAACCTCTAAAGGATTTATTTGTCTAGAATTCAATCACCTATGCGAGACTCTCTAAAATTTTCCTCTCTTCCTCTCCTCTCCTTCTTCCCTTTTAGATTGCAATTGATGATTGCCAACACTCTGGTTGTTTTGGTACTTAGATCCTGAATGTCATCAACGTGCAGGGAGGGATGTGTTTCTTTTATAATTCCCAACAGATGCAATGTGGCCAAGAAACTACTTGAGAACTATGCACATACCCTGGATTCAGCAATGATGTGTGAGTTCATATATAATTAAAAAGTAAGTTTATTGTTTGAAAGAAAATGAAATGTTCATATCTGTTCATCATAAAAAAAAAAAATCCATGTACTACCCAAATGTATGACCACACACTGCACAGAGGTACATGTGTGCACACACATGGTTTAAATAAAAAAGGAACTTGAGTCTCACTGCACAGATAGAGATGTCATTAATTTTAAGTAAGAACAATTCCAGTTCTCTCCCCTCTCTCCTCTCTCTCTCTCTCTCTCTCTCTCTCTCTCTCTCTCTCTCTCTCTCTCCCTCTATCTTATTTCTCCCACTCTCATTGCTTTATAGCTATCTATATCTATCTATCAAGACATATAAACAAATAATTATGTTACCATAAGAAGTTGGAGAGATAGTTCAGTAATTAAAAGTGCAAGTTGGGCTTCCAGAGGACCAGAACTCATTTCCTATTGAATAATTCCTCTGCATGGCTGCTAGTCCATAAAGGCCTGTAACTCCAGATCCAGGGGACGGGATGCCTCTGGCCTCTGCAGATACATACAAAAAGCACTACATATATATGTTACACAAACATGTGCCAACAAACACAAACACACACATGTATAAATTAAATGTAATATATATAAATTAAATGTATACATTTTTGTCTTTTGAGACAGAGTTTCTTTGTGTCCCTGACTGTCCTAGCCCATGGTCTATAGACTAGTCAGGCCTAAAATTCAGAGATCTTCCTGCCTCTGCCTCTTGAGTGCTGGTATTAAAGGCATGCACCACCAGTGCCCATCTAATTAAAATATAATTTAAAGTTAAAATGATATAAGCCTTTAGGTAAAATAGGTTTTTAGTAGCCATAATTGTATTTTAAATGTGTGTCCAATATTTAGTGATATTCAATAATTTTAAATTGTATTTATATTGTTATATACACTTATGTCAACCAATTTCTTTCATTTATAAATTATATGTATAAAATAATGTGTTTGTGGTTACTAAACAGCTTATGTTTTAGTTACTTGCTTGTGTAATTAATAGTTATATTTTATATACTATAATATTTTGCATATTAATCTAAATTACATAGAGATAAAGACACAGAGAACCTGAATAAATTGTTATGGATAAATATCTGTATGCTTAGCATTTGGAGAGCTGAGGCAGAAAGATGGCATCTATGAGGCTAACCTGGGCTACAAAGAAAAGCCCTGTGCCCACAATAAAAAGAGTAGGGAAATGCCAGAGCAGTGAGGTGGGAGTGGGTGGTGGGGGGAGAAGGAACACCTCCATAGAATCAGGGAAAAGGGGTATCGGAGAGAGGGCTTCAGGAGGGAAAACTGGGAAATGGGATAACATTTGAAATGTAAATACATAAAATATCCAATAAAAAAAAACCATGCACCTGTGTAGATGGACTGGAAGGAGACATGGGGAGGTGGTGTGGAACCTGGGAAGTAAGTAGATAAAATCAACCCAGAAATACTTTCTGTATATGTATAATCTATAACATTATAAGTTTACAAAATAGATTTTAGAATATGTCATGTAATTTCACTTCAGAACAACTTGGGAACTTTACTAATTATCTTTGTTGAACAACTGCTGGATAGGCAGAGTGGTGTTTATTGTAAAAGAAGTAGCTGGATGTCCATTATGAATTTGCATGACAGTACCTAAAATGGTGTTGCTTGTGACCACAGCTCTCCAAGTTCCCAGAAACACATGATCATGTTCCAAATATAATTATCCTGCCTTCTGTTCTGCAGGCTGACCACTGGATTGATGACAGAGCAATGGTAACAAAATTAAACAGAACAGGGTGTGCCTGGTGAGGGAATTGCTCTCTGCCTGTGCTAAGGTGGATTATGACCATTATAAAAAGCTTTAACTAAGTGAGGTCTTTTACATTACCTATAAAATGCATTTTAAAGTGTTAACCTTGAGAAGAATAACCCTGATTAATTATAGTTTCCAATAATTAATTCACTCTTTTAAATTTTTTATCCAATTATAATTCTTCATCCTAGCTAGTTTCTACTAATAATCATTCCTGTTCTGTAAGAAGAAAACACTCTGAAATGGACCTAATTCAGAAGCCTGAACACAGCAGTATTAATTACAAAAATAAACTGTATAGAATGTCAAAAATAATCTGATAGATTTTTTTTCTGTGACACTTTAAGGAATTAATAGGTCCAACTCAAATGCATCCCTTTTAAAGTTTGCACAAAGCCTCTAATATCTTCATTGCACTGGTAGGCTACTCCCTAAATCTTTGAAATGATGAGGTTATTCTTTTACCAATATGCTAAACAATATATGCAAATATATTAACATATATTATATGTTAATATATGTTACATGCAAATATATTAACATATAATAATATATGCAAATATATTAACACAGGAGTTAAGAAAAGGAAGGAAAGAAGGATGGAAGGAAGAAAGGAAGGAGGGAAGAAAGGAAGAAAGAAAGAAGGAAGGGTGACAAGAGGGAAGGAAAGAACCCAAACCAAACTGTGTATTAGTAAGGAATAGTCACATTTCTTTGCAAAGAGCTAAAGGGTTCAGATGGGAACATTCACAGGCAAAATTTTAAGTGTAATGTGTTTCCTGATTGGTGAGAACTACCCCTCAGGGATAAAAAGGAAGAATCACCCTAGTTCAATATCTCTGAACAGATAAAATTTTATTGGAGTAGAAAAAAAAAGAAGGAAAGTTTTAAATTATTTCTTCTATAGGGTAAACTATGAATATAAGTTGAACAAATGTTTCTTAAGAATATTTCTCCCTTTTCTTTCCTCCCTCCACACCTTTATGTACACCCCTCTTTGGTCTCTTTCAAACTCATGATTTCTTTTTTCATCAATTATTATTACCTGTATATATGCATATGTACATTATATATATTTCTAAATATAGCTTGTACAATCTAAAAAACAGAAATGTAATAAAGTGGCTAGCCATAGTAGTGTATATGTTTAATCCAAGCACTTGGGATTTCTATGAGTTCAACACCAGCCTACTCAGTATAGTAGGGAGAACCTGTCTCAGAAAAAAAAAAAAAGAAGAAGAAGAAGAAGAATTGTAATGAAGAATGTACTTGAGAAAATGTTAATTGTGTTTCTATTATGTAGTTGTGGGCTGGAAATATCAAATGTTTAAGAAAATAGCAAGGTAATATCAGAAGCTAGAATGTTAAATTTCTCAGAGGTCTGGAATTTTCCAGAATGTGGCTTCCCGCAATACTCGGAATGTTTGTTAAATGGTGGGAATTTTAGCTAATGTGAACCAAAGCAGGCAACCTGGGATCCACTTCCCAGACAACTACACATATAGGAACATAAGGTAAGGGGAGGCAGGCATGAAGAAATTATGACTCCTGAATGTTGACTCTTATCTTTTACATGAAGTAGGAATAAGAAATAATTAAAAGTTATACATTGTACAAGGAGTACTGAATATAATGGCTTGTGAGACGACTTGAGAATTTTCTGATAGGAACATAATGAGTAAGGAAATTTATTGTTCTATCACATGATAATCCTTGTAACAGTTTCTTGCTGTATTGATGGTGTATTTGTAAAACGATGTCTAGGTTTGTAAGACTGAAGAATAAAACAGATGAATCCACTAAAAAATAAAACAATAACAAAAGCAACCAACCAACAAAAAAAAAAAAAAAAAAAAAAAAAAAAAACCCGCACAAACAAAAAACTAAAGAGGGAATGGGGTTATTTCTAGAGAGCCAGCAAGATGCTGCCATTTACTAACACAAATGGAAGATATGGAAAAATCGCATCTGAAGGGGGAGGACAAAAATGTGAGCTTATAAAAAAGGGTTAAAACCAAGACTGACCAGCATCTTTCCAGTAAAGCTAGTCTCCTCTGCAGCACAATTCCTGCAGGCAGAGAAACCATGTTTCTAAGGCACGCCATTCTCCTTCAGTTTATCCTGAATTCGTGGCATTTGGCACTCTGCTTTCAATATTATATATATTCCTGAGAGGGAGGGAGGGAGGGAGGGATGGATGGAGAGAGAGAGAGAGAGAGAGAGAGAGAGAGAGAGAGAGAGAGAGAGAGAGGCACCCAAATTCCAGAACTATTACCATATTACTGTTTGCTTATACATATCAATATTGACATTTTGTGGCATTACAGAGGATGTGATGCCACAGCTGTGCATCTAATGGAGGAAGTAGGATACAGCCATTATTATCTTGCCTCTGTCATTCAAAAATCCTATTTCCATTGTCCACTTTGGAAAGGTGTTGAACCTGAAAACTCTACTGTGACATTCTTGCCTTTGGAGTTTGTTACAGTATAGAAACTGATTTTACCTTTAATTTTAGCTGAAAACTACCAGGTTACTGTCTATCTGCACCAGCCTTCTGAATTTAGTACCATCCTTACACACATAGCTTTGTAAAATTACCCTTGAATCCACTCTCTTCTCATGAATTGTTTCAAGTCAAACCATTCCAATTGCTTCTCAGATGCTGACAAGGTTTTTCCCTTCCCTTCCTCTTTTCTCCTTCCACTTCCCCTTCCTCTTCCCCTTCCCTTCTCTTTTCTTCTCTCTCTCTCTTTCTTTCCTTCTTTCTTTCTTTTGCCCTGTTCATTTTAATGCATGGAATGGTCAGATGTTACATCTAGGTGGTGGAAGTTAAACAAGGAGTATGGAGCAGAAAGATTCTGCAATGAGTTTCTATGGTAATTTACTAGGAGGCTGAACTCACCAACGGTGTTTAGATGAGCATAATGCCTTAAGCCGACATTTCCAAGGGGGCAATTTAAGTCACAAACAGAAACTACTTGAGTGGAAAGGACAATCGGTTGAATTACCTGCTGAAAGCGTTCTTCATGGAAAACATACAGAAACCACCTAACACCGTATTGATGGACACGGGTTGAATCACCACTCAGCAGGCACCAAATCCATTTCACTAATTCCTCTGGTCAGAAGAAAAGACACTAACCCAGAGTGGGGCCAATCAGCAAAACCAAGGTGTGCCATCCAAGCTGTATACACTGGCAAATCTGGAAATCCATTGTAATTGAGGATCCCTAATAAAGAGAAAAGAACACTGTGCAAAGTCCCAGTCTCTATTAAAGAGCCATGGAAACTACAAAAGACTTCCTATCTGGAATTAATCTATTTAAATGAAAGTACTCAATTGTATATTGCTGTTGATTATGATAGTAATATTTGGTAGTAACTGAAGGCTTGCATGAGGTAGGCTTCATACTATTAATGAGAGTGAACTAATTTAATTAAAGTTAACTCTCTCACTTATGCCTAATGAGGCATTCCACATTTTAAAGATAAGGTTGATATTTAGGCAATAGTCTGACATGTCCAGTGTTTATAATCCTGGCCTCAGTTTTAGGTGATCTACTAACCAAGAACCCCTCAATTCAGCAAGCATATGGAAGAAAGAAGCTAACACACAAAAATATCCCAGGATTCCTTATGGTTAAATTGTAATATAATTTAAGCATATAAATTTAAAAATCTGTTTTCTGATGATCCAATTATCACCTTTTATTTCTGACAGCATAATAGCCATATTAAGTAACAATGGGATCACCTAATAAAAGCACCTAAGAGAGAAGCCAATTACTTCAATGTTTATTCATCCACTCATTTGTTATAAAGTGTATTTGGCATGGGAAAGCATTATTTCTCTAGATTTTATTTGTTCTAACAAAGAACAATGAGGTACTGTTTTTCTGCCCTCTACAGGACATGTTCACCAAAAAATTTAATGTGTTTTTATTTACCTAAAGTAAATCCTGGTTATTATGACAAGTTGAATAACAGTGAGATTTATGAGAACCCTAAACAGAAGGAAACATGGAGGCCAGATAGACAAGTAGCCCATTAACACTTTATTAGATTGATAGAAGGTTAATTGACAACTCAATAGTTTTAACCATAAACATGGTTTCCTACTGACACAGAACACTGGAAGGTCAGGCTCATTTGCCTGGAACTTACAGACAACTTACTTCTAAAAATCAGTGGCAGGCGGGCAAGAGAGATGGTTAAGAGACTGAATACATACTGTTCTTCCTGAAGAGCAATATTCACATCAGTTATCTTACAATTGACTCTAATTTCATGTGCAGGAAATCAACATGCTTATCTCTTCTCTCTAGGATTCTATACTCTTTTGCACATTCCCTCATATAGACACATAGGCATATAACATAATTTCAAAAAAACCAGTAAGACAAATATTTTAAAATCTCTGGTTGATGGAAGGTATGGCACTCATGCTTTTAATCCTAGCTCTTGGGGAGCAAAGTCAGAGGCAGGGACAGGGGTAGGGGCAGGGGTAAGTGCAGAGGCAGACTGGAAGAGACAGAGGAAGAGGAAGATAGATTTCTGTGAATTCTAGGACATTCTTATGTACATATTTCAGGTTCCAGGCCAACCAGGAAAAGTCATATCAAAAAGAAAAATAATCACTATTGAAACAAAAAAAAAAAACCTAACATGACTCAGACATTCTGTTTGGAAGAATCTAGCTAATAAGTAAGATCTTGAAGCACTATGCAGTGCTTTGTCCTGCCAGGAGGATAAAACAATTGATTTCCTGGTAAAATGCTGGAGAAATGGCTTCCACTGTAGAATGCTAATCTCAAGTATAGCATAGCATACTGCTCAGAGTTGAGGATACATTCACATATGCATCTTCTATATCCTTCTTAAAGTAGTCGGTTCTAGTGGGAAAAAAGCCATACCATATGAGGCATTAAGAAATCCAGGCTTTAGACCTAACAAGAGCCGATAAATTTGATGCTTATGTAGCTCATCCACAAGCCATGTCCTTTAGTTCCACTGTCAGAGGAGGTCCTATTGTTCAGTATAAGTTACTTCAAGGCAGTGAAGACAGGTGCCTTTCAGAGAATAATCTTACTGTCAACAAATCATCATTCTAGAGACTCTTAGGATGAAGTCCCAGAGGCTACCAGATTACAATAATGAATGTAAGAGCAGACTAAAGAAAGGTGCCAGTAACCATGAAGTGAAACTCAATGAGGACATCTTGGGTCTAGATCCGATAGTGAAAATTATGAAAATGCCCATTACTGGCAGTTTAGAAAGAATGGCAGAATCAAGTATGACGTCTGAGATTCTGGCTTTTGAAAGGGTTCTTGGTACCCCTTAAATACTTTGGCATTTCACTTTACTGTTGAATATGTGTGAGCCTATGTTCATGACAGCTACAGTTTTCTAAGAGGAAGTCACTCATGATGGTTTGTTACATCACAGTGATGTTACCTCCTGATGGATCCTAATATCACAGTGACTCACTTATATCATATAAAGAGAGTAAGGAAAATTACCAAGGGACTGCAGTAAAACCTTTCAAGAAGATTGATGCCAGTAGAAACAGTCTCTGAGGTACATCTGAGTGGTAGGAATTAAAAATTGGTAAGTAGTGTACAGCATTGAAGAACAAAGTTCAGAAAAAGAACACTAAAAGGCAGGAGAACTGATTGGTCTGAAATAAATGTTTCTTTCCTGGTGGCCCCTATACACTACCAAAAGTTTAACAGTATCTCTCACCTTTACCTGCTAAATGATACAACTAGTTACCTTTCATTGTAACAAAAAACCACAACTATGAATTGAGAATCAAATTTAAGTCACCTATGGACAAGACCCACTATCATAAATATTTTTAGCTAGGTTTCTCTTTTAAAAATTAGCTAATTCTTTTAAAAAATGTTAAAATAAAATCTGGCATTAGTGAAGTCTTGTAATTAACCCAAATGTTCAAAAGTCCATGGTTGTCATGAAGTCTTTCTGCTCTAATTTAATTGAAAATACAATTTCATTCAGATGGAATTGAAAATAGAATTTTATGTCAAAGCAGCCTTCAAAACTTGAATGCCTGTACTCTAAGCATGTTGATAATTTTGGTGTTATTTTTTTCACTCCTGTTGAAAAAGGTACCCTGTGGACTCCTTGACTCTTGGGCTAAAGTAAAAACGAACCTAAAGGTGGAACAGAGCAAATGCAATGCCATGAAGAGCTTTCTCTAGAAGTAGTAGTAGGAGGTATTTATGGAGAAAGTCAAGTGTTATTCATACAAATGGCCTTGTAGAGGAATCCCAGTCTTCCTTCTGCATTCACAAATCTCTGATGCTTATTTCAAGCCCAAATGGGAGGTTTTCTTCCTACTTGAAACTTAAATAACTAAAGAATATACATGATCTAAATATAAATATATAAAATTTAAATATAAAGAATATACAGGAGGTATCATAATAGTAGTCACTGCTAATCCAATGACAAATAAGATAAAATCTAATTGATTTATTTTCCAGAACATATTACAATTATAAGAGCCTTCATCTGTACAATGGGTTGAGTAGCAGAACAAATAAATAGTTCAGTTAGCTTTATAGACGCTATTTAAACCAAAATGACATAAGCCAAAAAGTCTGGTCAGAACAACTATCACAATGTAAAGTAAAAAAACTGTCTAAAGCCATAAGTCAAATAATAATAATAATAATAATACCTTTGATTACAATATGTAGAAAATTGCTTCCCAAGCATCAAGGATCTGTGACATTTAAGGCAATTTATTTCCTCCACAGCCCTGCCTCGTTAAAGGCTCCCTTAGAGTAGGTACAGCCAAGAACACAGGGTGTCTTTCCCCTTGGCTTTTAGACTAAGACTATGTCAGCCTTTGAGCATGTTACCATTTTCCAACCTCTCTGAATCTCTATTGCACAAACAATATCAATAACTTCTTCTGTAGAGACTGGAACTTCCTTTAACTCCCTAGACCCTACTCATAGTTCCCAGAGTCCCAAGGTCTACAGTACAATTACAAGGTCTAAGATGGTGAGATGGAAATACTGGGACACATGTCATCCTTACCTAAAGTAGCATCATGGAGATGCTAATCCAGAAGTAGCCAGCTGAAAAGACTATGGCTAGTAATACCAAAGCTTATATTTCACTTTAAGAAGGGGGTGGAGGGGGGAGGACAACTACTTAACTTAGAAAAGAGTAAGGCTCTACCATTATTCTTATGGTCAAAGGCTAAACATATGTTCTTTCAATACAGCAGGACAATAGTATAGGGATTTTGCCTGGAACAAAAATATATTATAAATTGAGACAACTTCAAAGCATCCCTTAAAGCAATGGTTCTCAACATCTGGGCAGCAACCCCCTTGGAAGGGTCAGATATCAAATATCCTGTATATCAGATACATACCTTATCGTTTCTAAGACTAGCAGAATTATAATCATAAAGTAGTAATGAAATAATTTTATGGTTGTGGGGTCACAGCATTAAGGAGGTTGAGAACCACTTCCTTGGTGTTTATTCTGGACAATCTCAAAAGGTTTACTTCTAAGAGAAGCCTTGCAAAAGTGAAGAGTTTGGACATGACAGTTGGGAGGAGACTCTCAGTTCCTTGAAAGCAACAAGCTAAATTCAGCACAAACTGGGGATTTATCAGGAAGTGCTGGGAAAGAGGTGACTGCTATAAAACGGTCTCCTAGGGTTGAAGCAATCCTCAACTGATTAACAAAAAATGTTCATATTTTTAGTTGGATCAGACAAGGAAGAAAATTATGCCATGATGCTTTGTTGAAAACCTGATGGCAATCAGTAGACCATTCATGGAGAATAAAGCTGTGTGTGATGTAATAAGTCAGGCAGCAAAATAGAAAGCAGACATAGAGGAGGAAGCTTTTTACACTGTCAACTCAAGAGAGATGTGATCCATTCCCAAGATGGCAACCCTTCTCAGAGTGTCATCACAGGCTGTGCACTGTAGGTAAAATAATTTTTAAAATATGTTACAAGGGAAAAACGTATTTCTGTAGGATAGCGTTTGTCTAGTAAGCACAAGGCCCTGGATTCTTTCCACTCTGAGCAGCACACACACACACACACACACACACACACACACACACACACACTTCTAGGAAAGTTGCTAAATGAACAGATAGACAACTATATCTCTACCAATAAAACCAAAGGAATACTTATCACCTAGACTTTCTAAAATACTTCTAAAATACATTTCCTAAAAGATAGTTTTCAGAAAATGAAGCTATATAAACACCATAGGCATAGGAAAGGTGATTGCCACATATAGAATTTAGAAACACACAGAGAAAGAGAACTGAAAATGAATAAAAATTGCCATTGGTAGGCCTCAGGTTAAGCATCAGGGGGAACCAGGTTTAACACAGTAAAGCCAAGTGTTATGTCAAATTCCTCTTAACAGAGAATAACAAAGTGATAAAAATTCTACATTGCATATAAAATCAGACTGTAAAGTTTAAAAATACAAAGCCTGAGTTGAAAATTGAAATTATTACTAGACTAAATGCTACACTTTAGCTGGCAGAAAAGAAAATTGGCAAACTGAAAGACTGTGGGATAGAGATTGTGTAATCTAAAAAGTAAAGAGAAAAAAAGAACAAAGAAAAATGAAGAGAACCTCAGAAAACTGCAAGACACTTTATTAAACATGCCAGCTATGTATAAGAAGAGTACCAAAAGAGAATAGATTGAGAAAGTTGTAAAGATTTGAAATTGAGACAGTAATGTGGGTACCTGCTTATAATCCCAGCACGGGGAAGCAGAGTGAAATAGTGAGACTAGAATAAAAACAAACATTAAATAACCAACTACAAATAACTGGAGTAGTAATGAACAATGTAAAACTTTACTAATCACAAGGATCTATCTACATACCAAAGAAGATATTAAATAAAGAAGGAAACCAAAAAGAAAAAAATTATGGAATAAGAAATTAGTTCAAATGACGTACAGAAGCATCATAGTAAAAGGCTGAAGAGAAAGAGAGAAAAACCTTAAATCTGAAAGGGGAAATAAACATATCAAAAGAACTTTGATTTATATTAATAGAGAAGTGTCCTCCAGGGCAATTAAGACCATCCAGTGAGATGACAACTTCCAGTGCTAAAAGAGAAAATTAGTTGACCAAATATGCTCCATATGATTTTATTAAAAGTAAAATGGGACATTGGAAGGCAAACAAGGATGAAAGTCATTGACAGCAATGCTGACTTCCAACAAAATAAACAAACAAACAAGCAACGATATTCAGGGTATTTCTTTATGCTGAAGGCAACTAAACATCAGTAGAAATAGAAGTTTAAATGAAAATAGTAGACTTTAAGTAGAGCTATTAGGCAATTTTAAGAGGTTGTTTATGTTTCTGATTGCTTTTCTTCATAGTTTCTTACAGGATTTGTAAAAACAACACATGTATAATTATATTGTTGAACTTTAACATGGGAATGTATAATTTGATTGATGTTAATAGCAGGAAAGCGGTGGGAACAAAACTTTACTGAAGTAACAAAATGAAATCAATAACTTGACATGCCAAATGCTGAAATCAATATTACTAATCAGTTATGTAACCAAATACAAAATTGATTTCTTTCTCAGCATCTATAAAATGTAAGATTATATTTGCTATACTTACAAAGGTATATTATTTCTGTTAGGGAATATATGGATGTTTTATATGTAATAATAGAAAAACTAAGAAAGAAGTATGTGTTATATGGGGTTAACTGTCAATTACTTTTATACAGGATGACATTCACTTGAGTCATGCTTTGCCTGACGTAGTCTATCAATAGGAGGTGTGCTGTACTCTCAGAGATGGAAATAAACTGAAGAGAAAATGGGAAAAATCATGCAAACAGCAACAGTAACAATCATGGAGTGGTACAATATTAACCATGATATTTTGTAAAATAAGTCCCACATGTTATCAGATAAATAAGGAAGGTAAATTATTAAAAATTGCTCAGTCTATTGAGATGATTGAACAGTTGTAAATGTACAACCACATACAGACAGCTGCTCACAGAGCTCCAGATCACACGAAGAAAGGTGACTCAAGGATAGGAAGAGAGAGTGTAGTGGTTAATTTTTGTCAAATAGAAACCAACTAGACATACCTGAGAAGAGAAGATCTCAACTGAGGAATTGCCTCCTCCAGATTGGTCGGCTGACATGTCTGTGGTTATATTCTTAATAGTTTATGTAGGAGAGTCTAGGCCACTATAGGTATTATCATTCCAGGGAAGGTGGGTCAGGACTCTATGGGAAAGGTTGTGGTGGATAGCCCTAGCCTCTTGTTGTCATGGTAATTCCACTCCTGGGAGGGGCTGCGAAGGAAGACTGAATCTTGTAAACCTTCTGTCCAATCAAATTTGTTAAATAAAGGCTACAGCCAGTGATTGGGCAGTGGAAGAGGAGTGGGAGGAGCCAGAGGCAGGGAAAGAGGAGAAGACCAGGAGAGCTGTTGAAAGGGAGGAGTAGCAGTTGGTGGAAGCAGAGGGCAGTTGGTGGAGAGAGAGAGATGAAGACGAAGAAGACCTTGACCTAGGAAACCGCAAGTTGTTAAGATCTCTTTTAGCCGGGGAATAGTGTAGTTTAATGGTAAATCTGCCCAATCTAGGCATGCAGCATTCATTTGATATTTATTGACTTGTGTCTTTATTCTATGGACTCCCTATGGGCAAGAGATTTACCGCAACAAAAGGTGACTAAACAAGTCAGTGAGCAGAATTTCTGTCTGCTTCAACCACCTGCTTTGAGTACCTGCCTTGGCTTCCCTAGATGATAATCAGTAACCTGGAAGCTAAAACCCTTACCCCCACAAGTAATTTTCATCATTGTTTCTATTACAGTAAGAAAAAACCAATATGGACAGAAAGTGTTTAACAATAGTAATTGGACATTGTGACATTCCAATGGCAACTTTGGTCAGAATAATTAGTTTTAATATCCTAAAAATAACAGGATAGTTGATTACTAGTGTGAGACAACTAGACCTAATCAACAAATACAGATCATCCTTCAAAGCACACATGAGTCTTTCCACAATAGATGATATATATACTATGACATGGCTTGGCAAATTTAGAACAAATCATTTGATATTCTGTCCTAATGAAGTGAAACTGGAACCATAAACACATTTGAGAAATTCAAAGATGTTCATATCAGACAATAGAATTTAATACAAGAAAAGAAAAATATAAAAACTAATAAAGAAAGATAGAAAATTTCATAATGAATTACAATGGACAGATACTGAAGCTTACAGGATTCAGGGATACTCCTGTTAAGAGAAAGATATAGGCATTAGAATTAACTATATCTTCAGAAAGAAATGTCTTCAGAAAATATACTACAATTTCCCTATAGAACGTAGAAAAAGATGGATATATTAAATATAAAAGAAGCAAACAGAAGCAATAATGAAAATTAGAATGGAAAATAGAATACTAAAGTATAGAAAAACAAGGGAAAGGTGTCTAAAAACTAGAAGGAGTTTATGGAGCAAACACCATAATCAGAATATATTATATAAAAAAGTAATTATTAAGTCAAAACGTTTTGAGTATGCTTCCAACTATATGAATTGAAACGTCAGTTAAAAAACAAGGTAACAGCAAAAAAGAAAATATTAACAAAATTCAAAAACTTCTTTTGAAGAGATAATGAAAGTTGAATAACTGTGCTGAACAACAACAACAAAAAAGATATTTAAAGGAAAAAAAAACAGAAGTAAAGAAAGGGTCATTACTAGTGTACTTTGAGAAGTAAAAAAGTAACAGAGAAAATGGTTTTAAACCAATAAATTAGGTATCTTATAAGAAACAATGACTTTCCCAGCAAGACAAATACTACTGAGGTAGATCCAATATAGAATATAGGAACAGAAACTCTGAATTTAAAAGAGATTCATGTCACAGATGAAAACAAAGAGCCAGGACACAGATGGCTTTGCTGAATTCCATCAAATATTTAAATAAATGTTGATAACAATATTCATTAACTGTTCAAAAATAGAAGTTATACTCCCACGTTTATTCTATAAACTTAGTAATTATCTTTGCACAAGGAGGAGACATACATCATAAGAAATAAAGCAGACTAATATCTTAAGAGTACAGCTGTAAAATATGTCAATAGAATACTATCCAAATTATTATAACACCACCAAAATATAGTAATTCAAAATGACCAAATGTGATCTAGGTCATGAAAGCAAAGATCCCCTACCCATCTAAACAATTTGTGTCAAAAATTATACCAGTGGAGTAAATAACCAAAACCCCCTACATGGTAATTATGATACATGCAAAAAAACTAACATATTTTCTTAATAATATCATGTACAAATAAAAAAATGTTTAACCTGATTTAAAAAATATTAAAAATCTTCTCAGCTAAGATTATACTTAAAGGCAAAAGACTGAAGATTTACTCTAAGCTATGTCTACTTGCATAATGTCTATACACTTGACACTGTCATTTCTAGCTTGAGTAAAGAGGCCAGAAAAATGTATAGAGCACAATACTTTGGAATTAATTTGAAATTAAAACTATCTGTGTTTTCAAGTGATTTTATGATAGAAGTAGAAAGAAATCATTGAGAACTATTAGCACTAATGCATGAGTTTTACAAGGCTGTAGTAAACAGGAATAATATATACATATTTATATTTTCACATTACTTATTATCGTTTACTAATCTGAATGTGAATTCAATAAATATATATTAAAGCTGCCTCAAAACTAATGAAGGGACTGAATAAATTTAATAAACTCTTAAAAAGTTCAAAAAAGTCAAATTCCACACTGTATACATGTGCACATAATTTAATATGATAAATACTACTAGATATAAGTTAGATATTATTCCTATCACAGAAACAGTGAGAAATTAAAATACGTTACTCTCACTAACAGACAAACAAAAAATAATCACAAAAACACTGAAGTTAAATAACAGTGCAGGTCAATGCTTCTAATAGACATTTACAAAATAGTCCAAGTCAACAATGCAGAATACACATTCTTTTTGATATTCCACAGAATATTCTTACACTTTGAATATATAACAGGACATAAGACAAATTTTAATGCTTATGGTAAAATTAAATGAGTCTTTATTCAATTTGACCAAAAAGAAGTAAAACAGCAAATCAACATGAAGGAAAACCAAAGAAACTTCATAAATTAATGGATATTAAACAAAATATAATTAAATAATGAATGGAACACTGAATAATTTAAGAGGAAAATTTAGAAAACAAACATATATGTAAAAAAATACTCACGATACAACAATAAAAGCAATCATAAGAAAAGAGATCATAGCTATAATGTACCTTCACTTAAAAAAACCAGAGATATCTCAAAGAAATAATTTAATATATATCTTAGAGATTTATTAAATAACAAAACAAACTAAAAATTAATAATATACATAAACAAGCAACTAAAAGTCAGGACATAAATTAATGAAAGAAAAGAAAATAATACAAAAATCAGTAAAATGAAGAATTTGTTGAAAAGGTAATTAGACTAATAAAACATTAGCAACTCTCTAAAAGAAAGGGGATTAAAATACTATCATTAATACTATTATACTCTATTAATACTCTGTTATAGATAGAGAGAGACATTATAGGAGATATTAATGAAATTGACATGAAATACTAATTGACATGAAATACTAAATTGACATGAGATACTAATGAAAACCATGACACCTTAAAATCATAACCCACTAAATTGGAAAATATAAAAGAAACATATGAATTTCTAGGTTCATATACTCCAATAAAGTTAGAACAAATTGACATAAATACTTTTAAAAGATCTATCAGAAGCATTGATGAAATAATTAAAACTTTCCCAGCATCAAACAGAAAATAAAATAAAACAAATAACAGCAAGCAAACAATCAAGGCTAGGATGGGTTCTCTGAAGAATTGTCCCAGGATTTTGAAGACTAATGTTAATTTCTCTTAAATAATCCCATAAAATCAAAAAGGAAGGATGCTTCTAAATTCTTTTTATCAAGCTGGTATTGCTTTGAAGCTCACACATACAATAAATAAATAAATAAATAAATAAATAGCAGCTAAACATGCAGGAGAAAGACTAAAGAATCATAAACCAATGTTTCAGATAAACACAGAACCAACAATTTTTATTAAAATCTTTACAATCTGCATTCAAGTACAGAGAAAATTATCCTAACAGATCAAGTTTGCTTCACTCCAAGATTGAGGAGTTGTTCAACATGCATGGCTAAATAGATGTAATAAGCTGTATAAACAGATGCAAGAAGTGAAATAACATAATCGTATTATTAAAATAAAAAATATTTTTTTATAATAAACCTTGTGAAGAGCCTAGAGATGGACAGAGTATATCTCTCCATCATAAAAGATATGTATGGGAAAAAAAGTAGCATATGATATAGAGAAAAATTTAAAACATCTCCATTAAAACCAGGAACAAGAAAAGGATATTCATTCTTTCTACTCTTCTTCCATATAATGTTCAAATGCCAAATAGTTCCCACCAACTCTACTAAATGTCACAGCCTATTGTCAAGGCCCCCAATTATTCTCCATACCCTGATGTCAAGGCAATATTGTTGTAGACAACTCATATTTATATTATTGAAGGTAAAGAAACAAATTTGGTACTTGACTAGAATCTCAATCACTACTGAGTGGTGTTTATGACACTGTCAAGTACTCTGAACAATACTGTAGGGAAAAAAGTAGTCTTCAATACAAGCCAGCTACAAACCCTAAAATCTAGAACCTAAAATAGTGACCTGCTTGCAAGATATACTGTTGCAACGGTGGCACAAGTGTTATGGAGTAAGCAACTGAATTTAAGGACTTCTCCATGAGATGTAACCCACAATTGACACTGCTACGGTGGTCAATAACCTGACATTAGACAGGACATGGGCCTAAGGTAAAACTAAATATTACTGTTTGCTAAAGGAAGATAGCAGTAAAATGATTCTTAAGGATATACTGTTATGCCAACACTCATAAAAGTTTCTTTCACTATTTGGTAATTAACACAGAGACACACAGTTGAACACTATGCAGGGGTAGAGAAAGTTTACAGCACTCGGTTCTAAATGGGTTATCTTGATCAAACTCTTCAACTAATGTCTCTGAGGTTTATGTGGAAGAGGAAGCTTAAAGACTATAAGATCCAGAGGTGGTGGGTGACTCCATGGAAACAGCGTCTTAAGATGCAACAGGACCGATTCCCTATAAGCTCACAAAGACTAAGTTACCATGCACAATATCTACACAGGTTTCAAATGAAATAGAGTTCTAGCGCTGAGGATAGGACATAGATATAAAGTCCCTCCCATATCCAAAAAGCTATTTTCAATTGATACTTTCTAGAAAAAGGTAAATGTTTTGTTCAATGAAGAGTCATTGGGTATAGGAATCACACTGCAGACCATACCCCGTAAGTATTTGGGCAACATAAAACAGGCTATCAGACATCAGACATCAGTCTTCCTTCTCACCTCTCTCTCTCTCTCTCTTTCTCTCTCTCTCTCTCTCCCTCCCTCCCTCCCCCACTCTTCCTCTTTTTCTACTCTCTCTTCCTCTCCCCTCTTTCTCTTTCTCTCTCTGTGTAATAAAATCATATATATATATATATATATATATATATATATATATGACTATTTATTAGATATTTTCTTTACTTACATTTCAAATGATATTCCCTTTCCTTGTCTCTCCCAAAAAATTCCTATCCCAGTCCTCCTCCCCCTGCTTCTATAAGGGTGCTCCCCCACCCACTCACCCACTCCTGCCTCCTCATCCTCACATTTCCCTACACTGGGGCATCAAACCTTTATAATACTGTCTCCTCCCATTGATGCCCAAAAAGGCTATCCTCTGCTACATATGCAGCTAAAGTCATGGGTTTCTCCATATGTACTCCTTAGTTAGTGGTTTAGTCTCTGGGAGCTCTGGGTTAATATTGTTGTTCTTCTTATGGGGTTACAAACCCCTTCAGCTCCTTCAGTCCTTTCTCTAAGTTCTCCATTGGAGACCCCATGCTCAGTTCAGTGGTTAGCTGTGAGTATCCTTATATTTGTCAGGCTTTCACAGAGCCTCTCAAGATAGAGCTATATCAGGCTCCTCTCACCATGTACTTTTTGGCATCCACGATAGTGTCTTGGTTTGGTGACTGTGTGTGGGCTGGATCTCTAGGTGGGTCAGTCTCTGGATGGCTTTTCCTTTAGTCTCTTCTCCACATTTTGTCTTTGTATATTTTGTATATTTGCTCCAATGAGTATTATTTTCTTCTTTCTAAGATGAACTGAAGCATCTACACTTTGGTCTTCCCTCTTCTGACCATAATGTGGTCTGTATGGGTATTCCCATAAGAATAAGCTTGGGTATTCCAAGCTTTTAGGGTAATATCCACTTATCAATGAGTGCATACTATGTGTGTTCTTTTGTGATTGGGTTACCTCACTCAAGATGATATTTTCTAGTTCCATCTATTTGCCTAAGAATTTCATGAATTCATTGTTATTAATAGCTAAGTAGTACTCCATTGTGTAAATGTACCACATTTTCTGTATCCATTCCTCTGTTGAAGGACATCTGGGTTCTTTCCAGCTTTTGGCTGTTATAAAAAAGGCTGCTGTGTCCTTGTTATATGTTGGAACATCTTTTGGGTATATGCCCAGAAATGGTATTGCTGGGTCCTCAGGTAGTACTATGTCCAATTTTCTGAGGAACCACCAGACTGATTTCCAGAGTAGTTGTATCATCTTGCAATCCCACCAACACTGGAGGAGTGTTCCTCTTTTTCCACATCCTCACCAGCTCTGCTGCCACCTGAGTTACTGATCTCAGCCATTCTGACTGGTGTGAGGTGGAACCTCAGGGTTGTTTTGATTTCTGTGATGAATCAGTGTGGGAAAAGGGCTGCTGGGGAACCCAGGGTTCCTCCCACCATGCTGTGGGTAGTCTGCTGGGAATGCTCTGGGTTCCTCCAGCTGGAAGTTGGGCCTGGCTGCTCATTAACTAAAGGCCTCTCCATGGTTCCTCATGGCGTGGCCCCAACACATGAGGAAGTCCTTGGGTTTCCAAAACTGGTTTATTGACATGGCGGATGATGGATGGATCTGGATGCACACCCCACAAAACCCAGGGTGGACCTGAGTTAAATTTGGAGGGGAAGAGGGGGAGGTGCTGGGGAGGAATGCTTAATCAGCTCCACCCTCTGGCCTTCAGGTACCTCATTAGTATGTAAGTCTCTCTAGGGCCTGTTCATCCTGCCCTCCACCAGTGTAAGTGACTGAAGGGCGCAGGTTGAATGGAGATTAAATCTCTTGACAGGAGTCTGGGTTCTGGGTGCATGGCTGAACCCACAACCCAAGTACCAAGACACCCTTCCATGGCCCAACAACTCAGGATGTTGAAAATTCTTTGTTTAGCTCTGTACCCCATTTTTCATAGACTTATTTGATTCTCTGGAGTCTAACTTCTTGAGTTTTTTGTATATATTGGATATTAACCCTCTATCAGATGTAGCATTGGTAAAGATCTTTTTGCAATCTGTTGGTTGCCATTTTGTCCTATTGAAAATGTCCTTTGCCTTAAAGAAGCTTTGCAATTTTATGAGGTCTCATTTGTTGAATCTTGATCTTAGAGCATAAACCATTGGTGTTCTGTTCAGGAAAATTTCCCCTGTGCCCATGCGTTTGAGGCTTTTCCCCACTTCCTCCTTCATAATAGTCACAAATAATATAAAATACTTTGTTGTGACTCTAGCCAAGCAAGTGAAAGATCTGTGTGACAAGAACTTCAATCTCTAAAGAAAGAAATCGAAGATCTCAGAAGATGGAAAGGTCTCCCATGCTCATGGATTGGCAGGATTACTATAGGAAAAATGGCCATCTTGCCAAAAGCAATCTACAGATTCAATGCAATCCCCATCAAAATTCCAACTCAATTCTTCACAGAGATAGAATGAGGAATTTTCAAGAAACCCAGGATAGTGAAAACTATTCTCAACAATAAAAGAGCTTCTAGGGGAAATCACCATCTTTGACCTCAAGAAGTACTACAGAGCAATAGTGATAAAAAACTGTTTGGTATTGGTACAGCAACAGGCAGGAAGATTAATGGAATAGAATTGAAGACCCAGAAATAACCCACACACACATGGCCACTTGATATTTGACAAAGAAGCTAAAACCATCCAGTGAAAAAATACAGCATTTTCAGTAAATGGTGCTGTTTCAACTAGAGGTCAGCATGTGGAAGAATGCAAATTGATCCATTCTTATCTCCTTGTACAAAGCTCAAGTCCAAGTGACTCAAGGACCTGCACATATAATATATATGACTTTTTATTTGATTTTTGTTTAGTTAATTTTTTTCATCTTATTGTCTGTTTGCTTAGTTGGTTGCTTGGTTTAGTTTTTGTTTAAGAAAGAGTGAAAAAAAAGTTGGTTGGTTAGGAAAATGAGGATGATCTGGAAAGAGTTGGGAGAAAGAATGTGATCAAAATGTATGTTGAATTTTTGAAATATTTTTAAATTGGTCAATGATCTGAGTAGACATTTATCCAAAAGAACATTCACATGCCACCAATAACCACATAAGATGCTCAATGTCATCATTTATTAGGAAATTGAAGCTGAAATGACAGAGAGGTAAAACTTCACACCTACTAGAACAGCTATCACAGAGAAAAGCCTAAGAATAATGATACAGAGTGATTGACATCTCCACACATTGCTAGTAATAAAATGTGTTCTCTAGAAATCTGTCTACATGTTTTTCTAGGATAAACACAGACCAACAATAAGACCCAGCTATTCCACTCCTTAGCTGAAATATACCAAGTGGACTTAAAATATACCATCACACAAAAACTTTACACAGATGTGCATGGTGCACAAGAATCTTATCTCAGATATGAACCTACATAAATCCAATGCCTGGCAACTGATAGAGTGGATGGATGGACATATTCATAAAATGGACTGTTAATTTCTAGCCCAGGAGATGGCTCAGATGGTAAAGTGCTTCTAAGTAAGTATGAGGACCTGAGGTTAATTTCAAGAATCCAGAGGAAGAAGTGGTAGGTGGAGCTGGATAGATGGCTCAGCTGTTAAAAACTTATACTGCTTTTGTAGAAGACTTGAGTTAGGTTTCCTGCCATCAAGCTTTGTAGCTAAGAACAACGTGTAACTCTAGCTGCATGGGTTCTTATGCACTCTTTTGCATGCTACAGTTGCTCAACTCATGTACAGACATACACACAGAGCAGATGGGAGAGGGGTGGAGGGAGGAAAGGAAGGACAGACAGCCAGAAAAATGAAAAAGACGAACAGACAAAAAGAAGGATAGACAGGCATTGAGAAAGAAAGATCTTTTTTAAAAAGTAAGCATGTATGGTGGTCCGTGTTGTAGTTTGTAATTTGTAGTCCATTACTGCCAATGCAGAAACTAATGGATACCTGGAGCTTGGTAGCCTGCTCGTCTAAAGTACTGTATGAGTTCCAGGCCAATGATAGACTCTCTCATGAAACTAAGGGAAGATCCTGGATGGTGAGCTCTGATTGCCACATGCTTGTGCACTCAGCCACACATACAAAAAAGAAAATTCTAACATCAATGTTATATATATGAATCATGAAAATACTAATGTATTATAAAAAGTATTGTCTTCAAAAGTGTTATAGAATGTGCTTCCACTTACTCAATCACAAAATAAATAAATACATAAATAAATAAAAGAAAAACAAAAAAAAGGCAACTCTAAAAATATCTACTTGTGGCTCCTAGAGTTGGGTTGATTGGAGAAAGTGCAAAGTAACCCATGGCACACACTAGGACTTTTGGAGATATTAAAATACCTTAAAATTGACTTTGGTATGGATACACAAATCCATGAATGTAATAAACATCATCAAACTCTTCTTTCTACAAAATTTTACATCAAAACGTATAATATGCTGGGCAGTGGTGGTATATGCCTTTAATCCCAGTACTTGGGAGGCAGAGGCAGGTGGATTTCTGAGTTCGAGGCCAGCCTGGTCTACAGAGTAAGTTCCAGAACAGCTAGGGCTACACAGAGAAACCCTGTCTCGATAAACCAAAAACAAAAACAAAAAAAAAAACAACAACAACAACAACAACAAAAAAACTGTATATATATAGGCAACTGTAAGGCTTATGACATGCATTTCAATAAAATTGATGAAAAGGTACCAAACAGTGGAAATATTTATACATACTTTACATAAACAAGTATAATGGGTAATTGTTCCATTATGATTAATTGTAGTTTACATGAAAATCACTACCAATATTACAATTCTGACAGTTGAGTTACCTCTGAAACCTAGGTTGGTACTGTTGTAAAACCTATCTTTCTAAAAGATGTTTGTAGCAATATTTTCAGTTAAAAAAATATCATCATGGAAAATTTCAAATGTAAGAACCAAACTAAACATTCAGGGAAAGAGAATTTAATTCACTTCCCCAACACAGCTGGAATCCTTTCACTGAGGAGGCAGTTCAAGGGGACTAAGAGTCCTTGACCAGCCTCAGCTACTGCCTGTGATGCTGTTTCAAAGGAAACAAATGAAAAATAAGTAAAGTAACAAATTTAGTTGTTCTATTTCACAGACAACCGCCTCTGAACATGACTTTGGCTTATTACATAGTTGTATCATTAGTTATCATCCAAAAACTTGACCTTAGTTTTAATAGGGATGAAGAAACTCTTCTAATGTGCTTTTCCACATAATTTTCTTCCTCTTAGATGTTTTGTTTAACTAACTGAATTCTAAGACTGGAACATTGTGCTTTCTCTTGTTTATTTCTCTAGGTGTGAGTTCCTAGAAAGCAGGTACAGCATCCTGATTTCACTCTTTTTTGCAATTCCAAGATACTGCCATTGAATGGAGTGTGAACAGTTCCACAGTGGTTATCTGTTAATGTTGTTTGTTTGTTTGTTTTTTAACAATCTCTATTTTTCACTATTTTTAAAATCAGGTTTGAGAAGAACATTGATTGTTAGTATTCTATCTAAACTCCATCTCCACAGTTACCTGGCAACAACCAGGTATGCTCCTCCCCACAGTTACCTGGCAACTGCCAGGTAGGCCTGGTCCACTATAAAAGGGGCTGCTTGCCCCCCCCCTTAATCTCTTACTCTCTCTCTTACTCTCTTGCCTCTCTGTCCCCTCCCCCCTCTTCCTCTCTCTCCAAGTGCTCATGGCTGGCCTCTACTTCTCTGCTTCTCTGCTCCTCTGCTTCTCTTGTTTTCTCTCTCTCTCTCTCTCTCTCTCTCTCTATCTCTCTCTCTCTGTCTCTGTCTTGCCTCTACTACTCTCCTGGCTCCCCTCCCCATGACCTCAATAAACTCTATTCTACAGTATACAGTGTGTGACTGGTGCCTCTACCTGGGCCTGCTGAGACATCCCCTTCCCATTACGTCTCCACACACCCACAGAACATACTCTCTTTATCTCTTTAGCTTTTTATAAACACTTCATTGATGACATGTAAGCTTCTATTTCTGAATCAATTTCATGCAGGAAAAAAAACTTTGTGCTAACATTAGTTGCAACTCTTCAATAGTTAGAGAGGATAGGACTTAAAGCATGATAATGAATTTAACAACATTTCAGACATGATAATGGTGCTAGAAGAACTGCAGTTTCACCTATTCTGAAATCTTACCATTTTTTTTCCTAAAAGAAGCATTTTTGTAGCTCCTGCATCTATTAATGTAAGGTGGGCCACATTGTTATGAAAATAGATAAATGGTGAGATCTCTTGCCATTCTTCTATTTTCTTTTAAGGTTTTATTTTAATGCTTAATTGTATGCACAATTGTGAGTGAGAACATTCATATGTAATTGCATCTCCCATGGAGTCCAGAAGAAAGCATTGCATCTCCCAGAGCCTGAGTTACAGATGCTTGGGGACTGCCTGATGTGGGGCTGGGACTAGAACTCCAGTTCTTCTGCAAAATCAGTATATGCTCTTAACCATTGGACCAACTCTTTAGCCACAGACACTTAATTGTAAATATAGAAGTACTTCATGTGCACACAGAGTTAAAATGACATTCTCAAATGAAAATGCTTCTGTGATAATCATGATACTTAAAATTACATGCATGTCCTGATCATGGGCATTAAAAAAAAATTACATTCCTTAATCTTGATGTTGTCCTATATTTCATTTCTTTAAAGCAAGTTGTTTCGGAATGTATAAAAATGCAATTTAAATATGCATTCTGATTTTACTGAACAAAAAAGCACACAGAAAAACCCAAATACAATATCATCAGTATAAATTCTGGAACAATCAGTTTTTTTTGTCAAGTTGTTTGGAAGCCCTATTCTTGTGAAATCAAAACCTTTTTGTTGGCTTCAAATCAAGAACAGCCTAATTTTGTCATCAACTGAAGACCTATTCCAGTAAACACTGCAGTCTTAATAAAAACCTTGACCATGCCTGGGTGATTATCAGGCACTTTTTAATAAGCAAATTGGCTTGTGTTATAGTCCTGCATAGTTACATATTTTCCATTTTGTTCATAATTCTAGTGTAGGTGGAATAAAGTAAAAAACCAAGGACAATCCCTCCTTGTATTCTGTGCAACTAGCAGAGAATGTCCACTATAATAAATGATAATTGAATAAATGAACTTTGCATGTTAAAAATGCCGACTGCTGCCATGTAATGCTATTCACCTACAAAAGAAAAAAAATGGCTTGGTTTTCACATTCAGATGGTGAGTCCACCTGATATCACTGGAGTAATTAGCACTGAAAAAGCTGTTTGAGAAAATGTACATGGGGAAAGTCTGGCCAATTCTGTTCAAGGTCACCTAGCTAATTTGAAACACTGGTTCAAGTCAAGTTTATCATACATAATTCCTCAAGGCACCCTGCATTATCTAATAAAATTTACTCTGCAAAAGTCAGTGTTTATGAAACACCATGTGTGCTTTTGGTTATACTTCCCTCAGAACCAGGGACAAGACCCTGCCTAAAAGGGCTCAAGAGCTGCAATTGACAGAAAGGCAAGCAGGAAACATAAACAAGTGAATTGCAAAAGCAAATGATTCCCACCATCTGCTTAGCTTGTATCTGCTCTTCCTTTGCCAGCAGCCTTTTGAGAAGACACGGAGCCATGCTGGTGGCCTCTGTCATATGCTCTCTCTCCTTTCCATCTGTGATGTCCTCTGTGAAGTCAATGATATTGCTTTGACTTTGCCCTTTGTTATGGAAATGTGCAAGGTAATGCAAGAGCATCAAAAAGACTTCACGAGCTCCTACCAAAAACCAAAATGTTAACAGCGATGTTGAAACATGATGCTGACCCAGTCCCATACTTTACCTGACCAAATGAAGGCAAATAAGAAACAAGGCTTAAAATGTAACAGGCCATATTGAAACTTGTTTCCTGTTCAATAAATACATTCTAACCGCTTGGTGTGTCAAGTTTTCTGCCAGGCTCTGCGGATAGGAGAAATAATGGGAGGGAAGGAGAATTAATCATCCCTGATGTTAGGATATACCCAAAGATGAGGAAAGAGAAAGATAAGTAATCCATGGGATAATTACGAGTGGTGTGCTTGTCATAGAAGAAACAACTTGGAAGCTTAAACATAGGAAAACATAGTGTTGGCATTTATGATTGCATGAGTAGACAAAGACTAGTAGCAGAGTGGTTACTATGACCCTTTGCCCTGTATGATGTGGAGCAGAAGAAATCAAGGAGAAGAAACATCAAGGAGAAGAAAGCAAATTTGTGTTCCTCGAGCAGAGGGAAAGGATAGAATGGGAAGGGGAATGACCCATCAACCACACAGAGACCATGAGCACCATGCCTAGACAGTGCTAAAATCTATGCCTATAATCTATGTGCTTAGGGAAAGCCATTGGCACACCCTAACAAGGATAATAGAATGGATCTGACCATCAAAAAAGAGAACTCTGGTTGCTACATCGAAAGCAGATTGGAGGAGGACATATATTATAAAGAAAATGATATGTAATATGACTGGAACTCTAAAGAACACTCAAGTGGTTATCAGTACAAACAAGGCAGTCAAAACAGAAGATACAACAAACATTAGCATAGCACCCTGGGGCAACATCACTGCCAATGATGTGACCAGGTGACCAAGTCTGAATGGCAAAGATTTCTGGTGGTGGCATTCTTTTCTGAGTCTCATAGGCAATACTGGTTTCTCATTCTGCCTTGTAAGCTCAGCATTCATGCAATCTTCAGATAGCCCATATTTATATTTCTTAGCAAATATTTGCCCACTTCTAAACCAAAATCTTTATAGCCATATGATCACAGCATTGGCTAGGAAGGCAGCCACAAGGTCCTGATTTTTCCTTGTCACTGTTTCTGATGCTATCATACCCAGGTTGAATATGAGGGAAGGATATTGCAGGTCTCACACAGTCTGGGAAGACAGAGCAGGGATTTGCTTTAGTTAAGATAACAAGCACAGCCTCTCCTCCTTCAACAAGACCGACCACAGCATTACAAATGGCTCCAGTTTAACTGGCTTGTATGACATTGCAGGGGGGAAAAAAAAACACAGATTTTTCAGAGCCTAGAAGAAGCACTGTGTATCAGCTCATTATTAAAAAAGAAGGGTATGTTTCACAAAATGCAGCCTTGTGGGTGAAAGCTGTCTTTCTTTGTTCCTTGGAATGGCAAAGTGTGGCTTTACATCTCAGGCCAATTATCCTCCGACAAGTTTCAGAAACTGACAAGACCTATAAAACAGGAGATGAAATGATGACAGCACCGTCCTGGAGTTTACTCTGTAGCCAGCATTTGCATCTGATTCGGTGCCTCTCTAGTAGGGGTGGAAAATCTCTTTATGTGGACAAAAGATTTTCCAATATAGGAGCAAAATCCTCAGCCACAAACTCTTATCATCTCATCCCTTAGTTGGACAGTTCTTCTTTAGAATGGGACCACTTTTATCAGTACTTGACATTTTTTTTTTCCACCTTAAATCTTGGGATCAGCAGAAGCAAATGTGAATACCCTGCTACACTCAGTATGCCTTCTTTCTGGGCTGAATATAAAGAGGAAAACTTGAGTTTTCACTAGAACGGCTGGCTGGAGGTTGACATGCAAAGCAAACCATGGGGGCATGGGGAATGATTTCATACAGGCTTGTGCTCACCAGAGAGGAGCTAGAATCCGAGCTAGAAGTTAATCTGGCCTTTCTATCAACTAGATTCTGTGCTCCTATTGGGTTAATGCTTATTTTGGCCCCAGAAGTCCCAGAAAACCCTCCGACATTCTCCTGCAGGGTCTAGTTGGCATCACTCCCTATGGGGAAGACAATATAGAAAGTGCTGTTCAAAAATCAAAAATAAGACTGAATAAAGGATATGAACATTTCTGATTTTTTTTCCATTTTCCCCAACACACACAGAATTCACTTAGAATATCCTCATCATGTAAAGGAATAGGATCAGAAGGATGCAGAGTAGAGACTGGCAAGAAAACTGATTTTCAGAAAACACTGTGTCAAATGTGAATTAAATCTGAACAACAGCCTTTCAAATGCAAATCCTTCTGAAGAGATGTCATTGATATGCAACCTCGAAAAACCTTTCAAAAGAAATAAAATGGATAAATGTGATAATTAAGATATCTATTTATAGGAAAATGATCAGATTACATTTGTTCGGAAATGTTTTTGTACCTGCAACAGAGAGGGCAGAAATAGGGAGTATGGATCAATTTTGAAATTTGCAGGTTGGAGGTGAAAATGGAATGATAGCTTGTCTGACAGAGGTGGGGATTTTTCTCCGCTATGCTAAGACCTATTATTATGCACCTATAATTGCCAAGGCCCCTCCTGACCTCTATTCACTCTTCCCCATGAAGTCTGATTCTAGCCATCCTGGCAACATTATCTTCTTTTCATGATAGATGGTAGCTGCTCAGCAATCTGCAGCAGTGTGTGCCAATCAAGAGTAGTGTTTAGGAGAAGCTGACCCAATGCAAGAAGCCATGAGGTTTTATATGAAATGCTTTCTGTAGACAGAGCTTGATGCACAAGAGTTACTGTAAGATGATCTCAGGAGACACAGCAGAAAGCAGGGTGGGAATGTGACTACACGACCATGTCTGAATCTTCAGGTTGATTCTGAAAAAATGAAGGGGGTACTCTGCTGTAGAGGCTCCTCTTTTAGAGTTGCCATGGTTTCATACAGAAGAAACTGGTGTGTACAGGTAGTACAGTTGTGCATATGACAGAGTTTAATAGTACCTCAATATCTCAGTTCCTTACCAGTCAGATACAACACTAATAAGTTACTCTCACAAAAAAAAGCATTTGTCTGAGAAGGGAAAAGTGTGTAATGGTGTCTGTTCTCTCAAGTTAATGCCAGTTGTGTATCTGTGTCATATTCATTTAGACTATAATGTTAAATTCAACTCAAAAGCCAAATAGACCATGAGTAAATATACAACTAGGATGGAGGACTAGAGAAATCGTTGGTTGTCTGTATATTCCAAGCAAAGGGGGAAAGGCACCAGATATGTGAAAGAACAGCCTGTCATTGTGGCAAAGAGAAGGCATTGAGGACAGATAACCTCTTGTACATAGCAATGCTCAGGGTGACCTCCGAGCTCATTCAGATGTTTTGGGAATAGGAGTAATGGACACCTTACTCTTCATAGGAGACTACTTAGCTACTTCCTTGCTGGTAAAATGTTGGTCCCTTGTTCTGGAGGGTGTCCCACGATGATCTCCTGACGCCTCTGTCGCTGACTGGTCTCTCCCAGGTGCCGCACCTGTCTCTCCATGCTGAGCCGGTCCAGGCCCGGGCTGGACCAATATGGAGCCAGCTAGCTGGCAAGGAGGCAGCTTGGTGTCCCAGGCACGTTCCGGGAGAGCAGAGCTCTCCTCAAGTGTTACAGCTCTTGTGACAGAAACTCTCGGACACCAGGATGATTCTTGAGCATGCTTTACTTCCCCTAAATAGAGCCCTTATATACAGTTTTGGGGTGGGTTAGGGTCTGGCAGCAGATAATGCCTATTGGCTTGACCTGAGAGCTTGGAGATACTTCATCTGCATGTGGGAGAGCCTGAGGGACTGTTCCTCTTGACTGATGGCCCTAAACCTCTCTGTGGGAGGGGTTGTTGGAGGACTGAAGCTAAGTGAAAAGAACAAAGGCCTGGGAGCAGAGCTGAACTCCTGCTGTCCGATAAAGGTTCCGGGGTTCAAAACTCATGCTTGACCAAACACCCAGCTGCTTCTCACAGCCCACCGCCCCACAGTAAAAGATGTTTGGGCATTATGCATTCCAAACTTCTACAATAGGCACAGGAAAGGTTGGCAATTTAAGGTAAGTTATACTATGGAAGACCATGTAAGCACATGGAATTCTGGGATTCTTGAGTCAACTTTAAATCTCTATCAATCTCTGTGAAATATCAGATAATATAATATCTGCTTGTAAAATTTTTAGTTTTTTATTTTCTCACTAGATTTACTTCCAACCATATACATATCACACACACACCATTTATATTTCTGTTTGATCTTTTGTTTTCTTTGGTCAAGCAGTATGCTAAAATTTGGACAAATAAGTGTGCATGACATTCAAGGTATTTCCTTTGTCACCACCTGATGTGGCATGTCAATGTGGCTAATAGTTATTTTTCTGTCTGGATTTGTTAGTGGAGTGGCCAAACATTGAGAGGAGCAGGACCATGGTTCTCTTGTGAGACTTCTTTCAGCTGGTGCTTTACATTCAGGAGGTTCAGAGCATTTACAAAAACATCTGAACTCTTAGGATTTTATTTGAACCAAAATCCAAACTTTGAACCTTTTATGGTTTTAACACATCACAAGTATATGTGTCTCCTGCCTTGATATTATTCCCTCTGGTCCCCTCCTGACTCTTTGTCCCTTGAATAAAACTGAACAGTTAGTTGGAGATCAAAACCTGATCCAAGGGTCACCTTAGATTGACGACCTTCTCTCTACCACAACCACTTTAATTAAAGAGCATGTCCATGAGCAACCCACCTTTCTGTGGGGCCTTGGATGTATTCTCAAGACAGATTTTGCTGTCACACAGCTGTGGTCGCCCCTTTCTCTGAAGAGTAGCAAGTCCCAGTAGATCATAGATCTTAACCCCATGACAGGCCAACCTATTTATGCTGGTTCCTAATAATGACTTATGTTTATAATGGCACTATTCATCCTGGAAGCCAGCTCACAGCACTCCGCTGACCACATGTGCTCTTTTTATTCAGCCATGTGTCTATATACATCCACATATCACAACTGCACAAAGGTCCTGACTGCTGTGACTTTAATCAGCCCTTTCTTCCTTTTGCTTAGCTTTGGAGCCTGATCCTGGGGATTAGGGAAGCCAGGGCACCCTTCTCTTTATCACTGGAGAAAAAAAATAAAGAAGAAAAGGAAAAAAAAAAGAAAATCAGAATTGAACAATTGGGAGTCCAGCTCCCTATTCACTTTGTTGCTTATTAGGACCTGTGTACATCAGCCATGATGCCGCAAAGCAAGTTGAGAACTTGTGCGATACATATTTAATCTTGGGGTTCCTCCTCCCGTTTCATCTCCTCCTCTTCTCTCCTTTCAGTTAATGAACCAATTATGTTGACAGGGAGGAGAATGCTCCCTTCCCAGCTTCCTCTCTCTTGGAGCCTCCATTCTCTGACTCTGTAAAATGCTGCCTAATTTGGCATCAGACCCTATTGTAGGTTATTTTTACACTCACCATGCATTGTGTAAAATTGTTTTAGCACTTTGGAGATTTTTCGTTTTGAGCATGAGGCATTATTGTATCTGCTGTATGAATGACAGGTAAGATGGTAAGGAAATGTGCAAATGTGTATACATTCAGTTGCACTCATTTTACTTAATGATATTTTCATTTGTTTTCTAGATGAGATCAAACACAAGGGAAAAACACATAGACTACGTATTAATGGATTTCTCCTTCCACAGTAGTGCTTAAAATGCAACAAGACTCATTGAAGACTTCTTAGCTATTCAATGTTGATGATGAAGCACAACGGAATCTTATTAATTCATGCACTAACTTTATTTATATAACAAGAATTGGGGCAGAATAGATAGGATAACAAAGGTTTTTTTTTTTGATAATAAAATGTAAGCAGCTTTTCAAAGTATTAATTCTATTTATTTTAAGACTTTCCCCCCTCTCAATTGGGCAGATATCTTTATTACTGATCTATCTTGCATAATGTAATATGGATTTAGTTTCTTACACAGTTTTTAAATGCTTGGCTTCCCCCATAAATAAACTGAACTGAGTGGTACTCATGTAATATTTTCAAGTAGAAGATTAGTTCAGGTTTTTTTTTTTTATCTGTAATGAATGTCAGGCATTGTGAAAGATAAGCTACAAGGTGATAAACAAGAAACTATTGCTATCTTCTAGAGGCTTCTAAGCCAGTAGAGAACAGACTTCTTGAACACACTACTGACTTAAGAGAGACAGCAAGGATTCCTGTTTTAATTCTTGAAGTCTCAACATCCCTTATTTTGAGTTAGTTATAAAGAATACTAGTTTTTCCCATGTCAGTCTACATGGACTTAAAAAGGAATTTACTCTACCTTTTTGCAATAAAAGACCTGGCCCATTGCATGAAATGATCGGCTGGCTGCAAATGAGCACAGAGCCTATCAGAGTATTCCTGTGCCCCTCCCCCCACTAGAGCCACTATGTTTTAAGACTAATACATCATAAATATAAAGTTTTTGTTATTAAAAGATGATGAAGAAAGAGAGTTAAGACTTGGAATGAGTTCTAAGAATATTGCTTGAACATTCTATTCCAACTGTAACTAAATTCTAGGAACTTCTTTAGTTAAGGGAGATATTATCTGGAGTTATAAATGTCTATATGTATTAGAACCATATTAATCATGAAAGCAGCCATATGCTTTGCTAGATATAGCTTCATTTGGTATCCATGGAATGCAAACAAAGCTTCAAAAAGCATAAGCTCAAAGGAAAGCTCATAAAATGTTTTTAATTGAGATTTTTGATGAAACGTCCCTAAACTCATTAAGACACAAGTAAATGTGTTTTATATTTGTATAGAGGTTAGAGTTTTAAAAAAAAATCTAGGAGCTAAGTTTACCTTGAATTCCTATTCATAATGAGGATCACAGAAGCATTTAGGTGGGCAAAGTCCGTGCGATATTCTGTTCCCCTGCTTGCAGCTTGTTGGTCGAGTTCTTGGTCAAAGAATAAATACATCTATAAGTATGAGTTTAAGAAGCAGGGCCTTTCTGAATTAATCCTGTAGTTCCAATAGCCAGAACAGATCGCCGACCCAAGAAGGTAAAACTTTGTTCTGAAAATAGTAGTGCCAGTCAACTATATTTAAATGTCAAGATAATAAAAGATGTTGTAAATTAATGCTTGGAGCAGCAAATTGACTGGATGGCATTTTGGGATCCCTTATATTCTATGATCCTATGAAGTCCATAAGGTTATCTTCCTTCTCTCATGATATTGCTGTCTAATTTTACTACGCAAGCACTTAGTTTTGAACTGATGTGAGCAATTTATGCTCCAAATTGAAATTACCTGCTATTTTAACATTGCAGAATCATGTCCTCGCTGTTATAGGTGCCTTTCTCTCCTTTGAAATATGGGGTGAGTAATAAAATTGCCAGGTCTGAGCTGCCCTCCAAATAGAGCTCTCTTGTATTCCACTGGAAAACTTCATGACCTCACTTTGCTCCTTGGTGACCAGTTCTGAGCTTGCTTTGACCAGCTTTCTACAGATGCAATGTAAAAAGACTTTATCTAAGCTCACATTGGTATTCTTTCAGCTGCTCTTCTGAAGGCTACTCTGAATGCAAAGTATAGAGCTTGTGAAAATTGCCTGTGTTCATACATACAGCATCAGGAAAAGCATAGGAGACAAATGCAGGTGGGCCTGTATACCCTTTATCTCATCCCATATAGATAATGATGAGATGTATTTTATTTGGCTGTTCAAAAGGACACGGAGGAGGTTAAATTCCATGTCCTTGGAGTTCTGTGTCAAATTTGACTAACATCCTAGTACTGAGGAATACTCTATCATTCTGAGTTCTAGCAACCTGTGTTCTCCTCTTCTGTTCTTCAAAGAAATGGTTTGCACATGTGCATTGGATCTGTGCTGTGCTTTGGAGGCAGGGGCAGCACACATTAGAATCATTAGCATCATTACTAATAGATTTTCTTAGGGAGTAGCTACTTGTCTTGATGTGCTGATGTCAAATTGCCAAATGGCAACATTGGTTAGACTTCTCGGCCCTGCTTTAATAAGAAGCTAATATCTATCAAGAGGTGTGCCTGTGGGGGAGGGGTACATGAGTCAGAAGCACTGTTTGAACAGTAAGAGTTGTTAGAGTTATTTTCAACATTGTTTCTCTTCAGAAATTGACTTGAAACCCACAAAATCTTGGACGCTCTATCCATACCATTTAGCACTTTAATTCCCTCATACATTCTATAAAAAGGCAAGGAAATGAATATCCCTTCCTGAACGCTATGGTGCTTAGAAAGGATCATATTTTAAACATGGTCTCAATTGTTATATTTCCTTGGTTTGCAATTATGTATTAATACATGCGAGCTTCGTAGCCCTCAACAAGGCGCTCAGCTTCCCTGAGGTTCCTTTTCTGGAAAATTGTTAGAAAAAAAAAAGATCTCATTTTGCTCAGTGCTAGAGTATTTTAAATAAAAATATTTGTGGAGGGAGTACCAATGCTGTGCCTAACATCAAACAAACATGAAATGAATGACATATATTATTGAGAGCAGAGGAAAAGATTAAGCTTTGTCTAATGAAGAGCAATAAAAAACAGTATCCTTGCAATATGGAATAAAAAGTTAAAAACAAACCCACATAGACCATGTATTGATGGGGTTCTTCTTCCACAGTATTGCTTAAAATGCAATAACGTCTCTTTGAAGACTTCTTAGCTATTCAATGTTGATAACAAAGCACAACGAAATCTTATTAATTCATGCACTAACTCTATTTATATAACAAGAATTGGTGCACAACAGTCAGGATAACTAAGTATTTTGAGAATAAAATGTAAAAAAAAGAAAGAAAGAAAGAAAGAAAGAAAAGAAGAGAGCACACAACATTACAATGATGCTAAGTAAGGTGAAGTGGCATAGTCTAAATAACTGAAAAATTTTAACTCATTTTTATAACCATTTTACTGACTATAAAATTTTTGTATCAAGAGGGATACAAGTGTATCAGCTATTAGATGTTGATATCAACATTAGCTAATGAAAATAAAATGAAAGCAAAGTTACAAGTAAAAGAATATAGCTTTAAATAACAGTCGGCAGAACCTAGGACTGATAGTTATAGTCAAAGATTCAAAGACTGCTCTAAAGTCTACATCTAATAACATGGGCTGCCTTCTGCAGGGCACTTAATTTCTCTAGGGTTCAATTTCCTACAGTTCAAATCTAGTTAAAACAAAAGGGATGGCCTTGATAATCTCTAAGGATCTTTCCAATTGTAAAATGTCACTATTCTATAATTTTAAGAATCCTTTTCTCAAGATAGACCAAGGCAAAAATAAGATGGTAAACTTTTCTCTGCACAAAAGTATGATTATACAGCAAAAATAATTTGTCCCTGACCTTGATCTTAACATAAATAAAAATTCCATCCCAGAAATCACAGAAAATCAGACAGAGTCCAATTCACTCTGATGCACGCTGAGTTTCTTTTTTAAAAAAGACACACGACATAGGGTTTAGGTTTTCTGCAAACATAATAACACCAGCATCTCCAGTAGAATCCCACTAATGAGGCTGCAGGGTTGAAAGGGGAGGAAAGGAACTAGACAGGAATGATTTGTAATTAGCACATCAATTATTTGAATATAAGTATGTGCTCCTTAAATGCTTAAGGAGCTTAATAATGAATATTCCTCCAATGCCTGAAGCACTCTCCTGCTTTCTATTTTATATTTTAACCTATGGTAACATTGGAGGGCAAATATTGCTGTTTCTAGACAAGCTTTTCTTTCAAATCCCTTTCTTTCTTTTTTTTTTTTTTTTTATTGGTTTGGGGATCATATAAATAAATGGTTTCGGGGACAATCTTAAAATATTCTGAGATGTGTATAACAAACTAAAATCAATGAAGGCTCTTGTGCCCTGGAGAAATGCCTGAAGAAGGGCCTATATTCACACTCAAAAGAAAATTTTTAGTAAAATAAAAAAACCTAAGACTATGCAAGATTGTTTTTCCAACCCCAAAATGGCTTTTTGATTTTCTAAATATATGTTTTACTCAACAGATTCATGCAGCCTCCCATGAGTTTCTAAATACTACCTGTATAACTATTTATGTTTAGTTTGGAAAAGCTGATAAGGCACCTCATGGAATAACAGTGATAAGTGAGCTATGGCACCATGGAGAGTGTACATTGCCACCCATTGTTTGATTAATCAGACACATTAAATAAATGCAATGGTGGATAGAGACCATCCAAAAGCTGAAGTTTCATCTCAGAATATTATGTCCATCAACACAATGCAGACAGGAATTAACTGAAAATTACCTTACAATTTTGAAGATTTGGAAAATAACCTTACAATTTTGATGATTTGGGAGTCATATTTTTATAATACAAAATTAATACTTTTATGTAATGATAGAAAGTAGAAGATAACAGCAACAAAATTGTTAACAATGTTTTGGTATCTGATATAGTTCCTTTTAAATAATCTCTTCCTCTTACATGAATAAAAATTCTCTGTATCTGTTTAACTCAAAGAACTGAATCTTCCATTTTATGACTTCATATATTTAAAATAATTTCGTTTCTTTTTCAAAACTTTTAACATATTCATCCCTCTACCCAGTTTCCTTCCATTACTACCATCCCTACTCTCCCAAACCTTCTCACCTAACTTTGAGATTATTATTATTTTTTAATTTACACACTGAGTCTATTTTGTGATAGATAGAGCTGTTCTTGGAAATAGGCCTGCCTGGTGTGCAGTCAACCTTGCATTCACTCCCCCAAGTTAAGGGTAGAGTTTTATAGCTACCTTCTCACCTCTGTGCTGGAAGGTTTTTGGCTGGGGCTTAAATTCACCAAACAACTGTAAACAGGGATACAGAAGAGAGAAATGTATGGCATTTGAATCAGGCTACCATGACAGTTAGACAAATTGTAATAAACAGACACATAGTGTGGAGGGAACAACAGAGAAAGAGGTGGAGGGGAGAAGGAGGAGGAGGAGGAAGAGGAAGAGTGGCACAAGAGAAGGGATGGCTAAGCCTTTCTTAATCAGGAATTAGAAATTCAGGCTGGTCCCACAGACCTTCATACCCATTCCAAAGCAACTACACATAATATGGAAATTCTGGGAAGAGAAGGTGTATTATGACATTAAATAGATAGTTATTTCTCTTGTCTGTTTAGTGGCTTAATGTGAACTTGCCTTTGTTGTTGGTCCCTACGCCAGGTTACTCACCAGTCCACCTTGACACTAAGAATGTCCTTGCTAAGCAGGGATGCCGGAAGAGAGACCTGGTTCCTGTTTTATTGCTTTCTTCTAAATGAACAGGCCCACCTACAGACTATATGTGAGTATATGATTGAACCCAACAGGAGACCCTCTAGACAACTATGGGGCTGGGCCTATACTGTACTGCCCAGCTCACCTCTCTCAGCAGATCTTATGCTAGTTTTTGTCATGTGCAAAGCAACCAGACTAATAACTTGATTGTTCCCCCTTTTTGTCTTCTACATGCAGAAGTGCTATACAGAAGGATATTTTTTTTCTTTCTCTTTCACCCTTTTAATCTTCTACTTATGAACCTATAATAATTCCTCTTAAAATTTATCCTCCATTGAATGGGAATTTCCTTCTTTGAATTTATGAGACAAGTACCGACTTTAGTGGTCATGGGTATTTTAAGGCCCTAGATACAAGAAAAGAGAAAGGTCCCATCTACTGTCTTCAAAGGTATCCTGATATTCCCATATTACTTCAAGTTACTATTTCATTCATAGGAAAAAAGATGGCTGGTTCAAACAATAAAAACATGTAAGAAACACAAGACAGAACAGATTTGATCACAGAAAAGAGTCTCTGACAAGTCCCTGTTTGACATCATGGAGACTTGTGAGCACTAGCAGTGCTCCTGCATTCTCAACAATTGACTTTGCCAATGGGAAAGAGAAACAGAACAAATCTAGGAAACTGGTGTATCATTTGCCTTGATGTGTGAAATAATTTACCTCGTTACTGAACAAAGGGCATTAACAAATAGGCCTCCATGTATGGTGGCCCCTGAAGCATTTTCTCAGACAGCTAATGGACATATACTTGTGTGCTAAAGGAGAACAGATTGACTTCCCTCATAATGTTGTAAAGCTGTGATACTTTGTGCTAATAATGGCGTACATGTCCCCTTTAAATCTTAATAAGGACAATGGATATAAGAAGTTTGAGTGTAAAAGAAATGGAAAAGGATATGGAAAAGAAAGAAAGAGAGAAAGAAAGAAAGAAAGAAAGAAAGAAAGAAAGAAAGAAAGAAAGAGAGAGAGAGAGAGAAAGAGAGAGAGAAAGAAAGAGCAAGGAAAGAAGGAAGGAAGGAAGATATAAAGAAGGATGGTTGAGTGACAGGGGCAGGTGGGCGGGTAGGTGGGGAGCACCCTCTCAGAGGCAAAGGGAAGTGGGCAGGAGCAAAGATCTCTGGGAGTGGGGACTGGGAAGCGGGACAATATTTGGAATTTAAATAAACAAATTATTTTTAAAAAAGAAATCAAGGAGGGTTCCATGGCTTGGACACATTTAATGGGGTTGTTGTAGTAGACTGTTGTAAATTTAGCCTTGTTTATCATTCATACTATTTAAATTGGGCACTGTACAAAGGCCTTCTTTGCCTTCTTTGTCTTCACTGTGCAAAAAGAGCACAAAATATCATGTCCCAAAATATCTAATAAAATCTTAACATGTCTGATTAATTGAGTTTTTCTTTGCTACCTGGCAATGTATAAATTTACACTCATAAAGAAAATTTTAAAAAATGCAATGCAATAGATTTAGAGACAGTTTCTATCTCCATGAACTCCTTGGTGCGCAGCAGAAAAGCTACTTTGATTTGAACCTGCAGAGCATGACATAAGTGATACTTTCCACATTCATTAGATTTGGTTCTTCATCAAAAAGGTTAGATCACCAGCAGTAGTTTTGAAACAGAGCTTCAGCCTTGTACAATCACCCAGTTCACTTTTCAAATACTGTCTCCACAAGAAAACATTGCGTTAGAGTTAATCTTGACTATAGACACAGTTAGTGACACAAACACTGGAGCTATGTCACAGCAGCCTAAGTGAATGCATTCCACCAAAAATAAACTATACATCCAATATCAAGTTCATGTGCTTTCTTCCAGTGTTACAAATTTCTACCTCTTGCTGTGTCTTGGAAGGCATTCACAGTAGTTCTGGGATATGAACTAATACACTTTGACTATGGACATAATTCTATCATTAAAAATGTATTTGAGAAAAAGCAAGTGTCCAAGTATATTACTGCATAATACTTCTGTGGCCATTCCTGCTACAGCAAACTTACCAGTACTTCCTCAAGACAGTTTCTGTAATCTCTTAGACTTAGCAGTTGGAACAAATTTTTTTTTGTTTGTAAACTTATTTGTGAGTGTGTATGATATGTATCCATGTATGTACATATATATGTATATACATATGTATGTACACATGTAAGTATGCATGTACATATGTATATATGTACATATGTATGCATGTATGTACATATGTATGTGTGTACATATGTATGTGTATATATATATGTATGTATGTGTATGCATATGCATGTACATATGTATGTATGTATGTATGTATGTATGTATGTATGTATTATGTTGATGCTGCTTATTATGGATATGCACATGCCAGTATGGGCATGTGTGAGTCACAAGACAACCTTGGGTGTTGAACTTTTCCTTCTATTTTGATTGACATACCATCCCTTGTTTACTCCTACGAGCTTACTAGCACCTTCTGGGATTCTTATTCCATCTATAATGAACTCTGTGATTACAGAAATATACTACTGCCTCTGGCCCTGAGATGGATTCTGAGGATCCAAACTTTGGATTTCCTGCTTGCATGGCAAGCATTTTACCCACTGAGCCATCTCTGCAGCCCATGCTATTGTTCTAAAGTACTATTCAAATGGGTCCTTAGTTGAGATAATTTGAACAAACAGATGCTGTGTGTTTAATTTGTTACAAGAGATTGTTTCTCATTGGATGACCTATTAACTTCAGACACTGAGATTGCTGCTGGGAAATTCCTACAAATGAGTAATGTTTATGCTGTAGTAATTTCAGCCATAACTGGGTGCAAATTTCAGGTAGCAGACAACTAGTAGCTCTTTAAAATATCTGTATGTAGTAACTGGTTTTGAGGCAGAGGGACTAGATTTGTATCTACAACTAACATTTATTTCAACTGAAAAATTCCCTTTAATCAGAACTTTATACAGGTATCTTAGAGATCATCGGGACGTTCCTTCTTAGAGGAAAGGTTCTTTTCGTAGTCACATCTTTCTACCTGCCTTTAGAGTGACATGTATCCTGAAATAAGCATCCACTTAGCAACCTAATGATCTCCAAATACTCAATATTTTCCCTGCGCTTTTGTTTCTCTGAGGTCTTTTGTGGATTTGACTGGTGGACCTTATGTGGAACCAGTTTTGTTTAGGTGAGGAGATGTGAGGAATCTTACTTGTAGTTCCTCTAATTATGTTAGCATGAGCTAATGGCCATGTACAACAATTCAGATGATTGAAATGCCTAGATCTAAATGCTAGTTCTGAAAAGCTCTTCAAATGCAAGTTGCAGTTGTATATGTGCAAGAGTTCCTGCAGAGCATATACCAAATAGAATATGTAAATGTCTCTACTAGTTTGACTAACTGGTGCCATTATACTAACTTCCAAAGTGTGTTTCAATAAACCTGCAAATTATAACTGGATAAAAATCTTCATTGTGGCCTACCTTTGACAATACTTCACTTTGGTAATTAGTCAAGGTCTCATCTGCTATTATTTCAGGATAATGTCAATAATATGGTTTATCTTTTATGTATTTGTGAGCCATTTGTCACCATCCCCTTCCTCACCCTTTTCTGGTGCATCACAGCCTGTTTTTTTCTCACTTTTTCATAATGTTATTTGTCTTGGTCTTATTCAACCATTATTTTTTTCATATTGGATAACTTCCTCAAACTTCTAGAATCTTAACTTTCCCCTATGGAAGACTAAATTATGTAGAGAATCTAGTGATTGTGTTGCTGTTTACAACACAGGACCTAATAGATTTATGACATTTAAGACACTACCTGGCATATGAAAAAGCTAATGAATCTTCTTATTGCAAAACATATTCTGTCCATGATTAATTCAAGTTTATTAGGCATGTGAAGAAAGCAAGCAATTAGTAGAGTACAGTCATATGAAAATTCTCACACTGCAGTTTTATGGGACATCAAAATTTTCAAGAAGAATCTGCTCTCATTCAACAGTAACACCTGAAAAATCTACAAGATTACTGTCTGTTTGAACTCATGAAAGACCAGAAAGCACACAGAAACACAATTTTTTAAAGATATATTCTTTCTAAGAGAAGCAAAGTTGATTTTCTTCTTAACAGAGTATCAGAAAGAGATAGGAGTACAAGAATTATGAACAAAAGCAGTCAAATTTATCAAAATATGAAGGTATAAATACATATTAGTGTAAATTTACTATTCAAGTTACTGGAGGTGGGGCTAGAGGCCTGTGATCCCAGCATTTAGGAGGTAGTGGCAGGGGGATAAAAATTCAAGGTCTGGACATATACCCAAAAGATGCTCCTCCATCTCATAAGGGCACTTGCTCAACTATGTTCATAGAAGCTTTCATTTGTAATAGCCAGAAACTGGAAACAATCTAGATGTCTCTCAACTGAAGAATGGATACAGAAAACATGGTTCATGTACACAATGCAATACTAATCAACCATTGAAAGCAAGGACATCATGAGTTTCACAGGCAAATGGATGGAACTATAAAATATTCTGAGTGAGGTAACCCAGACCCAAAAGAAAAGACATGGTATGTATTCACTTATAAGTGAATATTAGCCATAAAGAACAGGATAACCATGCTATACCCAATAGACTCAAAAAAGCCAAATAACAGTGAGGGTATAAAAGGCAATGATTGAATCTTACTCAGAAGGAAAAACAAAATAGATATTGAAAGTCAATGGAAGGAGGGAACCGGGTGGAAGAGTGGTAGAGATCATATGTAAGAAGAGCAGGGGAGAAAAATGCTGAACAGCAGTGGAGGGACCAATCTTTATGATATGCCGGAGACCTGAGATGAGGCAAGATCCAGAGGGTTAATGGGCAGGGGGGCAACTCTAGCTGACACTCCAAGCAATAGTGGTATATGGATCCTGAAATGGCCACTTCCTTTTGCCAGGCAGAACTTCCAGTGGAGTGATAAGGGCAGAAACTCACTCACAAAAACCTTTAACAAAAATGTGTCCAGTCTATATATTTGTGTGTGGGTATCTATATATCTATCTATCTACATGTATATTATATATATGTATATATGTATCTATATAATATGTATCACATACTATATATACAAATATGTACACATACAAATACATATGTATACATCAAATACATATGTATACATAAAAATGTAATTCACAAGAAGAAAGGCTAAGAAAGAAAAAGCTATAGACTAATCAGATGACTGATTGATGATTGACTGGTTGATTACCTTTCTCTGGATAGCATAGGAAAAGATCAACAATTGTGACAGCATCGTGCTAGGTAACATAAGTCTCCTAGAGTCACATCTCTTCATCTAGGCTGCAGGTATGGGTTTTAGTTCTTTTTAGTAATGAGTTAAGCAGCTTGAATATTTGAGAGATTGAGTTCTTTAAATATTCAGCAATAGATACAACACTAAATGACAGCAAGATTTAAGTCCCCTTAAAACCAATAAGTTCAAAGATTTCATTGTTTCAGGAATTTATGTAGATAGAAGAAAGTGCGACTCAACTTTCTAAAAATACAACTTGATTTGCTACTAAGTGTAAATGACTTATTAGCATATTAATGATAATGATAATAATTATGGTAATAAAATAACCTGGTACATTTATAGGTGAGTATGTACTATTTATTCAATCATCTGAGTTTTTACAATTAATCTTTCATTTACAAGTATGCCTGGCCCCAGGGATTTTCATATACTTTTCTACTGGTTAAAAAACAAACAACAAGCAAAACAGAACCCCAGAGGAGATAGGGAGCTTCCTCACCAGAGCACTCTGGGTATCTAGGACAAAAATAAAACTCAATTAGTTTGGTTGAGGAATATATAGACAGATTCTCTGTATCATAATAAGATACATGTTGCTCTATCTTAAACAAATATTGATGATGCAAAACTGGAAACAAGAAAATACAAAAGTAATAAAAATAAAATAAAAAGTTGCATATTTACAGAATGGAACTGGTATCCAGTATCCAAAAGATCACTGAGGATTACAAATTCTGTAGGAGGTGCCAAAAGAGAAAAAAACTTCAAATTGTCTACTAGCTATTTGTAAGACTCAGACCTTACTACCTCTTCAATTAAATTTAGTTTAACCAACATTCAGATGATAGAATATTGTTAAGTGTTCGAATTTTAAAAAGTGAATAAAAACACACTTTTCCTCAAGAACAGATGGTTATAGGACTGGTGTGGTGGCTCAGCATATAAAGATACTGGCAACATACCCCGATAACCTGAGTTTGACAACTAAAACCCACATGGCAGGAGAAGAAAAACGACACCTAGAAGTTTATTTTGATTTCCACAACTATGACATGGCATATGCATGTACCTCCCATGACAAACAATCAGCAAATAAAATAAACATTAAGAAATTTAAATATAATAGATGGTTATAAAGGTGCGATTTGTTACATAGTTTATGTTTTCATGTGTTATCGATTTATGTTTTCTATGACATGTCTTTCTTTTGTGACTTATTCATAAGCATTGAGGGAGAGTAAATCAAATAGAATTTCAAATTATTAGTTTTTTGAACTCACATATAATGGCCTTCACATATTGGGGTCCAAAGAAATACATACAACTGTGATTGTCCAGGGGAAGATTTTGGTTTCCATAAACTGACATGTTTAAAATGGTGTGTCCATCACTTGTTGGATACAGATCTTACACTCATCAGTGGATAAGCAGTAAAACTGATAATGTAGTATGAAAACCATCAAAGAGTCCCACATTCATTCTTTGTGGAATATGCCTGTCTTTTCTCTAAGATCTGTAACATTGTCATGTCTTTTCTACAACTCTCACCTGCATATGCAATGAGAGAACTTGTTTTATTCAATAAGAACAATCCTTCCTGACAGTAGTTGTCTAGTTCATGGAGACACCCAAATGTGCGTCCTGGGCTCAGAGCTAGGATAACTTCAATAAAGCTGGACTTGATAAATCATGGTTAGTGCACCTTGTAACCTTTGACCTCTGCGTCACTGATTGTGAACTTATAAGATGGGGCATGGATTCCTTTGCAACCAGACTGAAAACTTTGGCTCCTCCACATCAGTTGAAAGCATGTCAGTACATTTCATCACTTCAAGCAGATAAATTATTTTGCATATAATTTCACATGCTTTGGGGTTCTTTATTGTCCTTTAGATACTGTTTCTATAGACCTTAATCTAAAAGCTTAAGGTAATATAAGAAATTAATCTCTTAAACAATTTTCAGGAATTCTCTTAAAGGCAAGCAGAGGATTAAACCTCCATTCAATTATTATAATTTTTCACTTTTTATGTACCTGATTACAGATCAATTTTATTTTCATTTTTTATTTTTTTTAGATTATTTCTTTTATTATTTATTTTTTTATTTTCGTTTTTTATTGATTACTTCAAAACACAATTTTGATTTTTAAAACACATTTATATTACATTTATTTGCTTATTTTGCTGAATGGCATGAACATTCCATAACCCACTGTGTGTATGTGGGGGTCAATAGACAGTTTGCGAGAGATCCAACTCAGATTACCATGCTTGGCAGCAAGAGCCTTACTCTCTCAGGCATTTGATCAGCACAAATTAGAGATTTTTAAATGATTACTGTGACTAAATGACTGAGTTTAATTCTCAATATTTAATAGTTTTCAACATTTTATTATTTTTGTTATAAAAAATTAATATTTATTTTTATCTTGCTATATTAACTTCTCAAGGTGGCTATTCTTAGCAAACTGTGTATTGTCACCGATATCATTTCACTTGTACCATTTTAAAGTAAATCTGTGGTTATTTCAAGCTTGAATTAATTGACTAAATAACTGAATAACTTTGTCTTAATCATTCTGTAAGCTGATTTCTCAAAGCATTATTGAACTGAAACACATATTCAATTGATTGAATATGTATTAAAATATTTTAAAATTATTATTGGAGATTTTTTAAAACCAAATTCTACAGACACTTCAGGACTTCTAGAAGATCCATTCTTGTTGATAGAGGCTAACAAACTAATAATTGGCTAGTTTAAACTTAAAATTCTTTCCTAAGCATCTACCTCTCTTCTTCCAATGTGACTTGATTTCATTTGAGTCACTTTTTGGTGTGCCATTGAAACTTCTATGTAAGCACTTCAAAGGAAAAACTAATTTATTACACCATCAAATTTCTTCTACAAGCTGTGGCCTGTCAAAAAAAAAAAAAAAAAAAAAAAAAAAAAAAAAAAACCAAAAACCTAATAGAAGTGACAAAAAAAAAAAAAAAAAAAAAAAAAAAAAAAAAAAAAAAAAACAATAAAAATGACTTTTTAAGATGGTCCTTAGAATGGATGAGGGAAGAAGTTCCTGTCATATTTGGACTATAAATTGTGCTCCAATAATTGTGCAAAGCAAGTGGCTTATTCTCACGGATTTTCACAGATAACAGCAAGTGTTAATGTTTTTAAGGGTTTAGAAACATCTGGGGAAGAAAAAAAAAAAAAAAAACAGTTCCCATGCTCATGGATCAGCAGGAAAATGGCCATCTTACCAAAAGCAATCTTCAGACTCATTGCAATCCCTATCAAAATTCCAACACAATTCTTTACAGACATTTACAGAATTTGAGAACAATTCTCAAATTCATATGGAAAAACAAGAATCCCAGGATAGCGAAAGCATTCCTTAACAATAAATGAACTTCTGGAGGTATCACTATCCCTGACTTCAAGTTGTACTACAGACCAATAGTAATAAAAACTTCGTAGTTTTCCTATAGAAATAGATTGATCAATTGAATTGATTCAAAGACCCAGAAATAAACCCACACACCTACGGACACTTGATTTTTGACAAAGAAGCCAAAACCATATAATAAAAAAGGGAATGCATCTTCAACTACTGCTGCTGGTCTAACTGGATATTTGTTAGTAGAACATATCCATATTTATCACCTTGCACAAAACTCATGTCCAAGTGGATCAGAGATCTCAATGTAAAACCAGATACACTAAATCTGGTACAGATTTAGAACAAAAAGGTGGGAGTATCTTTGAACTCATTGGTATGGGAAACAGCCTCCTGAACAGAACACCATAGGCTCAGTCTCTAAGAAATAATAAATGGGGCTTCATGAAATGGAAAACCTTCTGGATATCAAATGTCACCTTCAATAGGACAAAATGACAGACAGCCTAATAATTGGGGAAAAAATCCTACAGAGTGCTTTGTGAATATATATATATATATATATATATATATATATATATGAATATATATGAATATATATGAATATATATGAATATATATTCACATATATATGTATATGTATGTATTCTTGATATATATATATATATATATATATATATATATATATATATATATAAACTCAAGAAGTTAGGTACCCACAACCCATATAAGCTAATTAAAAATGGGGTACAAAGTTAAAGAGAGAGTTCTCAAAAGGAATCTCTAATGGCAGAGAAACACTTAAAGAAATAGTCAATGTTCTTAGTCATCAGGAAAATTCAAATCACAGGTTCTCCAAGATTCCTCCTTACATCCATCAGAATGGCTAAGATCAAAAACTCAAGGAACTGCATATGCTGGTGAGGATCTGGAGCAAAGAAAATACTCCTCCATTGCTGGTGGAAGTGCAACTTGGATAATCATTCTGGAAATTAACTTGGCAGATCTCAGAAAACTTGGAATAGTTCTACCTCAAGATCAAGCTATACCACTCCTGAACAGATACCTAAAAGATGCTCTACTATCCCACAAGGGCACTTGCTTAACTGTATTCATAGCAGCTATGTTCGTAATAGCCAGAAACTGGAAACAACATAGATATCCCTCAACTGAAGAATGGATAAAAACATATGTGGTTCATTTACACTGAATACTATTCAGTTATTGAAAACAAAGTCATGAATTTTGCAGGCAAATATATGAAACTAGAAAATATTATTTTTAGTGAGATGACCCAGACTCCATAAAAATATGCATGTAATATAGCCACTTATAAGTGAATATTAGCCATAAAGTAAAGGATAACCCAGCTATAATTCACAGACCAGAGAAGCCAAATGACAAGCAGGGTTCAAGGGAAGATAGACTCTTTCTCATAAGGGAAAATAAAATAGATATTAGATGTGGATGGAAAAAGGAAACTGGGTAATAGAGGGGTTAGGGAGGCAGAGCAAGGGACCACACATGTAGGGAGAACAGGGAAGAGAGAACTGAAATTGGCATGGTGGTGAGGACAATCTTTAGAATATGGCAGAGACTTGGGATATGGAGAGGCTCCATTATGTCTATGGAGGTGGCTCTAAGTGAGATTCCTAGCAGAAGGAGATATGGATCCTGAAGTGACCACTTACTGTAGACATATTGCAGTCCCAGTGGAAGAATAAGAACACCCACAGAACCTTTGACCCAAAATATGTTCTCCCTACAAGATATGCAGGGACAAAGATAGAACAGAGATAATAGGAATAGCTAACCAATGACTTACCCAAATTGAGACCCATCCCATGGTCAAGAACCAATCCCTGAAACTATTAAAGATATGCTGTTCTGTTGTAGAGAAAATCCTAGCATAACTGTTCTCTGAGAGGCTCCACCTAGCAACCAATGAAAAGAGATCCAGGGACCCATAGCCAAACTTTACATGGAGCTCAAGGAATCTTATGGAAGAGTTGGAGTAAAGATTGCAGGATCTAAAAAAAAGAAAGGACTCCACAGGAAGACCAACAGGGTCATGTAATCCTTGGGAGTTCCCAGAGACTGAACCCCCAGCCAAAGAGCCAGAACAGGCTGAACCTAGGCCCCTTGAACATATGTAGCAGATGTGCAGTTGGTCTTTATTCAGGTCTTCTAACAACTGGAACAGGGAGTGTCCATGAATCTGTTATCTGAACAGCCTAGAACCTGTTCCCCTAATGAACTGCCTTATCTGGTCACAATGGGAGAAAATGAACCTAGTCCTGTTCCAGGTTGGGGACATGGGTGTTGGAGGAGAGTAGGGGATGGGCGATAGGAGTTATACCTGAAGGAGAGCTCTTATTGTCATAGGAGAAGAAGAGGGAGAAGTGGGTGTAGGATCTGAGTAAGAGGTTATTGGGAAAACAGAGTGGCGGGATTGACATTGGGATGTGCAGTGAAGAAATATAAAAAAATTTAAAAAACAAACAAACAAACAAACAAAAAAAAACCCCAAAACCTGAAGAGTAAAATGGGGTGTGGTATAAAGCAGGGTGCACAATTACAATGTGGAAGTTACTCTCATGGGACTTAAATAATAGAAACATTATGTCTTATTATTAGGAAAACTGACTATTGTAACAAAACAGCAGTCTGTGCTCCTTTTTTTTTAAATTTGTCATGACTGCATTTGTCCTATTGTGCTACATTGTAAATGATTCCTGAAATATTCTTATGTTTTAATACAATGCTTTCATTGTTTGTACATGAGGATGAGCCACTGGCCTTGCCTTTGAGAGATTATGAAGTGAACAATAATGTAGAACAGGACATAATGTGAGAGCATTAAGGTAGTGTCATATGCTTCAATTTGTCAACTTTACATACATATCTATGCTATTTTATGTCTTCCACATTTTAATTATTTTGAGTATTCATTTTTAGAATTTTGTAGAAGTGTTTAATGTAATCTGAGTATACCCTGCCTCCTGCTACCCTGAATTCCTCCAGGATGGCTCGCCTTCTAAACCCATGCCCCTGTCTTTTCTTGACCCACTGAAGACTATCAGTGTTGTCTACATGTGCATGTATGTGGGGTCATCCACTAACATATGAACTACCTACTGTCCCACCCCCAGTAACAATCAACTATCACTAAGTTTTTAGCTATGGATAGAACTTAATATCTTCCAATCTGTGATAGAATATTTCCTAACAGATTTTATTCAGATATTATTTTGATAATTGTGGCTATTGTGAATTTCTAACTGGAAAAGCCATTCGGGTTCCATAAGTCACCATCACAGCAGCCATCTTCAACCTCTGCCACTTACAGACTTTCTCTAACCTTTTTCATGATGGCTCTGTACCTTGGGAGATAGGGTATAATATAGATATTCATTACGATGAAGCACTACATCGGCAATTATTGTCTATACTTTGACCGGTTATGCGTCTCTGAATTACCACCTCCCTACTGGAAGAACGTTTCTGATGAAGCCTAAGATGATCTTTGCTATTTTAAGGCTGGAACCACTACAGTCCATATGATTAAAGGGGTTTAATATATCTCAGAGAAAAATAAAAGAACGTAGAGATTACTCCTAGATCTTAAATGTAAGGATATTAATTTTAAAGATATTTTTACAAAGAAATTTAACTATATGTTTTCATCTCAGATAAGCACTTCAGCAATCAAATAAAATAGAAATAAATTAAGTAAAACACTGTTTTATTAGATAAATATGTAGGTGATGGATGGATAGATGATAGATAGGTAAATAGGTAGGTAGAGATAGATGATGATGGATAGATAGTAGATAGATAGATAGATAGATAGATAGATAATATCTGTGTATGAGTGAGCCTGTTTGCTAGAATGCTTGTTTAACACAAACAGAAGTCGAAATATGATTTCCAGTAAAAAAATATTTTTTAATACTTTGACCGTGGATAGTATACAGTTGAATCTTCCAGAATTTAGAGAGTATATTGGCTAGAAATTAACTTTATGTAACTCAATCCTAAAATCACTGTCTAACATAAAAAATTACGAACACAAAATTCAGGCAAATGGAAAAGCCTTTGGGGAAGAACTCATCTTGGCATCAATTGCAATTCAGAGATACTGGACAGCACTATGTCCAAGTCATGAGCCTTTTGGCAGTTGGAGTTTCACTAAAAAATTGGCTTAAGAAAATAATTCTAGTTATTTTCCATAAATCAAGTCATAAACCAACCAGAGCCTTCCATTATCCCATCCTCCTTTGAAAATCTACCTAACTCTTCTCCTATTTAGTGAATCACAAATTTTTAAATCTTAGAGCTTCCTTGGAAACACTTTACAACAGTATGTGGGCTGCCAGAATTAAACAGAACACCTGTTTTTGAAGCTTCCAGCCTCTTAAGATTTTAGACCAACATTTCAGAGAGAGTCATGTATTTTGAATAAGCTCTAGGAGAGATGCCACTCAGCCAACACAGGATCTAATATTGGTGAAGTACCATAGCCATAGAGGTCAGTGTTTGGGGGGGGGGGGTGGAGCAGAGCGAGTACTGGAGCTAACTGAAAGCGTTTTGGTTGTGTTGTCATATTGTAAGGATTATACAGTGACTCAGTTTGCCAAAATCCAGTGAGGAACTAAACAAAACAGCTGAGAGATTCTTGACTCATTCCCATTGATGGGAACAGAAAGTCCAGGGATTACCGGGACTTGCAGGAAAGGGTAAGAATAAGACTAAAGCCACTTCCCTGGGCAAAAGTGGATCTTGGATGAACTCTGTATGCAAGCACTCTCTGGTCACAAGCAAATGCTAAAGTCCTTACTGACTACTTCAAGTCAGTTTGCCACTATGACTGGGATATCTTTAACTTTGAAAGTGGTTGGAATGCTGAATTCACTAGAATTTTACTGTTAGAAATATATTGGGGTGGGTAATACATAATCTTGTTATGGATAACATAGGTAATACCTAATATGGAGTATCTATAGACAAATTTTAAACTTTCAACCCTTTGTTCTGGCTGTAAAATGTCAGTTGGACCCATTTTGGTGCTTTTTATTACTGCATCAGAACCATGCTGTGAATTTGTTGCTGCCATAAATGCTTAATGTAAGAGCTCATTGTGCAATAAAGTGTCAGAACACTGTTTTTAAACACGTTTTTAAAGCAACATTTTACAGCTTACATTTTTTTCCCACTGCGTACTATAAAAAGTACAGATTTTCAATGTCACATTCATAAGGACTGCATAATCGTTCCTGGGAAAGCCAACTACAGTGAGAATTTAAACAGTTTCTCTTCAACCTTTTCATAAACCCTGCTTCTTCCTCCCCCACACCACTTGGGATGAACATGATATAGTGAATGGGAGGAGTGGGGTTCTTGTATACAATATGCCGCTTAAACAGGAAATACACAGTGGAGCAAGAGGGGGATTTAATTTTTCAATTTGTGATCTCAGACTATTTGGCATGTCAGAAAGTCATTTCACTTTATTACAATTTTTCTACCCATAGTCTTCTAAATCTTCTCTTTCAGGAGACATATTACTTCTCTTTTAACTTTCTTTCTTTCTTTTCTTTCTTTCTTTCTTTCTTTCTTTCTTTCTTTCTTTCTTTCTATTTTTTTTTTTTTTTTAAGATTTGGGACTTTATTTAGTTACAAACATATCATCCCAAGACTGTGTCACCATGTGAATGCTACGTTTTTCATAATTCAAAGAATTACTTATTCTTATTTTACATACAACATTGACACTTTATGATTTTTTCCTGATTTTCTTTGAAATTTTTCATATAACATATTCTGATCATGTTTTTTTTTCTCCCCAGCTCTTTCCAGATCTACCTTATCCGCAATATTTTCTGCCCCATCTTTTCTTCTTGCTTTTGAAAACAAAGGACACATTGAGATTTTTTTCCATCCTTATCTTTCTAATTATTTCCTTTACCCAGTTACCTTGTGGCCAACGCCTTCTGGTAGTCAAACTGAGACTCCGGTGGGCAGAATTTCCACTACAAGTGTCCATCACAAGCTTGTCATTACTAAACCACAAAGTATCCATAAGACAGACCCTGAGGTTCTGTTCCTATCTGTGATTGACAGAATGCTACTCTGGGTACAACAGTGTTATCTCTATGTTTTAAGGCAAACATGGATGGAACTAAGCAATTATTCTTGTAATTAAACTTGCAGACTCTCTAAGACAGCCTCATATGCATCTATTGGCTAGGATATGAAAAAGAGCCTTCCTCAGTATTGATTTTTGTCTTGCCTGAAAACTCTCATACACGAAGACCAAGGCTTGTGCCAGGGGTCTGTTTGCTCTGATCTTTATATGCAAGGGTAAGCACAAAGTAGGTGCTCAGTAAATGTCTGTTGAATATGCAAATAGTTGAATACGAATATATGAATTTAAATTTTGTCCTCACTGTATTTCCTCAAATCTTCTCCAGTTTGGTTTAAGATTCTCAAATCCTCACATAATGATTATTTTTGAAGCAATTAGAGGCAAATTGGTCTTCAGGTCAAACTTAAAAAATAATTCTTAAAATAGAGTAGAGATTTGAATCTATAGAACTGACTCAAATCCAGAACTCAGGAAGATTTTATTTGACATGAATAGTCATTTTTCCTGTAATGCAAAAGAAGCATCTTATTTTCTGCTTTAAGTCAAAACATAAAATCAAATTGTCATAAAGTAGATAAGTTTTTTTTTTTTCTGAATGGATTGAGCAACCAATTAACTTTTTTTGACTGCTAAACTAACTAAAATAATTGACAAATTATAATACACTGGCCTTCCCAAGAGACAATGTCCTTTGAAGCTACTGCCAATAAGAAAACAACATGAACTTTTGAGCAACCCTGGGTAAACATGGAAATAAGATAGTGATTCATTCTCATCCAGAGAAAAGCATTTGATTTTTTAAAAGTCCAGCAAATGGTGCCAACAGTAAATGCCAGAGATTAAAAGGAAAAGCAGACACACAGGAGAAGCCTTAAAAAAAATGTTACTTTTATACTCCAATTTTTTTTCTTCCTTTGGCTACACATGGCTTGTATCTGTTTAATATGAATGAAGTTGGCAAAAATACGTGTTTTTTTTTTTCTCTCACAACAAGTGACTACCTAAGCATTTGGAATCCACAGCGTTTCTGCATGGCGTAAGGTATGACAGCTTCTCACTCATTTAATTTTACCAAATGTGGTCTAACTATACAGGTTGACAGTTTACTTAACCCTGTTCCTCTAGCCCCACTGAGCACTGCCTGTAGGATTTTTTTCACTATAATTGCTTACAAATGATGGTGCCAATGGAAAATGCATTCTGTTGACAATAAAAAGATGAGATTAAAATTACATTCTATATCTTCAGCAGCTTTAGCCCATACTTACTAGTTTTGGGGATTTTTTTCCCCACAAATTTAAATTTTGTTATATTTGACAATATGACATGAATCTTGATTTAGGAAACAATCCCAAATTCTGTTTTTTTTTTCTTCTTGCTAAGTTCAAGGCTATAATTTTCATTTGAGGGAAGTGCTCAAATCCCTGAATTACTTTTATTTGAAACATCTTTGAGTTGATTAATTGTTCTACTCATAAAATCCTGGTCAGGGAATTCTTGCATGAAAAGCAAACTGTGAAAAGAGTATTAGCATCTAGGAATTAAGTTTCCAAAGCTTCTGTTCTGAAGCAAGATATCTGGGTGGGTAGAGGTCAATCAGTAATGTGAGGTCAGTTTGACTCCTGCTTTAAATGCTCATTCTCTATTTAATTATAAAGAAGAGTGCTATCACAGCCTGGGTAGCCATGCCATTTGAAGACTCAACAGCACAAGGAAAGAGAAGACAAGAAGGGTACATGGGTGAATTGGAGGAAGTCTCTCAGGGCAGAGCTCAAGCTAGAACTAGGGCATAATCTATATGTCACGGCATAAGTTACAGTCAACAGACCTCCTAACATCACTGTTGTTAGAAATTTTTACTCCTGAACTGCTGTTTCTGCCCATCCTTGATCATTCAGTTCCTGGATAAAAGACATACACAATCTTCATATTTACGATAAGCCTTAATCAGCACTGGAGCTGGGCAGATACCTACCCTCTATGCTATTAGAACCTACGTTCCTATCGTTCACCTGAATTACTACTTACTTATTTTATCTGGGCTGCTCTTAACTCCAGTTGGCCAGCCCTTGGTGCCATGTTTTTATGGCTCACCTAACACATGGCAGCTTCTTCATCCCCCTCTACCTTCTTCTTTCCCTCACGGTTCTCCTCTGACCCCGTTTCTCCTCTGACCCCAAGCCGGGGAACCCTAAACCCTGCTTATGTTTCTTCTGCCCGACTATTGGCTGTCAGCATCTCCATTCCCAATAAGAAATAACTTCGGGACAAGGTCACATACCTCACTTGAGTCTACATAAAACTCTCATCTTAGGGGCCACGCTTAGCATTACACTACCAATAAAAGACAAAACCTCAACACATCACCAAGCATGCTCTAAGAAGTCATGTCGGTTTATTTCATTACGTGCTATTAATTTTTTTAAAAGCAGAAAAAAGTACCTTGTAAAAATTGTTGCTAGATGAAATGTATGTAAACCTCATTGTTTTGAGAGAGCTCTTGCAGTAGTACCAACAGATCAAACTGTTATGGTGTTACTGTGCTCACATCAAGACTGGGCTGTTAACTTTACCTTCTGAGGCATCAGAAGTCTGGGATATAAAAGCTCGTGCCAGATGTAAGCAGTGTAAGTAAGTCTCTTCTGCTTTACCCTCTCTGAAGAAAGTGGCTTAAACAGTCCGAATTTGTTCTCTGCATCTCCTTTACTGGGCCCTACATGCCTGTGAAATCAATCCCTTCTGCTCAGCTCACCAGAGCTGTGCTTCCTGATTCTAGAACCACAGAGAGAAGACGGTTAGCGCCACCTGTATGTTTCTTAACATTACCCAAGGCTGGATCTGGATAACATTTCAGGTGATCCCAGATCATCTCTGTGGAAGGCTTTTCTTACATCTGTAAGGACTGCTTTCCTGTTTGTTTTGTTTTAAATAAAACCTTTACTAAAGCCATACGCATAGTCAAAAGAATGTGTTTAATCTTCATAATTTGATCCTTTAAGGTCTCTATGATTTCAAAGAAACCAAATACGCATACTTGTCATTGGTATAAGTAAAATTATAGTTCATTTGTTCAAGCTGTCAGGGTTTTGTTATTGGTTTGGTTTTTGGTTTTTGGTTCTTGTTTTTTTTTTTTTTTTTTTTTTTTTTTTTAAAATTTAACAGAAATTTGGAAGCATGGGCCCTGATACAAATACCAAAGGCATAACAGGAGCAGAATGGACAAGCCAGGAGAAAACATGATTAAACACAATTCATTGCAGAATAAGTGGACACAAGAAAAATAAAGTAATGACTAGGTGATACAGAGAAGGATTCCTATTGTAGAGAGTGTGGAGAAAGGGTCAGAAATCTCAATCAAATCTGAAGGAAGTTTATAACACTATCCAGGGGTTAAGTTCTCCTGAAAGATAAATAATAATAGATATGTACTTTCATCCACATTCAAAGGCCACATCTCTAAATATACAATATGCATTTCTGGGGACATAGATGTTCACTGTTTGGCCTCTTTAAGGAGGAAATACTTAGGCTTGGACTTATTTTTGTTATAGTTATACAGTAGTGAATGCTGAAAATACGCTAATTTCCATCGACATAGGACTTAAATGAGTTATGATTCATTGCATCCTCTGAAAAGCTACAAAGCACTTAAAAATGTAGAATGTCTATGTGTACTAACATGGAAATATCACCAAATATGATTAATGTAAAAAGCATATCATCCTTAAATGTTCACACATAGATTTTATTCATCTTAGACAAATAATCTGAACATACTCTAGTCATATATATATATATATATATATATATATATATAGAGAGAGAGAGAGAGAGAGAGAGAGAGACTATATATATATACAAATTATGGATATTTATAAAAATGATTAAAAGTGATTATTTTGATAAGCAGGACTAAATGAGAGGATCAAAAGATGGCTTTACACTTTTGGAACAATTTGTCAAATTTAACTGTACACTGAAAATTAATATAATAATTGTTTTCCTTCTTATATTAATTCTTATGGTAAGTACTAGAACCAAAAATGTCACTGTCATGAAACTTTGGATTGAATTAATTGATTATGACTGGTTGGTCTGTTTTTAATAATTTTTTAGCAAAGCATATTTTACCAAAAACAAATTTGGAGATTGCACAATCACAAGGTCATGTAAATGGCTTCACAGCTGACTATGCAAAGTATCTGGAGAACTTTGATGGCAGCAAACACAAAGAAAATATCATTGACAATGTAAGGCAGGACACTATGATTGGCTTTTTAAGGGCACTTGCCACAGAATCACTGAATTCCGAGTTCCATTGCTAGGAACCATATTGTATGAGAGAATCAGTTTTTCCAGGCTATCCTCAGAGGCTAACATGCCACTCGAAGTAAATAAAGACTCAGATAATAAATAAATAAATAAATATATATATAAATATATAAATATATAAATAGATGAATATATAAAATGTCAAAATTTAAAGATAAGTCTGTTACATATGTGAACAATTTTTTAAAAATATATAATAAAGTTAATACATCTTTTCTTTTGTCTATTACACTATTATTTACTAGTGTTATAAACTACAGCCATTACTACCCAAACTCAATAGGGAAGTGCATACAGAATGGAAGTAGGGCAGTTAAATCATATGTGCACAAGCAGAAACTTGGTATGAACCAGGTTGCTGCCACCTTTTCACTAAGAATAATAGGCAGAAATACTTGCTATGTTAATAAATTTATAATTCTTATACTATCATAATTAGAAACTTTAATTTTAAAGGTATTTTGAAGATAAAACATCTATTTGTTCTGGACTTTTTTTTTTTTTTTTTTTTTTTTGGATAGGAAACACTGACTGAATCCTTGAAATTTTGTAAAAGTTGGCCACCATCTGCTTTACTACAAATCTGAAACTGTCAGGTTGAGCTTGTTTTTGACCTTGTTTTTATAAATAAATTCCCTGTATAAGGTTGAAAAGGTGCTTACTCTTTCATTAAATGTGAATTTCTTATCAGCCATGTGTGTACTGGTAGCACTTCTTGGTGAGCCAAATAACTAAACTTGGTTTGGATTAAACATCATAGATTGGATAGTTGCATAGAGAACACAAACCAAATGAATGAACAGAACCATTGCGAAGAAATGTATAAACAATTTCTCTCAAGAATTCTGTCATATTGTTCTGTTAGTACTGCATGGTTTTATTCAGATTTGGTTGGGTTTCAGCCAATCAGCATTTCTCTGTTTGGAATTCCAGTCAGCTCCAATTCAACCAGGAGTATGACAGTTTCCAATCTAGTTTTATTGCTTAATATGCTAGTGTTTCACTGCCTAACCCCCAGATGAATCCACTCCAGCAACTCACCAGACGTCAATACACTGAGCAGGTGCTTCTGCTCTTAAGAGATGACCCCCTCCTGCAGGGTCAGAATCGAGTAGATGTGGCTGTCTGTCTCTTTTACCTGTAGCTGCACTACTATCCCCCACCCCCATTTCTTTGATAGGGACTCTGATTATGTGGGAAGGTATAGCTATGTTTAGGAGTATGTATCTATGTCTATGTGTACACACATGTACATGCTGATATGGATGGTGGCCTATGTCCAAAAGAAAGAAATTCAGAGATGAGACTATCTCTCTCAAAGAAAGAAAAGAAAAAGTAAAAAAAAAAAAAAAAAATGTTTAGCATCTATTATACATAACTATCTTGGCAAACAAACCACTCCAAAGTTCTGTCATGAGATGCTCCAGATTCAAGGCTTTAGTCTAAAGCACCAAGGCAAAACCCTTATATCAGTCCAGCTGATAGCTGAATCCCATTAAAATCTAAAGTGTTCCCTCTATAATTAACAAGCAAAGCTATCTGTGACATTTATGAGACAGATGCGGGTACTATGTAGGTTTGCAACTGGAAGAAATATTAGCTAAAATGTCTTTCTAAGGGATATTCAGAAGGATGACTAGAGAATGAAAAAGAGTAAAAAGGAAAAGATTGAAGAAAAAATAGAAAATCATAAAAGCCATAGACAAAGATGTAGCTCATGGAGTAGTGTTCTGCCTATCAAACACATTCGTTGAATTGGATTCTTTCATACTATATAGGACTGGATACAGTGTCTGATCCTTCCCATGTCAACTGGTCAGAAGGGAGAAGCAAGACTATCTTTGCCCCTGGCCTATGTAGTAAGCTGGAAGAATGCATAGGATGCTTAGCTGCTGTGTTAAAATATTGCACCAGGAAGAAGCAGCTGCTGCTGCTTCTGACCAGTATTTATTCTGCCTTTGTGTTGGTAGTGTCCTCTGATCAAGAGGACATTAACCAGAGAAAGTATCTCACCAGTTTTCTTACTAACCCTACTGACAAACCAAACTGACTATGGCTTTGCTTGATTCCTCCACCGAGCAAGATTTACTGAGGGCAATTCCGTGTTCATATCTACAATCACACATCAAATACAAACCCCAGGTTGTGACAGGAGGCATGCGATGATTTGAGTACCATTTTATGTTTGTTCATAATTGAAAAAAAATATTGCCCCTAACAATTATGGAGAAAAGGGAAACCAAAAATGTATGCAGCCACCCAAATGAAGCTTTCTATGATTCTGTAAGACAAACTATGTTCTAATATTACTTGTACAATATAAAGTATTTTTCAATGTCTAAAGTCATGTCAAGCCTTGTAGAAAATTTCCTGTCCTGGTTGTACTTAAACTATACAAGAGATCTGGATTTAAAACTCAACAAATTCACAAGAAGCAAAGAAGAAAACAGAAAGTTTCCACCTCTAGCATCATCAGGGGTACACAATCTACACAGGCAAGTGCCACAGAGAGACATAAATTCAATTTTGCCCCTGCTATTTGTCATGTAGGAATGCCAAGAAAAACTGAACGTTCTTTTTTCTTAGAGCAATATTTCTCGGTATTGACAAGGTCTTGTTAATATTGGCTTAGAAAACACTTTAAGAAGTCATCTTCCCCTCCCCCACACTATAAAAGATTCTATAGATACGTTATATAGAAATAAACTCATTGGCTATTCAATATCCTGTCAGGCACTTGGATCTGGCATCTGTCAGGAAGGGGAGCTGATTGGCTGAGGTTCATTTCAATGCAATCAAAACCATATCCTCTATAACTGAGAAGTATGCGAGATAAATGTGTTTTTCCATTTTGTTTAAAAGGAACTTATTATGTGGGCAGCTGCCTTTTGAATGATATTAATGCCAAAGTGAAGCTTTATATTACAAAGTAAAATGAGGCCAGCTTTTAATACTGGGCTGAAAAGTATTGTCATGCAGCAGGAGTCGTAACCTTTGACTCCAGCAAGGAAACTGATTTATATAATAAAATGTAGAGAGACAGCTTTTAAAAAATGCTAACACATTCTTTCTTCCTTGTGAGGAAAATAAGAATATCTATATATATGCTCTAGGAGATGCCCTGCAAGGGGGTCAGTCCAGTAAATGCTTACACTCTCTGTAAAGTTGTGTGAAAAGGCCAAACCTGCTTGCAGAGGATGCATATTCCATCAAGAATCCTGGACAAGGACCCAACTCAATTATTTAGTGTAGTAGAGAAAGTCAGGCAAATGCACAAAGCAAAGCAGCAACATTGCACATTACAATATTCCTCAAGACAAGAGACATTGCACATTACATATTCCTCAAGACAAGAACACATGTGAAGGTGAGGAACACCTTCACATGTGTTGTGTTCCTCAGGTTAGGACGGGAAATGGCACAGGGGGGATTATTCTGATATCCAAAGAGAATTCTAATATGGTTGTAATATATACAGAGGTTAAAAAAAAACTCAGCAGGAGAGCCAGAGGGGAGAAGGCTCTGAGTTCAGTGTGTCAGGCTTAGCTGAACTGTGATCTATTGTTCTATCAAAATGTCATGTCTGACTATTGCATCGTATGTGGAGTGTCAGGCAGATTTGGTAAAGACACACCTAAGATAACATGCCAAGCCTATAGCTACCGCTATAATGCAGGAGACATTTATACAGTGCAGTTCTAAACAGAAGTTTGTAGGTGTTTCTTTGTCTGTAATACCATAGCTCTGTTTAATAGCTGTGTACTGACACTGTAGAAATGGTCTAAACATAGAGAAAATCGTCTGAGAATGATAGAGAAGTGGGGAAGCTTTTGCTATTATAAACCAGAATATATACTGGCAAATACAGATTTTCAAAAAAAACATTCGGGTCAGTTTTTGTATCCTCTTAAATATACAATGTAATTCTTACATACACAGAATCAAGAACATTTGAGTGAATAAATCAGAGATGCTTGCACTTTCATTGCTTATCAAAGAATGCTAAAGACCAGTGCCTTTGAGACTGGATAGTAGGAAATGTTTTCCCCTGATTTTAGACCTGGTTTCCCTAAGACTTGCAGCAGTTGATGCCAAGATCTCTCTTTGCTGTTTGCTTCATACACAAGCCACGGAAGAAGGGGATGCCAACAACCGAGTCTGGCCCCTTCAGGGATGCGCTACAATGTTTAATGGATAAAGCCTCGATTATAAAACATGCAGGCTAAGATGCCAGGGTCAGCATTGTTGCTTTGATGACACCCCAGCAGCTTATGACTTATTTGCCTTTAGAGCTCTGTGCTCCTCAGATCCCTCAGTGTTTCACTCATTGATGTTGACTTCACTAGACTACCACTCATTTGGATCACTCACACACGTACCACAATCCTGTGCCAACGCCTTCCTAGTGACCAGTGATTTAATAGTCTACACTTTAGAGTATATGTGGCACAATGAGGCCTATAAGATACTTTCTTGCCAAATGCCTATTTTCTTACTGCTGTTGAGAATCTTGGAAGAAATAAATGTATCTAAAAATAGAGAAACTGACTACTGAGCCCATTTAGTACATATGGTCTATTATATCATTATGCTATATCTTGGCTTTGGCTGAAATTACTGTCCTCATAAACTAACCAATATTCCTAAAGATATCTACTTATTAAATGAGAGAATGAATGAAAAACACTGGTGTCTAACAATTATCAATTTACCAAATGTCTGTATCAAAGGTTCTAAACCTCTGGGTTGTATTTGGTTCATATCAGATAGTTTACATATATTTACATTACAATTCATAACAGTAGAAAAGCTACGATTTTGAAGTAACCACAAAATAATTATATGGTTGGCAGGGTCAATGCAACATGAGGAACTGTACTAAAGAATCAAGGACCGTGTCACATCACTAGGAAGGTTGAGAAACACTGCTCTATTGCTATTTGTTTTCCTTTCATCTGGATGTCCTGAAATGATGTAGTAGGCACACAAAATTAGAGGTAGGTGTGTTTGCATGTGTGCTTTCATGTGTTCACATGTATGTGACATTAATTTGTGGATTCGCTGGGGAGATGTAGTTTTCAGTGAGACAATTATGAACTAGAACATAAACTTTGGCTCTGGCTCAGAGTCTCTACCAGTGTGAATTTCTTATATTTTCATCTCCCATGTCTATCTCTGCAAAGCATGGAAAGTGCATGCCTATATTCAGACCATCAAAGGCAGTTCTTTTATTTAGAAAGCAACTTGAGACCTTTGAAAGCAGAGAGACTGATATACAGAGTTTGACTTTCCTTTTTAGAAAAAGATAAAAAAAAAAAAACCCAACCCTGGAATTAGCTTTTTTCCCAAATCATTATGGAAATATTAAGTCCACAAATATCAAACACAATCTTGAGATTTAAAAAATTGAAAAAAAAAAGCTGAATAATCAAGTGAACTGATTTAAAACACATTACAATGTAAAGACAGCACAACCATTAAAAATGGGTCAAGAATTTGAATATATATTTTTCAACAGAAGACATAGAAACTGCCAATAGATGTATAAATAAATATTCGACCTCTAATTTTACCAAAGAAGTCTACATTAAAACCACTGTGAGATACTATTTTGTATGTGGTGCAGGCAAGGATCAGAAAGAGCAGAAAGAGCACTAGCAAAAAGTTGTTACCATTTTTCTAGCATTGTATAGCTAAATGAGAAGCAGTGGGCATTTCAGTAATCCCAGTACTGAGGGCTTACCAAAAGGAGTAGTCACTGGTATGAGTAGTCACTTCACTCTCATGCTCTGGTCACATTTACACAATGGCAAATATAGAAGTGACATAATGGCTCAAGAATGAATGACTATGCAGCAGTTACAAAAAAAAAAAAAAAAAGGACAAGTTCTAGCATTAAAACAACACATATGAAGATATAGAGAACTGTGTGAAGCAATATAAACCACACACAAGGAGACAAATACTCTGCCGGAACTCATTTATACATGGACTTGCAAATAGTCAGACTCATAGGGGTGGTGAGTAGAATGGAAGCTTTTAGGCATTAGAGGGAAGATTTGAAAGAGAAAAGCAGAGACATTAGTCAAAGACTAAAAAGTTACAGATAAGAGAAGGGATAATTTCATGTATTTTATTGTACAGTTGGGTGACTACTGTTAATAACACATTGTACACTTACAAAAATAACCAAAGCTAGAACTTAATGTTCTCTTCACAAATAAGTGATTTGTGTGTGTGTGTGTGTGTGTGTGTGTGTGTGTGCATGTGTGTGTGTGTGCGTTATTTGTCTATTTGAAGCAGAATCAAGGGTGGAGAGGTTGGTCAGTGGATAAAGCAATTGCTGAGCAAGCCTGGGTTCAAATCCCTAAGAGCCTCATGAAGCCAGGCTAGGCTTCAGTTGTTTCTATTCCTAGTGTGCTGTGATCACAGTGCTATTAGGGGAGATGCAAGTAGAGACAGGATAGTCTTGAAATCTCAGGGAACAGATGACTTAAAATTTGCAATGGTATACAAGAGACTTTGCCCCAAACAAGGCGGAAAGATAGTGCTGACACCTAAGATCATTCTCTTATCTCTACGGCACAGCTACACAGGCACACCTTCAGTTGCACCCATTAGGTTCCACTTGGGCGCATGCATGCATGTGCATGTACAAACAGAGAGAGAGAGAGAGAGAGACAGAGAGAGAGAGAGAGAGAGAGAGAGAGAGAGAGAGAGAGAGAGAGAGAGAGACAGACAGAGCGAGACAGAGAGAGAAAGAGAGAGAGAGGGAGAGGAAGAGAGAGTGTAGGGGTAAAGAGAGAGATTAAAAATAAATAGAATAAAGTAAGTCTATTTTAATAAAGAAAGTCTATTTTTCCCTTTTAATTCTGTGCTTAGTCAATGGTCAGCTCACCTATAAAACAAATCACTGTATGAGTTATTCTTCTAGAGTAGCTGCTGATTATCATGTTGTTTTGACATGTAACATTCTGTATTTTACTAATATACATGCATTTGTGTGGACACCAAAAATAGTGAAAGAGAAGCCTGTATCTTTAAGAATCTGTATTTCATTGTGAAACCCATGGTTCATATGGATATATCTCTTCCCACTTGTATATTGAGATTAAAAAAAATAAGTTTCTGGAAATATCAAATTTCCCAGGTTACTCATATCTTCCTATAAGGTTGATGAGTTTTTAGGTCCTTAATAGCCATTCACTCTGCCAAAGTACAATTCAGCAGGCCTGGATGTCAGGTCAATAGTCCCTATGTTTAATGAGTTATCCAGGGTTGGATCTCAGTTGTCTTCTTAAAATGGCATCAGTACAACCGTTGTCGCATTAAAAACGTTTTAATATGGAAGTCTTATTTAAGGATAATGAAGAGGAAGCAGAACTTTATTCTAACAGCACAAATTACTGAAAATTACATCCAGAGTATGTAGTTTAAGTAGCTTTTCTAGACACTGCTTTTCCCCAGACTCCCTCTCCAAGACTAGAATGCCTTTGCTGTACTTGTATCAGCCTAGCCAGTCCCAACCAGTACTGCCAACTGCTCTGCACGAATCCTTAACATATCTTCAAAAAAAAAAGTTTGTTCGCTCTCAGGAATTCTGCTATAAGTTCAGAAAGCAGCTCACAATTCCTCTACTCACAATTCCTCGTTGCCAGCTTTTCACTCACTTTAATGAAGCAGCCACAAATCCTAGGTACTGACAATGACCAGCTTTCTCATGTGCCTGGCTCTCTTCCTCTCTCTTACAGAAGGACAAAGGGCAGGCCATGGCACATCTGTGTGAACAAAGTTAAAGGAGCAAGATAGGGCACCAACGTGAGCCACTTCATCTAGTTCTCACAGCTGTATGGATGCACCTGTGCCAACAGGTGAGCTGGTGTTTTGTCCCAATCATAGCTTAAAGACCTAAAATAACAACCAATCACTTTGTTTCCAAAGCCAAAAAAGAATGAAAGAAAGAAAGAAAGAAAGAAAGAAAGAAAGAAAGAAAGAAAGAAAGAAAAAAGGAAGGAAGGAAGGAAGGAAGGAAGGGAGGGAGGGAGGGAGGGAGGGAGGGAGGGAGGAAGGAAGGAAGGAAGGAAGGAAGGAAGGAAGGAAGGGAGGGAGGGAGGGAATATGGCTATGTTATTTCAACCAGATAATTTATAGGTAAAAGGACATAAGTACAGGAAGATCTCATTACACTATTGCATTTTTGTTGTGGTTGTTGTCATTATTTTGTTTTTCGTTTTCTTTTTTCCTTTTTCCAGAGAAGTTGCAGATCTATTGTATATATTTGCTTTTTGTTACTGTTTTGGTGACTTGAATCTCATCTGGCCATTGACTCCTCAAACTTTTTTCTGAGTAGATAAATCTTCATTTTTACTTGGACTGGCAAGACTTTCTAGCTAATCTGGATGCTGGGTTCTGGCCCTTTCTGCCTTCCTGTTAAGTCAAAGATTACTGATAAAATTTTAAAGGCACTGAAGGCCCTATTTTATTAAAAAGAAAAGTACACTGATGTTTTTATGACATGGACCTTGAAAACTTAGAATGAATGGTATTTAATTTTCTAAAACACAAAGAAAAATTAAATACTGACTTTTAACTAAAGCTTGCTTTGTGGAAAGTTGAATGATGTGGCCTTCCATGTTATGGTAACACCATAATCCTACCATTCGTACAGAGACTGAGGAATTCTAGGGTAGGGATGTTCTTGTTGACTTCTGCTGTTGTTATACTCAGAGTGAGTGTTGTCCAAAGGTTCATGAACTGGATGCTTAGTCTCCAGCCTGTGGGACAACTGGGCATTGGTGAGATCTAGAGGAGGTGGGATTCAACATTATGACCTTAGGTCATTGGGAATATACCAACAAATCTGATGTGGCCTTCACATTACTGCGTCAATAATAATGTCAAGGAAGCATAAATGCCTGCGATGCATGCAGGGCAGTCTACCATCAGAGGTAGCTACTGTTTCAGTAGATTTGGAACATCCTTCCTCTTTGGACACAGTAGAAACAATATGTGGGCCATATTTTACTTTCTTTCCCATAATAGCCTCTGGTTTGACACTTACCTAATCAAAGGAATGGCAACTTTTACCTAACAACCATTCTTCATGAATATAAGGCAGATTTTTGCCAATTACACTAGAAAGAAAGAAATCATTCTTCTATGTGATTTTAGCAGCATGTCTGTAAGTGAACTCTCTTTCCCTGCTAAGTGGAGTACAGTGTTTCGATGGTATGCAATTGTTTTATTTCTTAATATTTGCTGGTGTGAAATTACTCAGGAAAGAAAGAGCTAGGGGAAGGACTGAAGGAGCTGAAGAGAATTGCAAACCTATAGGAAGAACAATATCAACTAACTGGACCATCCAGAGCTCCCAGGGACTAAACCACCAACCTAAGGCTATACATGGAGGGATCCATAGCTTCAGATATATATGTAGCAGAGGATGGCCTTATCTGGCATCGATGGGAGGAGAGGTCATTGGTACTATGAAGGTTTGATGCCCCAGCATAGGGGGCATTAAAGGTGAGACAGGAGGCTAGAGGTGAGACAGGAGTAGGTGAGGTGAGTGGTGGATAAACACCCTCATAGAGACAAAAGGGAGGGGCAAGAGGGCGGATGTGATAGGGGGTTGTGGAGGGGTAATTAGGCAGGGGGATATCATTTGAAATGTAAACAAATAAAATGATTAATAAAATTTTTTTTTAAATCTCTGATGTAGACAAAGAAGGCATCCAAATTCCACATTTGAAAGTAATGTTAACCAGGAATATTTCAAAACATATCTTTACTACTATGTAAAGAATCCACTAACATAAAACTTTGCCGTAAGCATTTGTTATCAGAAAAACACTTGTGTTTCATTTTTATATCCCATAATTCTGTGTGAGAGAAACCTGTTTCTATTCTGAAAATGCAGTGCTCATGTGTGCTCACTGTGTAAATGAAGGAATGTTCCCCAGTTTGGATGTTTGCTACAGTGTAAGGGTCAAATGTTTGAGATGTAAGTTTTTATGTAAAATAATAGAACTGAAAAGGTATAAAGAATACATCAACAGAAGTAAAGTGTGCTGAAAGAAATATTTTCTTTAACAGGGTATGCCTGTTCACCTCTCTGCTAAGTGATGTAGAAACACTAGAGAATGATTAAGTCCAGTAAATGAACTGAACGACTAAGATTACCGTCCATTTCCACCAAAATTGCCTTCTTCCCAGGTTTACAAGTAACAGACTAAAATTTCTAACACGTTATTTTTTAAAAATATTTTATCAATGTATCTGAAAATATTTCTGAATATTTCTCAGTACCTATGCATTCTTCCAGGAGGAACTAAATAGCATGGAATAGTTTATTGATGAGTTTGCTTCAATATTTCCAATGTTACATGTGTATAGCAATTAGTATCATGTTATATCAGTATTACAGAGATTAGCTAATCGATTCCAGCCCTGTTGGAATACTCTGTGCTACTTACTAATGCCAACATGACAACAGACTATTTATTTAGAATGGTTTGTCCCTTGATTTATTCATGTTACATAAACTGACTTTTATATTTCAATATGTAATATCTGTTTGATTTCCATACTTTCTGCCAACACATTATGTGTTTTTTATTCTAATTGCCTATTTTTCTACAGATAATTAGTATAATTAGAACTTGTTAATACTTCACAGTTTTGTGAAACATTTCCACTTCCATTTTGGCATGTGTCAATCAGTAGTAAAATAAATAACTGTATATGTTAAGTGACTTAATCGTGGTCTCTTTGTTTCTTTCCCTATGGGAAAAGACCAATCATTTAACATCGCGAACAAGACAGCCTGATAATAAAAAAAAAATGGATTTCTACAAGTTAGAAAATATATAATAGGTTCACCTATCATATCATTTCTCATTATTCTAATGGAACCTATTATGTTAGTGTTAGATAATTATAACAAACTAGGGCACTGAACATTACTTCATTTGCTGTGAGAGAATGTATATATTCTGAAGTAATAATCCCCAAAACAATCAGAGAAACCATCAGTATATGGTAATCCTTGAAAGTCAGTTTATCCTGAGATGAGATGCCCCTTCACCATAAAGTTATTGAAGATAGATGAAATTAGAGTAGTCAGACCATCACATAGAAACGACAGCTTACCCTCTGGCATGGATGAATGTCACACAGATTCATCAGGAGAATGATGACAATTTAGTTGATGTTCATAATGAGGGCACTTTGCATGGAGGAATAAAAGTCTGATTAGAAAGTTTAGTATCTTCTTTCAAGGGGGAGGGTATCAAGTGCTCACCAGCACATTTAACAAGAAATGAGGAGTTTGTTCACTAGAATACTGAGGATTCTGCTCACCTTCATTTATATACATGGTGCTCTGTGCATAAAAATAAATTATGGTGTATTTCTTCTAGTGGAAGGAATGAAGTAGGAAACTTTATGGAAGTTATGATCATTCAAAACTGTCCCAGCATTCTCATTTTATTACTGACCATCAACCAATATCTCAATATAGTCATCAAAATTTACAACATGCAAACCCTTCATCTCTTCTTCTACCTCAGATTGTTTGACATATAGAAGTTGTGATGCTTTTCTGCCTGTGGCATTACACCTCAACTTTAACTATTAGAAACATCTTGGTTGATCTCTGAATTTGTGCTTTAAGTCCCACGTGGTATGCCCATTGTCTTCCTACAGTCTACCAGCATCACACTAAACTCCAAAGCCTTGTTCTTAGCTCCCTCTGAAGTCTTTCTCAACCTCTCCTTTTGATAAGCTTTTAGTACTATTCAGAGAGATTCACAAAATATTGTATCTAGTGCAAAGCTGCCTCCCTAACACAAACTGTACTTTTCCTTTCAAAGACCCATTATTGTACCAGAAAATCAACTTCATAATATCTATCCTTACAGTGATAGACTCCTGAGACATGCTTGATGTGGCATTATGTGTTGTTCTTGTTGTCTTTCCAAGAATATATTTAGGGAAGGAAAGAAAAACACAAGGCTCATTCTCTACAATGATAATTCTCTTGCACAATTTCTTTTCAGTTATAACACTCTTATCCTTGCTTATTTACCTTTTGATTTATTTAACAGTACAGTGGATAGTTGTGGTCTCATCTCTATTGTACTTTCCCCTCAGTTCTTCAGCATTACTTTCTACACATCTTCCAAAATACAGCTCTGATGGCTTCAGTCTACTCAAAGTGCCACAGGTACAAATTTACCAATGCTTCAGTCTTTCAATCACAGCTTTGCCATATATATATGTATATGTATATATATGTGCATATATATATATATATATATATATATATATATATATATATATTCTATAGAACCTTAATTCAACGTCTGAATCTAAATTGCCAATTATATTGTTTCATGAAGCAAGACCCATACTCTACTGGTGAGTTCACTTTTCTTCATTTAGATTTAAAACTTTTGTACTTTTTTGGCCCCTGTTCTGAGATAATCCACTCACACATTTTTTTTCTGAATGCATTCTTTGTTTTGATTGTCCTATCTTTGACTTTGAACCCCAGAACTGAGCCTAAATCTTATGAGCATGTTTTTGCTAAATATTTATTAAATCCAGTGAACTGAATGTAAATCCTTTCATAGATTTACAATAATTAAAAAATGTTAAACACTTACTGCTCTGGATTTTCCATCTGCTCCTATACAGCAGAAGGGTTTTTGTTCCCTCCTTTCTGCCTCAACCGTTAATATTTTCTCCTGCTCAAAAGACACCAAACTGAAAAGGAATTTCAAAGATACATGGGGACATCTGCTCTCAGAAGCCACTTAAAAATAAGGATACCACAGAATAGGAAAAACAGCTGTGCAGTGTTCAAGAGATTACTTGTAGAGCTGCAGGAAAGATCTAAAGGCATACAAACACAGTTTCCCCCTAAATGAGAAATGAATGCTTGTAGGAGCTACCAGGGCACCCAGTTGGATATCAGAGTGCAGCTTTATCCTCCCTTGACTTTACTATTCACTGTTCCTTCTGGAAAAACAGAGGTGCAATCTTACCCACCTCTTTGTGTTCCTGTACCAGAAAGGATGTGCACTTATAACTTTATTATCAAATGATCCAAATAATCTCACAACGTGCATATAGATCTAAGACCTGTGCTTATTATTTTAAGAAAAAATGATAAATCAGTTTTTAAATATTGATCTCTGAAGTTTGGTACATAACTGGAATTGTTCACTTTAAATATATTTTAAATTTTACTTATTTTATTAAGTATTTATAAATTAAGATTGAAACTAGGCCATCTGTATTGTAATCAATATTTCATTCATGTAAGGACAACTGCTACTCTGACTTGGGCTCCTTTGGGTCTCTTTATAATACAATGAATAACTGTGTTTATATAAGAGAATATAAGAACAATATAACTTGTGAATCTCCATATCTATATCTATATATCTATATATATGTGTGTGTGTGTGTGTTTGTGTGTGTTATATGTTTATATTACATATTATGTATAGAGATGCTATATATTTAAAACAGTTACTATATATTGTAATTATATCTATGTATATATAAACACACACATATATGTTTATATTATATATTATGTATAGAGATGCTATATATTTAAAACAGTTACTATATATTGTACATATATCTATGTATATATGAACACACACACACACACATATATATGTGTATGTATATATATATATATACATATATATATATGCAATATTGATTGCTAACAATTAAAAAGCAGTATATCAGTATATCAGCTTGGACAATTTAGAGTAAGGTACTTAAGATTCACTCTCTCAAAATCTGTTGAATCTGCTTGCCACAATTTGGCATGATATTCACAAAATGAGCAACAGCCTGCATGTAGTTTCTCTTATTCACTTTTGGCGGTGTAAAGTAAACTTCTAGTAAGGCCTGCTCAGGACATTTATCTTCAGGCATCTGTAGATGTTGCTTGTCAGGCACAGATTAAGCTACCACATATACACACAAGAGAATTTAAAGGAAGAAGTATGCCTGCTACCAGTTTACCAGAATAAAAGATGAAGACATAGAATTGAAAGACACAACACCATCCAAGCCCCTCTCCAAAACTTATAAATAAAATAATAAAATTCTAAAGCAAAGAAATGTATCCCTAGAAGATAGCTCTCTCTCTATGTCTTCTCTGTGGCCTCATATTGAAAGATTTAGGCTCCCACCCTACTATAGAACTTCTACACATGCAGAAATCTTAACTATGTTTTCCTAAGCTTAATTCAAAGTTTAGGGTGCTACTCTCCTTTTGGTCATTAGAAAGATTTTAATCTGCAGAAGAAATGAATGAAAACAAAAGATGAGCCTGATGTTAGTACAGATAAAAACAAATATCACAGGAAGGTATCATTTAATCTTTTTGAGCTTAAAGTGCCAAAATGTAGTCAAAGGTAACATATAAGGGTCCATCAGATATCAGCAGTCCCTTACTCTGATAAATGCTTAAATATTAAGTAATGTCTAGAAGTTAATAGAACTTTGTTGTAGGGAAGAGAATGCTGATCTTAAAACACAGTGCATTTAGAACAAGATGTTGAGAAACTCCCAGAATTAAATTTGTAAAGATTGCTTCTTTAACAAAGACTAGTTCTTCTCTTCCTCTTCCAGAGTTGAAAGTGCCAACAGCAAATAAATTTATGTAACTAGTAACATTTACACCAGGGATAAAGATAAAAAAGACCATCCATTCCTTTTGGAATGATGTGGCTACAAGCACTTTTCAGGCAGGGGAAGATCTGAAGAGTGAATTTCTGTCTCATGGTCCTTCATGCCTACTCCACAGGATGGGCTGGACTCTATGCACACCTGGTCAGTGTTATAGTTAAAATGGAAAAGGAGCTAAGAAAGTCAGTCTTTTCCTATCAAGACCCTACCCATTTGTTAAGAGAGAGGAAGAAGACAGCATAAAAGTCATGATGAATGTTAAACAAAAGATGCTTTTGATAAGTTTATTTTCTCATTCCAGTACTTGACTGGTTGTGTCATGGTGTGCCATACTCTATTATACTATGACTTGTTGGCTATATATTTTTCTTCCTCGGGAACTTATCTAGCATGAAACAAATTTTAGATAATGGCTAATCTATATCCTTTGGGGTCCTCTGTAATTGTAACTCCAGCCAAGTTCATTGTGAAGACACAATCTTGGGGTGAAGAGAAAGAAAACTTGAGAATTCTCCAAGAACAAAGAAATGTTTTGATATTTTCATATTTGCAGTGTTTGTACTTCAATCACTCACAGACCCTGAAACAGGTCTCCAGGGACCTTACAGCTATGTGCTCATAATGACTACACATGCTTCACTTTGTCTCAGACCCTAAAGAAAAATGTTTTTCCACCACAGGTTGGCACCAAGGGGTAATACAGCTATTTCCCTATGGTTTCCTGAAGGGTTAGTATTTTCCTGAAAACACTCATCCTTGGAGGGTGAAAAATAAATCTCTTCATATAAAAAAACATTTTGAGCTATTTAGAAGGAAAAACTCAGGGAAATTTTCAGCTATTATTACCATTACTATATCTCACTCATTTAATATGATCTGACACATTATATTTCCTTTAGGCCCATGGAAACTCTATTCTGAATTATGCTTTATAAAAAATTCACATGTAATAGAAAGCTGTATGCCTGGAAATTTACTGAACCCATTTTTAATAGAAAATCTTTCCCATGTAATCATTTAAATGTATCTATTTTATCTTGGATGTTTACATTTCCATCAGTGAAGTTTATCTGTGACAAACCTAGATGTAGAAAAACAGGTTAGTGGAAAAGAATTAAGAATCTGTTTCTATAAACATATCTTGCATTTCAAGATTTCTTTCAGAGGCATTAATTTTTCCATATTTTCTTTCCATGTCTGAAATTGCTCATTTTGGGGAAAAAAAAAAGTATGAATCTTTTCAAGAGGTGCCGTTAGACTCTGAGAGCATGAAATTCAAAAATGAGGAATCCTTACAAGGAGTCCATAATGCCTCAGTTTCAATTCATTGTGAGGGCTAAAGTGAATTGTGTGTGATTCTTCCAAAGTGGTACTTATTAGTATATTGGAAAGGAATAGGAATTGTAAAGCGAGTGAGCATCTTTTCAGCATGTAAGTCACTTCCTGGGAATTAGATGCTTAGGGACACCTGCCTATCACAATGTTGTTTCTAACCTCTGCACCACACGAAACTAGAACATGGCTGACATCTGTGACTCAAGAGAAAGTCCTTGAGTAGCATACCACATACAGCTGCAGGGTTTTTCAATGTGATTTCAACATGCATGCACAGTCAGCCTCACTACTTTTAGAATATAGATGCTGGTGCATCTAAGATTTGCAAATAATTAGTGGTAATGAACTTGCATCCCAAATACATTTCTAGAATAAGCTATTCTTGGAAGCATAAGATTGGTTCTCTAGTGATCTAAAATTTGCAGATTTCGGAACACATGCAGGCATATGAAATATGCAGTCCAGATGTCAACTGTCCCATACACTATGTCCAATTGCGACTAAATTTCTCCTGGTAGTCATTAAAATGAATCTCTGATAACAGAAGTGACATTTTTATAGAGTGGGGGGGGGGGGGAATGAAGGACTGGTCTCTACCCCACACCTTATTCTCAAGGAGACAAAGATTTTCATCAGGTGGGCTGGAGAGATGGTTCATCCTTTAACAGCTAGACTCACAACCAAAAATAAGATTTTCATTAGGTACTGTAGTGCCCTTCTCTTTTTCCCCACACTGGGAAGCGATTTGCTGTAGGTTGAGCTAGGCAAGGTGTTCTCAGCCATTCCTCCAGGCAGTGGACCACTGACTTCAGCTTCTCTTTTTGGGGACATTCTCACTGATTCTTACATCTTTCAAAAAATCTTCTAAAACAGCCCTCTCAATTTCACATCTCGACTAATGCATATACAGAGATTATCAGTCTAAAGGAAACATCCAACGTTCATTAAAATTACGTAATTTATGAAACGAAAAAGCTAAGACACAAAATAATTTTTAAAAAATGCATACACACTAAAGTGTGGAAGGTCAGAAGAGAGAGGTTTTCATTTACTCCTTGGAGGTGTATTAGAACTCATTTAAATCCAGTATTGGTAATATCTGTAGCTTCCTCCAGCTTATTTAGTCCTTCCCCGGTCATCTTTAGGGATGGAGTTGACAAAGTCACTATAATTCTTCTGAGACTTATATTGATGGGGAATTAGAAGAATAAAGGAAACCTTCTATTCATACATATGATTTGCCAGGATGCTTCTAAAAATGGCAGCAGTGGTGAGCTTTGGAGAAGAGGCCATTGGAGAGTGAAGACAAGTCCAGTAATGGGAATAATACTTGTAGGCTCTGTTTTAAAAGCCCAGTGAAGACTACAACTTATCTCTCTAGATGTTGATATTACAGAGAAATCAAACTTACAACCTCTTAAATAGGCTGTGAACTATTCTGAAAAATACCTATGTTCTAAATGTGAAAGAAGGTATGGTGTGGTGAACTGTCCAAATAACAAAGATGTAAGACATTTACAGTGCTGATGCATTTCTTATGGCCCACATTGGCAGATTATCAATGTTTGGAAAGGAAAGATTTAGATTAGTATATTTTTTTGCATAAAGTTTGGTATATTGGCAAATTTGATCAAGAAACAAAACACAGTAATCTTCTTTTCCATAAATATGCTTAAATAAACAACAACAAAATATATCAGTTTTTAATATTCATTTCACTGTATTCTCATATAGTCATTTAGCAGATTTACCAATTATATTTTTATGATCAAAATTTTTATAGCACAGATGTTCTATCAATAGTAACAATAAAGCAATAAATTTTTCTTTACAATACAAATTATTGTTGCTTATATAGCAATTTTAATTATATTTTCAAATTCTTTCTAGACACTTAAATGGTATTCTTCATGAAACACTTAATTGATTATACTTCAGGTTTTCTCAGACAATTGGTTTCTGGTAGCAATGACTCAATTTTATCATTAAAATCCAAATGTAGCCATGGGCAATTCTTTCTTTGTGCCATAGTTCTGTTTCAATAAAACTTTATAAAACAGGTAGCTGACTCACTAACCTCATAGCCATATTGAACTGATCCCAAAGGCAGACATACATGATAGCTCTTATATTTGCTGTAAAACACTTCATTGCTGAAAGTTTATAAAGGAAATGGAAAACTACTTGTTATTTAACTGTGTTCTAAAATTGTATATATTCTAACAATATATTGTATGTTATTTATGTTTTTATTAAATAGAATAGTTATGCCTTTTATCAATATTCACAAAAAGTTACTTCTGTATCAATAGATACAATGTTTACTTGTCTCTTCTTTAAACCTATGTAACATTTTACCTCCTTATATTTCTGTTTTAATAGAAGGTAACTTGTGCTGTATATTTCAATGTTCATTTTTTGGTTTACAAAAATATCTTGAAAAAACATTTGTGAACTAATTTTTTAAAAAGTAATATGGCCCAAATCAGATCAATTCACAAATTTTTATAGTTTTAGAGACCATTCTTCACAATTATAAGAAATTTTGCCAATTTCTAATTAAAACATATTGTGTACCCACAAATAATTTTGACATAAAATACTGCTTAATATTTTTCTTTTTTGTGTATGACTTTTACTGTGGTTTGTAGCCTGTCTGAATTCCCATTCCTTTAACAGAATGGACACTTTGTTGCATCAATTTTTCAGGAGTTTCCCTAAAATCTGTTATACGTCTAATGAAGATACTGCATGTTTGTTTAAGTTTCTTGCTAAAAGGGATGAAAATATCTAAACATCGAAGATTTCCATATTTGGTCAAACAAAGAAGTGAGAAGGGTCATAGCAGAAAGGAAAGACATCCTGTGCTCAAGGATTGAAAAGGTTAATATTATTTGAGAGGTTCATAACAGCAAAGGTGATCTATGGATTCAAGGCAATCTCTAGTGATATATGAATGACATTCTTTAAAGTCCTAGAAAATGTTTTTTTAAATCTTGATTTATAAGGAATCACAAATAGGCTAGTGTTGTGGTTCTGATTGTTATTATGACTGTGATTGTGATTCTGTAAAAAAAAAAAGAAGGAGGAGGAGAAGGAGGAGGAGGAGGAAGAGGAGAAGAGAAGAGAAGAAGGAAGAGGAGGAGGAGGAGGAAAGGAAGGAAGGAAGGAAGGAAGGAAGAAAGAAAGAAAGAAAGAAAGAAAGAAAGAAAGAAAGAAAGAAAGAAAGATCCAAATAGCCCAAGTTATCTTGAGAAAAATAAACCGAGGGGATATTATGGCTCCAAACTTCAAAGTATATCACAGGGCTTCATACCAATGACAGGTGGTGTGGGTGAAAATACAGACATATATCTCAATGGAAGCAAAGAAGGCTAAGGAGTGGATGCTTACATGTATAGTCAACTGATATTTAACAAGTGTATTGAGAATATGCACTTGAAGAAGACAATCACTTCCATTTCTGGTGCTGGGAAAGTTGGATAAATATATACAAGACAGTAAATAGGAACCTATCTCTCTCCAGTAATAAAAGTAAACCCATAGTACATCAAATGCTTAAATACAAACATAAAAATATGGAGCTACTAGAAAAAAATTAAGGACATTCTTCAGGAAATTGGTCTTGGCAGTTTTTTTTCATACTGACATTGCTGTTTTATGTCTTATATAAGAGTCCAAACTCTGAAAACTTAGACAGAAAAATACAGACAAATTGTATTATCTAAGACTACAAAGTTTCAGCAGGGCATAGGAAACTATCACTAATGTGCAAGAGACAAGAGATAAAATGGCATATTTGCAAGCTATATATCCAACCAGGCATTGATAAATTAAAAACATAATAGCCTGACAGGGTATGGTTAAAGGGGAAACACTTTACTCCATTGGTCTTCTTGAAAGCTCATATGGTTATGGAGTATAGAGCTAACTCAGAAAAGGTGAAGAAGAGCTACAATGTGATGAGCAGACCCACTGATGACAATACATGCAAAGAAATCTGCACATTGTGTTCATCACAGCGCTACTTACAAACACCAAGAAATGCAGATTGTGGATGATGATGATAGTAAATATGTAATTTTGTACATATTTTGATGGGATACTATTCGGTCATAAAAAGAAAAATACCTTGTCATTTGTGATGCATAGGTGAAACTGGAAATAATTGGGTTAAATAAAATAAGCTACACAGAGATGGATACATATTTCATAATTTCACTCATACAGAAAATTTAAAAATAACCTATTTGCATAGAAATTTATAATAGCGACTGACTACAGTCGCCGGAGCAGGTAGTGGAGGAGAGATGAAGAAAAGTATTTAATTCAACATTCATAAAACTGAATTTAATATTTAATATAAAATGTAAGTTAAAGTAAATGCATGTAAAAATTGAAATCATGTCTTCTTCAAAATCTCACTTTATCCAATGATCAATACAATTGAAAACACAAAATTATAATTTTAAGAAAGTATAACTTTAACCAAAGTCATTCAAGTGAACTAGACACACTAATATTTTGCATACTAAAAAATCAGATCTTTGGCATATATATGTTGGGTTATAGGTATGTATGGCACAGAATAGGTGTGATAATAAGAGAATAACTTGAACAAACAAAATTACACAGTTGGTTCCTCTTCATCACCAGGTGTATGCTGGGGATTGAACTCTGGTCATTAGGTGTGTAAGCCCAACCCTTAACCCACTGATTTATCTCTTGACCCTTAACTCATATTTAATTAAATTCAACATTCTAAAATAATCATACAATGAGATGGCATGATTCTAAAATTCACTGCCACTCTAGTGGTTACAATACAATGTATGCTTCACACGCGATTTATTTATACAGATTGGCACAATGCATATAAATTTGAGAAGAATCTGAACTACTAATATTGTAAACAGTCTTCAGCATCCATGTACAAGTGTGGACAAACTGCATCAACTCATGGGCATCCCGTTTTCCCTTGAGCATCAACAGCACTGCAAGAACGGGAAATGGCTTATCTAGTACTCCTGGGATCATCACTCAGGAACCTATTATACCAATGCTATGTGACAGGATGCAGGCAGAAAATCATTCCACAAGCCTTCTCCCTTATTTAAGTGCACTCTTTTTCAAACTTTGATTAGACTCACAAGTTGTGTCCATCTTCAGTGTTCACTGTGATACAACCCAAAGATCTCTGGAGCATGAGAAAATAGTTACTTTCATTTCAAAATATTTAAGAAGAAACACACCACTTTCCTGGGGCATGTGTTATGAATATGAGGTTACCATGGGCCAAGAATAAAGTCTGGGGCCAATAATGGACACATCTCATCTTTATTTTTACTAAATTTATTGAATGTGTGTGTGTGTGTGTGTGTGTGTGTGTGTGTGTGTGTGTGAGAGAGAGAGAGAGAGAGAGAGAGAGAGAGAGAGAGAGAGAGAGAGAGCAGAGAGATCCTCCAGAACATGTGGGGCAGGGATAGAGAGATGCCTAGGTGGTTACAAGTACATTCTGGTCTTGCTGAAGACCAGAATGTAGTTCACAGCACCCACCTGTTACACACATCTGTAACTTCATTTAAAAGAATCCATTACCATCTTTTGTTAACACACTCTGCTAGAGATGAAAGAAGTACCATAGGAGAGAAAAGGAACCCAACGAAGTGTGCATTCAGATCTATGTGAGTAACTGGAGTGTAACCCTACTGGAAATTCTGGTCTGCGTGTTTTGGTGAGTCAAGGCTTTGTATTAGTAGTTTAGCTGCAATACTCCAAAGTGGTATGCATATGTGTGTGTGTGTGTGTGTGTGTGTGTGTGCGTGTGTGTGTGTGTGTGTGTGTGTGTGTTTCTCTGTGTGTGTGTGTTTTAAATAAGAAATGCAATATTTAAGTGGGATCCAAGTTAAAAAACAAAGTCAGAAGCTCTTTATTTTCAAAGTCACAAGAGACAGCCTCGCCCACTACAGGAAAGGACGTACATCAATGCTTCCATATTTTCCCAAGTCTGAGACCCATCTGGGGCCATTGGCACTGAACTTGCATGTTCTATTACCACATAAAAATAGAACTTTAAAATTGCATGATGCAAAAGAAGGCTGTTAGTCTCGGCTACTATTAATGGCTGCATTTATAAAGTCAGCAGTATCTTTGCACTATTTTTCCCAACATCCTCCAAGGGCCTTTATAAACACTTTGTATACATTTGCTTACAAAATCCTTTAAAACCAAATCAATGCTTTATCTTTCCCATGCCTCAGGCCAGGAAAACTCCACAAATCTCTGATATTATATAGAAGTTCACCTATTCTCCATGGACATAAGTAAAAGGGTTCTCTTCTCTCCCCCATTCCTTCTCTCTCTCTCTCTCTCTCTCTCTCTCTCTCTCTCTCTCTCTCTCTCTCTCTCTCTCTCTCTCTTTCTTACTCTGCCTTCCTTCCTGTCTCTATATACCCTTTGTCCTCCTGGATCTTTGCCCTCCTGTTTCTTGCCTTATCTCCAATGAATCCTTAAATAAGACTCCTTCCTTTAGTGGAAAAAAATTACAGTTTAAAATTATTTTTAAAGTAAACATATTTTGAGAGTTGCTATTTCTTCATGGGTCTAAAAGGAGATTTAATGTGTGCAGCAAATTCATGCTCATCAGTGATGAAGGCAGAATTTTGAATCCTGTTTCAATGTAAGATGCTGAACATTCACAACCATTAATAATAAATTTGTCCCATAAATTCTTTTTTCTATTTTAGATACAAACTTAAATAAATATTTCTCTTCATTCCTGGAGAACATTGTTAAATGAAAGTTATGTCTGCTTTTGAAAATTTAAGTCATAAGAGCTTCCTAGCATGAACTGTGTTTTTGAACAAAATGGACAGACACATCAATGGTGGAAGGAAATACAGCCAGTGCTGATGGAGATATTGGTTGTTGCATGTACAGGTTCCAATGCAGAGTGAAAGACTTTGAGCAGCTTTTGAAAATCACTCATATGGCATTGTATCCATATGTAGAAGTATAAAATATTTTCTTTTAAAAGCTTCCCCTTGACTTGACGTTGATGCTGAAAGAATACAGAGTTTACCAAGTCTGTGCATTCAACATTAATAAAAATAATCTAGTTGTCTTCCCATACCTCAAGAAAATTTTATTATGAATTTAATACACTGAATGCTTTCTCTCTTAAATAAAAGTGTTCATTTGTGTTTATAAATTCTCCCCTTTGAGGTAAGATAGTTCTTAAAATGAAGGAATATATCCTAAGATAGGCAACGTGCTGCTGCTTTGCTCCAATAGTCTACAAACAGTGCTTCAATCTACTTAAGAGTGGTAAGAATAAGCTTGTTTAAATACAGAATTGAAACACATAAATAATTCACATATAGAAAGGTAGATAATAATTTCTGGAAATCCCTTTCTTTCCTTCTGGCCACAGAACAGTTTAGAAGCAAATTTGGTTTTTTTTCTTTTTTCTTTTTGCATATATTGGTCATTTGTGGTTTCTCCTTCATATTCCTAAAAATATTTCCATCTGGTAATTATTCTGCCATTTACAACAAGAATCCTTTGTGGCAAGTCACATGGTTACTGTACAGGGACACCATCAGTACAGGAGCATGAATCCAGGAGTACATAAAAATCAAGAGGTAATGAGGCTAAAAGCCATTAACATGACAAATTCTATTGTCGAAAGCCACATGCAATAAATACATTTAACAAAATTAGATAGCAGGCTGTAATTGTTCTTTGGTACTGCTCTCTGGAAGATTTCTCCAGCTTTTATAATTATTAAAAAAAACTGTACTCTTAGCTCCAGGTACCGACAATGGTACGAGATTCAGAATCTCAGTCCCAGTCAGTTTTACTGTGTCCATGAAACATGTTGCTGGGATTAAGACAGGGAACTGAGTAAAGAGTTCATGGGGAGACTATTGATTTTTTATAGAAAATCTTAACCTTATACAGAGAACTGCAGTCAACTAAGAAAAGCCAAGTATGAGAGCAATAGTCATCCACAAGGAAGATCATACCATTTAACTACACATTACCAAATGATCAGCTCTTAAAACATATATGCAAGTAACATCATACAGACTGAGCTGGTTATAGATAGATAGATAGATAGATAGATAGATAGATAGATACATACATACATACATACATACATGAATGCACTAACAATTAAAAACAGAGGTATGGATTTTAAAGAGAAACAGGAAGGATATAGGAGAGAGTTTCCAGTGAGGACAGTGAAAGGAGAAATATTATTATAATTATATTGTAATCTCAAAAATGAAAATATTTTAAAGAGCTGCCATTGTGAAATCCATAGAAGGATTTTCTAAAAGGCTCCACAAGATATACACTATGGAAACTTTCTGAAAGGTACAGACAAATAGAAAATGCTAAGTGGAATTAAGATGTTTCTCAATTCTTCTGCAGAAGCATGCATTTGCTTATAAAAAGTAATATTTAAAATTAATATTAAGTAGTCCAACAGACTGCTACATAAATGGCATTTTGCTCTCAACCCCAGCTGGTACTGCTGAAAATGCCTTTGAGTTAGTTAAACTGGCTTGCTAGATGTCCAGTTTCTAACAAAGTGAGAAACATTTACGTTGTGTGTCCCAAGGCAAAGTGAAATCGAGAGCTAAAAGGAATGTCAGGAGACGGGATATATTAGGTCAAGGGGAAATGCTTCCCATACTGTGGCGCTGATCTCTTGAAACCCAGGGCTCCACTTGCATCATTTCAGCTATCTACATAATTGTTTTAATTATCCAACCTTAATATCTCTCTTAGATTCTTTGTAATACTTTCCGAAGTCTCTCAGATGTTAGTAAAATTGAATTTACATATGCTCTTAACCCCCCATTTTGGGAGGAAATAAGTCATAAATATTATCAAAGCCAATTTAAAGAGAAAATAGAGGTTAAAACAATACTCCCAATAACTAAAAGACACGCGCTTCCCACAGTCACCCATTCTTAAAAAAAAAAAAAAAAAAAAAAAAAAAGTTCGATGAATATCATACATTCATTAAGCAGTTTAAAAACAGTCATCAGGCATGATTGAAACCATCCTGGTACCAAAAAAAACAGTCTTCAAATGCTTATCAAATAGTATCACTCAATAAAAGGATTCAATTAGATTAAAGAGAAACACAAACAAATATGGGTACTTAATTTATTAATAGCCTGATTGTTACTAGGACTTTGAGAATGTGGGCTCTGTGGCGGGGAGACATGCACACACAGTTCTAATTAACACCAATCACACACGCTAATGGTAGAACCTACTGCTTAAGTAAATGAACATCCTTACCCCTGCTGCTTTGAAGAGCCTGATAGGCGTGCACTTTATTGACAAAGTAAGCTAATTTACAGAGTGATTGTCCAAGAGGGAACTGCTGTTTATTTGCAGAGTTTTTCCCATTGAACTCACAGGGCAAACATAGCACTTAAATTGTTAATTAAAATATCAACAGATAAAAACGTAAACATTGGGTTTTCTTCCGAGGACAGTGACATATCCTCACTCACAACCAGATCCGGGTATATGCTGATCATTGATTTCTCATGACCAAAGTAACATCTAGACATCTAGACAACACATAGGTGACTCAGCTTCCTTTGTGTACAAAGGAGAAAAGTTACTGACAAAAACAAGCTGCTTATCCTCAGAGCATCTAGGAACCTAAGGAGTTCTCCATTCCCTGTGTGGCTTCAGTGATCCTCACCTGCAGGTATCACAAAGGAAAATCCTAAATTTGAACAGCTTAGGGTGTATTGAAAACAGTATGCTGGTGGTATGCTTCCTTAAAAATGGGTCATAAAATTTAGGTAAGAGTTCCAGTGTCCGCATTAGCTCCAGATGGGAAGGGCAACTCGAGTATTAAAGCATTTTGGTGCTCCACGAGAGCATGGGAGGTGATTCGGTAAATGATGACTGCATTGCTATGAAATACTGTCATCAGAGGACATGCCCTCTGTTTGATTAGTTTGGGTTGGTTTCCTTCTCAATTATCTTATCAGCTTTGTCTCCTTAGGCTACCTACTCAAGAGGAACTCTCACTTGGTTGTTTTCTTCGGAAATCCTGGGGAATATCCTTGCTATTGTGAACCAAGTCTGGTTAGCTAAGGCGGAAGTGCTGAGAAGTGTTCTTGAAATACACTTCTTGGGCCTAATTTTTCTTTTCAAACCGGATTCTTAAGAAACCCAGACATATTTCAGCAGAAGAAGGTGGCTTGGGGGTGGGGGTAGGGGATCAGTGAGACTCCAATGTTCTCTCTCTCTCTCTCTCTCTCTCTCTCTCTCTCTCTCTCTCTCTCTCATCTTTCAGAAGTACCAGATTTTATCTGCATCTGGTCCTATCATCCTAACCAAGGCTGGTTAAAAGAAGGATCCCATTGCTGGTTGAAGATAGATGAGGAACTAGGTTAGGAGGAAAGAGAGGCAGGAGGTGTCGCTGGGCTGGTGTAGGGGACTTGCACTTTCCATTAGCCTTGATTTTCATCATGAGTGAATGTCGGTCGCTATTATAAATGAAAGGCTTCTTCTGACAGTCATGCATATGAGCAGTCACACGTGCACACTGACTCACACATATGTTGTATGTGTGAATGTGTGGGTGGGTGAGTGTATGTGTGTGAATACCGCCATGTATGAAGGAGGGCAGAGAGAATGTGAACAGTTGTGTTTCCTAGTTGGCATCATGCTCCTTATCACACAGGAAATATGATGGGAGGTAACATAGATCACGGTTACCATTCCTCCACACTTTTGTAGATTTACTACTAAGCCAAGACTTCACCAGTACACCTTGCCCAATACTTTTCTGTGGATTGAGAAGCCAGCGATGGTCTGGTGAAACAAACGGTGTTGGAAGGATGGGATAAACCATATCAGCAGGGTCAGCATTGTGGAACTCTTTAGTGCTTATCGACTTGAAGCTTGTGATCCAGCCCTTGACGAAGAGATTGGAATGTAAAGTCACCAATGAGAGCCACATGTGTAATTCCAAAGTCCCCATTAGTCCTATTTAAAAGTTTTAACAGGAAAAATGGATTGTAGTAAGGCTTAGCACCCCCTAAAAACAAAACAAAAACAAAACAAACAAAAAAAATACTATCTTAACAATGTCATCTATGGAAATTTACCTAGATTATATACTTTTAAGTAAATTTTTGGAGTCTGCTGTGTATTTTGTACTTGTCTCACATAGCAGTTGGGTATTGTCAGGTGTTGTCACAGCCACATGTGGTCCATGAGGACTCTACATAATAGAACTGTAGCCTCGCCGGGCGGTGGTGGCAGTGGTGGCACGCGCCTTTAATCCCAGCACTTGGGAGGCAGAGGCAGGCAGATTTCTGAGTTCGAGGCCAGCCTGGTCTACAGAGTGAGTTCCAGGGCAGCCAGGGCTATACAGAGAAACCCTGTCTCGAAAAAAAACCAAAAAAAAAAAAAAAAAAAAAAAGAACTGTAGCCTCAGGTCAGTTCCTGCACACACCGGGAAGCTACACTAAAGCTGAGTTTCATTTACACACACACACACACACACACACACACACACACACACACACACACACACACACACACGGCTTAATCAAGGCCAAAGCCAAGCCCAAGGCAATGGAGAGCAGAGCGCTGAATGGTCTGGAAGCTTGGTGGGGCATACTCAGGCCTCATACAGTACTGCTTAAGAAACAGCATTCTCCCATGCTGGAATGATTACAGAAAAAAAACATGTCAGTTCACAAGAGGTAGCTGAAAAAAGAAAAATGGCACCCGAAACTTCAACCCTTTCAAGGCCAAAACCCTGGCCTCTAGACGCTGAACTTCTGAAGTTCTCACTTGCTTTGTGTGAAATCTAAAGTGCCATTATGTCCCTTTCCTCTTTTGCCCTGTCTTCCCAAAGCTGTCTCTGCATTCTGCAGTGTCAGCCTTAGCTGCCCTGGCCGGTGCTTGTCCACTTCCATGCCTAATTCTACACGGCTCCTGCCGAGCACAAGTGCTCTGTCCTTCCGCTTCCTTTTTATTTGCAGTCTCTGTCACAAGTGCTAACACAAGGTATGCACTCCATAAATGTCAAATAAATAATTGACTACTTGAAGATAATTTGTAATTTTTAAATGTCAGTGTGAAAAATTAATACCAAACATTGTTTTATAACATTTTTCTTATTAAAAATGTAACATCTACTCATTAAAGAAATTTGGACAAACAAAAAGAGTATCTATCTATCTACATATCTATATATCTATTTATAGGTATAGATAAATATGTGTGTTTGTGTGTGTATGTGTGTGTGTATAAGATGCTGTTACCAAAAAATGTATGCTTAATGTTAGCTTATCCCTGAAAGGTTCCTTTTCTCTGTGTAGACAAAAACATTTTTCAAGATTTCAAATTATATCATATTCATATTTTAATATCCATCTATATTGATTTTTAAAAGTAGACTGTTACTATGAAAAGTTTTAAATATTTACAAAATAAAGAACACAATATAATTAGCTTAGATGAATCCAATACCCCAAATTTAATATTAATACTAGTCTACTTTGTCTTATTGCATTTCTGATAGTTATACTTTTATTGTAATTATTTTCATAATTTTTAATCAATTTTTGATATATTAATCATTTAATTGTTCAGCCACATTTGGCATGAGAAATGCGTTATATTCTGGTGTTTTTTAACTACAGAGGAAAAAAACATTTTCAGCTGACATTTTATTTGTGCCAGTGTTTCCTCCTTTCCTTAAGAGTTTTTTAAAAGTGGAACTTTTAAGTTAAAGGGCTTGAAAAAGTATGTATTTAAAGATGGAGAAATAGCTCAGTGCTTTAGAGCTCTGGCTGGGGACCTGAGTTCCTTTTCCATCCAGCACACTCAATAGGTGGTTGGGAGCTGTCTGTAACTACAGCTCCAGAGGACCTAAAGCCTCTCTGGCCTCCTTGTTATATAAACACACACACACAAACACACACACACACACATATACAATACACAAACACACAACAACACACATACACACAAACATATACACACAAAACACACAGATAAACACAAGCACAGTAACCTTTAAAAAGTCTTTATTTATATAAAAATATGTTTCACAACTTACTGTCAGACAACACAATTATATCTAAATATAATCTCTACTTTTGTGGATTTTATTATTTCATAATTACTAAAATTTATAAAAATGGCTTATATGTTTGTTTAAGAATGTTTGCGGCCCCATGAGGAGAGCAACAATACCAACCAACCAGAGCTCCCAGGACCTAAACCACCAGCCTGGGAGCACGTAGGGAGGGGCCCATGGTTCCAGCTGTATATGTTCGGGAGGATGACAGTGTCAGGCATAGGTGGGTGAGGAAGTCCTTGGTCCAGTGAAGGCTGGACACCCCAGTGTGGGGGGAATCTTGGATGGAGAGGTGAGAGTGAGAGGGTAGGTGAGGGCATATCCTCATAGAAGCAGGAGGGAGGATGAGATAGGGGGTTCCTGGGTGGGGGAAAGGAGATTACATTTGAAATGTAAATAAAATATCCATTAAAATATTAAAAATAGAACTATATGTGTACATTTTTTCTTTACAAATTGTCAATTTTTGTCTCTTGGTCATTTGTTCATTGTCTTTTTCCTTAATAATTTATAATACCCGTTCACATCTGAAGGTTAATAAAATATTTTGTAGGACAAATTATCAGCATTTAGGGCTTTTTCATTAATTCCATAGCACTAGAATTACTCAGTTATAGCCATTAATAAATTCCCATACTATATCTTGTTTTTAACATTATTTAACAAAAGTATTTTTTAATCTAATATAAGCTTGCCTAGATTTGATTATTTTATGTGATTTTTTTTTACTATTTTTGGCATTTTTTTTTAATCTGGAAATTATCTTGATGGGAGTTACAAGGTTATGCAGGGTGTATTAATTACTAATGATTAGTGCCAATACAATCTGTTGAGCCTTCTATTAGCTTCTTATCTTTATCATACATCGAATGCTAATGTATCATAGAGTTTTACAGTTACTAGTGTGATTTTTTCCTATCATTATATGGTTATTACTTTATATAATAGTAAATGGGTTTGCAGTCATATGCTCTAACATCTGTCTAAACACTTTCTCAGCCCATTCCTTTAATACAGGTACTCTCCTTATCTTGCCAGGGTCCTGGTAATTTCCAATGCTATTTTCACTAACACTCTCTTCCCTCCATTCTCATAACTCTAAGTTATTGGATGAAAATACTGTCCTTCTCTTCATCCCCACCACATCCTTATTTGTTAAATCCAGGATCAGCAGACACTTGCATCATGAAGAAGACTGTTGTTTCTGCTCATTCCCTGCCAACTGTGCGTGGATCCACTTAAGCATAAAAGATCTGTGCGAATGCAAAGGTTTACGTAGTCCTCAAATCTGAGACAGATCCTTGGAATGCTCATCACTAAAGCAATGGACATTTGGCTGGCTATAGCATTTCCCTAGAACCTCTTTATCGCTCTTTTGACCAACTAGGGATCTTTTTTAAAAAGCTGTCCACTTCCATGCATTTTCTCCAATCAGGGAAATCTCAGGAAACAAAACCCTGTGTGCTTTTTAATGTCCCCAGGTTACATCAACATGCAAGTCCAATAATCAATCAACTAATTAATATTGGTGGTGTTGTCACTGTGACCAAATTCTTGACAGAAACAACTTAAGAGGAAGAGGTATTGATTTAGCTTACGATTCACAGGTTTTTCTACATCATGGCCTGAAAGTTGGCTCCTTGGGGCAGCCCAAACCATGAATCTTAAAAACAGAATATAGCAGAAAGGGGCCAGGCTAAGATATACCCCTCGTGGACACTGCCTAGTGGAAAACATCCTTCAAGTAGGTGTGAACACCAACTTTTCTTCACCTCCTATGAATGCCATCTTTTGGTGATTCCACCAATAGATCAACCCATTGTTTCTGTCAGAGCCCTCTTAACCTAATTCTCTCTGAAAATCACCTGGCAAGCCTATGGATGGGGTATTCTTCACTAATCTAGGTGGTTGTTAATTCAATTGAGTTGACAAACAAGTTTAATTACTATAGTAAGTAAGACTGAGAAGCAAGTGTTTGCCTGTCAAACCATGTCTTCTTTGACTTTATATCATGATTCTATCAGGATTTCCTCATCGATTGATAAGAGAGAAAAATGACTTGGACAGTGCCCAAAGCTCAAATTTTTCCAGCTTGATGACCCAAAGTTGATTTCCCTGAACCTCAGAATTCCCAGTAGTAACTAGATATACTTTTGCCTTATCACACAGCATTTGATTTCCCAGCCTCCAATTCATCTGGTAATGTTTATTTAAAACAGAATATGCATCCCACTCACTCTGTTTAATATGTAACTGCTGTCCCAATTGTGTCCATGCCATCTGAGTTATCCTGATGCCCCCCCAAAAAACTGAGAAATACATAGAGGTGTTTTAATCCCCACCCTGTGATTATATGCTAGGAGTCTTTTCAGAAATCCTTTTAGAATCTATCTGTATCCTCTACCCTTTCAAATGCTGTGTTTTGTGTTGAAATGACCAAGTCTTTGGTCAACAATAGACTGTAAAGAGAAAAACTGCTTAATTTCATGGCTAGAGGCATTTGTCCTTCATGGTAGTTAGGGACAAATAAACCTGGTGCTGACAAATCTTTTTAGAAACAAGTTCCTGTTTCTAAAACTCCTTCCTCTTTACCAACAAAACTGATGGTACGTTTCTAAAGACCCAGAAGTACTTTTATGTAAGGCTTCAGAAGTCCAACTTAGAAGGCTAACCACCCCACAATATAACCGCACCCCCAGTGAGAAGCCATTATGAGATTTGTCACTGTAATAAGTGCAGATAAAAAAGGATTTTTTTCCTACACTGTATTAATCATTTTGTCACCAATGAAACCATAGTGGCGATTAATCACACACATAATATCCAACAGTTCTTCTGTTACACTCCTAGCCTCAGTACAAATTATGTCAAGAATTAATGCGAGTACAAATTATTTCAAGAATTAATGCATTTTATTTTTCCTAATCCTCTGATTTCAGTCACTCTCTCTCAACCCTCACCCACCCAAAAGCACAGTGTTTACTCAGCTTTTGTGCTGAAGGGTTCCGATTGTGTTTGACACCTGCAATCTGAACGATTAATACCAGTGAGAGGAACTTGACCAATGGTTCAACAAGCCATGAATAAAATCATTGAGCCAAGGGTCAGCACAGGTTAAGTTGAAGCTTTGTCTACCCTCAGAAAGAAAAAGAGAAAGAGAAAAATGAGTTAGAGAAACAGACACAGAGAGAAACAGAGACAGACACAGAGAGAGAGAGAGAAAAGGAGGGAAGGAGACAGGCAGCGAGACACACACAGAGAGACAAAGAGGAAGAAGGGGAAAGGGAAGAGAAATGGAGACAGAAAGAAGGCAGGAGAGCAGCTGGGAGCTGAGGGAGGGAAGGAGAGAGGGAGGGAGGGACAGAGGAAGGGAGAGACAAAGGAAGGGAGGGAGAAAAGGAGGGAAGAAGACAGGGAGAGAGGGAGGGAGGGGAAGAAGGAAAAAGGAAGGAAGGAAGGAAAGAAAGAAGAAAAAAAATGAAAGAAAAGCAGTTTCTTCAGGCATTAATATCTATTCCCTGAGGACAATGCAAACACAGCCTGTCTGGCCATTCTCACCTCCCACTCCGATACAGACACCTTCTGTTATTAGACTTGCTGTGTTTGCCACCCAGCCTTGTGGAACGGCCCACTTCAGCAATTTCAAATCACAGTTAAACGCTGATGCCCCCAGGGCTTTGACTACTGCAAACAAAGTGAACTCAAAAGTTGCAGAAGCTACCCTAAAGTGTGCTATAGGGCTGTAAACTTCACATGATGGCTATTAAGAGGGCAGAAGTTGAACTCAAACCATCTTACAATCAGCTCTCCTCCCAGGGCTTTCCGGTCAGGGCTGAGAAAGCTCCCAGACCAAACCAACCAGAATCAGTGTGTAGTATTGAGTAATTAGGGGCCAGGCCATTGAGTGTTTGAAACTTTTATGTATCTGATGGAGCACTGTGTTTAATGTAAATGATAGATCTTACATTGCAGGAAGAATATTTTAAACAGCGGGACCAGTGCAAAGCCACATGCTAGCAAATGCTCAATAAGTATCAATTAATGATGAGGACCTCTGAGGGCGGCTCCAGTAAGTGGAGAAATGAAACCTGGCCACTGTATAAGCAAATCAGACACCACTGAGCATAAAGTAAACAGAGTACTTTTTTTTTAAAGCTGGTCATTATTTGAATAAGAGCATGCTTTTATTAAGTTAGAAGGCTCATTTTGGGTCAACTCAAAGGTAGTAAAAATACTAGGCTCGCTCATCTCTCAGGTATATCACATGAGACTCTGGGACAGGTACTACAAGTTTGGGTAGTGAATAAAATGGATCAAGTATATGATTTAAATGAGCCCATACTTGATATGACAGGCAGTCATACAGCAATAATAATCAACACATCCAGCTCATTAAGAAATCATGTGAAATGTCATTTTGACATTTCCTAGGGATTACTTGAAGTGGTGAGCAAGACTTTTGTGCACCACCATTACCTGTCATTCTGCATAGAGCAAAGCACATTGCCCAGCTTGGATAAAAAAAAAAAAAAAAAAAAGTACTTGCTGGTCATGTGATGTGTTGGGCAATATTGTAACTTTAATAGTTTAAAACTTGACACAGTGAAATAACATCCAGGCTGCTCATGACTTGAAGAAGTTAAGGCAGAATTTCAACAAGAATTAAAGATACAGAAAATAAAGTATTTTCAGCAAGAGAAACCATTATTTTGAAGTGAAAGAGTTACAAACACATTTGTGAGATGCTGATAATGACAAGATGATATTTCTATTTAGTTAAATAGAATTTTCCACATCCACATTCAAGTTCATGAAAATACTTTGAACGATAATTACTAAACCTGCCAAGTGCATTTATAAAGACAGCATATATGTTGATAGTAGCAAATGTCTATGTTTGGGAAGTTGTATATAAACATAGACATTCGGTAATTATCACAGTTGCTGTTCATTTTGGTGGGAGGACACAGCACAAATATAAAGCCAATCATTTTATTTATGAAATAGAATGCACTTCAGATCATATTTTAACCCTACCTTATAAATTTAGAGTGGACTATATTTCTTAAGACTTAAATAGCATTGAAGGTACATTTATACCAAAGATTCACAAGGCTGCCTTAAAATATTTTAGGCAGGAAGTATTAAAATTTATGTGAAAGTAACACAGGAGGGGAGCCAAAGAATTCAAGCTTGAAGACCAGACCGGGCAATAAACAAAATGTTATTTCAAGTATGTGTGCATGTGTATGGTGTGTGTGTGTGGTGTGTTGTGTGTATGTGGTGTGTGTGTAGTGTGTATGATATGTGAGTGATGTATACATATATATGGGTGTGTTATATTATATACATATATATACATATGCATATATATAAATAAATATATATATAAATAAATAAAGACTTTCATGGATCAAGAGCTCACAAATACACTTATTAATGAAATTGGCAAACCAACTGCACTAGCTAAAGTTCCAGCTTCCATTCAATTTTCTGCCAAAACCACAGGATAGAATGGAGACTCTTTACTTCTCTGATACTTGTGTCCTATAGTCCACAATTCAACAACACTGAATCCTACAGCTAATATAGCAAAGACATACAACAGGGCCTTAGCAGCACTCCCTTTAACATGTTCACACATGAAGTTAAGTACTTACCATTAACCCTATGAAATCCCAACACCAAAACGGAAAAATATGCTTCTTAAAAAATACATATTTTCTTGTGTGGCTTAGACTAATTGTCCTATTTTACATAGTAAAATTTTTAAAACTTTGTGTGTGTATGTGTGCGTGTGTGCACATGTGCATATGTGCACGCGTGTGTCATAGCATGCATGTTGGAGGCCTGAAGATTCTGTTCCACTCTTCCAAAACTGGTGTTCTGTAGGTAAAACTTAGTTGTCAGGCTTTATGGCAAGCAACTTTACTTTTCTTTTAGGCTGAGAGATCTCAGGCACAGCTCCTACACTATCTATATTGTCCATTTATGAGAGTGTATTTTTATTTCTATTTCCATTCCTCTCCAAAATTAAACTACCTTTGCTAAGTTTTGATGGCATTCCTAAGTTATAACACTTTGCACAGTTTCTTGTAAGAATAATATATATATACATATTTATATATGTACAGTATATATATGCATTATATATGCATGTGTATGTATATACTTTGTGTATATATAGGCACACATATGTGTCATATTTATATAATATATATTCATACATACAATTATCATAAGGTATGAGAACTTTAATGTTTTAAATGACTATCAAGTTCTTGGGATGTGCTTACATTTGGGATGTACATTTCTATACAGGTTTCTGAGTTTGGATTCCTAGAACTCATGGAAAAGTTTGGACATAGTGGCATGTATTTGTAACACTAAAACTGGTACAGCAGTAATGTGGTGGTTTGAATGAGAGCAATAACCATTGGCTCATGTATTTAAATATTTGTTCCCCATTTGGTGGAACTATTTGGAAAGGATTAGGATGTGTGGCCTTACTGAAGTTGATGTTAAACTAGGAATGGGCTTTGGGCTTTCAAAAGGCTCACACAATTACCAGTATCCCTGTATCTCTGCCCCCCATTTAAAGACCAAGATGAGCATGGGTTCTATGACTGCCTGCTTGTCTGCTGCCATGGTCCGTGCCATGATGCCCATGGACTCTAACTCAATGAAGTCCTTAATACAGTCCTTAAGTCCTAAATTAATGGAGTTTTCCATAAGTTGTCTTTCTAATGGCATTTTATTACAGTAATATAAAAGTCAGCAAGAGACACATGATTTTGAGAGATTGGTGGTTCCCTCATGCTAATTAACCAACTAGCCTAGTCAAATAATAAACTGTGGATTCTGTGAGATATGTTCCAAAAATTGAAGATGAAGAATGATCAAGAAATGCCAGTGGACATCTACTTTTATCTTCCATATGCATTCCTACACAATGCACATGTGCACCCATATGCATCTATGTGTATACCTCCATATTTTAATATTTAAAATACAAAATACATCACACACAAGCCTCTAAAACAATTAGCAAGTCATCTTCAAAAGTTACTCTTGGATCCAGTGTAGAATTGCATTAAAACAATTCTTACTGTATGTTTTTTAAATATGTATTTATGAGTTAACTGCAAGTTTTAAACAATGTAGTTTAATAATATTCATCTTCTCACCGAATTCTACCAGATCTCCTGAAACACTCAGTGAATGGATTTTCCAAAGTCCCTATACAACTAACTTCATTTTATTTAATACAATATGTGCTATTTAAAGAGTCTCTGGTTGTGCTGCCCCTTGTAATATGGCTGATCTGCCAGGAGTCACACCCTTTAAGATAACTGACTCCTAGTGGCCACCAATTTCCATTAACATCTCATTTACCAGTGAGAACTCATGCCCACTTTATGCTGGGATGCTATTGTGGTTTAAGCTTTAACAGATTTTTTTTATATGCTGGCACATTTCTGAGTTTATATAAACAACTGCTTGCATTTGTCCAGAAAATACAGTTTGTTGTAGTCACCTTCATCTTCTGGCTCTTAGAGTCTCTTTAACCTATCTTCCATGATAATTTCTGTGTCTTAGGAAAATAGATGTGATTTAGATTTCCAATTTACAGAGAAGCACTCCACAGTCTTTTTTCTCTTCATGTTGGCCAGATGTGGTCCTTTTTATAAATCACCATCTCCTGTAAGAAGATATCTGAGGGCAGATAGATGGACCAATCTAAGGGTATCTTTAAAAATTCATTAGGGGTTGCTTTAATACTATAGCCATTTAGTTAAATCATAGTATTTGGTTCTTCCCTAGGTCTTATGGCATACCTAGACTCAGTTTATTTGCCGCAATAACACTGCAAGGTCTATACCATGTTGAAGAACTGGCCTTGAATACAGGCAGAATGTGTTTATTTACACCCTTGACATTTTTGTCACTATTGCACTAGTAGGCAAATCTTGCTTGACAAGACAGTGTTGTAGTTCACAGAATTTACAACAAGATAAAATTGCTGATTATTTTTCTCCTCTGGTAGTGTGTCCAATGGCTTCCTGTATTAGGATAGTTAGCCAGTGGGGATGAAACTTCTACATCAACCCATTTGATTCTTCTATGTTCCATGAATTCAATATGTGATGATTTCAGCAGTATGTGATTGCTTTCAATTAAAGGAGAGTAACCAATATTGATGGCAGTAGGCATTAATATTTGAATGGCTTATGGTATCTCGGTGAACAATAATTCCAAAAGAGTTCTCCAGTTGATAGTGTTGGGACCTTTATTTGTTATATGGTTTCAAGTGGGGTCATTGTCTCTTTTTCCTCAGATAGTAACACAATTTTAAAAATAAGCATGCACACATGCTTTGATGTATACACATGAGCACACATGCACAGACACACACACACACACACACACACACACACACACACACACACACACACACTTTGTCATTCCATCCTTCACTGATGCATGAAAGGCAGGTGAAAGAAGGTATACTTTCAAGATAAGGTGAAGACTTACAGGCAAGGTAGAGGCATTACTAAATATTTGTATCTAGGCATTAAAGTTTACCCTCTGGATTTCCTCATCCATTCCAATGCTCATTTGTGTTTATACATTCAATAAAATGGTGGATATTTTCCAAGAGCATACCAGCCTCAAATGCTATATTTATTGACATTCAACTAGCTAACTTAAAATAAAAATTATTGCATTTATTATAGCAAAACCTTTACCATTTTCTATTCCATGTGTCTATATTAACTGTTAATAAATTCTGAGTGTGTACTTTTGTGTGGTTAATTACTGCATCAAAAATGCATAATATCATAAGGACAAATGTCTTACAAATCTGTGAAAGGAATTCATAAGTATTTAGCATCTGTCAAATAGTTGGAACTTTGTAAAGGCAATGGGTTCTAGGCAACTGCTTTTCAGAGTGAATCACAACTTTATTTACCAAATGAGTTAGTCAAAGCTGGATGGATATCAGCTGATGAGAGCTTCTTCATTGCTCTCTGTGATAAAAATCTGCTTTGTTTTTCAATCCTTATTAGTGTTTTTTCTTTTGGCAAAGGAAAGGAGAATTTTGTTGTTGCTGTTGTTGCTTGAACATGTAGCTCATGTAGACAGAGCAAAGTTGACTAGAGGTACACACAACTCATCTCAAACATTAGCTTCCAAACAGAAAAATGACAGGACAAGTATGAACACTGGTAGGAGAAACCAGGGCAAAAAAAAGAAGAAGGAGGAGAAAGAGGAGGAGGAGAAGGAAGAAGAAGAGGAGGAGGAGGAGGAGGAAGAGGAGGAGGAGGAGGAGGAGGAGGAGGAGGAGGAGGAGGAGGAGGCTGGGAAAGTAGTAATAGAACATGTTGGCTGATGTGGGAGGAATCACAAAACAAAATCCTGTCAACACTTGTGTATCTCCTGTTTGGATGTACTGGGAAGCCTGTCATTGGCCTGCAGATTCCTAACAACTGTGGATTCATTGTCATATAAAGTGACATTATCATGATGACCTTTACATGTGCCATGAGAATGTGTTCAACAGACACTGTTCTCCACAAGTGACCTTTCCTCTGATCCATTCTGGTTATACTTCAGGAACAAAACATTCACACAGTATCTTAGCAGTTGTTACTATGTTCTTAAGACTTCTGGTGACTTCCTTGAACACTGCAAATGAGGTTGTGGTGAAGTGGTTAGATGCATTCCAGGAAGCAAAATTTTAATCTCTCAGCTACTATGACAAAAATCATATTTTTTAATCTTTGTTTCAAGCATATACCTTCCAAAAAAGATATTTTTTAAGTATTGAAATTTTTAAAAAAGTTAAAGAAAATGATGGAAGGATATAGAGCTAGCTGAAAATAAACAAATGAAAAGCAAGAAATTATTTTATAACAGGATTTTTTAGCTCAGTGTAACTATTCAGTACTGACACTCTCTCTACTGGTGAATATGTCATTATAAATTTGTCTAAAACCAAATGATCTACCACATCAAGAGTGAATTTTTTACATAAACAAGAGAATCTGAATGACAGGAATAACAAATGTATCTTCTTTCTAGGAGAAATACTGTAAGGTATTTCTAGTAAGAAATACTGTAAGGGTTTGTGGCAATACCTCCACCTTCTGCTCAGGCTATAAACCTAGAACTGTGTTCAAAAATAAAGTCTGAAAAAAAAAAAATCCCACTGCCGTCACATCTGCCAAATCACTAAAGCAAGCATAGTCTCAAAGATGTTGGATGTCTTACCTTAAGTCTCCCAGCTAAAATATTCCACAAATGCCAGTTAACTTGAGTCTGTAATTTCAATAAATCAAATATTTCAAATGAGTTTTCTGGCATTGTGATTTTAATGATGTTTAAAGACACAATCAGACTTTATGAGTTGGCAGTACCATCTTTTGGTTGTAAATAAAAATTCTAAATCTCATGTAAACATAGGCATCACTGGACAGTGTTTCAATATACAGGAGACACAGTCAATATTTCTGCACTGCATCTCAAAACGTCACATAGTGGAAGGAGGAGATCCTTACAAATTTAAAAAGGTTGAATATGGGATCAACATTTGCTGCAAGGTAAATAGGATCCCCTGGAGAGTAGGTAAGGGTAAATATCACAAAGTATGTGTGAGGATTGGGAGGACAGTAGTGAGAAGATAGTGAAGAGAGTGAAAATGGTTCTGAAAATTCAGGACCCTAGGCACTGGGATGTGCACGCCACCACGTATCACAAATAAAGTCTGGGCACCCCAAAAAGTTCCATAATATTAAGGATAAGAAATTGCTTAGAAATAGAAGATAAGGTAAATAGCAAGTAATTTAAAACTACTCATTTAACAAGTACATTTTGCTAAATGCCAGTTACATTTTCAGAATGTGAACATCTTCATCCTTATATTAGGAAAATCTCTGTAAAACTACAGCATGCATCAATGAGAATCTGTTTAGAACACAGAACACTTCAATATGAAAAACAGAACGATGAAAGTAGTTTCATGAATGGGTATTTTATTTCATTCCTTGTCATATGAGAAGACTAAGACAAATTAACCATCAAGAACAAGTAAGCAAAAATGAGCTTATATGTTATATATTTATGTATGTATATGTGTGTATGTTTATGTGTATGTATGTGTATATATATGTATGTATGTTTATACATGTGTGTGTGTCTGTGTCTGTGTGTGTGTTATGTATATATATTTGGCCTACACACACACACACACACACATATATGTATATATACATATATATAAAGTAATTAGACATTAATTCCATTGGTAATGGTGAGTTTGTTAGGATGGTACTCTTGAAATTGTATTCAGGACATAATAAGGTATTTTACAAAATGGTGATAAGAACGTTAATTGTGATGTGTGAGAATTTCCTGGAAAACTCACACAAAACAAGCACATAATGAAGCAGCATGTGTCCAGCTGTCATGCCAGTGATTAAGTTAATATCATTCATTTTAAGAAACATTTTCAAGGGGATGTATAATAAATAGTACATTGAAACTTGGGCTTGATGTATCTTAGGAAGATAAACACACAAAGGTATGAGAAACAGGAAGACAGTCACTTAACCCTGAATGTCATAGGAGATATAGATGGATTCAACAGAGCCAGAATTCCATACCACCACGATCTAAAGTAATTAGCAGCCCCAGGAGGAAAGACCTCAAACTGAGTTTTTAATAATGAGAGCTACTGATTCTGGCAGATAGGGGAAAAGTGTTGGTCCCAAGCAGGAAATTTCCCAGGAGCAAATTCAAATGACTCTCTGATGATTAAAGGCAGGGAAAAGCAAGCAATTTAGTCTGCCCATAATTGAAAGCCTAGGTGTGGTGGGGGCAAGTGATGAGGCAAAGGGGGATGCAGCCTTGCATTTTGGGATCAGGGGTGTGATGGTTTGTATATGGTTGGCCCAAGGAGTAGCACTATTAGTAGGTGTGGCCTTGTTGGAGTAGGTGTAGTGGGTATAGGCTTTAAGACCCTCATGCTAGCTACCTGGAAGTCAGTGTTCTGCTAGCAGCCTTCAGATGGAGATGTAGAACCCTCAGCTCCTCCTGCACCTTGCTTGGCTGGATGCTGCCATGTTCCTGCCTTGATGATAATGAACTGAACCTCTCTGAAACTCTAAGCCAGCCCCAATTAAATGTTGTCCTTATAAGAGTTGCCTTGGTCTTGATGTCTGTTCACAGTAATAAAACCCTAACTAAGACAAGGGAGAAAATGTATCCAAACCATTAAATCTGTTTACGGCAATCTTTTATTTCAGGTCAATTTCTTTTCACCAACCCTAGGAAACAAGTAGTCGAGGGGCAGAGTATCGCTTTGATTTGGACATTAAAAACCGCCAAATTCCTTTTGCCACAAAATTAGCCTACCTTTCTGTGGGAAGACCCTTCTACTGTGAATGGCATGCCCTATTATGGGATCATGGACCATACAAAGAGGAAGAATGGGAGACGAGCGCAAGCATTCATCACGCTGTTTCTTTACTACAGATGAAACACAGCCAATTGCCTCATACAATTGCTTATCTGCTCCTAGGACGTCTTTGTCATGATGAAGTGTGACTGTGAGCCAAAATAAGTACCTTCTCCCTAAAAGTGATTTCATGGAGGCATTTTATCATCACAAAAAAAAAATGGGGAAAGGAATATGGTAGCAATTACCCTTGACTCATTTCACCTCTAATTATTTGATTATCTTTTATTTCCTCTTCTTGATGCAGCTGAATATTTGACTCTTTTAGGAAGTTTCCTGCTTTTAGAAAGGTTATGGTCTCATGACTACCCAGAAAAGACTCTATTGGTGAATTTCCTAAGTTATTGTACATAAATATGACTATTTATTATTATACTGCCTCACTGTTTAACCTTCAGTTCTTAACACAGATGTCTAGACATTCATCATTTAAGTTATAGCGAGCTAAGGATTACAAGATTTATGAATAGCTTTTGAGTGAATTTTAGGTAATTGTTGGTGGTAGATAAATCCATATCTAATTGATTACTTGAAAAATGTCTTGCTATATTTTAGAAATTATTTTAGATGGGCTTATTACTGATGAGAAATACCGACTTATTTAAATTTAAGATTTGTTTTCTAAGTCTCTGTCCAGTGATGGAACATACATTGCCAGGAGCCAAACCCAGGAAATAACCTGCTGTTCTGGAAAGCCTAGTCAGTTAAAGTACAAGGAGTTCTCAGACTCGGGCACCAGGAACTTACAGAATGTCTGGTATTTCCCGGAAGCAGGTTATGATAGTGGGATGGTCTTAGGCAATGGGGATATGATAGTGGGATAGCCCTAAGCAATGATCCTTGCCTAAACTTCCCGTTTTTCTATGCCTTTATAACCTGCCACCTGAAATTAAAATTTGAGAGCTTGATCAAAACCCTCGACTTGCTCTCCTTCTTCATGCTCTTGTCCTTTCCTTCATCTACTCCCTCCCTAGGTTCTCATTGAATTCCCCAGGGGGTCAGGGCAACACACAATGTTTTAGAAATATTACTTAAAGAATGTGGTACACACCCTTATAGAATTGCTCACAAACACAAAGCTATTCTTGACACTACAGCTTAACCTCCATTCAATTTGCATGTTTACTTGGGCCAAGTATTAGGTCAGTTACAGAGGCAGCTCACCTTCTAGATTCAGTAGTTCACTAACTGTAGGTAGCTAACCACTTACTAACCAGTCTCTGCTTAGAAATTCTGTCGTTTAAACAGAGAAGATGGCAAATCAACAATAGAAAGCTGAGGATATTTACAGCTATTATCAACAATCATTTTCCCCTCCCAGAGAACCAGTCACAGAATGAAAGAAGAGGCAACCCTGACCATTGGGAAGAAGAGAAAAGACAAAGGAAGAAAATCCCAAATATGTTTAAGTATATGTGCCAACAGTTCTTCTGCATTAACCTTCTTCTTTTTTCTTCAGTCTCTTTATGGACTTAAGCATCTTCAGAACACAGTTTTGTTGTGCTTCAGTCCGTTAGAGTCAGAGATTTTTCACTTGCAACAAAGGTCCAAACGCTTACGAAATACAACACAAGGTCAAAGTTTCTCTTCAACTTACACATTTCAATTATTTCCCTGATACATGACACATTTTCTTAAAGCATTTCAGTTGGGTAATTGCAAACTTAATTCTAGTAACTAATTAGTGGAAAAGCAAGGTCTGTGAAAAACAACCCTTCCTACACTGCATGTGTAAAGAGGGAAATTAGAGGCAATTTAGAATTGTAGAAGCATAGAATGAATGAAGTCAAACCCTTAAATTTGGTGTTCTACTTCTGATCCAAGAACTCATTTAAAATATTAGAGCCTCAGTGGCAACTAACATCTAAGGGACGCAAAAAATATGATTTTTCAATCAAAAGCAAAAATACACTTGGAAATTTTGGTCTCATTTTTGTTTTCATGATTTGCCTGGAATTTTCCATGATGTGTTCGTTTGATTTGGATGATGATTAGTGAGTTTCGTACAGCCTAATTCCAGTAATAATCATTTCTCTCTGCCACTGGGGAGTGCTTCCCTCTTTAGCACACCTCACAAATATTTCTTGATTAAACCTTCCGACAATTCCTGGAAGGAAATTGGGTGATATTTTCTGTGACTGCGTGGTCTCTAAGGAAAGCATCTACTGGGATAAACTAGTCACAAGGACAGTAAGTATGTCTGTCAGCAAAAAGATGGAAATCACAACATCTTGCAGGTCTTACTGTGTGCTCCTCAAACAGGAAGTGGAAACAAGTGAGCATTTAGCTACGATCTTTATGAAGGTCTGGTTGTGATCCAGTGATTATAGCAACAAAATCATACATACATAATATGTACATACAGAAATACATGCATACAATAATATGTACATGTGTAAAATACATACACCTACATATGAACTTATTTTTTAAAATATAATCATGTGTGATTAGGTATTCTAATGTTTAAATTTCATTAAACTTCAATTTATAAGAAGTTTTAAGTTGGTGCCACTGCCAATGAACTTTAAACAGTTGGAGGAGGGGTTGGGAAGGAAGGAAGCATAAGTTACTAGGATCAAATTGTAAATATTTTCTCATTAGCATAGCAATTTATCCTGTTCATGTCATGTATGGCTTATTTATTTTGCACTGTTATTCAGTATTATTTTATAGTTTGAAAATCTTATATGTGGAGGCTGAATATACTATTGTACACATTTTGCAACATATAAACATGTATAATCATGCAATAATTAATTTGCAGTAGTTAGAAGTACACATAAAATACATAAATAAAATATTACAATTAAGTTAAAAATATTAAAGGAATGAAAACAGAAGGCCACACTTTTAGGCTTATAGAATTACTTAGAAAAAATATAAACAATCTAAATATTTCAAAGTGTTAGTCGAAGAGCCAGAAATTCCAAACTATAGAAACACACATAAACATTGTTGCATGGGGATGGGGGATGGGGGCCAAGGGACTGACGACTTTCAGACCTTCATCTAGCAAGGTAGGATAAATTTAATTCTCTGCCTGCACAAACCTGTCAAAATGCTCCTGCTGAGGAAAACACCAGTTAGTGGCCAACAACTCACCAAAGGAAAGCTATTTTCAGGTATAATATTTCAGATGTTTAATCTGGAGTAGGTAAAATGACTTATAAACATATTCTAAGAAACTGAAGCATTAGAAAGAACACAATGCTCCTATGTTGATCTGTGTTGGGTAAAGGACCATTTCAGCCAATCTGAGAGTCTTTTACATGTCGCCCCATGCTCTGCTGCTTGGCAACATGGGCAAGTCCAAATACTTGATGAGGGGGTTTACAGTAGAAATGCCTGAAAACTCTGGATGAAGTTATCTTCAAATTCTTATGTCGATGTTGTTTTGGCCTGCTGAGAAGTTGTGGATAATCCCACTTCCCAGGTGCGTAATCTGCTGCTTAATTTAATAAACGCATTTCTTGATTCCGTGTGAAAACATTCACTACTGATGAGAAGAGTGATCAGACTTAGGTGTGGTGTGTCCCCAAGCAGTTCCTCTGTGGGATTTGTGTTCTTTGGGACGGTCATGCTGAGTTGATGGAGCTAGTTAGGATTGGGCCAGGAGTGCTTCTGGATGGAACTGATGCTCTATCTCAGAGTAGGTCAGGACTGAGGTGGAAAAGCTATTAAAGGAACAGTAATCTCTCTCTCCCTATTAAGTGAGACACTTGTCACTCTCATATATATTTCTGACATTTCCATCAAGCCAAGTAAGTCACCTGAACCCTGGCGACAGCAACATCGTGCCTAAACCCAGGATAACACTGATGTTATACTCTTGAAACTTCAGAAATGTGAACTACATGAAGTTCTTTTCTACATGAAATGGTGAGCCTTGAGCATTTTGTCATGGTACCACAAAACAGCCTAAGATAAAAAGTCAGCATGCAGGTGCATTAATTCATAATAGTCTATAATTTTAAAAGGCAGAACAAATACTAACAAATATAACTAAAGGAACATTGAACAAGAGTGAATGCAAAATATCATCTACAATCCTTGAGAGGTTATTATACTACATTCTATGAAGGTGTAGTCTAGTGATGTTTTAGGAAAAGAATCATATGCTATTATTAATCTAAGCTGATTACACACAGGTCTACAGAGAAATTCCTGTAGCACCCTCTTACCTCTTCTCCATTCATTGGCGCATTTAATGGGAGATAGATTTTTGATTGATTTCTTTATTTGTCCATGCACACATCATCTATTCATTCCCTGCACAAATATGTCTGGCACTTTATGAAGTACTGAGGTAAAAATACAAACACTAGATAATATATACCCATTATTTGTTCACAGTCTAGCAGATACCTGAAAGATGAAAAAGTAAATGCTGGAATGCTGATGTGCTGAGATTAAAAAAAGCAGGTGATAGAAAGGGCCTGGTTATGAAGGCCTCCACGTAACCTCAGAATATGTTCAGACACAGAATCTCAGATCCCTCGAGGCAGAAATGCATCGCAAGCACAGAGTTTTCTCAGTGTGAAGGAACATGTTCAGTCTTTCATATCGTATTTTTACTCGTATTTTCTCCTTAGGATTTAAAGGAGACAAAGTTGAAAATTCTATCCCATGCTGGACAAATAGTGTTTTCTCACACTCTCAGTTTTTCCATCTTTAAAATGGAGATGACAATAATTGTCTACCTGTTGTGGTAAATCTCTAGCCCAATGAAGTCCATTCAAGGAAGATACAACTCAATTAATTACAAATGTATGCTGCAAGCCTAGATTGGGCAGATTTACCATTGAACTACTCTATTCCCCAGCTATGAGATCTCTTACAACTTCCAGTTTCCTAGGTCAAGATCTTCTTCATCTTCTCTCCTTCCCCCAACTGCCCACTACACCAAAGGCTCTTCTTGATCTTATCACTCTTCCCCTGCCTCTGGCTCCTCCCACTCCTCTTCTACTGCCCAATCACTGGCTCTAGCCTTTATTTAACAAATTTGATTGAACAGAAGGTTCACAAGATTCACTCCTCCTTCGCAGCCCCTCCCAGGAGTGGAATTACCATGACAACAAGAGGCTAGGGCTATCCACAACATCTACCTGTGGTTTCCTGTAGATTATATGTGTAAGAGTTATGTCTGCGTGACTGATAAGAGTTGTCACTTGATATGCTGCTATTTGTATGTTCATCAGTTGCTGTAGAGAAGAAAAAAATTTCCACCAGGTTCTGTTCTGTCTGTGCTTTTCACAGAATGCAATATATGTGTTCTAAGATAGTAGGTAGCAGTTACTAGAGAAGAAAACATCAAGATATTATTTTTTAAAAAAGGATTATAAATGTATGCAAAGTGGAAGGTTTTCTTCAAGTCTTACCCCTTTAAAAACAAAATGAGCAGAAAAAACACCACAGAATTATTGTGACTATTTAACATTTATAAAACCTTTTTTTTTAATTTATAATTTACTTTTGGTACATTCTGGAGGGTCTCCCCACCTCCTGCCTCCTGAAGTTGCTTGCCTGTTTCCATTCTTTCTGCTGGCCCTCAGTGCTTCAGTCCTATTCGCCACCCAATACCAGATGTTCCCCTTTTCCCTTTCCCCACCATGTCCTGTTTACCACCCAGGTTACTCCTTCTTCCCTTGTTATTGCTTTCTTGGGAGGGAGAAGAAAGCAATCATAAGATCTTATAAGTGAATCTTCTACTAGAAAAACCTGAAAGTGTTTCTGATGATGCTAGGTGATTGTGTAGTCTTAATAGTAACTAAACAATGTAGAGAGTGTTTTACATGGAAAATAATATTGTATCTGAGTTAGCTTGTGGCTTTCAGTGTAGAGAAGATATGTGGCAGGGTCCTGCCCATATACCTGTCCCTTAAGTTCTTTGAACTGGAGCTTGAACCCAAACCTCTGTCATAGGTGTTTATGTCCACTTTGTCCCTTGGGAATACACTCATTAGTCTTGAGATATGCAGGTGCTTGACTCTGCAAAATCATTTTTCTTTTGCAGGATTTGATTTTAGAAATTTAGGGAAGTGAAGCAGGTACCACAGCCTTCCAAAGGATGTTCAGAAAATATATCGTCCAATGTTTGTTTGCAGAAAGCAGTGATGGGTAAATTACTACATGTACTTTGTTTAAGAAATTGAGCTTATTTATAGAAAATGAAGCAATATACATTTTTCTCTCATTTGAATATCTATATTGCAATCACAGGTTCAGACTATACACCAATAAGTTGCTTTGAAGTGGGTGTATTTCATCACACACTTCTCCATCAAAGTCCATGAACAAAGGAAGTCAGGGCAGAAACTCAAGCAGGGATGGTAGTCTGGAGGCCAAACTGTGAGAAAGGCTATGAAGGAGTGTTGCTTACTCCCTTGCTGTTATTAATAAGCTCAGCCTGATTCTAATCACACCCATACCACCTGCCAAGGGGTGGCACTGCTCATTGGGAGCTAGGCCCTCCTACCTCAATTATCAATTAAGAATACATATTACAGGCTTGCTCAAAGGCCAGTCTTCGGAGAACATTTTCCTTAGGTTCCCTCTTTCCCATAATCTAGCTTGTGTCAAGTTGACATAAAACTAGCCAGCATATGTATATATGTATGTATGTATGTATGTTTGTATGTTTGTGTATATATATATACATATATATAAATTATATATATATATATATATATATATATAATTTATACATAGTTATGCATGTCTACATATCTGGGAGACAAAGACTACACAGTATTCAATGTGATATCACCAGGGCTCAATATGCTGTTCAGCTCAATATCTGCTTCTTCTATCTCTATTTTTCTTCCCCAAGAAAGGGTTTTTCTGTGTAGCTCCGACTGTCATGGAAAATGCTCTGTAGACCAGGCTGGACTTGAACTCAGAGTTTCCCCTGTTTTTGTCTCCCAAGCACTGGGATTAAAGATGTGCACCAGCATTCCCTGGCTAATTGTTTCTTCTTGGAATTTTATTGAAAATAAATTTTTTTCTCATATACTCTATACTGATTACTGTTTCTGATTTCATCTACTTGTTCTAATTCCCCCCCACCTCCCTTCCCAGCCAGATCTACCTTCTTTTTCTCATTAGAAAACAACCAAGCTTCCATAGGATAATAAAGTAATTTAATATGAGCAATATAATATTATGTTATAATATTGTGTTTATAAATATATACAATACTATGTAAATGTATATTTAATTAATATAAAATGTATTGATATAAATTAATATCTTGATATATTTTATAAAATAATATGTGATGTATTAATATGTAATGTAGGATATTACATATGAGTATTTTTAACAAATCAACTTTGCCACTTGGCAGTTATTAAGACATCTTTGAACATTTTCATGTATGTGTTGATCTATCACTTGAGGACTGGCAACAATACACAGCTTAGATGGTGGAGAGACACCACTTACAAGATACATATTTATACCTCACATGCAGGTACTTATTGGTTTCTCTTAATTGTGGTATAGTTGCCACCACCATCGCCCCATCTTACACATAAGAATTAAGTTTAGGGAGAGGGGGCTGCTGGGCTATGTTAAAGAGCTGCTGGGTGGAGTTAAGAGTCATTCATGTCTCCAATCAAGCATGAACATTCTAGATGCTTAAGTTGGGGATACAGAGATGAATGATCAGGGCAGACAGAAGAGGCCCCATAAGTTCATTCTATTCTTTTGCCTTTGGTGATTACCTCAGATATGCTTCTTTGGGCCTTTTAATATTGTGTTTAAACTACTGAGCCAGCAGATTTCTCTTCTACATTGACCTTGAGCTCAAAAATTCTAAAAGGGAAATACTGGACTTTGTCATACTACCAGGTAGATTCTGAGAAAGAGAGGAGAGAAGCACCAAGCATAGAAAAATATTGGGTCTAAACTATGAAAATAGCCATTTCTAACGTTTCACTTAGGTTGAAATTTATAGTTTTAAGATCTGGACTTTTCATTTTCTTCTTACTTCCCCTCATCTTTCTCACTGGTGTGAGTTGTGTGTGTTTATGTATGTGTGTGTGTACATGTATGTGTGTGTGTCTGTAAGCAACTTAAGTTACTTATACATTTTTTTTCTCTCACTGAAAACAAAACAAGTTCTGACACATAAAGTCAAATGGAGAGCTAATGGATCAAAAGGTATTGAATCTCAGATTCTTTGTCTCTGACACTTAGGCACATGAGAACATCCATTCAATCCCCAACCAGTATTACTTAGCAAGGGGGCTCCTTCTAGCTTTAGCTAGGTTTGATTCAGTACCTGAATTTCCTTCTTTTGCAAACTCAGAAGAATTATGTTACCTGACACTGGGATTTATAAACACTCAAAGAAACAATACAGATAAAATGAACTGAATAATTTCTGTGACCGTGAAAACACACAATGTGTTTTCTAATTCTCATACAATATGTTAGAAACTATTATTTTTTATATTTTTAAAAAAAATCAAATGTATCAGGGAAGAGCTATTTTTTATATCCTTTCTCCATTTAGCAAGTCTTAAGAATGCCATTCAGCCAGCCACCACCACCACCGTTTGATTACTTCTTAGTAAATCTAACAAGAGTGGAAAAAGAACATTCCACTTCATTCACATTACATGGTTTACGTGGTTAACTTCTGTGTAGAATTTCTGCATGAACAAGTGTTTAGGTGTGTTCCAAAACTGCTTGTCAGTATGGTATAGTGGTGTATGCCTAAAAATCTGTCACTCAGACATGCAAGAATTATGATTTTGGAGCCAGTCTTGGCTCTACAGTAATATATATGTATATATCCCTTTGGTAGAGTGCTTGCTTAGTATATAAAGAGATAGGTTTGATCTCAGCACTTTAAAAACTAAAGCAACCATCTAACAAAGAAACCACAATAATAACAAGAGATGTTAGCTCTAAACACAGCTTTTGAGCATTTATAAGAATGCAAAAAAGCCACCAGACAATGCAGGTAACCAAAAATAAAATATATAAAGGTGTGTGTGGGGGGGGAGGAAGCACATGTTACCTGGTATACAGTGGGGAGGGGCAGAGGGTGTTGGGGTGGATCATAATTAGGATACACTATATACATGTATGAACGTGTCAATAAATAAAAGATACTCTTTTTTTAAAGGAAAGAACAATTAGAATAATTTCGAGCTTATAAGTAACAAGATATAAATAAAGCAGTAATATCAGAAAAAAAAAGTCAAGTTACAATTAGACAATGCACACAATTTATCTGATTACCCTTATTCCAAGGGAGTACAAAAGTTGGGTATATGAGCTACAAGCTTCAAGTAATTCCCACTGGGGAAGAACCATGACATATCAAAAGATTTATGTAAATCAATAACTTTAACCCTGAGCGGTATATACAGAAATACTACGGACAAGTTTTGTAGATCCTCCCTTGAACCCAGCTGACATTCTACTGGCATGGGGTGGGGTGCACGCGCAAACAAGGGCTCTACTTAACGTCCTCCCTCCAAAGTGCAGGTGCAAGCTGACTTTCAGAGCTGGTCCCCAGCGGGGAGCAGACATTATATCACAACGGATGTCATTAGACATACAGAGGGTATGGCATAAAACTCCTAATTTATTCACAAAGTGACATTTTATTTAGTGCAAATAGGCAATTTGGGCATTTTCTGGAGGCACTTTCAATGATAGAAAGGGGCGTGACTGACCCAGATTGGAACATCTGATTTTCCGTGACACAAGTGGCTGTTCTTTGCCAGGGACAGAATTTTAAAACAACAGCAAAAATAAGATGTGTTGTGATGAGTAACCTCTGCTCATATACTGATGGGTTGGGAAAGAAAGTGTTCTTTCTTTCCCAACCCATCAGTATATGACACCTGGCCTAGCCATGTGCTTCAGAAGTCAAGTCGCTATTAGGCATATATATCATATCTCCAAAGTGATTTTTTTTTTTATAACAGGAGTTTGCATTTCTTTAGATCTGCAGTAATTTACTGTTAAAGCCAAAGGTTAACTACTATAGTGAATGGTGTGCTTAGTGGAGCAAGGGGTCACTGTACATTCTTGCTGCTCTGACAATTTATAGCTGTTTATGGTAGCCAGGAATATGGTTTAATACTGAGGTCATCCTTAACTATTAATGAATTTGTACATTCTAGTCAGCCTTTAAATATTAAATAACTGCTCTATAGCTTGGAGAGAGAATTATATAGCATTCATTCCTTTCATCCCTTTATGACTAGGTTTGTTGCTGAATATATACAAAGCACATTAGGAATCAAATGATATATTTTGACAAGTGGCTGTCAAGTGTACAGTTTAACCAAATGTAGCCAAGTCTATTTCTCTTTGAAATTGTGACGGAAGCAAAATTGGTTTTCTCTGCTTTTTTTTTTTTTCTTGCCAAGCACAGAGCTGATACACAGCCTAGTCTTACTATTCAGAACAGCCTTCCCAAAAGGCCTTTGAGAAAGGTGTGAGTTACATAACTCTCATTGAATGCCCATGGTTCACAAGAGCCTCGGGTACTGAGAATGTGCTAGGTGCATGCTTCTTTGAATCAGGCTACATAGAAATATTGATTGTTGGCCTTTTCTGGAACCTTTTGATTTTAATTAAATCAATCCAGTGATATAAATTTCTTTGAGAAGTGGGGAAAAAAAGGTCTCTAACTGTGAATTTCAGATGCTGACAAGGAGGGGTATTTGAGGTAGGATATTTTGATGCCTTCTTTTTATTACACTTTGGACCAATGCCTGCTGCTAAAACTAGACCTGAATGTTATCTAACTTGAAAATAAAGACTAAAACCTTACCTCCCATGACTATGCAAACTACTCACATTGTATACCTTCGTGCTGAGAAAAATAACAATTCTTCAAAAATAAAAAGACTTCAAATGGTTGCAAAATATAAGCTTCATAATTAGGAAGCTGGCAGAGAAATCCACCAAGCGTTTCATTATTACGGCGGCTGGTGTGTTTTGTTACCACTGAGGTGGATGGCTTTAGGGTCTACACATGGCCAATCCATGTGAGTTTTTCAGGACATATCATTTTCTCTAAATAGAACATGGTTACTGCTGTCCTGCAGGTTTTCTGAATACCACCTCTGAATGTGGAATACAACCATTCAAAGGAAGTTTGAGACATTTCTCTACCAGCCTTGTGAGACACCTAGTATAATAGAAGCATCTGCTAAAGGTGAAGGCCTACTTTGCAATGAAAAGGTAGCCTACAAATGACAGCTTGCCAGGAGCTGTGTTCAGCATGCAGGCTGAGCAGAAACGGTCCACCCAAGACACTGTCTCTTGTCATCCCTTTTCTCCTGAGTCAGCAGGGACCAGAATGTGCAGGGATCCTCTGTGTGCCCGTTATCAAAGAGCATGGATTTGTTGATGTTGCTTCCCGACAGTTCACAAGAAAAGGACTCTCAACAACAAGGACAGGCAAAGCACATTTGAAGTTCTTTGTTTCCTAGAGAACTTCAGATCATATCCCGGCAATGTGAATCAATTCTGAGGTACTAAGAAACCAACAATAGTCTTGGCTACATTAACTGAGAAAAGCATCCAGAATAATATATATATATTATATATATATGAAGACACACAATTTTTATTTATATATAGAAAATCTTCTCATTTGTGAGCTTTCTAGATAAGGTAAATAGCAATCTGGAAGATACTGATATAAAATTATACACCTTTCAATGTCTTTTTTTTTTCAAAGAAAGCATGGAGCAGTTGCCTTTTTCTCTGTTTGAGCTTTTGCTCTGATGTACATGTTCATGCACTTTTCTGTCATCCCACATGAGGAACAGTTTCATCCGTCATTGGTAATGTGTTAGTGATCACAAGTGGAAAAATCCCACTATGATTATCTTGAAACACTTGTACTTTAGAGGGATAAAATGGTATCATTTAAGGAAGAACAGCCGTTATAACAGTGCACTTAATAGTCAAATAAAATACAAAATGAGAAGCTCTCTTAGAAGACATTTACTTATTGAATCTTGCCTCTCCCCACTTGTCAAGAAAGTCTGCTGAGAACACATTAGGAGTCCGCAGCAGTGAAACTCATTCCTCTATGATATCACTCAGCACTGCTGATCGACTATTATGTGGCAATTTTATTGGATACGAAAATCTAATATGATTAGATATACTTTTGAGGGGTTTTGTAATGATAATTAGGATTACAATTGAGGCCAATCTAAATGATGTCCACGGAAGTTCTGCAGTAAGACATCTTAGCATAACTTAAAGCTATCTGTACTATTAACTCCTAGTAGAGGGTATGAGTGCCAATCAGTACTACTCAGTAACAGAGGACAGTAATTTTTAATTGCTGTGACACCAGCATTCCTTAAGGCTTCCAATTTCAATGAATGCTGCTAGCATTAGCAGTTAGTGGGGTGTGCTTATGTGTGTCTGTGTGCATCTGTGCATTCTACCCCCGAGTTATAACACCATAATTCTTTGCACTAACACTTGAGGGTTTAGAACCTCAGCAACATAACCATTGCTAAGACAGCACACAATGGGAGTCTTATATGTGAGTCAGAAGAGTTGAATAAAGATTAGCCTAGCTTTAAGCATCATTACAAATATCTGATTCTGCATTTATTTTTCAATTGTTCATAGTTACTCTTTTATTCTGTTCTCTGCATGAGACTTCTATTTGACCCTAGATTGCTCATTATTATCAGAAACACAACATAAAAGCCTCCCTTTTCTGGGTTTTAATATCCACTGGTAAAACTCTGGAGTTTTATAGAAATAGATCCAGGTATTGATTTCTCTCCATGAAGATCATAGGGAATTCATAACTTCTTGGCCATTTTAATTAGCATGGAGCATATCTTTTTAGTGTAATCATCACATCTGGATCTTAAAAGGATATTATTATAACTACCCTGCAAATAAAATAATCTACAGGGGCTGGGTAAAATTTTCTTCCCTTAAAATATATGCTCCCTGAGTAGTTATGTGGATGTGAGGCCCGCAGACTTTTTCATTTTCTCTCTGTGGCATTGCTGTCAGCTTTCTGTGCATTTAAACCATGTCTCCAATTGATTGAATGGTTCAGAGCAATACAATGTTATTATAAAGCTTTAGCAAAGCTGTGGCAATGTTTGTTTTACCCTTGTACATTATGTGTCACTGTAGACAACGTTGCAGTACAAACACCGAGATCTTAACAGAGGAGAGAGGTTGTTTCCACATGTGTGCTTGGGACAAAGAAAATGTCACACTAGATTCCAAACTCTAGGGTCTCATTCTTGAGAAGGAAGCTCCTATTTTATGTTGGTGAGACACCACTCAGCCTGCTGGCCATTTAAGGTGACCTCTGACTTTATATTGCAAAAGCATCGTTCTCAAGGGGTTAATAAGAAATTCCCTTGAAGCAATTAGTTAAAATAGACACTATCCACCTATGCTGAAGATTTATCGTCCCCACCTTCAGTTAGTTAGATCTCAGTGTAGTGGAATGGATCTGTCTCTCACAGTCTGGACTTTAACAATGCTTTGTGTTGATAATAACAGTTAAACACAATCTCTAAAAGTTTCTTATTCAAGTCTCTAACTGACTTGCTATATAAAAGGGGCAAAGACTCTGCTTGGAGCTCTATGACTTTAACAGTTTTTAAAATGAATCGGTCTCTATATTTGATAAAGAAAAAGCCTTATTTGAGTTGAAAGTTTTAACTTTTTAATGTTTGTTGTTGTTCTTTTATTGTTTTGGTAGAGAGAATAGCAAACACGAATCTCATAGTATGCCCCCCCCCCCCTTTTGGGTTTTCATTTTTCTTAAAATGGAGACTTATTTAAAATTCATCTTTTCTTTTTTTTCAGGTCAATTGATAATGTTTAGCCTAAAATTTCATTTAATAACACATATTAAAACATCAGACTAGCATACCATTTCAATCATATATATATATATATATATATATATATATATATATATACATATACATATACATATACATATACATATACATATACATATATATATATATGGGTGATGCGGTCTCTTTTATGGCATTAGAAGGAGTGAAAGTTAGACATGCACAAAATAAGGCAGGTGAGATTAATGAGAGGTGCTACCTGAAAGGAGTTAAAGATTTCAATAACAAATAAGACCACTGGGTTCCGTTTATTGTGATGATAAATGTGGGCAGAAACTGATTTCTTTCACTGAGTTTGCAGAGAAGCAAACTGAAGTCCACCCAACAGGCTAGATGGCATGTTGCAGTTAGGAGAAGGCTGATATTCTGACTGCGAACATTCAGGCAATATAGGCAGGAGACACATAAGCTACAGGTTAGCTTGAGCTACAAAACAAGGTCTTGTCTTAACAAAATAGTACAACCCACACAAAATAAAGCAGGTTTACACTCTACAAATCTGAGATGTGAATCTCCTGGTGGATCTTTGAGAAAGTTATAAGGAATCATGCTATTATCTATCTGCCTAAAATTATATGTAATATATGGAAAAACCCATGTATGCACATATATAGTTTAAATAAAAGTTTGCCACTGGGGCTGGCAAAACACCCAACTCCCAAGTGTTATAGAATAACAGAATCCCTAACCCAGGCATGGAAACCCACCTAATGAATTGAAAGTCAGGGAGTGCAAGAAACTCTGAATTCACTACAGGCTATTCCTTTTAGTCTTGGTATAAGTGGAAGGTTGCCATGTCTAGCATGGCTGTCTAAGGGAAAGTATGACACAGTTCCTACCCCTGGAGCATCACCAGGCTGTTGATCCCCATGATCCCCATGATCCCCATGATCCCCATGATCCCCATGATCCCCATAGCTGTGGATAGTTGCTGTTGCCCTCAAGTTGATCTGCTGTCTTTACTATTCGACTTTCAGTCATTCATTCTTTCTGGGGAATATGATTCTCCCCATTACTCAGAGCTAATCATGCCATAATAATTTAAATACATGCAGTTCTCAAGAATGAGGAATGAAGATGGTCATGAAGTTATGGAGGACAAGATTGGCCTCAAGGGCCATGGAAAAGGATCTAGACAACATAACCACAGCCATAAAAGCCTGCATGGTCCTTTGTAGAAATTGCTCATTGCCAGACATGGCTTTGAATTTGGAATTATGAGAAGACATATGTACCCTCCTCTCCAATGACTGCTGCATTAATTAGCCTGCGTGAACTTGGTGACATCAAGGGTAAAGAGTTAAAGAGGTCTCAAGAAGAAAAGACAGGGATAAAAAATAGGGATTTATGCATGATTTAGGAATAAATAGTATTAGAAGGAGAGTACACAGGCTATGGAATTGTTAGGATGAGGAAACAAAGATGAGAGAATCAAAAGATGATGTAGAGGCATATAAAAAGTACTTTGTTCTCCTAGCTATTTGAAGAATTGGAGATGATAATGCCCAGAAAGATATTAGAGAGAGTTATTGCTTACTTACATAAGTTTACAAACTTTGTAAGGAATCATGAAGAAAAACCTACAACCACCACATTACTAAGCCACCATAATTCCTAACTGCATTCTAAATAAATAACTTTAAATTCACAGATGTGTGTAGCTCTTGCTCCTCAATAAACAAACAATTTTTTTGCAACTGACAGAGACCATTACAGAAAACTAAAACTGATGAAAATGCAGAGTGAGTGACTGTGTGGTTTCCTAAGTGATCCATCTATATCACAGTGCCTGCATGGATGGCTCAGAGAGGAGTGTTGAGAGAGGGACAATGAGTTTTCCCTAGAAAACTTCCCAAAGGTTATACAATTCCAAGTAGTCAACCCCGAAAACATTTCCATACAAGTTACATTAAATATACTAAGTGGTCAAATGACTATATATGAAATATATAAAAATATAAATATGTAGAAGTAAATATATGTTTATATATCATATAAAATAAATATATGTAGATTTATATATGTATATATAATATAATATTGATTTAATATATGCTTACATACATAAAATATATATTAAATATAAATGTATAATATATGTAAATATATAAGTATATGTGTACAATATATTTACAAATATATTTATAAATAAATATATAAATATATGTTTATAATATATATTATAAATATATATGTGATGTACTTTTATATGTATTATATATGCATATATATATGTGTATATATATATATATATATATATATATATATAAATTAGAGAGAGACTATCAATTTGGAAAAGAAAATGAATGCGAGGTTACATGATATGGGGTCTGAAGGAGGGTAGAGGAGAAAGGAAAATGTTGTGGTGATGTAGGAGTACTGAGAGTTTGCATTTATAACAAACTTTAAGGTGAAGTCCTGGCTGTCCATCTAAGTCATCTAGGCACAAGGAAAATTGAAACACAATTCTCCCTACTTCTCATTAGAATGCAAGTGATAACTGATCCGTGGAAACAAGACATTGGAGATGAACTAACAAGGTACTGGGCTTTCTCACTATTACCTGGACTTTGCAGGCACAAACTAAATGAAAGTCTCTGGTACCATTATAATAGAAGGTATCACCACCCTGAAAGAAACAGATGGTTACACAGGAGGCAGAACAGGGGCAAATGTCAGGAAAATATACATTCATATGGAAATGGCCTGACCTAAGGGCAGGAGCATGCTGGAGAGCATATGGGTTAGGACAAACAGAGTTCTGAAGTCTTATCATTATGAGAGTATGCAGACACACATGAAGGAAATGTACAGTTTGTTACTAGACACAGATTACAGTATTGGTACAGAGAAAAGGCAGAGTAGTGATGGAGAGGGATTTCAACTCTCCAGACATCTGCCGAAAGTCTCATTTGGAAAACAGCAGACTATCTAACAGGTCTTTGACTTGCTTTGCTAACAGCTTCATCTCCCAGAGGAGAAACTTTCACAGGGGTGAGGGATACTACCATCCTCTACTCATTTTTGGCCAATCACAAAGAATTAGTTGTTATTTTAACAGTGTTAAGTAATTTAGGAATACGATATCATATCACTTCTGAGTTCAGGAGAAGGTGGGAGGGTGACAACAGTCTCATGTATCAGAATTATGCAACTCAAGTCCAAATCACTTGAAAATGCTTGAAATGATATCTTTGGAAGGGAAATCAGTTCAGCTCTTTAAAGAAAATCACTTGAGGATGTACAATGCCAGAGGAGCTAAAGGAAAATGAAAGTGGAAGTATCTGTGAATCCTGTACAACAACTGGGTAACATTTTGATGGCTAAAGATAGACATGACATGTTCTAGTTCTAAGGAGCCAATTCATCCCCCATTACCTCATTACTAGGTCTCCATGTAGAGAATCAGGAGGCCTAGGTGAACTACTGTTGCTACTTATGGTCAATATGTACAGGTATATCATTCGGTCTTCTTTTGAGTCGTGGTTTCATTTCACATTGGCTGGCCTTAAACTCTGTAGTGGAGTAGACTATGTTCCCTTGAACACCTTGCTTCTACTTTGTATGTTCTAGGATCACGTATGTCTGCCAATGACCCTAGCTTTGAATAAGGTTCCTACTTTGCAAGTGTCATTTACTCTCTTTCTCATCTTCAGGGTATTCTACATGGTGGGTTTTTTTTTCCCCCTGAGAATATGACAGCTTGTTAAATGACTAATTAAAAATCATATTGAGGTCTCAGCTTGATCATCACACAGTGGTTCCAGGTGGGTTTAATTCCCACAGTACAGGCCAAATTTCAGAATTATCAAACTCTTCTTCTATGTCTCTCACATCATTGTCTAAAAATGATTAGACTAATGGACTTTACCAGTTTCATTCCCAGTGTGTTTCTAGCATCTAATCAATGTCTGCTATGTGCTAAATACCCAACACATTCTAGTTATACAAATAAAAAAATAAAATATTCATTATTCTTGATCCTTATATTTAGGAGATCTGAGTAATCTATATTCTTGTTTCTTAACAATGCCTGTTGTGTATAACATATTTCTACTTTTATTTATTGAGTACATATATTTATTGAGGTACCTAAAGTCTTTATTTTTATGTCAACTCCATATGAGAGGACAGAATTAGCCAGAGCTGAGCTGACTCTGTGACAGGCTGCAAACTGGCAGTTTGAAACACTAGGTCTAAACTTCTGTTTCCCAGAACTGAAAAAGTCTAAAACACGTCAATTTCAGGGAAAACCATCCCTCATGGGCAGCCAATGAGAAAGTTGCCCCACTACCTAGCCTAAGCCAACATTACAGGTACCCAAGCAGGACTTGTCAAAGCTGCTTGACCACCTTGCTTGAGACAAGTACAGTTAATCAAGAAAAGTCCTCAAAATCCCCCAGAGCACCTAGACCCCTGGAGATAGAACCAACTATTCAAAGGAAAGAAAGGTAAAAGTCACCCACTCCTACCCTAACAGGCTTTAAATTCACCCTGCAAAGTCCATACTTCTGTCTTCAGTCCTGAAATATGGTAGCCCCATATGCATGGAGATTCTCTGCAGAATAAACACTATTTGCTGTTGTATACTATTTGAGTCTGGGGTATCATCTTTTTTGTGAATCACTGACCCTTTCACATGTTTAAATTGTAATTGCTAGCTCGGAGGGAAATGGGGGTGACAGGCACGCACATCAATTTCCTTTTTGAATCTCTCTTCCTCACATATATACATTAAGTAAAATTTAATAAGGCACATTTGTGCCTCAAATATAACTAATTTGACATCCAGGAAGATGGCTCAGTCAGTAAAGTTCTTTCTGTACAAGCATAAGGATCTGAGTATGGATGCAGGAATCTATATGAAGGCAGGCACAGCACTGGATGCCTGTAAACCCAGCAACATGTGCCAAAGACAGGCAGACCCCTAAAGTTCTTTACCAACCCTGCCTACCCTAAGCAGTAAGCTTCATGTTCAGTATAAGACATACATGCACACATACATGTACACACCAAAGTTCACAAGTAGATACATGTACTCTTACAATACATACCCACACACACTTGTAAACAACTTGAGAAGGTAGAATAAAGAATTTGAAAACCAAAAGTAGAACAAAATATATTCAAAGTGCAAACTAGGGCTCAGCTTTGTGATTCAGGATTGAAAGAAAAGGTGACAGTTATGCATCGAATAAGGCACTGAAGCTAAAGTTTCCCTGTCCTTCATGGGACACCAAAATTCATTTTCTAAAAATACATACTGGCACAGTCTTTCTCATCCTAGGATATGAGTGAAGGATGCCTGAACCTAAATTAAAAGTATATGAATTGTCACAGTCTCTGTGTCCAGTTGCCCTCAGGTCTTGGGACAAGATATGAACACATGAGAGAAATTCCAAGCCATGGAGATAAGACTAGGAGGGCCAATTAACAGATTGTTGCAGATTGCTACAGGTTGAAGGAAAGTTAAAAATGAAGATGAAACTTAGATTCCCCAATTCTAAACATATTTACAAAATATTCATAGATCAGAAAATATAAAACCAAGAACCAGGTGAGCAATTTACTCCAGTAGGAGTGAAAACCTAACAGTCTTCATGCACACAACAAACATGACTTTAAACTGCATGTGATTAGCATATTTCAAAGATAAATGATGAAATCATGTCCAAAATATAGAATAGGAATTGTTCCAAAAAAAATCACACAAAGAAGAAATAAAAAACCAGGTGGAAAATTTAAAAAGAACCAATTAGTATTGCCAAAATGAAAAACAGTCAATTCTTTAAAAACAGAAACAAAAACATCACTCTAGTGGGGGAGTTGAAACAATAAACAGGTAATTATGTAATGATGCTGTAAACACAGACATGGAGATTAGCAGATGGCATGATGAATGCCTACACACACGTGGCTCTGATCTGGTCTGGGCTCTGAAGGGAAACATAATCTGAGACATGGAAGAAGATAGAGTTGCATTAGGTTATGAAAGAAGTAGAAGTTGATAGATAAGGAGAGAATTCCATCCAGAGAAAGGTGAGGGATGTGGTAAAGAGACGAGGTTATCTACAAGGCAGTTTCGTTCAAACAATGAAGAGTTAATGATGACTGGGACTGCGGACATGCCAAGATACAAGGGACCTGTGATGCTACACAGGTCCTGAAGCCTGGTTTTATCTCATTATAAGCATTGCACCTATCGGAGGATGGAAAAGTTATATGTCCAGCTTTATTTTTGAGATGGGTCACTTTTTTGTTTGTTTTTCGTTTGTTTTGTTTTGTTTCTTGAGACAGGGTTCCTCTGTGTAGCCCTGGGTGTCCTGGAACTCACTTTGTAGACCAAGCTAGCCTTGAACTCGGAAATCCACCTGCCTCTGCTTCCCATGTTCTGGGATTAAAGGCATGTGCTACCACTGCCCAGCTGAGATGGGTCACTTTTAATGGCTGTGTAAAGAATAGATTAGATGCTTCAGCAAGACTGGAGTCTGGGAAAAGAGGTAAGATCTGCCCAGCAGCCAATTTGAAAAGTAATGCTATAAGGAAACTTTTCCTTATTTATTTTTTCACTCCAAGTCCTCAGCCTAGAACCTTGAGTCATGCATGTCTCAGGAAGTAAATTTGTTCATCATGGAAATCAAATAGTTCCCCAAACAGACAATGATGAAATTATTCATAGATCAGAGCCAAAAGCAGTGTGTCTATAGAGGGATCAGCGGGAACCCCTAGCAACATAAACACTGGGTTCTGCTTTGCAGTAAAATAGCCAGATGAGATCCTGGTTTTCAGTCTCTGTCCTGGAGATGAACTGGCCATTGGCAGAAGACTGGACGCCTATTTGTCATAACAACATCAGATCTAGGTCCAGAATTTCTGTGCAACTGGAAAAATGGTATGCCAAAGAATCAGAGAAGCATTCCATTCTTCCAACAGCACCACACTGAGGAGGTAAGGGGGAGGAAAACACGTTTTATTTAAAGGAAAGAGTAGAAAATAACAGAAAGATAAATACAGATAGCAATACAAACACTGAGCCTGGACAGCCTGGGTCTCTGTGTGTGTGTACTACTACATGGGGCTTCTTCATGATCCTATTAACACTGCCATATATATAAAATATTAGTAATAATAATTACACTATGCATATGTTTAATGTCTATCAATGTGGCTACAAATCTTAAATTTTCTTAAGCTTCTTTCCACTAGAAGCAGTAATATATATATATATATTCAAACAAATTAAATGCTGCTAACAGCTTTTCTAATTTGTAAACACTTGAATAAACATGAGCTTTATCAAATGCTTAATTAATCTGAAATGCCAACTTAAAAAGTGAAGAAATGCACAATAACACAACAAGCATCATTCTAACACAGGATGTCATCCCATATGGGGGGTTGCTACAGGTGCAAAGACTGGTATCACATAAACCACTTTTTGTTGGAAATCAGTCCATTCTCATGGATTGAGATTCATTTGGAAGTGACCAAACGTGATTAGTTTTCTATACAAACCATTTAATAAAAAGTAAGAATTTGTGAACTTTCATTCAGAAAATTACTTTTATGTCAAGGAAAGTGAAGCCCAAATTTTAAGTGTCTGTTTTTTTTTTTTTTCCTTACATCAGAATCAAACTCATCCATTTCGCTACAGTTTGAACATCATATGCACTCATGTATAAGACTTTCAACTTAGAGCTTCACAGCCACCTTGCTTGTAATCTATTATATACAATTTTTTCACATCTGTTTTTCAAGTACTGGATATTAAGCCCATGGTCCTATTCGAGCTAAGCTTGTGTTTTATATTTAAAATGTGTCCCTAGCTCACAATTTGTAGTTTTCATATAGAGACAGGGGCTCTGAAAGAGGCCAGGATATACTTGAGCTTGCAATCTTCCAGCCCTGTATCTATCAGCTACCCCCCAAACTGATAGGGATAATGTGGTGTGTGTGTGTGTGTGTGTGTGTGTGTGTGTGTGTTCCATGGAAGGTGAGTGTGGAGTCTGACAAAGTAATCCTTAAGCTAATATCACAGCATACACATTAAACAGTCACACACACTCCAATAACTACTATGCAAAGGAATAGCCATGAGACATGAGAGTTACCCAAAAAGAGCAAAGGAGGATATAGTAGATAATTATTAAAAATCCCAGCACGGGGTTTCTTTCCTGCCTTTGACCATTTATGTTCCCAGATGAAAGACACACACAGCATTTATTTTTTAAATATACCTTAGACAGCACAATAGCTGGGCAACTGTCTACCCTCCATGCTGTTAGAACCCATTTTCCGACTGATAACCCTAAATTATTTACTTACTATTACTATTATTATGTTTTGTCTTGGCTGCTCTTCGCTCCAATTGGTCAGCCCACATGGTCAACTTTTCTTTACTCCTACCCTGTAGTGGCTCTCTCTCCTGGCTCTCTTCTTCCCTTCACCTCCTCTACTCCTGCTCTCTCTCTTTCTCTCTCTCTCTCTCTCTCTCTCTCTCTCTCTCTCTCTCTCTCTCTCTCTCTCTCTTTCTCTCTCTCTCTCTCTCTCTCTCTCTCTCCCCTCCCCCCAGCCCAAACTCAACCACCTATTTCTCTTCTGCCCAGTTATTGGCTGTTGGCTTCTTTATTCACCAACAAAAATTAACTGAGGGGAATTACATGGGAACTCTCGTTTTTTCTGCAAACAATTCTGGGCATCCTAAATTAGCATTAGAATAGAAGCAGCATTAGGTCAACCCAATCCAGAAGAAGTGTTTCCTGTATTACATTGGTTTGGTAAGTGGAGGCGAAAAATAAGAAAGACTTCAAGACTTCTAGTAACATTTACTGAAGTCTTCAACTATACCTTTCTCATGAAGAAACTGCTTAAGTACATCAGTCAAGGGGTCATATACATGCAAAACTAGAGTGAACCCAAAAAAGGAAAAGAAAAAAAAAAAAAAAAAAAAGAACTCCTCTCAACAGACTCTGGTACGGACTGTGACACCGAGGCATAGAAAGAGGGGTAAGGTACTGAAAGTTACAGTGGTTAATGGGCCTCTCTATGTCCCCGCTTATGAGTCCCTGGTTGCTCTTTCTACAGCATTTTGTGAGCTACTGTGTGCCAATAGCTCTGAAAACATCCTATCTTGTAGCCCAGGCGCCCCTCCTGCCAGGGCAGTCTTTCAGCATTTATGTTGCTGCCTGATCCTGGTTCTTCCTGGGTCGATCTTCCCAGCCACTGAGAATGTCTTACAGGGGAGAATCCAAAGCCACAGTGAATTGAGGTCGATTACATCTATTGCTGTTCCTTTAATCTCATGGCCAGCCTCTCTATTATAGAAGGAAATTAAGTTGGCCTGGCATGATTCACTCCCCACAAAACCATGTTTGCTACTCAGAACTCGGTTCCTTTCTAGGAGATTGCAGTAAACTCTTTTAAAATTTTTATTTCATTTTACTATCTTTCTTGGTAGTTACCACTAAGGTGACCAGTGTGTAATTAGTGGATACTTTCCTCTCCAAATGCCTGCTTTGTAAAAGCAGGCTCTAGATGCACTCTATTCTCTTTAGACCATTACTATGTTATCTTTAAATTTTATATTTTATTTTATATTTCTAGTAATAGAAATAAAGAGAAGTTTCATTAGAGCCTAGTGAGGCTACTACATCAAATTTTGTTAGCTGTATTACATCTGCCTCTGTCTTTCCATTCTTTCTTCTTTCTCATCCTATCTTGACTCTATAGTCTCGCTCTTGATTCTATGTTCTAGTTTCTTAAAGGCATAAGTAAAAGAAATAAATAAACAAACAAACAAACAACGTCTCTGAGGGACTGCCTATGTTCTCCAGTGTCAGTCCTCAGATGTCTTCCCTCATTACCTTCTTTCTTTATCTGCTTTTTTATTCTTATGCATTATGGTTGATTTGCTTTATCTTGGGTTTTTATTGTTGCTTTGAGGCATGATCTGGTGAGCTTCCTATGTCTTCTAACTCTTTTGATAACATATGAGCTTTATTTACAAGACTTCCAAAAAAGCATTTTAAATTTCAGTTTCACACTGACTCTCGCTTGTAATCTACAATCTAAGCCCCTTCTGTAATTTCTGCTTTAAAGATTTGTTGGTTTTTTTTTTTTTTTTTTTTTAAAGCATTCAGTATTAAGCCAATGGTCTTGCTTATGCATGTGTTCTATTCCTAAGCTACACTGGAATCTCATATAAAGCCAGTCCTTTCTCCTTGCTCCCTCTAGGGAGAGATTCTTCTCTTCCAGAGAAGGAATCAATTCACTATAAAATGTGCAAGGCTACTGTTTTTGCTGGACTTACTTTCTAGTGGGTGATTCAGGTAAATGCACATAACTAAAACATAGTTTTACCCTGTTACAATTTTATAAAATTACCAAGACAGAATGATATGCTAGGGATGTTACCAAATTAGTGCAGTTCAAGGAATAGATACACACACACACACACACACACACACACACAACACCCAACTGTTCCTGTCTTAGAGTCTTCTCTGGGTTTTCTCAACCTCTGTGGGCCATTCCTCAGGCATGGATATCTGGAAGCCTTTGTGAGGCACACAGGAACAACTGTTAATCCATCCCCCACTCGAGGATAGCAAAGCAAAGAAGCCAAAGTTTGAAGCATTTGCTACATACTCCCAGTTTTTATTCTTTCTTTTTATAACTTGCAGTATAATCTAAAGATTTATCTTCAAGGAGGACTCAGGAGGAGCTCGATTAGGCAGTTTAGGATTTTACATTTTTCTTTGATCTTTCAGGCTTCTATGTTTCTAAAACAACAGTCCTGGTAACAGTGGATGAGTCTCCCTTTGTTGGCCCACAGACCAAATGGAGTCTACTTCATTTTTTTTTCCCTTAAGAGCCATGCATTTTACATATAGCCATGTATGCCTGAAGCTATGTTTGATGTGACTATTTCATTATTTTGATACTATGAAACTTTCCCCACGATGAAGGCAATATACTTATTCACAGCTACAACCTCCACAGTTTAGGGACTGACCAGGCTGCAGCAACAAGGAACAAAAAAAAAAAAAAAAAAAAAAAAAAAAAAAAACGACAGACACCATACAGAAAAGCTGGGATTGGGAGGGTCATAAGGTCTGATAGAAATGTACAAAAAGCACGACCCAGAAACTTAGGTCATTTGTTTAATACATCTGAGTCAAGAAGGCTGGTTTATCTCATCCTCACCCAGCTGAACAAGGAGGTAGGATTAGTTAATCTCTGTAGAAGACCTCTGTAAGGGAGGAGTCTCAGGCTGCAGACACGAGAAAGGAGGAAGCTGCAGCTCTTTCTCCTTTCGGGATACATAACATACACCCAGGTACTAGGGGATGGGTGTTGACAATCCCTTAGTCTGACTGGGGATAGACTTAGCCTTTCCCATGAAGCACTGAGGTCTTTGACATGGCCGTGCTCATGTCAGTCACACATATTTACTCAGGACACCGTCTGCTTCTATAGCCCTCCACTTCCAATAGTTACCTTAGTTTATTTGTACTCTCCTGGTAAAATCTAAACACACACAACATTGATAACTATAAACCAAATAATATATTGCTCCAAATGAACAACTGTGGCTTCCATCTGAACAATACATGTATAACATGTATTGCATGACAAGCTTTAAACCACTGAAGAAACAAAGCCGTATCTCCATGTAAACTCAACAAGCAAGAGACCACTCTGGTTAGAAGACTGACTATTTTAAGGACTTGTGTAGGTGGAACAGTGTTTCTTGGATCTTCTGTGACTAGTTTATTTCACCTAGAACAATGAACACCTGTTCCACCCAACTTGTCATATAAGCCTCCCCTTTGTTCTCTGCCTAATGTTCCTCTCTATGCATCTGTTCTGCCATCTTCCTTCATCTACTCGTTATCCGTTAGACATTGAAGATATTATTGTTTGTTTGTCTGTTTGTTTACAAATTTTGTCTCCTGTGCCCAATGATGTAATGGACATAAGAGTGTTACAAGTCCTGGGAGGTCTGGATTCATTTGTTAACGGACCCAGAGAACAGATCTCTGGCATGCAGGATTATGGAAGTTCTATATCTAATTTCTGGAAGAAAAAAAATAACTTATTATTTTCCCATATTGCCTTGCACCATTTAACATTACTAGCTATAATTTCAAGACATTTAATTCTTCTCTATCTCTGCAAAATCTTAGCCTCATTTTTATTAATAGCACCCATCCTAACAGGTGTGATATGGCATTTCACTGCATAAATAATCCCTTTGCAAGACAGACTGTCATGACATCTAGTGCTGGACCATCATTTTCCTATAGAAGAAGAACCTCAAACAAGCTTAAACAGAGACAATAATAAAACGGTAAAACATCATGCATTATTTTGGTAGGCATAAACCAAAATAAGTTACTCTGCCATCTAAGGAGTTTCAGACATGCCTCGTTTTGTCCAAATGACCAACTGCTGCTTCCATTTGAATTGCACATGTGGCCTCTGGCCAATTTTGCCATGGTAGACAAGAATGACTTTATATATATATATATATATATATATATATATATATATATATATATATATAATCTGTTTTCTTAAACCATACAGTCTACAGAAATTGCATACATTTTACATTTCCCCTCAAATTATTTCTCCAGAACCTACTCCTCTGATTGGTTATCTCTAGATTACTCTTATCTTGACAAACTAGGATCTCACTGACTGGAGACATATCCTCTACTTTATGGTAATAGTTTATTTCACCACAGGTGTTTCTGGTGGGTTTTTGCCATAGCATTCTTGCCTGAAGCCCATCGGACACTAATAACTTCCAAACTCTAGTTGTGACAACAAAAACCATTTCCACACAATGCTGAGAGAGCCACACTTGTGGGTGGGTGATTCCTCGTTGACATCCTGTATAGTCATTAGGCCAAAAATTTAAATCTGTGGTCATCCGGATTGCCAACACATTGATAAATGCTGTCAGTTATTGAAAACTCTAAACTGAAGGAACCTCCTGTTCAGAAACTTTCTATGAATTTTCTGTCTTCCTTTTTTTCTTTTTATTTCTTAGCATCTCAAGCACATTGTGAAATTACCATTTCATTCATTTATGACTTGAGCCCTTTGTGTAGCATTTGGAGGAATTTTGTTATAGCTCTCAGTAAATACCTACCACTTGTAAAAGAGAACAGCCGACATGTAGTTTTATTTTATTATTTTTTTTTAATAAAATCTGTTTTGCATGGATTTCAAGCCCTCCAGGCACCCTGGTATCTGTTGTTGTTTTCTTATTTACACTCACTAGAGAATCTCAAAAACCAGGGATGTTTCCAGAGATTGCTGTGAGAAGTTAGTCTTGTGTTTATTAATTTTTTTGTGCATATGCCCGTAGGCCTTGGGGCAAAGAGTTTATTTAAACAAATATAAATGATACATAAATAACACATTGCCCAGAACTCCTCTCTATGATTAGTCCCACTTGGAACAGCAGGACCATTTTGTGATCCCACCTGCATGCTGTTAGAAAAGGATGGGATTGTATTCAGTGTCAAGAGTACTTATCATATTTTAGTCACAATAGAAGGGAATGTATCACTTTTATTCACTTGATCAGTGGTTCTAATCACCTTCAGTCTCCATTATACTCAGCTATCTGTTGTACCAATAAGATCCTTTTGCCATAAGCGAAAGAAATCCATCCTGTCTAGGTTAAGATGTAATGTCTTATTAGAGAAATAAATAGAGAATAAAGAATAAAGCAAAGAAATTAGGAGTAGGTAGGGATGGGAGCTCAGAGAATCTCGATGTTAGACTTTATGGCAATGTCTTTTCAGGTCTTCCGGGGAACTGGATGGACTCAAGCCTTCTTGGTGTTTGAGTCACTTTTCTCAAGCAGATACATTTAGGACAAAGTACAACTGGCCTTTGAAAGATCATATGACAATTCTTAGAACACAGAAGGAAAGTCTCTGTAAGACTACATACAATGGGAGACATTTGATTATTTTGTTGTGTAGAAAAAAGTTACTTTAGTGACATGAAGGTACTAGGCTCTGGAGACTACAAGTGCACTGGGGAGAGATTCTGGTCATTAAATATTAGGTATTTAAAATACCTCAATGAAAACATATAATTGAGAGTGGGATAAACATATGACAGAAAAGGGCATTTCTCTTAAAAACTGTTAAACTACATTCACTGGAAGATAAAAATGTTCTCCAGTGTTACGTCTGTCATTTTCCCTGGAGTCTTTGAACATATTGGAGTATGTGGTCAAGAGCAATGAAACATGTAAATCAGTTGGCTTGAAAATTAAAAGATTATCGATTATTTGGCATATATGAAACCAGACTGCCATCTCTTATGTGGTTAGACTTCATTCATTCAGATAAAGGCCTGAATAGAATAAGATACTGACTCTCCCTCATATAGACTTAATCCTTTTGGCCAGGTGGATATCAGATTTTCTGTATTAAGTCTTTCAATTCATCCATTCATCCATCCATCCATCCATCCATCCATCCATCCATCCATAAGATGTATAGTGATAAGAGTATAGTGATTTCTTTAATAATCTCTCTAATATACTGTGTAAGGAAAAGAGATATTCTATGGACATTGATTTTTTTATTTTAATTAATGCACACAAAGTTAGTGAAAAAAGCAGCAATTACCACGACCTCATCAATTTATAAAAGTACAATACAAAGTCATTATTATATTAAAAAAAAAAACGCAAAATGAAAAAACCAGAGAAGTCTAGAAGTTGTCCTATATCTTATCTGATGGAACTCTCCTCTCTTCCTTCTTTTCCCTCCCTTCTTTATCTTCTTTCCCTATACACAACTGTGTCTTACACATGACCATTCAGCCATGATGGAGTTCTTTAAGTATATTCAACACAGTTGTTGAAATGAGCAATGTCTTAGTAATGCCCACTAACTATATACCACTTACCTATTGCTCAGCATTTAAGTCATTTCTAATTTTAATATAATCAGAAATATCAACAAAGGCATTCTAATATTTGCTTTTATGAAAGAATAAAAGTCATAGGTAAAGATCCTGTTGGTTCACGATAATATGTATGTGTATGTATATGTAAATATATATATGTGTTTGTATAACATATATATGTGTGTGTGTGTGTGTGTGTGTGTGTGTGTGTGTGTGTGTGTGTGTGTTTGGAGATCCATTTACTTGCCATTATTAAGTTTCAACTAGGTACTAACTTTTCAAAATGGATTTTTGAAGACAACAAAGACTAGAAGTCATAACGGGAGCATGATTTTCAAGATGGCTCCTGGTTATATTGGAAAAATCCCATCAAGATTGAAATTTAAGACCGGTTCTACTAGTAATAGCCACTGGGTGAAAGACACAATTCTCAGAAATTTAAAAGACCTACAGATTGCTTTCTGTTTGCTCAGGGGCAACAGTCTCCGTGTCTCCTGCTTTCACCCCAAACCGTTTTAAATCACTGTGCTTGGCTGACACTGCTGCTCCTTTTCTTGTCCCCTGCATCACATATGCATCAACTTAAACAAAATACTAATTCATTTCACAAAAGAAGAGGCATTTAAAATCAAATCATTAAGTTGGAGGAAGCTATATTCAAATGATTAAATTTTAAGTATTTAAAATACTTCAATGAAAATATAGCTTTAGAATCAGTAGAAATCATTTAATCCAAGAATGTACACATATATACATTATATGTGTTAATGTTAATATATTAACATATATGTTTATATATTAATGCATATATATATATATATATATATATATATATATATATATATATATATGAGATTTTTATCTTCCAGGTCTCTATATAGCAGGGAAATTCAAAGACATTTAGTCTATATTCTCTATTTTTCACATGAATAAATTTGTCAATCTGTATCAAGTGTCAAATGCAAATTTATTATAATTTTAAATTGGCTCTATAATGGGCTCAGTGACAAAACATATGATTTAATATTCTTCATTATGGTATTGTTTATGTTCTGTTGGAAAGTTCCTTTATTACTATTTAACCACATTAAATTTCCCTAAGGAGTGTGATTATCCATTAATGCTCTAAAGAAATGCATCACCCTGAATGGGCTAAAGAACTGAGTGTCATATTTGACAAAGCCACATGATATCTGAGAAAGGGAGGGAAGTATCTGTCCTATGTGACTTGACTGAAAAAGCACCACCTAGGGACAGGGTAAGGGGTAAGCTGGCAGGGGCTAGATATTTTTGAACTTAACAAAAAAATCATGTTTCAGCTTGAAGTTAAACGTTAAACTATTCTTAAAATTCTCTTGTTCACTAACCTAGGTGGGGATGATAAGCTTTCAAAATTAGATTATATGTCTTCATCAAGAACATCACTAGCTTTCACGAAAGCAGGACTTCTAGTCAATTCTTATTAAACTTTGTCCTCATTACTGAAGAATCAGCTCCAAGTACAGAAGGCCGTGAAGTCCTGAAGATTTATGTCGACGTGTTAGAGAGACACAGTAAAAGTTATTTCTAAAGTTGAAGTGGGAATTTATTTAGATTTTTTTTTTTTGAGATATTTTCTTTGGCAGGGCTTTAAAGAAATAAGAGCAAAGGAAATCACTCCTTTTAAATCATTCATTTCTGGAACTAAACACACAATAATTCTCAAGTAGACTACATCACTTGGCTTTATCCATTTTACTTCATTATTTTTCAGCATAATTCAAACAGCATTTTTATCAGTCTAGAAGCTAGGTCAGAAATCTAAGCCATTGAAGGTCTTGCCAATAAATCATTACAGACTTCCAATTCATGCCCCAATTATCACTGAGGAACAAAGAGCACTTACACAGACATCCCAATTCCATTCAGACACTCACTCAACATGGATCTACCAGGTTCCTGCATGGTGCAGAGCCCATGGGAAATAATAAATATACAATATTTTATTAGAAGAGAAAATAAAAGCTGTAGTAAGACTGCCTCCCTCTGCAGACTAATTCATCATTTTTTATCTTTTCCTTGGCTCACATTCCTTTGGACTTATATTCTCCAACTCTCTGCCTAAAAAAAGATGCATATTTTTTCTTCTTATTGACCTTTGGTGCCTCTATTTCCAATGTGTAGAATGTTACCACCAGCCAGCCTTCTATTTTTTATCTCTTCAGATAACAGCTATATCTATCTTTTTAAAAAAATGCAACTCCTTTTTGACCAATAGTCCAAAACAGTTTCCTTTATTTTTTAATTGTAATTATGTAAACATTAACGTGGTAATTTTTCCAATGTCTTCCTATCTGACCATAATCTTCATGAAGCATGGACTTGACTTCTCTTGTGGGCTGTCTTTTCATTGTTGTAAGCAAATATATACCAGGGAAAGTGAAAAGAATACTTACAAAGTTATTGACGAACTAAAATTAAAAGCAAATCATCAATGGATGTACAATGTGAATGGAAACCAAGGCATAAAACAACACATTGAAAGATGAAAACAGAAAGTAGAAGTATCTAATTGCATTCGATAAGGTGATGAATTTATAAATAGTAAAGGTTTGAGGGACTTCTGCCAGTGATGACTAAACATTGTGAGACAACACAATGAAGGAGACTTGGGAGTAAACTGTTGTAAGATGTGGGGAGTTTGGATTGCTGACAATGAAAACAAATTCTAGATTCTTTGCAGCTTGCTACAAAACTCCAACATAAAGGAGAAAGGCTCAAGGTGGACAGAGGAATCCAGAAGACTATTTATGGAGAAAGACTTAAGGATAGGAGTAAATGTTGAGATTAGGCCAGGTTGCTAAATGTGCAAGCAGAGAAGATAAGAGGGGTTGAATTTGGAGAGTTTCATGATGGAATTAGAGGCATCTTCCCCAGACATCATACAAAATAGCATCAGGAGACATATATTTTCGGGGGAGAAAATAATGCCAATTTCACTTTGCTGTGAATATAACTTTCACACAATAAAAGAGAGCATATATGCACACACAGATAAAAGTAGCTATGTATTGAATAGTAATCATTAAAAACTGTAAACAGTTGTTCACATGTAGTACTTTATTTTAGCCTCACCAATATGAGAGAATGGTACTATCATTCCCTAAGACTTAAGATAATTTTTCAAAGTCCTAGGCTGAATTGGGATTCAGACCACACTGTCTGCAAAGGATTTGTGTATGACTCAGTAAATTGTGCTGTCTGTCATGTAGGAGTTAGTCCATCACATAATTAAAATTAACCATTATCAACCTATTATGATTAATCAGTATTAATCTAATATGAGTAATTATTGTATGTTATATGTAATTATATAACATGTAATTATTACTATTATATAAACACACAATATAAATTATTTTCATATAGTATTACCACATCAACCATTAAAAACACAATATATTAATGCTATATTATTGGTATTTAATCATTATGATAGTGTACTGGTTACTACATTGTTTTATATATAATCTGATATATTAAGTACATAGGGTAATTAACCTCCATACTAGAAAATCTAACAGTAGAGCACATTAGAAAATAATTTTCTCAACTCTTCTTGTTCAGCTAGTACTGACTTTCAGCTCTCTGTCTAAGCACATTCCTCTTCTCATCCTAGACACTAACACCATTCACAGACTGTACATATTATATCATTTATAGCTCTTGCCTCAGACTACGTATTCATTCAAAACTCTTTCCTCTTATACTAGGTTAGGAGATGACTTAATTCATATTCAAGTTTTAGTACTTCTTAATCAGCCTACTCAAAAAACTTTGAATCCTAAGATTATCCTTCCTGTAGCCTTTAACAATCCAATAACCACTCAGCAATGACTTTACTTATCAAAACAAAATAGACACAAAAATATTACATATAAAGAACATAAAAACATCTGGACTTCCACAGATACTACCGGCTAGAACCTTCATTCTAATCAGTTGAATCAAAATTAATAAGCCCCATGGAACAAGCAGTTCTGGTCATCTGAGACATGAATGTTAAACTTCTAGCCAGGCACTGATGAACAGGTGAGGTGTAGACAGTGGTAAATAGGAATGGCTAGGTGGATGGATAGCAGAAATTCCACCATCCCAAGAAATACAAATGACACAGACAAACACTCTTCCCAGACATAAAGATAAAGATATACCTGGCCTAAATGAGTCCAGGATATTGGCCCTCAGTTTAATCAAGAATCCCTAGGACACAAGTTATTTGCTAAGCCCTAGACCTGCAGTGGCTTAAATAGCCTTCTTGAATTTGGGCGATCAAAGGAGAGAATAGAGATGGATGAGCCCTCCACGGGAGCAGGTGGCATAATCGGCTGTGCTTGTGCTTCCTGGTGCCACCTGGACTTAAATGTCCTGTGCTGAACACCAGTGAAAAATGGCCTTTCATTTCACTTAGGATTCTTTCCTGATCCTTAATGTCTTCCATAATTAAGGAGTAACTACGAAGGCGTGGGGCATTTCCAGGGGATTAATGGCCAGCTGGGAGAGTTGATGGCCCGGAGCTGAGTGGGGACTCATTAACCTCAGCTGGTCATTAATTCCTTAGGCACTGCCTGGGGTTGGGGGTCCTGAGGGCGAGCACTTCATTTGCCTGTATTTCAAGAAATGAAAAAAAAAAAAAAAAAAGTCAACTTGAAACAAAGGCTCAGTCTGTCTCCTGTGGCAATGCAGAATGCCATCTCTGGGGTTCCTGTGGCATTGTGTTCTCAAGTCTTCTGTCTGAGGGAGAATTCTTGACCTGGATCCTAGTGATACAGAGAGGGAAGGTAAATGAGATAGCTCCCAAAAATGACAACTGAGGGGGGAAAGGCCAGAATTCTTTGAATGTCAAGGTTAAAGAGTAATATTTCATGCCAACCAAACCTCATCCTTGCTCAAGCATACACGGATCCAGGCCAGGAGGACTCCAACAGTATCAGAGTCTTCACCAGTCTTACCTCCCTCTCTCCTAATTATTACACAGAAACAAGTTGAAACCCATGTGGGAAAACCCTGCTAATTAAGGTTAGAGTCTACCATGACTGGATAGCTCCTCTGAGCTCAGAACAAAATGAAGGACTCCCTTTATCAGCAAGACTTCCCACTAATTGTTGTTGTCTGGAGAGCCCAACCAACCCACAAGTTCAAATTCCTCTTTACTTATTAAGAACACAGAGAGTACCTGGGATTCCTACAATGCCTTACCATACAAATGAGCCATTCGAAGAACTTTAAACTCTAGCCAATGATTTTCACCCACCCTGAAAATTCCTTCCCACTCACCAAGGTCCATATTTACCCCAGTTCATCCTGAATAATGCACATGCTTTCAAGTCCACTGGGAATAAATTGTATGCCCACAAGCTAAGATCATTTAAGAGAGTTGTAACACTGAGGTCCTTATAGAAGCACCCCAACCAACTCACTCCCAGCCACATGGGATTCTTCAGACCCCATTCCAGACTCAGCTTCATCCTTCCAAGCCATGCGTCAACTAGACACCCTGAAACAGAGGAAGAAAAGGACGGGGAACCACAGCTGGACTCCAAAAGGCATAACATCAAAATGAACAGTGTTGGGGTTTTGTTGTTGTTGTTGTGTTGGGGGCCGACTTTTAGCAGAAAGCGGCTATCAGCTTTGCAGCCATCTTGAGCCATATACCCTGACATGAGACTTGGATTACAATAGCCTACAACAGCTGAGCACACTCCGATAATCTTGGTTTAGATACCTTGAGATTAAAGGTGTGTGAGATTAAAGGTGTGTGACTTAAGAGTATACTTAGAAGTATAGAGATCAGAGTTAGAGACAAGACCTAAGGGCATGATTAAAGGTGTAACTTAGAGGCGTGGCTTACTATAGAAGACAGAACCAGAGATCAGAGAATATAGACTGAGATCAGAGACTATAGAGGGATCATCAGAGACGAATCTCAGACATTAGGTAGAATCTGCCGTCACCCTCGACCTGCAGACCGGAGCAGCAGCTTGGGCCGGGATACAGTGGCCGCCCAAACGTGGGTCTGCCCGGGCCTCAACATTTTGCCTGGGCTGCAACATTTATTTTGGCCGCCCCAACTTGGGGCTAGTGTGGTCCCCAACATTATTTTGGCACCCAACATGGGGCTAGTGCGGTCCCCCTTGCCATGAAAATTTCCCACCTGCCTGGCCTGTAGTACAGAACTTGTCCTTTGACCACAGATTCTAGAAAACAACTTTGCTTTGTGTGGCTACGGATTTGAGAGTCTGGGTGCTCAGCACACAACATATAGAACTACAACAACAACAACAACAAATCAGCCTGCCTAAATGTTCCTCACAGGAGAACAGAGAGATAGCAGAACAGAACATCATCTTTCTGAAGGTCAGCCAGCTCTTAAAAGATAGAAGTGAAAAACAAACATGGGCAAAGCGCCTTAAATTGGTTCCAACAGGGAAACATGAAATGGAGACCCATGCCATATGATGCAAAAAAGAACACTACACTGTCCAGTTTTGTTTGTGTGGATGCATTAAGACAAGTCAGAGAGCAGAATGTGTCTGGATGCACATGATATAGAAACATGCTATAACTCAGAGAACACAATGGCAGCTATTTCTAGATCACAACTTCATCCTTGTTTCTATTTTTACCTTCTGTCCCAAAACTCTGTTTTTACTTAGTACTTATTTTTATTTCATTTTAATTGATATAAAAATGAGAGGATATCACAACATGCACATATTTTGTAGGGTCACTGGATGTCTTCAATATTATATGGTAGATGAGAAGTAAAGAAAATATGTTTTTTAACTGAATTCCTAGCAATAAACTTGCTAAAGACCCTTCTTCTAGACTAGGATTCTGAAGAACTGTTTGTCTTGAGCTAGGGGGAGAAAACTTGTTCTACACAAATACTACCTGAAAAAAAATGGAAGCTATTGCAAGACTGACTATTATCTCTTTGCCAGAATTCACTTAATGAGAGGAGTTAGTTCCCCATGAGGATGTGGTAGGGGCAAAAGGACAGAAGACAATGTCTCAAATATTTCAGGAATAGCCTCAGAGCTTTGGCTTTTGGGGTCCAGATAAACCAAACAGTAGGTATTTAATTTGTAACAGACTCTGTCCTTATATACTACAAATGTAGGCATATAAGGAGCCTAAATTCAAAGTCAAAATGACTCTTCTATCTTTTTCCAATGCTGCTGTTTGTTACTTATTTAACCATGGAGAACTATTTAAATTTGTTATCTCCAATTTTCTCATTCATAACATGAGAAGTCATAGATTGGATTCATAGATTGCTGCAAGGATTATGTAAGATAGCTATGTACAGTGGTGGTTTGTAATAATTTAATAGGCAATATTCGTTATTTAGAAAAGCTGCTATTACAAGTCACCACTGGCTTTGGAAATCAGGATCAGTCACTACTCTATGACATGAAAGTATTAGCTCTGTAATTTAAGTGACTCTGTGGGACAAACTTCCATTATTTGCTAAATGAGTTGAATAACAAATTGAAGCAAAAACATGTCAAGGTATAAAAAGATACTGTCAAATGAGTTTCTTTTTATTCCGATAAATAAAGTGGATTGTTGTAGCTTCCAATGGCATCACAAGTGGTCTGGCAGAATTCTTTGCTTTTGTTAGTTATTTATCTTCAAATATTGTGGCCAAATCTCGTTGTGTTCCATACTAAAAATTTTGCCTGAAAGGTAATAGAGAAGTTAACAGGTGCTCATAAGAAGAGCATCTTCTTCTTGTTGCATAAGATCATCAGCTGGAAGTTTGTCATTTCAAGTTGGTGCAAAAACAAATGGTTTGAGATGCTACCAAGATGGAATTTGAACTGTGAGTGAGTCCATCCTGTCATCCCAGTCACTCCATTTGGGCACTCTGCCTTCTCTGTCTGAGGCTTTCCTGGTGTCCTCAGAGACCCTGTCAGTCAGCCTTAGTGTCCTTGAAATTTTATCTGATTTGTATTGAACTTTATTTCTTGTTTTCTGGAAAGAGGAGAGAAATCATACTAGCAGCATGAAGGTAACATTACAGAAACTCCACTCTACATTATTTTAGATTTATTTCTTACATATGAATAGTGCCTGTTGCAGCCAGAAGAGGGCATCAGACCGGGAAATGGGATGATTGCTTGTTGAGAACCAAACCTGCATGGTTAAGAGTAACAATGCTCTTAATGGGTGAGCCAACCTATAACAGATGACATCCTGGAAGAAAAAAACAAAAAAACAACCTCATCTTTCTAGCTTTCTTTCACCAATGTCCCTTTCTAGCTTTCTTTCACCAATGTCTGCGTCAGAGAGAGTCTCCATCTGTAACATTTGGTCATCGAATAGCATTTGTTTAGTCACAGACCTCCAGCACAGGACTGAGACAGAACTCTCTTTGTCCATTTGTTTTTCAATTCCTTTTAGTTCTCTAAAAAGTTGTACCTAGTTTTTAGCCTTTGTAGTAATGGCACAATAAGCATACTTTGGTGGGTCTAGTGTATACTTTAAATGCAGTAATGGAAAGAAAAATATCAAGGAAATAATATTTGGATGAATATCAAGGAAATAATATTTGGACGAGCCAAGTTTTGAAACCATAATAATTTAATTCACCTGAAACACCTTAATATATTAGCCCTTCCAAAGACAGCAAGATCCTTCAGAACCTCTAGGAACTTATTTTTATGTTCATCCTCAGGGATATACCAGGGGGGGAAATGTGTTGTTTGGGATGAGTACTTTAAAACCAACAATAAGGGCCAGAGAAGCATCCTAGAGATTAAAAAACCTGGCTGCTCTTCCAGGAAAACTATGATTATAGACAACCAAGTACCAGCTGATAACTGTTCGTTACTCCAACTCCAGTAGATCTGGCTTTTGTGGACACAAGGCAAACATTTGGTACACAAATAGACATTCAGGTAATAGATCCATATAGAAGAAATAAAATTGGAAAAAAAAAAAAAAACAGCAAGAGCTAAGAGGAAACAGATTTGGAGTGGTGGCACATTCCTGTAATCCTAATACCTGGGAAGCCAAAGTTCAAAGGTTCATGTGAGTTTGGGGCTAACCTGAGCTACAAAGTGACTACAAGGCCAGCCGGCCCTGTGTAGCAAGAACTATATAGTCAACAACAAAGGGAAGTAATGAGAAGAGGAGTGAGTAAGAGAAATGTAGAGAATGTATCAAGGGTTGTAATATGGCAGGTAGATGGCTAGACATTTTCTCTATGAACAACCCATACATGTCCAGGGAATTTGGAGGATGAGCAATCTTTAGGGTGTGAGGGGATAGAACTACCAATTGGATCTTTCCACCTTAGGAGGTAACAATTTGGATCTCTATCAAGACGATAATTTTCAAAGCACGGTCCTGGAATATGAAGTACCTGTACTCACTTTTACCCTCTAGAAATACAGATTGGAGGGCCACGTCAGGACCTCCTAAATTGGAAGTTCTTGAGCTGCACCCCTGCAGCCCTTTCATTTTTAGAATCCCCAGGTGATTTTTGATGCATACGAAATTTTGTCTATAGTCACACCGGCAATTATACATAATCAAAGCTCGGGTTCCTAAGGGTAAGAGAAGGCAGACTCAATCTCAATTTGATGAGGTTTGGTCACCTCAGGGTCTGAGCACTACTAGTTATCAAACTGGTTTTAAAATGTGAGAAACTCTCTCTTTTTTGTAACTCTCTACATTTAAGGTCTATAAAGAAATTGCTTAATATCACCCCCTCAACTTCCTAAAATAAATGCTGAATGTTTTCTAAAACCCAGGGAAACAGGAGCATGAGTCTCTGTGTTAGTCACTTGTCTGTTGCTATAGCAAAATATCAGAGGTCATCATCCTAAAGGCGGCGGGGGTGAGAATGGACTTAATTTTGGCTTGTGATTTCAAGTAAAAGCCATGGTCTCTTGGCTCCACTGCTCTCTCAGAAAATCATAAGGAGGTCTGGGGTAAAAAGAATGTATTAACTCTTTGTAATTGAGTAGAAAAGAGAACTGACTGCTCTTCCAGAGGTCCCTAGTTCAATTCCCAGAAAATACATGGTGGCTCACAACCATCTTTAATGGCATCTGATATCCTCTTCTGGTGTGTCTGAAGATAGTGACATACATTTAAACAATAAATAATTTTAGAAAAGGAAAAAAGAAAAGAGAAATGGGGTAGAATGTGGCGAAGTGGCAAAGTCACATCATCCCCATTCCAGGGCTTTGGCCCTTTGCCATAACTTTCTCCTCTTTGGCACCACTCATATCCCAAGGGCTTCATCATTGTCCAATGGAGCCTAAGCTGTTGGTGACTCCTTTAATAGGTGACTTTAAGGAAATTCCAAATCCAAATTATAAAAAGCCTTTCTATCGTTTTAATTCTAGTTTATTAATTTTTTTCCAAAGGGAGAGAAATGTAGACTACAGATCAAAGCAACTAGCAGTATATATGGCTGGATCAAGCTCCTGAAATACTTTATAAGGAAGACCTCACACTGTGTACTTTTCAGATAACCTGGGTTAACCTAGGTAAGATTTTTCTCTTCCTCCATTCTCCAAAGCATAGAAAGAGAGAGAGAGAGAGAGAGAGAGAGAGAGAGAGAGAGAGAGAGAGAGAGAGAAAGAGAGAGAGATTAAAAAAACAAACAAACAAATAGGGAGGGTTTGTCTGGACAGAGCAAGAGGCCATCTCAAGAGCTCTGAAAGGCCTATTTAAAACATTTCTTCAAAGGAGTTCCTGCAACAATTATTACAGCTCATTTGCCTGCAAATGTGCTCGCAGTTGTTAATCAGTCAGTCATTAACCCCAGTAATATCAATGTATTGTCACCATGCATTTCAAAGAGGCAAAGGAAGATAGGCAGAGGGAAGCGCTTTTTATTTATTCTCTCAAGGTAAGCCCTCAAAACAAAGAGTTTTGTGTTTTTGAATTTGGGGTTTTGTTGTTGTTTGTGGGTTTGTTTTTTTTTCTTCTTCTTCTTCTTATCTCGGGACTCTATCTGATGGTCCTTATTGAGGTTCAGGCCCAAGGTTTCCTCTGATTGCCAAAAAAATGGTCTCGCAGACCTAATAACACAGTTGGAAAAATGGGAAGATTAGGACAGAGATGAAATTCAGGTAAAGGTACACAGTTAAGGGATCTGAAAGAGCAATTGTTCTTGCCTTCTCCACAAGACAAAAAACAGAGGCTCAAATGGAGAAGGCAGGAGAGGCCAATTGGGTACCATTAATTATCTAGGGGATAAACTCTTAATGTCCTTAGATTGCAGTTTTTCTCCTAAAGGTGGCCATTTAAAAATCCTTGTGGATACCAGGCCTGATGCCTATCCTTAAATCAGTTCTCTAAGCCCCAGGCATCCTGCACATGCCCTATGGTTCCCTGGTATCTGTCTCTCTCCACAATTTTATGAAATAAGCATAGGCTCTTAAATGATAGGATTACTGTGAATTTCTATGCAGAAATCCATAAATTTCACCAAATTTATTTATAGGATTATTGTGTAGTCTTGGGGTGTAGATCAGATTTGGAATCCTTTTCTCTCAAGCACAAAGGCCTGGGTCAGCTCTCCAGAACCACAGAAACTGGGCATGGTGCAACATGTCTCTACTCCTAGTACACAGGAACAGAGGCAGAGGATCAGAAGTTCATGCTCCACTTTAGCTACATAGCAAGTTTAAGGTCAGTACAAACTACACGAGATCATTTTTTTTTTTAAATGAAGTCACTAGAAAAACTATCCCAAGCTAGTTTTGATGCCTATATAACAAATGGAATTACATTTACTCTTACATCTAATTCATTGAATCGTACAGAATGCCCACATTTATAGAGAAAGCATCGTCTAATATCAGAAATTTTGATTTGTTCAATCTAACAAATAAATATCTAGTATAAACTTACAAAAATATGATATATATACATATATATATTCATTAAATTCTACATGAATAAAACCATTTCAAGGTTAGCACACAGTGTTTAATAGTATAACAGAAAGATATTAATACATTTTTAACTGTTTTGGATTGCATCATATGTCGTAATCATTGACCCCTGGGCTATTTTGTGAGATTTGCTATATGTGAGATTTTTTTTTTCTTCTAGAATTAGGTTTTTAGGGGTATTTCTGAACCTCATGCATAAGGCATGGACAGGAGAGATCTTCAAATGTGAGACAAGTCTCACCTCCATAGATAGTGGCTGTTTAGCTTCTAAACACTTAAAGATCTCCTCCAAGAGGATCTTTGTTAAGTGTGATCATATATCCTGCAACAGGATCTGGGGTAGAGGGGTGGTAGGGAGGGAGAGTGACTAAGGGGAGAGGAGGTAGGAGAAACTGGTCGCTCAGCATATAATATATGAAAGAAGAATAAATAAATAAATAAATAAATACCTCTTCAAGAAGATACTTCTGATGAGTGTTGTTTTTTATAAAAAGAAAAAGATGCCAGAGATACGTTTGGTAGAGGCCGGAGATAGTACAGGAGAAAGAGGTATCTAAGTCGGCCCATGCCTAGGCATTCCTTTTCCCTGAAGTACCAGACACATAGTATAAAATAGTTTATTTAGGACATGGGGAGGGGAGTTGAAGGGGCAGTAGATACAGAGAAAGGCAAAGGTGCGGGGCGGAGAAAACAGGAGTAGAGGTCGGCCATGAGCCCATGGAGAGAGGGGGAGGGGAATGGGGAGAAAAGGGACAGAGGCTAAGGGGAAAGAGAGCAAGAGAAGAGAGTGAGGGGGGGCCAAGCACCCTCTTTTATAGTGAGTCAGGCATACCTGGCTGTTGCCTGGTAACTGTGAGGTGGAGCCTAAAAAATGCCAACGATGAGAATTTAAACCCACATGAAAGCACACTGGGAGCATACCCATCTGCTTGCTAAAGAATCACTATTATAGAGGAACAGACTCGAATGCAACCCCTCCAACCTCATTTCGCATATTCCCTTCTTCTGTTATGGCAATTTACATACATGAAGCTATCAGTTTCATTAATTAGGCTTTAAAACTGCTATTTAAATGAGGATGAAACTTTTCCTTTCCTCAGATAAAGCAGTGCACCTAAATTATGCCTGTTGTCACAGACTGCCTGCCTGCTACTTTGCTAGAAGGCTTCAAAGTAGAACTTTGATGTGAAAAGAGTCTTAGGGAATATGCATATGAGAAATGATCTTGAAAAGAAAACTTTAACGCCATATCTTAGAAAAGTGGAAAAGTACAAGGAGCTGGAACCCCACCTCTGTTACATGACAGGCAAAAAAAAAAAAAAAAAAAAAAAAAAAAAAATCAAAGAGGATTTATACCTTTGGATAAATTTGATAGCCATAAAAATAATAGCTTTATTTGTGTCTGAAGATTTCAGATACCCACTGATTCCAAACATTGAGCTAGACAGAAAATGCACTGGGTATTCGCACATGCTCAGAAAAACAAAAGAAAGCCCCTGAGATAAACTCTGTGGGAGAGCCGGACTATTTAAAAAAAAAAAAAAAAAAAAAAAAAAGTCACCCGTTGGGAGCATACTGTGATGCTAGTTGATGAGGTAATGACTGGAAAGAAGAAAAGGGTGGTGGAGGTGGGGCTCGGCCTGGTGACACAGATCCCTGTAGCACCTTACATGAAGACAGAGGCATAAATTGAGACTTTCCTCTCTCCGGATAAGCCAGAATCCCCCCACATTTCCTTGCAGAAAAGGATCTCAGGATGAGTCAATTTGAAGCAGTAATTCATGAGAAAGAGAGGGAGAGAAGAAGAGACAGAGAGCCCGAGAAAGAGAGACAGAGAGAGAGAGAGAGAGAGAGAGAGACAGACAGGAAGAAAGAAGATACTTTGTATGTATGTCTGTTCCTTTGTGCATGTGTGTGAGTTTGTGTCTGTTCCCCCCTCTGTGTGTGTGTGTGTGTGTGTGTGTGTGTGTGTGTGTGTGTGTGTGTGTGTGTTTATTGGTGTGCTAGAAGACAGAAGTCAATTGTGAATGGTGTTACTAAAGTTGTCCCCACATTTTTTGACTGGGTCTCTTGGCCTGAGTGGGACTCTGTGATTCAGTTATGCTTGCTTACCTAGGAACCTCCTATCTACAACCCCTCAGATGTAGGATGACAAGAAGAGGCTACTATGCCACATTTCCAGATGGGTTCTGGGTACTAAAAGCTTGTTTTATTATGGCACAGTGGACTTTATGTGTTAAGATTTATGTATTACCTTTATGTATTAACCATAGATTTAAGCACAGGATTTAACAGACAAAAACAAAACAAACAAAAACCCTAAACAGACAGACAAACAAACAAAAAACAAACCACTGAAGTCAGAGAAAGCATGGACCCAAGAACATGGACATGGGCTTCTCCAGAAGTCTGTATTGTGGTTTTGCAATAACCATATGTGATTGTAGCTTCTGTAGTTACATCTCAAAAGAACCTAAAGAGCCTAAATGAGATCATAGGGTGAATCCTGATGGCCACTAGATAGGGCTTTGTGATGAGGGTGAACACTAGTTCCCAAGGATTGCACGGGGAGTTAAGATGTTTGTACTGTACAAAACGTTATTCTTTTTGAAATTCCCACACACCTACAGATTTGACTCAGCGAAAAAACTATGACCATGTACTATCAACCTTTAATCATGATGGACTACTATTTAATATTCTTATTTGAAGTATCTCTCCATAAAATGAATATCATCTAGACACAGGCGAGCTTCCCACCAAGCATGGCTAACTGTGCTGAAATTCCCTACCCACAGCTGATAAAGCATTAGGTAACCAGAATGCAGGCTCTTTCTCATCCCATTTCCCCTAATTCTGCTTGTCCTTTAGAGTAAAACCATTCCTTTCTGCTGAATCTCATAGGTTAAAGACTTAGAAGTTCTAGTTGAGGGGAAACCGGGAAACACTGAGCGAACACATGGAGAAACAGGTTAAGACATGAATATAGGCACAGGGTTTCTGCACAATAAACCTGAAGCACTTGGAAAGAATGATACACAAAAGAAAACATAATTACGCAAAAGAAACTTATTCTGAAACCCAATATCCTTACATGAAACCCTGTCATCAAATAGCCTAGTCCTTGGGAAGCCGAAGAGAAGGAAAGTGAGCTGGCGGTTTGGGAGGCCCCAAGATCGGTGTGCACGAGAAATGAACGTTGATATGGAGAGCCAATGCTGGTTTGGTTTCCTTTGTTTCATCTGCTTTCAGTCTGGTACCCTGAATTGGTAATGAATGAATTGGGTATCCTTAGGATTTCATTGTTTCTCCTATTTTACTTGTGTGTGTTTTTGTACATGTGTGTGTGGTTGTGGTGGTGGATGTGTGGGGGAGGCAATAAAAAGTAACTGTTAACTCATTTCGTTTTGCAGGATGCCACTCTAACAAAGGTATTCTCAGAGGAATATATCCACATGGATATATTTTTTTTTCTGTAGCTGCATACTTTAGTCTTGATGAAGTCTTATGGTTGTCATCGAAAAGGCAGCCATAGATTGCTGCTGTGAAGCAGTGTCTGATAAACACCTTCCTTTGCCACCAGGGAAACAGCAGAGGTAATCTTTAAAAAATAAATAAATAAATTCTAAAAGAGCTCAGGATTCCTTGATAAGGGGAAGACACTCTTAAATGAGAAAGCCTTTCCTGGGAACTCAGACCAAGACACCACACTGCTCCCATCAAATTAAAATGCTAATCGGACAGTGGCAGGCCGCTGTATCTCAGATCAAGTTTTAGTTTTCTTTGGTTTCACTTTCTGTCAGGGTTATTCTATCATAATGTATCAGGAAAAGCATTGCACTCACATCAAATCAAATCCTTAATGGAAAGGGTGGCAGCCTAAAGTACTCTTGATCAACTGCTAATTTTGTTTTATTCTTCTTCCTTTCCAGCTATTCTACGAAATGAGAAACTGCATTCAAAAGAGGTTTTTTTTTTTTTTTTTTTTTTGAGAAAAGCCGGGCACTAAAACAGATTAAGATGAACTGAAGACACAGAGAACCATTATGTTCACAGAATAAACAGTTTTAGTCATTTAATGTTATAATAAGTGCATTCTGCCTGTGACGTGGGCAGCTTTCACGATAAAAGCACTCCTGTTAAGTAGGTACATGTCTCTGCAAGAGACAGAGATACCTGCAGGACACCCAAAGGGTGACAGCCCCACTGCCTGTTCTCAATTTGACATTTTGAAAAACAGACAAATGTTAAAAAATAATAAATAAATAAATAAAATCCCTCTGATCAAAACGGAGAGGGAACAAATTTAAGATGGCTGACAAATGTCTGATTCGAAGCTTTAGGGATCAAAGTAATCAGTTTATTTGGAGGATGGAGAAAGAGCAAGAACAGCAAATTCTACCTTGCTGCCTTTGAAAGCCAAAGCTCTGGGCAACGGAGGCTTGCCAGTGAGGCAGTCCACAGTCCTAGGGGATCTGAGCTAAGAAGGAACTTGCTGCCCTCTTGGAGAATCAGGGGATGCATATCCAGCAAGGATGTGACAAAGAGAATCAATTGTCATCCAAGTGTACTTTCACTGTTTCTGATGTAAAACCCTTCCTTTAAGCACAGGAAAACAAGGCCTGTCCCCATTGTCAACAACAAAAAAACTATACTTTGAACAGCCCCTGACAAGGTAGATTGGGGTGGTGTTTTATTTACTTTGGAGTCAGTTTGGCTTTGCTGGTAATACAATGTCTCTTATGTGACTGTACGGTGTGTTAGGCATTTATCTTCACATGTCCACAGGAGACCAAAAACAACAATAGCTAACCCATAAGAGAAGCATTGAAGACTACTCCCCTTATAACTCAGGACTCAGAATTTAATATCACCACACTCTATTGTTGATGGGGTATAGAGAGAAACGCAGGACTTGCTGAGGTTCTAAAGAATACAAAAATAAAAATATTGTTCTGTAATATATGCCTTGCAATTTTTTTCTCTGAGTTTCCAACTCATTCTTCAGTTAATAACTTGGGTGTGTCCACTATTAGGAACCATTCTTGCAATGAAAGCATGTTAGTGAGTGGTGATGTCCTTCTGCTAGGGTTGAGATGTTGTTCTTATGTTTTGATGTTCCTCATCCATGGTTCAGCTTAGCCCCCATCTTCTACCGGGTCTGCTGAGTCAAAGTAAAACAGAAATCAAAATAAAAAAACACCCTTAAAGCAAATGTTTTGTATTAAACTGTTTGTTCTGGTTTTTAATGTAAGATCTCTGCCAGTTAGCAGAAGCTGGACTTGAACTCTAAATCCTCCTGCATCCCTGTTCGGAGATTATAGGTAAATTCCAACAAACCTAGTTTAACTCATTGTTAGGATGGAACCCAGGGACTTGAACCGGCCAAGAAAGGACTGTGCCACCTTAACCTTCATGCTGTTGTATTGCTGTCATTGTTGATTTCTTGACAAGTAGAGTGACCAGAAACCTAGAACAACCTACTCTTTTCAGAGGAAATGATATCTGAAATAAAAAACCAGCTGGGATACATCATTCACAATTTGTGTATGAACTCAACATATGCCAACAAGAGCAAAGCAGAATTTAAAGGGTGGATGTTCCTGATGGGAACACTAATGACCTATTAAGCTCTCAAATTTGGAAGTCCCCAATTACAATAAATAATACTGCTGCTAAGTGCTGTGTGTTTCTGGGTAGTATGCTGTCTGTGGGGAGTGGAGCTAGGACCATTTCAGGAAGGGATGCAGACCTCTGTCAATATTCAAGTCTATCCACACTTTGCCTGTGATCTCTTCTCCTTCCTGACATTTGGCTCCTGCTGATTCTCTTCTCCAAAATCTCACTGATGCTCACTGCTCTGTCCCTCAAGAAATGCCTCTGCTAGAAATGCTGTCCCAGAATCTTGGTAAATCTGTGCAGTCAACGATTTTCCTTCCACTGAGCTGAGGTTTAGTCAGTTTATCCCTGTAGTTTTTCTCCTGATCTATTCTATCCAGTTTCCCATATATGACATGTATACACTCACCTATTCTTCTGAGTTGTATAATGAAGCAGAGAACAGCTTGCCTGATTTTAAGTGTTCAAGTATAAGACAATCCTAAACCACTTTGATACAAGTGTATTTTTTAGATGATTGAAGAAGCTGTTTTTGAAATACAGGTTTTGATCAATTTTATATTATCTCATTCCAGGTCTCTACTATCTAATTTCAAGTGCTGTTTTAACACTGTGAGCTTTATGGTAAGCTGACTGATAATGAAGACCTTCCCAACACTATTTCTCCAAAATTCTAAACTGAGATTTAAATACATAGTAATTATAACTGAGATCACAGGTGAACACTAGTTTAGAACACAGCACACACCAGCCACCAACAATTCTTTTGTTAATTCTAATTTCCCAACCAAGAAAAACCTCAAAAAATATATCAGTAGATCCTAAAATAGTAGTTCTTCTTTATGCTCTGTGGATTTTTCATAGACTCCCTTTATAAGAAGACCTAAGGATATAATACTAGCATCAAATGAAATTGCTGCTTTATGTCCTATGGATTTAGATTATCTGGCTCTGTGGCTTTATGAAATTTGAATATTTTAAAGGAAGGATATTCAATAGAAAATAACTTTTGATAGGTAAATAATACTAAAACTTTAATAATTCTAGTGTTTCAATTTAAAGATAAGTTCAAGGATGATTCCATCTTTTTTTTTCCCACCAAAGAAAAACAGTAATTTTAAATACAAAGCATACAGGAAACCTTTCATCTCTAGTCTGATTGGCAAGCCAGCACACAGGATGCATACTTGACTGAAATTTAGTTCAAAGAAAGTAAAAGATTCTCTCTAATACAACTCAAATGAAGCATGCATAGTACATCTTCTCCCCAGTGATTGATCTAGGTATTAGGGTGAGGGTATGAAAGTGCCTCTTCCCTTCAGAAGCAGAATACTTGCATAAAAATGCAAAAGTTACTGGAGAGATGGCGAAGTGGTTAGGAGCATTGATAGCTCTTGCAGGGGACCAGGGTTGGATTTCCATTACCCACATGGTAATGCACAAGCATCTGTAACTTAAGTTCCAGGGGATCTGGCTCCCTCTTCTGGTATCTGCTGGCAGTGTAAAACATGTGGGGCACAGAAAGACTAGACAGGCAAATCACTTAAAATACAAAAATACTTAAAATTAAAGATACATAAATCTTTAATAGAACTCAACAAAGAAGGTTGCAAACTGAAAATATAAAATTGAGTAATAGTATAGGTTCTTCATCCAACATGGTGATGTCAGTAAGGCAAGGACCACTGATTATCATAAATAAATAAATAAATAAATAAATAAATAAATCCCCAAGATTTCTTCCCACATAGGGGACCTCAATTCTGCTCTAAAAACAATGGTGTTTGATTTCACTTAGCCCCAAGGCTTTGTTTTTCCTTGGGGATAGAAAAGTTAGGGCAAAAGTTTACCTTAAAATAGAAAACAAAAATATAAAAAAAGGAGGTATCAAATGAATTGATGGTGAGAAAGAGCATGGAGAAATAAAGGACAGGTAAGAGGGGGATTCACCAAGGAAATAAGGGCTCTTGCTTCTCCAAGAATGTTCAGTATGAGTGTTTTTTTGTGAAGACAATGTGGAGTGTCTCTAAGGATGGCAATGGAGACAGACTTAGTCAGATCTGCAGATGCTACCATGAGGTAAGCAATTGCTTGTAGTTATAAAGAAAGCAGCTACAGAAATCTCTGCCTAAGATCAGCTCTGAGTCTAAAACAAACAAACAAACAAACAAACAAATAAAAAGTCTAAAGGAAAAATTGCTGGACCACATCAAGGAGGTGGTGGTAAATACCCAGGGTTTTTTGGTGTAATGTTTTTCTTTGTGCCTATCTCTGACTCCCACCCTTTAGCTCTCCAACATTTTCAATTTATTACCACAGGAAGCTACCCTGGATGCTTTGGCCAACCATATTTCACTGCCGTCACTACTCAATAGACCATACAATTTCTGAGGATATCATTAACCCAGCCTTCAATGCACAGAACATGCAGAGAAAGTGAAATAGCAAATGTATTTGTAAGACCTCCATTCCCCTACACAGTAATGGCTTAACACTTTGGCATTAATTCCATTTGTCAAGCTGTAAGATAAATACATGCACATCAGACACTTTCCCAGCATTTATTCAAAGGCCAGACAGTGAAGACCACTATTTAAATGGGAAATGTGTTCATTTGTTTTTGAAAACAAAGCAGAGGCTCACAATTCATGTCAATCTTCTTAAAGAGGCAGAACAATTTTCAGAACAACTCACTGCAGGCAAGACTTAATCTCCCTCTAAGAATTCTGACATCCTGCAGGCAGGAGAGATGGCTCAGGAGGTAAATGTGCTTCCCACCAAGTCTGATACCTTCAGTTCCATTCCTGGAACCTGTATGATAGAACGAAAGAACTGTCTCCTGCCAAGTTTTTCTGTGGCCTGTGCATGAGCTCCCCAGTGCATGTACATACCACACACACACAAGCATGCACACATACACGCATGCACGCACGCACACATGCATGCACGCACAAAAATTAATTATGAATTCTGAAATTCTAAACAAAATACATGTGTCATATAATCTGGTAATCACAGGTTAAAAATACAAATAGTGCTTTACAAATGACATTCTCTTTTGAGATATCTGTACAGCTGTACTGAGAACTTTATCTCCTGGAAATCCATAGCTCCTAACCTTAGGCAAACAATACCAATTCTTCTGTCAGCAGAGCTTTTTAATTGCAATGATACTCACATGTGGATAAATGATCACATCTTGATAGAGATTTCTAGAGCTTTCCTTTATCTCTTTCCTAAACTGGTCTCTATTTATATTGCAACACCAGGTTGATGGTTTTCTTTCAGATCATTACAAGTGCATATATTTTTTTGATTTACAAATGGCCTAAAGTTCTGGGCTCTATTGCATGATCTTATAAAGGAATCTTCCTTACCAAATGTATTACACCTTAGAGACTATCCAGAATGGGTAAGAAAGTTATAGAAATGTTGGAGCTCTTTGTCAAAACATAAGTATTCTACACATATAAGTATACCCAGGGCTGAGAATATAGTTCAGTAGTAAAGTAGTTGCCTAGCATTGATGAGGATGGGAAGATCAAGGAGAGACAAACCAAAATGGAAGGGCATTGGTTTGATGTACCTGGGATGGAGTCAAAAGGCGATTGCCATTTAGAGCCCGGCTAGACCCTCAGCAAAAACTTGGAACTGCGCTGGGACACAGTTACCTCTGGATGAGATTTGACATTTGGCATATTGGAAGCTCTTCTGTAATGCTTTTCAAAAGACCCCTTCTCCCAAACTACAAAGAAAGAGAATGCTCCGAGTTTCTATTCATAGTTTTGAAAGGACAGTTAATTCATTCATATTATCTCCCAAGAAACATGAGAACAACTATGTAGGTAAGAGATACAAATGTCCTCATGCATGGTTACAAGCCAGAAAATAATATGATAAGCATCCTTACTTGGGTGCCTGAGGGCCAACAATCAGTCTTTTTTTTTTTTTTTTTCTTTCTTCATTTAAACACTGGTGTTCTAAAGAGATTACACACTAGGCAATATTGTTATACAGAAGAACAACTGGAAAAATAAACTGTCAGAGCTAAAACAATCTAATATATTTAAAGCATGATGCTGTCAACCCTAAATCAAGATTTATTTCTAAAGTTGCAATACAAAATCAATATTGGAACAAGCATCTAAATTGAAAACTGGAGGCTCCCACGAATTTACATTCTGTAAGGAGTTTTTATTTAAATGTATGTTTCATATTTATAGCTGATAAAATTGTCCTTCTAAAAGGCCCAAATTCATAATTATATATAGTATTCATAAGAAAAATGGTCAATTGACGGAATCTAACAGTGCTATTATAATATAACAACTCAAGGCAAAATAATGATAAAGTATATAATCTACTGAAAATGATATTTTTTTAAATCCTCAGACCTCACATACCGTACTCTTCATTACAACATACAGTTTTTTTCTGAGAGTAGTTCCTGTATTCCATGCATAAACATATCTGGAATGTTACACCTGTAACTTGAAGAGTCAAGAAGACTGGGTCAGGATTGTGAGTTCCCGGTTATATCAGAAAACCAAACCAAACCAAACCAAACCAAACCAAACCAAACCAAACCAAACCAGAGAGCAGGTATACTGTGTCTTGAGAAACAGACCTCTGGGCCAGAATTTCTGTTTTGGGCCAAAGTATCCAAAGTGAATGTGTGCCTTGTAAGAACTGATGCTCACTCTTTTGCCCACTGTTTTCAAAGGTACTATTAGATCACTTCCAATAAATCAGTGAGGAAAAAAAATCTCTTAGTGGTTTTTCCTTTTGGTATAAAACATTAGAAAAGATGTAAATTTTGTATAGATATTCACATTCTAAAAGAAACGCAATCTAAAAAACTTAAAAACAAGAATACATTTAAATTTAATCCTAAAGTCACTGGTCAGTATTCCACTTGTTCATTTGTTTGGTGTTGTGTGAGATTTTGAGTTGAATGTTATAGGTACAAACAACTTCATTCTACATTCCAAAGGGAGAGCATGTCTGAAGATTTATTATAAAGTACAAGTCCTGAAACTTAAAAAAAAAAAAAAAAAAAAAAAAAAAAAAAAAAAAAAAAAATCCCCACTAGAATTTGAAGGAGGGAGAATGTATTTCAGATATGTAAAAGTAGTTTCTGATGGAGAGGTTATTAAACACCACAGTAGGCAGGTAATAATACCTAAATGTCTGAGATGGGGTAAATGACCTGCTTACCAAAACCCAGACTGTGGAGTTTGGGACAGGATAATGTCTCAAATTCCCTGCAGCCACAGGAGTTCACAATTTTATTACCGAAGGATGCGAAAACATTTTAGCACACGCTGGGCTTCGGCAATTCCACTAGAGTCCAAATGGACTTTAAGATGCAGAGACCTTTTTTAAAGCCCTGCACCAAGAACATTTAATATTTGAAATTATTTGAGATGAAAGCATAATACCCAATTGTTACCACTTCCTGAGTGACTCCCTTACTTGCCTAATTGTGGCAAACAAAGTTGTCAGTAGTGAAACATTTTCAAGAGATTAACTTTGCCCAGCAAGAGTTCCTGTGGCAGCCTGAAAATCGTTTGAAGTGTTCCAAACATTTTGCAACCATGAGTGGGCAGCCACTCATTTTTGTATTTACAGACAAAATGATATTTGGATAAAGCAAAGGTCAGACTTGAAAAGAACAAAACAAGACAGAACGAAATTCTAAATTTCTGGATTGTAGCCCTAAAGTCGGCAGCCCCTGTATGATGAGGCAAGAAGAGAGAAGAATGATTTTTGCTGCACTCCTACCTTGTTAAGAATTTCTAAAACTTCACTTCTAAGACAAGTTTAAAAGTGTTGAGAAACCCTTCTCAAAAAATACATGCTTTCTGTGACTTTCGCCCCTGTAATAGTGTTGTTCCTTTCTAAGTAGGAATAAGTCCTACTTAGAAAAAAAAATCTGCTTTAGTTAAGTCCATGGTGAGTACTAAGTCTTTCCTGTAGTGGATATTCTAATAATATGGATGCTGTGCTTGTGATTAATCAGAAACATGTCAAAGGGAATGTTCACTATTCTCACAGATATCTCAACATGGTTGATCATCAGAATAAAAGGCAATAAACTCTAAAATATGCCTGTATCTCCCTTTCTGTCTCTGTCTCTCTGTGTCTGTATCTATGTCTGTTTCTGTCTCTCTCTGCCTCTCTCTGTCTCTCTCACTCTGTCTCTGTCTCTCTCTGCCTCTCTCTCTGTCTCTCTCACTTTCTGTCTCTGTCTGTCTGTCTGTCTATCTGTCTGTCTCTCTCTCTCTCTCTCTCTCTCTCTCTCTCTCTCTCTCTCTCTCTGATATACACATATTGAGGTTTGATCTGTTGTTATGTATGTAATGTATTGTAATGCTAAATACTGAACCTGGTTGTCTCAGGATCTTCACATAGATCAAATGATGCTATGTAACCTTGCTCTCCAATTCATCCCTGATTGGTCAATAAAGATGACTATAGCCTATAGCTGGGCAAAAATAGAAGATAGGTGAGGTTTCATTTTACAGGTTTGGTATCAGAGGTAGGATCATGAGGAGGAAGAAGGTGGAGAGAGGGAAGATGCCATTCGTCAGGTGAATCACGAACACATGGCCATGAGGACTGGCCAATTGGAATTAAGAATGACCCAGATGGAACATGGCAAGTAATAACGAGGTTGTTGATAGGAAAGTAGATACTAATAGCTTAGAGGATAGATATTTGCCCAGCTCTAGTGCTTTAAAGGCTTACTATAAATATAAATATTGTGTGCCTTTTATCTGGGAACTGAATGATCTAAGGCAGGGAAGAACCTTGAATCGATGGTTAAATAATTGCTACAACTACAACTACTACTAAAACACACACAACTTCATCTAGATTTAGGAATCCCTGACACTGGTGATGAATTCCAGATTATAAACACTGTACACCTAAAAGTTGTCATGCTCTTCTCCTCTTTCTTCTTCTCCTCTTTCTCTTTCTGATTACATATATATATATATATATATATATATATATATATACACACATATATGTATATATATATATATGTGTGTGTGTGTGTGTGTGTGTGTGTGTGTGTGTGTGTGGTTTGTAATTGGAAATTCTTGTTCTAAGAATATGGATTCTGTGCTTGTGATTAATCAGAAACATGACAAAAAGAATGTTCACTATTCTCACATATACCTCAACATGCAATCTGGTTGATCATCAGAATAAATGGCAATAAACTCTAAAATATGCATGTATCTCTCTTTGTCTCTGTATTTCTATGTCTCTGTATCTAAATCTGTCTCTGTCTCACTCTCTCAATATATATATATATGATGAAATATATATATATATTTCATCATATATATCACATAAAAACAAACCACACTAATTTCTTCTGCAGAATAGATAACAAATTTCCCCAAGGGAACTTTGTTTATGGTTTTAATATCCTGTGACTTAAAGATAACAATATGGATTTAATAGCACTTACATACTGGCAATATCAATGCAATGTTGCATAGTAAAAGAATAGAAGGAAACATAGCTCTCAGACTAATTTATATGAATGTACACAAATTATAATTAACAAAATAGAAAAGAAACAAACATGACTATTAAAATCCTCTTCTCTCTAACTGATCAAATGTCTATAACTCATATTTATAAATAACTAAATCTACCACCCATTCATACTCATTCCATCCTCAGCAAAGACCTCAGCTGGCTATGGTTCTCTATCTATAGGGACAATCCACATTTTCATTCTTGAAATATATACACTACTATTTATGAACCATCCTATGTTGGAGGTACAATTTCCCACAGACTTAATCTCGTGGATGTGATTGTATAATGTAATCATTAAGCCATCAGAATGCTGTCTGATCTAGGGAATGGTGCTATATGAGAGATGCAGATATTAAAAGATTGTCACATAGTCTTTGTTAAAAAGACTATTTTGACTTTGGAAAGTCCAGGGTGATGAGCCCATGTATAATCTCCATTCTTGCCATGATGGCAAAAATATCTTCCTATCCTTTGTGCATTTGGAGATATCTAAGAATATGTCTATATATTCTTTCCCAAAATATATTTATCATAAATTTTCTCATCAAAATTCTTAGCACTCCCTGACCATCCAGCCAAATTATTGATTGCAATATGTAAATCAGTTTACAATTGCACATCTAGCCATTTCTGCTTTTAAGCAAAATGAGTGACCATGCATATTGCTCAAAGTTTTGCCTACTAGAGATATTATCTATTACTACTGTCCCTCATGGATATCTCACAAAAAGGCTATAACTCTTCAATTGCGTATTTCTGGCATGATACCTCCATAGTATCACCTGCATACAAACAATTGCATAATAGGCCCTATTTTTTTCTTCCTGAATCAGTCAATAATAGTGTACATGTCATTGAGTCCATAGGTGCAGCATAGAGAAAAAGACATTATAGAAACTAAACTGAATACATTTACGGTACTGTAAATTATTCATGTTTTAAAACTTCCTCAGGTCTGATCATCTATATATTACTTCTGTTTGATGATGGATTACTGCTATCTATGTCCAGATTATTAGCCTGTAGGTCAAATAACTATGTTATGATGTGTCTGTCAGGTCACATGGCAACTTCATGGATCATCCTCAGGCAGAGAGTTTCCATAAAGGCTCAATTGCAAGCCAAAAGCTGTTTCTCAAAGGGAGAATTGTTGTTTATGAATGATGTCAGGACTTTGTCCCACACTTCAAAGAGCCTTCATTAAAAGTCTGCTTTGAAGATGTACCAAGACTCTACATAGCATCTTTAACTTCCATTGACACCTCAACTTTGATGGACTCTCTAAGGTCATATGGTCAAAGTGGCAGAATAGCTTGCACAATGGCTAGGACCTGCTGAAGAGGCTTTTCCTGTTGTAGTACCTGGAATGAAAAATGTCATCCAGAGGCTCAGGCATTTTAACATTTGTTCCCTAGTTAGTTTCACTATTTGGGGAAGTGTAGGGGAAAAATGGCCTTGTAGGAAGAAGTATATTTAGGAGAGCTTTATAGCTTTACATTATTTGTAGTTTTTCATTCTCTTTCATCTTTATGTACTCTCTCTTTCCAGCTAATCTATCTCTATATACCATCTATGTATACAGTAATCTATCTATCTATCTATCTATCTATCTATCTATCTATCCATCTATCATTTCTATCTATCTCAATATCTATATGTATACCTCTCTCTCTCTCTCTCTGTCTCTCTCTCTCTCTGCTTGTAGTTGAGGATATGATTTCTGAGCCCAGAGTTAATTTCTTTTGCTGCTATACTTAATTATGATGATGGGTTGTTTATTCTTCTGAAGCCATAAGCCCAAATAAACTTTTTATAAGCTGCATTGGATATATATATATATATATATATATATATATATATATATATATATATATCACCTCAGACAGAGCAGAACTTAGGACCAGAGAATTAGAGTTAGCTGTTACTGTGAAACCTGATCATGTAATTTGGGAACAAAATGTACAAGACTTTGTAACACTAGGAAAAGAAAGTGGTTTGATACTGTAAGCAGAGCATAACAGGCCATTCTAACAGGAACATGGAAGACAGTAGAGATGAAACTAATTTATACTGTGGAGATCCAGATCAAGATGTTTCATAGAGAAGCAATAACTTTTACAGCAAATGGATTAACAGCTTCTCCTCTAACATTTTTTTGTCAAAGAACCTTGTGCCTACTACTTTTGGCCTAAGAACTTGACAGAGACAAAAATTTGAAAGTAGTCAATTCTTTGCGTGAGGGGGAAAATGTAATACAATATAATACTAAATTTGTGACATGGTAAAGACTGAACACTTATATAAGTCTTCAATGAAAGGGAGGAAGTAGGGATGAAAGAAATAGGAAATGTACAATTTGGAGAGAAAAGCAGTACTGGGAATTTTAATGTTACAGCTGAGGTAGGCCTTGGAAGAAAGGCTGTAATTACTAAAAAGATTAGCTCTGAGAGGGCAAGAGCCTGTGTGAGATCTTTCTGTGAAACTGTGAAGGGGAATGCAGGAGATGCCAAGGTTTTAGAAATGCCAGGGCTGTGAGCCTTCTGCCAAGGAGAACTGGATATAGACATGGAGCTATAGGATTTGACGGTTGCCCTAAAGAATACCAGCCTAGCTTTTGTCCAATATGCCCTCACTGTGACATCGTTCCTCTCTTTCAGAATGGTAATGATTATTCTGTGTCATTGTCTGTTTAAAGTACATACTTTGCTCTTTAATTTTATAGAAGGTTGCAGATATGAGTAACTTGAGTCTCATAAGAGTCCTTGGACTTTTGAACACTTTTGAAATTACAAAATACTATAATGTTTTTTGAATTTGGACTAAATGCTTGGCATAAATTCATTTGTCTTATGATATGGCCACAAGATATGGGGGCCAGGGAATAATAGAATGTGATGATTTTAATAATAAAGTTCCCCCATAGACTCTGGTATTTAAGCACTTGGCCACTAGTGGGCCAAGTTGTTTGGAAGGGTTTACAAAATGCAGCCTTGTTGGAGAAAAGTACACCATTGGAGACAACGTTTAAGAGTTACAGCCTGGAATTATGTCCATCTCAGTCCTTTTTTTCTGATCCAAGTTTATAATAGAAGATGCTGTCTTAGTTTCTCATCCTGCCACCAGTGCTTCTGCCTGTCACTTTAATTCCCTAACAGAATGGACTCTCATCCCTCTGAAACAATGAGCTATAACAAATTCTTCCTTCTTTAACCTGCCTTAGTCATGGTATTTATGAGAGCAACAGAAAAGTAACTTAAACACTTCTTCAGGACTCTACTCAAATTTAGAAGCTTTCTGAGTCACCCAAACAAGCAATGTGCTACCTTCAAAAGCCAAATAGACCTACAAAGTGCTAGTTACACTTGGTGGAACAAGAGGTGGAATGTAACAACTGTCTTTACTTTTAAAGAACTACTTGTATATGGCCACCCTACGAATACATTCCTATTTTCCGAGGTAGAAGACCACCAAAATTTTGTTTTTTGTGAAACTGCTTTTGCCTACAAGCCCAGAATGCTTGCTACCTCCTGCTTAAAATTAATATAATATCTATCACAAATGTATCAGACATCTGTGGTCATGTAGAAGAGACAGGCAAATGAGCTGAAAGAAAACTGCTTAGGCTGGGCTTTATGGACAGTTATGGAGCAAAGAGTCATTTGATAGATCAAAAGCTTCCCAACAAAAACCAGCAGACATGTTGATCTTCTCATGAAAGGAAAGTACGTCTAACAGAGCAGCTTCATCTGGAACCACCATATGATTTAGCATATGATAAGCATATTTTTTTCATACTGCATTTGTCTTGGACCCAGGCTAAACAGCAGAGTTAAGTTAGATGTGGTAGAAACCACCACCAATGAATCTTTCAGGTCTTGATGGAGCCACTGATTTCCATAATTCCTCCAGGGAGAGAACATTCTTTTGTTTTTGTTTTATCTTTTTTTTTTTTTTTTTCAGCAAGAGTGAGCTCTATTGGTTTTCACTTGGACTTATTAATGCTAAATAGCCTTTTCATCACATCTTTTGGAAGATGGGGATCTTCCAAATTCTATCTGTTCCATTATAGATTTTGAGAATGGTTGAAATAATGGATGCGTTCAGAAACCCACTGGATGCACTGTGACTTGCTTTGACCATTGACACCTGACATCCATCAGCTCTTATTTTGACCTGAGGAACACAGTACAATTTGAGTTCTTTGAGAATCCATGTAAGCTTAGGATCAGTTTTGGGTTGGCCTTAGAAGGTCTGATTATTTTCTTGTCCCCAATGCCCAATTATCCCATTAAACAAATAAACAAACAAACAAACAAACAAACAGAAATTCCAAAATGAGAGCCCCATTTCAAGAAGGATGGGAGAAAGATTAACAGGATAAATGTTTGCTAGCATAGCAGGGGCTTTTTGAGTCTTTTAGATCATTAAATTGGCTTAAGACTCTAAACTGGTTGGAGTACTTGAGTCACTGTTATTGTGATTCAAGGTAGGCTTTCATTTATTTGCTCTGAAACTTCTCTGTTCATGAATATGAAGGAAACATTCAGTTGGCCTCCTATTTCTTTACTTCTGGGAACATCATGAGTAATTAGCCAATGCCACAGGTCAAGATGACTCATAGCATTTATCAGCATTTACTATGCTTCCGATGCTCATTACAGTAAGTTCACTCACCTTACCTTTGATGACTGAGAGATGTCACAGTGCCCTTACCGCTTCAGTATCCCATTAGATCTGTTGTGTTTAAGTCAGCCAATGAGTTTCTGTGGCTCCAGCAACAGCAACTGAAGGAAAGAAGAATTCAACTTGGTTTTTATTTCTATAGGATACAGTCTATCACAGCAAAAAAAAAAAAAAAAAAAAAAAAAAAAAAAAAAAAAAAAAAGGACAGTAGGAGCAGGGGTAGCTTGTGTTGGAGAAGTTATGAATGCGTGCACTCAACTTAATTTTTTTCTCTTGGCTAACTTAAGACCATGGGTGGTACCTCCCATATGTATAATACATCTCTGTACTTGAGTTAATTTAATTTAGATACTTCCTCACAGGCATGCCAAGAAGTTTGTCTCTTCAGTTGATCCTAGGATTAGTCAAATAGGCTACCAGTTATAAGCTTCACATTCTCATCAGCTTGAAGCCAAGTAATATCAGGCATCTCTAGCTTATGGCAGGCTACGTTTTGATCAATATTTCAGTCAACCAATTAAACAAACTGTGGTGGTTTGAATAAGAATGGCCCTCATAGACTCATATATGTGAATGCTTAGTCATTAGGAGGTAGCATTATATAAAAAGAGTCAGGAAGTATGGCTTTATTGGAAAAGGTTTGTCACTGGAGGTGGGTTTAGAAGTTTCAAAAAAGCCAACAGCAGGCCCAGATCATCTGCCTGTGGATCAGGATGCAGAACTCGTGGTTACTTCTCCAGGACCATGTCTCCCCTTGTGCTGCCATGTTCCCTACCATGATGATGATTGGCTAACCTCTGAAACTGTAAGCAAACCCACAATGAATGCTTTCTTTGATATGAATTACATTTGTCATGGCATCTCTTCACAACAATAGAACAGTGACCGAGATACAAAGTTTTAGCAACATTTTTCTAACTACTCAAGATTTAACATTAAACCCACAGTTTCTGATCATATCTATAACTTAAGCCTGTCTTAGATTAATTTTCCTACTACCTTACTCTCACACATTTAAAATTAATCTATCCTTCACCAGGTCTCTGCTTATAAGAATAGAAAACAAAAGAAAATTGTAGAAACTTCAGTGAACAACTTAAAGACTTATACTGTGTGCTTCACCTCTAGAATCCTGCAGAAAATAAAATCTGCTTATAGGTCTATTGCCAAGATGGGTAGTAGAGGTGAATCCTGAGGAACAAAAGCATTGTCTTGTTTGGTAGTTTCTTTAGGGAATGTCAACTAATCCCATAAACAATGTAGAGTTAATTCCTTCAGGAAAAATGGATAGGGTAATATTGTAGAGACATGGAGACTTTAGGGGTGAGGAGGGTGATTCCTTTGACAGAGAATCCCATATGATTTTGTTGTCTATGCTCACAATCTCATCAGAGCCTTCTCACACATCTTCCTTCATCTTGGGTTATAGGATCCCTCTTTTTTCTAATCAAACTGCATATAGCCTTTAAGGCTAAAGCTTAAACTTGGGTTATAAGTCAGCCAATCACATGACTAGGGCTTATGTTTGGTTTTCAATAACTTAAGCTCCATGACTCCATGAACATAAATCCTTTCTCCGGGCATACTTAGAAAAATTTAAAGACTTAAGTACATCTAGATCTTGAAAATCCCATCTCAGAGCCCTTGCTTTTCTTTGTAACTCTGTCAAGTGATGTTAGAAGCAAGCAACCTGTATCATATTATTTTGTTTTTCTAGAAAGGTTCAAGTGTTATGCAGTCACTAAACTCTTTCTTCTTAAAAGCTATGAATCAAAGTGTCTAATGTGTTTACTACACACAAATTTCTTAAAAGTTCACAAAAATATGTTATTAGGGATATCCAATGAAAGCAGGAGACTCTTTAGAAATTTTCATATAGGCACTGTTGAGAGCAAGCTCCAGAAATTATTGGAGAAAATTATCTTTGCAAATCCATTTCTCAAGATACACTTATGGTACCCAGAATCTCTGCTAAGAGCATTCTCTATTTATATGTGTGTGTGCGCGCATGTGTGCTTGTGTGCGTGTGTGTGTGTGTGTGTGTGTGTGTGTGTGAGAGAGAGAGAGAGAGAGAGAGAGAGAGAGAGAAGTATATGTTCAGATATTTTTACAGGTATGGATAACCGTGTGGTATATGTTCACGTATGTGTACAAGTACGGATAACTATGTATGAATATGCAGAAGCCAAAAGATGTTCTTGGTTGTCCTGTGACACTTCTCTGCCTTATTTTCTTGAGACAGTTCTCTCACTAAATCTGGATCTCTGTCAGTATTCAGTATCCAGAAATCCCTAGAGATCTCAGTCTCTGCTCTATACCATGCTAAATAATATACAAATATAGAGTTTTAAGTGGGTGCTAGGGATTTGAACTAAAGAGTGTTTGCTTGGATAACAAATGTTCCTGTATAATGAGTTACCTCTTCAGTCTAGGAAGGGTATAATATCTGTGCCATAGATGTGATAATATAATATATGGACAGAGCTAATGTAGGTGCCATAGATGTGATAATATAATATGTGGACATTATTAAAGGGGGTTTATTAGATTGGCTTCCATGATAGGAGCTAGGCGGTTCAACACTATCTATCTGTATGCTTTAATGCATAGACCCTAAATTTGGTAGCTGCTCATTCAGGAAGTTCAGCTCCTCAGCAGTCTTGACCTAAAGGTGAATGCATGAACAATCCCTGGGGAGTTGCTAGTTATACGTGCTATTGAGAAGCTAAAGAGGCTAGAGTTTGATGTTACTGCATAACAATTGCATACTATAAATGAAGCTTGTTAGCTTTTCCCTACTCTGACACAATACTTCATATTAAAAAACCTTGGAGGAGCAGAGACTGGTTTTGACTGTTGGTTTAAAATGGGTCCGGTTTCCTTGTTTATGGGTTGTGATGAGGCAGAACTTCATGCCAGAAAGGCAGAGAACAGCAAAGCTATTTACCCCATGGTGGTTAGGAAGCAGTGAGAGAGAGAGTGCCTTTGTCACCAGGTTTGTCCCTGGTGTTCCACCTGGGCCTCTAGACCATTGGATGGTACTGACTACATTCAGGGTGGAAGTAATACCCTAATCTCTAGAAACTAGAAACTTCCACATGTGACCCTCCCTGATTCCTGGCATCCTCAGCCAACATAGGCCCATTATAACAAATGAAGCAGCAGGGTGGGGCGGAGGTGGGGAGGTGGGGACACACTGTGAGTACATAAGGTAATGATGACACAGGCTACCTTCAAACATGGAATGTTTCTGCTTAAAACTTCCAAGCGCTAGGATTACAAGCCATTGTTGACATGCAGCACAAGAAATTTTCTGCTCTTTTCATTTGATTCTATTTTTGAGATAAGGACTAATGTACCCCAGGCTATCCTTGAATTTGCTATATAGCTGAGAGTGACTCATAGTTGCTTTGATTTTTGAAAATGCATATGTATTATTTTATTTTGTGTATGTATGTGTGGTACATGGATGCTATGTGTGTGTAGAAATCTCAGTATATGATGTGTGTGTAGGCCAGATGTTTCTCCCTGTCTTTGTCACTTGCTCCTCACCTTCTTTTAATGAGACAAAGTCTCTCAGTAAGCCAGGTGCTCTCTGATTCATTTAGACTGGTTGGTCAAGAAGTTCTCTCATAATCTGCCAGTCTTGTCCAACTCTGGGGAAAACACACTTTTACAGGAGTGCTGGATACTCAAGTCTTTTTGCTTTATGGCAAGCATTTTATTGAATGAGCTATATTCTCTGCTCCTAACTTCAAACTTCTGACCCTCTTACTTCCATCTCCTGAATCACCTGGCATTATAAGAATGTAGCACAATGTCCGGAGAACAAACTCTGGGTGGGGATAATGAATGCTAAACCAACTCTCAACCTCAAAAGTCACATCATCCAGCCTGAAGACATTAAGTCTGCTTGGTGTGAGTGTGTCTGTGTATGACTGTGTTTGTGTCTGTGCTTAGTGTATATGGAAACATCCTTACAGTGCTGGTCCATCCAAACCTGAAAAAGGCATCTCCAAGGCATGCATGGGTGGTAATTTTCAAGTAGCAGATGACAAAAGAATTAGAATTTACATGGGGAAGTGAATCTCTATGTGCCAAGCCTAAGTGGAATATGTCACTTCCAACCACATTTCATTTGTCAGAACTCAAACAAATGGCCCCACCTCCAGTGAACACTGGCTAACAATTACAATCAGGTTACCTAGGCATGCATAGAAACTTCTGTAGCTGGTTTAATGCTATTGAAGAAAAGTCTAATTGTGCCAGTCATTGTAATTCGACATAATTGGCCATGGGGTTACATCATTGTAGCATTACAGTAAATTAGGTAATATTCTATCAAATTGAAAACACATACCTGCTATGACTTTGAAAGAGAAATGTCACCTCTGTTCCATTCTATGCTGCAGTGCTCAATTTATCAGATTCATCCAGGGGAACTAAATTCTTCAAATTGCCATAAAATCTGTGGCAATAATTATGAAGATGATAATAGTAACTATAATGACATTTATTATGTTCTAAGTCAGTATCTGATACTATGCTGAACTCTTTATGGGTCTCTCCTACAGCAGTTTAGACAATAAAACAGGGGAAAAAAGATAATATTGGTATCCCCATTTTAAAGATGAGCCACAGAGACCAAGAATGAGATCTTATGTTTTGAGACACACCAATCTCAACCCGCAGTCTGTGACATTCAGAAGGTAATGGTTTTTCTGTTCTGCCATGCTGCTACAAACAACATCATAGGATGTAGCCCTACAAAAGAATCCAGGATCTGATGTGTTTTTATCAGTTCTATTTAATAAAAAGGAATGCATTTGAGTCATTAGAAGCCACTAAACAGTTTCAGTACTGCTGAATCTTTCTTTTTATAAAAACTTGGATGGTAGTCCACATGGTCTGCTTAAATTCATAAGTGGCATACATAATTTGACAATAGCAAGCCTGTTGTGCTTAATGTATGTTCAGTGTTATAATTCTGGCTCAACAATTGTCCTCCTTGGTAAAGCTGCCAAGCTAAAACAATAAAGAGTTGCAAAGTGAAGTTTTCTGGAAGTACAATATTCCTTTTGACCTCCAAGATGACTAAATACTATTTAATTTCTTCCCTTTATTTACAACAGCAAGGAGGACTTGGAAGCATGCAGAGCAGAGATAGCATTCTCTTTGAAAGCCCTAGCCAGACTTTAAGAATGCAGGGGATGGGTGTGGATCCTTTAGGTTTGGTGTGGGGAGGCATTATTTACAGTAATGCTACGTGTGTTTTTCTTCACTGCTCTCGCAAGAACTATGATGTAACACTGGAGTCAATTACTTCAAATTATAGAGCGTGGAACAATTAGACTTCTGCTTCCATAGTAGTGAACTGAAAATTGAACAGAGGCTGAAATGGAACTAGTTTATAGCTGGCTAAAGGTAGCTATACAGGAGCAGCGTGAAGGCTGCCTTTTTCAAGAGCTGGAGCTTTTAGGTACTGTTGCTGCTAATTACTTTAGTTGAGGAACACTATAGCTGTCAAACTTCACAATCAACTCTGGCTTTGAACTAGCTCAAGCAGAAATACTTGAGGAATTGGAAGGCTTTCATTCCTTGCCATTTCCTCGAGGTGTTAAATGCAAGAATGCAGTCAGAGTCATTGTGTGCAGTCCCCTCTCCAAGCTGATTCAATGGCATTTGATCTGATGGGAAGGTTTTTAACTTCCCTGCTATCCAGAGCCCCAGAAAGATCAATGCTGAAATGCATCTCCCATTGGGCCTACTCTACATCTCATTTGCCTAAAGAGTTTAGAGAATGAGATCACAAGCAGGGAAATCTATAAATGAGCTTCTGACAAGGAGAAATGTCACCCTGAGATGCTGATTCCAAAAAGTTACACCTGAAGCTGACTCATAAAGGTTTCAAACTTCAGACCTGTATCTGCTAGCAAAGCAGGCAGCCCAAGCTAAACCAAGAAGGAAAGGCAGCCCCCTGCTTACTTCTTGGCAGGCATCTCTTTATTTTTATGGCAGCATTTATGAGTGTCCTTTCTATTCTCATATTAGGTGCATCTTACCTACACATGGTCTTCTTATTCTAAACTCAGTAATAAGTTTATTTTGATTTCTTCATTTACAGCTTGCCATTGGTAGATTAATGGTGCACTACACCCCTCCCAAGACAGGACTTTATGTTTTCAGAAGAGACCAGCATAAAGTGAAGAATAATACTGGAATTCCCCATTAAGCCAAAGCATTGGGGGGAAAGAGGGATATGAGATTGTCTTGACACCTATAAGACCAATGCAATGTAATGAGGTACCTTTCTTTTCCTATGGGTAAAATAAATGCCTGCATTCAATGAAATTGAAAGTCCAAGGCACTAGGACTTGAAGTTTTACCTAAACTGGCATTTCCCCTTAAAAGTGCAATCTGTGAAATAGTTCTAAGAGATAACAAACACTGAAGCAGCTTGTTAAACAAGCAAATACAGGAACTTAAACAAATTCTTGGGTCTTTGCCAAGTGGAAGAGAATTCCTGCTGGTACATTTAGACAAGTGCTCCCAAATATTGTGTGACTAACAGTGATTCTGGGGTCAGTCTGCCAGGGTCTCTGCACTCTTTTCACCAATTACTATGGGGAAAGAACTTGGAGCAGTTTCGTTTTCCTCATCTGAAGCAGGGGTGGCAATGGAACCAACCTCATAATTGGCTATGAATAGTTGTTGAATGCATAGAATTCTACTTAACCCTTTAAAGATACCTGCTAAATAAGGCCTCAAATGACTGGATGACTATTTCCCTGAGTTCCGATACCCATTGTAAAAAATTATTGGTGGTAAGATGTAATGGAATATATACCTGCCTAATGCAGCACAAATAAAATAATACACTTCTCAGTATTTCCTTCTTGATAAGAAATAATTGACAATGAACACTTCTTCTATCACCTTAATGATTTAGGGTAAGATTCTTCAGTGGTTTCAGGACCGGACGCCTTTCCAGAAAAACATAATTGTGCTAGAACTCTCAGCCCCACTTACTAAGTACTAGAAAGGGGTGAAGAGATTAAAAGTTATGGTGTAATTATATGTTTATTAAGATAAATAGTCCCACAAACATTGATAAAGAAACTTGCCAAACTTCTGGGCTATAGAACACAGGGAAGACCTGGGGTCGGGGGAGGGGGTGCTAGGTGGTACCCAGAGAAGGCCAGAAGCAGTCTTACATATTTATACCCACCCTTCATACCCTGCTCTATTCTTCTGTACCTTTTGTAACATCCTACACAATGAACAAGGGAATGTACTTTCTGTGTCCTGGGATTAACTCAAGCAAAATGATAAAATCCAAATAAGGAAGGAAAGATCACGGGACATGGTTCTGCACCCATTTTGTTGAAAGGTAAACATGATAACCTACTGTTAGAGAATAGGGCTAAAATGGTGGTAGAGTGTTCAATTTGTGTGATCTAAGATCCCTCTGGGTAGATGGCACCCAGATAAAGTGTGATGAAAAACTGATGGGTACATTTAATCAAAAAAAAATATTGTGTTGAACATGGTGATATTTCAAGAACTCATATAAAACCATCTTATCTTTCCAGATAACAAACATGTAACACTAATTTGATAAATGTATTATCCAAAAAAAAAAAAAAAAAGCATTAGGTCCCATATGTCTAAGTGTCCCATTTGCCCAGAGTACATTGAAAGCAGAGAAAACCCTGGGTTTGAGATAGGGGCTCACCCGGTCTAGAAACTGGTTTGTCTGAGAATCCATTGATTTAAAAAGAGACATTTGAAAGAAAATTTTGTAGTGTGGGGTATTTCTGTAAATGTGCAGAATGAAGAGGGGAAAAAAAACTCCTCCAATATCCAAAGATGCTAGCTCGATAGTCAGTTTAAGAGTTTGAGTTTACTGCATGACATGAGTTTGCTGAACGACATGCCCATCAAACACACTGTACCATGACCAAACATGGCTGCAATGATATGTAAGTCCTTTGTGGAAACTCTTATGCAATGCAATGAAAAGGCAGTAGTTTGATTTCCCTTTGAAGAGTTTTCTCATAGAAAGAGATAAAAGCAGACATCTATTTTCTTTGATGTTTTTATCCTAAATTTTTGTATTTGATTTTTCTATAAGCATTATAGAAAATTTTCTTCTCCCGTAATTCTTTACAGAGAAAGAAAGAATTATAGGAATGGTATGTCCCTTGTAAGATATCTCTGAACTAAGAACAGATCTCTTAAGGGGAAATGATGAGCTTTGAATTTTCCTACATTTTAATCTATTATGCAAACTAATGCATCCACCTTAAACCAAAAGTTCTGTGCTTCAGTGCTTTGCTTGCTGTTTACATCTTATAAGTGTAAAAAGAAGACTGCTAAACCTCAGATAAGCAAGTACACATCTATGAACCACGATGATATCATTCAATGTCATGTTTATACCTAGTTAGAAATAAGTGAACATCTGTGGATTAAAAAATAGAACTGTAATAGTGGCCAGCAGGGAATAAAACACTTTATTGGGCTTTGTTATGTAGATAGAAATGTGCTTTGTAGGAAATGCTTTATTTGCAAATATAACAACTAATTGCTAGCAGTAGAAATACATGCACAGAGAAGATTCTGAACAAAATTTTGAGAAAAAGGATTTCCTTTAATGTGGTATTGGCTGATGCTGCTATCTTTCCTCCAAATTCTTATTGATACTTATGCATGCTTGTTTTTTTACTATTGTGAATAAAACACATACAGCTCTCTGTCAATCAATCAATCAGTCAGTCCTGCCAAATAACAAACAATCTGTTGACAACAGAGAAGAGAAGTGCTCTGTTGTCACTTGGGAAGCCTTTTTCCTCAATTACTTCCTATATGTCTTTAGGTTTTATTCATTCATTTATTTATTCACCCACTCACTCATTTATTCAATTAGGAAGAACCTGGTATATCTGTTAAATGCATAACATGATTTTTAGGGACATACAGAAGGAAATCTTAATCATATGAACTATGTAATATACTGCTGTATTTTCATTTTTACTTTATCTTCCCTGCCCTCACTTTGGAAATTGATACCAGTAACTCATGTTTTCCCAAATTCTAATCCCCAAATCCTTCTTTTAGGATTTATCTCTCTGCAGGGATTCATGAACTTAACAATTGAATGAGCCTGTTCTTTAATTTCTGTAAGTGTGAATTTTTATTTTAATTTATGTATTCATGTATGTGTATATGTATGTGCAGGTGTTCATCCTGGTGTTGGAACCCTAGTGGCTAGAGTTATAGGTGGTTATGAGCCTCTTAAAAAAGGTTCCAAAAATCAAATTCAGGTCTTCTGTCTCTTCATTTAGGAGCCATCTCTCACCCACAAATGGACCTATTCTTGAGACTACACTTGCTAATATTTGCAGCCTTAGACATGTATGAGTCTTTTTACAGCTTTCTAAATATTATTCCCCTAGCTCTTCTGGGTTCTTCTGTCTCACAAAAAGAGTATTCCAGCGCCTTCATTCTTAGAGACCTTTGTTTTCCACTGACACTTTGGCCTTTCTTTTTTTCCTGATCCAAACATTCTGGTACACTTTGAGTCTAGTGTGTATCCTCAACATATGGCTTCCCTCCTCTCCTTACTAGCAAATATCACATTAATGTCTTAATTTTATAATCTATGTGTTATAAGTTAACAACAACAACAGAACAAATGATCAAAACCACTCTGAACTAAAAGAGAGAGTATTGTCTTGACGAGGATTTCTATTGCTGTGATGAAACACCAGGACCAAAAAGAAAGTTGACTTACACTTCCACATCACTGCTCATCATCAAAGGAAGTCAGGATAGGAACTCAAATAGGACAGGAACCTGAAGGCAGGAGCTGATGCAGAGGCCAAAGAGGTACATTACTTACCGGCTTGTTCCTCATGAGTGCTTAGTCTGCTTTCTTATTGAACTATAAAGCACAGGCCCAGTGATGGCATCATGCACAATGGACTGAGCCCTCCTACATCAATACTAATTAAGAAAATGCCTTGCAGGCTTGCCTACACCCCAATCTTATGGAGGCATTTTTGTTTTTAATTATAGTCCCTCCTCTCAGAAGACTTTAGCTTGTGTCAAGTTGACATAAAACTATTGAGCAGAGTATTTAGACTTGGCTTAATAAAATTAGATGACAACAGTGTTTTTGGTGATGGGAAAAGGCTCTGGCAATGTATGTGCAAAAGTCTCTGATGTCTTCCTGTCTGGGTGTGTGGAGAAGTGTAGATTCAGTGATTCCTGAAAGCGTATTTGGATATTTGTCAATTCTTTTAGCATGAGTTTAGCCTGGGTGGAACTAAGGCTGAATATTTTTATTATTTGCTGATTTATCATTTTCTACAATTTTTAAAACTTTGAGTACCTGTTAAAGTGCTGGACTCTATAATTTCCTTGTAAGGATAATCAATAAATAACATGGCTTCTAGAAGGGGTAGTGTCATATATCTTTAACTTTTAGGGACTGGGCTCAGATAACCAGTGATAACCTGAGCTACATAGCAAGAATCCCATAATAAACACAGATTATCTCTATCTGTAACTGGTTTACATTTCTTAAATGAAGAGTCAGGAAATAGAAACATTATTGGCCAAAACATTTCAAATGCAATAAAACAAATGTCATGGAAAACAGCTGTTAAAGATAGCATAATAGGAGAAAGGCTGAGTGGAGGGAGAAGAGAGGACCACAGGGGTCCTTAAGAAAGATTCCCAGGAGAAAAGACATGATCCAGTGGACTCTGACATCCAGTGGTCTGTCTGGAGGAAGAAGGAAAGAAAAAGACAAACCTTGAGATGCTAATGAAGCCAAGAAGGATCAAATGAATTGGTAGGAATGTGCAGAGTATAGCAGAGCTATGGTCAAATAAAGGACATTATTAATGACATAGGCGTTCTTATGGAGATTCTCAATGGAAGTGATTAGAAGGATTTCAAATACAAAGCTCCACCATCTGATCTACAGTTTAATAGATTACCATTCATTACACCTGTGTAATGAAAGTGGATCCTAGGGAAGAAGGAAGCAACAAGGAGACCAGCTTCAAGAAAAGCCAAAGACTTTTTCAAAGTGAATTTGTGTTACTATCGTTGTTAGAATTTTCTAACTAAAATTGATAAAAATGTCCTATAGCTGGTGAATGACAAAGCATATTTTTCTGTTCACATAATTCAATGCTGTCAAGAAATATGAAGGAAGAGATTACTGATATGTCCAACACTGGTTATTATGGTTTGGATCATAATATTCTCAAAAGACCTGTGTGCTAAAGGCTCGGTCTATGGTGTAATTGACAACGCCACTCAAGAAGTCTTCACTTTTGAAGGGAATTCTGGGATCCTCTCTTTTCTCTTTGCTTATGACCAGGATGGGGTGAACAGCTTTACACTCCCATGTATCTCAAGACCCAAACATTAAAATTAACCAACCATAAAATGAATGCTTCGAAACCATAAGCCCAAATAAATTTGCCCTTCTTTTAAGTTGATTGTCTTGGGTACTTTGTCATAGCAATCAAATGCTTGACACAGAGATCAATCTGAAATGAATTATGTATAAGAAGGAATGCACTCAGAAAGCTACAGTTCATGGGTCACAGTTCATGACACTGTACATAACCAAACCTACAGAGCTCAAGAGCTCTGTAGTGCTTGCTACGATAAGGCCAAGGAGTGGGGCAGGTGTGTGTGTGTGTGTGTGTGTGTGTGTGTGTGTTACTTCAATGACATATTTGGGGCTGATGGACCTACTGTATATCTGGACTATAGTAGTGCTTAGGTGTCTTTATAAAATTGTCAAAATTACAGAATTATGTGCCATAACAGTAATTTATTTTCCTTATATAAATCACGAGTATATGTTTGTAGTTGTTAAAACACAGTGTTGGGAATCAATAGTTAGCTTTTGCAAGAATGCTCTATATAAAGATATGGTCTTTGATATCTTTTCTGATTTTTTTTAATAGACAATAAAAACAAATTTGGTAGGAAGAATATATATTAGATTAAACAATATATATAATATTATTTTTCTAAAATAAAGTTTTAAATGGTATTTGTTGTACTTTGACATAATAGAATTACTGTCCCTGTGCAGTTCAGACAGACTTCTATTTGCTCAAGATTCTTCAGATGAGCTATGTCATTATCTTGAAGTAGTTTTTGATAACTTTTCTGGGTGTCTGTCATGCTAAGACACTCATTTCTCAACTAGTATATTTACTGTGCCAAGTCTAAAATGAACCCCATGGGAAGTTCTGTTATAATCCATTGAGAAATGATGTTTCAAGATCACAAACTATGGGCAGAAGTACAGAGTTCAACATTATTTAATCATCTTATAGTAATGAAAATATTATTCATAAATTTAGACATTTGTTCTCTATTTATTGTAGCTGATTTTATTTGACGCCTTGTGGGATTCAAAATAAGTCAATCTGATGCCTCTGGCTCCTCAGAATTTTCTTGTAAGTGTATGTATTTTGTAGATAACGAATTGCTTGGGAGGTTGAAAAATACAGCTGTTTAAGAGACAGTGGGACATATGGAGACATAGTTAGTGTTCTTAGACAAGGTAAGTTTAAAAACCCTTTTAGTAATATAGGCAGATTCTTGATTAAATGACTCCCTATTCAGTAGGAAGAATTCAAGCCAATATGTATGGATTTGGGTAGTTGTAAATACAATGAGGATCTTCAACTAAATGAGAGCAGTTGAAAGTGTAAACACAAAACAGGTGGCTAAAGATTTAAGATAATCAGAGAGAAACGCTTAGGAGCTGGAGCTGGAGGTGTGGCAGAAGGAAAGCCACCACCAATGCCTGTTGTCCCCACAAAGGGACAAGTTTTGTGGCTGATCATCTTGTCCTCAATGTGATGTGTGATCTTACTGTGGATGTCATCACCATTAGTGACATAGGACTTTTTCACTTCTTGAACGTCTTCTCATTTCTTGCTTGCACGATTGAATACAGTATGCACAGGTGATACAGTACTCTACCTTAACTATTTTGATTTTGTCTTCACATAGTTTTTAAACATATCCTCACATGATTCAAAACTGATTCCTTCTTACCCTTTTTGCGCCAAATCTAGATAGCTTTATCAGTCTTGATGTCTAGTGCACAGTTAGAACCAAGCCTACATGTTTCCTTTCCCCACTGTAGAGCATTTCATACAAGGACTCCCTTTGAGTCCTGAAAGTCTCTCACCTCTTCGATCTCAGGTACATTCTAGAGGGTCTCTCCCCCCCACCTCCTACCTCTAGGGATTCCCTGTTTTCATGTTTTTCTGGGAGCTTGTAGACTCCACCTCCCGTGGAGGGACAGGACATCAAGTGGAGGGATGGGGTTGCCATCCCACAATCAAAAGCTCTGACTTACAATTGCTCTTGTTTGAAGGAACTGCAGGGACAGAAATGGAGAAGAGCATGTGAGAAAGCAGTGACAGGCCCCAAATGGGATCCAGATCAAGGAGAGGCCCGGGTCCCTGACACTGTTACTGATACTGTGGTGTGCTTGCAGCCAGGAGCATGGCTTCCCTTTAAGAGGCCTAAAAAGCAACTGAAAGAAAGAGTTAGATGCAGATATTAATTCCCAACCAATGGACAGAAGCCAGGACCCCTGTGGTTGAATTGGGAAAAAGGTAGAAGAAAATGAGGAATGAGCAGCTGCATGGGAAGACCCAGCAGTCTCAACTGACCTGGACCCCTGAAATCTCTCAGATACTAAGCCACCAACAAGGCAGCATAGACCAGCTGATAGGAAGAACTGACACATATATAGCAGAGGAATGCCTAGTCTGGCCTCAGTGAGAGAAGATACACCTAACCTTCAAGGGACTTGAGACCTCAGGGAGTGGAAAGGCCTGATGGGGTGGGGATGGGCAGGTGGGTACATCCTCTCAGGGACGAGGGAGTATAAGGAGAGGAGGTATGGAATGGGAGTGGTGGGGGGGTGTGCAGACCAGGAAGGGGATGAAGTCTGGACTGTAAGAGAGAATTAAAAAATAAAAATAACTAATAGAAGAGCAGGTGGGGAAGACCCTCAAATACCTCGACACAGGGGAAAAGTTCCTAAACAGAACACCAGTGGCTTAATGTTCTAAGATCAAGAATTGACAAATGGGACCTCATAAAATTGCAAAGCTTCTGTAAGGCAAAGGGCACTGTCAATAGGACAAAATGGCAGCCAACAGATTGGGAAAAGATCATTACTAATCCTACATCCGATAGAGGGCTTATATATAATATAAACAAAGAACTCAAGAAATTAGAGTCCAGACAACCAAATAACCCTATTAAAAATGGGGTACAGAGCTAAACAAAGAATTCTCAACTGAGGAAACTCAAATGACCAAGAAGCACCCACCATAAGAAATGTTTAACATCCTTAGTCATCAGGGAAATGCAAATCAAAACAACCCTGAAAATACCACCTCACATCAGTCAGAATGGCTAAGATCAAAAACTCAGGTGATAGTCGATACTGGTGAGGATGTGGAGAAAGAGGAACACTCCTCCATTATTGATGGGATTGAAAGCTGGTACAACCACTCTGGAAATCAGTCTGGCAGTTCCTCAGAATATTGGACATAGCATTACCTGAGCACCCAGCTATACCACTCCTGGGCATATACCCAGAAGATGCTCCAACATATAACAAAGACATATGCCCCTCTGTGTTCATAGCAGCCTAATTTATAATAGCCAGAAGATGGAAAGAACCCAGATGTCCTTCAACAGAGGAATGGATACAAAAAAATGTGGTATATTTACACAATAGAGCTATTAAAAATAATGAATTCAAGAAATTCTTAGGTAAATGGATAGAGCTAGAAAATATCATCCTGAGTGAGGTAACCCAATCACGAAAGAACACACATGGTATTTATTGACTGATAAGTGGATATTAGCCCAAAAGCTTGAAATAGCTAAGATTTAACTCACAGACCACATGAATCTCACGAAGAAGGAAGACCAAGTGTGGATGCCTTGGTCCTACTTAGAAGGAGTAACAAAATATTCATGGGAGCAAATATGGAGACAAAGTGTGGGACAGAAGCTGAAGGAGGGGCTGTCTGGAGATCATTCCATCTAGGTATCCATCCCATGTGCAGTCACCAAAGGTAAACACTGATGTGGATGTCAGAAAGTGCATGCTGACAAGAGCCTGATATAGCTGTCTCCTTAGAGGTCTGACAGAGTCTGACATATTCAGAAGCAGATGCACACAGGTAACCATTGTTCTGATCAAGGGGTTCCCAATGGAAAAGTTAGGGAGAAGACTGAAGGAGCTGAAAGGGTTTGCGGCACATCCTCATAGAAGCAGGAGGAGGGGATATGGGATGGGGGTTCCTGGGTGGTATGGGGAATGTGGTAGGGGGATAAAATCTGAAATGTAAATATAATATTGAATGATAAAAATAAAAAATAATAAAATAAAATAAAAATAAATAAATTGAAAAGAAAAAAACCAAGCCTAAATTTTAACTGTATTTTCCAATTTCCTTCCAATACAACTTTCACCTCATATTTATCGTTGCCATCCTGTCAAATTCTCTCTGCATATACCTTTTACTGAACTTCGTGTGGAAGTTCTCTGACATGAATTTGGCCACCCACCTTCCTTTTTCCTACCTTCCCTCCCAACTCGCCCCTGTCTCAGTTAGACTAGTGGTTCTCAATGAGAGTTCCCAGTCTTTACAAATAACGAATTGATGATCATCATTCTGTGACTAGCAGACTGACTGAAGTAGATGAGTTAGTACAAGAGATGCTAGAAAATATCAATATTCCAAAAGAAAGCTTGTACAAAAGCTTCTAAGAAAAGAACATTAGCACTTCATTTAGAGTTCGGTAGGAATAACTGAGTATTACAACAAAGGAATTCTAGCATGATGAGAAGCTATAAAGAAAATAAACTACTCAGAATTGAGATGTTATGGAATTTGTAATTGACAAGTTAATCTATGTCATGGTCATATCACTTAACTTCTCTCTGATGTACTGTTTTTATTTCTCAAATATAAAACAAGCTACCTTCTCTCCTTATATCAAAGGTAGGTAGCAAGGAGTGGCTTTGAGTTTTAGGTTATATAACAAATATTTACCTTGGTACCATGCACCATGTTCAGAAATAAAATAAGTTTTATATTGAACAGAAAAGGTCTTATTTTATATTTATTGTCAAAAATTCAGGATAACACAGATATTAATACAAAAATTGACTAAGTGGTACAGTCATTGCCAATTAACAAACTATAAGGGATTAGCACCCCAAAACGGGGTGCCACAAAAAATTTTAATGTAACTGTTTCTGTAACAGATCTGTTATTAATCATCAGTACGTCCAAAGAATTTTAATTCCTGAAGGAAGGTGGAACTGTCTCAAGCTACTTTAAACTTATACTTAATTGGTACCAGAAAGTCAATTAATTAATGGATAACGGAAAATAGAACAACCATGGGGACCAATATTCAAAGCATCTGGTCAGCACATTCTTTCCCAAGAGAGAACTCCCTACTTAAATAAAGATCAGGAATTTGCTTGGTGAATATATAAAGAGAGAAAATGCTAAGAGTTGTGAAGAGGAGGCCTGGCAGACTAATCATGGTGTGCTCAGCCAAGCAAGGAACTCTCTCAAGCCATACTGAAAGCATATGACTTCTAAAAGTTTTGTGCTCCATGGATACATATTCAGCTACCTTATTTCACGATGCTCCATCTTCTTATGCAATGCATCCACATTTAGGTTTTGAGGATGATTGAATTCTATCACGGTTTAAAGTGTGTGCTTTGGAGTGATGCTGATCTAGTAACAGGGAATCTCAGATCCTCAGTAAGGTCATAGTTCTCCAAGTAAATCTTACAAACAGCATGCCAGAAAGTACAAAACCAGGAAAAAGCCTTATTTTTGGACTAAGAAAAAACCCATAAGTGATTCCTTAATATACCATTTAGTGGTACGTGACCATAAGCAAATTATTTCCTGTTCATTTGTCTTAGTTTCTTCTTTACAAAAGTTTAGGTCTGTAGTTCCTTTGCATGAGACGGTTACAAGAATTCTATCAGAATTTTTTTTTTGAGGGGGGATTTCAAGACAGGGTTTCTCTGTGTAGCCCTGGCTGTCCTGGAACTCACTCTGTAGACCAGGCTGGCCTCGAACTCAGAAATCCGCCTGGCTCTGCCTCCCAAGTGCTGGGATTAAAGGCGTGTGCCACCACCACCCGGCAGAAAATTCTTATATAGTATGTGGAAAAGTATCTCAAAAGGATTCACTTGATGATAATTCACTCTGGGTGTATCAGCACTACAGTTTTTACCATCATCTCCATTGCTGCTGCCTGAAGCTTCATTCACCTCCAAACCTAATCAATATCAAAAAAATACTCAATTTCTAGTGTGCTCCTTTGGATGGGGTAGCTATAATATCTTGATGTGGTGATACCAAGTGTCATAGGCCCAGGGAGTGGATGTAATGGTTATTCAAACATATTCTTCAATGTGTAGAGAGACTATTTCTTGATCCTTACCACATACTAACTTGGACCTACCCAGGCACTATGGGTGTCTGGGAGATGAGACAGCTGTTCAGATCAGCTACAATCTTATGGGTCAAAGTCTTCCAGGACTCGACTTAGTCAAAGAAGTCTTTCCTAGCAAACGCTTTTGAAGATATTATTTATTCAGGTCCACCGTTGTCCTATTTTTAAAGGTTCTGGCTGTCACTCAATGCACAGTGCTCCTGGTAGACAGATTCACTTTTAGAACATCAGTTTTGGATGTGATAATGTTTTCCAAAGCTGATTCCATGGAAACTTGGTCCTCAATGTAGTGATGTTGTAAAGAACTTTAGGGAGTTTAGAAGGATGCAAGCTAATTAGAACTCTTTGAGTTCTGCCTTAACACAGATTTAATGCTAGTCTCTCTTAACAAGTTGGCTATTCTCATAGGAGTGAGTTTCCAAGCATACCATACTGTCATGATGCCACCACCACGAGGCCCTTACCACAGCTGAAGACATGCTGGCACTGTAGTCTTGGGTCTCTAGGACTGTGATTTAAATACTCTCGTTTCCTCAAATAAATTACTCAGTCTCGGGCATTTTGTAGTAGGAATGGAAAAATAATGTGACTAGAGACATGAAGTTTTTCTTATTCTCAAGAAAATGTCTGAAGAAGGAGAAAGGAGAATTTGATTTTCACTTCATTTTTCAATACCTTTTACATGTATCGTTTGTGGTACACATGCGACAGCATATGTTTGGAAGGCAGAGGACAAGGGGAAGGAGCTCTCTCCTTCTGTCCTGCACTTCTCAGGGATCAAAATCAGGTGCCTTACGTGGTGCACCATCTCGCCAGCCCCATGATTTCTCCAGTCATTGTACAAAGACTAAGGCACATGAATGGTCAGAAAAACCAAGTGCCTAACAGAGCAAGAACCACCCCAAGTACTGCCAATCTCCAGAACTACAGGGTAAGACATGGAAAGAGAGAATGGACATTTGTTTTTCCAGCTAAGCAAATAAGGAGAGCTGTGCTCACTTAATTCAGTATTAATAGTAGGAGTTGTTCAACATGTCAGAAACTCTTTAATGCCCCAAAGAGTCCCAAATATATACCATCCATCTCCTTTGACAGGGGGCTTATCCCAGTCTTTACTGAGATAAAGAAAAAGTGCACAGAGCACTGTTTTCTATGAACTAGTGTTTTGGTTTTATTTCTTTTTAAAAGATTTTTTTTTGATAAATCTTCTGCATGTTGGTTCTTTCTGTTCCAATTAAAGTAGATGCCTGAATTTGGTTTGTGGATATAATAACTAGGATTTCTTTCAGGCCACCATTCCTAATTAAAAGCAGCATTTATAGAGAAAGGTTTTTACATACTTATGTATTACCTTATTCAATCCAAGCAAATTGCTTCCTTGTGTAAACTTCTGAATAGTTTCATTTCTTCAAACACTAAAGTCATTCTAATGTAGATTTTGCATTAATTTGGGGGAAAGGAAATGGAGCAAAGTCTAATTGGAATTACTACTTCTAAAATTAATTCTCGATTTTTTTTTCAAATCGATACAAACACCCTTCTATTTATAAGGGCCTCTGCATGTATTCCAATCTCCAAGAGCTGAGTGAGTGCTGGACACATTGGTGATCCCGAAATTGACAGTTTTCCTTCTTAGCGTTTGTCTTGCTCTAGAAAAGAAGCTTCGGATTACACAGAAGATAGGCAAAATGAATAATATACTATGGGTTATTTACATACCCCAGCCAATTTAATCCTAAGCAGTTCTACAATATATCCCTGTCCTCATTTTTAAAGATGAGAAATTTGAGGCAGCGTGAGCCTCTGAGGCCTGACTGAGGTCATTAGCTTATATGGTGACAGGAAAGACTCAACTCCAGGCAGCTATAGTACAAGTTTCTCCTGTTGTTTCCTTTACTACTACAGCAGCAGGATGGTCTCGGGGAGAGAAGCTGTCTTTTCACGGGCAGATAAATCAGCATCAAAGCCGTGGTTTTTATTCTTTCTGGTTGTTTTCATGGACAAGACTTGATATTTCTGTTCTTGATTTTTTTTTTTTTTTTCATCTTAACAAATGGAAGAACCATGCCCACAGAATTGGGTCTAAAAGGGAGGTCAAAGTTAATGTAACCTCTGTCAATGGTTCTGTCTGCTTTTCCCTACTTTTTTGCTCATGAGATTTAGCTAAACTCCACTCTTTATTAGGCCTTGTCTCCCCTCTCGATGTAGTCTCAGGCTGGCTAATGGCTCCGGGTGATGGTGGTGTAATGGGCTTTAACAGCTGTTTTTGTGACTCACATGGGGCTTGGTCCACCCTGTGTCTCATTAGAGTAAGCTTGCCTCTGGCTTACACAGCTAGCATTTCTTATTAAAGTGATTCAAAAAATAAGAATAACCTTCAGTGGAAGTAATCACATTTGTTTTGTTTTATTAAAAATTAGTGGCACTATCTTTCTAGAAGATGCTGCATCTTTGGGTGACTGCAAGATGAGCATGCTGGATTTAGGCCCAGATTTCAGTTGAGAGAACATTCTAATGTGTCCTTTTGTTTATGGAGGTAGCAAGAGAGTCATTCTGCAATGGTTCCTAGTGGTTTGATTCCTAGTATCCTTTGCTGTCTTACTACGGCATATTATCTAGTCATAATGGAAAGATGACGCTTCCTCAAAACCTATTTCCTCCTTTGCTTACACAGCCCTTCTTCGAACTTTAACAAACTCAACCAGGAATCCCAGAAAACAGAATTTGTGACAGTCCCTGACATAAGCCATCAATCTAGTGAGCAGATTCTACTGATCTTGTCAGTATCTTTTGACAGTTCTTGCTAACATATATCAGAGTCGAAGTTTTGATGAGTATAACTAAAATCATTTCAAAAAGAAAATGGGCAACAATGTGCCGTTAGTCCTGCCTAGTGTCACAGAAATAGAAGGCTTCACAAACAAAAGGTTTTCAGTTGTGCTTTTAGAGATGAAGAAAATTAAGCATGGCACTAAATTTGACCAGTGAAATATGTAGTTCACACAACAGAGAAAGGGAAATCTAAACCTGAGGTTTCAGTGGGTAGATAGCTCAAATTACAATATCCGATTAGCTGACTTCCTAGAGAAGTTACTTCTGATTAGTGTAGTTCTCTATTTAGAATTAGGTATGGCCTTTATGACTCTCAATCTTATCAGTTATCATTCAACAATCGTTCTAATATCTTAAAACCACCAGAATCCTCACACTGTTGACAAAATTTGACAATGAATTTTAATTAAAAAAAAAGATATGTTTCTTGATCCTCATTTATGCTCCTGCAAAGAATTTGTTAAACAATCTCACAGTTTAGCCAGTAGTTCAGTTTCAATATTATTAAATTCACATTTGGGTAAGAGAGTATTTGTGGCCCTTTGAAGTGATAAGAGTTGAAGCATCAAGCTGTGGGCTTACAATCTCACTAGTCAGGGTGTAGAAGCTGGAGAACTATGAATTCCAATGAAGCCTTGTCCGCATAGTAAATTTGAATCTCTACGATTCTATATGAGATTTAGAGACCATAAGAACAACAACATTCATCATCATAATAACAATAATAATAACAATAGTGATTTAAAATGATAGGCTGCATACATGGAATACAATTGAGAGAAAGTTTAAATGCATTTAGTGGCATGCTCTTTGTAGCTGATCAACTTTTCAGATGTGAGGAAAGAATAGAAGAAAACAGCGTGTATTTATTAAATAATGAATCTGTGTCATCCTGGGACCCCTGAATGGTGAAGTATAATTAAATATTATAAACTTCTTTTAGTTTTCAGATTGCCTATACAACTGATGAATCTATTGCTAGCTGTTCACACATTTAGCGTTAGACCATTTCCCTAGAGGCATCCTGGATGTTGTGGCTGGCAGACAACCATTTGCCTAAGGCATCATCCCTTATTTTGGAGGCTCCTGTCCCTTCAGCTGCTCCTCCCACTCCCCCTCACCCACTCCATCCATCTGTGTACCATGAACCAGGCTCGTGAGCAGGTCAGTCTCATGCTAGGAGGATTTATTTTTCTTCTTAAAAATAAGTATCTTTGTTTTATGCATTTCAAGGTCTGCAATCCATTTCTTGATTTCAAGGGTTTTACCCTTCTAAATAGTTCTCAGACTTTCAGACAAACTTGGGAAATTTGCAAACTTTTTGTCTTGAGGACTAGAAAGTGAAAGCTATAGGGGAGGCACGGCACGAGGTATCTTCTAATTAGAGAACACTACAGCTGTGGCACACAGGTGGCCACAGACAAGATGGGCAGGAGTAGGGTGGCTGTCCTCCAACACAGCTTTACTTATGAAACAGGTAGTGAATGGGGGTGGATTTGGCTCACAGGATATACTTTGTGGATTCTCACTAATAGCAATGCTTTCTTCCTCTCCTGGCTGAGCCTAATGATTGATTTTAGAGAGTACATCCTGTCAAGGTCTAGCCTTTCTGGAGCCTGGATTGCTCCAGCATCCCCTTTTCACTTCTGCTTGCTGTAAAATTGCAGTATCTTGTGCCAGGCACCCAGCTAATGAGAAAACGTGCCCACAAGTGAGCAAGAGGAAATCCTGTAAGACATTTAATAAAAACAACTTCAAAAGCTGACGGAAAGTCCCTGCTGTCCACTCACTGTGTGCCCCACGGCTTTATAGCTTGCTCACCACATTTTGTCATTTAACCTGTCTATTATTCCTCAACATTAGGCATCATTAGAACTTCCATTTATAGGAAAAAATATTGTTTTCTTTTTTTTAAAGTTTGTTAGAACAGTATTCAGAAGTATTATTAGATTCTTCACTCCTTTATCCCTTGGACTGTGGTAGGATTACTAGTCAGTTGTCTGTGGTATTTTATCATACTCTTTAAACTGCACTGTTCTGTTAACTAAAAGGCCAAGGATCTCTGGGATCTAAAGAAAAAGGACTATACAATGGTTTCCTTTAGATTAACACATAAATTTTCAATCAGCCACAGTAACAAATGCAGTTTTCACCCGTTTTCTACAGCAGTTCCCGTGTAGACATGTGCTGGGACTTTCACTTGCTATAAGGACATGAGAGGTCTGAAATGTTCAGTGCATCGTATAAAACTTCCAAAGGGCTAGGACTCATCAACGCAAGATCCATTCAAGTCCTTTTGCCTTCCAACCAAGGCTTTTCTCAAACAACCTAACTAGACCCTCATATAACTCTAACTTCTGTTTTTAGATATAAGTGGAATCATTTCTTATGCTTATTCTCAACCAAGATGAAGGGAGGAAAGAAGGCCATCATGAGGGTTAGGTCTATCATTGAGCTTTTGAGGTCTTGTATGCAACCCATACCAAGGAACTCCCACGGATGTGCTCCAAAAGTGAGAGGTTATGGAGATTTGGGGCATAAGCACAATAGTCTAGTTCTTACACAGAAGACCTAAGAAAAGGAGGGCTTCAGTCACAGTCCTAGATCAGTTTTGAACCCAAATGGTGAGACATACAGTCCAGCTGTACTTCCAAGTATTGGAGGAGAATTGGTTTTCTCACCACGGAATACACAGAGACATGGAACCTAAGTGTGGGTTTAATTGTTAAGCAAACGATGAGGCTCCAAAGAGCAATAATATTGTCATTTGATTAAATGCCCTTGTGAATATAAAACTGGGATTTATCTGGAAGAAAGAAGGCACAGGACAAAGCATATTAAGCCCTTCTTAGCATCTACTAGATTTGGTTATCAGGTCTAATAAGTAGTGCTGGGCTCTCATTTAAATACAAAAATGGAGCCTTATTTCTTTATTAATAATATCATAATTACTCTTTGGTATCTTCAAATTCATTATGTTTGATGGAACTTTTCCAGTCAAGGACATCTCCTTGTCGTGAACATTTTTAATTTTCTCAGTGCATGAAAGCCCAGGCAGAAATAGGCCTTAATCCCCGATGAGCTTCTCTGGATACCTTGGGGAGGTGTCTAGGTTCTCACTAAATGAAAATATTTGCTCATCATACCTATTCTCATCAATAGTAATCGACTTTCATGTTGTTGTAGTAAAGTCAAATCTTTGACTTAAAATTTATGGAACTTAAATCTACATGTTGTTTAAAGCTATTCCTTTATTTCTCTTTAAAATTCAGGTTTCTGTGTAACAAAGCAGACATTGTTCTCAGAAGCTGTGCTCAGCACATTGTAAAGGACATATAATTAATAAAATTTGCACACACCATTTTAAAAGGCGATCAGTCTTACTCTCTCTGGCAAGTGCCAGAAAGAATTTATTTGACCAAGTCACCCGCCAGTTATATTGTTTGAATGATTTATTTCTTAAAACTTCCTTAACATATCACCTATGATTTAATATCGTAAAATTAAGTCATCTGTATTTTCCAATTCACAGGGATGGATTTCAGGGTGGAGGGCTAGTGCGATTTCCTACGCTATATTAAGTACCATTGATATTATCAAATGATGTCAGATTTAATTAGTAAAATAGGAGATTTCAAACAAACATTGACCTTGGTTCAGGGAGAATGCAGAAAAAAAAAACAACTCTGAAGATAAGGAGATAACAATTGATGGATGGAACATTATTTTATTTAATATGTAAGAAAATTAAAAGAAAAAGATAAAGCACTAGAAATGGAATCCATGACCTATAAAACAGGATCAAATTAAACATGGTTAAACTAGTATAAAAATAAACTCCCTGTCTGAGGGAATGCATCTAGTTTTGAGAAGTAAAGGAGGGTAGTCAGAAACACCTCACAAAACTGGTTTCTTATTGTAAAGAGAAATGGAAAGGTGTAGGAACACAGGTATCGTGAATGGCTCTGAACTGACGATACCATTGGATGGGAGATCAAGTATAAACAAAGGCACAAAGCAGCTTAACTATACCTTAACAAAGAAAATGATTCTCCACCTAGTAACACAACAGAATGAAGACTCTTCCTTCAGACTATTTTAACCTATGATTTACAAAGTATGTAATCTTCTATATGTCTTAAACATTGTACAACATAGGATCCAGCAGTAATTAGTGAATGAGTGTACAGCTGTTCAAATAAACTTGAATACAACAAGGAGCCATAGACGATGATGTGAACATATTTTCTAAGAGAATATAGACATGAATTCTATGATTTTTTTCTTTCTTTTTCTTTCTTTCTTTCTTTCTTTTCTTTTCTTTTCTTTTCTTTCTTTTCTTTTCTTTTTTTTGAGATTTGAGAGATGAATAAGAAGAGTCCTGATAATTCTGTGGATTTTGGTATTTACGGGAAATCCTTCCACAATTTCCCTGAGCTGTAATTTGCCTTTGTGCACTCTGATGATAATAAAGAAGGAAGATTATTAAAAATATTATAAAGAAATCCTAATGATATAACCCATACTAAAAGGCCAAGCGATCTTCATTTATCAATCCTAGAGAGAAAAGAAAACAAAATAAACTGATTCTTCTCAGTGGTGAATCTAGGAAGAAAGAAAGAAAGAAAGAAAGAAAGAAAGAAAGAAAGAAAGAAAGAAAGAAAGAAAGAAAGGCAGAAGAAGAGAAAGAAGGAGAAAGAAAGAAAGAAAGAAAGAAAGAAAGAAAGAAAGAAAGAAAGAAAGAAAGAAAGAAAGAAGGAAAGAAAGAAAGAAAACCTAATGGAATTGAATGTTGAGCCAATCTTAGTCAGGCAGTGAGGACAACAAGGCTGTATTCTGGTAAAAAAAAATGCATTTTTTTTTTTTTTTTTTTTTTTTTTACAAAAGATCTCACTCTTCAGAAATGGATGGTTATCAAACTTCTTAGTGAAGGAGTAATGTTGGGCTGTGGCAAAAGACACCTGGTCACTCATTTGCCTATCATTTACTGAGCATTTTCTATTACCAGGATCTCTGCCAGAAGTTGGAGATACACTGAGTGAGCTGCTGTTTTCATGAAACTTCTGTGGTTTCATGAAAGAGAAATCAACAGAATGGAGGAACCAGCACTTATCTATACAATTGAAAAGTTAGAGACTAAAAGACCTGCAAAGCAAGCATCTCTCTGAGTATTTTCCCACTAATGGAAGACACACCAGTCTGCAGAACCAGAGGCCTTCTTTGTCCAGTGATGGTAATGATTATACATGAAAGGTCAGCCTTATCTAATAACATAAAGGAAGGAATAGAGGCTATGAGGATAAAGCATGTGCAAAGGCCCTGGGGTGGAACTGAAAACAATACAATTCTGCTTACAAAGCAGCTATTAATTCATTTAGATCCATACTGGTTGTTATTTTTCTCCTAGTTCCCCCAAACTGTCCTCAAATATATTTTTGTCTATTTTCAATATAGCACGAACAAGAACATGTTCTTAAATCATGTTACATTTCTTGTTATTTTTAATTTATTTATTTTTGTGTGGACTTGTGCACATGCGATCCCGAGTTTGTATGTATGGTATGCACATGGTTCTGATCTATTTCTAGTTCAATTCTATTTCAAATCAGTGTTTAGTTCACACAAGTTCTACTTGACATGAAACCCCTTCTTTCAGTTGAACATCTCAGACTCTCTCAGTAGGGCAAAGCGCTATGGTGACATAGATGAGACCTGACACAAATTGGAAAAGAAGGATTCCACAAATGAATGCAGAAGACTTGGAGATGCCTACCTACTCTTATGTCAAATTTGAAATTATAAAGTTAACTCTCTCTCTCTCTCTCTCTCTCTCTCTCTCTCTCTCTCTCTCTCTCTCTCTGTGTGTGTGTGTGTGTGTGTGTAACTTGTAAGAAGGATAACCTAACATGAATTCTTTTCAAGTGAATGATAGTCCTGGGCTTTAGTGGTCAAGTCTATAGTTCACTAAGTTGTTCCAAGAAAGTCTCCAAAGCAAATGTGTGTATGGTTGTTGATTATCTCATATACCACAACACACAAACCAATTTTGTCTTGAAATTGTGACTAGAACACACATATTTCAACAACTAAGAACTGGGTGACCATCCTATTCTTGAGAGTTGAGAACAACTTATAAAAGTTATAGTGGGGCCTGAAAAAAAAGTTAGCTTACCTTCCCTATTAATTTCCTGGGAGATTATGATTTGACTTTCTTTATGTCCTATACCTTGAAGGTTTTTTTCCACCCTTGATAACAAGACAATTTATGCTCAAGTTGGTGGAGGAAAAACATCCCAGAAGAATAGAACACAGTTCCCCTCTGTCTGTCCATAGAGGCTGTGTTGCTATTGATTTGGGAATGTGTGGAGCAGGGTTCTTTTTCTAACCATTGCTGCCTCTCTCATTTTGACTTTAGTAAACAAGTCAATACTTCACCATTTAGGTATCTCCCCACAAACGCTTATTTTATGAGATAGAAATAACAGACTCCTGAAATCCCAAATGGGCTCTGGGAGGGTTACTAGTGTGTCTTTCTTGAGTTACTTACTAGGAATTGCAATTTTGCTGTATTCAAGTAAGATCTAATGACAGAGAACCCATAATCTTCCCAGTAGGAAACTCTGATAGTGCTTTTTGTAGGAGGAAAAATTACTTGGGGAGGAGGAGAGGAGACAAAAGAATTCTGTGTGGTTATGTACATATATGATGTAGATAGAATCTTAAAATTCATGCCAGTACTATGAAATAATTCCACATTCAAACATTTTTAGGTACAGGGGAGATGGCTTATTCAGTAAAAAAGATTACATCCAAGCCTGCCATTGGCTGTCCTCACTAAATGACAGAGTATACAAATAGATTAGCTCTCTAGACATACTCTACAACCTGCACCAAGCTGGTTAAAGAGCCTTTTGATTATGATCCTTCTGCAAGCAAATACCTCACAAATGGGATGGTACACATACTATTCTATAATCTGCACCTTTATCCACACCTGTCCACTCATGCTGATATAAACATGGCAAAGCTATTTTTAATAACTTCTTAATATAAAATAAATGTTCAAATTTGCCACACTAACTGATTGTGCAAGGAGAGTATATTTTACACCTCAATAACTCAGAAAGGTTCTTCATCTGAACAATGAGGTAACGCTAACACCTCTGTTATTAAGACGTGAAGACAATTCAATGACATAAGAATATATTATATTTGCCATGGGCTAACATACAGTTCAAATGCAGCAGAAGTGAGGTGATTATGGATAATATTATTTACACTACTATTAATTACTTTATTTTCTCATGAATAGATGCTTCAATTTCCATCATTGCAAACAACCCTGCAATAGATGTTCCTATACATAATCTTGTGCTTACATCTCCCTTCCTTTATAATTAGTTTCTAGCTGTTGAATGGACCATCAAAGAGAACTTTTCCTGTCAAGTATTGAGACATATTGCTATGTGGTCCACTTGAGAGACTGTTTCATTTCAAACACCCACACCTAAGAACCCCTTCATATACCCATAACACCTTACATCTTGAGATGATTGTGACTAGGCCAGGCTTAAATTCTACCCATGATTTAAAAATGAATATTTTTTCTGGTCTGTTTTCCTTAATTTACAAATATTTAAAACAGTAATAAAAAAGAAAGAAAAATGGCATTTGGGGTCCATAAAGAAAGAGTTTTCCAACTGTGAAGCCTACAGATGTTGATTAAGAGATTGTCTGGGGAAGAGTTAAATAATACTTCTGGGGTGAGCAGCCTTAGTTGCTAAGGAGAAATTTCAGGAAAAAAGCCAAGTATGTTTAATTTCCCACAATACATCACCTCCACCATCTGTGAGAATGATAATGCCTTCTTTAAAGGAGAAACAATTACTGAAAAGGGGGGGATTTGGGAATAATGATACATATTTCTTACTCTTCAATTAGCTCTTTGTTAATGGGTATCTGAGACACATAAACATAACTAATTAATGTTTAAAACACTAATGTTGAACAAAATAAGAATACATAATCAAAATAAAACATTATCCCCAGTTATAATTATGTTACCACATTTTGTCCACATGGTGATAATTCCACCCCTATCCTTGATCATAGATGGGCAGAGATAGGTGAGAAAAGTCTTCTTATCAACTTATCCTGGTAATAATATAAAGCTATATGATTATGTGAGCTATTACTCTAAAACAGTAAAGTAAGATTGTTTCTAAAATATTCATTATGGGAGAATCTTAAATTTTTTACTTTGCTTCTTCATCAAAAGCCATTTATTCAACTTTTTAACAATATGTTCCCTAGCTTATCACTAGATCTACAAAGTTTTAGACTCCACTCTTCAGTGGTATGGCAAGTGTTTTTATCTTCACACCACCTTTATGGGAGTGCAGTGGTTGCTTCAAAAGGAGTGTCCATGGCAGAAAGACTTGACTCAACAAAGAACAATACCATAAATTACAGGATTAAATATCTCAGTGAGCACATGCTCCCCTGGTACATTAAAATTCATCCCTGTAACGGTGTTACAAAAACAATATTTTTGGGGGAAAAAAATCACAAGACACTTAAAATTATGTGAAACATTTGGTTTACAAGGACAAGTTTCTTTCTTTTTTTAATCCCCTGTAAAATTTCCTAGAAACACAATTTATGTCCTAACATGCTTAAGGGCTGGGGTTGTCCCAGGCAACAGCAGCTTTTGTTCAGCATTTCTGGCTTTAGATGGATTCATGGACCGTTTGCAATCAGTGTTGAAATGCAGGCTTCAGTAAAAACTGTGAGAAGCTGAGAAACGTTACATGCATAATTCATAGCTCCCTCATCACTGGATGTATGTGTGTTTGAGGATTCAGGGTTACACTGCTAGCCTACTTCATTGAAAGTATGATTTGGTTATAGTCAACAATTCTCTTACTAGTGCTTTAAAAAAACCAAATGTATTTTCATTAAAATATTTCTTTTGCCTTTTTTTTTTTCTGGAAGATGTTCTTAATTTAGCATACCTAACTTACTAGTAGTACCTATAAGACTATTAATTGGGTATTATGTATCTCTCTAACCTGACTATATTTCCTTTTCCCCTCACCATGCTTTCAACCACAGTAGCCTCTTGACAGGTCTCAGAACACTCTCAGATATCTTCTGAACCAACACATTTAAGACATCAGTGATATTTCCAGCACTGCTAGGCAAAACAAGATACCCAGTGGCCTCAGTTCTTTTGTCTTTGGTTTATTTTGGCCAGATACTCCTTAAGAATTTTGCCACATGAATTTTTTAACTAACCACCTTCCAACTTGGACAGCAAAGAATGAGAAATGTGTTGGTTAGTCTTATTCCAAATTGACACACAACACAGAGTTATCTGAAAGGAGGGAACTGCAACTGAGAAAATGCCTCCATAAGATATGGTTGTAAGACATTCTCTCTTTTCTTTTTCATTTTTTATTAGATATTTTATTTACACTTCAGATGCCATCCCCTTTCCTCATCCCCCCCCTTAGAAAACCCCTATCCCATGCCCCCTTTTCCTTTTTGCATTTATACATTTTTTTAAAAAAATGTTAATCATAGGCTTTATAAGTTTGATAATGCTCAATCAGAGGTGTAACCCACTACCCAACCTAGATATATCAACTATCTTTGACTGGTGGAGATACATGAACATCTGCCTCCCTGTCTCCCCCCTCTTTCTCTCTTTCATCACCTAGCTTCTCCTCTCCTTCTTCTCCTCTTGTTACTTCTTCTCTTCCTCTCAGTACTCCTCCCACCTTAGCTCCTCCTACATATCACCCTTCCTGTTAAAATGAAACTTTTCTCTCAAAATATAATTAGAGCATAATTATGCCAATTTGTACCCGTGAGGTACAAGATAGTCCTAATACCCAGTCCATCATGTTGTTGACTAACCAGAACCTCTGTCATCTATCCTAACTAAAACATTTAGTTCTGAACCTGGCTTTTTCCTTGGCTTTAGGATGAATGTCAGCTGACGACCATCCACTCAAATCTTTTCTCTCAAGGTAAATAGCCAGGATTGGCTATGAGGCTATAAGTTGAGGCTATAAGTTTTCAACCCCGTCAGAAATCCAGAATGACTGAGTTAACTATAATTGTGGGAAGCACAAAGCATAGCTTCTAAAACTTAGCCAATTTATAGAGACCTCTGAACACTTGGACACTCCCTCTACTACAAAACGTTGGAGCATCCGTTCTTCCTGTAAGACATTCTCTTAATTAGTGATTGTTGATGGAGAGCCCAGCCCATTGAATGTGGTTCTATATTTAGGCTGGAGAAATCCATGGGGACTAAACCAGTGGGCAGCACTCCTTCATGACTTCTGTATCAACTCCTGCCTCCAGCTTCCTGCCATGTTTGAGTTCCTGTCCTGATTTCTCTTGATGATAAGCAGCAATATGAAAATGTAAGTCAAATTAACCTTTAAGCCAAAGAAACTTTCCTCCTAAATTTGCTTTGTGGTCATAATGTTTTATATGTTAGATCTCCTAAAAAGGACAGTGACCTAATCACAGAAATGGTAGTCCACCACAACTACATTCTGTTCACTTGAAGGAAACCTCCAAGTCTCATCAATACTGTATGGGAGAACTCAGCAGAGGTGTGAGGATATCAGTAAGAGGGGAACCTTAGGGATTTAGGGACTTTAAAGAACAACCAGGCTGACACCTTGTACAGCAGTGTACTACTGAGGGCCCCGATCCAGAGGCACTCAGCAAGGCTTGGCTAGGTTTGTGATAGACTGATCCATGTTAAGGAAGGTAAGTTTTACAATAATCGCTATCAGTCATGGTGAGTATTGCACTAACTTGGGGTTCATAGCCTCACATTCCTTTCCCAGAAAGTCTTGCTCACAGCCTTCCAACCTTTATTCTCTAGCTTCATGTTAGTTTTAGATGTCCAAGTTACTCACTACTTATTTAGAAGGAAGTTTTAAATTTTCTGCAGGCCTCCTTCATGGTCTTTAGGATCTAAGTGCACACTGAGAGAACTCTTAAGCTTGGCAGTGATAAAGACAAATTTGAATGGATAAAATGAAAACCTGGCAATATAAAACCTTACAGTCTAAAGCATATATTTACTTCATAATAGTTAAGGCTACAGAAATGTTTTCATTACTATGGTTGGTAGTGGGTGTGGGTCGTAGCAATAAGTTAACTCGGAAAAGAGGCCAAATGAAAGAGATGCGATGACCTTTGCTTTAACATCTGTGCTCCTCAATGCTCCTGTATCTACTTAAGTTGTTGTGGAGCTGACTGTACCAAGTAAAGGTTCCTGGAATGATTCAAGAGATGACTAAAAGAGAGAAGTAATTTCAGTGTTTTATAAATATTTCATAGGTCTTCCAGCTCAGGTTTATCAAAGAATAATGCTAGTGATGATAATTTAAAGAAGAGATATTCTTAACCAACCTACCATTGTTTAGAGACTTAATGGCATATCAAAGTCATGGAATGCTGAATTTTGGCATATAAACAAAAAATTCTAGTGAATTGGAGAAGTGTGTGCCTCATAATTTTGTGAAGTTAACATGAAAGACTTGTAATATTCTAAAATGTTTGAAACATAGCATTATAAAGATCCTTTTTCTTATTCCATCTTAGATAGAATAATGACCTCAGATATTACCAAAGTAAACTGCAATTTCTAATTTATTTGAGTTGAAAAAATATGCAAATAATATAAACCACCCAGACAGGACAATGAGGAAATAACTTTTAAACAATGTACCAAAAATATCAAAATGTTCTACAATTTCTTGATAAAAAAAAAATATACCTAGGAAAAATTTGACATACTGGCTGATGGGAAACTTGCACTGATGCTCAAGATAAAGATGGCCTTAAATTTTTGGTATTCCTGCCTTCTTCTCCCCATGGCTGGGATTCCAGGCAAATGGTACCAACCTGTTTTATGTGAGATTGAAGCCAAGCCTTCATAAATGTTAGGCAAGAACTCACACAGTTAAGCTACATCACCAGGCTATATTTTTATCCTTGCTCTGCCATTGTGCGAAGTGTTATTGCAGCAAGTTATCTATGCAAAAAAGGCAAGCAACAGAAACTTTCTTTGGTTTAAGGAGAGACCGAATGAATTTCCACATACGGAGATCAATCCTCAACAGAGGGGCAGAACAAAATAGAGTCAAAGTACTGAAAAATTTGAAACATATATGAATTTTCATTTCTTATTATTATGTATGCCCTCTTGTAAATTAAAGAAAAGAGAGAAAAGTGTTTTTCTAGCTTAGTGAAAATAAAAAAGGATCATTAGATTACCACCAATGGAAGGGGTCATTGTTTCGAGTGACCAATAAAAAGAAAAGATTTCATATGATTGCAAAGCTAGGCTGTGTGTGTGAGTCACAAAGAATTTTATAATTTGTAATTCATAGAAAAGTAAACATATGCCAGATTAATTCATTGAATGCAATGGCAGTATAGAAAAACTATTAAAGGTAAAAAGCCAAACTACCAAGTTAGGGTTTAAAAAAGCTTGTGTCGAGTTTCTCAGTTTTGTTTGTTGTTTAGTTTTTTGACTTGTTTGTTTTTCATTTATTTGTACTTTTGATTTTCCGGCATAAATGTTGTTTCACTATCTTGTTGTTAGGTGCCATATGAGTATGAATCAAACTTTGGTCCTCTGAAACAGCAGCCAGTGTTCTTACATGCTGAGCCATCTCTCCATCCCCTATGTGACTCCAATCAATACAGCACCCTGTTTTTTTTCTCTATAAACTAAATACATGAATTATCAATACAGTATTAAATTTTTATTATCATCAATCATAATATTACAGATTTAATTATAGATCTGTAAACATATATTTAACTATCTCTATATGGCCATCTATGAAAATAAATGTGAAATACTTAGAATTGGTCTCTTTTACACTAAAACTCTTAACAATTTCTTCCAGTTAATTTCTAGTGCTATGTAGGTATAACTGCCCATGGTCTATTACAATTGTAAGTTAATATTCGATCCCAAAACAGCTTGAAATGTTCTCTGATTTCTACAGAACATACAATTCATTCTTTAGCACTTTTCATCTAATGACAAATTTGTCCATTCAGATATTTCCAACCACTGTCCCCATTCCACCACCTCACGTTAAGCCTTCTTGAACTACAACCACTATTGCCTTTCCTTTGTCCAGAGTCTTTCCTTTGTCTTATAGCTAGAGGCCATTATGCAAACTGCCCCATCTGGAATGGCATCACTCCAAACTGCTCTTACAATCTAAGTTTAAGTCCAAGCTGAAATCTCAACATCTCAATGAAATCCCCATCCAATCTGTTCTTAACTTATCGTCCAGGAGTACTGAGAATGAATGACTCTGGTTTTGTTCATTTAATCTACATTGTTACCAGTAGAGTCAATTGCTGGCATTCTATACTATTGTTGGTTTCTATATTATTTTCTTTGGGAGACTTTAATCTTTGTGACAAAATCCTGTAGTTCATTCATGTATTTGTTCAGGGTTAGTGCACAGTTTGGTAACAAAATATTGTACCTGGGAGGTCATAAAGTGAATCAAAACAATTTTATTTTTATGCCTGGGTGTTTGCTCACAGAGGTAGTTTAGTGACTGAGTCATGAGAGGAAGCAAAAGTAGTAATGTGTATATGAATGATTAACAATACTTCTTAAGGTACATAGAACATAAAGATGAAAAAATATAAAGCTTGCCAACTTTCCTTCATTTACATGTATGTAACTATGGATGTTTATCAGAGAAGATGTACATATGTATGTTTATCAGAGAAGAAATTATTATACAGAGAATGATTTTTATAGGAAAAGCTCCAAGAATAGAGTCATTCCATCCCTCCTGATTTTAGAAAATACCCCATTTCAAATGAGACACACCATAGACTCAAACCCAGTTATGAGTGTCAATTTCTGAATATAGGATTTCATTGGCAAAACCACATAGACAAGTTATCTCACTTGATTTGCTGCAGCTACTCTTAAACAGCCATTGGTTTTTTTGGTAAGATTTCTTAAGATTTGAAATCATTTCTCACTTTACATTTAAATGGAAAAAAACTCAAAGCACAGAACATGAAACACTAAAATGCCATGGACATAGAAAATTGCAGAATCAAGAATCCTATTTTAAAACAAAAGAACCTTGAAAAGGAGAATCTCCAAGTTTAAATGATTGGTTTTTACAGTAAGTAGCATATTAAAGTGCAGGGTAAAGTTTTCAGGCATAGAAAAGTCGACCAGATGGACAGGATCAGCCAAGCCAGCATGTACTTCTATACGCGTCTTAGTCCATTCAGGCTGCTGTCCTGAAATACCACAAAATGGGTGGGTTTGAAAAGGGAGAAATTTGTCATGTGGCTGGCAAGTCTAAACTCACAGTTCTTCCAGGATCGCTCTGTAGTGAATGATCTTTCTTATTTATGTATTAATTTATTTCTGTCTATGCATCACAAGGAACACTTAGGTGTGGTTCTCACCTTCCACCTTAGGGCTCCAGAGAGTGAACTCAGTTCAACTAAGGATTGGGCTGCAAACATTTTTACCCACTGGGTCCTCTCACCAGTGTAGTCAAAGAACATTCCAGGTTTAGATTACTGTCAACTCTCTCAATCTCAATACAGAAAAATGGAAAGGGACATCTTTCTTGGGCTAACATTTTAAGGGCAATATTTCTATTCATTAAGATTCTACCTATATAATTTAATTCATTCCATAAATTATCAATTTGAGGTCTAGTATTTCATTCTAAGAACTTGGCTAAAACAAGTTCATAGCATGTGTCACACACACACACACACACACACACACACACACACACACACACACACAGATGCATTCCTGTAAAGGTCTGAATGGTTAAGATGGGAAATTCTTTTCATTTGTTTAACTCAGTATGACTTCGTACTTCTTCTCCTCCTGTCTCATCTCTTAGGTATTCTAATTATAGGTGTACACTCCTGTATCTAGTCTTGACTTCTGTTTTTGAAGGCACCCTTATCTCATGTTGGGATTGGTGTGATTATGATAAGTGCAGAATATTGTGTCTTTTATGTCAAGGCCTCTTCAAACTTCACTGTGTGGGGGAGTCACCTGGGGATCTTGTTAAAATGCAGATTCTGATTCCAAAGTCTGGCTGAGGATAATGTTTCTGCATTTCTAACAAGCTCCCAGGTGATGCTGGATCACAGTTGGAGTGGTTCTTTCCTATGCTCCTTGGTGCAGTAGAAATACCTTGTATTTCATCCATCCAAAAAAAAAAAAAAAAAAGTTTACTGGCCTTATATATGATTCAATTTAAGACAAAGAATGTTTTGTTGTGGTTTATAAAGCTCCAAGAAAAAAGTGATAGATAACTGGACAGTAAACATTTTGACATGAGATGACGTTAAAATGCATCACTTATTCAGTGGGACGATAACAACCATATGAAATAAGAGCTTGTGAAACTGAAAGAAGATATTGTATTGAAGTCACTTGCTCATAGAAGGGGTATGATGCATGCTCTTTCATTTACTAATATTAATGGTATATTCCTAATTATCACAATCTCATCATCATCAAAATAGAACATTAAAGTCTACAAGAGGAGTCTAACCCATTGTGTTTATTATAGAGATGAAGAAAATGAGACCTCAGAAGTGGAAGTGACCTGTCTATGCTCGCAAAACAAGTCAATCACAGATCTGTACCTGATATTTTAAGCATGAGTAATGAATTCAATCATGCACTCATCAAACACTTGAGTGTCAGCTATCTACCAATAGCTATACTATGAACCCCAAATGAGAACAGAAGATACTGTCTTCCAGCAACACCTAGAAATTGTTATCTAAAACAGAACTGTTTAAGTAATTATACTCAAAATTGCTTTACTAATGAAAAGACTGATATAATAAAGAAGTACCATGAGTACAAATAGAAGTTGAAGAAAAATACAAGATCGTGTAAGTTTGCTAGGAAAATGCATCAGAGGATGATATTTCAGGGAAAAAGACAAGTGTGTGTGAAAGCAAAAGGCAGGGTGAGACCTTTGTAGAGCCAGACATACAGGCAGGCTGATATCATATCAGGAAGGACTTGCAAGTGTCTAAATGAGTAAGACTGTCTGGTAAGCCATAAAACCACATGGGTCACAAGAGATGAGGCACTCTGATAAGTTTTGTTGCCATGTACAGTATTTTTATTTATTCAGTTAGTGTCAACTCTTAGCACCATGGACGCTTCACAAGAATAATAAGCTTTTTAACTTTCCTTCAGAGTTGAGAAGTCCATATCACTCTGGCAGTACTGTCCACACAGTAGAGCTCAGTTGGGCTGGATGAAGACGGCCCTGCTAAATTGTTGATCTGCTTTCCAGACTTGCTTCCTCATGGTGTGCACCTAGAATGGCTAGATCTTTGACATTTATAGTTGAGGAAGTCTGAGTATTCAAGTTTCCTTATTTTTAACATTCAACTGCGCTAGGTTATGGAGACCCTATGTTTCCTTGCTACCCTTTTCTCACTCATTTGTTTCCTATTCATTCTCCTTACTCCCCGTTTTTGTCTTCCCTTTCTTTCTTTTGTCTTCTAGCTCTATTCATTATTTCTTTTGCTTTTCCTCTTTTCTTCTTTCACTCTTCTTTGGTTATCTTTCTATGTATCCCAGAATGGCCTCAAGCTCAAGGTTGGTATTCTCCATTTTAGCCTCCCCTAACCATTGACTGCTGTCTCAAAGCCAGCTCAGAGTATCTATGTTTTTTCTCACATGAATGATAATGCTGAAAGAACTGGTTTTTCTAAATACTTCCTTTCTCAGGGAAGTCCATCACAGAGAGTAAGGGCTATATTTTGAACATGAGTACCATTGCCAGTCATTGATTGATGTCTATGAAGTCCAAGTTAATAGGGTAACTTCCTTGGACACAATGTAGGGTCCTTTATCCCAGCAGAAATGATGAACTTCTTTATAGTATCATTCACCATAAAAAAAACCAAATATCAAAAAATATTCAGAACAAGCTGATTGTTTATCCACATGAATATTCAAATCTCCACATAAGTAAAAAAGAAAGTTTACAGAAAATAAGCCCCTGAGTAAAACTCATGGATCAAATGAGCCAAAGAAAACTAAAATTGTTCAGAAGTACAACAAAGGCAGAGCCACAGGAAGGCAGCTCCATATACTAAGTGTCAAAGCCCTTTGCAGAGTAGGCACAAAAGGCCTGAAAAACTGTGAACACAGTGACCTCCAAAAGTCCTTCCACTGAAAGTGTCTATTTCTATGAAGAGAGTTGAAATCAAAAGGGAAGGAGTACTATTGTTATTTATTTGAAAGTATAATTTTTTTTACTTGATGTTGTACAAGAATGAAATTATTATTTTATGTAGTAAAGATATAGAGATTTATACAAATCAGGTTGTAGAGAAATTATAGAAGGCATTTTAATGGCATTTATTCCTTTAGTTTCTGGTATAGAATAAGTAAATATAATATTGATGCTTTTAGGCAATGGTCTAACATGTTTCTGGAACTAAGTGGTCAAGGAGAACTGTAAGAAAATTCTCTATTTTCTGTTGTTATTTGTCTTTGGTTTTCTATGTGGTAGGTCAATAGTTTGTCACTTTCTATATGTTACTTAAATCTTAATTTTTTCTCTCTATCCCTACCATATTTTTTAACTCTCTTTGTTTTCTTTTTCCAGTCCTAATATGTAGACCAGGGTGAAAATCTTCTGTGTGTCTCAGGCTAGCCTTGAAACTTCCATCCCCTGCCTTAGCTTCCTGACAACTGAGTGCAGGCGTGTGCTGCTGCACTTGGCTGGCCCTCTATTGTTGGTGATAGTTTTTGTTCATATTTTAGGTTGTTATTGTTACAGTAAAGGATGATAACCTTAAGAAGCAACATATGCAATTGCCTTGGTTATGGTTTATGTTGCTGTAATAAAATACCATGACCAAAGCAACTCAAGGAGGAAAGGGTTTATTCCAGCTTACAAGCATCAGGTCACATTATATTATCAAACAAAATTTAGCAGGACCTCAAGCCTGGAACTTGGTGACAGGCACTCATGAGATGTTATGGAGGAGTATTGTTTATAGTTACTGCCAGACTTGTCCAGACTGCTTTCTTTTAGCACTCAGAGCCACCAGCCCTAGGGTGGCAGTATTCAGAAAGAGTGACTCCATATCAGTCACTAATTAAGAAAATGCCTCACAAAGTTGCTTATAAGCCAGTCTTACAGAAGTATTTTGGCAATTTATAATCTCTCTTCTCAAATGACTCTTGTTTGTGTTAAGTTGCTATAAAACTAGCTAAGAGTAATAATATATATATACATATATATATATAAAATCTCCCACAGTATTTAATTTTTCAATGTTAAGTCACAATTTTTAAAACATGAAACTACTATTTTTAAAAGTGTACAAGGATTTTAGTAAACATTGTGCAAATTGTACTAACCAACATCAATATTTAACATACTTTTTGTGTCCCCCAACCCTCAACTTATTCAGAGTAATTTTTTTTCCAACCAGCCCAGCCAAACATCAGTCTATGATCAGGGTCCAGCAATTTTCCTTTTCTGGCCATTTCAAATAAATTGTCATGTGGCATATGTTTTTTTGTGTGTGTGTGTCTGGCTTCTCAGCATAGTGTTTTTGAGATTCACCTAATTCATAGAAAGAATCTGTAGTTTTTTTTTTCTCGTGTCAGGAATATACCATAGTTAGTTTACCCATTAACTAGTCTAGGCATCTACCTTAACGGTCTTAAGTTACCTACCAGCATTTAAATAATTATTTTATTGGCTTCACTTTAAATTCTATAGGTATTAGGAATGACAACCTTAATGCCTCTCTGCTACTGGACAGCAGTAAGAAGCACTCATTAGAATTATATGTTATCTCTATGTTAGACAACCCTTGATAATGATGATTATGTTGTGTTCTATATCCTATCCTCTATCCAAACTATCTAGCTACTAATTAATCAAACATGCTATAACTTAAATGTGACACCAACTTTCCTTAACCTGTTCAATACATAAATACTGATATTTCATTAATTTTGTTTATATTTTTAATATTTATCTTTAATAGGGTTTTTGCAGTCCAGATGTTATCTCCTTCCAGTCTGCCCTTCTACCTTTCCTCATCCCATTCCTACTACCCCAGTCTCCAAAAGGATGTCCCCAATCCCCTCTCCACTCCAGTCCACCAGGCCACCCTACTATCTGGGGCATCAAGTCTCTTGATGGATAGGTGTGTCTTCTCTCACTGAGGCTAGACCAGGTATATGTATTGGGGGCCTTGTAAATGTTAGTGTATGCTGTCTGATGGTGGCTCAGTATCTGAGATCAGGTACTGGGGTTGGGGGACAGGAGTGAAGCTATGAAGGCCAACAGAATGAATGGAAATATATAATGTTGGGAGGTGGGAGGACCCTATAGAATGCACCAGAGACCTGAGAGGTGACAGACTCTCAGGACTCAAAGAGAGGGACCTTAGATAAAATGCCCTACAGTGGGGAGAGGGAACTTGTAGAGTCCACCTCCAGTAGAAAGACAGGGCATCAAGTGGAGGCAAGTGTTTGCCATCACACAGTCAAAAACTCTGACCCAGAATTGTTCCTGTCTAAAAGAACTGCAGAGACAAAAATGGAAAAGAGACTCAGGGAAAAAAGGTCCAGTGAGAAGTCTAAATTGGGATTCAGTTCAAGGAGAGGCTCCAAAGCCTGATACTATTACTGATGCTATAATGTGCTTACGGAAGGGAGCCTAGCTTGGCTGTCCTCTGAGAGGCTCAACAATTAGATGACCAAGACAGACATAGATACTTATACCCAACCAATGAACTGATGTTGAGGACCCCTTTGGTTGAATAATGGAAAGGCTGGAAGAAGTTGAGGAGGTGATCCCATAGGAAGACCAGAAGTCTCAACTAACCCCTGAGATCTCTCAGATACCAATTATAAAAAAAAAAAATGTTCATGCATGTAATGCCAACACTGAACCTCAGGAAAGAGATTTGCGAAAGAATTGCAAATGGAAAATCTTAATGTAAAGAATACGCTTAAAAATATATTCCATTATTCTAGTGGAGGCCAGTAGGACCTGTTTTGCTCAGCAAAGCTTTAATGCCTTAAGAACACATGGAAAACTAATCCCACGCTAGTTAAAAATACCAAGGTCGTGTGATGGCAAAAAGAAATGCTATACTACTGATGGATTTGTGAAGAGAAAAAAAAAAAAAAAAAAAAAAAAAAAAAAAAAAAAAAAAAAAAAAACGCCACAAGGAAATATAACAAAATATGCTGCTGTATGAGCTAGCAGGCTTTGGGAGATCTTTTACTCTGTTTATAATCAAAACGCTCATATTGGTTGACATAAATTCAGACTGTATAAACAAAGAAGAGAAAAGCAGGGGAAGGGGTAGAGGATTTGGCTGAATATTGTATAATTTATGAACCAGCAGAAAATGATGGAATATAACAGAAAATAACTGACCCTCATTAACCATGCACTCCATAGAAAATAGGAACCGGCTTAGCACCACTCAGAAATATATTTTCATTGTATTTCCAATATACCTAATTTGTAATTAGCTGTTTTCTTGCGATCCTATATTTCATGAACTTTAAATGAGCAGATATTTTCTGTAAATTATGCTCTTTCCACTCATTCTTTTCTTTCTTTCTTTCCTTTTCTATCTGCAAAGGAAGCCTTGGGGGAAAAGTCCACAACAAATTCTTAATACTACTTTGACGTGATTTCCAGGGAAGTTTCACTCGGATGGTTTTATTTTGTCTGAACTCTGCCTGAGTTCTTAACATTTGTAAGTAGGAAGACCTTTGCTTCATTAAACAAAGTCCTCAGAATACAACAAATCTCTACACTGTAGGTCAGGGCATGAGTTTTGTCATGACGTTCTCTACTGAATGGCTGGAGAGAGAAATGGAGTCTCAAGGATCTGAGATAATAGCATCATTTCATGGGTGTTTGAAAGTACTTTATTTCTTTTTATACTGCTTTTCTTGAAAATCAAGAGTTTTGATTTTTTGAAGAGACCATATTTCTAAAGATATATGAACTGTATGATTTTTAGGGAAATAATTCTATATTCTAGAAAAGCTCTTCTTATTTTTGACTCTACATTGATTCAAGAGCCCATTTTCTGGGCAGAACCAATAACAGTATAAATTTATTTTTAAATATTTCTTTTAATATTATGTGTATGAATATTTCCCTGCATATTTGTATGAATATCGTTTACGTGTCTGGTGCCTGCAGACATCAAAAGAGTATATTAGATCTTCTGGAACTGGAGTTACAGAAAGTTGCCATATATAATGTGAGTACTGGGAACCAAACCCAAATTTTTTACAATGGAAGAAAGTGCTCTAACCCATTGACAAGTCTCTCCAACCCCAAGGAGGAAAAATTTGTAGCTTTCATTCTCGGGAGAATATCTCGGTAGAAAAATGCTTTAGTAATTTCTCAAAATTGTCTAGCAAAACATGGGAAATGATTCTGTGGCAGGGACCTCATGTACATCCTTTCTTCATTCAAAAGCCTTAGAATTAAGGACTTTGTATAGACACTCTGTAGATGAATAATGAAACAAATGCTACATTATGCAGCAGGTACTAAGTTACACTTAAACATGTAACAATGAATAGAGGAAGGAAATCTTTGACTCATCACAACCAACTCCAGTGTAACCACAAATGGAATATTTATCTGACTATAGAAAACATCAAAGACTAGATAATAGTAACAGAAAAAAAAAAGATATTTGGGAAATACTACATAGAATACTCAAAGAGCAGATAGGAACATAGCTTAGTTAACAGAGTGCCTAGCAAGCACAGAGCCCTGGGTCAAAACTGCCCAATACCATCTAATCCAATGATGGTGGTTCATGACTGTAATCCTAGTATTTTGGAGATAGATGCAGGACAATCAGACATCCAAGGTCATCCTTAGCTACACAGTAAATGTGAGGTAATCCTGAGGTACATAATACTCTGTTTCAAAGTCCTTCTCTCTCTCAAAGGGGATGGGCAGGTTGGAGAAACAAAAATTAAGAGAAAGAAGCATGAATAAACCATAGTAAAATAGTGAAGATATTTTCTCTAGTAGAATCAAGAGTTAAATCATTAGGCCATAAAGTGCTTGTGAGGCTTCTCTCAGCAGAAATGTGATTTAAAAGTTGAAGTCATCTTGGTTGTGAGTCTAGCCTTTAATGTTTGCTCTATCTCTCAGTGCTCACATGAGTTCCCATAGATAGGGAGAAATGGAAAGCATGGGACCTTTAAGAGACTGCACCAGGTCCTCTGTGTATGTGTTACGGCAGTTAGCTTGGTGTTTCTATGAGAACCCTATCAGTGGAAACGGGTGGCTCTCTTACACTTTGGCCTGCTCTTGAGACTATTTTCTTCCTGTTGGGTTGCCTTGTGCAGCTTTGACATGAGAGCTTTTCCTTGACTTGTTGTATCTTCTTTTGTTCTGTTTGGCTCACTTCACCTAGAAGCCTCCTCTTTTCTGAAAAGGTAATGGAGAGGGAGTGGATGTTTGGGAGATGGGTCTCTTGAGATGAGTAAAGGAAGGAGAAAGTGTGGTTGGGACAAACTGTATGAAAGAAAAATTTATTTTCAATTCAGAAAGTTAAAGTCCTATCTATAATCAATCCAACAACAGTTTTACATCTACTTTTCTAGAACTCTGCTTTAGCAAGCCTTATAATTTTTTTTATCACAGTAAATCTGAAGACTAATTGATCTACTTTTTAAATGCTTGTGACTTTGGTTACCCAAGTGCAATGGAAGACACATGGCCAGGACCCAGAGCACATATGCAAAGATGCATGATGGGATTCAAAAATAGTTAATGATGGGATAGATGCTTCATTTAAACTACAGCCTGGGGGGCGGGGGGGGGGGAATACCTGGGATACACCAGTGATTTTTTAGTAGATAAGCAAGGCTACTGTATAGGACCAATGGAGATATCATGTTGGGAACACTCAGTTGCAATGCATTGCATTTGAAGCCTTTTACATCAGTAATTATAATGGGGATAGACATAGACAGAAGAGAACCAATAGTCAGAGACAGCACTTCAAAGTAGAGAGGTGGGAGAGATGAAAGAGCAACTGCAATGGAATCGACAGGGAAATATAAAAATCAGGGAAAGTCAGGCAAGTGTGGAACACTAGAATCTCTAAAGAGTTAGCCAGATCTACAGGTTTCGTCTATAGTTTTTCTTCAAACGTCCCCTCCACTCAATGAAGCTGAGCTACAGAACAGGGCCAAGGTCTATGAAATGGATTCTGGCCTTGAGTGCTTAGACTTATCCATATCCACAGATCACCTTACCCTTGTCATGTGATTGCTCACATTTCTCTCAAGTGCTGGACCTTTTTCTTCACTGATGTGTCATTCGAAAACTAGGCCCAGGAAAAGCAAAGTCTCTTCTCAGTCTCACCAACTTCCAGATCCTTAAAATGTCTCATCGCTTACATCTGTTTTCCACATAATGAACAGGTAACTCTAGCAAAGGAGAAAGTCTTAAGCTACTGTCGGATGCTTCCAAGCCAAGTCAGAACTCAAGGTTCTCCACAGTCTGTACCCTGCAATCCTCACCCATTTAAGGGTTGCCTAGGCTGATTTCAAATATTCCAGCTTCAAAGTTCAGTTAGCTCTTGGTTGTTTAGGGGCTCAGACGTAGACATAAGTTTCTCCTTGCACATGGAATGTCCTTTCCTCCTAGTCATACAACAGGTCTCCGTGCACATGACATGAGTAAAGATGTCATCTACTCTCCTGTGAGATGTTTGGCTATTTCACAATCAATCTCTCTCTCTCTCTCTCTCTCTCTCTCTCTCTCTCTCTCTCTCTCTCTCTCCCCTCCCTTCTCTCCCCATCTCTCTTCCTTCCTCTTTTTCTCTCTGTCTTTCTCTTCCCTTCCCTCCCCTGTCTCCATATCTCTCGTCTTCCCTTGCTCCCTCTTCTATTCACTCTCTCTCCTTCTCACCTCTGTTTCTCTACTTCTGTCTTTCTGTCTCCTCTCTCTCTCTCTCTCTCTCTCTCTCTCTCTCTCTCTCTCTCTCTCTCTCTCTCTCTCTCGTTTTGGCTGCAATTTACCATGTAGCTGATTCATGTGAGGTTAGCCTTAACCTCACATGATCCTTCTCCTCCTCTCTCCTAAGGTTTTACATCATGTGCACGAGCCATCAAACCTAGCTCCACCATTTATTAATTGATTTTTCATTAACAATGTTTTGTTGTGTTAGGTTTTTCCTCCCTAGAACATTGTCAGAAACACCACATAAAAAAAAGGAGAGTAAGGGGGAGAGAGGGGGGAGGGGAAAGAGAGAGAGAAAAAAAGAGAGAGATTGAGAGAGAGATTGCTGAAATAGCTAAAAATTTCACAAAAGGAGAGTAGGTGTCACAGATTCCTGAGTAAATGTCACCTACATGGAGACCTGTTATATGAATATATTCAATAGTTAATATAGTTAATGGCTAAATACATAATCAGCTGGGAGTTTCTCTTGCTTGTTGCTCTCATCTGAGTAACAGAAAAGCTATGTGCTTTCAAGTTTTTTCCCTTTGCCTCTACGTGCTCATGTCTGGGAGTCCTATGGATATATTCATAATGTGTATATAAAAGCCCTGATCTCACAGACTCAAAAAAAAAAAAAAAAAAAAAAAAAAAAAAAAAAAAAAAAAAAAGAGCACTGTTCCTGCCAAGCATCAAAACCATTGCCGACCGGCCTCCCATTCTCTAGAACTGTGTGCATCGTGCCTCTAGGAACAAGTGGGCATGTTCTCCTTCTGCTATAGAGCCGGAGAGCTCGTGGATGCAGGAGACATTAGAATTTCTCACAGTTCTTCTAAAACACTAGCAAATATTTTAATAAGATTTAATGGAACTCCTTTTGGCTCTTGTCTTCATCAGTATTACACAAACAGTTCTTTGTGTTTCTATCTAAAACCACTTTAAACGTGGTTTGTATTTAGCCTAGGGAACATATTTCATGTTATTTTATTGAACTGACATACCTAGAGAAACAAATAATCATAATAGTCATGAACACCTGAGCCCTCCCTTGGATCTCAGTAAATGGAAGTTACATAGTATACGTTTAAGTATAGTAGACGTAGTCTCCTACGAGTAATATCAAGCTTGTGTAGGTTTCTTCTCCTGTTTTGGCAATAGCACACTGAAAAAAATAACTTCAGCCAGGACAGTTTATTAGTTTATTATTAGATTACAGTGCGAGGTATAATCTATCCTGGCAGAAAGACAAAATGGGCTCTTGAAACAGTGGATCATACAACACTCACAACTGAAGAAGCAGGCGATGAATGGGTGATTGCTTCACAGTTGACTTTCTGCACAGGATCCCAGACAGGAAATGGCGTCAGGACAACAGGTAGGTATTTCATCTCTATTAATGAAATTAAGAAAATCTCTGACAGGTAGACATAGAACACTCTAACTTACGAGGATCTAGATTCTGTCAAATTGACAGTTAAAACTTAGAGTCACCATGAAGTTTAACTCCAGTACTGTTGCCGTTCCTTCTCCTGTGTAAATTCTCATGGGATACTGTCAGAAAAAAATGTAGGCTTCAGAGTTCAACAGTAATCACTGACTCATTGTGAACTCTGCATTATTACAGCATGCATTAGAAGTGATGCTTTTTATGTTGAATAACCTTTTGTTACATGAAGAAGTTTCTACTAGAATTCAACTCTGTTCATATTATTTTCTTGACAGTGTTTCCCACAGTAAGCTATGTCTAACACTCGGTGATTTTCATCTATATTCTGCCTACAAGACAGTGTTTAAACTGGTTCTCCAAACACTGAAGCCTATAATCTCCAGTTCTTTTGCTTCATCCTTTTAGGATATTCCAAATATTTTTGATGGCCTTATCAGAACACACTTAACTTTTACTTTGTTTTCTTCTCCAAAATGAAGAAGCATGTGGAATTACACATGTTCACCATCTTATTAGTCTCCTCTTGTTCAATGACAATATATTACTGAAATTTTATTGACAGCATGCCTTGTGTTTATGTTTCCTTAATATCTACTATAAAGTATAATTTTTAAGCAAGATTTTTTTGTCTGTGTTATCTTTTAAAAACTATTCTCACATTCATCTTTGGATATTTGATTATTAAAATCTTCTTCAGCAAAAACCTTACCAAAGATTAAAACAATCACATTTATGCTAATGTAATCTGTAAATTGCAAAATTAGTTTCTCACTTAAAATACTTGTGAACTATCTATTTAATATATGTTACATGCTACTGTTTTTTCTCCCTTAAATTAATTTGTTCCGAAGTTTCATTGCAAGTAACTCAAAAGAAATATCCCCTTTATATATTTTGCATGAACCACCACAGGTTGTAACCATGCTAAGCACAGAATGTGCAGCTAATGTCTTTCACTGACATATAGACTGAAGAGCATTAAAAAAATATTCCAGGATCAATATGCAATTAGGCATCATGATCTTTATTAAGCAAAACACTGAGCTATTACAAACTGTAGCATCTCTATAGTGCATGGTTCACTTCACAGACTTACATGCAATTGCTTTTCTTGAAATATTTACCATGGTATGCTGGTCAAACGAAATCATTCTCAAGTATCTCCATGAGTAAATATAATTTGCTGAGGGCTAGCGTTGGCTATTATCATCATATTTTTATACCCACTTTCTCATCATTTAAACTAATATCTTATCTTAGTTTCCCTGTTGGAAATTTTTCTAGTTATTGTGATTTTCTTCAGCAGAAATTCCAAGTACAAGAAAAATCATAATAAATACTCTGAGAATATTTAAGTTCAGGCTTAATGAATAAGTTGCAACCTAGCACTGGCTCCTAAAGGCCATTTTGTTTTATTCCAAACCTCTAAGGCTATTTTTTAATTTGGAAACAGAATGTAAAACAAAGGGAAGTTCCCTATTCGTCCTAAAGTATTTCTGAAGTTGGCAGAATGACCCTCCAGTAAGGAGCCACCAAGGCCTGCTGATCTTGTAGTGGTCTCAAGAGCCTATTGAAGTGCCACCTTTAAGTATTGAACGTAATATTTATTACCATAGAGTGTCTTCTAACTGCACTTCAAACCTAATACTATATAATGCAAAGTCTCAACTGTAGCTTGGCTCCTGGATTTCACAGTTTCAGAATTTGCATATTTCAATCAGATTAACTTTAAGAAAAATTCTCAGTGACAATCAACTTCCAGGTTAGCCTCTGCTTTCTCCCCAGACCTGGACAATATATAGAAGGCATTTATTGCTCATTCATTTATGAGACATACTTTAGTCTTTCTATTTGTCCTATCAAATTTCCTTTAAATCTATACAAATAACCCACACCCTTTTCCCTTTATTATTTGTTTTCAAGAATCTGAGACTATTTTTAGAGTATCTTGATTAGAAAATGCAGGAATGATATATGGCCAACCATCCATTTTCTTGACTGTATCCATATGCCATGTTAGATTATTCATCAACAAAATAAAGGTTCACATTGTAGAGGAAATGTATAGTATTACTGAGTACTATTTTAAGAATCACAAAAGGTTATCTATACATTAGCAATGGTTAGTTAGTTTGGTGTTTGTTATATTTTACAATTGAGTATATCTGTGTATCTATATGAGTACATATGTGTGGGTAGAGATTTTGTTGCTGTTGCTGTTTTCTCATGCAATCAAATTTTATAGTTCATGCAGCATCTCCCAGAAGGTGGACCAGAGATGAACCTCATTATCAGATACTCTTGTTTTATGCTGCTGACTAGGGGGTTATGGCTTTAGCCTGCCATTCTAGAATGCCTGAGAGGAATGTTGCCTAGAGAAGACTGTTCATAAAGTTTCCAGGCATGTGGAATGCTTTCCTGATTGACTAAGTCGGTGACACATGAAATCTGACCAGACTTCTACAGTCATACTGATGACAAAAGGCATTAAGAAAGAAATCCTGACACTTCTGCTGGGTCAGAGGAGTGAGGACTCATGTTAGCGGCTTAGCTGCTGCTCACTCCCTGGGAGTCTCCTAGCAGCTCCGCTGTGGGCACTGACAGTTTTGTAGCCCTTTTCTTCTATTCAGGACACTGTGCCTTCAAGGAAAGGTGCCATAAATCTCTACACCACTGAATATGTGTACTAACAGGAAATGTAAAGAGAAGTGGGCATGTAGTGGTTCTAAATAGGTTTTTAAAACAGAAGTTTTAATTGAGAAGGAGGGAGGAGAAGAGAGATGCAAGATGTTTTGTGCATGGGGTGTTCAGGCTTCAGAGTCAGTTCTTGCCTTTCACCTTGCTGAGAGAGAAATTTTCTTGTCGTTTCTGCTACTGTGCCAGGTACTTCACCCTAACAGACCTGTGAGATTTCTGCACATTCTCCAGTGTTGCACTCTTGTTTCCAAGTAAGACTTCTGGGATTATATATGTAGGCTATCTTATTTGGCTTCTCGTGCATCCTTGAGTTTTCCAGTTACTGTTTCTCCTGCTTTGCTTTTACCCACTGAGACATTTCACCTCCTGGTTTTGTTATAATAAACAGAGCCAGAAGCTTCCTTGCTTTTATAGAATCCATTTTATAACCTGTAGGGCATTTGTAAAAGCTAAAGGATGGGTGCTTTCATGCCTGTGTCCCTGTAGTGGGCAATGTCATGTCTCCAGAATAAGAGAATTGGAAGGTGCTTCCTTGGTGAGACTTTGTGGGCTAATACCACCTAATTGTGAGCTAATACCTACCTAATAACCTGTAGGGCATTTGTGAAAGGTAAAGGATGGGTGCTCTCCTGTCCCTGTGTCCCCAAATAGGCAATGTTATGACTCCAGAATAAGAGAATTGGAAGGTGCTTCTTTGGTGAGCCCTTTCTTACACTGTGACTAAGACATTTCTTGTTCAATCCTGCCCTTTCTTTTCTCTAGTGCTTTCCTCTCCTTGGACACTCCACTCCTTCTTTTCCATCTGTTATTAAGCAGTGGTTCTCCGGCAAAGAGAATGTGACATTAGGAGTGCAGGTGTATGAAGTATTTGATAAGGGGTTGAGTATCAGTACTTTATTCTCCACCGTTCAATTCTCTGTCTATCTAATAGGTGGATGGAGTTTTTTTCTGAACCTATCTAGAGCAAGTTACCACTCAGTGCACTTAAGCTTTCTTTGACATTGGTTTTACATCATGAAAACTTGGCTCTACTAACCCAGCTTAGTGGTTTTTTTATCATTACTTCGAGACACAATGTGAGGCTTCGGGAAGTAGAACAAAGCTGAGGTTAAAAGCCTCCTAGTGAGGTTAAAAAGTACTACTTTCCAGAGTTCTGAAATTAAGCACAAGTACCAAAAAGGTAAATTAGAAAAATGTACTATACTTATTCAGGATGTGGAAGGGTGGGCATCATGCATGCCAGCTCCACACGTGGGAGTTGGAAGACAACTGATAATCAGTTCTCTTATTCTATCATGTAGGACCTGGGGATCAAACTCAGGCCTATTGGCAGGTGTCCTAACTGTCTGAGCGATCTCACCAGCCTGAGCCTTATTATTTAAGCTCTAGCTGAGAGATGATGGGAAAATCTCTGAGATGTCTGCAAAGTCTCAAATTGTGGGGAATTTGTGCGCGTTTCCTTTCAGGTAAAGAGGCCTAAGGAAGATAATGAAGTATCCAGAATAATACAGCAATACCAAAAGACTAAGAGACAGTATGAGAGAGCTGTTCTGCCATCCCAGGCCAGTGTGGTCAAGACCCGAATTAATTATTTCTCACAGCACTGATGCCCCTACTGTATGCATGTCCTCATGCTACCCAGAGTTCCACACAGACTCCTGGAAGTGTAGACCTGCATATGGAAACAGATAAACTACACAGCAGAAACTAAGCGAGGCTCTTGCAAAGTAAAGAATTTGATATGTTCTACCTATATGTGGAGTTAGTGTTCAAATCTTATCAGCAACACATGCAAGCATGCCTTTCAAAAGATCCAATTTCTGGGAAATTATAGGTTGCCTCTATGTAGATGATATTTACACATAGGAAATAAAAGAAAGAAACTCCTAGAAGAATGAGTAGTTGGCTATGGGGAATAGATGGTAGAGTCGGCTGGGTTCACAAATACTGAGCATCTTACACATATTGTCTCCATTACCCAGACTAAAGAGGTAGGGCACAAGATCAGACCGTTTCTCAGCATGATTAAAAGTGATAAAGTCAAGATTTATCCGTATAGATACATGGATCCAGAGACACCCTGATCCTCAGGCATTTGCCATATAACATAGCCAGGCTAATTGAAATAGGTAGATAATGGAAATATATTCTTTTAAATTATGCACTAGACTATTCTCCTGAATCATGAAGAAAATTGCCTCCATTTCCCACTTACCTTTAAATGTGGGCATAAAAATTATTGATATCTAAATTAAAAAATTCTTCATCATCAGAATAAGAAATCTATGAAACATATTATTAAATCTTGTCTTTGAAAACTGACCACAGATTTTTTTTTCATTCTAAGTTTGACTAATGATAGGATAAAGTACTTGTCAGAAGAATTAAGGACCAATTACAGAAAAGTTGTATGATATGTATATTGTTTTTTTTTAATGTCATATGAGAGAGAAAGATACTGGAGAGCATAATGGATAAATATACTCTAAAGCACAAAACAACTGTAGAACATAGAATTAAATTATCTGGATTTCAACTGGATTAGCACCTTTGGTCCTTAGCATGAATAAGATGTATATTTTTCCTGAACTGATATATTCTCATTACCAATTAATAACATAACTGATGATAAGGGAAAAGCCGGGAATCTCAGATATCCCTGACACTTCAAAAATCCGTATTTACCAGAATTAGTGTTAGGTCTAATGGAAACAAATTCGCTATTTACATAATCCAGAGGTGACAGATAACAGGATGTAGTTGTGAGTCAAGTAAGAAAAATTGTTACTTTAATCCTCAACATCCTACAAATCAATCAACACAACAAATTATCAGTGTGATAACATATTCAGCACATTTGACATTTACATTAATTGGAGGTAATGAAGAAAATATTTTTTGTTGTTTGTTGGATGAAGTTAAATGGGCTGGAAATGTGTATGAATAAAACATCATTATTCCTCTCACTCACACCTGTTCAAATTTCTATTGACAATTTGATATTTTTATTAGAGCCCAAATGGAGACACGGCAAGAGCAAGAGACAATTTTTTTTTACACTCAGATGATAAAAGTAAACAAGCAGGTTTTTTTTCCCCCTTGCCCAGCTCTCTACAACTCCAGCGCTGTGACAAGTGCTTAACTAGCCCCCAAACACTGCCACTTAGTCATGACTTCTGGTTTTATAAATTATTTACAGTTTGCTAGGTATGAGGCTGCTGGAAAAATGCCTTTCTTAGCTGTTTGATTGACAATATAATTATATCGTGTTTTTGTTTTAAGCACTGTTATGCAGAACTGTAATGCCATAAAGAGTAAATAGAAATTTTGTGAGCTTTTAACTTTGACAAGGTCATACTGAAGCGCACCAAAGAGATGTCATGAAAAGCCATAGCCATTAGCCGTGTCCTGTGAAGTGCCATTGCACCTCTGGCTTCCTTTGGGTTAAAACATGCCTTCACCACTGGCTACCTCAGCCTGAGAAGCTGAGGGATGATAGGACCTACCCAAGCCACAGTCAGTGTCTCAGAGTTGCTTGCATCCCCTTAAGGGGAGCTTGCTTAATAGGTTGTACTTTATAAAAGTCTAATAAGTAAAATATGGTTGGTTTTAACTTTGATTTGATCTCCTGTCCCATATTATAATATATGAAAGCTTTGCGAGATTCTTTGTTCCCCACTTGTTTATTTCTGATAAGATTATTAATTTCTTTTTCCTCTTTCTTTTTTGGAGTCACATCAAATATCACTACATAGGTTGGCATTGAACTGGTACTGCTCCTGATTCACTCTCCCACGTAGCTGAGGTTAAAAGTGTGCAATGCTGTGCCTAAGTGAACATTTTCTAGTTTTAATTTTTGGACTTTCTAAACTTAGTGTTGACATGTGTGTGTGTGTTTGTGTGTGTGCACGTGTATGTGTGTGTGTGTGCTATGTGTGGCTGTGGTATGCAAATGCTGCAATAGGCATTGGAAGATGAGAAGACAACCCTCAGGAGGAGGTTCTTTCCTTTTACAGTGGATTCTGGAGATCCTATTCAGATTATCAAGTTCATGCGGCCTACTGTGTCATCTCACTAATCTAGTTAAAAACCGTTATACTAGTGTGTTAGTGATGGCAGTGGAGGTGGAGTAGAAAAGTGAAAATGGGATTTTGAGGTAGCACTGGGGAAAGTGGTGCTGATGTAGGAAGAGGAAAGTCAAGTAGTAGAGAAGCAGAATGTAGTGGGAGTGGTGACTGAGGTGAAAAGAGAGATGATGTTGGAAGCGGAGTACAGGTAGGTAGAGTTAGAGGTAGAAAAAGTGTTGGTGACAATGTTGCTGATGGGAAAGACACTAGTGGTGGAGATTGTAGACAGAGGGGAAGATGGTTGGATGATGGAGGCGATAGTGATGGTGGTGGTGGTCATGTCGGTAGAGGGAAAGGAGAAGGGGAGAGAAGATAGTATAAGGGCAGTGGTTTGGTAGAGTTGATGATAAAGCAGGTATTTAATTGGTGGAAGATGATGAAGACTAAGGTAGAGGGGTTAGTAGTGGTGTTGGTAGTAGCTGGGAAGAAGGAAGTAGAATTGCTGGTTCTCAGGTAGAGGGAGAATTTGAAGAGGAATTGGTAGGGGGGCTGGTAAATAACATCAGTTGTTGCTGTAATATGAACATCACTAAGGTCATTGCTGTCATCTGGAGCGCTCTCATGGTAGCCCAAATTTGCTGCAAAATAAATATCTACTCTTTTTTTAAAAAATGCAATGGGATCTTTAAAGTAAATAGAACAGATGGGGCTGTAAGGTCTTTCCCAAAAGGCCCATATACCCCGACAAACTCACTTTATCTAACTTGGCAGAAAGTGAGAGCTCTATCTACACAGCTGGGAGTTGAAGGCATGTTTCTAGCTGAGTGTGCATCCAAACATTGTTCTTCATGTAGAAAAGGGCCTGAAGGTTAGCTTTGATGAAGTCTTTGTTTTCTTAAAATTATATATATATATATATATATTTAGTAGAAAATTTCTCAGTAATTTTGGCCTTATCCTGTTTTACATTTCTATCATTGTAATGATATGCCTAATCTTTGGAATCAACCCTCCTTTGTTGCACCAAGATGAAAATATTCATATTTGTCTTATACATCCTGTATCTGCTTTGATACTGTGATAACATATTTTTTTTTCATTTCTTTCAAGTTATTTATTCTTTGTGCTCACTTCCCATGACTGCGCTAAGAAAATGAGAAAGGACACTGCAGGATGATGGTGGCACTGGCAGGGCACAAATGTCACTTCAGACATTCTTGTCAACCCATATTCCAAACGCTGCCCATCTTGGCTGAGAATGAGTGATTGCTCAGCGGCAATTCTTTTGATCCGTCATCTTGGAGTAAATTGTTCTGAATAATGACCTATTCCATCTTTTCCCCTTAGAATATATATTACAAGATGCCCAGAAAAACACAATTTCAACTCTGTGGTAATTCAAGATCACCATAAATGCAAGGCAAACATTGTGAGTCTTGGGTCCCTCAAATTTGAAGCATGGCAGTCAGTCAGATGCAAGCTCCTCACAATTGTCTGGATCCATTTTCTTTGAAAATACTGCTTGAAGGTGAACGTGTATAGAAAATGCAATAGAAATAGCATGTGCATTCTTTATACATTTGGGAAAGAATTTTACTTTTGCAATAATTCAGTTTGGAAATAGAAATAGAAATTTGTTTTCCTTAGTATGGTGGCACAAGACAGTATAATCACTGAATTACTTCCCTTGAAAAAACTAAATTGTCTCTTCTTCAATTGCTTGAGTAGAATGATGTAAGGTCATGTGTACTATAAAAAAGGGCAAATTCCACCCTCTCTTGTGTGTTACAGGTAAGGATATCCAAATCTCTTTTGTTGTTACTAATTTATCTTTGAAGGTGTTTATAAAGGTATTTTTTAGAAATGCTGGTAAAATTTCTCACAGAAGATGAAAGACTCATAACTTTGTTCCTGTGCCTGAAAAAGCTCTAAGCTGTTCTTTAGATACAAAGCTAGCGTCAACTCCCCTGCCTTATGTAAGTCATGTAAACATGTGTTTATATACATTCATGTAAATGTGCATGCATGGACTCACACATAAATATCACATACATGTTTCATCTTGTCATATATATTCATATATATTGCTGTTCATATGCATATATATCATACTATAAGAAAGTTAAAATTAATATGCTGTTTTATTTTAATAGATTCTAGTTAAATGCTTTCTAAATAGAAAATTATTGAAAATGTATCTTCAAATGTATTTTTGTATAAAAACATACTATAATCTTTCTGGTGACTCTTAGTACATGTTAGAATGACTTGGAACTCTTCAAGTGACGAGATTGGTCTCAAACTCATGGCACTCCTTCTGTCTCAGCCCTCTGTCTACTGGTATTAAAGTTGAGAGACTGAGCTGTACTTCAAGTTGATCAAGGGAAATTGTTCTCTATGATCAAAGTGTTCATTTACTTCTTGTGTGTACAATTGAGGATTTATCTGTAGAATAGAACAAGTGGATGTATTGCTACAACCTGCACTGCTTTGAGTTTGATGTGACTAGAAACATGAGGAATGAGGATGGAGTTGCACCTGCAGAAGGCAAGGAAGCTCACTGTGTTTATTATATACAGCAAGAAGAAGTGAGGATCTGTGGAGTATCCCAGCCTCAAGCTACAGTACTTATGAACAAGGGAATTAGAGTGGGGTATTATTTTCTGACATGATGTTAACCTCTGTTACTGGGATCAGGAGATGTCTTTGATCTTTCCCAGAGTCTGACCTAGGGAAAATATTGCCATCCCATGGGTCTGAAGCATTGGTATCCTTGTCATGGCCCTGCTCATGTCAAAAATATACATTCTCTCAGGATTTCATCTGCTTTTCACATCATATGATGTTCCAGTAGTATAATGTATGAATAAATTTTTGCAGAGGAATCTGATAGTGTCTGTATATTCCTAAAGAGGAAACACTCATGTCAAATGTGGGCAGCACTGAACTTGTTTCCAATTGGACAGTAAAAGAATGGTTTCTATGGCCAGAATTATATATCAGAATTTTTGTGCCTTTGAATTTACTCATTAATTGCTTTTGTGGTGGAAATTATTCACTGGTTAACTTATTTAGTCTTCATTTAAATATAGCAAAGATTTGGACACATAATGTAAAAGTCACTTTAGATAAGACTTAAATATTGATCATCTGCATGGAAGATTTTTATCTCTCAGCTTTCCCCTATTGCTTCTTTCCAAGAAGCTGTACATTTTAAAATTCAAGTTTGAATTTTTAAAAAATAAAAATCAAATACTAAATATAGATATATTGAAGTATTATCAATATTGTATACCCAGTTTTTTTATGTAACTGGGTAAAATCTAGAACCTACCTACTTGGATTAAATACTATTTTTTACTAAATACTAATTGTCAGCTTTTCCAGTGAATGCAATATGGAAAACTTCTGTCTTGCTCCCCAGTAAAGGAACTACAGTAATATCACAAGTACAGCAGTAAGTATCCCATTCTAATGAGTTACAATTGAACACTGTGTATGTCCCGGCTATGATACACTCAGCTGAGAAGAGTGTGGCTAAACTTGTTTAGATCATAGAATCACTTTGAGAATAGGCAGATGTCACAGCTTCTGTCCAGATGTTAAGATCATATAGACTGAAGCCAAAGCCTGTACATCTGATTTTTTAAAATTTATTTTTATTCGATATTATATTTACATTTCAGATTTTATCCCCTTGCCCCACTTCCCTCCACTACCCAGGAACCTCCTATCCCATCCCCCCTCCTCATGCTTCTATGAGGATGTGCTCCCACCTACCCCCCACTCCCACCTCCCCACCCTCGAATTCCCTCCTCCCACTGGGTGTTCAGCATTCAGGGGACCAAGAATCTCCTCTCCCACCTATGCCCAACAAGGCCATCCTCCCCTACATATACAGCTGGAGTCATGGGTCCCTCCCTATGTGCTCCCAGGCTGGTGGTTTCGACCCTGGGGAGCTCTGGTTGGTTGGTATTGTTGCTCTCCTCATGTGGTCACAAACCCTTTCTGCTTCTTCAGTCTTCTCTCTAACTTCTCCATTGGGAAACCCTTGATCTGAATTTTTAACAAGCTCTCTAAGTCATCCTGTTCAAGCCAGAATTCTAGCAGTGGGGACCCAAAACTTTATTCTAATTACATTAGTTTCTACAGCTTTTCCTTTGAGCCTCAGGAATGTGAATAGAACCACTATGTTCTGAGATTAGGAGTGTCAAATTCCTTGGGGCAGGTTTATCTCTATTGTCAGGTTATCTAATTTCTTCTTGTTCTTGTTTCTTCTTCCTGTATGACTACTTAGCAAACTTCAACAACAACCGACCAACAACACACTCCCAACAATCCCCACCATCTCTCAGGGACCTAGCATTTGTAGACTCTCAAAAAGACTCCAGAATTCCAAATATCACACAACTGCAGGAAATACCTGCAGTTGGCAAAATCAGGCCCCTGCTAGAACATGAGTCAAACCACAGTCAGCTGCTGTGGACAATCTAAAGCATCCCTGTATCTCACGCCTGGGGGAAAAACCATATTCTGTGTTTTTAAACAAAAATTTCAAGTTCTTACTCCAAAAATTGCATGTCTTAATGCATCAATTCCATAATCAAAATGCCTATTTCAATATTGTCAGCATGGACATTTGATATGTTATAATCTTTAACCACACCATGTAGGAAAAAAAATGGAGACCACTTTCACCCACTGAATTACTGTTCTATTCTACTAAGGTAAGAATACCTACATTCTCTTCTTAGTGGAGAGCCTAAGTTTGAGCAAAGGATATAAAATGGTGCTGACCACCTTACCTCAGTCAATGTTTGACAGGAGCAAGAAAATGGGCAAGTAGAGATGCAACTCAAGCTGGATAGCACACTGAACCGTCAATTTGGAGGACGTAGGAAACCATCCAATAATGAACAAAGTAGTTTAAAATCATTCTCTGACCTAGGATAAAGTTAATTCTAATTCTTATACAATGCTTCCATTCTCTCTCTCTCTCTCTCTCTCTCAGGAATGATTTTCCTCAAATTGTGTAAATCAACAGAAAATTTGCCATTAACTTTTTAAAAAACAGTGTCCCAATTCTGCATACTGGAAGCTGTAGTTGCTTCATAAAGTGGCTGGGCAAGAGGTAGTAAAAGATATTCCATGTACTCAGAGGGTTCAAATACTACCACAGTCTCCTATCTCATAACCAAGAGTGAAGGTAACAATGTTATTCATTTTTAAATTGGAAGAATGAGCAGCATAGTAAAAGATGCAGCTCAATGTGGAATACATAGCAATGGGGAACGTAGTAATCCCGTAAATCAAACTATTGTTAATGAGACTAGTTGGGGGTGGTTTGGTGGCAGAGTACACAGAGAAGAATCATTTCAAGTTTGGGAGCAATGTGCCACAAGCAATCTATGAACTTTAGGTCACAGTCATTGACTCTTGGGGGAATGTACAATGAAAAGTCACTTGTGTTTCAGGCATGAAGGCATAGGTGACCTTAACTTCCTTGTGGCCATTAGTAGTACCCTACAGAACTGTAACACAATGTAACCACTCAGAGGATTGTGCCAAACACTGCATCTAAGTTGGGCTTAAGGCAAAGAAAGGTAAGAGAGCTACAAAGAAGAAACCCCGCACTGTTTGGATCACACCAGGGTTTATAAAAAAGAGAAAGCCCTGTTTGCTTAAAGGTTTAGTTTTTAGAGTAAGCTCTTACTTGAAATCTAAATTCTTTATCTGTGTATGGGAATAACAAGAGGATTTACTCATAAGCATTGCTATGGGACACACATGAAATTATGTTTATGTCATGTCATCAGATCAAATATGGGAAAAGTAATAGTTATTTTCCAATACTTTTATTACTGGTATTCCCATTCTATGGCCCATGCAGCACCTACACTACTCAAAGTGTTGAGGTTAAGCACTTGATAATGAAGTGACTGAATTTATCATATGTATATAGATCAGAAATTTATACTGTACCGCAAAAATAGTCACAGCTGCTACATGTTGATTAAAAGCCAATTGTAAGTACTGTAAAGAACATGGTAATAAGAAAGGGGGTTTCAAAGACCCCTGTTTACATCCACCCCTACTCTTTCATATCAATTAGGTCTTAAGATTTTTGTTTTATTTAGCCCTGATATGATACATAACTATAGTATCTGATTTCTCTCAGAAGGTGAGAAATCAGATTTCTGCATTCAACCTGGTACAAGAAAATCATGACTTGTAAGAATGACTTTAATCCATCAAAGCCCTTAATATTCATCACTGCTAAGTGGTATTTCAACTCCCAGGTCTGCTTTGAGTATGTACATCTGGCTCCTTGCTTACAGCAGGTATGACCTTGCCCATTATAAATGAGGCATGTGCAGCTTCCCCTTTGCAATCCTATTCCTGACTTCTAATTGTCAAAGGAAAGAACCTAGAAAAAAGTCTTTCACAACTGGCATTTCTACTTTCTGACAGAAAGCTACCTTTGTCAAATTTACTAAATATAAGACTATTGGCAAACATTAAATAATTACAGTCTTCTATCAGTAAACGCACAACTGGTACACAATTTCATAAATAAATATGGTCTGGGTAAAGCTACTGCAAATCTCAAAGCTGGGTATAAAATGTACTGGCAATGGTAAATATAAGATTAGTGAAATTTTCATAATTGCACTATTTTGTTAGGAAATTAAGGAATTTTCAAAGTGAAGCTCTCTAAATGGTATATTTAATACATGCATACTCTTTGCAAAAACATCTTCCACAAATGAATAAATGCATCGGTGAAAGCAATATATCTTCCAGAGTTAAAATTGTGCTTATATGATGTACAGTGATTTTACTTGCATGTACATATTTAATAGGTGTATAATCTTCTACTTTGAATGAGAGTCATCATATATGCAGGCTCCAAGAACTTGCAAGAAAATAAACATTAAATTGAGTTTTAAATGTTCTTCAAAATTGATTATAGCAAATTACCCAAACTAAAGCTATATTTAGAAATAAACCTAGGAAATGTTTTGGCCAACTATGTAAGTCTCCTGAGTCACACTGTACAAGCTCATCCCCAAGTGCTGAGAAGACTATCTCTGAGCCAAGTGGCAGAGCAATGCAGATACTTACTTTCTGATCCACTGTTAAATAAATCAGTCCAGCATTAAATTTTAAATCTCAATCCTATGGCTCACTTTCAATAACTGATATTTCTCAAAATTCACAATTAATTGCATATGTTTTACAATTGTCCACTTGATCATAATTGACAGACTAGTATTCTTTGCCTGGCCTGTATCATCTTTAATACCTAAAACTCAGATGCTTTCACTCTTCTTCATATGCCTCTCATAGAACCTCACAAGGCCTCTCTCATCTGTCTCTTCACGAAGCAGTGCATTATTTTTATAAGTTTCAAATTATTTTGTCTGTTCGATCGGGATGCATCATCAAATGGTGTTCAGTATTCAGGTAATACCTTTTCTGATTCAAATAGATTTCAAATTAGTTTAATTCTCATATTCAAAATAATGTTTTCTGGGGTGGACTAGATGGCACCTGTAACTAAGTTTGATGATCTGAGTTCAAAATCAAGGACACACATAATAGAAAGAGAGACAGGATTTCCATATGTTATCTTTTGACCACTACCATATATACGTGAACAAGGTGGCCATGGTAGCATGGTTATGCATAGGCTTGACAACATGACTTCCTCTCCTCAAGGCTTACTTTAGTATGGCTGCTGAGTGCTAGATGTACCAACAGCCAAGACCAACACTGAGCTCCAAATACAGCAACTATCGCACCATTCCTTGGAAAGAACAGTCAGTAACCTGGTGACAGGTTGACTATTCTGGATCACTTCCCTTTGGAAATGACAACACTTTGACCTTACTGGAGTAGATATTTTTTTCTGGTTATAGATTTGTCAGCTCTGCATGTATTGTTTTTGCCAAAACTACCATCTGTGGTTGGACAAATTGTCTTATCCACCATCATGATATTCCATACAGTACTGCTTCTGAACAAGAAACTCACTTCACAGTCAGAGGAGGGTGACAGTGGCCCTGTGGTCATGGAATTAATTGTTCTTATCATGTGTCAAACCATCTTAAAATTAGCCCCTCTTTTAAAAAATGGACTGGACTTTTGAAAACAAAATTACAGAGCAAACGGTAGAAGCAGCCTAGTGAGCTGGGGTAGGGTTCACTAGAAGGCAGAATATATTTTGAACTAGTGTCCAATACATGCTATGATTTCTTCTATATCCAGGATCCATAGGTCCAGGATCAAGAGGTGTAAAATGAATCAGTTCCACTCACTACCACACTAGTGACCATTAGAAAAATTGTGCTTCTGATCCTGTAACCTTAAGTTCTGTTGGCATAGATGATTCAGTTCCAAAATACAGAATGTTCCTACCAGAAGAGAAAACAAACATTCCATTGATTTGGATCTCAGACTTCCCTCTGTCTGCTCTTGGCATCTGATGCCCTTAAGCCAACAGGCTAAGAAATGAATAACAGTGTTAAGAGGGCTGTTGATCCAGATTACCAAGGGGAAATTGGATTGCTTCTTCACTATGGAGGTAAGAAGGATTATTTCTGGAGTGCAGAAGATCCTTTAAGGTGTCTCCTGGTGCTCCTGTGTCCTGTGATTAGTCATGTAGAAACTGAAACAATGTAATCCAGGCAGGATGAGAAGGACACAGAGCTTTCAAGAATGAAGGTATAGGCCACACTTCCAAAGAAAGATCCAGTATCTGCTGAGGTGCTTGTGAGAATTGTAAAAAATACTGAATGGGTAGCAGAGGAAAGTAGTTATAAATATTAGTTAAGAATACAAGACAAGTTGGGAAATGAGGATTGTAACTGACACAAGTATTTCTGCCATATTGGGTAAAACGGTGTTTATACAGATTTTTTTTTCTTTCCTTAATTTCTTCTAATGTAATGTCACATCAATTAAGAAAATATTAGAGGTTATCATATTTAAGTTTTAGATACGAAAATGAATGTCTCTAAGGGACATTGCGACCTATTTTAAAGTCTTTGATGCATTTGCAGTTGTATATGGGATTGTTATATCATGTTACTTGTGATTCTAACCTGTTTATTGTTTTCATTGAGAATTTAAGCATAACATAAGGAGATATGATTGTGGGTCAGGTTGACAAGAGGTATATACATATGCTCATACATGCAACAGAAACACTCATGAGCATGAGTTCATCCAACTGTACCTAAATAAAACATATGTTTCTATCGGTAGCACAAGTTTTAAGATTTAAGACTTCTTGGGTCCTAACATGCTATATATTTTGCAACTGAGAATGATACCAACATATGGTTTCAATTGAATGATTCTAATTTATCAGTCTGAATAAAGAACAAAAATAGAAACAAACAAACAAACAAACAAACAAACAAAAAAAAAACTTCAGCCGGGCGGTGGTGGCGCCAGCCTGGTCTACAGAGTGAGTTCTAGGACAGCCAAGACTACACAGAGAAACCCTGTCTCTAAAAACAAAACAAAAACAAAAACAAACCCAACCAACCAAACAAACAAACAAACAAACATAAAAAAACAACCAACCAACCAACCAAAAAACAAAAAAAAAAAAACCAAAACAAACAAAAAACTACCTTCAAAAAAATGCTTCTTTACTGATCACAATAAGACATTTTTTTCTTTCACAAATTTAGGCTATTTAGAAATGAGGAAATTGATGATAAGCAGCTGAGGACATTAGTTTAGTAGCTATCAGATTAGAACTTTGATGGCTAAGCTTTAAATATTTGTTATAGACTAGTTATACTTGATATAAATATGATTGATTCTTACAATTCATTTTGTGGTATGTGGTGTGTGTATGCATGTTCCAATATCGCACCTATGGACTCCAGAAGTTAATGCCAGTCCTTTCAACCATTGCTCTTTAGTGTATTTCTAAGGCAGGGTCTCTCAGATCCCAAAAATATCCCTGTCTCTGCATCCCAATCTAATATGAGAGATGTGGGAACATGCCACTGTCCTGTTTTCTATGTATATACTGAAGAACAAAAAAAGGTTCTCCTATATAAACAAACACTGTATCCAATTTATTCATATCCCCAGCCTTCATAGAACATTCTACTTCTTTAATGTTATATAAGTATATAGCATAAGTACCAATTATGGACCAGAAGTTATGCTAGATGATGTAAGCAAACATAAGTAAGAACTAACTTTTCCCTGAGAAAATCCCAGATTAATAAAGAAGTCCTAATTCAAAACAAAAGTTATGTTTGACATAGATTTAAGGGCGTAACTAGAGGCATACAGAATAGGGATTGTGGCAGCCTCCTACTTTGGGGGCTTCACAAGGCTTCACAAGGAACAAGAAGCCATACTGAGCCATGAGGAATAAGAGGGAATGGACAGATGGCCACAGTGAATGTCATCTGTGGCTCAGCATGTGGACAGACACAACGGTTTGAAGCATTATTGCATATATGTGCCTGCTGAGGTTGAGGTCTGAATGGAAGTGGGAAAGTTTCTTGGATTAGTCAGAAAGGTCAAGACCCACACAGCCTTGAAACAATGATGATCTTTTAGCCCATGTGGTGTGAGAGCATATGAATTGGGATTCAAATAACTAGAACTCTGATTTAAAACTGTTACACTGCTGCAGGGAATGAGCAGTGTAAACGTAACTTGTATATATCGTCCGATATAATTGTCCTCTTCAAGGCTTACTGTCTCCTTCTGCTAACCTAGGCCTCATCCTGGAAGTGTCTAGACTCTGTACAAACTTATCTAGGTCTTGAACATTTTCAGCTTCTAAGACTTGCTGCTGAATAAGTTCATCTCTTCCTAATTCTTCCCGAACTCTGGTTGGCTGGTTCACCTTAGTTATTCTGACTCAAAATCCTCTCCAAGCTGATCATTTCAATCTGACTTCACTCTCCGCCTCTCCTGAATTTCTCTGCTTGGCCTCATACCAACTTTGGCAATATGTTATAATCTTCTGGTTCCTTTTCACTCTCTGATGCTTTCTGTCTTCCTCTGTGTCCAGCTTGTTCTCTCTCTCTGCAAACTGTCTTAGAACCACTGTCCCAGAAAATGCCTCCTTCATTTCTGCACTGATCTCCTTAAGTAGGTTTTTTTTTTTTTTTTCCCTCTCTTTTCTCCTGAGAGTTGGGTATATCTAATTTTGTCAAATCTTTCTCTGATTTGTCACTTTGTCTGCCACTTTCCATGAGGGTACTTCCTTCTACGAAGTAAATTTACCTTCATCGTTTGGAATTAAAGCTGTATCCTAAGCATAAATCTGTACTCCAGATAGAGGGATTAAATGTGTGTGCTAAGGGCTGAACCACACTATGACTAGAAACAGTTGGGGGGTTGGGTTTTTGTTGTTGTTGTTGTTTTCTTTCACAGTGTGATCAAATATCCTGCAACAGAGCAGTCTTTCCTAAGTACCATGGAAAAGAAAGGCATTCTACAAAGAACCAGGATAATTCCTTGTAACAGGCTCCAGCAAAAAAATCTGGTAACAGAATGCAAAGAAATATGGATTGAAACAAAGTAAAATAATTTCCTTGGGGCAAATTTAAGAAGCCTTCAATTCCATGCATGAGACCTCTTGGTTCTACAAGAGATGACCACGGAATCACATGACATCATCAGTATTTTTTGAAGAATATATCTAGCAGAAATCATGAGTGATTTTCAGCATATAACCTAGGAAGCGGGATTTGTGATGGTCTAGGTATGACGGGAAAAGAGCTAAAGATGAAGCCATGAATAAAGTGGAAAGAGGGTATTGAATCTATAAGAACTCTTTGCAGAAACAGCATAGCTCAGATTAATTTTGTAAGGGGCACACATGGACTGAAGCAGAGTTAGACTATTTTTAAGTTGCCCAGGTTCTTGTCATTATTGTCCTGTGTTATATAATGCATAATTTGTAGATAAACACTTTCCCCAAATAGTTTGCACTCAACAAGTTTCCCATCTCAATTCAGGGTGGGATAAACTGTTGATGGGCAGGACCCAAATGTAGCAGGCAAAGAGACTTGATCATGTAACTAAGATTCCTAAGAGTAGGCAACCAACAAAGGACAATGTGCCAAGTGCCATGAATCAAGGATGAGGTATACAGCAAAAATATATAAAAGGAATTGGGGAACTTGTTTCTGGACACTGAGGTCTGAAAAGACACTAGGGAGTCACTTAGTTAAGTCTAAGCTCTGACTATAGAATACACACAAAAACAGCAATGACAAAGAAGATATGTGATCATAAGAAAAACAATATACCCTAAGCCATTGCTTTAAAAGTCTCAGTAGAATCAGGTAGCCCTGAGGATTTGGTAACAAGCTCGTGAAGTTTTGCAGTTGGTTCCTTATAGGTTCCCAGAAACAGGCCCCTGAACCTTCAGAGACCTAACTCAGACATGTTACTCACAAACATCACAGAACGCTGCATGAGCAGGAATTTCTCAAGAGGAGGAAAAGGAATGGTGATTTATTGAACATTTATTTCTGTGCCAGCAACTGTGACAACTGGTGACAATACTGAAATTTGGGTATTATTATTCTCATTTTGCACAGCTGGGAAGCTAATATTCTTTTTGGTAATTTGCCTTAAATCTCAGAGCTAAGCAGTAGATAAACTGAATCCATCTTGTTTCATTACAAAACATGGACACATTTCTGGCATTCTGTGCTCATTCCTGGAGTGATACAACAGGCTCTTTCCATCCCCCCCCCCATTCTTGTCCCTGTCCTGTCTCTGTCCTTTATCTCTTCCCCTTCTATCTCCCCTCTCCCCTCCTCCCCTCCTTCTCTTTCCTTCCTCCAGCTCTCTCTCTCTCTCTCTCTCTCTCTCTCTCTCTCTCTCTCTCTCTCTCTCTCTCTATCTCTCTCTCTCTCTTTTACACACACACACACACACACACCACACTACTGCTCTTGTCAATAACAAGTATCTTCTCAATCAAAGAAATGGCTGTTTTTCAATGTCAAGAGAGCCTAAAGCCACAATCTCTACAAAAGCTAAGAACGAGAATCTACAGTTCTGCTGCCTTCCCCTATTCCCCAGTACTCTTAATCCCTGCCCTTCCTGCCCTCTGTGTGAATCCAATATTGTTCTAAATAAAGCAGCCACTATCAGACTTTTCTTTCCCTGCTGACTAAGTCCACCTCACTGCTGACTTCTTCATCTTTTCTTTGCTGGTGACTGGAGGAGCAATTGTTAAACATGCTTGGATTCATCTAGGCCAAGTAAGAGCAAAGGGTCATATGATTGACAGCTTTCCAGTACTGTAGAAACTATACATATGACTGGATCAATAAATCATTTAGAGCCATTAGGTCAGGAGCATGGATTCCCTTATCATTTCACAATCTAAGCTTTAGTTTCTGCAGAACTCTGAGAGCTGCCTCCTGGAAGTTCAATTCAAAATGCTGCCAGCAATGGCACAGACAAAGTGGTGTGAGGTGGGCCTCTGATCATCTGTCAAAGAGGCAGCAATCTGTGTATCCTCTCTGCAGATTTCATAATATTAACATAATAGGACATATCCTTGATCATAAGAAAAAATGAATTAGCTGTTGTCTTGGAGAGCTTTAATTCATTTTCTACTAAACTATAATAGATACTCCAACTGGCCCAGTACTGAGAATTGTACTTAATCTTCTAGAAGGTAGGTTTTGTGCATTCACTCATGACAAAGATGGCATCTTTGATTTTTAGTTCTTTGCTACTTTAAACATGATAGACAATAAATATTTTTATTAATTCACAGATGTTCTGAAAATCATACTAACAATCCATGGATTTCTTGTATTTCTGGCTTTAGATGAGTGTATCTTTTTCCCTCCTGAGGATTTATAGCATGATTTATTAAACATCATAATGCATTCTTTTATAAACTATAAATTGTCTCATAAAAGACATTTTTGTTATTGACATGCTTGCTGTTCTTGAGTGTAAAAGAGCCCTTAGCCATCAAGAGCCATGATGTGGGCATACAAGGCCCAGGGCTTCATTCCTTATTTGTCACAGACTTTAAATGGGTTCTTGTAGGGCGAGCCTTTCTTTCCACCTCAAAAACAACTAAGTTTCTACTGCACTCTTCTGCTCTGCAAACCTCTGAAGCCAAAAAAAAAAAAAAAAAAAAAAAAAAATGTTAATACTTTATTACATTTTGCAAAAGAACATTTAGTTAAGAATATCACTTCATTGGCAGTTAATGTTTAAATAATCAGATTACACAGTTAGAAATACAGCTAGACAGAATAGAGTTTGAAGGGCCCAGTATTCCACTGACTATTGAAAAGTGTTGGGGTGTTTGCGGTGAGCTTCAAATTCAAGGAAAGTTCTCAACAATGAATCCCAGCTCACATATATCCAGAAGACATGGAAATAATAAGAGAGGATGATTCATATTACAATTGAAATAGCAAACAGACACTACCTGGGAATCAACATAGAAGACACAGAGCACAGCTGTTTTCCTTACTTTACATCATTAGCTGTAAATCCCCCGAAACAAAAACGATGTTCTACCTTCATGATACATATTTTTTCAAGTCACAGCTTAGTATAAAGTAAGAAGTAAGAAAATGTCCAAGATATTTGAGCCACAAAAGGCTGGAAACTCTGGGAAAACATAACTACGATTTAGGAAGCACTGAGTCATCCGTAAATATCTGGTCAGTTTTACTACTCAGTTTTACTAGTGTAACCCTGAAGAAGAAGAACAAAATGAAGAAATGCAGAGAGAGTTTCATTTTGGTGAAGCTTCAAGAATGGCATATGTAGCTTGATCATGCTAGCCCTTTTTGTCCTGGGAATACTTTTATTCCTGCCGATCATGTTAAAGCTTGTCTTTAACAACATCAACATGTTGGCAGCCAAAGTACATGGCTTGAAGCTGAAAATGGACCCCCAGACAGAGTTATTAAATTAACAGGCTGGCAAGATTCTGCACAGAGCCTTAACAACCTAAGACAGAAGTGTATTGCTTTTGATAATACATATTCCATGACCAGTAAGGAAGGCATTCTTGTCAGAATGACCTAAGACAGGCTCAGTCTTGTTTATGAAATAAAAAAAGAGGGAGAGGCAGAGAGCTCTTGGGCCTGCTTGGCAAGAATCTGACATTGGCCAAGGACAAGGAAATGAGCTGTTTGGCAGGATTCTGACAATAGACTAGAACAAAGAAGTAATTTCAGGCAGGAATCTAGATCTTAGACTAGAACAAAGAAGTAGGCTTCATACATGAAAATAATTTGGGCTAGGACAGGGAAATAGGCTCAGATATTTTGGTCATCCTGATAAGTTCTTAGAAATAGTGATCACTGGAGTGATCACATAACTTTGTTTATTGCCCTGCTTGTTCTTTGACTATTCATGTGCATTGTCTTGCTTGTTCCTTGACTATTTGCACCTATTGTATTGCTAGTTCATCAACCTTGAACTGGCCTTAATACTTGCATGTAATTAAAATAGTATAAAAGCAATAAGGAAGAGAGGGATTGGTATAGGGCTAGGGTATTTCTAGTGGGGAGGGGAAATGGGGAAAGAGGATGACATCTGAAATGTAAATAAATACAATATCCAATAAAAAAGTATATAGCCAAGAAAACAAAACCAAAACCAAAACCCAAATAGAAATTAGATAAAGGAGAAGAGACACACAAAGCAATGGAAGAATGTAGTTCTCTCTCACACACACTATCTATCTATCTATCTATCTATCTATCTATCTATCTTTCTTTCTATCTATCTATCTATCTATCTATCTATCTATCTATCTAGTAAAGATTTTCTTTCAAGAAGGTCAATGCCATGGTTGTTAGATCATCTCAAACAAGGTGATGCTCATTTCTTGTATGCTGGACTGAAATGATAAGTCAACAAAAGGAATATTGCTCCGTAATAAGATACCAATGCCTGAAGTATAGCACCTTGGGCTCTATCTCTTGCAAGGCTTCTGACCTTAGGCAACTTACTTGACTTTTCTGGATTTGTGTGTTGCCAATCACCCCATGAAATTTATGTACTAATCTTGGAGAAGTTCTTGGCAGATAATGGGAACTCAATAAATGACAGAGGGTTGAGGGTAAGAACAGTTGGGCATCACGAGGTGCATTAGGACATAAAACTGCCAGAATAGTGACTAAGGCAAGAGAATTGATTTCAACTTCCACAGATCTGTTATAGTTTGCATAGTAAGTTCAGCCAAAGTTCTTTAGAAGGGTAAATGCAGGCAGTGACTCTCCTAGGGCTGAAATAGTGACTAAGGGGGTAACAGCACCTAGGGTCTGCTCCCAGTACCCACATCAGCTCATAACCATTTGTAACTCCAATTCTGTGGAGTGCAGTGTCTTCTTTTGCCCTCTGTGGACAAGAGATATAAGTTTAGTGCACATATGTGCATGTAGGTAAAGCTATCATATACAAGAAATAAAAATAAAATTTGAGGATGATTCTTTAATAAAAGCTCTATTTGTTGGTTGACTGATAGGGATAATTTACCCTAATTTTTATCATCATCATCACTTCCAATCTTCCTGGCAGGTTTTTGAAGTACTGATTTTAACCAACTTCTGGCATTATTTTAAATCCACACTTTGGCAATTCCATTGATCAGGTATGCAATTTGTTAAGCCAGTTTATAGTTTTTTGACCCCCAAATATTCTGGGTCTATTCTGACCAATTCTAGACCCAACCTAAAGCATAAGTTATTTTTGTCTTGGGGCTATATTTGATCTGATAATGTATTTCTATTTCCATTAGCTGTGCAATTATCTGTGGTCAGAGAAGAAGTTACTATATGATGTACAGAGATGCTTGGAAAGGACTAGAAGGTCTGACCCAGATTCTCTATGAACAAAAATGGTTGAAGCTGAGAAGTGTACACAAGATCATCATGACCTACTTCCTGTCTTCACTCAGCTGTCCCTAAAAAAATTCTGTCCACTCTTTGTATGATTATACCACACCCTTTATGAATTCAGGAAAAGTGACTCCCTCAGTTCTGAATTTACATCTTTGCCATAAATATGTGCTTTCAAAGATATATGACCAAATTTTGAGTAGTGAGATGTTAGGCAATATTCTAGGGTTTCTATATCTTCCATGACACACTCTAGACTGTCCTTTTCTTCTGGGTAGTATTAGTCATAGTTTCAATGCTTGTAACTTCTATGGCTGCTTTGAGCTTGATGACAAAACACTGCGAATGTAGACAGAGAATCAGGGAATTTCAGAGAGATGGAAAGTTTTAGTGGAACAGAACACTTCAAGTCCACACACTGCCTCTGGACCTTTCCATCAGCCCCTTCACTTCATCTGTTAACCTCTTAATCAGTTGTTGTTGACAGTCCTAGAGTTCACAAGAGACAAGGCAGTCCCTCCACATCCAGGGACTCCGACTCTTCATACATGTGCACTGTCTGCAAATCGTCTTAGCACTTGAGTTTCTGTCTCTTTTTATAGATGAATGTTGAAACATCTCCTGAATGGAAAAATAGCAGGCTCTTTGTGCTTTTTAGGAGCCATGGTGAAATATAGTCACTGGTGACTTGCACTCCATTTAAAAAGGAGTGACAGAAGAAAATGCCTCCTACTTTGCTATTTATGGACTAGGGTTCAGCCCAGGGGATAGTATAAAACACTATTTCAGGATAAAGTTTCCATGCACTGACCACTTAGGTATAGAACATGATCTTTCAACATATCACTATTAAACAAAACCTTAATATCTTCTACTGGGTACTAAGATAATAATGGTATCCAAACATGTCAGATAATCACAAAAAAATGAGCTAATCAATTTAGCAGAAACCCTACCATACAAAGAACACTCAAATGTTTGTCTTAAAATACTGAAAACAACACATTCAAACAAACAAATGATATAAACAACTTGAAATCAAAATAACTATAATATTGAAGGTTTAGGTAGGGCTTAAATGATAGTATACAAGACAACAATATGGTTGATACAGGCTATATTTTTATTTATCATGATTTTTAGATTTAAGATTTTAACTGGCATCATAGGAGTCAAATTTTCATACAAATAAAACAGTACATCTATGTATATTCATCATTGTGCAAGTGATTTATAACTTTTATATTACAAGAACATATATGTATGATCATTTTGTATTATACATCAGAATATATTTTAATAATTTTATTTGATGATAGAGTGTGTGAACAAATCCTGCATATGTATTCCAGTGGGTTACATTTAGAGTTTGGGGGGAGGAGAATTCCATTTTTACTTTAAACAGAAAATTATAACTCAAAGCAAATGAGCAGATAAAAATGCATATATTTGAGATTTTGATTCAAGTAATCAAAAACAATGATATTCTACCCAAAAGGCAAAAAAGCAAATTGGCAGTCACCACTAATCCACTGAACTTTGTTGCTAGAATCATTCAGTGGCTTAGCTCAGGAATTTTTGCATACTTTTATTTAACAAAACCTTTTCAGTCATTAAATTAATATACACACTTTGAGCAGAATACAAATTAACCTTTTTGACACTGCTTCCTCTGTTCTGAAGTCTTTAACTTGAAAGAGATATGGTTTGAGGCAAACAGAAGAATCAGTATATGTTCCTATCTTATGCTTGCAACTTGGTATGTTCACATTAATAGATTCTTTATAGATTAAAGTAAAAGTCAGAGATGTACTGAAGATAATTTGAGCTGTCCTGCTGCATGAAATAAGCAAATTCCTTGCTCCCTCAGTGACTCACTTTCATATAAAGATTGCTAGTATACATATTTTTCTCCTATATTGCTATTTATATTATGGGGAAATATATATGAGTTACAATGTGCTATTGTAACAATTTTTAAGTGTGCAGTTCAGTGGCATCCATACTGATATACATTTCCCCTACCCAGTGACTGAATTCACTAGATACTGAAAACAAAACCTCTATACCTGTGTGGCAATAATTGGTCCTTGTAGCCCAAAGACAAAGACACAATTCTGAAGTCTCTAATATATTGACTCTTCAGGGAACCCCCTAGGATAGGTCCAGACACTACTTTGCACAATATCTTCAATGCTCTCTAATACAGCAAACTTTTTGTTTTGTTTGGTTTTGTTTTGTTTGGTTTTGTTTTGTTTTTCGAGACAGGGTTTCTCTGTGTAGCCCTGGCTGTCCTGGAACTCACTCGGTAGACCAGGCTGGCCTCAAACTCAAAAATCCACCTGCCTCTGCCTCCCAAGTGCTGGGATTATAGGTGTGCGCCACCACTGCCCGGCGCAAACTTTCTTTTTAAGAATGACCAGCACACAGTTGTATGTACACAACAGCTTTCTCATTCATTTATTGGTAGACACGTGTTGTTTTCATGTTTCCTTTATGGTGAGTAACTGTGAACATGGGTCTACAGATATCTCAAAGTCTTCTTTTAGCTCTTCTTGACATACACAAACGGGTAATAAAACTAGAACACATAGAAATTCTCATTTTAATATTTTTAAAGGAATTAATGGTGTTTCCATAGACTATACTATAATGCTGACAGGGTGTAAAGGAAGCATAAGTTTTCACATACTCCACAAAAGTTATAATTTTCTGTCTTTTCAAAATAATAAGAACCTTCATGGGGTGAAATGGTACTTTATTGCACTTGTCTCTGGCATCTCACTAAAGATGAACAATGTATAATCTCTTGCCATGCATTTCTTAGCCATTTGGGTACTTTCTTCGGGGAGTTGACTATTTGAATCATCCGATGATTTTATTTTTTATTGGATATTTTATCTATTTATATTTCAAATATTATCCCTTTTCCCAGTTTCCCATCCAGAACTCCCTTACCCCATTCCCCTCCCTGCTTCTATGAGAGTGGTCCCCTCCCACCCACCCACTCCCACCTCACTGCCCTTGCATTCCCCTACACTGGGGAATCCAGCGTTCAGAGGACCAAGGGCCTTTCCTCCCACTGATGCCTGACTTTTGCCATCTTCTGCTACATATTTAGCTGGAGCCATGGGTCCCTCCATGTGTACTCTTTGGTTAGTGGTTTAGTCTCTGAAAGTTCTGGGGGGTCTGATTGGTCGATACTGTTGTTCCTCCTGTGGGGTTGTAAACCCCTTCAGCTCCTTCACTCCTTTCTCTAACTCCTTCATTGGGGACCCTAGCTCAGTCCAGTGGTTGTCTCTGAGCATCCACCTTTGTATTTGTCAGTATCTGGCAGAACCTGTCAGGAGACAGCTATATCTGGCTCTTGTCAGTAAGCACTTCTTGGCATCTGCAATACTGCCCTGGTTTGGTGTTTGTATATGGGATGGATCCCCAGGTGGGGAAGTCTCTAGATGGCCTTTCCTTCAGTCTCTGCTCCACATTTTGTCTTTGTATTTCTTTTAGACAGGAGCCATGCTAGTTTAAAACTTCAGAGATGAGTGAGTGGCCTCCTACCCCAACCCGGGGCCTTGCCTAACTTCTGCAGATGGTTTCTACAAGTTCTTCCTCCGATTTGTTGGGCATTTCAGCTAATCTCATCCCGGTTGGGTCCTGAGAGTCTCTTGGTTTCCTGGTATCTGGGAGTCTAAATTCAGCTGACTATTCTGCTGCCCTTTCACTAACCACCAGACATCATCCAACAATCTCACCACTGACCCCTTAACTGATAGAGGCTTCATAAGCATTCTTCCAATTCTGTAGAATGCCATTTGACTCTGATAGTATCTCTTGATGAACACATTAAAGTTGTTTTTTTAAAAAGAATTCTAATTATTTACTATTTAACAACCTCTGGAGTGTGCCATATAATAAAAAAAACAATGAAAATTCAAATATATAAAGACTTTACTCTGTATGCTTTTAAGATTCTTAGTTTTAAGTTTATATTTGGCAATAGATCTCTTTTAATTTTTTGAGCACTCTGGTAGGTAGTAATACAGCATCATTCTTTTGAATGTTAATATCTAGTTTTGCCAGTACTATTTGTAGAATGATCCCTTGGAATGGATGTCATATTCATGTCAATTTTTTAGACTTATAAAAGATAAATATATCTTGTCAAGGTAGATTCAATTATTCACATTGGTAAATTATTAATGTTCTAGCGTATGCATTCTGATCATTCATTAATATATCTAAAACTTCTCAATATTCATATTAGATCAATGATAATAACTGGTTGGTCACAATCAGAAAGTTGGCTACAGATAATGGTTTGGCCAATATGAAGAGAATATTTTTCAAGTATTGGCCAAAGGAAAATTAAAAAAAAAGATATATTGCATATTTTATTGTTATTTGTAAATTGTAGCAGATATATCATGATATTCATATGTGTTACAGTTTGGATATGAAATGGTCTTTACAGGGTAATTTGTTAAAGGTCTTACACCCAGAGTGGCAGTGGACAGAGGTAGCTAGACCATGTGTTCTCAAGTTTCTACAATAGGTTAATGTATTAAGGGATTCTCCTTGACTAGACTGTTGAAAAAAATGTTAGAAACTTTAGTATCTATGGGCAAAAATGCAGTATTAGAACTAACACATATGTACCTCTGAGAGATAAGTGTCCTCTCTGACCTTGCCTTTGCTCTGACAATTATGAGTTAAGCAGTTTTACTTCACCTTGCATAAGCCCTGTACCAGCAAGTTCTGCCTCCACCTGAGTTCACAGAAATGGGACTGTGAGTTTAAAGCTTCAAGACAGAGAACAAAACAAAGCTTTCCTATTTAAGTTGTTTTCCTCTACTATTTTGTCACATTGATGGAATGCTAACACATATATACATACCTGTTTTATGGGAGGGCTGCGCAGTAAATCTCTGCCACAATGTTGCTGCTCCAACACCAAAAACCTGTAAATATCCCAGTAAATAGCACTACACATATTGGAAATATAAGCTCTGATGGGATGATGGATGGAAGTAAAAAACATAAGAACGAGAGTGAAGTAGCAAAACATTGCACCACTTCCTAAGGTTACCCAGCAGAGTATGCCTCAAAGGCATTCTACCAGAATTAAGATGAAGGCTGAGAAAAAAAGTGTGTGTAAGGAGGGAGTCAGAGAAGACAGCACAAATAGACCTGCACCAGGTCAATGCTTAAACTGTAGAGTTGGGTTGGATTGGCTTGTGTTCTGTTCTGTAGATAAATACAAAACAGTATCTCTATCCAAAAGAAGTGACTTAAAAGTACAAGGATCACCTGAGTCATATTTGGATTGTTGTCTTTGGTGATCAGCACATCTCTCTGTTCCTGTCTTACTACAGTCAGTAGGATAAGCATCTAAGAAGATGGGCTCTATGTCTTTTTTTCTCCCTACTGAGCAATGGTTTATTAATATAGTTAATCTAAAAGTCCTATGTATCTTCTGTTAAAAAAACCCCAACAATTATAAATATTAAAGAATCAAAGGAAGGAAACATAGAAGAAGGTACTTTCTGCCTAGTAACTAGGTGGTAAATTCATACAATATTCCCATGAATCTTGTAACTAATCTTTCTAGTAGGCCTCAATATTTTGAGAATTTAGGAAGTCAAGGTTATTCTTCATAGCTGGAAATAAATAACATATTTAAAACCAAATATAAGTAATGTAACCACTATTTATTTCCTTCCCCCGATCATTCTAATGCACAGGCAAGATGACTAGTTCTTGTCATATTATGGCATAAAATATCTCATGGCAGAGAACGTTTTCATTTCAAATAATTGCATCCATGCATGCAGACACCTCCCCTGGATGATATTGGTAGAGAGAGATGTATATTGAATTCCAACTAATGGAGATCACTACATGGAAGATCAAGCCATCAGCAAAGAAGTGGTTATGGCATGATCATTTCTGTATCGTGTGACATGCTCCTGGAGTACTGTCAACAAACATAAACTTTAATCTTGGCAAAGAGAGTTTCTGTAAACTGTGTGTCATACTAATGCTTTTTATTTTGCATGGTGCTTTTCCCCAGAGAAATTTCTTTTACCTTTATTTCTTGCCACAGTTGCAATTCATTTCTGACTGACATGCTGACAAATCTATTCAATTCCTTTATATTATTGTACAACCATTGATTATTTCAACATACTTCAGCACTGTCGTTTTCCTTTTTAGAATAAATACTGTGCCCATTGTCTGCACAGATGGCTTGAATATATATTCAGGTTCAACGGGAAGTACATGTTCCATATATTAGGCTTGCCATGTCTAATTTAAATCGGGTAGCTTGACTTTGGACAGCTCACTGAAACCTTTTCCTTATTACCAAAAATGTCCTTTAAATTTTAAAACTTATCAGCACCAATATAGCAGAGTTTTAAAGACCAATATGGTCCATCTGTTTATGTATAACAACTGAGCAAAATACTAAGATACCAATGGAGTCTTACATTAAATATTATGTCAGATTAAACCAACCCCCAGATGGGAAAGCAAGGCTAATATTTTCACTAGATGCCTGGATAGAAAACCATCTACTGTAGGCATGCTCTCTCTTAGACTTACTCTCTCAAACCTTTTATTTTTTTCATCCTAAAGACATTCCAGGCCATGTTCCTTATAGATCTCTATTCATTATAGATCTCTATTCATCCTGACTTCTGGTTAATTTATGAGCATCTCTCTTCCTGCCACTTGACTCCCCGCAGGCATTCATATTCTAACCCATTATTGCTTAGCTTCCTTTCAGGATTAAATGGGATCATAATGAGCTGGAGACAAGGATACATTCAGAGTTACATTCTCTTTGGAACAATGACTATTTTTTCTTGTTTATATCTTTAAAAGCAAGGACCTTGTTGGTGTAAAACAGCACAGCTCTAGGTTTGTAACATATACCTGTTGACTGATAAAAATGAATAAACTTTTATGAAGATATTGGTATAGATATCTTTATTTCTTAAATTATGTAATAATAGTTAAAAAAATGCCCCTGAGTACTGCTTCCCTAAGAATGTGTCCATTTTCATTCAGTTGTTTTAATGAAAATCATTTATTTTTGTTGATGAATTGTGAATAGTTATAATTATTACATGATATCTCACACTCAAGAGTTTATTATTGATATTATCATCATTATCATCATCATCATTGTTGTTGTCGTCATCATCATCATCTCAATGCTTTAGATAGAACTCTGGATCTAATGAATGCTTGGTAGGGATTCCATCTATGGGCTTACATGCATGATTTCTAATCATATTTAAAACAGAAAAAAGAAAAGAGACTTTAACTCTGAATATCATTTTTGCTTCAAAATGCTTTCTAGTCATTAGGAATGGGGAGGAAAACAACAGAAGAAAGAGAGAGGGGGTAAAATAATAGGAGACATATCTCAAATGGTCATAACTAATCATACCATTAACTATTTACCTAAAATACCCATAATACACCACTGTAGACAAACACGCATATGCATTATATATTATATATATATATATGCTAACTAAACAATATCTGAACAAAGGTGACAGAAATATTAATGGGGAAGGAGAAGTTCACAATGTCTTAAATCTAGACAAAAACAAAAAACTACGAGTCATTAAGGAATGTGAGAAAGGAAGAAATAGTCTTCCTTAGGGCAAAAGCAAATTTTTTTTTTTTGTTTCATTTTTTTAAACATTAATTTTCTAGGTCATACAATACAAAATGGCCATCCCTGAATACATATACACATGTGTAACATTTTATAGACTGAGTATGCTATATTTATATATTTAGGAATGTAACAACAATTTTTAAAAAACCCACAAATTCAAAAGGCGGCATGGAAACCGTGCATGAAGAAGGTTTAGAGGGAGGAAAAGGCAGAAGTGCAGAATTGTAATCGTAGAATATATTTAATGGAAAAAGTACACTCTAGTCTAGGGAACTAGGGTAAAGTAGAGACAGGAAGATCTCAACAGTTTACAAGCCACCTTGTCTAGCCAAAAAGGTGAAAATCTTCCAAGTTCAGTTATGGAACCTGACACAAACAATATGATAAAGACTGGTAGACAAAAGAGCCTTTTATGGCTCTCTAACCTTCAAACACACACACACACACCTTATCATATTTTGATTTTAATTCAACAGTGCTTTCAATATGATTCCAAAAGTTTGAGATCAATTTACTGGCTATGTGCTCACACCTCTCACAGTGCCAGGAGATATACTGCTGCGTATTCAGTTGAAATCTTAGTTCTAAACTGTAAATAGCACAAAGGAAATCAACAGGCTACAACTGTGCTGATGACCACTCTAACAAACACATCAGATCTGAGTCTTCTTAATATCTAGGGTTGATATATTCTGTGCCTTTGTGAATTGTGTGTGTTTCTTCGCAAGAGAGGATAAAAGTCCCACAAACAACACAACTTAGTGATCCATTTTCATGATTTTCCAACACGAATTAAACCTAGTCAAGATAGAGTGTTGAATTTACTCTATAACATGATTCCATGATAGTTTTTTTTTTTTTTTTTTGTAATTTCTTGGTATATATTTATTTACTAATTTACTTTCTTTGGTTCTTTTGAAGTTGACCGCCCATGAACAAGAAACTTTTAACTAAGATAGCACCTTTCCCAGTTTTGTTGTTAATTCAGTGACATTCCATATTATTTATCAAAATCAAATGCTGGTATTCTGTTGTTCCTTTGCAGGGCAGCATCTTATGTCTTTAATGCCCGGTAACTCTACCGTAACCGAAGAAGATTCACTTCTCAGAAGTTGTGTAGTGCAAGCATTCCTGTAGAGTGTGCCATTTCCAGACAATGTTCTTTTAATTTTTTAATGCAGCTATTATTGTGATTTATAATTGCATTGGAGGTTCTCCATAATCTTTTTCAGAATGTGTTCATTGTTATTAGTAAAATCCTTAACTCCTTGGAAGGAATGGTTCGTCAACCTATTAATAATATATCTTCTTTTTTTTTCTAAGAAATAAATGTCCAACATACCATTTTTAATAGAGCCTATTTATTATACTTTAATAGATTGGAGTTGTTCATTTTAAATAGATTATTTTTATGCTTGAAAACTTTAAGCCACTTCCTATATCAAAACAACTCACTCAGAAAGGTACTATAGAATCGTTAGGAGGAAAGACAAGCTGACCATCACTTTACCTCAGTCACTATGAAGGATGTCCTATGGCAGAGAATAGACAGATACGTCTTCAATGCTCTCTAGGGTTGCTATTAAGTAGCTGAGTTTCTTCAACTTGGATTAGGACTGTATGCTAATTAATAAGTCATAGTTGGGTACAGCATATCAAAATATGTGTATAAGAGTGGCGATAGCTGAAGTTAACAATGCCTAATATATTTCTTTTTTTTTTTTTTAACTTGGAATTGTTGCATTACAGGGAAAATATACTCAGACTACAATGGATGCTGAACACTTCAAAATCGTTTAAATGAACACTCAGCAGAATTACTATGCATCTATAGTGGATTTAAGAACAATAAACAGTGAGAGGATTTTACTCAGTTGTTTCTAGAATAATGTTAATAAATATAAATTAATTCAAACCTACAAAGGCATAGAGTTATTAAAATTTGAGGACCACATAAAGATTTGTTTGATCTTTAACTGTGGTTAAAGGATGTAAAAGGTAGGGAAATTAATTAATAAACTTGTTATAACTCAGAGCAATTGATGGAAAACCTCTGAGTCTAGATTTGTAAACACCATTTTTGCAAGTCAGCATATACATGGTGGAATACTGCTGTGGTCATTTTTTGTGGTAGAAACACTACCAGATATTATAATATTTATAGAAACCTAAAAGGTATTGAGAATCCAGCGATACATTCAATCCTACCACATGCAACACAATAAAATGCCTCTTGTGTCACAATTCTAATAAAGGCTACTTTGACCAACTGATCATGTTGGTGGAAACAATAGTTATGTCACAGGGAAAGAAGACAGTTTTAGAGTAGATTAGCTGTGTTTGTTAGTTTCATTTGTCTTAAGGCAGCATTAACATGAATCATTTAATTTTGAAAAGACAGAAGAGAATGTGAAAAAATTTAATACAAGGTAAAGAAACCAACCCAAGTTGTAACAAATACCACCAGGTCTCAAGGTCTGATTATCAATCATCACATTTTTATCTTTACAGGGTGTGAATATAAATACTTACTTAAGGATATTTGAGAGAAACTAAAATTCTGTGATTATATAAACTTTCAATATGCCTTCTTTTGGCATTTGTGTCAAAATTTTTAAAGTTGACATTCTACATAAGTGCTATTGAACGTCTTTAAATAATAGGATGTATAGTTTCAGGTTTTTCATATTGCTTTACAATATAAAAATGCTTTTAAAAACTTAGGTCCTCTCTTCGTCCCATCAAGTTTCTGAATTAAGACAGTAGGCCCTCTCAGCATTTACTTCAGGTTAATTACTTGTGGTGGCCATGTTTCATTTTGGCAGTCCATGCTGCATAATTTATAATATACTACTTAATTTACAATCTGGCTAAATTGTTTTGTTGTATTGGGAGACTCAAATGGAACATATTTCATTATCTTAGGTCCTAGAAGAACACTGTGGAGATGGAAATGGGTTTAAACTGGCATGCCTCACATCAAGCTGGGTTCCAAAAAGACAGACTCCAGGTGCTTTCAGCTAATTCAGACAAATGATAGTGCCAAAATTTGCCAATAGAAAATTTCTTTCCTACACATAGCTTTGTCATATGTAGAGCCTGCCTCTGCAAATGGCCAAACTGGACAGTATTTACAGACAAGAAGTTAAAAACTCATTTAGTACTACAATGACAGTTTGTCAAATTTAAAAATTTCCAGGTTGAAATCTTTGGGTCCAGCCTTCTGCTCTGTAATTCCTAAGACTCCCATATCTTGCATAACATTTTTATGAGGATGTTCTTCTTCCTCACTTGACCTGGGATTCTCCTTTAATCAAAGGCTACAGGCAGAAAAGAGTGGCTAGTGGTGTCCTGAAAGTGTTCATGGCCTGCTTGTGCTCACTCTGACTTGTTGTCTGAACTTAGAACTTTCCTGCTGCTCTCTATTTATGGGCAAGTCAAATCTCTTCTCAAACTCACAAGATCTAAAAGTGGCTACTGACATATATGGCCAACAATGCAAGTGGAAGCTCAGAAAAATGCAGGCTCTGAAAATTATGTTTTATAATACATACAGAAACAAAACAGATTTAGCTACAAACATATAGTGAGATAGATGTGCATATCTAATCAAAAAAACTCATTCCATTAGGCCACTAGAGAATAGCTCATCATCAGGAGAAAAAAAAATACTCAAACTTAATACAAATAATTCTGGTAGAGAAAGGAATCTGAAATGCTTAGAGCAATGATAGCAGATGTCATGATTTCAATGGATACTGAAGTGAATCTGAGAGAGATGGAGCTGGGTTCCATACTATATGCTGAATGGTTTCCATAAGACAAGCAAGTGAAAGAAGAAAAGTGGAGGATAGTAAAGTTCATGAGGTTGTTGGGATCCTGAAAGCACCCGCCTCATCCAGATGAGTGTGGTGATATGCCTTCATGGTTTGGTCCTTTTCTGAACCCTCTTATAATGTGTGTTCAGTGTTGTTAGAATCACAGGCTATCTAAGAATATATCAAACCCAAATAGATATAAAGTCTTCCCATAAATACATTTGTTGGCAAAACTGAGGAGGAAACTACCAATCTGAAAACTTTGTACTATTCATTTATCTACTATATGGAGGTTAGAATCCTGAAAATGGTCCTATGGTCATGCCTGTTGGGGAATATATTCTTAATAACAATTAGTGTCAGAAGAGCAATCTTAATTGTAGACAGGATCATTGTTTGGGCAACAGATCATGGACTGAATAAATAAATAAACAGAACTGTGCAGTAGCATGTATTAACCCTAGTCTGATTTAGATGTCACCAGCTGATTCAAGCACCTGCTGCCTTGATTTTTCTATCATGCTGGTCTCAATCTCTGTATTGTAAGGCAAAATAAACTCTTTCACTCTTTAAATCACTTTTGTCCAGTTATTTGTTTTTACAGAAAAAGGAAAAGAAACAGAGACACTCTGGCTCATTGATTAAATTTTTATTCATGTTTTAAGTATGGGATCTAACCTATTATATATGTTCAAAAATATACACACATGAGTGTGAGAGAGAGAGAGAGAGAGCTACAGAGAGACAGAAAGAGAGAGACAGAGAGACAGACAGACAGAGAGATAGAAACACAGAGACAGACAGTAGGACAGATATAAGACAAACAGATTCACAGAGACAGAGAGACAGAAGAGAGAGAGAGAGAGAGAGAGAGAGAGAGAGAGATCAGTCATACTAAGTATATGCTCTACCATTCAGCTATCCTCCTAAACCTTCATTTTAGTCCTGAATAAAGACAGAGTAGAATGACATATGTACATATCACCCAGTTAGATGTTAAAACATATCTGTCTTTAATCATCTAAATGGGTTCAGGGAATCATACCCATATTTCAGCACGAGTACGAGAGCACTGACAATGTCAGAGGCTGTGTTATCTTCTCTCCTTTTAAACAAAATTTGTTTGGGTTCCAGTGAATTGTCTCCTGAAATATGTCCACAGGCTGCCCTGAAGCCTGTGGCTACAAGTTGTAAATGTGTGTTGGGGAGAAGACTTTTTCTGATCACTCACCCATCTAAACTTTCTAAAAGAATTAAAACTAAATGAAAGGTGATCTCACACAAGTCAGTAACATCTCCAAGAACTGGTAATCCTTTCATACCTTTTTAAATCACTAAACTTCCTCATTACAAAGAAAGAAAAATCCAGCGAAAAGAGAACCAGTAATTCAACTTACTCTTCATTATTTTGTAACCTGAAAGACCACGGAAGCTCAAACTCACTGTGGCAGTTTGAAAAGGGGGCTTCATAGGCTCATAGAACTAGAATATGTGTACTATTTGTAGTAGGTGCGAGCTTGTTGGGGAAAGTGTGTCACCGGGGGTGAGCTTTGAGGATCAAGTAAGGCTGAGTGTCTCAGTCTCTCTTCCTGCTGCCTGCCATTTCAGATGTAATGTTCTGGTTCTTCTCCATCACCGCGTCTACCTGTTCTCCTCCATACTTCCTGTCATGACAATGATGAATCCAACCTCTGAAACTGTAACCTATCTCCAATTAAATCTCCTCATTATTAAGACTAAATGGCTCTCTCTCACACACACACAAAAGAAAGAGAGAAAGAGCAAAAGAAAGATAAAAAAGGGAAGGAAGCAAGCAAGCAAGCAAGAAAACTGTAAAATCATAGAAAGCAAACTAACTGTGATTACAGATACCTACATAAAAACCAGTACATTTAAGTAATAGATTGCCATATTTGTTCTTTTTTTTTTTTTAATTTAAGACTTCAGACAGAGCTCAAAATAAAAAAAAATTAATATCAAACCAAATAGGGTAATGATAAGGTCTTGGAATGAGACATTTCACAAACTATATTTTTTCTGTATTCCTGTATTCTAGTCAACAGTGAGATGGCAGGACTCAATAAGATATTAGCCATCAAGGAGAACCAAACACTACTTTTAAATATACTGTAGATTACATGCTTGTGTTTTCCTGAGATGCCTCAATGTTATCCTATTGGTTGCTGGACCTCCAAGATATGATCAGAAGAGGGCTCCTAGCTCCTGCAGAAGCAGCTCTATATGAAGCCATTTATGAAGAAGACCCTTACCATAAACCAAGCCATGACACTGAATTTGGTCATCCCAAGCCTGGAACTGAGATACAGGTATTTCTGTTGTTTGCAGCATCTGATATTTTGTTAGAACTGTATAAATGGACTGGGAAATAGTGCATGTTTAAGTTAGTACAAGAAGTGACTCTTAAAATATCACAATCTTCCCTTCTTCCTTCCTTTCCTTTTTATTTCTTGTTCTCTTCCTTTTAAGGAAATTCTTTGGTGTATTTATTGTTATAGATTTATGCATTCTGATTTTGTTGTCCCTTTTTTCTTCAGAGTAACATCAAAAAATCTCAGAAAGTTCTTAGTCCTAACTCTCTCCATTGCGATTAGGCAAGCCTGGATGTCTATCTACCATGTACATTAAGAAGTGAAGTGCAGCCTGTCAGTTCAAACCATCAGCTTTAACACATTTTTCTAGTTTACAAATACTTGCAATGTAGCGAAAGTTTTGTTCTTTCTAAACCTAATACACTTAAATTTCAAATAGGTTCTCAACTAAAAACATTGTTAAAACTTCAAACTACTATTAAATGATAAAAGAAAATACTCGATCATTGTTGGCACCCTGACTTAAATGTGGGTCACATTCAGATGCAATAATGTGCAACTAACCTACAATTATAAGTAATATCTTTTCAACAATAGATATTTAAAAGCTAACAATACAAAGAGACTCATAATTATCCAATGGGAATTCACCCAGAGGATGCCTTGTCACTTCGGCCCTGATCCACTTAAACAATACTGAAGTGTACGGTGGTTGGCACATAGAAAACAAGGGTCTCACAAAGTCAGGGATAAGTGATGAATTCCTGTGCAGTGTAGCTAAAGCAAGCATTTTATTTCCTCCTGAAAGGCTCGATTTGTCTAATTTATTGAAGACAAAGGCCCCTGAGAGTTCCTGAAAACAAGATTCACACAATGTATTCTGCACACTTCAAACGCAAGAAACAAATTTGATGGGACTCACCCTGACCTCCGTCTCACCAACCCTTGTCTTCATTCACTCATTTCTAAGGAAAGAAAAAGCAATAATACTTACTGTTAGTGCACCTAGGAGTTTTATAGTTTAATCCAGAATGTGATTCAAATTAGCTACTGAATGGCAGCTATGTTTTGAAAAAAAAAAAAAAAACTTTGACAAGTTGTTCAAACTGTTCAAATGTTTGCTATCATTAACCACCTACTTTACCAGTTGTCAACCAAAGTAGATTGAGACACATCTGCTCAGGAAACCTAGACTGCTCCCTTTTTCTTCAGAATCCATCTGTCTTCAGATTTTGAGTTAAATGAAGTATTTGAATGTATATTTCATTTTGGAGTTAAAAAAAAGTTCTTTAAATATACTGGGAAAGAGAACACATAAACCAGTTTTGTCTAGTCCTGTTATTTATTCAGCTCTCTGTCTCTGTCTCTGTCTCTCTTTCTCTCTGTCTCTGTCTCTCTGTCTCTCTGTCTCTCTTTCTCTCTGTCTCTTTCTCTCTCTGTCTCTCTGTCTCTCTCTGTCTCTCTCTGCCTCTCTGTCTCTCTCTCTCTCTCTCTCTCTCTCTCTCTCTCTCGCTCTCTCTCTCTATATATATATATATCTTCCCTCTAAACTTGTCTATGTCTAAAGGAAAGGAACAAAAAGCTAGACTCTGTGTATAACATAAGAGATGCCAAGATTTATTCTTGAATATGTATTGTCCTGGTGCAAAATGAAGGGAAGGGTAGGGTGGATGTAAAGCACAAACAATTGAGTTAATTCTCAACTCACAGAGTTAGTTTTAAGAAGCTCACTATGTTGCCTGAACAAATGGCTCAGCAGTTAATGTCCTCTTGAGAGGACCTAGGTTCAATTCCTAGCACCTACTTGATGGCTCACAACAGCCTCTCACTCCAGTTTCAGGGAGTCTGACCCCCTTTGCTAGCCTCTGAAAGTATACACACACACATGATACATATACCTACCTTCTGATAAAAATAGTACACATAAAGTTAAATTTAAATGAACCAAAAAAAGAAACTCTGCATGTTTCTGAGAAATGAATTCTGTATGCTATAAAAGTTTTAAACAGTTACAAATCAGAGGAAAAAAACTGTTCCATAGTACATGTTCACAGACCTTTGAGAAATAAGTTATTTCATGAACCAGTAGAGCACCACCACACCTCTCAATTGAGTTGAAGTCAAGTTGAGCACATGCCTAGGGAATCACCACCATTACAATAGTAGCCTAATGCTGGTAAAGACACTGTGCTCTTCAGCCATTGGGTAAACATTGAGCAAACACTGGAGTTAAATAAAAATCTGAGAAAGCCACTTCCTTCTCTCACATAATGACAAGAAAATGTAATGAAAGCTACAACTGGACTAAAGAGAACCATTTATTTCTATGAAATGTTTGATTTTGAGGCAATTATGTTTGTTTTGTTTTTCATTTATAACAGCTTTTTACTACAGTGGTACCAACAATCTTTTGTAATTAAATGTGTCATTTTCTCCCCAGATAGTTGGTAAGAAAAGTGAGAATTCATCCCATTTCTTGGGAATTGTAGCTTTCTGATTATTTTGAAATGGATGACAACTAGCTGACTCTCCTCCCCACCTTGCGTGATAAAAGTAACCTATCTGTAAACAGCTTCTCCGGAATGAGCATCACCTGCCCTCTGGTGATGTGCTTTCTTCTGCTTGTCTCTTATTGGCTTCTTATTGTTAACAATGTTACTTTAGGGTGATCTGTGCCTGAGCTTTACAAAGGATGTGGGGTTTTGTTTGTTTGTTTTCTTTAATGTAATCTCTATACACCAAGAACAAAAACATAAAGTGGTAAGTTCAGATAAATTTTTTACATGCTTTGCCATATTTCGATAGCGTGCTTTAAAAACACAGGCATAATTTACTTCAAAAGAAACAACTGTTCAACTTTCTTCTAATGGGGTGCTAAGGGCAAATGGGCAGGCAAGAATCATCATGAAAAGCAAAAGAAACAAAACAAACAAACAAACAAAAGAGAATATAGGAAGTTTTACAAGCTTTAAAATTTAAAATAGAACCAATAAATAGCCCATTTTTGATAAATTGTTCACATTTGGTAAATGAGACAGTCCATTTGAGAGGCCCCGAGGTTAACCAAAGACAAGTAATAATGTTCTGAGTATCATCCACAGTCATTTTGATTTTGCTTAGGAAACCATGTGCAGTGGTGGACTGTAATTATTTCATCTCTCCTTATACCCCCCTCATTTGTTCATCTATCTGTTTTCCAGTTGAGGACTGAGCTATAGGAAGACCATCCTATTGTCACAGAACATCAGATGGCATTCCCATCAGGTATAAACACATTGTCTGAGGCCCTTAGGAAAATTTATGTATTTATGTATTTATGTATTTATTTATTTATTCATTTTATCAGTTGCGTAATCAAAAGGATGCTCAAAGTCTTAAGCGTCATTGTGGAGTGATGGAGCTGCTTTCTGCAAAAGAACCATCACAAGAGCTATGAAGCTCCAATCATCTTCAGTAACCATGGCATTCAATCTATTTAGTGAGCCTCAAATTGGGTACCATCTTCCCTTGCAAATAAGTAGAGAAAGGTTATAGTCACAGAGCCATAGAGTGGAGGTGATAGAGCAAGAGCTTTAGGCAGGCTTTGTGTTCCCTGCTGTAAAAAGTATCACCATTTATTATTACTCATTAAATTTTAATTTTATAAGGTATCTTTAAAAGGTCATTTGTTTAGATTGGAATTTTGTAGACAACATTACTGACTGGTTAACTACTGGGAAAAAACAAATCTTCATAGATTTACTGTTTTAAGCTATTATTAAGTAGGCACCTTTAAACAGAACAGAACAAATTATTTCTCACATAGAGCAAGATTGCACTCATTTCTGTGTAATTAAATTTGCACAATATTTTCAGTTGGTTTTTTCACGAAAAGCACCTCAGAAACTTAATTAGAAGTGAAAAATCATTAGCATACAAAAGGTTTAAACCTTTAGTTGTGATATGACAAGTTTCAAACAAGACAGAGGTTGTAAAATATAAACGTAACCAAGAGAGGGGAAGTTTAACAGAGATCTTCTCTGTGTTCCCTGAAAATACCATCAAATGTTCTTTTTCTGAATCTTGTGTTATTAGAGACTACAATCACCCCCAAATTCTGATTCAAAATGGCTTTGTGTAGCTGTATTGTTATAATAGATACTTATATTCACAAAATGTATACAAATTATATCTTTTATTCATCAAAAGCAATGAGGAGGGAAGTAGTATCAAGATTTCCAGATGTTTTATGTGTACTTTGTTATGTAACCCTAGAACACTTGAGGAAAGATGTTGACTCAGTTACAAACTAAAGGGAAGCTCTTTAAGGAAGGGAAGATGCATCAGAAAATCCATGTAAAGATGGTAGTCTGAGATAAAAGGCATCCCCTTAACCCAGATTGCTTTTCCTTCAACAAATATCCTCAAAATAAGACTTTTCGCCAAAAAGGTAAGTCTAGCAGCATGCAAATGGGGGGTTAACTAATATTTATATAATGGGAAAGTTGGTGAATATTTAATTTCTTCAGGGCATACAGCTTCTCTAGTAGCTACTAGATTTTTACCACTGCTCCACAAAACAGCTGGGGATAGGGATGAAATGTAAAGCAAGTGTCCTAGCAAAACTTTATTTAGAAATATGGGCAGATAGCAAGACTTGGTCAAATGGCCACAGTTTGATTTGCAGGGCCGAATGTAAGCTATATAAGATGTGAACTTTATTTTCACTATGTTCCATGACTCAATGCTTAAAAGAGTAATCCATAATTAATGGGGATGTTATAAATAATGCCAGTTACTCCTTACGTGGACCTTCTTATGTGTTGAACACATTTGTTTGGAATAACTCATATATTTTCACAATGTCCTTGTAAGCTAGTTACTACTTTATTTTAGGAGATAAAGGAATTAATGATTAATGATTAAAGGATAAATGATTAATTTATTGAGATAAACATCATTTAAGGGTGGGGAAAGGAGGGTTAAAATTACATAAGTGTATAAGGTAGATTGAGATTTCAGATAATTAGATAATTGAATGAATGGATAAATTAAGAATCGACTGAGTCAAGAGAAAGTCATTTCTGGGCATTTTTTTCAAACAGAATTGTATCTCTTGGTTATTTGCAATCACTTTTCTGAAATTATATAGCTTGAGGTAATTTTTTTCTTAAAGATACATAAGTGGAATCTGTCACTGAATACTTGTTGCTATTGAGCATTCGTTAAGCTAGTTGTTATATTTTAATAGGATCGTGCGTTAGGTACTTGGGTAAGAACAATTTTTTTTTTTTTTAAAGAAAGGCAGAAAGATGATGGAAGGGAGGGAAGTAAGATCAAAAGACTGGAAAAAAATTAAGCCAGGGGAAGCGTCACTCTGGTGAAATGAGAAAAAATTGTTATGAGATCTTTTATTCAAAAGTATTTACCAAGGGCTTAGCATCTTAAAGGCTCTTAGCTCTATCCTAGAGATACATTGATTAGAAAAAGAAACAATAATCAGGGCTGCGTCAATCATAAGGCTTATAGTATATTAAGGAGACAACATAAAATAAACATCATGTAAATATAGGATTACCAATCATGGCAGGTGCCACCAGGAAATAAATAGATGCTGTGAGAGTATACCGGGGCAGAATTTAATTTACAACAGGATGTTGGAAAGTTCTCCTTGAGGAAAGGATATTCAAAATGAGTGCTGCAGAGAAGTAGGCCTTCTCTGGAGGGAGAAGGAGAGAGTCCCCCATGCAAATAACTGCAGGAGTGGAAAAGACCTGGGATGGGAAGGAATTGAGAACATTAGAAACAAAACAACCTATTCAAAGAATACTTTCGAATCACAATGGCCAAGTGCAACCGGCCAAATGCATTTGTTAATCACAGTAGAGATGTTAGAAGACTTTTATTTGTAACATTTCTTTGGAAGTTAAATGGGAAGCTATTAAATGTGATGGAAATATATTGATTACCTTATAAACATAAAAGAAAGCTGGCCATATTTGAGGCAGAAATTGTTAAGTATCTAAGAAGGAGAGAGTGGGAGATCAGTTAAAATGACGTTATAATAGGTCAAGAGAGATGGTTGTGTGTAGGCATTTGTTAAGAATGAATGGTAAGGCTGCAGATCAAGGGGTTGTTTTGGAAATAGATGTTGGCATAAATTTGGCAGTTAGAGCAAATAGAAGAGAGACAACTTTAGTAGTAGAGTGATAAAGAAGAAATCCAAATGTCAAGTTTGGCCGGTTGCAATTTCAGGCAACGGAAAGGCAGCTAAATGTAGGATCTAGCAAACACATCTTTCAAAAGAAGGAGCTGGACAAGAGGTTGGAGGTGGCAAGCTTCCTGGTTTAGCTGGCAATAAGTTGTGGCTGTGGAAGACCACTCAGGAAAAGATTGTAGAGCCAAAAAAATGTTATTATTAAGGTGGGACATAGGCAGCAACTTCTGAAGCAAAGTTTAAAGAGGAACAAAGAGAAACAACACTAAGATTTGGGGCTGTAGAGATGTTTCCACAGTTACCAGCACTGGATGCTGCTCCAGAGGACCCAGATTTGGTTCTCATCACCAATGTGGAAGCTAACTACCATCTGAAACTACAGTTCTAGGGAATTCTGTGCCCGCTTCTATCCTCTTCAGGTACTACATAAACAGATCACAGACTATCATTCAAACACTCACACACATAATAGGATGGTAAATCTTTTTTTTTTTTTTAAAGTTAGAAGTCATTCTTTCTGTCCACCCAATAGCACCCATGTGATCATTGGCTCTGTGTGCAAGGCTTGGCCTTTGCCTCTGTCCCCCCACCACCATTACTGAAATCTCTGACTAGCACTTAGATATTAACAATCACTCTTCCTGCCTTCTGTCTCTTTTCATTAGTCAATTATATTCTCTAATTCACCCTGAAGCTTTCAGAACCATATGGCATGACAAATATTTTTTTTTCATTGCTATACTTTTATCTTACACTTGGGTCTTATAGTCACAATCTTTAACCCCAGCAAAAACTTTTGTTATGAACATCAGTAGTCTATATAACAGAAATCCAAAGAACATGCCTATTTCTTCATGTTGCCTGAATTCTCACACTATTCTGGACAAGTGCATGCCTCCTTGAAGACATCTCTTCTGGCATGATGTGTCAATATATATATCAAAATCTAAGGACAAGCAAATAAGAGAAAAATCCACATAAATCTATGAAGAAAAATAAAAAATAAAATAAAATAAGTGTGCATGAAGCCAACATTCCCAAACAAAAGAGGAAGAACTACCTCTCTAGAATGCTGGTCCATTTTTTCTCTGGTGGCAGCAACCATGGAATTGTGTGGTAAGCTGTGCTGTAATTTTGTAGAAAACTCCTATATTGTTTTCTACAATGGCGTTGTAATTTCACATCCACCAATGGTGTTCAAGTGCTTCATTCATCCCATACTGTTGCTAATCCCTATCGTTTTAACCCTTGAAAGAATATCACCATGGCTCACAGCTCTGTGACTCCTTTTTCTGCTTTAAGTTACCACTTCCCCACTGATTCGTGCTGATGAGAATTTTTATTCACCTGTTGGTTCTCTGCCACTTACATGGCTTCTTTCAGAAAGTCAATTTATATCTTTTGTCCTTTTTTGAATAGGATGTCTTTGCTATTGAGGTCTTCTTAGAACCTCATATATTTTCAGTATCAGCATAAGGTCAGTTGTATACATTGTAACATTGTATCTCATTCTATAATTGTCTCTGCACTGTTTCCTTTGCAAAGCAACCCCCTTTGTTATTGTTGTTGCATTTTTAGTATATTTTATTGTCTTTGAAATTATTTGATTATTATTATTATTATTATTATTATTATTATTATTTATTATTATTTACAATTTATCTGTTGCTCCCCTCCTGGCCTTCCCTCCCACAGTTCCTCATTCCATTCCTCCTATGTCTGTCTCCAGTGGTGCTCCCCACCACCAGACCTCCCCCCACTCCCTGGGGCTTCAAGTCTTTCTGTGATTAAGCACATCTTCTCCCACTGAGGCCAGGTCAGAAAGTCCTCAGCTATATATGTGTCAGAGGGCCTTGGATCAGTGTGTGTATCCTGCCTGTTTAGTGGCTTAGTGTCTGGGAGTGTCCAAGGGTCTGGGTTAGTTGAGACTGCTGGTCTACCTATAGGATCACCCTCATCTTCAGCATCTTTCATTTTTCCTCTAATTCAACCATAGTGTTCTCCAACTTCAGTCCAATGGTTGGGCCTAAGTTTCTGTGTCTGTCTCAGTTAGCTGTTGGTTGGGACTCTCAGAGGACAGCCATGCTAGGTTCTTTTCCTTTGATATCTTGTACTTCTAATAGCTTGAAAAATCATTCCCTATTCCAGAGGACTGAAGCATGTACATATAAAAATTATTTGTTTTTATTGTTTTATAACCTCTAATTTTCTTAAAATTAGAAGGTCAATTTTAGACTTTAAAGAATTTTGATTTAATATTTTAGTTGATGAGGAGCCAGTGTCTATATTTATTACTCTATATGAAGATATCCAATTTAAAAAACCTTATTTATGGAAAAGACTATTTGTGTAATGTGATTTTAATACTCTTGTTATAAACATAGTTGATTGTAGATAGGCACATATATTTCTAGGCAATCCATTCCCCTCATTTGTTCTACATACAATTTGATACCAGTACCTTGGTAGTATGTTAAGTATACCTTTACAGTAAGCTTTGAAGAGAGGTGTTTGTGTGTGTGTGTGTGTGTGAGTGTGTGTGTGTTTAAAAGGAACACCTTTAGAAAGGTGTTTCCTCTGTGTTATTGTGTGAAGGTCTAAGTAACGTTGGTAGAGGAAGGTCAGGCTACATACCAAATTGTATAGCTGAACTTGACAGTACCATCCATGTGCTATTTATTTTGCAGGTATGAAAGACACAAGATTGAGAGAGTTGTGGGATCTTGACACACAGGCCAGATAATGTATGGCAAGGTTGGAGTCCCTGCAAGAAAAGCCTGAGATGTCACTTCATAAATCTGTGACAGTTAAACCTGACTTTCAGAGGAGACTCCAGGATATTAAAGATGGTAGAACCATGGGACCACGTCTGTTGAGGAAAGCTGCAGGCATGACATGATTAAGATAATCTACTAGAGAAACTATGTGTGTTGTAGATCTCCAGGCTTGTAGGTGGTGCTACCAAGTCTTTGGAACCCAAATCAGGATCTCATACACCAGACATGGAGCTGCAGGCTTAGAGATTGGCCAAGTTGGGTTTGGTCTTGTGTTTATAATTTCTTGCTATGTCCCATTTGTACTTTTTATTTACTAGAAGTACATGTCATTGTATACTAAAAGTATGGGAGTGATATCTGATTTTATAGGAGGTTCCATTAACAAATTGCTCTGAGTCCAGAAGAAACTTTGGAATAGTATTGGCAATGTTAAAGAGAATGGAGATTTTGAAAGAGGAACTTAATACATTTTGTATCCTGAGGCAACCACGAGCCTCTGTGGATAAGCAGCAGAACTTTATTATTTGAAAACATCAGGCTTCTGTGTCACCTTAGTATTGTGATGGTTAATATTATCAATTTGATAAGATTAAAATTATCTAGTAAAAAAAAAAAAGAAACCAACATTATCATCACCACCACCACCATCACCAACCAAAATAATACACATGCTTATATGTCAATTCCTAAACTGACTTTATTGAAGTGGAATGAATCACCCTAAATATATGCAAATATTCTCCATGGTCTTGGACCCTGAGCTGAATAAAATGAGAAAACAAGCATAGCACTATCCTTCCTTTCTGTATCTTGACAGCAAACACCATGTAGAGCTGCTTCAAGCATCTGCTGGCATGACTTCTCCATCAGTATGGACAGTACCTTCAAACTGGGAGGCAAAATAAATCCTTTAGTCCTCCAGGTATTTTACAAAGTATTTTATTATAGCAACATGTGTATTTTTACAGTGTCTTAATTATTGAACATAAACAAACACTGCGGCTCTGAAAAACAAATTATTGAACATAAACAAACATGGCGGCTCTGAAAAAAATAGAAAGAGCTATGAAGAGTAGCAGGCTTGTGAGGTATTTTTGCTTGTAAAACTGTCAGAGTGGAACCTTTGGCCATGGTTTTGAGGCACACAAAAGAAAAGAATATATCCCAGAGAAACCTAACCGCTCAGCTAGGTTGTGGTCAGAAAGGCTTGCTTTGGTGGCAGCAAGGGAAGAGTAAGACTTCTGATTGACTTCTGCCATGATGACCTTGGTCAAGGTCAAACAGGTGATATTTAGTGGAGTAGCACAAACTGCTGCCAATTAAAAAATCTAATTAAGGTTCCTGAAAATGTAATATATTTTAATTTGCAGAGCTATTCTATATTCCTGCTGGGCCCCAAGGGTCAAAGAAACACAGGTGACCAGGTAAGGCCAGAAATGAGTGTCTATTTAAAAAGAGAAATCTCACAAGGTCTAGACAGGAAAAAATATTGCATTATCAGATCCAAAGAGAAAGACCAAATGGACTAGATCACGCTGAAATATAAAGTGTAGGAAGGAATGATGAAAAGGAGAAGAGGTACCTATTCCAAGCACAGGTAAGGGGATAACACTTTGTTTAATTCAGAAAAAAATGGTAACTGGTAAAAACAGCCAAAAAAATATCTACACTAACTTCCCCCTGCCTTTGTAAAATAAACTGAATTATAACTTTTCTTTGGTCTGAACAAGTTAATCAATGTTAGAAAGTCAGTGTAGATAACACACACAGATTGCTGTGATTTCTCACTGGGGCATCAGTTAAGATGACATACACATGTATGGTGTATATGTTTGTTTGTGTGTGTGTGTGTGTGTGTGTGTGTGTGTGTGTGTGTGTGTGAGTGTGTGTGTGTGTGTGTAGTTTGAACAGAAATATACACGAACTTTGGGAGGAAAAAAAGAGTTTACAAGGAATTTTTCATAGTAACAAAGAAGTCTTGCTGCCCTAGAGGAATTCTCAGGAAATCACCTTGACTTAAAGCCTCAAAAAATGTAAGTATCTAAGACAGGTATCTGAACTCCAAATAATAAATAATGATAATGGAGACAGAAATATTAACTAGCCTGATTTTATCAATAGTCACTGGATTTAAAAGTGAAATATACTGAATCATATTTATGTAATACAAATTAATCTAAAAGTCTTATTTAACAGCAAAAGGAAGTGAGTCTTTCCCTACCTTTTCCTGAAGTTACACAATAAGATGAGATACAGCCCAAAGCAAAAATTGTCCAATTTGAAAATATCATCCCCTTACCCATTCTACATTTCCCATATTAAATTATAACAATTTTCCACCTTAACAAATTAACCCGAACCAAAACAAAAGTGATTGTATTAAAAATACTCCTTTACCAACATCAGAAACAATTAAAGGGCATCTCTAGTTTAGCATCTTTTCTGTACTATGCTATTTATTATTTGGTAGCATCATTTAGGGCAAAGCAGAAACCATTTCCAATAACTCCCTGGAGCTGTGTTTTAAGTGGAGTCAGGGCTCCAGGTCATCCATTAATTGGCAAGAGGCTGGAGGCTCCTGGTTCATTTTCAAGGCTCTTTAGTCTTCGAACACCTTCCTGTTTACCTGGGCAGACAATCCCAGACTTACATTATCTTGGCTTGAAAAGTTTTAGGTTTTGACTGTTTTGAAGGGAAGGGGATCTAGATTCAGTAGAAGCTATACTTCAATTTTTGAATTTGTACTTATTCTCCAGAGTAGATACAACAGGGTATGTAACATTCTGATAACACTGGGCTGTGGCAGTGAACCTAGACATATAAAGACCGGCGCAAACAACACATATTCTATAAGGCATGTGTTGTTTAGCTAAGACAGTTAGTAGTACAACATACTCAGGGCATTGCTAACTTATATTCTCAATTTAAGAATGACTTTATTAGGATACTGTCATACTCTGACTCAATAGAATTGTGTCTCCCCATCAACGTCCACCCTACTCCATGGTACCTTTTCGTTTAGACTGTCATCTGTATTGTACAAAGAACTAGCCATTCTCTCAGTTTCCAGAGACTTTGGTCCCCATCTTTGCCTTAACAGTCTGCTTATCATTTTATAACTTTTCCCAAGTCTACTTTCTTCTATCTGAGTTTATCTATCATGTTTTCTTATGTCCAGCACTTCTCAAAGTTACTGGCCTGACAAATGTTCCCTAAGTAAGAACAGATTTGCATGAGCAGTGAATATAAGTAGAATGTAAAATACGTTGAGGAGGAACAGTTACATGTCCCTAGTCCATGACCAGTATGTCTGCTTTGTTAGTATATGAATGACTCTGTCAGGGCTTAGTAATCTGCAAGTGAGGTTAGAAAGCCGTTGAACAACCTGTAAGATCTAGCACATGAACCCACATTGAAGGTTCCATAGTTGATGTCTGCAAAGAGCAGCTAAGAAAGAACCTGTAAATTCTGACTAAATCATCATTTGAACGGCCATCACAGAGAGGGTGTGCTACCTTCCCAAATCAAACCTTCATGGATTTATATAGTTACAAGATTTTTCCAGGAAAGTCTCATGGTTTGTTTTCTCCCTAGGATCCCATGACTCATAGTAGTTACAAATGCATCTGGTTTCCCACTATAGAATCAACAGTATAAACTTCATGGTCTTAACCTAAGATATAAGATCTCCAGTTGTGATCCTACACACATATATATTGCTTTGTGTAACATGGACTGTAAATGAGTGGAAACCAACGAAATGTATTCTCTAGTCTGGCTGGAGAAGTACTGTACATATTTTCACATATATTTTTAAAAAATCATACTTATCGGTTCTTCCATTAAAGATAGAATAAAAATATTTGTTCAGACAATATCCATATTTTCCCTTATTTATATGTGTTTATGTGTGTGTGGGGGGGGCATGCACACTTATACATTCCCAGGCCTTTAGAAAAATGCATACAATTTGAACAACAAGGGTAAAAATTGCAAACTTTTGTCATTCCCCATGAAGGAAAAAAAAATTGCTCCAAAACAATTTCTCTATGAAAAACATAGAGAAAAGAGTGAGCAATTGAAGGAGGATGACTGCTAGCTACATAAGGCGTTGGGCTTTCTATTTTCACCACTTAGTAGAATGCTCAGTGCTGTGTTTTTGAGTGAACTGACATCCCAGCTTAGCTGTTTGGTCCACATTTAAGTTGAGCAATCGACACTATCACCAGGAAATCCTAGACAGTGGTGGGAAGGACTGTGCATCACCAACTGTGTAACTTCAGGGGGGTGCTGAAGCTGAAGGGAACGGCGTATTATGCTTCTCCACCACGAAAACGCTAGGGTAATTATCCCTCTCTTGTTCCACATCACTCATGCCACAGGCGTATGAAGCTTAAAGAAAAAAAAAAAAAAAACATGCAAAGCAGAGATAGCTCTCCCACTGCGGACAAAAAAAAACCAGGAAGCCTTTATTTTGTCTGTTCTAATTTCCTTGATTTAGCACCTTCTCATTTGGTTATGTGTGTCGCCCAGTGTTTACTGGTCAGACACAGTCACATTTACCTCATGTATCATTTTCTGATATTCAAATTCCCTCTGGTGCTTCGTCTAATGACAAGTCCAGTCTTCTGTTGGGACACAATTACACTCATGTTGCTAATTTCTTAATTTCGTTGCCCCTACCCTCTTCCTTTATTGCAAAGTATCACTTGAGACTAAATGAGATTTTTTGTTGTTGTTGTTGTTGTTTTTAAGCCTTCAACTGTCCTGCTGCTCAATTTCCAGCTGAAGTTATAATCTTCTGTTTGGGAGACCACAGCTGATTACTACAGAAATGGCTGTAATGTTCATTATACACCATTTGTTGAGAGAGTGGAAGAAGCCTGTGATTAGGGAAAAGTCGGCTTTAATTTTGCTTCCAACTTCTCCAATGCTTAAAGATTTAATCAAAATTTTACTGCTGGTGTTCTTAAAGTTTTCATCTCTCTTACTTGCTTGGTCAGTACAAATATAGTGGACTGAATTAACTCCTTTGTATCTGCCAAGGTCTGCAACTTTCCCACAACTGTACCATTCTTCCTACTACAGAGACAATGCTTATTTCCTACTTGACCTTGGAAAGAGTAATGGAGCTTGTTCTAAGCAATCTGCTCACTCGATGTTTGACCACACCCCACTATGTCTTTGTTGCCTTCTTTTAAAAGTACTTATCTCGAGGCTGGAACGTTGGCTTATTTGTTAAGAGCACTTGTTGATCTTGCCTAGGATCAGTGTTTTGCTCTCAGCTCCCACACTGTGGCTCACTAACATTTGTAAAAACCAGTTCCAGAGGATCTTGTGCCCTCTTCTGGCTTATGTAAGTGCCCCAAACACTTATAGATATGAAGTAAAAATAAATGTACTTTTAATAGCTTTTCCTAAGATGCTGTCATGAGGAAGATGAGGGATACAGAAAGAGAGGCAAATTTTGATACTCATGCATACCTTATAGCCTATATCTTACCTTTCCACAACAAAGCAGAGAGACTAAATTGTTTTAACTGGCAAACTTTGTTGATTCTGCATCAAAATTAACTAATACAAATTCCTATTTCAGACTACATGGAAAAATTACTATTAACTTGAGTTACATCGACAAATAGCAAGGAAAAGCATTGATGAGTTTCTGCCATGTGTAGAAACCATGTATTCTCAAAGTCATGCAAGACGTAAAAAAATATTTGGCCATCTCCTTGGAAAATGTTGATAGAGAAACAAAAGTCTGACCTAATTTGTTATTTTAATCACATATATTGAAAGCTTATTCTATGAGTCACATTGTGCTATAGTGTAGAACAAAGATAAGCCTAGAGCAGGCATGACCTCAACAACAACAACAAAAAAAAAAAGGTCAAGAAAAAGCAGACAGACCGCAAAATAAAGCACAGCTGTACAAAACCAAATGCACAAAGCTATATGTTGCTTACAGTTGAGTTATGTGCTCACAAGATATTTGCATCCAAGGGTATTAGGGTATCTGGTGAGACAACAGACTGCATGGTGCAATGAGTTGGTTCACTGGGTAAAGACACTTGTCATGAAGGCTGACAGATCTAGTTTGATTCTGGAACCCCTAACATGGAAGAGGAGAGTGACTTTTGCACACTGTCATCTTACCTTCATACCCACGTCACTTCAGGTATCATGTGCTCAAACATATAAGCACACAACAAGTAAGAAAATAAATAAATAATACATACATAATACATACATACTACATACACAAAATAATTTTAAAAATAATCTAGGCTGAAGCATTTCCATGTTATTTTCTTTAATTCTCTCACTTAAGTGAGCAATGATTTAGCACTTCCAACAGTGCGTGCATATATATAAACTCAATACTAGTACTGCGTACTGTTAATAGATATGGTGCTATCATTGCAGCATTGTGAAGGACAGAGGGACCAACATTTCACTGAGTACAACCTGATTGGTGTCACTAAAGATTGTGGTAGATTTGTGTGTGTGTGTGTATGTGTGTTTGTGTATGTATGTGTGTGTTTATATGTATGTGTTTAGCAATTATCTTTATTTTATTTTAAATAAGAATAATATTATTGTAACGAACTTATAATAATCATACAGCTAGATTAAGAAGATACGCAGGTACATGCCCAGTCCTAAACTCTGTGTCACAAATACATTGAATGGCCATTCTGAAGCTGTGAAGTTTAGATGGGTTTCCAATTTCAGTACACTTACTTACCCATCACACACACACACACACACACACACACACACACACACACACTCTACTAAAAATCATGATAGACTTGATGCCTTTAACCCCAGCACTCAGGAGAGTCAGGCAGATCTCTGTGAGCTCTATGCCATCCTGGAATACAGTGTGAGTTCCAGGACAGCCAGGGATACACAGAGAAACTTTGTCTCAAAAAATGAAAAATTAATTAAGTAATTAAGTAATTAATTAATAAAATTGAGCCTCGGTAGCAAGGTGTCTGGAGTTCTTTGGAACTGAGATAGGGCTTTTCTTCCAGTTCATAGATGCCTTACTTAGAACTTCTATTTCTGTTATGAAACACCATAAGCAAAACAACTTGGAGATGGGGAAGGTTTATTTCAAGGTAAAACTCTCAGGTCACACCTCCATCCCTGAGGAAAGACAGGACTGGGACTAAAGCAGAGGTCATGGTGGAGTGCTACATAATGCCTTGCTAATCATGGCTCATTTAACCTGTTTTCTTGTAAAACTCAGGACCACCTTCCCAGAGGTGGCACTGCTTACCGAGGAATGGGCTTTCCCACATCAATAATCAATTAAGAAAATGTCCTGCAGACTTAACCTACAGGCCAATGTGATGAAGACAGTTTCTCACCTGAAATGTGCTCTTCCTAGATGACCCTACTTTTTGCCAACTTGTGTGTGTCCAGCACAACAGCAGAACTTGTGTGTGACAGCCCAGTTGTTTGGGTAAAGCTGATATTGGAAAGGGTCTGGTTATTTAGACCTAAGATACTTTCACCTTCCAATTGGGCATTTAGCTGATTACAAAATTTATGCCTACAGCTACCCACACACAGATGCGAACCAGTAACATATACAGCTCTGTAAAAATGAATAAGTACATATTAAGAAGTGACAGGCACAAAATGGAAAGTAAAATGCTTGGCTTTCTTCACCTAACTACAAAAGTTAAAATAATATTAGACTAGTATTTTAAAAAATCTTTCTCTCTTTTGATTAATCAAACTTTTACAGACAAGAGCTAAAAACAGTTTCTTTTTTTTTCTTCCATTGACTTTCTTCTGTTTTTCTTTTTTAAGTTTGATTTTATTTATTTACATTCCAAATACTGCTGCTCTTCTGTTCCTCCCCCTCCCCGAGTTCTTCACCCCATCTCCTATCCTCTTTGCTTTTGAGAGGGTGCTCCCCCAGTGACCCACTCATTCATACCTCACCCTGCTAGCATCTCCCTTTCCTGGTGCATCAAGTTTCTACAGGATAGAGCACATCCTTTCCCATGGAGGCCAGACAAGGCATTTCATACATATGTAGCAGAGGCCATAGACCAACCCAGTTATGCTCTTTGGTTGGAAACTCAAACTCTGAGAGTTCTGAGGGATCTGGTTTAGTTGAAACAAAAATGGAGCAGAGACTGAAATAAAGGCCATCCAGAGGCCCAACTTGGGATCCATCCCATGTGCAGGCACCAAGCCCCAATACTAATAATTGGTGCTATGTTGGTTGCAGACAGGAGGCTACCATGTCTGTCCTCTAAGGGGCTCTACCAGCTGCTGACTGAGACAGATGCAGATACTTATAGCCAACCATTGGACTGAGGTTGGGAACCACTATGGAAGAGTTAGGGAGTTATGAAGGAGCTGAAGGAGATTGTAACCCCATAAAAAAAAAAAAAAAACACCAAAAAAACAGAGGTTCTTACTTTCTATATATTACAGCTTTAAAGGATATTCAAGAGACTGTGGAATCACCCATCATAAATTTACATGTGAATAATGCCCAGTCTGAGACTTCTAGTTATATCTGTTTTTAGCAAAAAAGATGTTTTATACATGCACAGAGATATGCAGAAGACTAAATTCTACCTACCTGTCTTTAATATTAAAAAAAAATCCATCCCCATTCCCATCAATATGAGAATAGTTCATAATAATATTTTCCTGTGTGTTGTAATATATATATATATGTGTGTGTGTGTGTGTGTGTGTGTGTGTGTGTGTAATTCCAACATCCATAAATGTTAGACATAAGGATTTAGAATTCAAGCTCAATCCTGGCACAAAGCAAGACATTATAAAAGACAAAGAAACAAATGATTCTTTTTCATAAATACTAGGCTACAAGTGAGACTGTCATAAAAACAAACAAACAAAAACCATAACAAATGTATTCCCTAGAGCAGCATGAGAATATGGGAAACCCAGGCAAAACTAAAAGCTCTACCTGAAGTAAGAAAACAGTCCAAGTCCTGAGAGAGTCAGAGTGGTGAAGAAGTTCTGTAGGAACAATATATCAGAAGAGAAAGAGCTGTGTACAGTGGCCTGCTGAGAGTTCTAGTAAGTACTAGTGGTTACTGATCCATGAATATATGTGAGCCAACTACTGGGGCTGAACAAAGAACCACCTGCAGGGGACTGTGAAGAGCACTGTCTTCAAGATACACAGGCACAAACTACAGTCAACAGCAGGGACTCTATATGCTAGTCTCCAGTAATCAGCAGGCAATGTAGTATTGTTCCTGTGTCCCTGTGAATATCAAGACATAAACTGTTAAGGAGTAACATACCAAGAAATGTGCATGTCTCCTGTAACATGTCTAGTAATATACATCTCAACAAACAGCCAAATTTAGCAAGGTTTAAGACACAATGTCTTTTACACCCTCAAATTTACTTAAAAATGTTGAAACAGCAATCAGAAAATAACAGAAAGAAGGTTTACCAAGTGTGCTCCTCAAATAGGAATTGAATAGTGTAAACTGACTCAAATATTAGAGTTTGCTTAGCAGGATATTAGATCTGTTATTAGCATTGAGGTCCACATTATGCCCTAAACATTGGTGGACAGATGGGGATACTAAAAATGAACCACTTAAAATATTGGAGGTGAGGCGGTAACATGTTAAGAGCAACAGTACAATGGGGTTTAATGATAGTAGGTGTTAAAAAGAAGTTCAGAGCTTAAAGACACAGCAATAGCATCAAATGGAAACAAGAGTGAAGACTTCTTTTAGAAATTCTGAGAATGGCTAGCACCTGTCAATCAACCAGGTGCAAGTGGTCGAAATTAGAAATTAGAAAAAGGAAATCAGAGAAAAACACATTTGAAGCATAATGACTGCAAAGATGCCAAATTCGTTCAAAACTCTCATGTTCAGATGTAAGATGAGTCTTTGGCTATCAGATAGACATACCATAATCATAAATGCTTCTAATCATCTAAATTGCTCAAAACCAGTAACAAAAATAAAACAAAAAGATACTCTTATGTACAATGGAACAAAGAAAAGAGTGGTATCAAGTTTCTTCTTAAAAACAAAATGCATCCAAAAATCACAGGAGTAGGAGGTCATATTCTAAAGTAACACCTTAGGATGGATGGATAGATAGATAGATAGATAGACAGACAGACAGACAGACAGAGCACAAAATCAGATACACAGTTGATTGATAGATTACAGATAATTAAATAGATAGAAAGATAGATAACACAAAATCAGATACACAGTTGATTGATAGTTTATAGATAGATAGATAGATAACATAAACAGATACACAGACAGTTGATTGATATATTATAGATAGATGATAGATAATCTCATAGCATTTACAGTTATTGAAAATATCTTACAGAAGCACAGTGAAAATAAAGACACTTTTAAAACCAGCATTATTTTAGAAGTGCATGTAAAATATGCATATATTATATAGCAACAACTAAAATAACACAGTCTTAGCTAATAAATTATAAGCGCTTTATATTTAATAAGGACTCCAAAAAAAAGTCTAGTGACAGGGATGGGAAAGTTTTAAAATCAAAAGCTAAATACGACACATTAAAGCAAGTAGGTTGATGATATCTTTACATTCTAGCATTTCAAACATCACCATAAAAGCACGTATCTAATATGTCCTATGGATGATGGCTATATAGGGGAGACTTAAACCCCACAAGTAGGGTTTAAGTCCACACTAACCACGTGTTGCAGGCAGTAAAGTTGTTTTATACTGAAAATCGAGATATGAAAGATACAAACATAGGAATGAATTACAGGAAACCAGTATAGTACTAAGATCAAGTTAACACATACACACATGTTGAAATAACCCTTAAATGGCAAATTCCACTTCCATGATTATTATGACTATGTTAATTATGATGGTTTTTTAATGAAAGTCAATTTATCCATATGCCATTGCAAACTTCTATTTATCTAAAAACAGAATTTGAATACAATTATGTGAAACAAAAATAACAGGACAAATTCACCAACTTAAATTACAGCCCAATGTTTTGATATCATCAATATAGTCAATATAGATAGTACTAATAATTAGGTACTCAAAATAATTTAGGAAAAAGTGATAACATTCTGAAAATTTACCTGGAAAATTATAAAATGAAAGTCCTAAGTTTACATCAATCATTATTTTTATGTTTATGCCAATGCTACAGAAAGAGTGTCAATACAGTCATGAATAGGCATAACTTAGAAACTTCTAAATAAAACTTTAGAAAAACAATTCAAAAAATCTTGTAAAGTAAATCATACATCATTGCCATACAAGATCTATGTAGGAAATGTACGTTTACTTTCCCATTGTATGTTAATGTTATTCTGATTATTAATGGCCCAAAGAGAATGAAACTACAAACATCTTAAAGATGTCAAAAAAAAAAAAAACCCTATTTGGCAAAATATAGTAACCATTCTTCATAACAATACAAAGCAAATGAGAAATAGGATATCTTAGAAAACCTTCAGTTAATGATGAGAACTGTGAAATGCTAAGTGCTTTTGTCTAAGGGAAGGGATCAGAAAGAAGCCATACCTTAAAACTTCTATTCAATAGCTCTTTCTAATTTGGTCTATAGACTCAACAGCATGTCATGCAACATACCAGTAGACTGTTCTTATAACACATCCAAATTCTTTCCGCATTTTTATTGAAAATAAAAGGGTCTAGTATAACCAACTAAACTATAAAAATAGGGAGAAATGAAGAGCTAGCAATCCCCAATTTTAAGGTTTTTGTACTCAAGGACGCAAGACTTATCCCAAAGCCACACACTAAGACATGATGCAGTTAGCAACAGCTAGTCTTCAGAAATATGTGTGGACAATCACTTCTTAAAAAACATCCAAGATAAATTACTAATGAAAAGTTGTTATTTTATAAGTCACACTACACTTATACAACCTACAGATCAAATCAAATATCAGCTTCCAATTGAAGTTACGATCTGTAAAAAAAATAAAAAAAAAAAAAAGTTGCAGAAGTATCATAAGCATAAATACATGATTGAATTCAAAAATTTTACCAAAACACATACCAGAAAATTTCACATCCTTGAGCATGTAATATTTTAAAATGATATCAATAGCATAATTCATGAGGCTTTAAATTATTATATTTCCCAAACAAATAAATGATAAGCTTGTCAAAGACACTATTAGAAGAATGAAAAGACAAATTTTATCCCGAGAAAAATATGCTGCAAACAGTTTGTTTGGTAAAAGAACTATGCCCTGAATATAGGAAGAACTTTCAAAAGTCAGTAAGAAAAAAAAATATATATATATCCTAACATTTAACTGACAAAAATCGATCTTAATAAGTATAAGATTCTAGAAGGTAAATGCAAACTGATATGAATATATAAACACATACCATAAAACTACTGAGGAAATAGAAATTGAAATGTTATTTTGTCAGGGCAGTGGTGTCTCAGCCTTTAATCCCAGCACTTGGGAGGCAGAGGCAGGCAGATTTCTGAGTTCGAGGCCAGCCTGGTCTACAGAGTGAGTTCCAGGACAGCCACGGCAACCCAGAGAAATCCTGT